>NC_044595.1:188500-1569262 GCF_901933205.1 Camarhynchus parvulus | reverse complement strand
AGAGGAAAGGCCCATTGTTTATGTTTGGGGCCTGTGCCCCGGAGTGGCGGCTGGCTCCTGAAAATCCGCGATACGCAGGATGCCTCCCAGACCCAAGCTGGCACCAGTGCCAACTCGGGCTGGTTTGATAGTGCCAACGGAGTCCCACAATCTGCCATCATGGACCGGGGCTGGTGAGTTTTGTTTCAGCGGGAAAGGCCCGTTGTTTATGTTTGGGGGCCTGTGCCCCGGAGTGGCCGGCTGGCTCCTGAAAAATCCGCGTCACGCAGGATGCCTCCCAGACCCAAGCTGGCACCAGTGCCAACTCGGGCTGGTTTGATAGTGCCAACGGAGTCCCACAATCTGCCACCAAGGACCGGGGCTGGTGAGTTTTGTTTCAGAGGGAAAGGCCCGTTGTTTATGTTTGGGGGCCTGTGCCCCGGAGTGGCCGGCTGGCTCCTGAAAATCCGCGATACGCAGGATGCCTCCCAGACCCAAGCTGGCACCAGTGCCAACTCGGGCTGGTTTGATAGTGCCAACGGAGTCCCACAATCTGCCATCAAGGACCGGGGCTGGTGACTTTTGTTTCAGAGGGAAAGGCCCGTTGTTTATGTTTGGGGCCTGTGCCCGGAGTGGCCGGCTGGCTCCTGAAAATCCGCGATACGCAGGATGCCTCCCAGACCCAAGCTGGCACCAGAGCAAACTCGGGCTGGATTGATAGTGCCAACGGAGTCCCACAATCTGCCACCAAGGACCGGGGCTGGTGAGTTTTGTTTCAGAGGGAAAGGCCCGTTGTTTATGTTTGGGGGCCTAGGCCCGGAGTGGCCGGCTGGCTCCTGAAAATCCGCGATACGCAGGATGCCTCCCAGACCCAAGCTGGCACCAGTGCCAACTCGGGCTGGTTTGATAGTGCCAACGGAGTCCCACAATCTGCCATCATGGACCGGGGCTGGTGAGTTTTGTTTCAGCGGGAAAGGCCCGTTGTTTATGTTTGGGGGCCTGTGCCCCGGAGTGGCCGGCTGGCTCCTGAAAATCCGCGATACGCAGGATGCCTCCCAGACCCAAGCTGGCACCAGTGCCAACTCGGGCTGGTTTGATAGTGCCAACGGAGTCCCACAATCTGCCATCAAGGACCGGGGCTGGTGAGTTTTGTTTCAGAGGGAAAGGCCCGTTGTTTATGTTTGGGGGCCTGTGCCCCGGAGTGGCGGCTGGCTCCTGAAAATCCGCGATACGCAGGATGCCTCCCAGACCCAAGCTGGCACCAGAGCAAACAGGGGCTGGTTTGATAGGGCCAACGGAGTCCCACAATCTGCCACCAAGGCCCGGGGCTGGTGAGTTTTGTTTCAGTGGGAAAGGCCCGTTGTTTATGTTTGGGGGCCTGTGCCCCGGAGTGGCCGGGCTGGCTCCTGAAAATCCGCGATACGCAGGATGCCTCCCAGACCCAAGCTGGCACCAGTGCCAACTCGGGCTGGTTTGATAGGGCCAACGGAGTCCCACAATCTGCCATCAAGGACCGGGGCTGGTGAGTTTTGTTTCAGAGGGAAAGGCCCGTTGTTTATGTTTGGGGGCCTGTGCCCGGAGTGGCCGGCTGGCTCCTGAAAATCCGCGATACGCAGGATGCCTCCCAGACCCAAGCTGGCACCAGTGCCAACTCGGGCTGGTTTGATAGGGCCAACGGAGTCCCACAATCTGCCACCAAGGACCGGGGCTGGTGAGTTTTGTTTCAGAGGGAAAGGCCCGTTGTTTATGTTTGGGGGCCTGTGCCCCGGAGTGGCCGGCTGGCTCCTGAAAATCCGCGATACGCAGGATGCCTCCCAGACCCAAGCTGGCACCAGAGCAAACACGGGCTGGTTTGATAGGGCCAACGGAGTCCCACAATCTGCCACCAAGGCCCGGGGCTGGTGAGTTTTGTTTCAGAGGGAAAGGCCCGTTGTTTATGTTTGGGGGCCTGTGCCCCGGAGTGGCCGGCTGGCTCCTGAAAATCCGCGATACGCAGGATGCCTCCCAGACCCAAGCTGGCACCAGTGCCAACTCGGGCTGGTTTGATAGTGCCAACGGAGTCCCACAATCTGCCATCAAGGACCGGGGCTGGTGAGTTTTGTTTCAGAGGGAAAGGCCCGTTGTTTATGTTTGGGGGCCTGTGCCCCGGAGTGGCCGGCTGGCTCCTGAAAATCCGCGATACGCAGGATGCCTCCCAGACCCAAGCTGGCACCAGTGCCAACTCGGGCTGGTTTGATAGTGCCAACGGAGTCCCACAATCTGCCATCAAGGACCGGGGCTGGTGAGTTTTGTTTCAGAGGGAAAGGCCCGTTGTTTATGTTTGGGGGCCTGTGCCCCGGAGTGGCCGGCTGGCTCCTGAAAATCCGCGATACGCAGGATGCCTCCCAGACCCAAGCTGGCACCAGTGCCAACTCGGGCTGGTTTGATAGTGCCAACGGAGTCCCACAATCTGCCACCAAGGACCGGGGCTGGTGAGTTTTGTTTCAGAGGGAAAGGCCCGTTGTTTATGTTTGGGGGCCTGTGCCCCGGAGTGGCCGGCTGGCTCCTGAAAATCCGCGACACGCAGGATGCCTCCCAGACCCAAGCTGGCACCAGAGCAAACACGGGCTGGTTTGATAGGGCCAACGGAGTCCCACAATCTGCCACCAAGGCCCGGGGCTGGTGAGTTTTGTTTCAGTGGGAAAGGCCCGTTGTTTATGTTTGGGGGCCTGTGCCCCGGAGTGGCCGGCTGGCTCCTGAAAATCCGCGATACGCAGGATGCCTCCCAGACCCAAGCTGGCACCAGTGCCAACTCGGGCTGGTTTGATAGTGCCAACGGAGTCCCACAATCTGCCATCAAGGACCGGGGCTGGTGAGTTTTGTTTCAGAGGGAAAGGCCCGTTGTTTATGTTTGGGGGCCTGTGCCCCGGAGTGGCCGGCTGGCTCCTGAAAATCCGCGATACGCAGGATGCCTCCCAGACCCAAGCTGGCACCAGTGCCAACTCGGGCTGGTTTGATAGTGCCAACGGAGTCCCACAATCTGCCATCAAGGACCGGGGCTGGTGACTTTTGTTTCAGAGGGAAAGGCCCGTTGTTTATGTTTGGGGGCCTGTGCCCCGGAGTGGCCGGCTGGCTCCTGAAAATCCGCGATACGCAGGATGCCTCCCAGACCCAAGCTGGCACCAGTGCCAACTCGGGCTGGTTTGATAGGGCCAACGGAGTCCCACAATCTGCCATCAAGGACCGGGGCTGGTGAGTTTTGTTTCAGAGGGAAAGGCCCGTTGTTTATGTTTGGGGGCCTGTGCCCCGGAGTGGCCGGCTGGCTCCTGAAAAATCCGCGATACGCAGGATGCCTCCCAGACCCAAGCTGGCACCAGTGCCAACTCGGGCTGGTTTGATAGTGCCAACGGAGTCCCACAATCTGCCATCAAGGACCGGGGCTGGTGACTTTTGTTTCAGAGGGAAAGGCCCGTTGTTTATGTTTGGGGGCCTGTGCCCGGAGTGGCCGGCTGGCTCCTGAAAATCCGCGATACGCAGGATGCCTCCCAGACCCAAGCTGGCACCAGTGCAAACTCGGGCTGGTTTGATAGGGCCAACGGAGTCCCACAATCTGCCATCAAGGACCGGGGCTGGTGAGTTTTGTTTCAGAGGGAAAGGCCCGTTGTTTATGTTTGGGGGCCTGTGCCCCGGAGTGGCCGGCTGGCTCCTGAAAATCCGCGATACGCAGGATGCCTCCCAGACCCAAGCTGGCACCAGTGCCAACTCGGGCTGGTTTGATAGTGCCAACGGAGTCCCACAATCTGCCACCAAGGACCGGGGCTGGTGAGTTTTGTTTCAGAGGGAAAGGCCCGTTGTTTATGTTTTGGGGGCCTGTGCCCCGGAGTGGCCGGCTGGCTCCTGAAAATCCGCGATACGCAGGATGCCTCCCAGACCCAAGCTGGCACCAGTGCCAACTCGGGCTGGTTTGATAGTGCCAACGGAGTCCCACAATCTGCCACCAAGGACCGGGGCTGGTGACTTTTGTTTCAGAGGGAAAGGCCCGTTGTTTATGTTTGGGGGCCTGTGCCCCGGAGTGGCCGGCTGGCTCCTGAAAATCCGCGATACGCAGGATGCCTCCCAGACCCAAGCTGGCACCAGTGCCAACTCGGGCTGGTTTGATAGGGCCAACGGAGTCCCACAATCTGCCATCAAGGACCGGGGCTGGTGAGTTTTGTTTCAGAGGGAAAGGCCCGTTGTTTATGTTTGGGGGCCTGTGCCCCGGAGTGGCCGGCTGGCTCCTGAAAATCCGCGATACGCAGGATGCCTCCCAGACCCAAGCTGGCACCAGTGCCAACTCGGGCTGGTTTGATAGTGCCAACGGAGTCCCACAATCTGCCATCAAGGACCGGGGCTGGTGAGTTTTGTTTCAGAGGGAAAGGCCCGTTGTTTATGTTTGGGGGCCTGTGCCCCGGAGTGGCCGGCTGGCTCCTGAAAATCCGCGATACGCAGGATGCCTCCCAGACCCAAGCTGGCACCAGTGCCAACTCGGGCTGGTTTGATAGTGCCAACGGAGTCCCACAATCTGCCATCAAGGACCGGGGCTGGTGAGTTTTGTTTCAGAGGGAAAGGCCCGTTGTTTATGTTTGGGGGCCTGTGCGCCGGAGTGGCCGGCTGGCTCCTGAAAATCCGCGATACGCAGGATGCCTCCCAGACCCAAGCTGGCACCAGAGCAAACTCGGGCTGGTTTGATAGGGCCAACGGAGTCCCACAATCTGCCACCAAGGACCGGGGCTGGTGAGTTTTGTTTCAGAGGGAAAGGCCCGTTGTTTATGTTTGGGGGCCTGTGCCCCGGAGTGGCCGGCTGGCTCCTGAAAATCCGCGATACGCAGGATGCCTCCCAGACCCAAGCTGGCACCAGTGCCAACTCGGGCTGGTTTGATAGTGCCAACGGAGTCCCACAATCTGCCATCAAGGACCGGGGCTGGTGAGTTTTGTTTCAGAGGGAAAGGCCCGTTGTTTATGTTTGGGGGCCTGTGCCCCGGAGTGGCCGGCTGGCTCCTGAAAATCCGCGATACGCAGGATGCCTCCCAGACCCAAGCTGGCACCAGTGCCAACTCGGGCTGGTTTGATAGTGCCAACGGAGTCCCACAATCTGCCATCAAGGACCGGGGCTGGTGACTTTTGTTTCAGAGGGAAAGGCCCGTTGTTTATGTTTGGGGGCCTGTGCCCCGGAGTGGCCGGCTGGCTCCTGAAAATCCGCGATACGCAGGATGCCTCCCAGACCCAAGCTGGCACCAGTGCCAACTCGGGCTGGTTTGATAGTGCCAACGGAGTCCCACAATCTGCCATCAAGGACCGGGGCTGGTGAGTTTTGTTTCAGAGGGAAAGGCCCGTTGTTTATGTTTGGGGGCCTGTGCCCCGGAGTGGCCGGCTGGCTCCTGAAAATCCGCGATACGCAGGATGCCTCCCAGACCCAAGCTGGCACCAGTGCCAACTCGGGCTGGTTTGATAGTGCCAACGGAGTCCCACAATCTGCCACCAAGGACCGGGGCTGGTGAGTTTTGTTTCAGAGGGAAAGGCCCGTTGTTTATGTTTGGGGGCCTGTGCCCCGGAGTGGCCGGCTGGCTCCTGAAAATCCGCGATACGCAGGATGCCTCCCAGACCCAAGCTGGCACCAGTGCCAACTCGGGCTGGTTTGATAGTGCCAACGGAGTCCCACAATCTGCCATCAAGGACCGGGGCTGGTGAGTTTTGTTTCAGAGGGAAAGGCCCGTTGTTTATGTTTGGGGGCCTGTGCCCCGGAGTGGCCGGCTGGCTCCTGAAAATCCGCGATACGCAGGATGCCTCCCAGACCCAAGCTGGCACCAGTGCCAACTCGGGCTGGTTTGATAGTGCCAACGGAGTCCCACAATCTGCCATCAAGGACCGGGGCTGGTGAGTTTTGTTTCAGAGGGAAAGGCCCGTTGTTTATGTTTGGGGGCCTGTGCCCCGGAGTGGCCGGCTGGCTCCTGAAAATCCGCGATACGCAGGATGCCTCCCAGACCCAAGCTGGCACCAGTGCCAACTCGGGCTGGTTTGATAGTGCCAACGGAGTCCCACAATCTGCCATCAAGGACCGGGGCTGGTGAGTTTTGTTTCAGAGGGAAAGGCCCGTTGTTTATGTTTGGGGGCCTGTGCCCCGGAGTGGCCGGCTGGCTCCTGAAAATCCGCGATACGCAGGATGCCTCCCAGACCCAAGCTGGCACCAGTGCCAACTCGGGCTGGTTTGATAGGGCCAACGGAGTCCCACAATCTGCCATCAAGGACCGGGGCTGGTGAGTTTTGTTTCAGAGGGAAAGGCCCGTTGTTTATGTTTGGGGGCCTGTGCCCCGGAGTGGCCGGCTGGCTCCTGAAAATCCGCGATACGCAGGATGCCTCCCAGACCCAAGCTGGCACCAGTGCCAACTCGGGCTGGTTTGATAGTGCCAACGGAGTCCCACAATCTGCCATCAAGGACCGGGGCTGGTGAGTTTTGTTTCAGAGGGAAAGGCCCGTTGTTTATGTTTGGGGGCCTGTGCCCCGGAGTGGCCGGCTGGCTCCTGAAAATCCGCGATACGCAGGATGCCTCCCAGACCCAAGCTGGCACCAGTGCCAACTCGGGCTGGTTTGATAGTGCCAACGGAGTCCCACAATCTGCCATCAAGGACCGGGGCTGGTGAGTTTTGTTTCAGAGGGAAAGGCCCGTTGTTTATGTTTGGGGGCCTGTGCCCCGGAGTGGCCGGCTGGCTCCTGAAAATCCGCGATACGCAGGATGCCTCCCAGACCCAAGCTGGCACCAGAGCAAACAGGGGCTGGTTTGATAGGGCTAACGGAGTCCCACAATCTGCCACCAAGGCCCGGGGCTGGTGAGTTTTGTTTCAGTGGGAAAGGCCCGTTGTTTATGTTTGGGGGCCTGTGCCCCGGAGTGGCCGGCTGGCTCCTGAAAATCCGCGATACGCAGGATGCCTCCCAGACCCAAGCTGGCACCAGTGCCAACTCGGGCTGGTTTGATAGTGCCAACGGAGTCCCACAATCTGCCATCAAGGACCGGGGCTGGTGAGTTTTGTTTCAGAGGGAAAGGCCCGTTGTTTATGTTTGGGGGCCTGTGCCCCGGAGTGGCCGGCTGGCTCCTGAAAATCCGCGATACGCAGGATGCCTCCCAGACCCAAGCTGGCACCAGTGCCAACTCGGGCTGGTTTGATAGTGCCAACGGAGTCCCACAATCTGCCATCAAGGACCGGGGCTGGTGAGTTTTGTTTCAGAGGGAAAGGCCCGTTGTTTATGTTTGGGGGCCTGTGCCCCGGAGTGGCCGGCTGGCTCCTGAAAATCCGCGATACGCAGGATGCCTCCCAGACCCAAGCTGGCACCAGTGCCAACTCGGGCTGGTTTGATAGTGCCAACGGAGTCCCACAATCTGCCATCAAGGACCGGGGCTGGTGACTTTTGTTTCAGAGGGAAAGGCCCGTTGTTTATGTTTGGGGGCCTGTGCCCCGGAGTGGCCGGCTGGCTCCTGAAAATCCGCGATACGCAGGATGCCTCCCAGACCCAAGCTGGCACCAGAGCAAACTCGGGCTGGTTTGATAGGGCCAACGGAGTCCCACAATCTGCCACCAAGGACCGGGGCTGGTGACTTTTGTTTCAGAGGGAAAGGCCCGTTGTTTATGTTTGGGGGCCTGTGCCCCGGAGTGGCCGGCTGGCTCCTGAAAATCCGCGATACGCAGGATGCCTCCCAGACCCAAGCTGGCACCAGTGCCAACTCGGGCTGGTTTGATAGTGCCAACGGAGTCCCACAATCTGCCATCAAGGACCGGGGCTGGTGAGTTTTGTTTCAGAGGGAAAGGCCCGTTGTTTATGTTTGGGGGCCTGTGCCCCGGAGTGGCCGGCTGGCTCCTGAAAATCCGCGATACGCAGGATGCCTCCCAGACCCAAGCTGGCACCAGTGCCAACTCGGGCTGGTTTGATAGTGCCAACGGAGTCCCACAATCTGCCATCAAGGACCGGGGCTGGTGAGTTTTGTTTCAGAGGGAAAGGCCCGTTGTTTATGTTTGGGGGCCTGTGCCCCGGAGTGGCCGGCTGGCTCCTGAAAATCCGCGATACGCAGGATGCCTCCCAGACCCAAGCTGGCACCAGTGCCAACTCGGGCTGGTTTGATAGGGCCAACGGAGTCCCACAATCTGCCATCAAGGACCGGGGCTGGTGAGTTTTGTTTCAGAGGGAAAGGCCCGTTGTTTATGTTTGGGGGCCTGTGCCCCGGAGTGGCCGGCTGGCTCCTGAAAATCCGCGATACGCAGGATGCCTCCCAGACCCAAGCTGGCACCAGTGCCAACTCGGGCTGGTTTGATAGGGCCAACGGAGTCCCACAATCTGCCATCAAGGACCGGGGCTGGTGAGTTTTGTTTCAGAGGGAAAGGCCCGTTGTTTATGTTTGGGGGCCTGTGCCCCGGAGTGGCCGGCTGGCTCCTGAAAATCCGCGATACGCAGGATGCCTCCCAGACCCAAGCTGGCACCAGTGCCAACTCGGGCTGGTTTGATAGTGCCAACGGAGTCCCACAATCTGCCATCAAGGACCGGGGCTGGTGAGTTTTGTTTCAGAGGGAAAGGCCCGTTGTTTATGTTTGGGGGCCTGTGCCCCGGAGTGGCCGGCTGGCTCCTGAAAATCCGCGATACGCAGGATGCCTCCCAGACCCAAGCTGGCACCAGAGCAAACAGGGGCTGGTTTGATAGGGCTAACGGAGTCCCACAATCTGCCACCAAGGCCCGGGGCTGGTGAGTTTTGTTTCAGTGGGAAAGGCCCGTTGTTTATGTTTGGGGGCCTGTGCCCCGGAGTGGCCGGCTGGCTCCTGAAAATCCGCGATACGCAGGATGCCTCCCAGACCCAAGCTGGCACCAGTGCCAACTCGGGCTGGTTTGATAGTGCCAACGGAGTCCCACAATCTGCCATCAAGGACCGGGGCTGGTGAGTTTTGTTTCAGAGGGAAAGGCCCGTTGTTTATGTTTGGGGGCCTGTGCCCCGGAGTGGCCGGCTGGCTCCTGAAAATCCGCGATACGCAGGATGCCTCCCAGACCCAAGCTGGCACCAGTGCCAACTCGGGCTGGTTTGATAGTGCCAACGGAGTCCCACAATCTGCCATCAAGGACCCGGGGCTGGTGAGTTTTGTTTCAGAGGGAAAGGCCCGTTGTTTATGTTTGGGGGCCTGTGCCCCGGAGTGGCCGGCTGGCTCCTGAAAATCCGCGATACGCAGGATGCCTCCCAGACCCAAGCTGGCACCAGTGCCAACTCGGGCTGGTTTGATAGTGCCAACGGAGTCCCACAATCTGCCATCAAGGACCGGGGCTGGTGAGTTTTGTTTCAGAGGGAAAGGCCCGTTGTTTATGTTTGGGGGCCTGTGCCCCGGAGTGGCCGGCTGGCTCCTGAAAATCCGCGATACGCAGGATGCCTCCCAGACCCAAGCTGGCACCAGAGCCAACTCGGGCTGGTTTGATAGGGCCAACGGAGTCCCACAATCTGCCATCAAGGACCGGGGCTGGTGAGTTTTGTTTCAGAGGGAAAGGCCCGTTGTTTATGTTTGGGGGCCTGTGCCCCGGAGTGGCCGGCTGGCTCCTGAAAATCCGCGATACGCAGGATGCCTCCCAGACCCAAGCTGGCACCAGTGCCAACTCGGGCTGGTTTGATAGTGCCAACGGAGTCCCACAATCTGCCATCAAGGACCGGGGCTGGTGAGTTTTGTTTCAGAGGGAAAGGCCCGTTGTTTATGTTTGGGGGCCTGTGCCCCGGAGTGGCCGGCTGGCTCCTGAAAATCCGCGATACGCAGGATGCCTCCCAGACCCAAGCTGGCACCAGTGCCAACTCGGGCTGGTTTGATAGTGCCAACGGAGTCCCACAATCTGCCATCAAGGACCGGGGCTGGTGAGTTTTGTTTCAGAGGGAAAGGCCCGTTGTTTATGTTTTGGGGCCTGTGCCCCGGAGTGGCCGGCTGGCTCCTGAAAATCCGCGATACGCAGGATGCCTCCCAGACCCAAGCTGGCACCAGTGCCAACTCGGGCTGGTTTGATAGGGCCAACGGAGTCCCACAATCTGCCATCAAGGACCGGGGCTGGTGACTTTTGTTTCAGAGGGAAAGGCCCGTTGTTTATGTTTGGGGGCCTGTGCCCCGGAGTGGCCGGCTGGCTCCTGAAAATCCGCGATACGCAGGATGCCTCCCAGACCCAAGCTGGCACCAGTGCCAACTCGGGCTGGTTTGATAGTGCCAACGGAGTCCCACAATCTGCCATCAAGGACCGGGGCTGGTGAGTTTTGTTTCAGAGGGAAAGGCCCGTTGTTTATGTTTGGGGGCCTGTGCCCCGGAGTGGCCGGCTGGCTCCTGAAAATCCGCGATACGCAGGATGCCTCCCAGACCCAAGCTGGCACCAGAGCAAACAGGGGCTGGTTTGATAGGGCCAACGGAGTCCCACAATCTGCCACCAAGGCCCGGGGCTGGTGAGTTTTGTTTCAGTGGGAAAGGCCCGTTGTTTATGTTTGGGGGCCTGTGCCCCGGAGTGGCCGGCTGGCTCCTGAAAATCCGCGATACGCAGGATGCCTCCCAGACCCAAGCTGGCACCAGTGCCAACTCGGGCTGGTTTGATAGTGCCAACGGAGTCCCACAATCTGCCATCAAGGACCGGGGCTGGTGACTTTTGTTTCAGAGGGAAAGGCCCGTTGTTTATGTTTGGGGGCCTGTGCCCCGGAGTGGCCGGCTGGCTCCTGAAAATCCGCGATACGCAGGATGCCTCCCAGACCCAAGCTGGCACCAGTGCCAACTCGGGCTGGTTTGATAGTGCCAACGGAGTCCCACAATCTGCCATCAAGGACCGGGGCTGGTGAGTTTTGTTTCAGCGGGAAAGGCCCGTTGTTTATGTTTGGGGGCCTGTGCCCCGGAGTGGCCGGCTGGCTCCTGAAAATCCGCGATACGCAGGATGCCTCCCAGACCCAAGCTGGCACCAGTGCCAACTCGGGCTGGTTTGATAGTGCCAACGGAGTCCCACAATCTGCCATCAAGGACCGGGGCTGGTGAGTTTTGTTTCAGAGGGAAAGGCCCGTTGTTTATGTTTGGGGGCCTGTGCCCCGGAGTGGCCGGCTGGCTCCTGAAAATCCGCGATACGCAGGATGCCTCCCAGACCCAAGCTGGCACCAGTGCCAACTCGGGCTGGTTTGATAGTGCCAACGGAGTCCCACAATCTGCCATCAAGGACCGGGGCTGGTGAGTTTTGTTTCAGAGGGAAAGGCCCGTTGTTTATGTTTGGGGGCCTGTGCGCCCGGAGTGGCCGGCTGGCTCCTGAAAATCCGCGATACGCAGGATGCCTCCCAGACCCAAGCTGGCACCAGAGCAAACTCGGGCTGGTTTGATAGGGCCAACGGAGTCCCACAATCTGCCACCAAGGCCCGGGGCTGGTGAGTTTTGTTTCAGAGGGAAAGGCCCGTTGTTTATGTTTGGGGGCCTGTGCCCCGGAGTGGCCGGCTGGCTCCTGAAAATCCGCGATACGCAGGATGCCTCCCAGACCCAAGCTGGCACCAGTGCCAACTCGGGCTGGTTTGATAGTGCCAACGGAGTCCCACAATCTGCCATCATGGACCGGGGCTGGTGAGTTTTGTTTCAGAGGGAAAGGCCCGTTGTTTATGTTTGGGGGCCTGTGCCCCGGAGTGGCCGGCTGGCTCCTGAAAATCCGCGATACGCAGGATGCCTCCCAGACCCAAGCTGGCACCAGTGCCAACTCGGGCTGGTTTGATAGTGCCAACGGAGTCCCACAATCTGCCATCAAGGACCGGGGCTGGTGAGTTTTGTTTCAGAGGGAAAGGCCCGTTGTTTATGTTTGGGGGCCTGTGCCCCGGAGTGGCCGGCTGGCTCCTGAAAATCCGCGATACGCAGGATGCCTCCCAGACCCAAGCTGGCACCAGAGCAAACACGGGCTGGTTTGATAGGGCCAACGGAGTCCCACAATCTGCCACCAAGGACCGGGGCTGGTGAGTTTTGTTTCAGAGGGAAAGGCCCGTTGTTTATGTTTGGGGGCCTGTGCCCCGGAGTGGGCGGCTGGCTCCTGAAAATCCGCGATACGCAGGATGCCTCCCAGACCCAAGCTGGCACCAGTGCCAACTCGGGCTGGTTTGATAGTGCCAACGGAGTCCCACAATCTGCCATCAAGGACCGGGGCTGGTGAGTTTTGTTTCAGAGGGAAAGGCCCGTTGTTTATGTTTGGGGGCCTGTGCCCCGGAGTGGCCGGCTGGCTCCTGAAAATCCGCGATACGCAGGATGCCTCCCAGACCCAAGCTGGCACCAGTGCCAACTCGGGCTGGTTTGATAGTGCCAACGGAGTCCCACAATCTGCCATCAAGGACCGGGGCTGGTGAGTTTTGTTTCAGAGGGAAAGGCCCGTTGTTTATGTTTTGGGGCCTGTGCCCCGGAGTGGCCGGCTGGCTCCTGAAAATCCGCGATACGCAGGATGCCTCCCAGACCCAAGCTGGCACCAGAGCAAACTCGGGCTGGATTGATAGGGCCAACGGAGTCCCACAATCTGCCACCAAGGCCCGGGGCTGGTGAGTTTTTTTTCAGAGGGAAAGGCCCGTTGTTTATGTTTGGGGGCCTGTGCCCCGGAGTGGCCGGCTGGCTCCTGAAAATCCGCGATACGCAGGATGCCTCCCAGACCCAAGCTGGCACCAGTGCAAACACGGGCTGGTTTGATAGGGCCAACGGAGTCCCACAATCTGCCATCAAGGACCGGGGCTGGTGAGTTTTGTTTCAGAGGGAAAGGCCCGTTGTTTATGTTTGGGGGCCTGTGCCCCGGAGTGGCCGGCTGGCTCCTGAAAATCCGCGATACGCAGGATGCCTCCCAGACCCAAGCTGGCACCAGTGCCAACTCGGGCTGGTTTGATAGTGCCAACGGAGTCCCACAATCTGCCATCAAGGACCGGGGCTGGTGATTTTGTTTCAGAGGGAAAGGCCCGTTGTTTATGTTTGGGGGCCTGTGCCCCGGAGTGGCCGGCTGGCTCCTGAAAATCCGCGATACGCAGGATGCCTCCCAGACCCAAGCTGGCACCAGTGCCAACTCGGGCTGGTTTGATAGTGCCAACGGAGTCCCACAATCTGCCATCAAGGACCGGGGCTGGTGAGTTTTGTTTCAGAGGGAAAGGCCCGTTGTTTATGTTTGGGGGCCTGTGCCCCGGAGTGGCCGGCTGGCTCCTGAAAATCCGCGATACGCAGGATGCCTCCCAGACCCAAGCTGGCACCAGTGCCAACTCGGGCTGGTTTGATAGTGCCAACGGAGTCCCACAATCTGCCATCAAGGACCGGGGCTGGTGAGTTTTGTTTCAGAGGGAAAGGCCCGTTGTTTATGTTTGGGGGCCTGTGCCCCGGAGTGGCCGGCTGGCTCCTGAAAATCCGCGATACGCAGGATGCCTCCCAGACCCAAGCTGGCACCAGTGCCAACTCGGGCTGGTTTGATAGTGCCAACGGAGTCCCACAATCTGCCATCAAGGACCGGGGCTGGTGAGTTTTGTTTCAGAGGGAAAGGCCCGTTGTTTATGTTTGGGGGCCTGTGCCCCGGAGTGGCCGGCTGGCTCCTGAAAATCCGCGATACGCAGGATGCCTCCCAGACCCAAGCTGGCACCAGTGCCAACTCGGGCTGGTTTGATAGGGCCAACGGAGTCCCACAATCTGCCATCAAGGACCGGGGCTGGTGAGTTTTGTTTCAGAGGGAAAGGCCCGTTGTTTATGTTTGGGGGCCTGTGCCCCGGAGTGGCCGGCTGGCTCCTGAAAATCCGCGATACGCAGGATGCCTCCCAGACCCAAGCTGGCACCAGTGCCAACTCGGGCTGGTTTGATAGTGCCAACGGAGTCCCACAATCTGCCATCAAGGACCGGGGCTGGTGACTTTTGTTTCAGAGGGAAAGGCCCGTTGTTTATGTTTGGGGGCCTGTGCCCCGGAGTGGCCGGCTGGCTCCTGAAAATCCGCGATACGCAGGATGCCTCCCAGACCCAAGCTGGCACCAGTGCCAACTCGGGCTGGTTTGATAGTGCCAACGGAGTCCCACAATCTGCCATCAAGGACCGGGGCTGGTGAGTTTTGTTTCAGAGGGAAAGGCCCGTTGTTTATGTTTGGGGCCTGTGCCCCGGAGTGGCCGGCTGGCTCCTGAAAATCCGCGATACGCAGGATGCCTCCCAGACCCAAGCTGGCACCAGAGCAAACAGGGGCTGGTTTGATAGGGCTAACGGAGTCCCACAATCTGCCACCAAGGCCCGGGGCTGGTGAGTTTTGTTTCAGTGGGAAAGGCCCGTTGTTTATGTTTGGGGGCCTGTGCCCCGGAGTGGCCGGCTGGCTCCTGAAAATCCGCGATACGCAGGATGCCTCCCAGACCCAAGCTGGCACCAGTGCCAACTCGGGCTGGTTTGATAGTGCCAACGGAGTCCCACAATCTGCCATCAAGGACCGGGGCTGGTGAGTTTTGTTTCAGAGGGAAAGGCCCGTTGTTTATGTTTGGGGGCCTGTGCCCCGGAGTGGCCGGCTGGCTCCTGAAAATCCGCGATACGCAGGATGCCTCCCAGACCCAAGCTGGCACCAGTGCCAACTCGGGCTGGTTTGATAGGGCCAACGGAGTCCCACAATCTGCCATCAAGGACCGGGGCTGGTGAGTTTTTGTTTCAGAGGGAAAGGCCCGTTGTTTATGTTTGGGGGCCTGTGCCCCGGAGTGGCCGGCTGGCTCCTGAAAATCCGCGATACGCAGGATGCCTCCCAGACCCAAGCTGGCACCAGAGCAAACTCGGGCTGGATTGATAGGGCCAACGGAGTCCCACAATCTGCCACCAAGGCCCGGGGCTGGTAATAGTAATAAAATGGTTCTAAAAACAGCAACGCAATTAGAGTACTAATAATTTGGACAATTTGAATTAGGACAATATGAGACAACAAATGCGGGCGGGTGGGGGGGGGAGGGGAGGGAGGAGCGCGCGGCGGCGGGGGGTGGAGTGCAGCGGGGCAGAGACGGGCGGGGGCTGGGCACGGAGCGAGGCGGAGAGGGGAGGGGCGGGGCGGGCGGAGAGGGCGGTGCACAGGGCGGAACACGGCAGGGAGGGGAGGGGCAAGGCGGAGGGCGGCAGGGCTGGGCGCGGAGGGCGGTGCAAGGCGGGGCGGCGAGGGGAGGGCGGGCAGCGCAGATGCGGAAACGGCCGACGGGGCTGCGGCTGCAGTCATTGAAGTGAACGACAGGACGCCCGTGGTTGCAGGAGGCGGCGTTACGGCAGTTTTACGACAATCGGGGTTAACGACACCTTTTACGACAGTGCTGCTTTGCGATACCTTTTACGACAGTCGTGCTTCACGGCACATTTTACGACAGTCGCGCTTTGCGGCAGTTTTACGACAGTCGCGCTTTATTTACAAGATGGTGGCGCCCATGCTGTCACGTGGTGCCGTCCAATATGGCGGCGCCTGGGTGTCACATGATGAGGGACAAAGATGGCGTCTGCTGCCCGAATCACGTGATTCTGGACAAATATGGCGTCTTTCGGGTCCGGGTTTTTTTTTCTCGGTTTGTGGCGGATTTTGCGTGCCTTCCGCGGGTCCCCGGTGGCCGGGATGCTATTCCGGTTCTCCTGCGCCCGGCAGCATCGCTGGAAAGGGGCTTGTGGAGTGCGGGGTGGGTGTCATGGTTTCGATCAGGCACCTGCTAGGACGGCTACACCCCAGCATCCTTCCTGGGGCGCGGCAGTGCGCTGACGTCATACACTGGGGGGGAGTCGCTGTGCTTGCAGTGTGCCGCGGCAGGCAGCAGGGGGCGCTGTACCTGCAGTACCTGGGATGTGGCGCCAGGGGGCGCTCTGCCTTCAGCACACCGCAGGTGACAGCAGGGGGCGCTGTAGCTGCAGTGCACTGCGGCAGACGGCAGGGGGCGCTGTGCTGGCTCACAGGAGATGGGGCTGGGCTGGGGGGCGCAGCAGTGCAGGGCTGTGGGTATGGGCGCTGTAGGGGATGGGTTTGTGAATGGGGCTGGCTGTGGGTGGTGGCTGCTGATTAGGGTTGATTGGTGGCAGCTGGGGTGGGGGTCTCTATACTGTATATAGGAAAAAGAATAAAAACTATAGCTCCTGTGCAGCAGTAGAAAATTTCAGACTCGCAGGGAGTAAATGGTTTGTTTTGTTTTTTAAATGCCAGGGGAATGAGGGGTCCCAGGGGAATGGGGGGTCCCAGGGATGGGGGTGCTGAGGAAGGGGAGTCACTGGGAATGGGGGTGCCATGGGAATGGGGGTGCCCAGGGCTGGGGACTCCCAGGTTAACGTGGGCTCCAGGGATTTGGGGTCATGGGATGGAGATGCTGGGAGAATGGGGGTCCTGGGACAATCAAGGTCCTGGGGAAAGGAGGATTTCAGGGATGCTGGGCCATGGAGATCCTGGGGAATGTCAGTGCTGGGATGGGGGTCCCAGGGAGGGGGGGATAGAAGGAATGAGGGTCCCATGGTTTGATTTCCAGGGGAATGGGGGGGTCCCAGGGACGGGGTCCCTGAGGAATGGGGGTGCTGAGGAGGGGGAGTCACTGGGAATGGGGGTGCAATGGGAATGGGGGTGCCCGGGGCTGGGGGGACTCAGGGATGGGAGTGCCAGGGTAACGTGGGCACCAGGGTCGTGGAAGGAGGGTGCTGGGGGAATGGGGGTCCTGGGACTATCAAGGTGCTGGGGAAAGGAGGATTTCAGGGGATGGAATGAACTGGAGAGGGTTCCTTGGGAATGGAGTGCTGGGCCATGGAGATCCTGGGGAATGTAAATATTGGGATGGGGGGACACAAGGAATGGGGGTCCCATGGTTGGGTTCCCAAAGGAACGGGGGTGCCAGGGAAGGGCAGTGGCTGGATGGGCCCAGTGGGTCTCAGCTCCTCTCGGTGCCTCAGATTTTGGGGTGTCCCAGAGGCCAGCACTGCCCCCACAAGGTGCTGGTGGTTTGGGGGGGTCACCCCAGGTAGGTTCCGAGGGGCTCCGGGCCTGTCCCCACCCCCCAGGGAGCTTTTTCTTCTCTTCATTTCCATTTCCTTCCTTTTTCTCTGCCACTTTCGCACCCCCTCGGTTCCTGGGGAACTCCCGAGGGGGGAATGGGTTCGGGGGGACCCCGGGGAGGGGAAAAGGGGGTGCGGGGGGGCAGGGGAGGGCTGGGGAGGCTGTGGGGGATGGGGGTGTCCGGGTGTGCCCCCCCAACACTGTCCCGGGCAATGTCCCCACAATGTCCCCTCAATGTCCCCTCAATGTCCCCTCAATGTCCCCTCGATGTCTCCTCAATGTCCCCACGTTGTCCCCGCGCTGTCCCCGCAATGTCCCCGCTCTGTCCCCGCGGGCTCGGGGACATTTCGTGTTTTGGGGACATTTCCCGGGCAGCTTTAGGGCCCAGCCCCGTTTTTCCTTTGCCCCAAATCCGCCCCGAAGGATTTCCCGGAGCTGGGACGGGATCGCGGCCACTCCCGAACCTTCTGGAAGCAGCCCCCGGGCGGCTTTGGGATCTCTTATCTCGGAGGCACCTGGATGAAAATCTCCTAATTAGATCCCAGGGTTAATTAACTAATTAATCCCGGCGCTGTCACCTCCCAGGGGGGTTCGGGGCCAAAGCCAAATCCAACGCCCCAAAATTTGGGATCTGCTGTGGGAGAGGCCCTGTAGGGGGAGCATCCGAAATTTGGGAATATTTCAGGGAGGGAGGCCCCAGGGAACGGGGGGGGTGGGATTGGGGCAGGGATTTAAAGCTGGGAAGCGAAATTCCAGGGAAAACAGAAATCCAGGGAATCAAAATTGCAGAGGAATCAGAATTTCCGGGAAAACAGAATTCCCCGGAAAACAGAATTCCAGGGGAGACGAAAATTTCTGGAAAACAGAATTCCCAGGAATCAGAATTCCAGGGAAAGAGAAATCCAGGGAAAACGGAAATGCTGGGGAAACAGAATTCCCGGGGAAACAGAAATTCTGGGAATTAAAATTCCAGGGAAAGAGAAATCCCGGGAAAATAGAAATCCAGGGGAAAAGGGAATTTCTGGGAGACAGAGTTCCAGGGAGACAGAATTCCAAGGAAAGAGAATTCCAGGGAAAACAGAAATGGCCACCAGGAGGGGACAGGGACAGGGACATTTCCTGGTGGCCGCGGTGCTGCTGGAGCTGAGGACCCTCGGTTCCCTGGGCCCTCTTTCCCACACTGACCCCTGTGACAGGATTTGGGGTTAAATTTGGGGACCCAGGGGGGATTTAGGGACCTTGGGAGGATTTGGGGATCCTGGGAAGATCTGGGGACCTGAAGGGACTTGGGGAGACCCTGGGAGGATTTGGGAGCCTGAGGGGATTTGGGGATTTTGGGATCCTGGGTGGATTTGGGACCCTGCAGGGATTTGAGGACCTGAAGGGATTTGGGACCCTGGGGGGATTTAGGGACCATGGGGGGATTTGGGGATCCTGAAGGGATTTGAGTTCTTGAGGGGATTTGGGGACCATGGGGGGATTTGGGATCCTGGGAGGGATTTGTGGACCCTGGAGGGATTTGGGGACCTGAAGGGATTTGGGATCCTGGGGGGATTTGGGGACCATGGGGGGATTTGGGGACCCTGGGGGGATTTGGGGACCTGAAGGGATTTGGGGAGACCCTGGGGGGATTTGGGGATTTTGGGATTCTGGGTGGATTTGGGACCCTGCAGGAATTTGGGGACCCTGGAGGGATTTGAGGACCCTGGGAGGGATTTGGGACCCTGGGAGGGATTTGTGGACCCTGGAGGGATTTGGGGACCCTGGAGGGATTTGGGGATCCTGAAGGGATTTGGGATCCTGGGGGGATTTGGGGACCCTGGGGGGATTTGGGGACCCACAGGTGTCCAAACCTCAGGGCTCAGGGACAAATGCAGAACACCAGGAACCGAATAATCCCGAAACCCAACAAATCCCATAAAAACCCCACAAAAAACCTTCTCAAAAAAAAAAAAAACTTAATTCTGATCAGATCTGGAGGTGCTTTACCCCCAAAAAGTGCCCCAAAAACCCCAAATCCCCAGGACTGCGCCTCGTGTTTGTGCCCGGGGATGATTTAGGAGCGCGGCTGAACTTTGGAAAGCCCGGCCCTAATTAACTCAGCTCATTAAGGGCCCGAATGGGGCCATTAACCCAACGTGCCCCAGTTTGGCCTCGTTTGGAGCTCCCCGAATTTCGGCTTCGCTTCCTGTTTGGAGCCTCCGCGCTGCCCTAAAAGGCCCCGATGAGTCAGGGTTGGGGTTTTTGGGGGAAGGGAGAAGGTGAGCAGGGCTGGGGATGGTTCAGGGTTTGGGTTTGGGGATGATTCAGGGTTTGGGATGGTTCATGGTTTGGGATGATTCAGGGTTTGTCACTGGTTTGGTTTTTAGGGCTGATTTTGGGGCTGGGTTTTGGAGCTTGTCCCAATTCTGGGGTTGGTTTTTGGAGCTGATTTTGGGGCTGGATTTTGGGGCTGGATTTTGGGGTTGATTCAGGTTTCAGGGCTTGTTCTCATTTTAAGGCTGGGTTTTGGGGCTGGTTTAGGGTTTGGGATGGTTCAGGGTTTGGGATGGTTCAGGGTTTGTCACTGGTTTGGTTTTTAGGGCTGATTTTGGGGCTTGTTCCAATTTTGGAGTTGGGTTTTGGGCCTGGGGCTGATTTTGGGGCTGGTTTTTGGGGTTGATTCAGGTTTCAGGGCTTGTTCCCATTTTAAGGCTGGTTCAGGTTTTAGGCCTGATTTTGGGGCTGGTTTTGGGGTTGGTTTAGCCTTGGGGTGATTCAGGGTCTGTCACGGGTTCCGTTTTTGGGGCTGATTTTGGGGCTGGGGCTGGGATTTGTTCCAATTTTGGGGCTGGTTTTTGGGGCTAATTCAGGTTTGGGGGCTGGATATCGGGACTGATTTTGGGGCTTGTTCCAATTTTGGGGTTTGTTCCAGTTTTGGGCCTGGTTTTTGGGCCTGGTTTTTGGGCCTGGTTTTGGGGCCTGGTTTTTGGGCCTGGTTTTTGGGCCTGGTTCAGGTTTTAGGGCTGTATTTTGGGGTTGATTCAGGTTTTTGGGCTGGTTCCAATTTTGGAGATGGGTTTGGGGCTTGTTCCAATTTTGGGGTCGGTTTTGGGGCTGGTTTTGGGGCTGGTTCAGGCTTTGGGGTTGGTTCGGCCTTGGGGTGATTCAGGGTTTGTCACTGGTTCGGTTTTTAGGGCCAGGTCAGTTTTGGGGGCTGGTCCTGATTTTGGGGCTGTGTTTTGGAGCTGATTCAGGTTTTGGGGCTTGTTCCAGTTTTGGAATTCCCAACGCTTCCTCCTCCTGTTGCTTTCCTATTTATTCATTTTTTATTTAAATAAAATTCCCAACCTACTCCAACCTCCTCTAACCCTCCCTCCTTCTGTTGCTTCTCCATTCATTTTTAATTTAATTCAAATAAAATTCCCAACTTCCTCCTATTGTTTCTTATTTTTTTTATATTTAAATAAAATTCCCAACCTCCTCCTATTGTTTCCCCATTTATTTTTTTATTTAATTCAAATAAAATTCCCAACTTCCTCCAACCTCCTCTAACTCTCCCTCCTCCTGTTGTTTTCCTATTTTTAAAATTTAAATAAAATTTAAATATAAATAAAAGAATTTAAATAAATTAATATATTAATAATTTAAGTTAAATTTCAATAAAATTCTCAACCTCCTCCTATTGTTTTCCCATTTATTTTCTTAATTTATTATAAATAAAATTCCCAACTTCCTCCAACCCTCTCTCCTCCTGTTTTTTTTTAAATTTAATTTAAATAAAATTCCCAACATCCTCCTGCTGTTTTCTTATTATTTTAATTCAAATAAAATCCCCAACCTCCACCTGTTGTTTTGCTTTTCTTTAATTTAAATAAAATTTACTTTTTCTAAAAATTTTCAATAAAATGAAATCTTTTTTTTTTTACAATAAAATAAAATTTTATTTCTTAATTTAAACGGATACGTTTTTAATGTCAATAAAATTAAAATATGTGATTTAAATGAAATTAAAATATGTAACAAAAAATAAAGTATTTAAATAAAATTAAGATATTTAAATAAAAATAAGGTATTTAAATAAAATTAAGATATTTAAATAAAAATAAAATATTTAAATAAAATATTTCATTTAAATAAAATATTTCATTTAAATAAAATTAAAATTATTTTACTTTTATTCAAAATTTAAATAAAATTAAAATATTTAATTTAAATAAAATTAATTTTTTTAGACATAAATGTAAATAAAACTCCTCCTGTTGCTTTCCCACTTATTATATTTTTTTATTTCATTTCATTCACCGCCCATAGCTGCTCCAAACCATTTTTTCCACCGGAGGAATTCCTGAAAAACCCAGCCCCGGTCATTCCCTCGCTGGCAGCCGCGTCCCGCCCGGGGCTGGAATTCCGCTCGCATTGCGCTCCCAGGGTGACACACGCGCAATTCCCGCGGCCGCGTCCCCCCCCGTGTGTCACTCGCTGTCACCTCGGTGTCACCTCCCCCAGGGGACACGGCCCCGCTGCCATCACCGCGGGGCTTGGGGCAGGGCGAGATGTTTGATCCCAAAATACAGGGGGGGAGAAAATGGATTTTAGTGCCAAAATATAGGGGGAAAAGGGGATTTTAGTACCAAATTACAGCGACTTTTTATCCCAAAATACAGCAGGGAAACGTGGATTTTAGTGCCAAAATACAGTGGAAAAAAGCAAATTTTTGCCCCAAAATACAGCAGGGAAAAGTGGATTTTAGTGCCAAAATACAGGGGGGAAAAGCAAATTTTTGCCCCAAAATACAGCAGGGAAAAGTGGATTTTAGTGCCAAAATACAGCAGGGAAATGGGGATTTTAGTACCAAATTACAATGAATTTTTATCCCAAAATACAGCATGGAAACGTGGATTTTAGTGCCAAAATACAGGGAGAAAATGGGATTTTAGTACCAAATTACAGCAGGGAAAAGCAGATTTTAGTCACAAAACACAGCGCGGAAAAGGGGATTTTAGTACCAAAACACACAGAGAAAAGCAAATTTTTGCCCCAAAATACAGCAGGGAAAACGTGGATTTTAGTCCCAAAATACAGTGGGGAAAAAGCAAATTTTTGTCCCAAAATGCAGTGGGGGGAAAGTGGATTTTTGTCACAAAATGCAGTGACATTTTATCCCATAATACAGCAGGGAAAAGCGGATTTTAATCCCAAAACACAGTGGAGGAAATAGCAGATTTTTGTCCCAAAATGCAGTGGGGAAAAGCGAATTTATGCCCCAAAATACAGTGGGGAAATGTGGATTTTAGTCACAAAATATAGGCGGAAAAGTGGGTTTTAGTCCCAAAATACAGCAACTTTTTATCCCAAAATACAGTGAGGAAAAGAGGATTTTAATCCCAAAACACATTGGGGGAAAAAGCAGATTTTTGTCCCAAAATGCAGTGGGAAAATTGACTTTTTGCCTCAAAATACAGCAGGGAAAAGTGAATTTTAGTCATAAAGTACAGAGGGGGAAAAGTGGATTTTTGCCCCAAAACACAGAGCAGGACACCCTGAGGATCCTGTGCCATCCTGGTGGCTGCCAGTCCATCTTTTATCCATGTTTTTAACACCTTTTTAATCCACATTTTTTTACCTTTTATCCACGTTTTAAACCTGTTTTTTATCCATGGTTTTAACCCATTTTTTATCCATTTTAACCTCTTTTTTATCCATGTTTTTAACTCATTTTTATCCATATTTTAACCCATCTTTTATCCATATTATCCATGTTTTTTATCCATTTTTCATCCACTCTTTAACCCATCTTTTATCCACATCATCCATATTTTTAACCCATTTTTTATCGATTTTAACCTGTTTTTTATCCACGTTTTAACTCATTTTTATCCATGTTTTTAACCCATCTTTTACCCACATTTTTACCCATTTTTTACCCATTTTAATCCACATTTTAAACCCACCCTTTATCCACATTATCCATGGTTTTTACCCATATTTTACCAATTTTTTTACCCACTTTTTATCCATTTTTAACCCATTTCCATCCACCCCTGCAACCCCTTTTTAACCCACGCTTGCAACCCATTCGTTGTCCGCCTCTTTAACCTGTTTTCAATTAAACGCCGGCTTTAATTAAGCGATGCTTTTAATTAAATCGTGTTTTTCCAGCCCGTGCTGCTTTTCCACCCTTCCCTCACCTCGGGAGCTGCCCCGGGGCTGCAGCAGCCCCGCGGCTCCTCTGTCCCCTCCGTGCCACCCTGCTCTGTCCCCAGTGCCACCTCGGCGGGGTCCCCTCACCCCCAGCCCTGCCGGTGCCACTTTGGTCACCGCGGTGCCACCTCTGTCCCCTCGGGGACGCCGAGGATGACGCGAAGGTGTCGCCTTCGATGGGGGGGGATGGGGAGGGCAGGAGCGGCTCTGATTAATTCCAGGAGCAGCTGGAAAACAAGCGGGGCTGGGGAAGGCGAGGCTGGCGTGGGGACAGTGAGGGGACAACGTGGGGACAACGCGGGGACACCGCCGGGAGCTGGCCCAGCCTTTGGCCTCCTTGTCCCGTGTGGTCCTTGTTCCGTGTGACACTGGGGGACAGATGGGGACAGATGTGTCACCTCAGGGTGAGGAAGCCGCTGGGGTCACCAAGCTCTCGGGGACAGCCGGGTCATTGTCACCAGTGGTAGCTCCTCTGTGGGGTTCTGTGCCAGCCCCAGTGTCCAGCACCAGTGTCCATACCCAGGGTCCATACCCAGTGTCCATCCTGGTGTCCATCCCTAATGTCCACTGCCGGTGTCCATCCCCACTGTCCACTCCCAGTGCCACCAGCAGAGTCACCCCCAAGTGTCCATCGCTATTTTCCACCCCTGGTGTCCATCCCGTGTCCATCCCCATTTTCCATCCCTATTTTCCATCTCCAGTCCCATCCCCAGTGTCCACCCCTATATTCCACCCTTCTTGTCCACCCCCAGTGTCCACCTCCATTTTCCATCCCTATTTTCCATCTCCAGTCCCATCCTCAATCACCACACCCAATGTCCACCCCCAATGTCCATTCTCAATGTCCACCCCTGATGTCCACCCCCATTGTCTCACCCCATTTTCCATCCTGATTTTCTGCCCCAGTGCCCATCCCCATTGTTCACCCCCAACGTCTACTCCATTCTCAATGTCCACCCCTATTTTCCATCCCCATTGTCCATCCCCAACGTCCACCCCCATTGTCCATTCTCAATGTCCATCCGACTGTCCATTCTCAACGTCCACTCCCATTGTCCCCTCCAGCACCCACCTCCATTGTCCACCCCACTGTCCACCCCTGATATCCACATCCATTGTCCACCCCTGCCTGGTGTCCACCCCACTGTCCAGCCCTGATGTCCACCCCCATTGTCCACCCCTATTTTACACCCCAATGTCCATCCCATGTCCTCCCTATTGTCCACCACAGTGTCCACCCCTGTGTCCACTCTATTTTCCACCCCAATATCCACCCGAATTGTCCACCCTTATTTTCCATCCCCAGTATCCACTCCTGGTGTCCACCTCTAATGTCCACCGCTGATGTCCACCTCTATTTTCCACCCCCATTGTCGATCCCTGTTGTCCACCCCCATTGTCCACCCCATTGTCCACCACAGCGTCCACCTCTATTTTCCACCCCCAATGTCCACCCCAATGTCCATCCCATTGTCCACTGCAGTGTCCACCACAGTGTCCACCCCTGTGTCCACCTCTATTTTCCATCCCCAGTGTCCACCCCTGGTGTCCACTCCAGCATTCACCCCAATGTCCACCCCATGTCCCCCCCATTGTCCACCCCATTTTCCATCTCTATTTTCCACTCCCAATGTCCATTCTCAATGTCCACCCCATTGTCCACCCCCATTTTCCATCCCTATTTTTAATCCCCTTTGTCCACCTCAGTGTCCACCCCTGCGTCCACCTCAATTTTTCACCCCCATTGTCCATTCTGAATGTCCACCCCATGTCCACCCCCGTGTCCCCTGTGTCGCTCCCGCCCAGTGCAGCCCCTCGGGCCGCAGCCCAGCCCGGTTCTGTCCGGTCCCTGTCCCGGTCCCGGTGCCGGTTCCGGTGCCGGTCCCGGTGCCCCCGTAGCCGGACGCGGCCCCGCACGTGCCGGGCCGGGCCGTTCGCAGCGGGGCCGGGCGGGAGCGGCCGCGGGATCTGGAGCAGTTGGTGGCCCCGGGGCCGGGGTTTGGCCCCGCCGGGACAGCGGCAGAGCCGGCCCGGGCGGTCCCGCAGCGGCGGAAGGGCCGAGAGCGGCCCCGGGGCAGAGCCGGGCCGGGCGGGGCCGGGCTGGGCACGGGGGCGGCACCGGAGAGGGGACACGGAGCAGGGGGGGACGTGGGATTGAGGGGACATGGGACTGAGAGGGTACATGGCACTGAGGGGACATGGGACTGATGGGGAACATGGCATGGAAAGGGGACATGGCACTGAGGGGGATGTGGCATTGAGGGGACATGGCACAGAGATGGCACCGGAGAGGGGACACGGAGCAGGGCGGGGACATGGGACTGAGGGGGGACATGGCATGGAGAGGGGACACGGCAGAGAGGGGACATGGCATGGAAAGGGGACATGCAGCACTGAGGGGGGACATGGCACAGAGATGGCACCGGAGAGGGGACACAGAGCGGAGGGGGGACATGGAGCAGGGTGAGGGGACGTGGGACTGAGGGGACATGGGACTCAGAGGGGACGTGGTACGGAGAGGGGACATGGCACAGAAGGGGGACATGGCATTGAGGGGGGACATGGGACTGAGGGGACATGGCATGGAGAGGGGACATGGCACTGAGGGGACATGGCACGGAGAGGGACGTGGCACTGAGGGGACATGGCACTGAGTGGGGACATGGCCTGGAGAGGGAGGCACAGCACAGGGATGGAGTCACAGGAAGAAAAGGGGTCACAGCACCAAGAGGGGGTCACACACTGGGGCAGAGTCACTGTCACCCACTGTCACATGGCCCTGTCCCAGCTCCTCCATCCCTGCCATGTCCCTGTCCCTAAGGGTTCCACCCAGTGCCATTTGTCACCGTCCCAACTCCTCCATCCCTGTCATGTCCTTGTCCCAACTCCTCCATCCATTCCTGGGTCCTTTTCCTATCTCCTGTTGTCACCTGCCTGTCCCCAACACTACATCCACTGCTGTGGCCCTGTCCCAGTTCCTCCATCCCTGCCATATCCCTGTCCCCAACAGTTCCATCCAGTGCCATTTGTCACCATCCCAACTCCTCCATCCCTGTCATGTCCTTGTCCCAACTTCTCCATCCATTCCTGTGTCCCTGTTCCATCTGCTGTTGTCACCTGCCTGTCCCTAGCGCTTCATCCACTGCTGTGGCCCTGTCCCAATTCCTCCATCCCTACGATTGTCCTTGTCCCCAACAGTTCCATCCAGTGCCATGTGTCACTGTGCCAGTTCCTCCATCCCTGCCATGGCCCTGTCCCCAACAGTTCCATCCCTGACGTGTCCCCATCCCCTTGACCATGTCCCTGTCCCTGCTGACCGTGTCCCTGTCCCTGCCACAGAGAGGGGACATGGGACAGAGGGGACATGGGACAGGGGACGGAACTGCTGGGGACAAGGGCACGGTCCCCGTGGTCCCGGTGCGGTGCCCGGTGCAGTGCCCGGTGCGGTGCCCGGTGCGGTGCCGCGGACGAGGGGCCGGTCCGGAGGAGGGACCTGCAGCCCTTAAACCCCGCTCCAACCACACCTTTAATCCCTCCGAGTCCCGCTGCGAGCCCAGAACCCTCCGGGAACCGAGCTGCCACCTCCCGCCACCGCTGTCCCCCTGTCCCCGCTGTCCCCCCGCTGTCCCCCCGGTGTCCGGCCGGGGTCCGGCGGGCCGGGCGCTCCCTAATTAGGGGGTAGGAGCGGAGCAGGGCGGCAGCCACGCACAGCTCGGAGCCACTCACTCATCCCGCAGGAATCCTCCCCACGGGGAGGAGCGGCCCCGGCCCAGCGCCTAAAAGGGCCCCGCGCGGGCCGGCTGCTCTCGGAGCCTTCCTGCACCTTCCTCCTTCTCCTCCTCCTCCTCCTCCTCCTCCTCCTGCTGCTGCTGCGCGGCGCCATGGCAGGGCACGGCGCCAGCCTGCTCCTGCTGCTCGGGATGCTGCCAGGTAGGAGCGGGCACCGCGGGGATGCTGCGAGCGCCGGGGCGGAGCGAGGGACGCGCACCTGGGCACAGCTGGGGCAAACCTGGGGCACAGCTGGGGCACAGCTGGGGCACAGCTGGGCACACCTGGGGAACAGCTGGAGCATACCTGGGCACACCTGTGGCCCCTGTCACACCTGTGGCCCTGGTGTGCCTGGGGCTTCTGTCACACCTGGGCACACGTGGGCACAGCTGGGGCACAGCTGGAGCATACCTGGGCACAGCTGGGTATACCTGGGGAACAGCTGGGGCACAGCTGTGACCCCTGTTACACCTGGGGCTCCTGTCACACCTGTGGCCACCTCCAGGGTCCTGTGCTGGTTTTTGGGGTTGCAGCTGCGGGGTCTTTGGTTCTTCCAGGTGTGGCATCTTTGGGGCTGCCAGGTGTGGGGTTTTTGGGGCTGCAGGTTGGGGTCAGGGGGCAGCAGGTGTGCGGTTTTTGGGGCTGCCAGGTGTGTCGGGGCACAGGTTTGGGGTGCGTTGGGTCCCTGCTCCCCACAGTTTGGGGTCACAGCTGCGGGGTCAGGGGTGTCAGGGCACAGATTTGGGGTCCCTGTGCCCCATCCCTGCTCCGCGTGGGTCAGGAGCTGCAGGTGTGGGGCGCTCTGGGTGTCATTTTGGGGGTGACAGTGCCATTTCTGGGGTGACAGTGCCATTTTGGGAGGTCACAGTGCCATATCTGGGGGTGACAGTGCCATTTTGGGGCTTAAAGCGCTGTTTTTGGGGGTGACAGTGCCATTTTGGGAGGTCACAGCACCATTTTGGGGGTGACCATGCTGTTTAAAGGGGTGACAGTGCCATGTCGGGGTGTGACAGTGCCATTTCAGGGGGTGACAGTGTCATGCTGGGGTGTGACAATGCCATTTCAGGAGGTCACAGTGCCGTTTTGAGGGGTGACAGTGCCGTTTCTGGATGTGACAGTGCCATGTTGGGGTGTGACAGTGCCATTTCAGGAGGTCACAGTGCCATTTTGAGGGGTGACAGTGCCATGTCGGGTGTGACAATGCCATTTCGGGCTGTGACAGTGTCATTGTGTCCCCAGCTCTCCTGGTGGCCGTCAGGATCAATGGCAAGGGCCGCGAGGTTCTGTACCTGGCCAAGGGCGACTCGGTCAAGCTGGGCTGTCCGTATGTCCTGGAGCCCGAGGACAACGGACCCCAGGGCGTGGGCATCGAGTGGATCCAGATCAGCCCCGAGAGACCCAGCCCCGAGAATGTGGTGAGGGGCTCGGGGGGCTCGGGGGGCTCGGGAGGAACTCGGCTGAGGGGAGGGACAGGCGGGACACGGAGGGACAGAGGGACAGACAGGGACAGGGAGGGACAGAGAGGACAGGCAGGACAGACAGGAGACAGGGAGCAACAGAGGGGGACAGGAGGGACAGAGGGGGACAGGAGGGACAGAGGGGGACAGGAGGGACAGAGGGGACAGAGAGAGACGGGGAGGGACAGAGGGACAGAGAGGGACAGACAGGACAGGCAGGGACAGAGAGGGATGGAGAGAGGACAAGCGGGACAGGCAGGGACGGGTGGGACAGGGAGGGACAGAGGGGGACAGAGAGGATTTGGCAGGGCAGGGAAGGACCAAGCAGAGTCTGGATGTGCTGGGGTGGGAAGGATGAAGAGGGACAGAAAGGGACAGGGAAGGTCTGGAAGGGCAGGAAAATACCAGGCAGGGTCTGGAAATGCTGGGCAGGGAAACACCAGGCAGGGACAGGCAGGGCAGGAAGGGACAAAGAGGGACAGGCAGGGACAAAGAGTTGGGGAGGGCACAGAAGGACCAGGCAGAGTCTGGAAATGCTGGGATGGGAAGGATGAAGTGGGACAGGCAGGGACAGACAGGACAGGGACAGGCAGGGCAGGGACAGGGACAGGGACAGGGACAGGGACAGGGACAGGGACAGGGACAGGGACAGGGACAGGGACAGGGACAGGCAGGGCAGGGACAGGCAGGGCAGGGACAGGTAGGACAGGGACAGGGACAGGGACAGGGACAGGGACAGGCAGGACAGGGACAGGCAGGGCAGGAACAGGCAGGGCAGGGACAGGCAGGACAGGGACAGGTAGGACAGGGACAGGGACAGGGACAGGGACAGGGACAGGGACAGGCAGGGACAGGGACAGGCAGGGCAGGGACAGGCAGGACAGGGACAGGCAGGACATGCTGGACAAGCAGGGCAGGGGAGGTCTGGAAGGGCAGGAAAGGAGCAGGCAGGGACAGGCAGGGACAGGCAGGGCAGGGAAGGTCTGGCAGCGTCTGGGAAGGACCAGACAGGGCTGGGCTGGGCTGGGCTGGGCTGGGCTGGGCTGGAGGGCAGCCAGGGATGCAGGGACAGGCAGGGAAAAACAGGGACAGGCAGAGACAGGCAGGGACAGGCAGCAAAATGAAGGAGCAGGCAGGGACAGGCAGGGACAGAGGGGACAGGAAAGGACCAGGCAGGGACAGGAAAGGACCAGGCAGGGACAGAGAGGTCTGAGGAGGGCAGGGAAGCCCCAGGACAGACAGGACAGGGAAGGACGAGCAGGGAGAGGCAGGAAAGGAGCAGGCTCAGGTAGGAACAGGCAGGCCCAGAGCTGAGCCTAACCCTAACCCTAACCCTAACCCTGACCCTGACCCTGACCCTAACCCAACCAAACCAACATTAACCCAACCCAAACCCAAACCCAACCCAAACCCAAACCCTAACCAACCTAAACACAACTCAACTCCTAACCCTAACTAATCTTAACCCTAAGATAAATGCAACCCCAACCCAAATGCTAACCAACCTTAACCAACCTAAATCCAACCCAAACCCAACCCAAACCCAAACCAACCTTAACCCAATCCCAACCCAAACCCAACCCCAACCAACCCAAACCAACCCAATCCCAACCCAACCCCAACCTCAACTCAACCCTAACCTAAACTCAACCCAAACACTAATCCTAAACAACGCAAACCCAACCCAACCCAAACCCAGCCCAAACCCAATCCTAATCTTAACCAACCTTAACTGAAACCCAACCCAACCCAAACCCAACCCCAAACCCAAACCAACCCAACCCCAAACCCAACCCAATCCAACCCCAAACCCAAACCCAAACCCAAACCCAACCCCAAACCCAACCCCAAACCCAACCCAACCCAACCCCAAACCAACCCAAACCAACACCCACACCCCCCAGGCCACGCTGACGCTGTCCCCGTGTCCCCGTGTCCCCAGTTCCTGTCCTACCAGGACCACCACGTGAACTACGGCAGCTCGGGCCTGCAGGACCGCGTGGCCTTCGTGCAGACGGACCCGGGCCAGCGCGACGCCTCCATCCGCGTGGCCGACCTGCAGGAGAGCGACACCGGCACCTACCAGTGCCGCGTCAAGAAGAACACGGTGGCCGTGCACGAGGTCATTGTCACCGTGCAAGGTGAGAGAGCGCCCTACATGGCACCTGTGTGGTCCCCAATGTGGCACCGGTGTGGCCCCGGTGTCACCTGTCCCATCCCCGCCCCGCACCAAGGTGGCCTTGGTTCCTGGTGGTCATGCCACTCTGTTTGTGGCACTGACAGTGTCACCTGTGCCCCTTTCATGTGGTCCCCAGTGTCACCTGTCCCTCTCCCAAGTCCCCTTCCTGGCTGGCCCCTGGTGGCACTGGCGGTGTCACCTGTGCCCCCCTCATGTGGCATTTGTGGTGTCACCTGTGCCCCTCTCATGTGGTCCCCAGTGTCCCCTGTCCCACTCCCGAGTCCCCTTCCTGGCTGGCCCCTGGTGACAATGGCAGTGTCACCTGTGCCCCCCTCATGTGGCCCTTGGTGGCCCTGACAATGTCCCCTGTCCCCCATGCAGGTGGCCCTGACAGTGTCCCGTGTCCCCCCGCCCCAGGTGACTCCTGTCCCCCCACGCTCCCAGGTGTCCCCTGTCCTGGGTGGCCCCTGGTGACTCCGATGGTGTCCCCCTGAGTGGCCCCAACAGTGTCCCCTGTCCCCTTGCTGGGTGTCCCCTGTCCCCTTCCTGGGTGTCCCCTGTCCCTGGCCTTCTGTCCCCCTCCCCGGTGCCTCTGACACCGTCCCTGTCCCCTCTTCTCCCTCTCCTGGCTGTCCCTGTCCCCTGTCCCCCCCTGGCTGTCCCTGACGGTGTCTCTGTCCCCTTCCTGCATGTCCCCCATCCCTCCCTGTCCCCTATCCTCTGTCCCCGGTGTCCCTGTCCCTTGTCAGGCTCCCCTCGGCTTTCCCTGACACTGTCTCTGTCCCTTATCCCCTGTCCTTTGTCCCCTGCTCCCTGCTGATGTCCCCGTGTCCCCTGCCAGTGTCACCGTGTCCCCTGAGCTGTCCCCTGTGGTGTGGTGGTGTCCCTTGGCCAGTGTCCCCGTGTCCCCTGGACTGTGTCGTGGTGTCCCCTCCTGGTTTCCCTGTGTCCCCTAATGTTGTCCCCGCGTCCCCTGCCTGTGTTGCGGTGTCCCCTGCCGGTGTCCCCTTGTCCCCTGGGCTGTCCCCTGCCGCTATTCTGGTGTCCCCTCCAGTGTCCCCGTGTCCCCTGGGTTGTCCCTGCTGGTGTCCCCGTGTCCCCTGCCCCTGTCATGGTGTCCCCTGCCTGCGTCCCCGTGTCCCCTGTGCTGTCCGTGTGTCCCCTGCCGTGTCCCCTGACGTGTCCCCGTGTCCCAGCAGAGAAGCCGGCAGCCCCGCAGTGCTGGAGCGAGGGGGAGCTGACCGAGGGGGGGTCGGTGCTGCTGCGCTGCTTCAGCCGGGGGGGCACCGCGCCCCTCTCGTACCAGTGGGCAAAGCTGGCCCAGGGCTACGGGGGGGGGGCGCTGCCCGCGGGCACCCTGCAAGGTGGGTCTGGGGGCTCGGGGGGCACAAAGGGCATCTGGGGGGGGCTCAGGGAGGGTTTGGGGGTGTCCCTGTGCTCGGGAACCCTGCAAGGTGGGTCTGGGGGCACCAAGGGGCACCCAGGGCATTTGAGGGGATTTGGGGATGTCTCTGCCCTCGGGCACCCTGCAAAGTGGGTCTGGGGGCACAGGGGGCACCGGAGGGCACCGAGGGCATTTGGGGGGGTTTGGGGGTGTCTCTGCCCTCGGGCACCCTGCAAAGTGGGTCTGGGGGCACCAAGGGGCACAGGGGGGCACCGAGGGCATTTGGGGGGGTTTGGGGGTGTCCCTGTGCTCGGGCACCCTGCAAGGTAGGTCTGGGGGCACAGAGACCATTTGGGGGTTCAGGGGGGGTCTGTGCACTCGGCCCCACCCCCCCAAGGTGAGTCAGGGACCCCTGGGGGGCTCGGGAGGGGATTTGGGGACATCGGTCAAGGGGGGTGTGGCCATGGGGGGGCTCGGGCGGGGGGGGGGGTCGGTGTGTCCGTGTCTGTGTGTCCGTGTCCATTTGTCCATGTCCGTGTGTCCGTGAGTCCGTGCGTCCGTGTCCCTCTGTCTGTCCATGTCTGTGTGTCCCTGTGTGTCCCCATGTCCATGCGCCTGTGTGTCCTTGTCTGTGTGTCCGTGTCTGTGTGTCCTTGTCTGTGTGTCCACATGTCTCCTGTGTCGCTGTGTGTTCATGTCCCTGTTCATGTCCCTGTGTCTGTCCCTGTGTCTGTCCATGTCCCCGTGTCCCTCTGTGTCCCTGTGTCTGTCCATGTCCCTGTGTCCCCGTGTCCCTGTGTCTGTCCATGTCGCCATGTCCTTCTGTGTCCCTGTGTCTGTCCATGTCCCTATGTCCCCTCTCTCCCTCTCCGGGGGGCGCGGGTGACACCGAGGTGACAGTGCCACCCGTGCTGTCCCAGGCCGTGCCCCCGGTGACCTCCTGATCCGCAGCCTGACCGTCGCCCACGCTGGCACCTACCAGTGCCGGGTCACCAACCGCGTGGGCTACTCGGTGTGCCAGCTCAACCTGAGCCCCGGGCCACGTGAGTGACACTGGGGACACTGGGGACACTGGGGACATTGGGGACATTCGAGACATTGGGGGCATTAGGGACATTGGGGACATTGGGGACATCGGGGACATGGGGTGTGCCAGCTCAACCTGAGCCCCAGGCCACGTGAGTGACACTGGGGACACTGGGGACACTGGGGACATCATTGGGGACATTGGGGACACTGGGGACATTGGTGACATTGGGGACATTGGAGACATTGGGGAATTGGGGACACTGGGGACACTGGGGACATCACTGGGGACACTGGGGACATTGGGGACATTGGGGACATTGGGATGTGCCAGCTTAACCTGAGCCCCGGGCCACGCGAGTGACACTGGGGACATTGGGGACATTGGGGACATTGGAGACACTGGGGACATTGGGGAATTGGGGACATTGGAGACATTGGGGACATTGGAGACATTGGGGACGTTGGGGACATTGGGGACACTGGGGACATTGGTGACATTGGTGACATTGGGGACATTGGTGACACTGGGGACATTGGGGACATTGGAGACATTGGGGACATTGGGGATACTGGGGACACTGGGGACATCACTGGGGACATTGGGGGTGACACAGGGTGGCACCAAGATGTCTCAGCTCCCAAGGGCGGCCCTGGGGTGGCACTGCAGGTGACTCTGCGTGGCACCAGGGCTGGCTCTGGGTGGCACCATCAGGGTCTCCCTGGGCTCCAGGCTGGCACTGGGGGTGTCCCTGGGTGGCACTGCAGTGTCCCTGGGTGTCCCTGTGTGGCCCGGGGTGCCCGGGCAGGGACTGGCAGTGACAGGCTGTGTCCCCGTGCCAGGCGGGCGCCAGGCTGGCATCATCGTGGGCTCCATCCTGGGCTCCCTCCTCCTGCTCAGCCTCCTGGGGCTGCTCATCTGGGCGCTGATCGCCCGCTACCAGCGCAAGGAGTGCCAGCGCGCCTGCAGCGACTGCCGGTGGGTGCCAGGGGGTGGCACGGGGTGGCACAGGGTGGCACTGGGCTCTACTGGGCTGTGCTGGGCTGTACTGGGCTGTACTGGGAACCAGTGACTGGCACTGGGCTGTACTGGGCTGTACTGGGCTGTACTGGGCACCAATGACTGGCACTGGGCTCTACTGGGCTCTACTGGGCTGTGCTGGGCTGTACTGGGATGTACTGGGCTGTGCTGGGCAGCAGTGACTGGCACTGGGCACTGATGGGCACCCCTGGGTGCTACTGGGCACAGCTGGGGACAAACAGGCACCACTGGGTGGCACTGGGTGGGTGGCACCAGCTGCAGGTGGGTGCCAGGAGGACACCAAGAGTTCTCATGGGTGTCACCAGGCACAGAGGGGTGGCACAGGGCACTGAGGGTGACCCAGGGGTGCCACCAAGCACAGGAGGGTGGCACAGGGCACTGAGGGTGACCCAAGGGTGCCACAGGGCACAGGAGGGTGGCACAGGCACTGAGGGACACCAATGGGTGCCACCAGGCAGAGGAGGGTGGCAGGAACGCCCAAGGGTGCCAATGGGTGTCACCAAGCTCGAATGGGTGGCACAAGGTCACCAATGGGTGTCACCAAGCTCGGGTGGGTGGCACAAGACACTGATGGCCGCCAAGTGGTGCCAATGGGTGCCACCAGCCCCAGCCGAGCGCCACCAAAGCCCTCGGAGCACCGATGGCGGTGCCAAGCCCCTCTCCCCGAGCGGTGCCACCTGACGCGTTGTCCCCGCAGGAGCAGCACCGGTGGCACCATGCCCCGGCCCTGCGCCGCCTGTGCCCACCACTCGTACTCCCCGCATGGCATCAGCTACATGCAGTGCCAGCACGGCGAGAGCGACGAGCGCGCGGCTGCGCTGCTCTGCAACGAGGGCATGCGACACCAGGTCACCTGTCCCGCGCTGTGACACCGCGGCCACCCCGCGGCGACGGCGACAGCGACGGAGAGAACGACAGAGAGAGCCGGCCCCGCAAAGTGACGGCAGGAGCGGCTCCCAAAGCCCAAAAAAAAACCCTAAAAAGTTTCAAAATCCTACAAAATTCTTCCCGAAATCCCACAGAATCGTACAGAATTCCAGAGAATTCTTGCAAAAATTTCATAAAATATTTCAAAACCTTCCAAAAATTCCCTCCAAAATTCCATAAAATATTTTTTTTAAAACCCCAAAAATTCCCTCCAGAATTCCATAAAATCCGTCAAAATCCCCCAAAAATTCCTGTCCTGGAGCTCCCTCGTGGGGCCACCACAGGGACAGGGACAGGGACAGCGAGAGCCAGTCGGACAAAGTGACAGCAGGAGCGGCTCCCGAAGCCCAAAAACCTTAAAAAGTTTCAAAATCCTACAAAATTGCCCCCAAAATTCCATAAAATCCTTCAAAATCCCACAAAATTCCTGTCCTGGAGCTCCCTCGTGGAGCCACCACGGCGACAGGGACAGTGACAGGGACAGCGAGAGCCCGCCCCACAAAGTGACGGCAGGAGCGGTTCCGGAAGTCAAAAAAAACCCTAAAAAGCTTAAAATTTCTACAAAATCGCTCAAAATCCAACAGGATTCCAGAGAATTCACCTCAAAATTCCATCAAATGTTTCAAAATCCCCCAAAATTCCTGTCCCAGAGCTCCTTCGTGGGGCCACCATGGGGATGGGGACAGCCGGTCCACAAAGTGACGGCAGGAGCGGCTCCTGAAGCCCCAAAAAAAAACCCTAAAAAGCTTCAAAATCCTACAAAATCCCACAGAATTCCCTCCCAAAAGTCCATCCAAAATCCCCCAAAATTCCTGTCCCGGAGCTCCCTCGTGGGGCCACAGCGGGGACAGCGACAGCGACAGCCAGCCCGACAAAGTGACGGCAGGAGCGGCTCGCACCGCCCCAAAAAAACCCTAAAAAGCTTCAAAACCGCACAGAATGCCCCAAAATCCCCTCCTGGCACCCGCGCTCCGCTCTCCCCTGGTTTTTTGTTGTTTTATTTTGGGGTTTGGATCCTTTTTTTTACGCTTTCCCCCCATTTCCAGTTCTCCCAGTTCCCAAATTCCTCATTCCCAGTTCCCAGTTATTGTCACCCTCTGTCCCCGCCCCGCCCCCAAATTTGGGATTTTTTGGGGGTTTTTTTTGGGGGCGGTTCAGAACGGAGCGAAAGGAAAATGAACCCAAAACCAGAAAAAAAAAAAAAAGAGGGGGAAAAAAGGAAAAAGAAAAAAAGAAAAAACGGAAATGGAATAAAATTGAGAGAATTGAGATGGGAGTGGCGTGACAGGGGACAGAGGGGACAGGGATGGGGACAAAGGCGACAAAAATGGCGAAAGGGATGGGGACAAGGATGGGGACAGAGGAGGGGACACGGATGGGACCGAGGGGACAGAGGGGACAGGAGGGGACAAACCGAGCGGGACGCTCCATGCCCGGAGGCGACATTCGTGTCCCCAACCCGCCCCTCTGAGCGGCCGGAGGTGGCTTCTGTCCCCTCCCCAGGGGGACACGGGGGTGGGGCGGGGAACAGGGGACGTGTCCCTGTCCCTGTCCCCTGCTGTCCTTATTCCCTGTCCCTTCGTGTCCCTGTCCCTTCGTGTCCCTGTCCCCTGCTGTCCTTATTTTATTCCCTGTCCCTGTCCCTTCGCGTCCCCTCCTGTCCCCATCCGTGTCCTGAGACCCGCCCCGGGGGCGGAGCCACGGGGAGGGGCGCGGCCAATGAATGGGCGTGGTCTCTGTGGATGACGTATTTGGCCCCGCCCCCACTCGGAGCCCGTAACGGCCGCCAGGGGGCGCGCGCGGCGGTTGCCGGGCAACGCAACATGGCGGGGCAGGTGGGGGGGGGGCGGGGAAAATGGGGGAAAAAAGGGGAAAAAAGGGGAAAAAAGGGGAAAAAACGGGGAAAAAACGGGGAAAAAAGGGGCGGGAAAAGGAGAGGAATGGGGGGCAAAGGTGGGAGGGAAGAAGGGGCGAAATAGGGGGGAGAGAGGGGAGCAAAGGGGGGAAAATGGGGGGAAAAGGGGGGACAGCAGCCCCGGGGGTCGCGGGGGAGGGGCCTGGGGGGTCCCGGCTCTCAGCGGCCCCCCCCCCCCCTCCCCAGTACGAGGACGCCTTCAGCCCCCCCCGGCTGCAGTGCTGGACCGTGCCCCGCCCCCCCCCGAAGGTACCCCCGAGCTGGGCCTTGACCCCCCCAAAACCGCCCCGGACCCCTCCTCAACCCCAGCCCAGCCCCCCCCGGAGCCCTCTGAGACCCCAAACCCCTCCAAGGACCCCCCCAGGACCCCCCCAAGCCCAGTCCTGACCCCCCCGGGACCCCCAAAACGCCAGCGCGGGCACCAGCCCAGGACCCCCAGACCCCCTTCCAGAACCCACCGGGAGCCCCCAGGCCAATCCTGACCCCCCCGGGACCCCCCCAAAGGCCACCCCAGGACCCCCAAACTCCTCCCGGGGCCACCAGGACACCCCAGTCCAATCTTGAACCCCCAAAACTCCATCCCAGGACCCCCAAACCTCATCCCAGGACCCACCGGGAGCCCCCAGGCCAATCCTGAATCCCCTGGGACCCCCAAACCCCACCCCAGAGCCCCCAGGACCCCCCAGCCCGGCCCTGACCCCCCCCAAATCCCACCCCAGCACCCCCCAAACCCCTCCCTGGACCCCCCAGGCCGGTGCTGACCCCCATCCCCCCCTCAGCTGCCCACCCCTCACCCCCCCACCCCGTTCATCGCCGACGACCGGGGGCACCTCCTGCCGCACGTGCCGCGATCCAAGGTGAGCCCGGGGCAGTTTTGGGGTCCCCCCTTCACTCCCGAGACAGTTTTGGGGTCTCCGGGGGAAGTTCTGGGGTCACCCCCCGGTCCAGGAGCTCCGGGGCAGTTTTGGGATCCCCCCTTCACTTCCGAGACAGTTTTGGGGTCCCCGAGGTGACACGGGGGCAGTTTTGGGGTCACCTCCTGGTCCCGGAACCCCGGAGCAGTTTTGGGGTCCCCGGGGGAAGTTCTGGGGTCACCTCCTGGTCCCAGAGCCCCGGGGCAGTTTTTTGGGGGGGTCCCAGTTTTGGGGACACCTCCCGGCCGGGGGCAGTTTTGTGGGGTCACCGGGGGCAGTTTGGGTCCTCCCGGTCCCGGAGCCCCGGGGCAGTTTTGGGGTCCCCGGGGGGACACGGGGGCAGTTTTGGGGTCACCTCCCGGTCCCGGCCCCGGGGGGTTCGGGGGCGTTTGGGGCCCGCCCCGGGGGTTCAGCGGTGCCACCCCCTTGGTGCCCCCCGCAGGTGTCGCCCTGGGGCACCTTCCTGGGCACGTGGGCGATGCCAGCGCGGATCCCCCCGGCCTGGCTGGACCGCAGCGCCCGCGAGCCCCGCGCCGCCGAACGCCTGGCCCGGGAACAGCCCCGGGCACTGCGGAGAGCCCGCAACGGCATCCGGACACGCGTCACCGGCAAGGTGACACCCTGGGGACACACCTGGGGACACACCTGGGGACAGCTGGCATGCACCTGGGGACAGCTGGGATGCACCTGGGGACACACCTGGGGCATGGGGACACAGCTGGGGACAGCTGGGATACACAGGGACACACAGGGACACAGCTGGGGACACCCCTGGGGACATGGGAACACACTTGGGGACACACCTAGGGACAGCTGAGTATAGCTGGGGATGCCTGGGGCATGGGGACACACCCGGGGACAGCTGGGACACATCTGGGACACATCTACACATCTGGGGTACACCTGGGGACATGGGGACACCAGGGACAGCCCCAGGGCTCAAGGAGGGGCGGGGCAGGGGTGGCACAGAACAGATGGGGGAGGGGACAGGGGACATGGGGGGACATGGGGGGACACAGATATGGGGATGGGGGACAGGGGTGAGGGGGACAAAGGGACATGGCAGATAAGGGGGGGGACAGGGGGATATGGGGACAGGGGGACAAGGACGGGGGATGTGGGGGGACGTGGGGACACAGGGACAGAGGGATGAGAGATACCGGGGGGGACACAGATCTGGGGGATGTGAGGGACAGGGGGACACAGGGACACGGATGGGGGATGTGGCAATGAGGAGCACACAAGAGTGGGGGACACAATTTTGGGGCTGTTCCCACACAGAGAGAGCTCCCAGTCCCCCCAGTGTCCCCAGTCCCCCCAGTGTCCCCCAGTGTCCCCAGTGTCCCCCAGTGTCCCCAGTGTCCCCAGTGTCCCCAGTTCCCCCAGTGTCCCCAGTGTCCCCCAGTGTCCCCAGTGTCCCCAGTTCCCCCAGTGTCCCCAGTCCCCCCAGTGTCCCCAGTTCCCCCAGTGTCCCCAGTGTCCCCAGTCCCCCCAGTGTCCCCAGTTCCCCCAGTGTCCCCAGTCCCCCCAGTGTCCCCAGTGTCCCCAGTTCCCCCAGTGTCCCCAGTGTCCCCAGTCCCCCCAGTGTCCCCAGTCCCCCAGTGTCCCCAGTGTCCCCAGGCCTGGCCCCAGCCCTGCGTGGGGACCCCGACACCCCAGCCAGGAGCTCCCCCCTTTCGAGGGGTCCCCACCCCATTTCCCCCTGGGGACCCCCCTGACCCCCCTCCCTCCCTCCCACAGCTGCAGGAACCCTGGGACACGGAACCTTCTGGAAAGGACCAGGGGGGTCCCAGCAGAGGCTCCCCCCACCCTGAGCCCCCCAAACCTGGGGACAACCCTGAGGGGGAACCTTGTCCCCTAAATGCCCCTGGAGAGCGACCCTGTCTCCTAAATCCCTCTGGGGAGGGGCCCTGTCCCCTAAATCCCCCTGAGGAGGGGCCCCCCTGTCCCCTCAGTCCCTATTTGGGGGGTCCCTGTCCCCAAAATCCTGCTGGGGAGGGACCCTGTCCCCTAAATCCCTATGGCTGGGGACCCCCACCCCAAAATCCCACCAGCTCCTGAGCCCCTGCAGGTGGCTCTGCTGTCATTGTCCCCTCCCCTGGGGACAATCCCCCCCAAATCCCACCCTTCCCCCCCATCCCCCTTAGGGGAGTCTGGACCCCCCAAAAAAGGGGAAATAAAGGCTGGGAAATGCAGGAAATCCTTGCAATGAACCCAAATCCATTCGGGGTTTAGGGTTTGGCCCTGCTCCTTCCTCTTCCTCCTCCTCTCTGGTCCCTTGGGGGGGATTCTTGATTAGGAAATTAATTGGGGATGGGATGGGGATGGGATCAAACCCCCCCACCCCAAAATCCCAACCTGGAGAGGATATTCCCCCCAAAAAAATCCTGGATTTTCCCCCAAAAAATCCTGGATTTTCCCAGCAGGATCCCTCCCAGCACAGAGCTGGGGCAGGAACTGGGGATGGGGTGAGGAGGGTCATTTCCCAAAGGTTAAAAATCCCCTAAACCCGACCCCAAAACCCCCCAGGCTCGTCCCTGCTCCTCCAGGAACTGCAAATTTTGGTTTTTTCCCACGTTTTTCCATGCAATTCCCCAAATCCCAGAGGAGAATCCCATTCCTGGCTGAGGGACAGGGAGGGACACGGGGCTGGAGGATCAGAGCTGCTTTATTTTAGTCCCCAGGGGACAGGTGACAACACCTGGGTGACAACACCTGGGGTGACAAGCCCCTCCCCACCAGTACCCTCCCACTGGCAGGAAGCTCCAAAATTGGGATTTTGCCCCCAAAATGGGTTGAATCATGGAATTCCCACAGGGTTGAGGACCCCAGGGGTGGCAGGGGGGTGGCAGCAAGATGTCACCTGTCACCACTGCCTCCCCACTGGCAGGAAGCTCCAAAATTGGGATTTTACTCCCAAAATGGGCTGAATCATGGAATTCCCACAGGATCCAGGAGCCCAGGGGTGGCAGCAGGGTGGCAGTGAGATGTCACTTGTCACTGCTGCCTCCCCACTGACAGGAGGCTCCAAAATTGGGATTTTCCCCCCAAAACGGGCTGAATCATGGAATTCCCATGGGTTTCAGGACCCCAGGGGTGGCAGGGGGGTGGCAGCGAGATGTCACCTGTCACCCACCCCCGTGGGGCGCTGCCTCAATGGAGCTCCTTGTGCCGCTGTGATCCCACCCCGGTGCCAATCCCACTCGTGGGGACACAGATCCCGCATTGGCCCGGCACTGGGGACACGGGGACACTGGGGACACCACGGGGCTCGCTGCTGGCAGGGGGGGGTTGGGGCAGCTCTGCTCATCCCGGGATTTTGGGGAGGGGGAGGGGCGGTGTCACCTTCCCGGGATTTCGGGATCTCGGGGACGCCCCGGGGCTGTCACAGCGCCGCCAGCGCGGCCGAGGAGAGCAGGGTCAGGGCCAGCACCAGCACCCCCGACTGCGTCACCTGCGGCAGCTTCAGCCCCTTGCCCAGGTCCCAGGCCTGCCGAGACAGCGGGGGACAGCGGTGTCACATTGTCCCCAGAGCTGGGGGATCCTCCCTCAGTGTCCCCTGCTCCCACTCCCTTCCCTGCTCCCCGTTCCCAGCCCCTTTTCCCATTTTCTCTCCCCATTTTTCCCATCCCCTCTCCCCTTTTTCCCATCCTTTCTCCCTCTTCCCCGTTCCCTCTCCCCCTTCCCATCACCTTTTTCCCATCCCCTTTTTCCCATCCCCTCTCCCCTTTCCCACTTTTATCCCAGTTATCCCACTCCCTCTCATCCCAGTTCCTGCTCCCTTCCCATTCCCCCCTTCCAGCCCTTCTCCCCTCATTCCATCCCCTCTCCACACTCCCATCCCCATTCCCTCTTCCCATTCCCACTATTCCCATTCCCATCCCCTCTTCCCAGTTCCCATTCCCATTATTCCTATTCCTACTCCTCTCCCAAATTCCCATTCCCATTATTCCCATTATTCCCACTCCCCCCTCTCCCCAGTTCCCATTATTCCCACTATTCCCATTATTCCCACTATTCCCACAATGTGGAAAACCCTGAGCCCCCCAAACCCCAGGGGCCCCTCTGGGGTCGATCCCTCCCTGGGAATTCCACAAATCCAGAATTCCCAAAACCCCAGAATTCCAGAAAACCCAGCCCTCCCCTCACCACAGTCCCAGTTCCAACTGGGAGCACTGGGATGCTCTGGAATTGGCTCCCATAAAAACCCCTCCAGCCATTCCCAACGTTGTTTTTGTGCCATTCCCAAAATTCCTCCCCGATCCCAAGGACCCGGGGTGGGGGGGAACACCTTGGTGCCACCCCCATTGTCACCTGCTGTCCCCAAAAGGACATTCCAGGTGCACAATTCCCAGTTCCACACTCGGATGGGCTCCCATAAAACCCCTCCAGCCATTCCCAACATTTTTGTGCCGTTCCCAAAATTCCTCCCAAACCTGGGCGAGGGACCTGGTGCCAGTCAGCGCCCCGGGGGACACCCGGTGCCACCCGTCACATTGGGAGGGCTCCCATAAAACCCTGCTGTCCCCTAAAGGGTCACTGGGGACACTCCAGGTGCACAATTCCCATTCCCACACTGGGATCCTCCCATAAACCCCCTCCCAACCTTTTGTGCCATTCCCAAAAATCCTCCCTGGTTCAAGGGACCCGGATGAGGGGGACACCCCGGTGCCACCCCATTGTCACCTGCTGTCCCCAAAGGGACCCTGCAGGTGCCCGGGGCCCTCACCAGGTGGCGGATGCCGTTCCAGGTGTGGTAGCAGAAGGGCAGGGCCAGCAGGAACTTGGCCGAGCAGACGAGGGCGGGGCCCAGGCTCAGCGCCCGCACCTGCGCCAGGTAATGGGGGAAGTGCTCGGGGAGCAGCAGGGCGGCCACCGAGAACAGCGACACACCTGGGGACAGGGGAGGGACACACCTGTCAGGGACACACCTGTCAGGGACACACCTGGGGACAGCAGGGACACACCTGGGGACAGCAGGGATACACCTGGGGACAGGTAATGGCAGAAGTGCTCGGGGAGCAGCAGCGTGGCCACTGAGAACAGGGACACACCTGGGGACAGCAGGGATACACCTGGGGGAAGGATAAACTTGTCAGGGACACACCTGGAGAACAGGGATACACCTGGAACGGGGACAGGGACACACCTGGAATGGGCACGGAACACACCAAGGAGAACAGGGACACACCTGGAAGGGGACAGGGATGGGACATGTCGGGGACACACCTGGAGAACAGGGACACACCTGGGGAACAACCAGGGATACACCTGGAACGGGGACAGGGATACACCTGGAATAGGATGGAACACATCAGGGATACAGCTGGGAAACAGGGATACACCTTGAGAACAAACAGGGATACACCTGGAATGGGCAGGGAACACACCAGGGAGAACAGGGACACACCTGGAAAACAAACAGGGATACACCTGGAGTAGAGACAGGGATACACCTGGGAAACATGGATACACCTGGAATGGGAACAGGGATACACCTGGAGAACAAACAGGGACACACCTGGAGTAGAGACAGGGATACACCTGGGAAACATGGATACACCTGGAATGGGAACAGGGATACACCTGGAATAGGATGGAACACATCAGGGAAAACACTTTAGGGATACACCTTGAAAACAAACAGAGATACACCTGGGAAAGAAACAGGGATACACCTAGAAAACAAGGATACACCTGGAAACAGGGATACATCTGGAATGGGGATACACCTGGAAAACAGGGATACACCTGGAATAGAGAAAGGGATGCACCTGGAATAGGAACAGGGATACACCTGGAATAGGATGGAACACATCAGGGATACACCTGGGAAATGGGGATACACCTGGAGAACAAACAGGGACACACCTGGAATGGGGACAGGGAGAACGGGGAAAACTCGGGGACGAAGAAAACCTCAGGGGTGGAAAAATTCAAATGGAAAAAACCTGGGGAAAAACCAGGGATGGGGAAATGGGATGGGGGGATTTTGGGATGGTTTTGAGGGATTTTCTAGGATTTTGAGGGGATTTTGGGGGGCATTTTGAGGAGAATTTGGGGGGATTTTGGAAGGGAAATTTTGGGGGATTTGGGGTAATTTTGGGGGGAATTTTGGGACGGTTTGGAGGGGATTTTGTGGGGGGCCTGGAGGAGGCAGAGCAGAGGTTTCCCAGCAAACCCCCGAGCTGGGAATGGGGGAATCCCAGCTGTGGGAACCCAGGGGTGTCCCCAGGTGTCCCCAGATGTCCCGTGTCCCCAGGTGTCCCCAGGTGCCACCCACCGAGGCTGAGGGCGACGCCGGTGCCGCGGTGGCTGATGGACATGGCCATGGGCAGCGACCACCTGCAACAGAAACGGGGCTGGTCACCCCAAAACCCCACAGGAATGGGGTGGGGGGGACCCCAAAACCATGGCAACGGGTGGGGAGGGGGATTTGGGGTGAATTTGGGGGATTTTGGGGTGGCCTGGGGTGAATTTGGGGCATTTTGGGGTGAATTTGGGGGATTTTAGGGTGGCCTGGGGTGAGTTTGGGGTGAGTTTGGGGGATTTGGAGTGGCCTGGGGTGAATTTGGGGGGATTTGGGTGGCCTGGGGTGAATTTGGGGGATTTTGGGGTGAATTTGGGGCATTTTGGAGTGGCCTGGGGTGAATTTGGGGGATTTTGGGTGGCCTGGGGTGAATTTGGGGGATTTGGAGTGGCCTGGGGTGAATTTGGGGGATTTTAGGGTGGTCTGGGGTGAATTTGGGGGATTTTGGGGTGAATTTAGGGGATTTTAGGGTGGTCTGGGGTGAATTTGGGGGATTTTAGGGGGCTCTGGGGTGAATTTGGGGTGAATTTGGGGGATTTTGGAGTGGCCTGGGGTGAATTTGGGGTTCCCAGGGGTGATTTTGGGGGTGATTTTAGGGCGCCAAGAGTGAATTTGGAGTGAATTTTGGGGTTCCTGGGCCGATTTTGGGGTTTCCAGGGTGATTTTGGGGTTACCTGGCTTGTTCTAGGCTGGTTTTTCTGAGGGTTTGAGGCGGTTTTGGGGTGATTTGGGGCGGTTTTAGGGCAGGTTGGGCTATTTGGGGTGACCAGCGCTGTTTTAGGGCAATTTTGGGGTGGTTTTGGGCTGGCTTAGGGGCAGTTTGAATGGTTCTGGGGTGATTTTCGGGTTCTCTGGCAGTTTTGGGGTGGTCTTGGGGTTCCCTGGCTGGTTTGGGGGTGATTTTGGGGTTCCCTGGCTGATTTTGGGGTGATTTTGGGCTGGTTTTGAGCATTTTTGGGGCGGTTTTTTGGGTGATTTTGAGGTTCTCTGGCTGGTTTTTTTGGGTTTAGGGCAGTTTTAGGGTCCCCAGCTGGTTTTTGGGGCACTTTTGGGGTGTCCCTCACTTGTAGATGCTGACGTGGGGGGACAGGGGCCGCCCCGGGCGCTCGTTCCTCTCCCAGAACCTCCTCATCTCCTCCCGGGCTGTGGTGGCCATGGGGATGGACCTGGGGGAGAGCAGAACCTGAACCTGACCCCAAAAACCCTAAAAAACCCTAAATACGCCCCAAAACAACCCCTGAACACACCCCAAAAACCCCTAAACCTAAACCCAAACCCTGACCCTCCTCATCTCCTCCCGGGCTGTGGTGGCCATGGGGATGGACCTGGGGGAGAGCAGAACCTGAACCTGACCCCAAAAACCCCAAATCTAACCCAAAAACCCCAAATCTAACCCAAAAACCCCAAATCTAACCCAAAAACCCCCAAATCTACCCCCCAAAAAAACCCTAAATCCCAAAAAACATCCCTAACCCAAACCCAGAACCTCCTCATCTCCTCCTGAGCCCTGGTGGCCATGGGGATGGACCTGGGACAGGGATTGAGCCCAAAAAACCCTAAATCTACCCCAAAATAATCCCTAAATCCACCCCAAAAAAACCTAAACCCACCCCCAAAAGAATCCCCTAAACCTACCCCAAAACCCCTCAAAAAAAACCCCAAAAAACAAAAAAGAGCTCTAAACCCATTCCAACCCCACCCCACAAAAAAAGCCCCAAAAAACCCTAAACCCACCCCAAAACCCAAAAAAAAACCAAAAAACCCACCCTAAATGCAAAAAAAAATCCTAAATCCACCCCAAAACCCAAAAAACCCAAAAAACCCACCCTAAATGCAAAAAAAACCTAAATCCACCTCAAAACCCAAAAAAGCCCAATAAAAAAACCCTAAGTCCACCCTAAATGCAAAAAAAACCCTAAATCCACCCCAAAACAATTCCTAAATCCACCCCAAAACCCAAAAAAAAACCCAAAAAAACCCTAAACCCGCCCTAAACGCCAAAAAAACCCTAAATCCACCCCAAAACCCCCAAAAAAACCCAATAAAAATCCCTAAACTCACCATAAATGCCAAAAAAACCCTAAATCCACCCCAAAACAATTCCTAAATCCACCCTAAATGCCAAATTACCCTAAACCCAGCTGAAAACTCAGAAAAAAACCTAAATCCACCCCAAAACCCAAAAAAAACCCCCAAAAAAACCCTAAACCCGCCCTAAACGCCAAAAAAAACCCTAAATCCACCCCAAAACCCAAAAAAGCCCAATAAAAAAACCCTAAATCCACCCTAAATGCCAAAAAAAACCTAAATCCACCCCAAAACAATTCCTAAATCCAACCCAAAACCCCAAAATCCCCTCCCAGTCCCTCCCAGTCCCTCCCAGTCCATCCCAGTCCATCCCAGTTTCTCACTGGTGCAGGGTGGGGCCGGGCCCCAGCCGGGCCAGGAGGCAGCGCCGCCCCAAACCCCTGGAAAAGAGAGAAAAAATGGGAAAAAAATGAGGAAAAAATGAGGAAAAAATTAGGAAAAAATTAGGAAAAAATTAGGAAAAAATTAGGAAAAATGGGAAAACTGAAGGGGGAAAAAATGGGAATAAAAGGGGAAAATATATTTTAAAAATTGGGGGGGAAAAAGGGAATATGTGGGAACAACGGGGGGATGGGATTGGGAATGCCCCAGATGCTGTGGAGAAGAGGGAGAAATGGGAAAAAATGAGAAAAAATGGGAAAAAAAGGAAAAAATATTGGGGAAAATGGGGAAAAATGGGACATAGAGGGTGGTACTGAGGGGACACTGAGGGGACACGGAGGGGACACTGAGGGGACCCGGGGCTGTCCCGCCTCAGTTCGGGGCAGGCCCGGCCCCGCGGCTCCCGGGCCGGAGCCGAGAAACCGCCGGGCCCAGCCCCGCCCCCGGTGTCCCCTCGGTGTCCCCTCGGTGTCCCCTCGGTGTCCCCAATGTCCCCCGGGCTGTCCCGGGCCTGTCCCGGGCCCTCGGAGTCACCTCAGAGCCAGCGCCGCCATCTTGGAGCCGCCGCGCCGGAAGTGTCGTAGTGCACTTCCGGTTCCGGCAAGGGGCGGGATTGGTGGCGGGGATCGATAACCGATATCGGTTATTGGTATCTGTATTGATATCGGTCACTGGGATCGATAACCGATATCGGTTATTGGTATCGATATTGATATTGGTCACTGGAATCGATAACCCATATCGGTTATTGGTATCGGTATTGATATCGGTCACTGGGATCGATAACCGATATCGGTTATTGGTATCGATACTTATATCTGATATTGATATTAGTCACTGATATCGGCCACTGGGATCGATAACTGATATCGGTTATTGGTATCGATATTGATATCGGTCACTGGGATCAATAGCTGATATCGGTCCTGTTATTGATCCCTGCTTTCAATCCCGTTATCGATCCCGTTATCACCCCCCGAGCAATCCCCTCTTTGCAGTTTTTCCCCCAAAATCCCCCAAACCCCCTCGCGTTCCCCGTGTCCCCCCCTCTGTCCCCCCAGTGTCCCCTCCATGTCCCCCCCTCTGTCCCCTCTCTGTCCCCACACTGTGTCCCCCCCGCTGTCCCTTCACGTCTCCCCCCTGTCCCCTCCATGTCCCTTCCTGTCCCCCCCATGTCCTCCCCGCTGTCCCCTCATGTCCCCCTCAATGTCCCCTCTATGACTCCCCCTGTCCCCTCATGTCCCCCCCGTCCCCCCCGTGTCCCCCCCGTCCTCTCAGTGTCCCCTCATGTCCCCTCCATGTTCCCCCCGTGTCCCCACTCTGTCCCTGCTGTCCCCTCATGTGCCTCCGTGTTGCCCCGTGTCCCCCTCTCTATCCCCCTGTCCCCTCAATGTCCCCTCCATGTCCCCTCAATGTCCCCTCTCTGTGTCCCCCCCATGTCCCCCCCTGCTGTCCCCTCAATGTCCCTCAATGTCCCCTCAATGTCCCCCCCGTGTCTGCCCCATGTCCCCTCGCTGTCCCCACTGTCCCCCCATGTCCCCTCCCTGCCCCAGCTCCATGTCCCCCACTCTGTCCCCTCTCTATCCCTCCCTGTCCCCCTCGTGTCCCCCGTGTCCCCACTGTCCCCGCAATGTCCCCTCAATGTCCCCCCGCTGTCCCCTCAATGTCCCCTCCATGTCCCCCCACTGTGTCCCGCCCATGTCCCCTCAATGTCCCCCCTGCTGTCCCCGCTGTCCCCTCAATGTCCCCTCAATGTCCCCTCAATGTCCCCCACTATGTCCCCTCAATATCCCCCAATGTCCCCTCAATGTCCCCTCAATGTCCCCCACTCTGTCCCCTCAATGTCCCCCCATGTCCCCCCATGTCCCCCCCTGTCCCCGCTGTCCCCTGGGGCCACATTCCTGCTCCCCCGCCCCCGCGGCGCGCGGGAATGCGGCCGCACAAAGGCCACCAGTGTCCCCGTCCCCCGAGCCACCCTCGGTGTCCCTCGGTGTCCCTCAATGTCGCCTTTGAGCGGGGTCCCCGCGGCCCGGCCCCCCCGCGCCCATTGGCCGGCCTTTGGGGACAGGGCCACCCTAAAACCGCGTCCCCGCCGCTGTCCCCGCCGTGTCACCGCCACCATGTCCCCGAGGGCCACCCGCCGCCTCCTCCTCGTGGCCGGGCTCGTGGCGGCGCTGGGTGAGCTTGGGGACAAGGGACAGTCCCCAAAAAGGGGGGGGGGCGGGGGGACAGGAGAGGTTTGGGGGTGGCCCTGGGGACCGGGGACACGCGGGGCTTGGGGACTGTCACCGAGCCTTGGGGATTGTCACCTTGGCTTGGGGACGGTCACCACGGCTTGGGGACTGTCACCGCACCCTGGGGACTGTCCCCGCGGCTGGCAGGGGACAGCGGGGCTGGCACCAGTCCGGGGACAGTGGCGGGTGATGGCCAGTAGGGTCCCAGAGCTGTCACCAACTTGGGGACAGGTGGGGGTGGCTGCCAGGACAGTCCCGGTCACTGTCACCAACCTGGGGACCGGGGCTGGGTGTGGCTGCCATTGTCACCTCCCTGGGGACAGCTGGGGGTGGCGGCCAGGAGGGTCCCGGTCATTGTCACCTCCCTGGGGACAGCTGGGGGGGTGCCACACCCAGCCCTGATGGTGTCACTGAGCTGTGGCACTTGTCACCTCCTTAGGGACAGGTAGCGGTAGCAGCCAGGAGGGTCCCAGAGCTGTCACCAACCTGGGGACAGGGGCGGGTGTGGCTGCAAGGACAGTCCTGGTCATTGTCGCCTCCCTGGGGACAGCTGGGGGGGGTGCCACACCCAGCCCCGCCCGTGTCACCGGGCACCGGGACACTGTCCCCTCTGTGCCACCCATGGGGACAGCAGCGCCACCACTTCTCTCTCCCCTCCGTGCCACCCATGGGGACAGCAGCGCCACCACCCCACTGTCCCCTCTGTGCCACCCATGGGGACAGCAGCGCCACCACCCCGCTGTCCCCTCCGTGCCACCCCTGGGGACAGCAGTGCCACCACCCCGCTGTCCCCTCGCAGCCCTCGCGCTCCCCTTGGTGGCAGCTCGGGGACACTCCGCGCTGTGGTGGCAGCTCGGGGACACCGCCCCGCGCGGGGGGGCGGGGCTGACGGCTCTCTCTCTGTGTCGCTGTGTCCCCAGGAGTGTCGCCGGTGTCCCCAATCCACGTGTACACGCAGCGCGAGGTCTATGGCACCGTGGGCTCCAGTGTCACCCTGTCCTGCAGCTTCTGGTCCAGCGAGTGGATCTCGGAGGACATTTCCATCACCTGGCACTTCCAGGCCGAGGGCTCCCGTGACAGCATCTCCGTCAGTGTCACCCTTGTCCCCACGGTGTCCCCAAAATGTCCCCATTGTCCCCGTGGTGTCCCCAACCCGTCCCCATTGTCCCCGTCCCATCGCCACCACGCCTTGGTGTCCCCTCGTCCCAGCAGAGCCTTCCCTGAGGGTGACACGGTGTCTTCTTGCTCTGTGGTGGCACTGGGGTGTCCCCAAAGTGTCCCCAAAGGGTCCCCAAGGTGTCCCCAGTGCCCTCTGGCTCTCAGCACCAGCCCCACAGGACAGACCTTCCCTAGAGGTGACACCGTGTCCCCTCACCCCGTGATGGCACCAGGGTGTTCCCGCAGTGTCCCCTCAGTGTCCTGGTGTCCCAGTGCCCACCAGCCCCGTCCCTGTGGGTGACACTGTGTCCCCTCACACTGTGGTGGCACTGCAGTGTCCCCACAGTGTCCCCATGCCCACCAGCCCTGTCCCTGCAGGTGACACCGTGTCCCCTCACACCAGGGTGTCCCTACAGTGTCCCCACAGTGCCCCCAGTGTCCCCACAGTGTCCCCATGCCCAGCAGCCCCGTCCCCATAGGTGACACCATGTCCCCTCACACCGGGATGTCCCCACAGTGTCCCCAGTGTCCCCAGAGTGTCCCCGCGTCCCAGCCCCGTCCCTGCAGGTGACACCGTGTCCCCTCACACCATGGTGTCCCCACAGTGTCCCCAGTGTCCCCACAGTGTCCCCATGTCCCAGCCCCGCCCTGCCGGTGTCACCCTCCCCTCTCGGTGCCACCTTGGTGCCACCACCAGCACCTCCATCCTTCCCCCCCGCCCCTCTGTCCCCTCTGTCCCCGCCCCGCTGTCACCCCGGGTGACCCCGGTGTCGCGTCGCTGTCGCAGATCTTCCACTTCGCCAAGGGCCAGCCCTACATCGACGACGTGGGGACCTTCAAGGAGCGCATGGAGTGGGCAGGGAACCCGCGGCGCCGCGACGGCTCCATCGTCATCCACGGCCTGGAGCCGAGCGACAACGGCACCTTCACGTGCGACGTCAAGAACCCGCCCGACATCGTGGGCAAGTCCTCGCAGGTGACGCTCTACGTGCTGGAGAAAGGTGCGCGACACGGCTGTCACCTGCCTGGGGGCGGGGACACCGGGCTGGGGTCACATCCCTGATCCTCCACTACTGGAGGGGACACCGGGCTGGTGTCACCTGCACTGCTGGCAGTGACACATGGCTGGTGTCACCTCCCAGACAGTGCTGGTGGCAGGGACACCGGGCTGGTGTCACCTCCCTGATTCCCGCTGCTGGCAGGGACACCAGGCTGGTGTCACCTCCCAGACCGTGCTGGTGGCAGGGACACTGGGCTGGTGTCACCTCCCAGACTGTGCTGCTGGCAGGGACACTGGGCTGGTGGCAGTGACACCGGGCTGGTGTCACCTCCCTCACCGTGCTGGTGGCAGGGACACCGGGCTGGTGTCACCTGCACTACTGGCAGTGACACAGGGCTGGTGTCACCTCCCTGATTCGCGTTGGTGGCGGGGACACTGGGCCGATGTCACCTACACTGCTGGCGGGACACGGGACTGGTGGCACCTCCCTGGTGGCGGTGACACTGGGGTGGTGTCACCTCCCAGACCCTGCTGGTGGCGGGGACACAGAGCTGGTGTCACCTCAGTGCCCACCGGGTCGATGTCACCTCCCTGACCGCCGTTGGTGGCGGTGGCACGGGGCTGCTGGCAGTGACACCAAGCTGGTGTCACCTCCCTGCTCCTCACTGGTGGGGGTGACACTGCGCCACTGTCCCCTCCCTGCTGCCGGGGGTGACATGGTGCCAATGTCCCCGCAGTGCCACTGTCCCCGCAGTGCCACTGTCCCCGCAGTGTCACCCACCGCCCAGGGGGTGACACGGTGTCGCTGTCCCCGCAGTGCCACCCCGTTACGGTGTCGTGCTGGGCTCCGTTATCGGCGGGGCGCTGCTCTTGGTGGCCGCGCTGGTGGCCCTGGCCTACGGCAGCCGCTACTGCTGGCGGCGGCGCCAGGCGGCTCTGCAGCGGCGGCTGAGGTGAGCCGCGACCCCCCCCCAAACGGGACCCCTGCCCCAAACGGGACCCCTGCCCCAAATCGGGACCGTCCCTAAACGGGACCCCTGCCCCAAACGGGACTGCCCCCAAATGGGACCACCAGGGGCACCAATTCCACCTCCTGAACCGCGACCCTCCCCAAATCGGGACCCCCCCTCAAACTGGGACCCCTCCCCAAACCGGGACCCGCCCCAATTTCCGTGACCTCTCCCCAAATCGGGACCACCCCCCCAAATCGGGACCCTCCCCGATTTCCGTGACCCCTCCCCAAACCGGGACCACCGGGGCACCAATTCCGCCGTCCCGAGACGCGACCCCTCCCCAAACCGGGACTCTCCCCTCAAACCGGGGCCACCGGGGCTGCGATTTCCACGACCCCTCCTCAAACCGGGGGCTGCAATCCCGCCATCCCGAGCCGCTCTTTCCCCCTTTCCCCCAAACCGGGGCCACCGGGGCACCAACCTCCGTGACCCCTCCCCACACCGGGGGTCCCGGGGGTCGGTCCCACCATCCCGAGCCGCTTTTTTCCCCCTTTTTCCCCCCATTTTCCCCCCTCCCCAGCGCCATGGAGAAGGGGAAGCTGCAGCGCTCGGGCAAGGACGGCTCCAAGCGCAGCCGGCAGGTGAGCGCCGAGCGGGGCGGGGGGCACGGCGGGCTGTCCCCCCTGTCCCCCCGGCCCCCAGGCTCGCCGGGGGCTGCGGGTGAAGCCCCCCTGTCCCCGCAGGCCCCCGTGCTCTACGCCATGCTGGACCACGGCCGCAGCGCCAAGAAAGCCAAGGGAGGCGCGGGCGACTCGCGCAAGGATAGGAAATAGCGGTTAGCGGGCAGGGAGGGACCCCCGGGGGCGGCCGGGGCCGCGGGGGACCCCCGGCCCCCCAAAGTCATCATGACCATCGAGATGGAGCTGCGGGGGGAGCCCCAGGCCGCGGCCCCGCCCGCCGCCCGCTCCCCGAGCCGGGGCAGCCTCAAGAACGCCCTGCTGAGCATCATCAAACCCAACTCGGGGGGCTCCTGATGGACCCCCCCGGCCCCGGCCGCGGCCCCTCCGGGCTCGGGACCCGGCGAGGAGCGGGGTGTGGTCCTCGCCTCGGGTCCCCCGGCCTTGGGGACAGCGCTGGGGACAAGCGCGGGTCCCCCCCTCGGTCGCTCCCTGCCCAGCCCCGGGTGGGATTTGTCCCCTGGAACGCGAACCCGGCGGGTTTGGGGTCGGTTCCCCCCTCCCCGCCGCGTGTCCCCTCCCCGAACTCGGGGGGGTTTCTCTGTGCCCCCCAATTTCGCTCCTTTTCTGGCCGTTTTCTCGTCTCTCCCCGCGACCGACCCCAAATGACGTCGCGGGGTGGCCCCCGCCCCTTTGTCCCCTTTGTCCCCTTTGTCCCCTCCTGTCCCCCCATTAACCCCCGCGCCCCGTAACCCCCGGGACCCCCCCCCAAACCGGCCGGAGCCCCGTGGAGGGGGCGAGGCTGCGGCCGGGCTGGGGGAGCCGCCAGTGCCCCCCCCGCCCCCGGACGCGATTTGTACCCCCTGTCCCTGTCCCTTCGCTGTCCCCGTGGTGCCATTAATAAAACTGACATCTCCGGGAGCCCGCGTCCCCCCGGCTGCCACTGTCACTGTCGCTGCCACTGTCACTGTCAGTGTCCCCACACCACGGGGACGTCGCTGTCACCCTCAGCGAGGAGGTGACACTTGGAGGGTGACCTGGTGGCACCTCGGAGTCCCCTCTCAGCCAGGAGTGGCCGTCCCCGATGCCACCTCCCTGCCACCCGCCCTTAATTAAAACTCGCTGTAATTAACACCGGCCAAGGCTCGGGGGAGTGCGCTTTGATGTCCCCTCCGTGACTGTCACCTCCTCACGGTGGGAGGGAGGGGGGGAAAGACCCCGGCCCCGGCGCTGGGGGGGCATTTGGGGCACGGAGCAGGGCGGGAATGGGGAGGGAGCGGCCCCGGTGCCCCCCCGCCCCGGTGCCGTTGTCCTTTCCCTAATAAGTCAGCGCAGCCCGACCCCGCCGTGTCCCCTGGGCCCTGCCCCGGGGCCGCCGCCGCTGTTTTTCTTTCCAAGGAGCTATTTCTGCACCGGGTCGCGGCATTGCTGGGCCCTGGGAACCCCCCGAACCCCTTAAATCTGGCTGTGGATCCCCCAAAACCCGGCTGCGGACCCCCCCGAAATTGGGCTGAGAACACCCCCTAAATCCACCTGCAAAGCCCCCTGAAAACCGGGCTGTGAACACCCAAAACCCGGCTGTGAACACCCAAAATTCAGCTGCAAACCCCCCCGAAATTGGGCTGAGAACGCCCCAAACTCGGCTGTGGACCCCCCTAAATCCGCCTGCAAACCCCCCTGAAAACCGGACTGTGAACACCCAAAACCCGGCTGTGGATCCCCCAAAATTCGGCTGCAAACCCTGCCGAAAATCCACCTGCAATCCCCTCCCAAATCCAGCTGCGAGCTCCCCCCAAACCCCGGCTGCGACCCCCCGAAAAACCGGCTGTGAAACCCCCAAAATCCTCCTGTGAACCCCCCAAATCCGGCTGCACACCATCCCAAAATCCGGCTGTGAACTCCCCCAAATCCGGCTGTGAACTCCCCCAAATCCGGCTGTGAACTCCCCCCAAATTCGGCTGTGAACTCCCCCAAATCCGGCTGTGAACTCCCCCCAAATCCGGCTGTGAACTCCCCCCAAATCCGGCTGCGAACCCCCCCAAAACCCGCACGTGAACCTCCCCGAAATCCGCCTGCGAACCCTCCCAAAATTCGGCTGCAACCCCCCCGAAATCCTCCTGCGAACCCCCCAAATCCTCTTGCAAACCTCCCCAAAATCCGCCTGCAAACCTCCCCAAAATCCGCCTGCAAACCTCCAAAATCCTCCTGCGAACCCCCCGAACCCCCCTGATTTTATTCCCCCCCTCCCAAACACTTTGCAGGCTCCTGAACCTCCGTGGGTGAGAAAATCCCGGGAATTTCACTGGAAATTCTTCAAATCCCACAGGGGTCACCCCTGTGTGCCCCCCCCTCCAGCAGGGACAGCCCAGGGACCCCCAGCGCTGATTGAAGGGGGGTCCCCTCACTAAAGAAGGGGGATCTGGGACCCCTCTAAGTGGGGACCCCTCCCCAAATTCCCCCGAAGCCCCAGCGCAGCCTCCTCTTCCTCACTCTTTATTCTTTGCGCAAAAGCCCCTCGGGGTTGGGGGGGACAGTGACAATGACAGTGACAGTCACAGGAGGGTGGGGAGGGGGCGGTGACAGTGACAGAAATGTGGGGAGGGGGCGGTGACAATGACAGGAGGATGGGGAGCCCCGATTTCCTGGGCTGGGGGCTGCAGCGGGACCCGTCCCCAACCAGCCCTGGGTTGGGGTGGGGTGGGGACATCGGGCGTGTCCCTCGTTTGTGTCCCCCCCCCCCCTCGGTGTGTCCCCAACGCCACCACAGGGCAGGGAAATAAATGGGGAATTCCCAGGAAAATGGGGAATTCCCAGGAAAATTGGGGTTCCCATGGAAAACGGGGGTCCCAGGAAAGCGGGGGGCTCCACGCCGCCCCCTCCCCAGGGCCACCTCCCCTTGGGGACACCGGGCTGTGTCCCCCCCCCCCGTGTCACTCGCTGTCCCCTCACTGGGCAGGGAAGGGCCGAGCCCCCCCCCGGGAGCTGTCCCGGGGGTCCCCACGGGGCTCGGGGGTCCCCTCGGGGGTCCCGGGGGTCCCTCAGGGCCGCGGCTCCTCGCGGCGCTGGCGGGAGCGGCGGAAGCGGCCCTGGATGGCGAGAGCCGCGCGCTCCGTCTCGGGCGCGCTCAGGTCGATGTCGATCTCCTCCTCCTCCTCCTCTTCCTCCTTCTTGGGCTCAGCTTTGGCTGCTGGGGGCGGGGACAGGACGGGGACAGGCTTGGGGACAGCTTGGCACCGCCAGATTCGCCATGGGGACACTCAGGGGGACACCCTGCCACCCCCCTGGGGGACACGGGACACCAAGACCCCTGCCAGGGGGACACCCCGACACATGCGAGGGGACAGGGGAGGGACAGAGCAGGTCCCCACATGCACCCAGGTGCCACCCCCCGCAAGGACGGGGACAATGGGGGGACCATGGGGTCTGCGGGGACAGCGGGTCGCGGGAGGGGACGGAGGGGACAGAGGGGACAGAGGGGACAGAGGGGACAGAGGGGACAGAGGGGACAGCGAACCCGCGCCCCACCTGTGCCGGGGCTCCTCACCTTGCTGCTGCCCACCGGGGGCCTCCGCCGAGGAGGGGGGGGCGTGGGGGCTGCGCTGTGGACAGAGGGGACCCGGGGGGTGACACAGGGTCCCCGCATTGTCCCCGGGGTCCCCCATTGTCCGGGGGTCCCACATTGTCCCCAGGGTCCCCCCACTGTCCCCGCGGGTCCCACAGCCTCCAGCCCGAGTGGGGCTCACGGGGGCTGCGCTGAGAAGAGAGGAGGGTCCGGGGAGGGACAGGGGAGGTGACACCGGTGGCCCGGAGTCCCCAAAGTGTCCCCTCGCCCTGCAGCGCCCCCGTGCCCATTGCCGCTCCCAGCGCTGCTCCCCGCCCGGCTCGGTGCTGGAAGCCCCGGGAAAGGGGCAGAGACCCCTCTCCGGTCTGTCCCGGTGCCCCCGGTGCCCCCGGTGCCCCCGGTGCCCCCCGGTGCCCCCACCTCGCTCATCCCGCCCGGTGCCGCCGCCGCTCCCAGTGCGGGACCGGCGCTGCCGCCAAAGCCTTTATAGGGGCGGGGTTTGATTGACAGCCGAGAGCAGCCAATGGGGAGAAGGGGTGGGGCCCAAAGAGACACGCCCATAAGAGTGGCTCCTCCCCCACACCCCCCCCGATCCAGGAATGACAGACACGGGGGGGACATTGAGGGGACATTGGGGACCGGGGGAACATGGGGACATTGGGGATATTGGGGACACTGGGACATTGGGGACATTGCGGACTGGGTGGCATGGGGACATTGGGGACACTGGGGACACGGGGACATTGGGGACATTGTGGACTGGGGGGACACTGGAGATATTGGGGACATTGGGGATATTGGGGATATTGGGGACTGGGGGGACATGGGGACATTGGGGACACGGGGACATTGGGCGACATTGGGGACATGGGGGGGACACTGAGGACATGGGGACATTGGGGGGACATTGGGGACATGTGGGACTAGGGGGACATTGGGGACATTAGGGGACACGGGGACCTGGGGACATTGGGGACACTGGGGACATGGGGATATGGGAACACAGGGGAGACTCAGGGACATGGGGACATTGGGAGACGTGGGGGGACACTGGGGACATTGGGGGACATGAGGGGACATGGGGACACGGAGGCACAAGGGAGCACAGGGGACACGGAGGGCTCGGGGGCACTCGGGGGGACACGAGGAGGTTTGAGGGGACAAAAGGGGACATGGAGGGGACAGAGGGACACGGCGGGGACACACGTTGGGACTTGGGGGCGACACGAGAGGACACGGGGGGACTCGGGGGGTGGGACAGGGGACACGAGGGGACACGGGGACACAGGGGGGTGACAGTGCACCCCCCGAGTGCCACCCTCGTGGTGAGGTGACACCTGGGCACAGGTGACAATGCCAGTCCCCCCGCGGCGCTGGTGACAGGGACCTGCCTGTGGGGACAGCGGCGGCAGGACGGCCACCAGCGTGTGTGACACGGGCTGCCACCCTCCGCACGCGGCTGTGACATCCTGGCTGTCCCCTCCGCGCCCCGCTGTCCCCTCTGCGGCTGTCTGTCTGTCCGTCTGTCCCCGTGTCGTACCCGCGCCCTCCTGTCCCCGCTTGTCCCGCCCGGGTGCCACCCCCAGTGCCACCCCGGGTGCCACCTGTCCCCCCCCGCCCCGCGCTCTGTCCCCGCCTGTCGCAGCCCCAAGTTCAAGGTTCAAACTCCACGCGGCCCTTCCTGGGACCGCCGGTGACACGCGGGGACAGCCGGGGACCGGAGGGGACACTCAGGGAATGGAGGGGACGCACAGAGACCGCCAGGGACATGCGGGGACCGCCGGCGACACTGAGGGACCCGATGACCCCTCACTGCGAGGGGACAATTCCCTGTCACCGACCGCACCGGGGGACATCGGCTCAGGTACCGCCAGCAGGGGGACAGGAGGGGACACTCGGGGACAGGAGGGGACAGGAGGGGACAGGAGGGGACAGGAGGGGAATGAAGGGGACACACCGGGGCTGGCAGGGACACACGGGGACAGGAGGGCACACTCGGGGACCAGCAGGGTCACTTTGTCCCCTCTGGGGACATATTGGGGCTGGTGGGGACACTCAGGGACAGGAGGGGACATGCAGGGACCGACAGGGACACGCGGGTGGCGGTACCGCGGGTGGAGGGGACACCGCGGGGACGGGCGGGTTCACGTAGGTGACAGCACCGCGGGACACGGTGACACGAGGCGGCCTCGAGGGGACGGCACCAGTGGCGGTGCTGGCTGTGTGTCACCCCTGTGTCCCCGTGTCCCCACAGCCCGGGACCCCCCCGGGGACACGGAGCCCGACGGGGACAAAGTGTGCGCCGTGTGCGGGGACAGGGCCAACGGGTACCACTTCCACGTGCTGAGCTGCGAGGGCTGCAAGGGCTTCTTCAGGTGGGGACACCGCGGGGACACCTGGGGACACCGCGGGGACAGCAGGGGACACCGTGGGGGCAGTCGGGGACACTGCGGGGACACCCGGGGACATTGTGGGGACAGCCGAGGACACCTGGGGACACTGCAGGGACACCTGGGGACACCGTAGGGACACCACGGGGACAGCTGAGGACACTGGGGACACTGCGGAGAGACTGTGAGGACAGACGGGGATAACTGGGGACACTGTGGGGACAGCTGGGGACAACTGGGGACACTGTGGGGACGCTGCGGGGACACTGCAGGGACATGTGGGGACACTCTGGGGACACTCTGGGGACAGCTGGGGACAGCTGGGGATACCACAAGGACACTGTGGGGACACTGAGGGGACACAGTGGGGACAGCCAGGGACACTGTGGGGACACTGCAGGGACGCCTGGGGACAGCTGAGGACACCGCTGGGACCCTGGGGACACTGCTGGGACACCTGGGGACACCGCAGGGACACCACGGGGACAGCTGAGGACACTGGGGACACTGCGGGGAGACTGTGAGGACAGCCAGGGACACTGAGGGGACACTGAGGGGACACTGAGGGGACACTCTGGGGACACTCTGGGGACAGCTGGGGATACCACGAGGACACTGTGAAGACACCTGGGGACACAGCAGGGACAGCCAGAGATACCGCAGGGACAGCTGGGGACAGCTGGGGACACTGCAAGGATGCTGTGGGGACAGCTGGGGACAGAGTGGGATGGGATGGGATGGGACATGGGGTCAGGGCGAGGGGACAAGATGGGATCTGGGGACAGGAGGGGACAGGAGGGACTGGGATGGGAGGGGGTGGCACAGGACGGTCCCATGGACGGGGACAGCGTGTGACAAGACGGGACAGCCGCTGGCAGCCCGAGCTTGGGACAGCCCTGCCCATGGGGACACGCGGTGGCAGTGGCCGTGTCCCCTTGGTGACAGTGTCCTCACCCCTTGGTGGCACTGCCCGTGTCCCCCTGGTGGCAGTGGCAGTGTCCCCAGCCCTTGGGGCAGTGTCCCCAGCCCTTGGTGGCAGTGTCCCTTCGGTGGCAGTGTCCCCCTGGTGGCAGTGTCCCCTTGGTGGCAGTGGCAGTGTCCTCTTGGTGGCCGTGTCCCTTCGGTGGCAGTGTCCCCTTGGTGGCCGTGTCCCCACCCCTTGGGGCAGTGTCCCCAGCCCTTGGTGGCCGTGTCCCCGCGGTGGCAGTGGCAGTGTCCCCCTGGTGGCAGTGTCCCCTTGGTGGCCGTGTCCCCGCGGTGGCAGTGGCAGTGTCCCCCTGGTGGCAGTATCCCCCTGGTGGCAGTGTCCCCTTGGTGGCCGTGTCCCCGCGGTGGCAGTGGCAGTGTCCCCGTGTCCCCGCAGGCGCTCCATCCTCAAGGGGGTCCGTTTCACGTGTCCCCTGGCGCGGCGCTGCGCTGTCACCAAGGCCAAGCGGCGACAGTGCCAGGCCTGCCGCCTGCAGAAGTGCCTGGACGTGGGCATGAGGAGGGACAGTGAGTGACACGGGGACACCGGGGGCACACTGGGGGGACACGGGGCAGAGCAGACAGGGAGGAGCTGGGGGGACACAGGGGGACAGTGGGGACAGCGGGGACAGGGACGGGGGACACGGGGGAGCAGCTGGGTGGGATGAAGGGGACCTGGAGGGGACAAGGGACAGGGTGGGGTGGCAGGGGAGGGGACAGAGGTGACAGCAGGGAGTGCGGCACAGAGGGGACCCCGATCGCTGTCCCCAGTCGCTGTGCCCGCCTGTGGCGGCGGTGACAGCGGTGACAGCGGTGACACGGGCCCGGGGGTGGCAGTGATCATGTCGGAGGAGGCGCTGCGGCGGCGGCGGGAGCTGCGGGGACAGAGGGGACAGCCCGGGGCACAGCGGGGACAGCCGGGGGGACAGCGGGGACACGAGGGACTGACGGCCGAGCAGCAGGAGCTAATCGCGCTGCTCATCGGCGCCCACCAGAGAACCTTCGACTCCAGCTTCTCGCAGTTCATGCACTCCTGGGTGAGTGGGCACAGCCCTGTCCCCAAACGGGACCCTCTGTCCCCAATGGGACACCCCTGTCCCTGTGGTTGTCCCCACTGTCCCCACGGGGGTCCCAGCCATGCCCATAGGTGCCCTGTGGGTGTCCTGGTTGTCCCCAAAGATGTCCTGACTGTCCCCAAAAATGTCCTGACTGTCCCCATGTGTGCCCCAACTGTCCCTAAAGATGTCCTCACTGTCCCCACGATGCCCCAACTGTCCCCAAAAAAGTCCTGGCTGTCCCCACGTGTACCCAGACTGTCCCCAAAGATGTCCTGACTGTCCCCAAAAGTGTCCTGACGGTCCCCACATGTACGCAGATTGTCCTCAGAGATGTCCTGACTGTCCCCAGAGATGCTCCAACCGTCCCCACAATGTCCCAACTGTCCCCAAAGATGTCCCAGACTGTCCCCAAAGCTTTCCTGACTGTCCCCATAAATGTCCTGACTGTCCCCACCATGCCCCAGCTGTCCCCAAAGATGTCCTGACTGTCCCCAGAGATGTCCTGACTGCCCCCACATGTACGCAGACTGTCCCCAGGGATGTCCTGGCTGTCCCCAGAGATGTCCTGACTGTCCCCACGGTTCCCCACCCGTCCCCACGCGTCCCCAGCGCTGTCCCCTCGCTGTCCCCAGCCCGCCGTGCGCCTGCTGGTGCCGAGCCCCGCTGGCGGGGCTGCGGCCGCGGGGATGTCGCTGTCGCTGTCGCCGCAGGAGGAGGCGCTGCCGGACGCGCTGTCGCTGCTGCCGCAGTTCGCGGACCTGAGCACGTTCATGATCCAGCAGGTGATCAAATTCGCCAAGGAGATCCCGGTGTTCAGGTGCGGAGGGGACGGCGCGGGGGTGGCGGCGGTGGGTGCCACCAGCTGCCCTGTCACCGTGTCGCCGCCGTGTCCCCTCCCCTGGCAGGAGTTTGCCGCTGGAGGCGCAGATCTCGCTGCTGAAAGGGGCCACGCTGGGCATCTGCCAGATCCGCTACAACACCGTGTTCAACCCCAGAACCAAGGCCTGGGAGTGCGGGCAGCGCTGCTACACCATCCGCGACGGGGCCCTGGGTACCGCGGGGACACTGGGGACACTGGGGACAACGGGGACACTGGGGACAACGGGGACAGCTAGGGACAATGGGGACACCATCCGCCACAGGGCCCTGGGTACCGCGGGGACACTGGGGACACTGGGGACAATGGGGACAACGGGGACACCATCCGTGACGGGGCCCTGGGGACACTGGGGACACCAGGGACAGCTGGGGACTCAAGGGGACAGAGCTCCAGCTGCGCCAGGGGAGGCTCAGGGGGGAAATCTGGGGAAATTCCTCCGGGAAAAGGGAAAAGGCCCTGGACGAGCTGCCCGGGGCGGTTCGGAGCCGCCACCCCGGAGGTGCCCGAGGAGGTGGCACTTGGTGACAGGGCGGGGACCAATCCCGAAGCTGCTGCCGCCCCAACGCGGGGGTGTTGGGCTCCTCCCCCAGCCGGGTTCCAGCAGGTGTACCTGGAGCCGCTGCTCAAGTTCCACGAGAGCCTGCGGCGCCTGCGGCTGCACGAGGCCGAGTACGCGCTGCTCCAGGCCATGCTGCTCTTCTCGCCAGGTGAGCCCACCCTGGGGACACACGGGGACACCCCGATGTCCCCAAGGCCCCGCTGAGGTCACCCCACGCCCCTCCAGACCACGCCGGCATCGCCCAGCGCGAGGTCATCGACCAGTTCCAGGAGAAGGTGGCGCTGGCCCTCAAGAGCTACATCGACCACCAGCACCCCCCCGAGGAGGGCAGGTGAGCCTTGGGATGGCGTGGCAGCGTCCCCAAGGGGGTGGCGACGGCCACCACAGCCGGCTGGGTGTCCCCAAGGTTCCTGTACGCCAAGCTGCTGCTGCTGCTGACGGAGCTGCAGACGCTGAAGGTGGAGAACACGCGGCAGATCCTGCACATCCAGGACCTGTCGGCCATGACGCCGCTGCTCTCCGAGATCATCAGCTGAGCACGGCCCCCCGTGCCACCCCCCGGTCCCCAAGTGCCACCCCCCGGTCACCAAGTGTCACCCCCAGCTGCCTCCAGGCACAGAGTAAAGCTCCTTTATTTATCCGGGCTCCCGGGTGTGCCACCGCGGGGAAACTGAGGCACGGCCGCCATGGCACTGGGGACAACGGGGACCACCCCCAGTGGCAGCAGCCACCCCCAGGAGGTGGCACTGGGGACAACGGGGACCCCCAGCACCCCCGTGGCACTGTCACTCGCTGTTCCCAGCCTGCCGTGTCCCCACTGTCCCTGTGGCACCTGCACGGCCCGGCCTGGCAGCTCCCTGAGCAGGACAGTGCCACCACACGCTGTCCCCGTGTCCCTGCTGTCCTGTCCCTGCTGTCCCCGCTGTCCCTGCTGTCCCACTGTCCTTGTTGTCCTGTTCCCACTGTCCCCACTGTCCTGTCCTTGCTGTCTCCACTGTCCCTGCTGTGCTGTCCCCACTGTCCCTGCTGTCCCCACTGTCCTGTCCCTGCTGTCCCCCACTGTCCCTGCTGTCCTGTCCCCATTGTCCTGTCCCTGCTGTCCCTGCTGTCCCCACTGTTCTGTCCCCGCTGTCCCTGCTGTCCCCTCTGTCCTGTCCCCATTGTCCTGTCCCTGCTGTCCTGTCCCCTCTGGCCTGCCCCCACTGTCCTGTCCCTGCTGTCCCCGCTGTCCCCTCTGTCCTGTCCCTGCTGTCCCTGCTGTCTCTGCCGTCCTGTCCCTGCTGTCCCTGCTGTCCTGTCCCTGCTGTCCCCATTGTCCTGTCCCTGCTGTCCCCACTGTCCCCTCTGTCCCGTCCCCGTGGCTCATCCCACGGTGACGCAGAAGCCGCAGTGGAAGCGGCTCCTGCAGTGGTTCAGGAAGGCTCCCAGGGCCAGCGTCACGGGCAGGGGGGGCAGCTTCTTCTCCAGGACCCCCCCCACGCTCCAATTGCTGTCCAGGAGCCCTGCGGGGACACGGGGACACCTGAGCGCCACCGGCCGGTGACAGTGGCGGCGGGAGGGGACACTGAAGGGGACAGGGGACAGTGCCCACCTCTGAAGACGGCGTTGGCCCCGGGCAGGGTGAGCTGGTAGCCGAAGGTGAAGGTGCTCTCCTGCAAACGCGTGTTGGCCTCCAGCTCCACACCCACCTGCACCTGCGGGGACAGCGGGGACAGTGGGGACACTGTGGGGGACATTTGGAGACACTGTGGGGGACATCTGGGGACACGCACCTGCTCGTTGGCCCGGTGGTAGTAGCTGGCGTGGGCCCCCCCGTAGCCCACGTTGAGCGTTGTCACCCAGTTCGGGGCTGCAACAGAGAGACAGCGTCCCCAGGTGTCCCCAAGGTGTCCCCAAGACATCCCCAGGTGTCCCCAAGGTGTCCCCAAGACATCCCCAGGGGTCTCCAAGGTGTCCCTAAGGTGTCCCTGCTGAGGCATCTCCAGGTTCCCCCAGGTGTCCCTGAGATGTCCCCAGATGTCCCCAGGCATCCCCAGGTGTGCCCAAGGTCTCCCCAAGTGTTCCCAGGTGTCCCCAAGGTGTCCCAGAGGTGTTCCTGAGGCCTCCCGAGGTGTCCCCAAGGCATCCCCGAGTGTCCCCCCAGGCATCCGCAAGACATCCCCAGGTTTCCTGAGATGTCCCTGACATGTCCCCAGCTGTCCCCAGGTATCCCCAGCTGTCCCAGGTGTCCCATCAGTCCCATCTGTCCCCTGCTATCCCCATCTGTCCCCATCTGTCCCCATCAGTCCGTCTGTCCCCATCTGTCCCCTGCTATCCCCAGCTGTCCCCAGGCATCCCCAGCTATCTCCAGCTGTCCCCAGCTATCTCCAGCTGTCCCCTGCTGTCCCCCGGTGTCCCCAGGTGTCCCTACCCGAGTACTTCCCGGCCAGGGTGAGGATGGCTCCCTCCTCCCCGGGCCGCCGGTGGTACACGAGCTCCCCGCCCAGCACCAGGCGGGCGGTGACGCTCTGCAGGAAATGTGCCACCACGATCACTGCGGGGACAGCGGGGACAGCGCGGCCGCCTCAGACGGGTCCCCGGGCTGGGGCGGCGTCCCCGGGGCCGGGACAGGGAGGTGGCCCTGGGGTGGGGCCGAGGGGGGCGGGGTCGGGGCGGTGTCCCCAGGGGCAGGGACAGGGCGGTGTCCCTGGGGCGGGACCGGGGTGGGGCCAGGGCGGGGCTGAGCAGGGCCGGGCCGGGGCTAAGGCGGGACTGGGGCGGTGTCCCCGGGACGGGGCCGGGCCGGTGTCCCCGGGGCCGGGCACAGTCTGAGCCATGTCCCCGATGCCGGGCGTGTCCAGGGCGGTGTCCCCAGGGCCAGGCCGGTGTCCCCGGGGCAGGGCCAGGCACAGTCTGAGCCGTGTCCCCGATGTCGGCCGTGTCCAGGGCAGTGTCCCCGGGGCGGGGCCGGTGTCCCCAGGGCCAGGCCGGTGTCCCCGGGGCAGGGCCGGGCACAGTCTGAGCCGTGTCCCGGGCTCAGACGGCACCGGGCGCTCACCGGAGCCGCCCAGCAGGTCGGGGTTGCCCAGGGTGAGCGTGGCCGTGCAGTCCTCGCCCCGGTACTCGCCGTCGAACTGCCACGTCACAAACTTGGCCTGGTGCGTCTGGGGACAGGGACAGAGGCAGTGGTGGCACCGGGGGGACGGGCGGGGAGGGGCTGGCGCGGGTGTGGCACCCCCGGCTCACCTGGAACACGGCCTTGGCACGGAGGTGGTCACCCAGCAGGTGCAGGGCCTGGGCATTGAGGCTGCCACTGCTGTCCATGTCCCCGAGCAGCGTGGGGAACACCTGGGGACAGGGGATGGGCACAGGGACAGGGGATGGGGACAGGGACAGGGGATGGGCACAGGGACAGGGGATGGGGACAGGGACAGGGGATGGGGACGGGGACAGGGGATGGGGACGGGGACAGGGACAGGGGATGGGGACAGGGACAGGGGATGGGACAGGGGGATGGGGACAGGCATGGGACAGGGCAGGGATGGGGACGGGGACAGGGGATGGGGACAGGGACAGGGACAGGGGATGGGGACAGGGACAGGGACAAGGGATGGGGACAGGGACAGGGGATGGGGACACAGGGACAGGGGAACACCTGGGGACACCTGGGGACAGCACGGCGTGGGACAGGGGACAGGTGACAGGAGGACAGGGGGACACAGGGACAGCCACAGGGCCACCTCCAAGCACCCCTGGCTCTGGCCTGGGGCTGGCTGGGACGTGCCAGCACCCCCAGGCTGTGGCATTGTGGCCATGGTGAGGCCACCAAGGAGCCCAGGGCCACCTGGGACCACCCAGGGCCACCAAGGACCCCAAGGCCATTAATGACCCCAGGGTCACCTGGGACCCCAAGGCCACCAACCACCCTTGGGGCACAGATGGCCACAATGACCCGTTGGTGGCCTGGGGGTGACCAGGAGGCTCCAGAACAGGTGACACCCCCTGTGACAACCCCGCTGCCACCCCCCCAGGCCGGTGGCACCCGCGCTGTCACCTCGGTGGGCCCCAGCTGGCGGTCCCCCACGAAGGTGGCGTTGAAGCGGTACCCGGAGGGGCCCAGGGTGCTCATGTGCACCGTGTGTGTCACCTGCGGGGACAGCGCGGTCACAGGGACAGGGACAGCGCGGGGGGGACACCCCGGGTGTCCCCAGGTGTCCCCTGCCCCACCTGGAAGTGGCTGCTCAGGGTCTTGGTGACGATCAGCTTCACGCCCTCCATCTGCGGCGGGAACACCTCTGGGGGGACACGGCTGTCACCCCTGGGGACGCGGCTGCCACCCCTAGGCATGGCTGTCATCCCCCAGGTGACAGCCCCAGCCCCGTTTTGGGGACAGCACCGACACCTCCGCGCCAGCCCCCCAGGGGACACAGCTGCCACCCCCGCTGTCCCTTCAGCCCCGCTGTCCCCGCTCGCTGCCCGCTCCCCCGTTCCCCGCGGGCGGGCGCACCTTTGCAGAGCCGGTGCAGCTCATCGAAGCTGCCGGGGTTGCCGCGGGGCTGGGCCCGGCGCGGGGCCCGGCCCTCGGCGTTGCCCATGGCCCCTCACGGGCCCCCGCCGGCCGCCGCCATCGCGGGCGGCGCCGCCCGGAGCGCCTTCACGGGGGGCGCCGCCGCCATCTTGGCTGCGGGCAACGCGCGCCGCCCATTGGCTGAGCGGGGAGGGCGGGGCCGCGCCGGAATGCGACCCCTCCGGCAACCCGGACCTCGAGCGGAGACGTTCCGTGGCGGGCGCGTTCCGCGCCACCCTCCTGTCCCGCTCGTGTCCCCAAATCCCCGCTGTCCCCAAATCCCCGCTGTTCCCAAATCCCCGCGTGTCCCCAAATCCTGCGTGTCCCCAAGTTCCTGCTGTCCCCAAACCCCTGCTGTCACCCTCGTGCCCTGTCCCGCGCGTGTCCCCAAATCCCTGCTGTCCCCCTCGTGTCCCCAAATCCCCGCTGTCCCCAAATCTAGACCCTCCCCCCCATGTCCCCTCCCCACCTCGCTGTCCCGTCCCTGTGTCCCCTCTGTCGCCATCACCCCACTGTCCCCTCCCCGCGCCACCCCCCTCGTGTCCCCTGCCCTGTCCCCATCCCCGCAGTGACCGGGGGGAATGCGACCTTTTGTCGCCAGCGCCACCCCCCCGCCCTTTGCCCGCGTGTCCCCAGCCCGGCCGGGGGTCGGTGACACCGCGGGCGACAACCTTCGGCCCTTGGGGACAGGAGGGGACAGGAGGGGACAGGGCCCCCCCGCGCTGCCCCTCGGCCCCGCCGTGTTTGCCCGGGGGGGGCGGGATCGGGATAAAAACGGGGCCGGGGGAGGGGAGACCCCAAAACTGCAGCGGGACCTGAAAGGTGAGGGGACAGGAGGGACAGGAGGGGACAGGGACAGGGAGGGGGATGGGGACTGGGGACAGGGACAGGGAGAGGGGACAGGGATTGGGGTGTGGGGCCAAGATTGGGATTTGGGGTTGGGACTGGGACAGGGACGGGGACAGGGATTGGGATTTGGGATCAGGATTGGGGTGTGGGATCAGGATTGGGATTTGGGACAGAGACAGGGATTGGGGACAGGGATTGGAATTTGGGGCTGGGATTGGGGTGTGGGGTAGGGACAGGGATTTGGGATCGGGATTGGGATTTGGGGTTGGGATTGGGGAGTAGGATCAGGATTGGGGTTTGGGGCCAGGATTGGGATTTGGGGCTGGGGGTTTTTTTGGGGTGGGATAAGGGGGGAGCAGAGCGTGGGGCTGGGTGGGGACAGCGGGCCAGGGATGTGGGGCTGGGTCGGGGCTGTGGGGTGGGAATGGGGTGGGACGGGGCTGGAAGTCTCTGTGGGGTTGGAAGTTTTTATGGGGCAGGAATAGGATGGGGTGGGATTTATGGGATGGAGCTGGAAGGTTCTATGGGGCTGGAATGGGATGGGATCAATAGAATGGGGCTGGAAGTTTTTATGGGGTCGGGATGGAGTGGGATGGGGCTGGAAGGTTCTATGGGGTTGGAAGTTTTTATGGGGCAGGAATGGGATGGGATGGGATCCATGGGATGGGGCTGGAAGTTTTTATGGGGTTGGAAGTTTTTATGGGGTCGGGATGGAGTGGGATGGGGCTGGAAGGTTTCTATGGGGCAGGAATGGGATGGGATCCATGGGATGGGGCTGGAAGTTTCTATGGGGTTGGAAGGTTCTATGGGGCTGGAAGTTTCTATGGGGCAGGAATGGGATGGGGCTGGCAGTCTCCGCGGGGACACAAGTGCCACCTACGCCCCGGTGTCCCCGCCGTGTCCCCGCAGCCATGCGGCTGCCGGTGCTGGCCCTGCTGCTCCTGCTGGCCGCCGCCCGCCCCGGGGCCGCGCTGGCCGGGCGAGCCGGGCCGGGAGAGGCCCCGGAGGCTGCGGAGGAGCCCGCGGGGGGCGCGGATTTCCTGAGCCGGCAGCTGCAGAGCCTGAGCGAGCTGGTGAGCCGAGAGCTGCCCCCGCAGCTGCGGCCCGAGGAGCTGCGCGCACAGGCCGGGTACGGGGGGCGAGACCCCTGCCCGGGACCCCTCCCCATTCCGGAACCCTGCCCTCCCTTCCCGGGACCCCTTCCCGGGCCCCTCCCTACTTGGGACCCTTCCCCATTCCAAAACCCACTCGGGACCCCTCCCCACTCGGGACCCTCCCCTTTCCCTCCCTCCCCGGGACCCCTCCCCACTCGGGACCCCGCCCCTGCTCGGGACCCCTCCCACGACCCCTGCCCTCCTTCCCCGGGACCCCTCCCCACTCGGGACCCTCCCCTTTCCCTCCCCCCTCAGGACCACCCCCCCGACCCCTCCCGGGACCCCTCCCCACCAGGGACCCCTCCCCTTTCTGGGACCCCTCTCGGGATCCTCCCCTCCCTCCCCTACCCTGGACCCCTCCCCATTCCGAATCCCTCCCCATGACCCCTCCCGGGACCCCTCCCCACTCGGGACCCGTCCCTTTCCTTCCTGGGACCCCTCCCTGTGATCCTCCCCCTGCCCGGGACCCCTCCTCTCCTCGGGACCCCTCCCCAGCCCCGGTGACCCCCCCGGTGTCCCCCTTTCCCCCCCAGGCTGTACCTGGAGCGCGCTAACAAGCAGCTGGAGCCGCTGGCCCGGGAGCTGCAGAACAACGTGCTGGGGCTGTTCTCATCCCTGCTGCGGCTGGGCCGGGCCGAGGGGCCGGGGGAGAGCCCCGAGAGCCCCTGAGAGCCCCCAGACCCCCCTGAGACCCCCACATGGACCTGGACTGAGCCCCGAGACCCCCAGGATGGGCCCGGACACAGCCCCGACACCCCCTGAGACCCCCACACAGACCCCAATACAGCCCCGAGATTCCCACATGGACCCCACTATGGCCCCGAGACCCCCACAAAGACCCCAAAACAGCCTCAAGTCCTCCTGAGACCCCCCCACACGGACCCCAAATACAGCCCCGAGACCCCCAGGATGGGCCTGGACACAGCCCTGAGACCCCAACTCAGCCCTGAGCCCATCCTGGTACCCTGAGACCCCCCCCAAATCCAACCCAGAGCCCTGAGCCCATCACAGAACCCCAAATAAAACCCTGAACCCCGCGCTGCGTCCTTGGAATTGGGGCTGGGGGGTGTCAGTGGGGCTGGGGGGGGCACTCCCAGGAGTGTGGGTGTAATTCGGGCTGGGGGGAACGTTGGGGAGGTCCCTGGGGTTTTGAGGGGGGTCCCGGTTGTACGGGGGGTGTCCCTGAGCCTGTCGGGGAGGCCCCGTCGCTGTTTGAGGGGGGGTCCCTGAGGAGGGGGCGGTCCCTGTCACTGTGAGGGGTCCCTGGGACTGTTTTAGGGTCCCCGTCGCTGTTTGAGGGGGGTCCCTGAGGAGGGGGCGGTCCCTGGGATGTGGGCACCGCCCCCTCATCCAAGCCCCGCCCACCTCCCCCTCTCCTCTCTGCCATCACTAAAGATGGCGGCGGCGCCTCACGCGTCGGGCGTGCCCTCACCTAAGATGGCGTCGGTGACGTCACCGCGCCCGCCACTCCCGTAGGGAAGATGGCGGCGCCGTGCCCGTGTGGCGGCGTTACGTCACTTCCGGCGGCGCGGCATGGCGGGGCTCGGCCATGGCGGACGCGGCGGCGCGGCGGGCGGTGGCGGAGCTGCCGCTGCTGCGGGCACCGGCGGGGCCGCGGGACCGCGAGGGCTGGGCCGAGCGGCTGCGAGAGGAGTACCGGGCGCTCATCCAGGTGCGTGCGTGGCGCTCCCCGCCTCACGGTTCCCGCCTGGCCGTGCTTCCGTTCCTTCTCGGTGCTCTCCCGCTGTCTCAAATCCCTCCCGGTTTTCCTCACGCGGTGTCGCTCCGGTGTCCTCCCGCTGCTCTATTCCTCCTCCCAGACCACCCCCATGTCCCCCGGTGTCCCCCGGTGTCCTCCTCCATCCTCCCGGTGTCCCCCCCCCCGGTCCCTCCCGGTGTCCTTCAATCCCCGCGATGTCCCCCTTTGATGTCCCCTATCACCCCCCGGTGTCCCCGTGAGTCCCCTCGATACTCCCGGGGTCCCCTCGGTGTTCCCTGTCACCCCCCGGTGTTCCCCGGTCCCGCCCGGTGTCCCCCCGTGATTCCCCTCGATACTCCCGGTGTCCCCTCAATCCCCTCCGGTGTCCCCCCGGTGTCCCCACGAGTCCCCTTGACACTCCCGGTATCCCCGCCCCGGTCCCGGTGAGCCCCGGTGACCCCCCCGGTGTCCCGGCAGTACGTGGAGAACAACAAACGCGCCGACACCGATTGGTTCCGCCTGGAGTCCAACCCTGAGGGCACCCGGTAAGGGGGGGAGGGGGCTCCGGGACCCCCCGGTCACACCGGGACCCCCCCCGGTCACACCGGGACCCCCCCCCCCTCCCCTGGGGCCGTTTTTTGGGGGGGGTCCCTGAGATCGAGACCCCCCCGGGGCCGCTCCGGTGTCCGTGGGGGGGGTCCCGGAAGGTGAGGGGGGCTCTGAGGGAATTTGGGGGGCCCGGGTACCGGAGATGGGGGGCGGGGGGGAGGTCCCGGGGGGGTCACTGAGGGGTTTTGGGGGGGTCCTGAGGGGTTTTTTGGGGGGATCCCAGAGGGGGTTCCCCCACATTGAGGGGGTCTTGGGTGGGGGGTCTTAGGAGGGTATGAGGGATTTTGGGGGGGGGTCTGAGGGGTTTTTGGGGGACTTTGGGGGGGATTCCAGGGAGGTTTGAGGTGTTTTTTGGGGGTCCTGGGGGGGGGGGTCCTGGTGTGACCCAGGAGAGGTCCCGGGGGGGTCACTGAGAGGTTTGGGGGGGTCACTGAGGGGTCACAGAGGTCCTGGGTGGGTCACTGAGGGGTTTGGGGGGTCACTGGGGGTTTGGGGGGTCCCAGGGTCACTGAGGCATTTGGGGGGGTCACTGGGGGTTTGGGGGGTCACTGAGGGCTTTGGGGGGTTTGGGTGGGTCACTGAGGGCTTTGGGGAGTCACTGAGGGGTTTGGGGTGTCCTGAGGGGTCACAGAGGTCCTGGGGGGGTCACTGAGGGGTTGGGGGGGTCCTGGGGCAGCACTGAGGGGTTTGGGGGTCTCCCGGGGGGGTCACAGAGGTTTGGGGGTCCCAGGGGGTCACAGAGGGTCCCCCCGCTGTCCCCAGCTGGTCGGGCAGGTGCTGGTACATCCACGAGCTGCTCAGGTACGAGTTCAACATCGAGTTCGAGGTGAGGAGGGGCTCCTGGGGGAAGGGGGGGGTTTGGGGGGTCTCTCAGGGGGTGCTGACCCCCCCTGACCCCCCCCAGATCCCGGTGACGTACCCGGGCACCGCCCCCGAAATCGCCATCCCCGAGCTGGACGGGAAAACGGCCAAGATGTACCGGTGAGGGGGGGTCCTGGGGGGCTTTTTGGGGGGTTTGAGGGGGTCCCGGGGGGGCTTTGAGGTGTTTTGGAGGGTCTGCAGGACTGCTGGGGGATTTGGGGGGTCCTGGGGGAGTCCTGGGGCTCAGGAGGGTCTGGGGGTTGGGGGGGGTCCTTGGGAGGGATCCTGGGGAGGGTTTGGGGGGGCTTGGGGGGTCCTGGGTGGGTTTGGGGGGTCTGAGGAGTTTCGGGGGGTCCTGGGGTGCCTTGGGGGGTCCTGGGGATCTAGGAGGGGGCTTGGGGGGGTCTTAGGGGGGCTTGGGGGGCTCAGGAGAGTCTGGGAGGGGTCTTGGGGGGTCCTGAGGGGGTTCTGGGGTCATTGCAGGGGGTGGGGGGGTCCTGGGGCTCAGGGGGGGTCACTGGTGGGTTCTGGGGTTATTGGGGGGGTCCTGGGGGGATCTGACGGCTTCTGGGGTCCCAGGAGGGGTCTGAGGGTTTTTGGGGGGTCCCGGGGGGGGTCTGACGGCTCGGTGTCCCCCCAGAGGGGGTAAGATCTGCCTCAGTGACCACTTCAAGCCCCTGTGGGCCAGGAACGTGCCCAAGTTCGGGCTGGCACACCTGATGGCACTGGGGGTGAGCACCGGGGGGGCACCGGAGGGTGGCACTGGGGTGGGGGGCGTTGTCACCTCTTTAGGGGGTGACACTGAGAGGAGGTGGCTCAGTCCGGGGGTGTGACATGGGGGGGTTGTCACTCTTTTGGGGGGTGTGACACTGAGGGGGTGACACCTATACAGGAGGTGTGACACCGAGGGGGGGTGGCACGTTCCGGGGGGGTGTGACACCGAGGGGGTGGCACATTCCGGGGGTGTCCCCACACCACTGACCCCTGTCCCCACAGCTGGGTCCCTGGCTGGCCGTGGAGATCCCGGACCTGATCTCCAAAGGCCTCATCCAGCACAAGGACAAGTGACCAACGTTGGGGGGACTTTGGGGGTCCCTCAGCCCACCTTGGGGGTCCCCCATTCCCCTCGGGAGTCCCCCATTCCCCTCCCAGCTGCTGCCACCCCTCCCCATCGCTTCGCTGCTGCTGCCCAATAAACATTGAACCCCGATTTAGTGGCGGTTTGTTATTTTGGGGGTGACACGGAGGGGATTCCTGCCCCCCCCACCCCCAAAACCCGCGCAGCTCGCGGCCCCTTTAAGACGCCGCGCGGTTTCCATGGCGACGCGCGGCTCGGAGGGCGTGGCCGGCAGGGCGACGCATGCGCAGATCCGCCGGCGAGGCCGCCGGGGGCGGGGCCGGCTGAGGGAGGCACAAAGATGGCGGCGGGTGCGGCGGGAGTTGTTGCCATGGCGGCCCGCGGGAGGTGCGGGGGGACGGCGGGGCGACCCCGCAGGGGGGCGAGGGGGGCCGCACTTGGGGCTGGGGGGGCTCCGGGACAGCGGACACCCCCCCCAAGGGAGCGGCGGGGCCGGGCGGGGGGTGCGGGACAGGGCCCCGGGGGGCGGGGGGGGTACCGGGATGATGAGGGGGGGCAGCGGGAGCGCCTCACGGGGGTCCCGGGATAGCGGAGGGGGGAACCGGGGTGGGGGGGCACAGGGGACACCCCCGGTGAGGGACCCCGGGCCGAGAGAGGGGGGCGGGGCCCCGAGGGGCGGGGGGTGATGGGGGCACCGGGAGGGGTCCGGGGGGGCTGCGGGAACCGCTGTGGGGGGACCCCGGGATTGCGGGGGGCTGAGCCCGGGGGTGCGGGAACCGCTGTGGGGGTATCCCGGGATTGCGGGGGGCTGAGCCCGGGGGGTGCGGGAACCGCTGTGGGGGGACCCCGGGATTGCGGGGGGCTGAGCCCGGGGGGTGCGGGCTTGGGGGGCCGGGGGCTTTTCCAGCCGCGACCCCCGCCCCAAACCGGGATCAGTGGGGTTTGCCTTCCGCTCCTCCGGGACCACCCAGCACCTCCCCCGGCCACCGGCAGCGTCTGCCCAGGGAGCAGGACCCGCTCTGGGCGGGGAGGACACGCTCCCGGTGCTCCGAACCCCCCCGGGATTCACCGGGAGCCTGACACGGAGCTGGGGGTCCCCCGAGGCTTTGAGATCCCCCGAGGCTTTGGGATCCCCCCGAGGTTTTGGGGTCCCCTCGAGGCTTTGGGATCCCCCCGATCTTTGGGGTCCCCCCGAGGCTTTGGGATCCCCCCGAGCTTTGGGGTTCCCCGAGCTTTGGGTTCCCCCGATCTTTGGGATCCCCCAATCTTTGGGATCCCCCGAGCTTTGGGGTCCCCCTGAGCTTTGGGGTCCCCCCGAGCTCTGGGATCCCCCCGAGGCTTTGGGATCCCCCCGAGCTTTGGGGTCCCCCCGGTGACGCCGTGTCCCCGCAGGGCCCCCGCCGACGGGACGCTGTGTCCGGCCGCCGGGCGCGGGGGGCTGTGAGCAGGTGGGTGCCCCTTCCCCGTGCCCTTGTGCCACTCCCCCCGGCCCTGCCACCTTTGTCACCGCGCTGTCGCTGTCCCCGCAGGCCCCGCCATGCCCCAGGCCTCGGAGCACCGCCTGGGCCGCGCCAGGGACCCCGGTGCCGGTGCCGTGGTGACCGCGCAGCCCCGGGCGGGCTCCCGCCTGCCCAGCGGGCACCGAGCGCTGAGCCAGGAGCGCCATGCGCCCCCAACGGGCTCTCCCCCGCCCCCAAACCGCGCCTGCTGCCCCCGGCCCCCCCGCCCCGAAGACCCCCGGCCCAAGAAGCTGGAGCTGGAGCGGGCCGGGCGGCCAAACGGGGGACCCCGCCCCCGCGGGCCGGGGACGCCGGGGCCGCTCAAGGCCGATCACGGCGTGAGGGTGCCGGGGGCCCCGCAGGTGCCCGGCAGCGCCTCCTTCGCTGCCCAGCGCGGCCGAGCGCCGCCGGAGCAACCTGGCCCGCTCCAAATCCATCAGCATCGGCGACCTGAGCCAGGGAGGAGGAGGAGGAGGTGGCGGCGGCGGTGTCGCCGGTGTCCCCAGCCGCCGAGGACGTGGCGGTGGCGCTGAGCCGGTTGGTGCTCAGGGACTGCGGGCACCCGCTGGGTGCGGGCGCGCTGGCGCTGCGCAGGAGTCCTCGCTGCGCAGGGTCACCGTGGCCACCGGGCCCGACGGCAAAGGCACCGCTGGCGCTGCTCTGGCGCCCGAGGGCGCCCCGCGCCGCCCGAGCCCGCGTTCGCCACGGCCCCGGCAGCCCCGCGCCCGGCCGCACCGAGGACAAGGCGGCCGCGGTAAGAGCGCGGGGCGGGAGGGACGGAGGGAGGGGCGGGGTGTGGCGTGGGGCACCCGTGTCCCCTGCCCTGGGGACATTTTGAGACCCCAGCAGTGTCCCCAGCCTCGGGGACATTCTGAGACCCCAGCAGTGTCCCCAGCCCTGGGGACATTTTCAAACCCGTGCAATGTCCCCAGCTTTGGAGACGTTTTCAGACCCCCACACTGTCCCCATCCTTGGGGACATTTTGTGACCCCCCCCACGCTGTTCCCAGCTTTGGGGACATTTTGAGACCCTCTCACTGTCCCCAGCTTTGGGGGCATTTTAAGACCCCCACACTGTCCCCATCCTTGGGGACATTTTGTGACCCCCACACTGTCCCCAGCCTCAGGGACATTTTGTGACCCCCACGCTGTCCCCAGCCTTGGGGACGTTTTGTGAGCCCCGCATTGTCCCCGCTCAGGCTCGGTGACATCGCCAGGGTGGCACAGTGGTGGCACTCTCACCTGTCCCCGCTCCAGTCCTTTTTTGGGGACCCCCAGGGCTCTGGGGGGGGTCGTTGCTGTCCCCCCCAGCTCAGGGAGCCGGTGCCATCCCTGTGGCTCTGGGTTCTGTCCCCACATCTCCAGAGTGACCACGGGTGACCGGTGACACGCTGGTGACACCCTGGTGACACTGAGGTGGCCGCCGCCCCCTCCCCGTTTCCGCATCCCCCCCCCGCCCCATCCCTCACCTGCCCGGCCACGTGTGGTGCGATCGTAATCCCCAAAACGCCACCAGGGCACGGCCACCCTGCCTTGTCCCCCCTCGGGATGTCCCCGGCGCTGCCACAGGGGATCCCTCAGCCCCGCCGGGCCCCCAAAACCCCTGGGTGGGAACCGGGGAGGGATTTTTTGGGGGGGTGTTTACCTCGGCACCCCTCGCTGTGCCCAGGGGCAGCTGCGGCTAATTAATCCCCCGGGATGAGCCTGGCTGGGCCCAGAATAGCGCGGGGGAATCGGATCAGCTAATGAGCTGAGGGGGAGGGGACGCACCGGTGAGCGCCACCCGGTGCCACCGAGAGCCGGTGCCACCGAGAGCCGGTGCCAGCGAGCGGCCGTGGCCATGCCGGGGCTGCAGGGAGCCACGCTGGTGGAGCTGCCGCGGAAGCTGCAGCGCTCGCTGCTGCCCCGGCGGGAGCTCCCGGGCCGCGGCGCCGACATCTCCGAGTCCGTGGTGCACACGGCGGTCATGGGGCTGCTGCTGGTCACCGGCGAGGTGAAGCCGCCGCCGCCACCGGGGGACAGCCGGGGGCACGGGGGGGCCGGGGCGCGGCTCACCGCGTGTCCCTCGCTGTGTCCCCCCCAGACCCACCACACGCTGCTGCTGGGCTCGGGCCACGTGGGCCTCAGGAATTTGGGCAACACGGTAAGAGGCCCTGGGCAGCTCGACCCTACCGGGAGGGATTTGGGGTCACCTCGGGGTCTCCAGCCCTTCTGTACTTCTGTCCTGGGCTGTGGGAGGGATTTGGTGTCACCTCAGGGTCACTTTGGGGTCCTCAACCCTCCTGTACTTCTGTCCTGGGCTGTGGGAAGGATTGGGGTTTTGGGGTCCAACCCTCCCCCTCCCTGGGCTGGGGGGGGGGGGTGGGGGGCCCCTCGGTGTCACTTTGGGGTCCCCAACCCTCCTGTCCTTCTGTCCTGGGCTGTGGGAAGGATTTGGGGTCCCCTCGGTGTCACTTTGGGGTCCCCAACCCTCCTGTCCTTCTGTCCTGGGCTGTGGGAAGGATTTGGGGTCCCCTCGGTGTCACTTTGGGGTCCCCAACCCTCCTGTCTGGGGCTGTGGGAGGGGTTTGGGGTCCCCAACCCTATTTTTCTTCTGTCCTGGGCTGTGGGAGGGATTTGGTGTCACCTCGGGGTCCCCCAGGCTCGGTGGCCATGGTCCTGTCCTGCTGGGCTGTCACATCCCCAGAGCCTCACAGCGCTGTCCCCAGGGTCCCCAGCCCTCCTGTCCTTCTGTCCTGGGCTGTGGGAGGGATTTGGGGTCACTTTGGTGTCCTTTAAGTGTCCCTTGGTGTCACCTGGGGGTGACCTCAGTGTCCCCAAGCCTCTTGGTGGCTGTCCCACCACAGTCCCACCACAATCCCCGGGTACCCCCAGCCCCAAAGGGGCACCAGGGCCACCCTGAGGGAGCCCTGGTGGCAGTGCCACATGGCGGGATGTCCCCGTGTCCCCTCAGTGCTTCATGAACGCCGTGCTGCAGTGCCTGAGCAGCACCAAACCCCTGCGGGATTACTGCCTGCGCCGCGACTTCCAGCAGGAGCAGCCCCCCGGGCCCCGCGCCCCCCAGGAGCTCACCGAAGGTGGGACAGACCCCCCAAAACTCCCACAGCCCTCCCAGAACGTTCTAGAACCCCCCTTGGGGGCGCTGAGCCCGCCGTGTCCCCCCTGTCCCCGCAGCCTTCGCCGATGTCATCGCCGCCCTCTGGCACCCCGACTCCTCCGAGGCCGTCAACCCCGGGCGCTTCAAGGCCGTGTTCCAGAAATACGTGCCCTCCTTCACGGGCTACAGGTGACACACCTTCCCCCCCCAAAAAAAACACCTTTTGGGGACCCCCCTAGGGGACAAAGTGTCACAAAGTGTCCCCGCAGCCAGCAGGACGCGCAGGAATTCCTCAAGTTCTTCATGGACCGGCTGCACGTGGAGATCAACAGGAAGGGCCGGCGCACGCCCAGCATCCTGTCGGACACACGGAGAGCCCCGGCCCTGGAGGACCCCGAAACGCTCAGGTGAGAGAGGGGGGAGGGCTGCTGGGGAGGGGGAACCCCGATTTTGGGGACAGCTGACCCCCCCCCCAACGTCACCCCGGTGTCACCCTTGCAGCGACGACGAGCGCGCCAACCAGATGTGGAAGCGCTACCTGGAGAGGGAGGACAGCAAGATCGTGGGTGAGCACTGGCAATGGGGGTGTGTCCCCCCCCTCCCCGGGACCCCCAGAACCCCTGGGGGTGCCCCCCCTGAGCCCTCCCTTTGCCCCCCAGATCTCTTTGTGGGGCAGCTGAAGAGCTGCCTCAAGTGCCAGGCCTGCGGCTACCGCTCCACCACCTGCGAGGTGTTCTGCGACCTCTCGCTGCCCATCCCAAAGGTAAGGGTGGGGTGACCCCCAAAAACCCTTCAGATCCCCCAAAAACCCTTCAGACCCTCCTAAAAGCCTTTCAGACCCATCCAAAAACCCCTCAGACCTCCCAAAAACCTTGCAGACCACCCCAAAAAAACCTTCAGACCCCCCTAAAAACCCTTCAGACCAAAAATCCCTCAAACCCATCCAAAAACCCTTTAAACCCACCAGAAACCCTTCGGACCCCCCAAAAAAACTCCGCAGACTCCTGAAAAACCCTTCAGAACTCTTCAGACCCCCCCAAAAACCCCTCAGACCCCCCCAAAAACCCCTCAGACCCCCCAAAAACCCCTCAGACCCCCCCAAAAACCCCTCAGAGCCCCCCAAAAACCCCTCAGACCCCCCCAAATTCCTCCCCTGACCTGGTGGCCCTGCAGAAAAGCTTTGCCGGGGGCAAGGTCTCGCTGCACGACTGCTTCAGCCTCTTCACCAAGGAGGAGGAGCTGGACTCGGAGAACGCCCCGGTGAGAGGATGAACCCCCCCCGAGGACCCTCCCTGCATGCCCAGCTTTGTCCCCAAACCGTCCCTGATGTCCCCTGGCCCCTCAGGTGTGTGACAAGTGCCGGCAGCGCACGCGCAGCACCAAGAAGTTGACGATCCAGCGCTTCCCACGCATCCTGGTGCTCCGTATCCTTTGGGAATCAGCCCCAAGGAGGGAGGGGGGACACCCCCAAATTTTTGGGGGGGGGTTTGGGGAAGGGGGGGGGCACAAGGGTTACCCCTCCGTCTTTCTCCTGCCTTAACCTTTGGGCAGACCTGAACAGGTTCTCCACCACGCGCTACTCCATCAAGAAATGCTCCGTCTTCGTGGACTTCCCGCTGCAGCAGCTCAACCTGCGCGAGTTCGCCAGCGAGAAGGCGGGTGAGGAGAGCTCCGGGTAGGGGGGGTTTTTGGGGTTTTTGGGGTGTTTTGGGCTGGGAGATCCTAAACCTGAGCCCCACGCTGCTGCAGGCAGCCCTGTCTACAGCCTGTACGCTCTGTGCAACCACTCGGGCAGCGTGCACTACGGGCACTACACGGCTTTCTGCCGCGACCCCGCCGGTTGGCGCGTCTACAACGACTCCCGGTCAGTGCCCCCCGCCCCTGCCGTGCCCCCCGGCCCGGTGCCGAGCCCCCCGCGGCCGGTGCTGAGGGTGTCCCCGCAGCGTCTCGCCCATCAGCGAGAACCAGGTGCCGTCCAGCGAGGGCTACGTGCTGTTCTACGAGCTGGAGGAGCCGCCCGGCCGCAGAGCCTGAGAGCCCCGCGCGGAGCCGCCTGCGGGCCGGGGCTGCGGGGAACGCCCGGGACCCTGCCCCGGGACACCCCGGGAACCCCCCGGGACCCTGCCCCGGGAACCCCCGGGAGCCCCCCGGACCCGCGGAGAGGGGGGTGCGGGGGGAGCGGCCGCAGCCCGCGCGGCCCTGGGGGGTTTTGTGAATAAATTTATTAAAAAAACCCCAAAAACCGCCGAGTTTTGGGCCTTCGGGGCGGGGCTTGGGGCGGGGGCGTGGCTTGTCGATAAGGGGGTGTGGTTTGTGTTTGACAGACACTGTGTGGGCGTGGCTTACCGGGGTGTGGCCCTTTGATGATTGATTAGAGGTAGGCGTGGTCACTAAAACATGCCGTGCGCGATGATTGGCTGGTGGCGTAGCAGGCGGGGCTTGTCACCGTGAGCGCTCTTCCTCCCGCCGCAGCGAGCTGTCCATCAATGCGCTGCTCCTTCCCATTGGTCCGCCTGCCCTCAGCCCCGCCCCTTCCCCTGATAAGCGGCGGGAAGGGGCGTGGCCAGAGCGGCGGACTCGGGACAGGTGAGGGGAGGGTCCCGGGGCTGAGGGGCCGGGCCGGGCCGGGGGCTCCCGGTGACTCTGGGGGCTCCTGGACGGCTCTGGGGGCTCCCGGCGGGTCCCGGGGTGCGGAGCCGGGCGGCCCTGGGGGCTCCCGGTGGGTCCGGAGGGCTCCGGGGGCTCCGCTCTGACCCTGCCCGCCCCAGCTCCCCTCATGCCGGCCACCGTGGCCGTCGTGGGCGGCGGCATCAGCGGCCTGGCCGCCTGCTACCACCTGGTGCGAGCCCCCCGCCCGCCCAAGGTGAGCGAGCGTGCGACCCCCGAACCTTCCCCCGCTCCTTCCCCGGACCCCCAACTCCCTTCCCTCCCGCTGTCCGTCCCTCCCCGGGGCTCCGCTCTTCCGCGTCACCCCGGGACCCCCGGTGTTCACCCCCAGGACCCCCATCCCTGCAGAGACCCCCCCGGTACCCCCAATTCCCCCAGGGTCCCAAGTCCCGCAGGGTCCCGGGGGTGACTGGGGGGTCCCGGGGGTGATTCGGGTTCCCGGTGGTGATCCAGGTTCCCGTGGTGATCCGGGGGTCCCGGTTGTGATTGTGGGGTCCCCGTGGTCATTGGGGTTCCCAGTGGTGATCCGGGGGTCCCGGTGATGACCCTAGGGGTGTCCCGGTTGTGATCCCGGGGGTCTCGGCGGTGACCGGGGGGTCCCGGTGTTGATTCGGGGTGCCGGGGGTCCCCAGGTGGTGCTGCTGGAGGCCAGTGGCCGCTTCGGGGGGTGGCTGCAGAGCACCCGGAGCCCCGAGGGCGCCGTGTTCGAGCACGGCCCGAGGGGCGTCCGGCCCGCGGGGCCCGCGGGGGCCCAGACCCTGCACATGGTATGGGGGACAGGGGGGGCTGCGTTCGGGGTGACAGGGGGGTCCCCGGCTGGGTTTGGGGTGACAAAAGGGCTTCCTGAGGGGCTGGGGGGGATTTGGGGAAGTCCCCGGGGTTGGTTTTGGGGTGCCAGAGGGGATCTTGGGGTGACAGGGGGGTCCTGGAGGGCTGGGGGGGGGTCCTGGCTGGGTGTTGGGGGTCCTTGGGGCTGGGTTTGTGGTGCCAGAGGGCTCCCCGGAGCCCTGGGGGGATTTGAAGGGGTTGGTTTTGGGGTGACAGAGGGGTCACCCTGGGGTTTGGGTGGGTTTCTGGAAGAATTTTTGGGGTCCCTGGATGAATCGTGGGCATCTCTGAACGAATTTGGGGATCCCCGTGTGGATCCTGGGGGTCCCTGGATGAACCCTGGGGGTCCCTGGGTGAATTTGGGGTCCCTGGATGATTTTTGGGGTCCCTGGATGAAATCTGGGGGTCTCTGGGTGATTTTTGGGGTCCCTGGATGATTTTTGGGGTCCCTGGGTGAAATCTGGTGTCCCCGTGTGTCTCTGGTGCCACGCCGTGTCCCCGCAGGTGTCGGAGCTGGGGCTGGCCGGTGACATCCTGGCTGTCCCCAGGGAGCACCCGGCGGCGCGGAACCGATTCCTGTACCTGGGGGGGGCCCTGCACCCCCTGCCCTCGGGCCTCAGGTGGGTGGCACCTGTCCCCTGGGTCACCTCCCCTTGTCCCTTGTCACCAGGGCCACCTCCTGTCCCTGTTGTCCCCAGGGGGTTGCTCAGGGCTGGCTGTCCCCGGTGCCACCCCAGCTGTCCCCAATGTCCCCGTGTGTCCCCAGGGGCTTGCTCCGGGCTGTGCCCCCGTTCTCTCGGGCCCTGCTCTGGAGCGCTCTGCGGGATCTCCTGACCCCGGCGGGCGCGGGGCCGGACGAGAGCGCCCACGGCTTCGCCCAGCGCCGCTTCGGGCCCGAGGTGGGTGCCCAAAAGCCCCTGGAACCACCCCAAAACCTTCTGATCCACCCCAAAACCACCTGGAACAACCCCCAGATCCACCCCAAAACCCCTGATCCACCCCAAAACCCCAGATCCACCCCAAAACCCCTGATCCACCCCAAAACCCCCTGATCCACCCCAAAACCCCCAGATCCACCTCAAAACCCCTGATCCACCCCAAAACCCCCAGATCTACCCCAAAGCCCCTGGAACCACCCCAAAACCCCCAGATCCACCCCAAAACCCCCTGGAACAACCCCCAAACTCCCTGGAACAACCCAAAACCCCCAGATCCACCCCAAAACCTCCTGGAACAACCCCCAGATCCGCCCCAAAACCCCTGATCCACCCCAAAACCCCAGATCCGCCCCAAAACCCCCTGGAACCACCCCCACATCCACCCCAAAACCCCCAGATCCACCCCAAAACCCCCTGGAATCACCCCCGGAACCACCCCCAAGACCCCTAGGACCCCATAAAGTCCCCATCACACCCCAAAACACCATCACACCCCAAGACCCCCGGAACCCCCCCAAAACAACATCGCCTCCCCCAAAAAATTCCCCATAAGCAGCCTCAAAATCTACAGAACAACTCCCAGAACCCCTCAAAACGTCACCCCCAAAAATCCCCCACAACCACCCCCAAAACCCCCCAAAAAACACCATCACACCCCAAAACCCCCAGAACCCTCCAAAGCCCTGGTGATGCCCCAAAGCCCCCACAACCCCACCCCAAACCCCGAGAATCCCCCAAACCCCGATAACCCCACCCCAAACCCCGATAACTCACCCCAGAGCCCCACCCGGCCTTATCGGGGCCTCGCTGGGGTGGGTGGGGTCCCACTGTCCCTGTCCCTCTGTCCCTCAGGTGGCCGAGGTGGCCGTGGACAGCTGTCACTGTCTCTGTCACTGTCCCTGTGTCACTGTCCCTGTGTCACTGTCCCTGTGTCACTGTCACTGTCCCGGTGTCACTGTCACTGTCCCTGTCCCTGTGTCACTGTCCTGGTGTCACTGTGTCACTGTCCCTGTCCCTGTGTCACTGTCCCTGTGTCACTGTGTCACTGTCACTGTCTCTGTGTCACTGTCCCTGTGTCCCTGTCACTGTCCCTGTGTCACTGTCACTGTCCCTGTGTCACTGTCGCTGTCCCTGTGTCCCTGTCCCTGTGTCACTGTCACTGTTCCTGTGTCACTGTCCCTGTGTCACTGTCCGTGTCACTGTGTCACTGTCACTGTCCCTGTCCCTGTGTCACTGTCCCTATCCGTGTGTCCCTGTGTCACTGTCCCTGTCCCTGTGTCACTGTCCCTGTGTCCCTGTCCCTGTGTCCCTGTGTCACTGTCACTGTCCCTGTGTCACTGTCCCTGTGTCACTGTCACTGTTCCTGTGTCACTGTCCCTGTGTCACTGTCCGTGTCACTGTGTCACTGTCATTGTCACTGTCCCTGTCCCTGTGTCACTGTCCCTATCCGTGTGTCCCTGTCCCTGTGTCACTGTCCCTGTCCCTGTGTCACTGTCCCTGTGTCCCTGTCCCTGTGTCACTGTCACTGTCCCTGTGTCACTGTCACGGTCCCTGTGTCCCTGTCCCTGTGTCACTGTCCCTGTGTCACTGTCCCTGTGTCCCTGTCACTGTCCCTGTGTCACTGTCACGGTCCCTGTGTCCCTGTCACTGTCCCTGTGTCACTGTCGCTGTCCCTGTGTCACTGTCCCTGTGTCACTGTCGCTGTGTCCCTGTGTCACTGTCACTGTCCCTGTGTCCCTGTGTCACTGTCACTGTCCCTGTGTCACTGTCCCTGTCCCTGTGTCACTGTCCCTTTGTCACTGTCCCTGTGTCCCTGTCACTGTCCCTGTGTCACTGTCACGGTCCCTGTGTCCCTGTCCCTGTGTCACTGTCCCTGTGTCACTGTCGCTGTCCCTTGTCCCCAGGTGGCCGAGCTGGCTGTGGATTCCCTGTGCCGGGGGGTGTTTGCCGGGGACAGCCGGGCCCTGAGCGTGCGCAGCTGCTTCCCTGCCCTGTTCCAGGCCGAGAGACAGAGGGGCTCCGTGCTGCTGGGGCTGGCACTGCCACACGGTGGGGACATGGGGACACTGTGGGGACATTGGGGACACTGCGGGGACACTGCTGGGGCTGGCGCTGCCACACGGTGGGGACATGGGGACACTGTGGGGACATTGGGGACACTGCGGGGACACTGCTGGGGCTGGCGCTGCCACACGGTGGGGACATGGGGACACTGTGGGGACATGGGGACACTGCGGGGACACTGCTGGGGCTGGCGCTGCCACACGGTGGGGACATGGGGACACTGTGGGGACATTGGGGACACTGCGGGGACACTGCTGGGTCTGTGCTGCTGGGCTGGCACTGCCACACTGTGGGGACATTGGGGACACTGCGGGGACACTGCTGGGGCTGGCGCTGCCACACGGTGGGGACATTGGGGACATTGGGGACACTGCTGGGGCTGGCACTGCCACACGGTGGGGACATTGGGGACACTGTGGGGACATTGGGGACACTGTGGGGACACTGCTGGGGCTGGCGCTGCCACACGGTGGGGACATGGGGACACTGTGGGGACACTGCTGGGGCTGGCCCTGCCACACGGTGGGGACATTGGGGACACTGTTGGGGCTGGCACTGCCACACGGTGGGGACACTGGGGACACTGCGGGGACACTGCTGGGGCTGGTGCTGGCATCTGGAGGGCAGGGGGACACCACGGGGACCTCCGGGTGCCACCCCTTGGACGAGTCCAACCCACGGGGCTGGGACGGGACACCGTGGGGCTGGGGACAGTGTGGGGACACCGTGGGGCTGGGGACAGTGTGGGGACCCTGATGTGGCTGTCACCCGGATCCACTGAGGGCTGGCATGGGGGACACCGCGGGGCTGGGGACACCCTGGCGCCCCCCCCGCGCGTTGTCACCGCCGGTGTCACCGCAGGTGGCGGCGGGGCGGGCCCCGAGGCGGGGCTGGCGCGGCGGGCGCGGCCCGAAGCGCTGGAGCCAGTGGTCGCTGCGGGACGGGATGGAGTCCCTGGCGCGCGCCTTGGTGGCCTTCGTGTCCCCGCGCGGGGCCGAGCTGCGCTGCCACTCGCCCCTGACGCACCTGTGCCACCGCCGCGGCCGCTGGCAGGTGGGGACATTGCCCGTGCCACCCGGTGCCCTCTCATCCCCCTGCCAGCGCGCTCTCTGTCCCTCCCCGGTGTCCCCGGGTCCCCTCCCGCTCTACGTCCCCCCACCCGTGTCCCCAGTGCTCTCTGTCCCCATCCCAGTGTCCCCAGTCACTGGGAGCCGTCCCCACTGTCCCCTCCTCATGCTCTCCACACCCTCCCCGGTGTCCCCAGTTCCCTCCTCATTGTCCCCAGTGCCCCCAATGTCCCCTCCTCAGTGTCCCCAGTCCTGTTCCCAGTGTCCCCAGTGCTGTCCCCAGTCCCCTTCCCATTACCCCCAGTGTCCTCCCCTGTGTCCCCAGTCGTGTCCCCATTGTCCCCAATGTCCTCAGTCCTGTCCCTAGTGTCCCCTGTCCCCTCCCCAGTGCCCCCATTGCCCCCAGTGTCCTCAGTCCTGTCCCCAGTTCCTTCCCCAGTGCCCCCAGTGTCCCCATTGCCCCATGTCCCTGCTGTGTCCCCAGTGCCTCCATTGCCCCCGGTGTCCCCATTGCCCCCATTGCCCGCAGTGTCCCCAGTGTCCCCATTGCCCCCAGTCCCCTCCCCATTGCCCCCGGTGTCCCCATTGCCCCCGGTGCCCCCATTGCCCCCAGTGTCCCCAATGTCCCAGTCCCCTCCCCATTGCCCCCAGTGCCCCCATTGCCCCCAGTGTCCCCTGCTGTCCCCCCAGCTCACCGTGCCCGGTGCCACCCTCACGGCCGATCACGTTGTCAGCGCCCTCCCGGCCTCAGGTACGGCGCGGGGCTGGGGCGGGGAGGGTCCCGCCGTGTCCCCGCCGTGTCCCCGCGGTGTCGCTGACGCTGTCCCCGCTGTCCCCAGCCCTGGCGCTGGCGCTGCCGGCGAGGCGGAGCCGCTGGCGCGGGAGCTCCGCGCGATCCCGGCCGCCTCCGTGGCCGTGGTCAACCTGCAGTACGAGGGCGCCGCGCTGCCCGTCACGGTGAGCGCTCCCCGCTGTCCCCACCGTGTCCCCGAGGTGTCCCCAAACCCCGCGGTGACCCCAGCTCCCCCCCCCACCCCCGCAGGGCTTTGGGCACCTGGTGCCGTCCTCGGAGGACCCGGCGCTCCTGGGCATCGTCTACGACTCGGTGGCGTTCCCGGAGCACGACGGGACCCCCGCGACCCCCGGGGGGACCTCGCTGCGCCTCACGGTGGGGACAGCGGGGGGGACACCGGGGACACCGGGAGGGGGGACACTGGGGGGTGACAGGAGTGATTTGGGGGGCTCATGGTGGGGACATCGTGGGGTGACACTGGGGACACTGAGGGGGTGACAGGAGTGATTTGGGGGGCTCATGGTGGGGACATTGTGGGGGGACACTGGGGACATCATATGGGGACACCTGGGAGGGGTGACACTGGGGACACGGGGGGTGACACTGGGACACCAGGGGGAGTGACAGGGGTGGTTTAGGGGGGGGCTCACAGTGGTGATACTGGGGGGTGACACTGTGGGGACACCAGAGGGGGGTGACACGGATGATTTTGGGGGTCTCACAGTGAGTGACCCTAGGGACAGAGGGGATGTCACAGGGGTGATTTGGGGGGGCTGGCACTGAGTGACCCTGGGGACACCGTGGGTGTCCCAGGGCTGATTTTGGGGGGCTCACGGTGTCCCCAGGTGATGCTGGGCGGGGCCTGGTTCCAGCAGAGCTTTGGGGACCCCGCCCTGGTGGCCCCGGAGCTGCTGCTGAGCCGGGCACGGGCGGCCGTGAGCGACCACCTGGGGCTGGCCGGGACCCCCAGAAACGCCATCGTCAGGGTGCAGCAGGTGGGGACACCTGGGGGGCTCCGGGGGGACATTCCGGGGCAGGTGACACTTTATGGGGCTCTGCGTGAGTGACGTTTGCTGGGCTTGCTCTGGGTGGGTGACACTCGGGGTGAGTGACATTTTGGGGGTGTCCCTGTGTGGGTGACACTTGGGGTGAGTGACACTCGGTGTGGGTGACATTTCAGGGGTGTCCCTGTGTGGGTGACATTTCGGGGCTGTCCCTGTGTGGGTGACACTCCGGGGGTGTCCCTGTGTGGGTGACACTCTGGGGGGGCTCTCAGGGTCTCACCCGTGTCCCCCCCCTCCCTTTTCCCCAGGACTGCATCCCCCAGTACACGCTGGGACACTGGGAGCGCTTAGGTGAGAGCGGCGGGGCTGGGGGTGTCCCCTGTCCCCGGGGGGGCTCTGCTGTCCCCAGCTGTCCCCAGAGTGTCCCCAGCTGTCCCCACTGTCCCCCCAGAGCGCATCCAGCGGTTCCTGAAGGAGCAGCAGCTGCCCCTGAGCCTGATCGGCGCCTCCTACTCCGGGGTCTCCGTCAACGACTGCATCGCCAGCGCCAGGGCGGCCGTGGGGAAGATTTTGGGGTCCCCCCCCGAGCCCTGACCCCCCCCCTGCAGTCCTGGGGTCCCCCCGTGGCCACCAGCGTAGGACAAAATGATTTATTTTTTTTTTTAATTGAAAAAAACCGTTTAGAAAGGTCCAGGGAGCGGCTCATAAATACAATAAATACCCGCGTGCCCCAGCCGGGGACCCCAAAACCGATCCGGGGACCCCAAAACCACACCGGGGACCCCAAAACCCAGCCAGGGACCCTAAAACTGATCTGGGGACCTCAAACCCCAACGGGGACCCCAAAACTGATCTGGGGATCTCAGAACATCACCGGGGACCCCAAAATCCCAGTGGGGACCTCAAAACCGATCTGGGGACCTCAGAACCCCATCGGGGTCCCCAAAACCCAGCCAGGGACCCCAAAACTGATCTGGGGACCTCAGAACATCACCGGGGACCCCAAAACCCAGCCAGGGACCCTAAAACCGATCTGGGGACCTCAAACCCCAACGAGGACCTCAAAACCCCATCGGGGACCCCAAAACCCCAGCGGGGGGGGAGCAGAGCTGGGAGAGCCCTATGTCTCCCCCTGGGGGTATCCCTGTCCCCCTTGGGATGTCCCTGTCCCCCCAAGGGGTGTCCCCTGTCCTGTCCCACCCAGGGGTGTCCCAGGGGGTGTCCCCTGTCCTGTCCCCCCTGGGATGTCCCTGTGTCCCTGTCCCCCCCCATCCCAGAGTCCACACCGCCCCCGGGGGTGTCGATGCGGGGTGGGTGGGGGCGCTCAGGGCGGGGGCGGTGCCACGCTCTGATTGTCCCCGGCCCGCGCTGTCGCCGCTGTCACCGTGCCGTTGTCACCGCGGGGAGGTGGTGGCGCCAGCGCCAGGGCGGGCAGGCCCTCGCGGGGGGGTTTGCGCAGCATCTCCTGGCGGAAGCGGCTGGCGGGGGCGGCGCCGGGGCGGCCGCGGGGGTCGCAGCCGATGTCAGCCGTGAGGTTGGTGTAGAGCGGGCGCAGCTCCCGCGCCAGCAGCGCGTAGCTCAGCGAGTTCATGCCGTCCTGCGTCCACGTGCGCTGCGTCCGCACCAGCAGGTCGAACCTGGGGACGCGGCCCGGCGTGTCACCCGCGTGTCCCCTCCCCGCGCTGTCCCCTCGGGGCGCACCCACCCCCAGCACCGCACCTGTGCGGGTTCTCCTCGTTGCCTTTGTCGCTCTTGTGTTTGACCATTTTGTAGTGGCCGATGGAGACGGGAGGGCGTGAGATCTTCATGCCGGCCAGGCGCACCCTGCGGGGACAGCGACAGTGGCACCGGGGCGGGGACAGCGACGGCGACATCCCCCGTGTCCCCCAGAGGGCAGCAGAAATATGGGGACAGTGACAAGGGAGGGTCACGGTGTCACCCCGAGGGGACAGGGACAGCCCCCAGGGTGGCAGGGACAGCCACCGCACAGTGACATCGTTACAGGGGACAGTGACAAGGGAGGGTCACGGTGTCACCCCGAGGGGACAGGGACAGCCCCCAGGGTGGCAGGGACAGCCACCGCACAGTGACATCGTTACAGGGGACAGTGACAAGGGAGGGTCACGGTGTCACCCCGAGGGGACAGGGACACGCCCGGGGTGGCAGGATAGCCTCTCATGTCCCCAAACAGTGACATCATTGCAGGCGACACAGACATGGGGACAGAGGGACAGTGAGGCTGGGAGGTCACCGTGTCACCCTGGGGGGACAGGGCATGGGGACATCTCTGTGTCCCTTCTCCCCCAGGGTGACAGGACACCCCCCATGTGCCCTCTAGGACACTGTGACAGCCTCTGTGTCCCCCCCAGGGCAATGTCACACCCTCTGTGTCCCCCACAGTGTGACAAACACCCCTTGTGTCCCCTCCCAGGGCAATGTCACCACTCCACATGGCAATGTCACATCACTTGTATCCCCCCCAAGGTGACAGAACACCACTCGTGTCCCCCCCAGCTCAGTGGGCACACAATGCCACCCCCCGAGTGCCATGCCAGTGTCCCCAAGCTGTCCCCAGGCTGTCCCCAGCCCTACCTGGTGGCGATGTCATCGTCCTCACCCCCCCAGCCCCAGTACTCGTTGGGGAACCCGTTGATCTTCATGTACTGGTCGGGGGTCAGCGCCGAGACACCCCCGAAATACTGCGGGTACGGCAGGCTGGGGACACAGGGGACACTGTCACACCCTCTGTGTCCCCCCCAGGGCAATGCCACACCCCTCATGTCCCCCCTAGCACAGTGTCACACCCCCCATGGCAATGCCACACCCCTTGTGTCCCCCTCCCCAAGGTGACAGAACACCCCTCGTGTCCCCTCCAGGGCAATGCCACACCCTCTGTGTCCCCAGGGTGTCCCCAAGGTGTCCCCAGGGGCGTGGCTCACCTGTACCCGAATTTGTTCATGGCCACGGAGGCGTGTTTGGGGTTCCAGGGGTCGCACGTGTACAGGTTGTGGTCGTTCTCGGGGATCAGGTCCACGTCGTGCAGGAACAGGCAGTCCCAGTCCTCGTCCTTCAGCGCCTCCTTCACGCCCACGTTCAGCAGCTTGGCCCGGTTAAACGTGCAGTTCCCGGCCTGGGGACACCCCAAAATCCACTGGGGTCACCCCAAATTCTCCTGGGAAACTCTAAACCATCCCCTCTAAACTGTCCCCTCTAAACCATCCCCTAAAACTCTAAACCATCCTTTCACCGCCACGTTCAGCAGCTTGGCCCCAGTTAAACATGCAGTTCCCAGCCTGGGGACACCCCAAAATCCACTGGGATTACCCCAAAATCCACTGGGATTACCCCAAATCCTTCTGCGGTCACCCCAAAATATCCTGGGAAAACTCTAAACCATCTCCACTAAACCATCCTTCACGTTCAGCAGCTTGGCCCGGTTAAACGTGCAGTTCCCGGCCTGGGGATACCCCAAAATCCACTGGGGTCACCCCAAAATCCACTGGGGTCACCCCAAAATATCCTGGGAAATGTCTAAACCGTCCCCTCTAAACTGTCCCCTCTAAACCATCCCCTAAAACTCTAAACCATCCTTTCACGCCCACGTTCAGCAGCTTGGCCCCAGTTAAATGTGCAGGTCCCAGCCTGGGGACACCCCAAAATCCACTGGGGTCACCCCAAAATATCCTGGGAAACCTCTAAACCATCCCTGGAAGCACTGGGGACCCCCCAAACCACCTCAAACCTCCCTGTGGACCCCCCAAACCCCCAAGGAAATCCCCTAAACCACCTCAAATCTTCCCTGGGGACCCCCCAAACCCTCTGGGGTCTCCCCAAACCCTCCTGGGTACCCCCAAACCCTCCCTGGGCATCCCCAAACCCCCCCTGGGCATCCCCAAACCCTCCCTGGGCACCCCCCAAACCCCCCCCGGGTACCCCCAAACCCCCCCCGGGTACCCCCCAAACCACCCCGGGCACCTGGTGCACGACGTAGATGCCGTAGTGCAGCTGCTGGCGCTGCAGGAAGGGGTGCAGGTAGTAGAGCAGGTGGCCCAGGTGCGCCTCACGGTTGCGGTGCGGCACGATGACCGCGGTCCTGGAGCGCGCCTCGCACCGCGGCGGCCGGTAGCGCCCGCCCCGCCGCACGCCCGGGTTCTTGGCCTGGATCTGCTCCAGCGAGGGCGCCCGCGAGAAGGAGACGGCCAGGGGGCCCACTGTGGGGAGGGGGCGCTCAGGGGGGGCACTGGGGGTGCTCAGAGGGGCACTGGGGGCACTGTGGGGAGGGGGCGCTCAGGGGTGGCACTGGGGGGCTGAGAGGGGCACTGGGGGCATTGAGAGGGGTATTGGGGGGCACTGTGGGCAGGGGGCGCTCAGGGGGGGCACTCAGGGGGCACTGGGGGCCCATTATGGGGAGGGGGCACTCAGAGGGGCTGGGGGGGCACTGGGGGGACACTGGGGGTGTCCCCTCATTGTCCCCCCGCCCCCCCCCGGGGGTCCCGGCCTTTGGGCTTTGCCCCCCCACATTTCCCTTCCCGGTTCTTCCCCCGGGGGCTCCGGGTCTGTCCCGGGAGGGGGCCGGGGGAAGGGAACCGCTCCGACCGGTTCTACTGCCCGGGCAAGGGGCGGGTCCTGCCCGGCAGCGGCTGAGCCCGGTTCTGTCCCGGGGAGAGGAACCAGAACCGGTTCCGTACCGGGGAGAGGAACCAGAACCGGTTCCGTACCGGGGAGAGGAGCCAGAACCGGTTCCGTACCGGGAAGAGGAACCGGAACCGGTTCCGTACCGGGCGAGGGGCGGCCCCGGTTCCTCCTCCCACGGGGAGGGGTCACCCCTCGGTCCTTCCCCCGGGGGTCCCGGTTCTTTCCCCGTCCGGTTCCTCCCCTTCCCCCGGTTCTTTCCCCCGGGGATCTTCTCTCTTCCCGGTTCCCCCGTTCCTGTCCCGGTTCCCTCACCGAGGAACGGCGATCTCTCGGGGCAGAACGGCAGCGGCCTTGCTGGGTCCGGCGTGGCGGCGGGGCCGTTCCCGGTGCCGCCGCCGACGCGGCTGAGGTTGGCGTACACGTCGTGAGTCCGGGAATAATCCACGGCGGGACCGGCGGAGCGACCGAACAGCGCCGTGAGGTTCCGGAAACCACCGAGCGAGAAATACGCCACGAAGGCGAACTGGCACCCGACCAGCAGCGCCAGCGAGCACGGCCGCTCCAGCAGCCGCCGCAGCATCGCGGGGCCGCCCGGAGTTACCGGGGAGCCGCCCGGTGTTACCGGGGAGCCGCCCGGTGTTACCGGAGAGCCGCCCAAGCGGCCCGGGGCAGCATGGCGGGGACACCGGGGCTGCGGGAGAGAGGGGACACGGATTGGAGCGGCCCCGGGGATGGAACGGGACGGCTCCGGTACCGGGAAAGGAGCGGGGGTCGCTCGGTACTCGCCGGTACCGGGAAATGGGCGGACCCGGCGCAGCGCCCGTGTAGCACCGGGAGGGGCTCGGACCACGCGCTGTCGCTCTCCGGTACCGGGAAGGGCCCGGTTCAGTCCCCGCCCGGTCCCGGCGCCGGTTCAGCCCAATCCGGTCCCGGTGCTGCCTCCCCCACCGAGTACCGCCGGTCCCGGTAAGCCCTGACCCCGGTACCGCTCTGCTGCTCCCGGTACAGGCCTGAGGCCGGTCCTGCCCCGCCCGGCCCCGGTACCCGCTCCAGCCCCGGTCCCGGTCCTGCCCCCCCGGCTCCGGTACCCGCCCGTGCCCGCCCCGGTACTGCCGGGCCCGGTTCGGCGCTCCCGCTCCCCGGGCAGGCCCCGCGGGTCACCGCCCCGGCCCCAGCCCCGCTCCGGTCCCGGTACCTGCCCGGGCCCGCTCAGCCCCGCCCGGCCGCCGCCATCTTGCAGCGGAGGGCGCGGCGTGATGACGTCACGGGGCGGGGCCGCGGCGGGGTCACGCTCCGGGCGCACCAGGAGGGCGGGGGAGACCGGGGAGAACCGGGGGAGGATCCCGAGGGGGCCCCGGTGGCGCTCGGTGACCCCAGAACGGGGCGCGGGGCCCGTGAGGACCCGGGAGAGCCCGAGGAGACGGAGGGGGCGTGGTCTGAGCAAGCCCCGCCTTGAGGGGCGTGGTCATGGCGGGCGCCGTCGCCGTGGCAACCGCGGCTGGCTCCGCCCTTTCCCCGCCTTTAATATGACGTCACGAAGAATACGCGCTGTGATTGGGTGCGGGATTGGCGGGGAGTGTCCGGGCCACGTGTGTCACCCCGGGCCACGTGTCCTTGTCCCCAGGGGGGCTGTGCGACCCCCGTGTCCCCTCCCTGGTCATGTGTGTCCCCTCCCCCTCCATGGAGCCCCCCCAGCCCCGTGTCCCCCCTGTCCCCACAGAGAGGAGACCCCAATAAATCCCATCCTGGGCCAAGCTGGGGATGTTTTTGTGGGGCAGGGGGTGCTGGTGGCACCCTGGGTGGGGGGAGCGTGGCCCATCACCCTCGGGAACAGCGCGGTGTCCCCCCTCGGGCAGCGCCAGCTTGGGGAGGGGACAGGGGGATGGCAGTCACTGCCAGCCGACATCGCTGTGTCACCACGGGAGGAAACAGCGGCCACCTCCGGCCGCGGCCGTCCTGTCCCCATCGTTGTCCCCATCGTTGTCCCAGCTGTCCCCGTCCCTTTGCCCGTAACAAAGATGGCGCCTCCCTCAGCCTCACTTTCCCCTACCAAACATGGCGGCGACCTTGCCCAGAGCCACAATGGCCGATTTCTAGCCGTGGGTCTATGCGCATGCGCAACGCGCCTGCCCACACTCGTCATGGCAGCCTTCACAGCAGCCTTTGCCTTTCCCAGCCACGGCCAAGCACACGATGGTGGCACATCTGCCCAAAGCAAACAAAGAGCTGCTCATTGCATCTGCCCTTCCCACTCACGGCGCCCTCCGCCCTTGCACAGCGCCAAGGTCACGATGGAGGCGCCGCTGCCCACACCAACATGGCGGCACGCTGCCTGCCAGCATCATGGCGCATTGCGCATGCGTAATAGACACAGGATGATGGCCGGGCATCTGCCCGTACCCAACATGGCGGCGCCCACAGCGTCTGCCCTTCCCCGCCATGGCGCCCCCGCGCATGCGCATTGCCAAGGGCACGATGGCGGCGCTGCGGGCGCTGTGGCGGCTCCGCGGCCCCTCGGGGCTGAACGCGGCGGGGGCTCGGCTGGGCCCGGCCCCGGCCCGGTGAGCCCGCGGGGGACACGGGGACACGGCGGGGAGGGCTGCGGGGAACCTCTGGGGCGGTCCCCGCTCATCGCCCGGCCCCGCAGGTCCCGCCAGTGGCAGCCCGACATTGAGTGGGCGCAGCAGTACGCGGGGGCCATCATGTACCCCAGCAAGGCCACCGAGAAGTGGGTGCCGCCGCCCTGGAACGGTGAGGGGACAGCGGGGACACTCTGGGAGAAGGTGGGGAGGGGGCTCTGGGGAGCCCTGAGGGCTTTGGGGGGCCCTGAGCAGGGAGGACGAGGCCTTTGGGAGGGTGTCGGGTGCTTTGGGGGGCCCAGGAGCGGTCCCGAGGCCTTTAGGGGGGCTCTTGGTGTGCGCTGAGGTCTTTGGGAGGTCCAGGAGGGGTCTCAGGGGCTTTGGGATGGTCCTGGAGGGGTCCTGAGATTCTGAGTGGGGTTTAAGGATGGCTTTTGGGGGTAGTGGGGCGGTTTGGAGGTCACTCAGGGCACTTTGGGGTCCCTCAGGGCACTCAGGATCCCCACAGACCCTCAGCGGGTGCCGCTCCCTCCCTGTCCCCAACATTTGGGGGGCTCTGTGCCCTCCCTGGGGGAGCTGTCCCCGTGTCCCTGTGCCCTCCCTGTGTCCCCGTCCTGTGTCCCTGACCCCGGCACTGTCCCCTGTCCCCAGACAAGGACCCGGTGGCCCACAAGAAGGTTTCCAGCCTGACCATCAACTTCGGGCCGCAGCACCCGGCGGCGCACGGGGTCCTGCGGCTGGTGCTGGAGCTGAGCGGGGAGACGGTGAAACGCTGCGACCCGCACGTGGGGCTGCTGCACCGCGGCACCGAGAAACTCATCGAGTACAAGACCTACCTGCAGGTGATCTGAGATCCCCAATTCCAGGGGATCCCTAATTCCCTGAGATCCCATTGCCCTGAGATCCTGAGATCCCTGTCCCATGGTGTCCCCACATGGGGCTGCTGCACTGCAGCACCGAGAAACTCATCGAGTACAAGACCTCCCTGCAGGTGATCCCAGGATGCCAATTTCCATGGGATCCCTGTGCCTGAGATCCCTGAGATCCCCGTCTCTGGGATCCCCAATTCCATGGGATCCCTGAGATCCCATTGCCCTGAGATCCCCCTTCCCATGGGCTCTGCTGCACCGCGGCACCGAGGAACCCATTGGGTACAAGACATTCCTGCAGGTGATCCTGAGAGCCGTGGGATCCCCGGTTCCCTGAGATCCCAGTGCTCCCATCACTGCCAGTATTCCCAGCCCTCCCAGTATTCCCAGTGCTCCCAGTATTCCCAGCCCTCCCAGCACTCCCAGTATTCCCAGCCCTCCCAGTATCCCCACTATTCCCAGCCCTCCCAGTATTCCCAGTGCTCCCAGTATCCCCACTACTCCCAGCCCTACCAGTGCTCCCAGTATCCCCAGTATGCCCAGCACTCCCAGCACTCCCAGTATTCCCAGTGCTCCCAGTATTCCCAGTGCTCCCAGTATCTCCAGTATCCCCAGCCCTCCCAGTATTCCCAGTGCTCCCAGTATTCCCAGTGCTCCCAGTATCCCCACTATTCCCAGCCCTCCCAGTGCTCCCAGTATCCCCAGTACCGTGGTCCCCGCAGGCCCTGCCCTACTTTGACCGCCTGGACTACGTGTCCATGATGTGCAACGAGCAGGCCTATTCCCTGGCCGTGGAGAAGCTCCTCAACATCCAACCCCCTCCCCGGGCTCAGTGGATCCGAGGTGAGGCTCCCACCAGCAATCCCAGCTCCCTGGCACCCCCAGGGTTTATGGGCTCACCCCCTTTTTTCCCTTTTTCCCCCCGGTTTTTCTCAGTTCTCTTCGCCGAGATCACGCGGCTGCTGAACCACATCATGGCGGTGACCACGCACGCGCTGGACATCGGGGCCATGACCCCCTTCTTCTGGATGTTCGAGGAGAGGGAGAAGGTGGCTTTGGGGGATTTGGGGTTCGGGGGGTGGGGTTTGGGGCTGGGGAGGTGCCGGGGGGGCTGAGCAGCAGTGGGGTCCCCTCTGTGTCCCCCCCAGATGTTCGAGTTCTACGAGCGCGTGTCGGGGGCGCGGATGCACGCGGCCTACGTGCGGCCCGGGGGCGTGCACCAGGTGAGGGGCTGGGGCTGCTCGCCTTCCGTGGGCACCCCATTTCCACGGGAACCCCATCCCTGGGAACCCCGTTTGCATGGGAACCCCATCCCTGAGATCCTCATTACCATGCACACCCCATTCCCATGGGCATCCCATTTCCATAGGAACCCCATCCATGGGAATCCCATCCTTGGGAACCCCATTTCCATGGGAACCCCATTTCCATGGGCACCCCATTCCTTGCAACCCCCATTCCTGGGAACCCCATTTCCACAGGAACCCCATCCATGGGAACACCATTCCTGGGATCCCCCACTCCCCCAACACCCCCATTCCCAGGGGAACCCCATTCCCGGGGTCCCCATCCCTGGGATCCCCATCCTTGGGATCCCCATTCCCACAGGAACCCCATTCCCAGGGTCCCCATTCCCACAGGGACCCCATTCCCATGGGAACCCCATTCCTAGGACCCCCATTATTTCCCTGGGATCCCCATTCCCTTGGGACCCCACTCCTGTGCTACCCCCATCCTTGGCACCCCATTCCCTGGGCCCCCCCCATTCCCATGGGATCCCAAATTCCCATGGGACCCCCGTTGGGCCCTCTCAGTGCAGACCCCCTGCCCATGTCCCTGGTGCCACCTGAGCTCCCACCTGTCCTGTGTGTGCCTCCAATGCCACCTGTCCCATCTGTCCCAATGCCACCAATCCCTCCAATCCCACCTGTCCCAATCCCTCCAATCCCACCTGTCCCAATCCCAATCCCATCTGTCCTACTGATCCCAACCCTCTCAATCCTACCTGTGTCACCTGTGCCTTGTGTCCCACTTGTCCCACCAATCCCACCTGTCCCAATCCCAACCCCACTTGTCCCACCAATCCCACCAATCCCACCTGTCCTGTGTGTGCCTCCAATCCCACCTGTCCCACTGATCCCAACCCTATCAATCCTACCTGTGTCACCTGTGCTTTGTGTCCCACTTGTCCCACCTGTCCCACCTGTCCCAATCCCACCTGTCCGACGTGTCCCACCTGTGCCAGGACCTGCCCCTGGGGCTCATGGACGACATCTACGAGTTTGTGAAGAACTTCTCCATCCGGATCGACGAGGTGGAGGAGGTGAGGGGGGATTTGGGGACCTGGGGAGGGGCCAGCCAGGCTGCTGTCACCTGTCAGCTGTCACCTGCGAGGGGCAGGGTCGTTCCTCACAGCATGGTGGGGCGAGGTGACACAGATGGGGGTGGAGGGGGACGGGGACAGGTGAGAGATGTGAGGGACAGGTGAGGGGCTCACAGGTGACAGTGGCAGGGACAGGTGAGGGGTTGCCAGGGACAGGTGAGGGGCTCACAGGTGACAGTGGCAGGGACAGGTGAGGGGCTCACAGGTGACAGTGGCAGGGACAGGTGAGGGGCTCACAGGTGACAGGGACAGCTTTTGATGTGAGAGATGCATGAAGGGGACAAGGAACAGGTACCAGCGCCAGGTGAGCATTTCCAGCACCAGGTGACGGTGCCAGGGCCAGGTGAGAAGTGCAGGGGCAGGTGCCAGCTGTGCCAGCTGTGCCAGGTGTCCCCGCTGTCCCCAGATGCTGACCAACAACCGCATCTGGAAGAACCGCACCGTGGACATCGGCGTCATCACGGCCGAGGAGGCCCTGAACTACGGCTTCAGGTGAGCCGGGGGGATCCCCCAGGTGTGCCCCGCCCTGCGGGTGGGCGGGGCCGAGCTCAGGTGCATTTTTTGGGGTGTCCCCAGCGGGGTGATGCTGCGGGGCTCCGGCATCAAGTGGGACCTGCGCAAGACTCAGCCCTACGACGTCTACGACCAGGTGGAGTTCGACGTTCCCATTGGATCCCGCGGGGACTGCTACGACAGGTACGGCCTCACCTGGCCTGGGGGGGACATGGGGACAGGTGCGGCCTCACCTGGCCTGGGGGGGACATGGGGACAGGTGCGGCCTCACCTGGGCTGAGGTGGAGAGATAGAACCCCATCTCTGGAACCCCCAGGACCCCCATCCCATGGGAACCCCATTCCCTGAGACCCCCATTTCTCCGGGATCCCATATCCCAGTTTTGGGGCACATCAGATCCTATACCCAGTTTTGGCGCACAGGAGATCCCCCATATCCCATCTTTGGGGTGCAGGTACCTGTGCAGGGCACAGGGGATCCCCCATACCCCATTTTTGGGGCGCAGGGGATCCCCCAATGCCGTTTTTGGGGCACAGAGGATCCCATACCCATTTTTTGGGCCCAGGGGATCCCCCAGTGCCGTTTTTGGGGCCCAGGGGATCCCCCAATGCCGTTTTTGGCGGGTACCGTGCAGGGGTGCAGGGGATCCCCCAATGCCATTTTGGGGCCCAGGGGATCCCCCAATGCCGTTTTTGGGGCGCAGGTACCTGTGCAGGGTGCAGGGGATCCCCCAATGCCATTTTTGGGGCCCAGGGGATCCCCCAATGCCGTTTTTGGGGCACAGAGGATCCCATACCCATTTTTTGGGCCCAGGGGATCCCCCAATGCCATTTTTGGGGCACAGGGGATCCCCCAATGCCGTTTTTGGGGCGCAGGTACCTGTGCCGCGTGGAGGAGATGCGCCAGTCGCTGCGGATCATCCTGCAGTGCCTCAATAAGATGCCGCCCGGCGAGATCAAGGTGGACGACGCCAAAGTGTCACCCCCGAAACGCGCCGAGATGAAGGTGACGCGTCCCCAGAGCCCCCGTACCCGGGGGTGGCACCCGGGGAGGGTGGCACCGAGGGCAGGTGGCACCAAAGGCTGGTGGCAGTGCTGCGGTGCCACCCAGGACAGGTGGCACTGAGGGCGGGTGGCACCCAGGGCAGGTGACACCCAGCAGAGGTGACACCAAGGGCAGGTGCCAGTGCTGCAGGGCCACCCGGGGCAGGTGACACCAAAGGCTGATGCCACCCAGGGAAGGTGGCACTGAGGGCAGGTGGCACCAGAGTGGGTGGCATTCAGAGCAGGTACACCAGCTGATGCACAGGGAAGGTGCACTGAGGGCAGGTGGCACCCAGAGTGGGTGGCATTCAGGCAGGTGACACCAAAGGCTGATGCCACCCAGGGAAGGTGGCACTGAGGGCAGGTGGCACCCAGAGTGGGTGGCATTCAGAGCAGGTGACACCAAAGGCTGATGCCACCCAGGGAAGGTGGCACTGAGGGCAGGTGGCACCCAGAGTGGGTGGCATTCAGAGCAGGTGACACCAAAGGCTGATGCCACCCAGGAGAGGTGACACTGCTGCAGTGCCACCCAGGGCAGGTGGCACCAGGGTGGGTGGCACTGAAGGCAGGTGGCGCCAAAGGCTGGCGGCACCCGGCAGAGGTGACACCAAGGGCAGGTGACACTGCTGCAGTGCCACCCAGGGCGGGTGGCACTCAGGGTAGGTGACACCAAAGGCTGATGCCACCGAGGGCAGGTGGCAGTGACGCCAGGTGCCACCAAAGGGTGGTGCCACCAAAGGGTGGTGCCACCCAGGAGCGGTGCCAGCTCTGCAGTGTCACCCAGGGCAGGTGGCACTCAAAACAGGTGACACCAAAGCGTGGTGCCACCCAGGGCAGGTGCCAGCTCTGCAGTGTCACCCCTGTCCCCGCAGACGTCCATGGAGTCCCTGATCCATCACTTCAAGCTCTACACCGAGGGCTACCAGGTGCCACCCGGGGCCACCTACACGGCCATCGAGGCCCCCAAGGTGACACTTCTTGCCGTGTTTGTCCCTGGCACCAGCTCCGCCCCAACCCTGTCCTTGTGCTTGTGTCCCCAACCCTGTCACCGTGTCCCCAACCCTGGCAGTGTGTCCCCAACCCTGGCAGTGTGTCCCTGACACTGTCCCCAGCCCTGTCACCGTGTCCCCAAGCCTGTCACCGTGTCCCCAGCCCTGTCACCGTGTCCCCAGCCCTGTCAGTGTGTCCCCAACCCTGTCAGAGTGTCCCTGGCACTGTCCCCAACCCTGTCCCCCTTGTCCTCCCAGGGTGAGTTTGGGGTGTACCTGGTGTCCGATGGCAGCAGCCGTCCCTATCGCTGCAAGATCAAAGCGCCCGGCTTCGCTCACCTGGTACGGCCTGGGGACACCTGGGGACACCTGGGGACAGATGGGGACACCTGAGCACAGCTGGGGACACCTGGGATACACCTGGGGACAGATGGGATACACCTGGGATACACCTGGGGTTACCTGGGGACACCTGGGCACACTGGACACCTGGACACCGGCACACCTGACACCTGACACTGGGTACCTGGGGACACCTGGGGGACACCTGGGCACACCTGGGGTTACCTGGGGACACCTGGGGGACACCTGGGATACACCTGGGGACACCTGGGGGACATCTGTGGATACCTGGGATAGACCTAGGGACACTTAGGGGACTCCTGGAGACACTTGGGGGACAGCTGGGCACACCTGGGGGACACCTGGGGGTAGCTGGGGGACACCTGGGGAGAGCTGGGGGACATCTGGGGCCACCTAGGGATTCCTTGGGGACACCTTGAGGACACCTGGGGGACACTTGGGGGGGACGCTGAGGGCTCAGGGGAATGGGGACAGGGGACACCTGTGGGTGTGTTGTTTTGGGGGGTATGGAGGGTAATTAACCCCTGTGGGTTAATTGGGGGTCCCTGGGAGTTAATTAGGGGTTAATTGGGGGGGGTTCCTGGGGGTTGGATAATTGGGGGTTAATTGGGGGTCCCTGTGGGTTTGTTAATTGGGGGTTAATTGGGGGTCCCTGGGGGGGTTAATTGGGGGTTAATTGGGGGTCCTTGGGAGTTGATTGGGGGAATCATTGTGGGGTTCCCCATGGGTTAATTAGGGGCTAATTGCAGGTCCCTATGTGTTTATTAATTGGTAGTCCCTGGGAGTTAATTGGGGGTTAATTGGGGGTCCCTAGGGGTTAATTAGGGGTCCCTGTGGGTTTGTTAATTGGTGGTCCCTGGGAATTAATTGGGAGTTAATTGGGGGTCCTTGAGCTTTAATTGGGGGTCCCTGGGGTGGTTCCCATGGGTTAATTGGGGATTAATTAGGGGTCACCGCGAATTAATGGGGGGTTAACTAGGGGTCCTCATAGGTGGGGGTCTCTATGGGTTAATTGGGTGCTAATTGGGTGCTAATTAAGCGTTAATTGGCGTTCCCCAGGCCGGGCTGGACAGGATGTCCCAGGGCCACATGCTGGCAGACGTGGTGGCCATCATTGGTACGTCCCCCTCCCCTTTTGGGGTTCCCCCTCCCCTTTTCGGGGTCCCTTCCCCCTTTTCGGGGTCCCTTCCCCTGTTTCGGGCCCTTCTTCCCCATTTTTGGGTTTTCCTTTCGTTCTGTCGGGGTTTTTTTCCCCATTTTAGGGCCTCCTTCCCTCTTTGTGGCATTTCTTCCCTTTTAGGGTTTCCCTTCCGTTTTGGGGGTCGCTTGCCCAATTTTCCCCTATTGGAAACCTCCTTCCCTTTTTTGGGGGGGCTCCTTCCAATTTGGGAGGGATTTCTGCCCAGTTTGGGGTCCCCTTCCCCATTTTTGGGGTTTTTCTTCCCCATTTTGGGGTTCTCCTATCTCAATTTGGGGTTCTCCCTCCCTTTTTAGGATCTCCCTCTGTTTTTAGGGCACCCCTTCCAGTTTTGGGGTCTCCTCCTCTTCCCAAAACCCCTTTCCCAATTTGGGGGTGTTCTTACCCAGTTTGGGGTCCCTTTCTCCAATTTTGGGGGGGTATCCCTTCCTTTTTAGGGTCTCCCTTCCTTTTTAGGGTCTCCCTTCCTTTTTAGGATTTCCTTCCATTTTTAGGGTTTCCCTCCCTTTTTAGGGCACCCCTTCCAATTTTGGGGTCTTCTCCCCTTCCCAAAATCCCTTTCCCAATTTGGGGGTGTTCTTACCCAGTTTGGGGTCCCTTTCTCCAATTTTGGGGGTTCCTTCCCCATTTTGGGGGGGTCTCCCTCCTTTTTAGGATTTCCTTCGATTTTTAGGATTTCCCTCCCTTTTTAGGGCACCCCTTCCCATTTTGGGGTCTCCTCCCCCTTCCCAACACCCCTATCCCAATTTGGGGGGGGGTCTCACCCCGATTTGGGGGTTCCCCCCCGTTTTGGGGTGCCCTGACCCCTTTTCCCCCCGCAGGCACCCAGGACATCGTGTTTGGGGAGGTCGATCGATGAGGGGGGGTCCCCGTTCCCTCTCCGTGTGCTGCTGCAGTTTGGGGGTGCCCCCCCCCCCGCCGCCCCCCCATTTCGGGTCAAATAAAACCAAAATCGGGTCCTGAGCCTGCCTGTCCCCTTTGTCCCCTCTTTGTCACCTCCTTCCCTGCTTTGGGGGGGCTCCTGCCCTTTTTGGGGTCTCCTTTCCCCTTTTTGGGGGGCTCATTTCCCTTTTAGGGTCCCTTCCCCATTTGAGGCCTCTCTCCCCAATTTTGGGGGTCTCCTTTCCCCTTTTTGGGATCTCCTTCCCCTTTTGGGGCCTCTCTCCCCATTTTAGGGCCTCTCTCCCCAGTTTTGGGGGGCTCTTTTCCCTTTTTGGGGTCCACTTGTCACTTGGGGCCTCTCCCCAATTTGGGGGGGTCTCCTTTCCTTTTTTTGGGGTCTCCTTTCCCCTTTTTAGGATCCCCTTCCCCTTTTAAGGTCCCTTCCCCATTTGGGGCCTCTGTCCCCAGTTTGGGGGAGTCTCCTTTTATTTTTTTGGGGTCTCTCTCTCCTTTTGGGATCTCCTTCCCCTTTTAGGGTCCCTTTCCCTTTCGGGGCCTCTTCCCCCAATTTGGGGGGGTCTCCTTTCCTTTCTTTGGGGTCCCGTTGCCCTTTTTGGCATCCCCTTCCCCTTTTAGGGTCCTTTCCCCTTTTGGGGCCCCTCTCCCCATTTCAGCCCCAACAGAATCCCCCCCAAATCGGGGGGGGGTTCCCCCCACCTCCCCCGTCCCCACAGGAGATTTTGGGGACCCCGGGGCCCCCCCAGGCCTGGAGGAGCGGCCGGACGTGCTGGGTGACACCGGGGACAGCGGGGACAGCGGGGACAGCGGGACAGCGGAAGGGAGGGACGGGGGAAGTGGGGGAGGGGCGGGCGCCGCGGTCAGCGCTGCCCCGAGGGGACAATGGGGACATCGGCGACAATGGGGACAGCACTGGGGACATCATCGAGGACATCGGGGACAGCATTGGGGACATCACTGGGGACAGCGGGGGCGCGGTGCCTGCTCGGCCTCCTCCTCATGGGGCCGCCCGGCCTGGCCGCAGGTGGGAACCGGGGGGGGATTTAGGGGATTTAGGGGGGTTTGGGGTGTCCGGGAGGGTTTGGGGGATTGGGGGATGATCCAGGGGGATTTGGGGGATTTGGGGGGGATTTAGGAGATTTAGGGGATTTGGGGTGTCCGGAGCATTTGGGGGATCCAGGGGGGTTTGGGGGATTTAGGGAGGTTTGGGGTTGTCCCGGGGGGGTTGGGGGATTTAGGGGTGTCGGGGGGGACTGGGGGGATTTGGGGTGTCCCGGGGGGAGTTTGGGGGATTTAGGGAGGTTTGGGGTGTCCGGAGCATTTGGGGGATCCAGGGGGGTTTGGGTGGATTTAGGGGGTTTGGGGGATTTAGGGGATTTGGGGTCACAGGGATTTGGGCTCCTGCTGATGCTTCCCAGCCCCTTCCCCGCCCCCCGTCACTTTTGGGGTGCCCCGGGGTCCCCCCGGGATGTTCCTGGGGCGGGGGGGTGCCCAATGGGGGGGTCCAGGACCGACCCCAAACCCCCCTCAAAATCCCCCCAAATTCCTCCTAAAATATCCCCAAATCCCCCCCCCACAAAACTCCCAAAAACCCCCTCAAACCCGCCCTAAAATCCCTCCAAAAACCCCCTCAAACCCCCCAAAATCCCCCCTAAAATCATCCCCAAATCCCTCCAAAATCCACCCCAAAATTCCCCAAAATCCCCCCCAAAACCCCCAAAATCCCCCTAAAAACCCCAAAAATCCCCCTGAAACCCCAAATTCCCCCCTAAAACCCCGAAAATCGCCCCCAAACCCCCTCAGGATCCCTGGCGGAGCCCGAGCTCTGCTACGTGCTGGACGCCGTGCTCTTCCTCTTCAGCCTCATCCTCACCGCCCTCTACGTGCGCCTCAGGGTGAGCCCCGAACCCCTTTTATTTTTGGGGGATCCCCCCAAACCTCCCCTCCATTTTTTACCCATTTTTCCCCTTTTTTCCCCTCATTTTGGGGTTTTTTCTTTCCCCCTCATCCGCAGTTCGTGACTCGGAGATTGCAGCGAGCGGCCGAGAAGGTAAAGGATTTTTTTGGGTTTTTTTGGGGGGTTTTTTTTGGGGGTTTTTTTTGGGGGGTTTTTGGGGTTCAGGGGGTGTGTGGGGGATGGGGGGTCCGGCTGTGCCCCCCCTCAGCCCCCCAAATTCTCCTTTCGCTTTCTGTTCCCGGGCAGAAGGAGGAAGAAGCCGTTTACGCCGTGAGTCACGCGGGGCCGGATTTTGGGGTCCCCCCCACGGATTTTGGGGGATTTTTTGGGGGGGAAGGGGCTGGGCTGGGGAGGGGGAACGTCCCCGGGGTTTGGGGGATCAGTGATGGGATGGGATTTGGGGTCCTCATGCATCTGTGGGGTGAGATTTGGGGTGTTGCCCCATTTATGGGAGAAAAGTTGGGGGGTTTGGGGTTTGGGGTCCCTCCCATTTATGGGGTGAAATTTGGGGGGGGTTGGGATTTGGGAGGTTTGGGATTTGAGGTGTCCTCCCATTTATGGGGTGAAATTTGGGGGGGTTGGGATTTGGGGGGGTTTGGGATTTGGGATTCTCCTCATTTATGGGGCTAAGATTTGGGGTCCTCATCCATCTGTGGGGTGAGATTTGGGGTGTTCCCAAGTTATGAGAGAAAAGTTGGGGGGTTTGGGGTCCTCCCATTTATGGGGTGAAATTTGGGGTGTTTAGGTTTTGGGATATTTGGGATTGGGGATGTTTGGGATTTGGGGCATTTGGGGTGCCCCCCCCTCCATTTATGGGATAAAATTTGGGGTGTTTGGGATTTGGGTTGTTTGGGATTTGGGTTGTTTGGGGTTTTTGGGATTTGGGCTGTTTGGATTTGGGGTTTTTGGGGTTTGGGGTTTTTGGGATTTGGGATTTGAGATGTTTGGGATTTGGGGTTTTTGGGATTTGAGATGTTTGGGATTTGGGCTGTTTGGATTTGGGGTTTTTGGGGTTTTTGGGATTTGGGCTGTTTGGATTTGGGGTTTTTGGGATTTGGGATTTGAGATGTTTGGGATTTGGGGTTTTGGGGATTTGGGATTTGGGGTTTTTGGGATTTGAGATGTTTGGGATTTGGGCTGTTTGGATTTGGGGTTTTTGGGATTTGAGCTGTTTGGGGTTTTTGGGATTTGGGGTTTTTGGGATTTGGGATCCCTCCCCTAAAGCACCATTTATGGGGTGACACTGAGGGAGGTGACAGCGGGTGGCTGTCACTCGGAGAGGGTGCCACAGACCCCCAAAAACCCCACAGACCCCCCAAAAACCCCACAGACCCCCCAAAAACCCCACAGACCCCCCAAAAAACCCCCAGACCCCAAAACCCCACAGACCCCCAACCCCCCTGACCCCCCTGCAGGGTCTCAGCTCGGAGCACCAGGAGACCTACGAGACGCTGCAGATGAAGAGCTCCTGACGCCCCCGTGTCCCCCCCGTGTCCCCCCCGTGTCCCCCCCGTGTCCCCAAACCCCAGGACCCCCCTGCCCTCCCCCCCCCGCCACCACCGGGATGGAAAAATTGGGATTTTCCCCCCTGAAAATGGAAAATTGGGATTTTTTTCCCCCCTTGAAAATACCAGATTTGAATGGAAAATTTGAGATTTTTCCCTCTAAAAATGAAAAATTGAGATTTTCCCCCCTGAAAATGGAAAATTGAGATTTTTTTTCCCCTTGAAAATACCAGATTGGAATGGAAAATTGGGATTTTTCCCTCTAAAAATGGCAGATTTCGGTGGAAAATTGGGATTTTTTTTGCTCTGAAAATGGAAAAATTGAGATTTTTTCCCCTTGAAAACGCCAGATTTGAATGGAAAATTGGGATTTTTTTCCCTCTGCAAATGCTGGATTTGGGTGGAAAATTGGGATTTTTTTTCCCACCCCCTCCCTTTCCCAAAATTGGAAGATTTTGGGGGGGGGGAGTCTCCCCCTCGCCCCCAAATTCTGACCCAAAAAACCCCATGGAAATAAACCAGTTCAAACCAGTTCAAACCAGTTCAAACCAGTTGAACCCAAAAGCTGCGGTTTGGTCCCAAGAGGGGAGGGAGGGTAAAAAATCGGGGTAAAATTGGTATAAAATACAGATTTTAAAGGTAAAAAAAATAGTGATTAAATGGGGTTTAAAGGGTAAAAAATTGGGATTGAAATTTGGGGTATAATGGGTTAAAATTGGGATTAAAAATGGGTTAAAATTGGGATTAAAAATGGGTTAAAATAATGATTAAAATGGGTTAAAATAAGGATTAAAAATGGGTTAAAATAAGGATTAAAATGGGTTAAAAATAGGGATTATAAAGGGTTAAAATAGGAATAAAATGGGAAAAATGTAGGGATGAAATAGGGATTAAAAATAGGGATGAAGTGGGTTAAAATTAGTTTAAAAATACAGGAAAAAAAGAGTAAAAATAGATAAAATAGGGATAAAAATAGGGATAAAAATGGGTTAAAATAGGGATAAAATGGGGCAAAATAAGGATAAAAATGGGGTTTAAATGGGTTAAAAATGCATCTAAAAATGGGCTAAATGTTGGCATGAATGGCTTTAAAAAGGGGACAAGTACGGTGTAAAAAAGGGTTAAAATAGGGGTGAAAACGGGTTTAAAATGTGGATTAAAAAAGGTAAAAATAGGGATTAAAAATTGGGAAAAAATGAATAAAAATTGGGAAAAAATAGGGGTTAAAAAGGGTTAAAATAGGGATTCAAAGGGGTTAAAATAAGGATAAAAATGGGTTAAAATAAATGAAAATTGGTTAAAAATAGGGATTAAAATTAGTAAAAATAGGGATTAAAAAGGGTTAAAATAGGAATTAAAAATGGGTAAAAATAGGGATAAAATGGGTTAAAATAAATGAAAATGGGTTAAAAATAGGGAGAAATGTAGGGATTAAAAAAGGTAAAAATAGGGATTAAAAAAGTTAAAAATAGGGATTAAAGGGGGTTAAAATAAGGATAAAAATGGGTTAAAATAGATGAAAATTGGTTAAAAATAGGGATTAAAATTGGTAAAAATAGGGATTTAAAAGGATTAAAAATGGGGGTAAAATGGGTTAAAAACGATAAAAATTGGGTAAAAAGAGAGAAAAAATGGGCTCAAAGCATGGAAAAAAGGGGAAATGTCCCCCAGGTCCCTGGCAGATGGCAGCTGGCAGCAGGAGGTGGCACCGGGGTGGCACCAGGAGGTGGCAGGGTGGCACCAGGGTGACAGCAGGAGGTGGCACAGTGACAGCAGGACATGGCAGGGTGGCATCCGGGTGGCATCAGGAGGTGGCAGCGCTGGCCATGCCCCAGACCTTCTTCTCCACCAGGGCACAGTACCTGTCGGGCACGCCGGTGTCCCTGCGGGGCACAGAGTGACACAGGAGGGGACATCAGCGGTGCCACAGGAGGTGCCAGAGGTGGCACCAGAGGTGGCGCCGCACCTGAGGCGCTGCAGTTTCTGCCGCCCCGCGCGTGCCAGGCGCTCTGCCCGCTCCCGCGCCCGCGCCAGCTCCCGCTGTCCCTCCTCCATGGCCGCGGCTCTGTCGCGCTGCTGTCGCTGTCGCGACTCCCGGATCTGCTCCCGCAGCGCCTCCACGTGGGCGCGCTGTGCCCGCTGCCGTGCCAGCTGCTGGTCCTGCTCCCGTGCCAACTGCTCCTGCTGGGCGCTGGGGACACGGGGACACCAGTGTGACACTGGCACTGGGACTGTGACACTGGGGACATGGGGACACCAGTGTGACACTGGCACTGTGACACTGGCACTGGGACTGTGACACTGGGACTGTGACACTGGGCCGGGGACACGGGGACACCAGTGTGACACTGGCACTGTGACACTGGCACTGGGACTGTGACACTGGGGACATGGGGACACCAGTGTGACACTGGCACTGGGACTGGGCCCGCTGCCATGCCAGCTGCTGGTCCTGCTCCCGTGCCAGCTGCTCCTGGTGGGCACTGCGGACACACGGGGACATTGGCACAGCCCCTGGGTGACACGGGGACACCGCCAGTCCCCTGGGCACAACTGGGGTGGCTCCAGGACATCGACACCATCCCCTGGGCACAGCTGGCACAGCGCCTGGGGTGACACTGGTGTCCCCAGAGCCACCAGGATGGCACAGGGACCCTGCCAGAGCCACCTGGTCACACCTGGGTGTCACTGGTGTCCCCAGAGCCACCAGGATGGCACAGGGACCCTGCCAGAGCCACCTGGTCACACCTGGCACAGCTCCTGGGGTGACACCAGCACCTCCAACCCCTCAACTGTCCCCAGGTGCCACCCACCTGAGCAGGGCGAGGAAGTCGCGGCGCTCCTGCTGCAGTGCCAGTGCCAGCTGCTGTCGCCGCTTTGTCGCCTGCTCGCGGCGGCCCCGCTGCAGCTCCTGCAGCAGCTCCGCGCGGCGCCGCTCCCGCTGCAGCTCCCGGCGCCGCCACTCCCGCTCCGCCGCCTCCTCATTGCGCCTGGCGCGCAGAGCGTCCTGCGGGGACATCGGGGCATCGGGGACAGTGACAGGGACAGGGGACATTGAGGATATTTGGGACACTGGGGACAGGGAAAGGGACAGTGACAGGGGCAGCTCCCGGCGCCGCCACTCCCGCTCCGCCACCGCCTTGCTGCGCTTGGAGCGCAGAGCCTCCTGCGGGGACATCGGGGACAGTGACGGGCACAGGGGACACTGGGGCACTGGGGACAGTGACAGGGACAGGGGACATTGGGGATACTGGGGACACTGGGGACAGGGACAGCTCCCGGTGCCACCACTCCCGCTCCGCCATCTCCTGGCTGCGCTTGGAGCGCAGAGCCTCCTGCAGGGACATCGGGGACCCGGACAGGGGACATTAGGGATATTGGGGACATTGGGGACATTAAGGGCACTGGGGACAGGGACGGCGACAGGGGACATTGGGGGCATTGGGGATATTGGGGACAGGGACAGCTCCCGGTGTCGCCAGGCGCGCTCCGCCGCCACCTGGCTGCTCTTGGTCAGCAGAGCCCCGGGGAGGGGACAGAGCGGGGGGCAGTGCCACCCACCTCCGCCTCCTGCCAGTCCCGCTCGCGCTCCTGCATGGCCTTGACCCGGTCCAGCTGCCGCTGCCGCTCCTGCCACAGCCGCGCCCGCTCCGCCTCCAGCGCCGCCTCCCGCTCCTGGGGACAGCGACACCGCTGGGGACAGCGACACCGGGACAGGGACACCGCTGGGGACAGGGACACACTGGGGGACGGGGACGCCGGGACAGGGACACACAGGGACACCGGCTGGGGACAGTGACACGGCTGGTGACAGCAACACCGCTAGGGACAGTGAGAGGGAAATCGGCTGGGGACACAGACGCAGGCGGGGACAGAGCCCTGGGGAGGTGACAGAGCCCCGGGATGGGAAAGTGCCACGGGAGGTGACAGCGCCTCGGGGTGGGACAGGACCCTGGGGAGGTGACAGCGCCCCGGGGAGGTGACAGCGCCCTGGGGAGGTGACAGCGCCCTGCCAGCCCCGCCCTCACCCCCTTCTGGCGCTGCTCCTCCAGGGCCCGCAGCTCGGCGCGCCTGTCGCGCTCCCTGTCGCGCTGTCGCAGCCGCTGGTTCTCCGCGTCCACTGCCCTCATCTCGGCCAGGAGCTGCTGCTTGCGCTGCTGCCGCTGCTGCCAGGCCTGGCCACACCGCGGGGACACCGCGGGGACACCGATCCCGTCACCGCAGAGCCCCGCAAACCCCGCCTGCCCATGGGGACCCCAATGCCGTGGGAGCCGCATTCCCCGGGATCCCCAAACCCCTGGGATCCCACACCTCTGGAATCCCCATTCCCTGAGATTACCTTGCTACAGATCCCAAATCCCTGGGACCCCAAACTCCTGGGATGGATCCCCCATTCCCAGGGATCTCAAATCCTTGGAATCCCCATTCTCTGGGATTACCCCGCTATAGACCCCAATTCCATGGGATCCCAAATCCCCCTCATCAGGATCCCCATTCCCTGGGATCCCAAACCCCTGAGATCCCCATTCCCTGGGATCTCCCACTCCTTGGGATCCCAAATCCCTGGGATTCTCCTCCTCAGGCCCCCCTATTCCCTCAAACCCCCATTCCCAGAAATCCCCATTCCCTGTGATCCCCATTCCCAGAAATCCCCATTCCCTTGAACTCCCAATCCATGGAATCCCCAGCAGCTCCGTGTCCCCTTCCACTGATGCCACCACGTCCCCAAGGCCACCAGAGCCCCGATCCCACCCCATGCTCTTCCCAACCCTTCCAACCCGAATTCCCAAATAATTCCCGCTAGAAATCTCCGACCTCGTGATCCTCCCTCTTCATCTGCTCCAGGTGCTCCAGGAACCTCTGGCCCTCCTGGAATTTCTGCTCAGCCCTCAGCGCCCGCTGCTCCTGGCGCTGCTCCATCTGCTGGAGAACCTCCAGCTTGTTGCTGGGAGTTCGGGAAGCATTCGGGAATTATTTGGGAATTCGGGAATTTGGGAATGGAAAAGTTCTGGTCTGGTTTCAGTGTTGTGGAGTGCACAGGGTGGGAAAGGGGAAGGGGAAAAAGGAAGGGAAAGGGGAAAGAGGGAGAAAGGGAAAAGGGGAAAAGGAGAGAGGGAAAAGGAGGGAAAGGGGGAAAGGAGAAAGGAGAGAAAGGGAAAAGGCAAAAAAAAAGGGAAAAGAAGGAGAAGAATGGGAAAGGAAGGGAAAAGGGGAAAGAGGGAAAAAGAGAAAAGGAAGAAGGGAAAGGAGGGAAAGGGGAAAGAGAAAAGGGGAAACAGAAAAGAAGGGAAAAGGGAAGAGGAAAAAAGGAATAGGGGAAGGGAGAAGATATAAGAGGAAAGGGATAAGGAAAAAAGAGGAGAGGGAAAAGAAGGGAAAAGGGTAGAGGAAAAGGGAAGAGGAAAAGGAAAAGGGAAGCACAGACCTGATGAGCTCCTGCTTCCTGCGGCGCTCCAGCTCCTCCTCCAGCTGCAGCTCCTTCTCCCACTCGCTGTCCATGAGCTGCACCAGGCGCTGCTCCTCTGCCTGCAGCTCCTCCTGGATCTGCCGCCGCTCCGCCAGCTGCCTGTCCAGGATGGAGCTGCAGCGGGCACTCAGCAGGAGCTGTGGGACACAGGAATGGAAATGGGAATGGGAAATAGGAATGGGAAATGGGAAATGGGAATGGGAAATGGGAATGGGAATGGGAAATGGGGGAAATGAGAATCCTGGATCTGCTGCTTCTCCACCAGCTGCCTTTCCAGGATGGAGCTGCAGCGGGTGCTCAGCAGGAGCTGTGGGACACGGGAATGGAAATGGGAATGGGAAATGGGAGCCCTGGAGCTTCTCCTGCCTGTCCAGGTCATCAACAGCAGGTGGTCAACAGGAGCTGCGGGACATGGGAATGGAAATGGGGAATGGGAATGGGAATGGGAAAGAGAAAAGGAAAAAGGGAAATGGGAATGGGAAAGGGAAAAGAGGAGGGTTCTGGCAGTACCGAGTTCAGCCGCCGCATCTCGTCCTCCTGCTCCAGCCTCAGCCCGGCCGCGCGCTCCCGCAGCTCCCGGCGCTCCTGCTCCCGCCGCAGCTCCAGCTCCGAGCGCGCCCGCGCCTCCCGCAGCTCCTGCTGCCGCCGCTCCGCGCTGCGGGCCCGGCTGCGCGCCTCCTGCGGGACAGGGACACTGCTGGGGACAGGGACACTGCTGGGGACACTGCTGGGACAGGGACACTGCTGGTGACACTGCTGGGGACACTGCTGGGACAGGGACACTGCTGGGGACAGGGACACTGCTGGGACATTGCTGGGACAGGGACACTGCTGGGGACACTGCTGGGGACAGGGACACTGCTGGGGACACTGCTGGGGACACTGCTGGGGACACTGCTGGGGACAGGGACACTGCTGGGGACAGGGACACTGCTGGGACACTGCTGGGGACACTGCTGGGACACTGCTGGGACACTGCTGGGGACACTGCGGGACACTGCTGGGGACACTGCTGGGACACTGCTGGGACACTGCTGGGGACAGGGACACTGCTGGGACATTGCTGGGGACAGGGACACTGCTGGGGATACTGCTGGGGACACTGCTGGGACATTGCTGGGGACAGGGACACTGCTGGGACACTGCTGGGACACTGCTGGGGACACTGCTGGGACAGGGACACTGCTGGGGACAGGGACACTGCTGGGGACACCGCTGGGGACACCGCTGGGGACATTGCCGAGCCTCCTGAGGGGACATTCCCAGGATTCTGGGGGACATTCCCAAGGCATTCCTGGGGAGACAGTCTCAGGGTCTTGGGGGACATTCCCAGGGACATTCCCACGGACATTCCTTGGGCGACAGTTCTAGGACATTCCAGGGTCCCTGGCACGAGGGGAGTGGGAAAAGTGGGATTGGGAAAAGGGGGATCAGGAAATTCGGGTGGGGAAAATCGGGATGGGGGAAATTGGGCTCAGGAAAAGCAGGATCGGGAAAATCGGGGCTCAGGAAATTTGGGATCAGGAAATTTGGGCTCAGGGAATCGGGAGGTGCCCACAAAAGCCGCGTCCTGGCGGGATTTGAGGATCCGCAGCCGATCCCCGAGCGGCCGCGGAGGCTGAGCCTCCTCCTGGATCCGCTGGAATTCCTCATTGCCGAGGATGAGCGAGGCCGGCGGCCGATCCCTGGGAATTCTGGGGGACACAAACCGGGATCAGGGACATGGGGACAGCTCCTGGTGTCCCCTGAGTCCCCAAATCCCATCTGCATCCCCAAATCCCTATGGGTCCCTAAATTCCTCTGGCTCCCAAATTCCCCACAGTCCCCAAATCCTACCTGGTTCCCCAAATCCTCTCCAAGTCTCCAATTCCCTTCTGGGTCCCAATTCCTGCGAGTCCCCAAATCTCTTCTGAGCCCCTGAGGGTCCCCAAATCCCCTCGGGGGTCCCCAAATCCTCACACGAGCTCCCGGACCACGTCCTTGGTGAAGACCCGGATGGTTTTGGGTTTGTCCTGAGGCACCGGGCCTGGGGCGCTCCTCACGTCCCGGACCTGCACGATGGGGCTGGAGGGGCCTGAAATCTGGGGGGAAAAAAGGGGGTGAGACCCCAAAATCAGCCCAAAATCGTCCCATAAATCCACCCTCAAAATCCCCACAAAATCCCCCCAAAATCCCCCCAAAATCCCATAAAAATAATCACAGAATCCCCCCCAAAATCCCCCCAAAATAATCACAGAATCCCCCCCAAAATCCCCCCAAAATCCCATAAAAATAATCACAGAATCCCCCCTGAAATCCCATAAAAATAATCACAGAATCCCCCCCAAAATCCCATAAAAATAATCACAAAATCCCCTCAAAAGCCCCCACAAAATCACCCCGAAATCCCCCAAATCCCTCAGAATTCCCCAAATCTCTTCAAAATCCCCCGCAAAATCCATCAAATTATGGGGTGAGATTTTGGGGTGAGAGACCCCCAAATGCCCCATAGTTCCCCCAAAATTCCCCCAAAAATTCCTCAAAATTCCTCAAAAATTCCCCAAAAATTCCTCAAAAAAATCCTCAAAAAAATCCCAAAAAATTCCTCAAAAATTCCTCAAAAAATTCCCCAAAAATTCCTCAAAAATTCCCCAAAAATTCCTCAAAAATCCCCCAAAAATTCCTCAAAAAATTGCTCCAGCCTCACCTTCTTTGCCCTCTCTCCCTTTTTCTCTTTCTCTTTCTCTTTGTCCCTGTCCTGCTGCTCGTCCCTGCCCAGCTCCGCGCTTCGCGCTCGCCGCAGCTGCTCCTGTGGGGACATCGTGGGGACATCGTGGGGACATTTCCAGGGACATTTCTGGGGGACATTCTCAGGGACATCCCAGGGGACATCCTGAGGCATTCCCGGGAGCAGGAAAATCGGGATGAGGAAAAACGGAATCGGGAAAAGCCGGGGCCCAGAAAAGAGGGATCAGGAAAAGTGAGGTTGGGAAAATTGGGATCAAAATGAAAGGGATTGGGAAAATTGGGATCAAAATGAAAGGGATTGGGAAAATTGGAATAAAAAAAAAAGGGATTGGGAAAATTGGGATAAAAAGGGATTGGGAAAATTTGGATCAAAATGAAAGGGATTGGGAAAATTGGGATTAAAAAAAGGGATTGGGAAAATTGGAATAAAAAAAAGGGATTGGTAAAATTGGGATCAAAATGAAAGGGATTGGGAAAATTGGGATTAAAATGAAAGGGATTGGGAAAATTAAAATTTAAAAAAAGGGTTTGGGAAAATTGGGATCAAAATGAAAGGGATTGGGAAAATTTGGATCAAAATTAAAGGGATTGGGAAAATTGGGATCAAAATGAAAGGGATTGGGAAAATTGGAACAAAAAAAAAGGATTGGGAAAATTTGGATCAAAATGAAAGGGATTGGGAAAACTGGGATAAAAATGAAAGGGATTGGGAAGAGGGGGATCGGGAAAAGCGAGTGGGAAATTTGGGATCAGAAAAATCGGGATGAGGAAATCTGGGATGGGGAAAAGCGGGATCAGGAAAAGGAGGAGGAGCGGGGATGTCGGGATCAGGAAAATCTGGAAGATTGGGAAAATTGGGGCTCAGGGAATCGGGAGGTGCCCACAAAAGCCGCATCCTGGCGGGATTTGAGGATCCGCAGCCGATCCCCAAGCTGCTGTGGCGGCTGAGCCTCCTCCTGGATCCGCTGGAATTCCTCATTGCCGAGGATGAGCGAGGCCGGCGGCCGATCCCTGGGAATTCTGGGGGACACAAAGCACCATCAGGGGAAAAATATCCCAGATTCTGGGGGAAAAGTCATGGATTTTAGGGAAAAAAAATCCTTGCATTTTGGGGGGAAAAAAAATCCAAATTTTGGGGGGAAAACAGCCTGGGTTTGGGGGGAAATAATCGTGAATTTTGAGGTAATAAATCCTGACTTTTGGGGGAAAATATCCCAGATTTGGTAGGAAAAGCCACCAGATTTTTGGCTAAAAAATCATTTTTTAAAAAATCCTGAATTATTGGCAAAAAAATCCCGAATTTTGGGGGAAATAATCCCGGATTTTCTAGGAAAAAAATCACGTTTTATTGGGGATAAAATTAGCAGATTTGGGGAGCCTCACATGAGCTCCCGGATCAGGTCCCTGGTGATGACCCGGATGGTTTTGGGTTTGTCCCGGAGCGAGGGCAGCGCTCCGGGGGCGCCGGTGACATTGGTGACATCGTGGAGCTGCACGATGGGGCTGGAGCGGCCTTCGGGCTGCGGGAAAGGACGGGGTGAGACCCCAAAATCCCCGCAAAATCCGCCCCAAAATCCCCTCAAAGTCCCTGCAAAATCCGCCCCAAAAAATCCCATAAAAATCCACCCCAAATACTCAAAATCACAATCGCCCCAAAACCACCCCTAAATCGCCCCCCCAAAATCTACCCCAAATCCCCCTGAATCAACCCAAAAATCCCCTACAATCACCCCAAACCCCTCTAAATTTCCCCAACACCCCCAAAAATACCCCCGGGTGCCCAAATCCCGCACACGGTGCCCAAATCCCCCATCCCCAGCCCTGCCTGGTGCCCCCGGTTCCCTCCCGGTTCCCTCCCGGTTCCCCCGGTTCCCTCCCGGTTCCCGGTTCCCCCGGTTCCCTCCCGGTTCTCCCCGTTCCCCAAATTCTGCCCCCGGTGCCCAAATCCCCCCTCCCCAGTGCCCCCGGTGCCCCCGGTGCCCCCGTTCCCCTCCCGGTGCCCAAACCCCGCACCCGGCGCTCCCCGGGCGGGCTCCGAGCCCCGGCGCTGCTGCGGAGCCTCCGCCGATCCCGGGGGGCACCGGGAGGGACCGAGGTGCCACCGGGGGGTTTGGGGGGCCCCCGGGAGCCCGGGGTGTCCCCGGCACGGAGGGAGGCGGATCCCGGGCAGGGGCGGCTGTCGCGTGTCGCCATTGGGGGATGTCGCGATTGTCGCCGGGCCCGGCAGCGGCAGCGGCTGTCGCGAGATGTCCCCAACTGCCCCCGGCGCGAGCGGCGCTGTCCCCAACGTCCCCAACAGCCCCGGAGCCGCGGGGGGATGGGGCATTGAGGGGGGACGGAAAGGACGGGGGGGTGAGACCCCAAAATCCCCCCCAAAAATCCCGGTTAAAACTCCATAAAAATCCCCCCGTCTAAATTTCCCCAAAATCCCCCCCAAAATCTCTCCAAATCCCCCAAATCACCCCAAAAACGCCCACCCCAGAATTGCCCCAAATCACACGCGATTTTTATTTCTTTCATAGGTCATATTTCTGTACATTTTTCAAGCTTTCAAGTGGTTAATCTCCATGTGCAAGTTGCATTTCTGTGCGTGATGCCGCGTGAATTTTGGCAAATAACCTTGAGCGCGGTGCCACGAGTTTCTTCCAGATCACATAACCCTAAACCTAAACCCCAAACCCTAAACCCGGCCCAAATCTGGATTCCACCACTCTGTGTGTCCCTCTCTGTCCCTGTGTCTGTCTGTCCCTGTGTCTGTCTGTCCCCGTGTGTCCCCTGTATGTCCCCCATGTCCTTTTGTGCGTGCGTCCCCATGGGTCCTGCGTCCTCTGTGTCCATGTCCTGTGTCCCTGTGTCTGTCTGTCCCCCGTCCTGTGTGTCTGTCTGTCCCTGTGCCTTTCTGCCCTCATGCCTGTCTGTCCCCATGTCCTGTGTGTCCCCATGCCTGTCCATCCCTGTGTCCTGCATGTCCTCATGTCCTGTGTGTCCCTGTGTCTGTCAGTCCCCGTGTCCCGTGTGTCCCTGTCCATCCCTGTGCCTTTCTGTCCCCGTGTCCTCTGTCCCTGTGTCTGTCTGTCCCTGTGCCTGTCCATCCCCATGTCCTGTGTGTCCGTGTCCCTGTCTGTCCCCGTGTCCTGTCTGTCCCTGTGTCCCCGTGTCTGTCTGTCCCCGTGTCCCGTGTGTCCCTGTCCATCCCTGTGCCTTTCTGCCCCCGTGTCCTCTGTCCCTGTGTCTGTCTGTCCCCGTGTCTGTCTGTCCCCGTGTCCCTGTGTCTGTCTGTCCCCGTGTCCTGTGTGTCCCCTTAGGGTCAGGATCCAGTGACCCCAGTGGTGGGACAACCCCTGAACCCTCCCAAAAAGCAGTGATTCTAATTTTGGGACAACTACATTTCTTTCTGTGCCTTAGGAGCAGATAACTCAGAGAAGGGTGAACCTGGCACGTACTTAACCCTTATGCTGCCTTGGGGGCTATTATTTTTCTTATTTTTATTTATAATGTAGATAGCCTTAATCAGAGATCTCAAGGAGATTTAGACCATTCATATAATTAATATTCTTCTCCACCCGGCTTAGTTACATTTGGAGTACTACTTAACAGTCACTAAAGAATAATTATGTAAGTTAACAGCAAATTCCCCAAGTTATCTAACCCTTATTATTATGTAACGCTTAACAACGGCAACTAAAGGCAACTCGAACATTCAACGTTTAACAACAGACCAACGCTTCAAATTAAGACCCTATCAACTTCATTACCATCAGCTAGCAATTACTGCCCTGAAGAAAAGCTCTCATCTCCAGGGTTTCATTCCTCACAGCGGCCGGCACCGGGGGCAGGCCCTGCTGTAGTTCAGCAGGCCGTGCCAACCGCAGGGCGCACTAAGCGTCTGGACTACAACTCCCAGTGGTCTGTGCGGGCGCTGCGCAGGGAGCGCTGGGAAATGGAGGCACCGGGTTGTGAAGTACTGGGGGGGATGAGGCTGGGACTACAAATCCCGGAGAGCAGCGCGAGAGCGCGGGGCGGGGGAAGGGGCGTGGCCTCTGGGAGGGGCGTGGCCTGCGCTGTGAGGGGAATGGGGCGGACGAGCATGGAGGGGCTCAGAAATGGGGGCGGCTCTGGGGGTACAGCGGGGTCACCCCCTCCCCAAGCCTGGGAACGGAGCAGAAACCTCCCCACACCCAAGATTAGGGGGTACCAGACTCCCCCAGCCCATACAGCCAGGAGGGTAAGTGGAGGACACTGCGACACCCACCCCAAATTCCGTCCCAGCCTCCCCAGGCACAGGCAGCAATTTGGGGTTCAGTTCTTTATTTGCTTCATCCAACACCCCCAAAATCCGGGGGAGTCCGTAAGGGCACTTGTGGTTATAGGGTGGGGGGACATTTACCCCCTCCCGGGGTCCTGGGGGGGGGGTCGCAGCACCGATCCCTTGTGCAGATGGGGAAACTGAGGCACAGCGCTGAGAGAGGCACTTTGGCACTTTGGAAAACGGGGGGGTGCAGGGTGGGACATGAATTCCAGGAGCGAGAATGGGGGATCCCAGGCCGGGCTTGAGAAAGAGGGCAGTTTAGAGAGGGAAACTGAGGCACAGAGCTGGGAGAGGCACTTTGGCACTTCGCAGAGGAGGACGAAGGAGGATCCATGAACTCCACGGGATCCTCTGAGGCCGGCGACATCTCACCCCTTGACGAAGAGGATGGCGCTGACCAACGCGAAGCCGGCGAGGATCAGGATGACCTTGGGGATGCGATTCCGCGGCACCCCCAACTCCTGGGGCAGAATCTCCAGGAAGGTGACGAAGAGGAAGGTGCCGGCCGCCAAGCCCTCCAGCACGGCCCGGCACAGGCGCTGCCGCTGCCCGCGCCGCCGCCAGCGCCGTGCCCACCCGACGCCCAGCGGGGACATCAGGGCCAGCAGCACCAGGCACGAGGCCACGGCGGGCGGGCGCAGGCGGCTCGCAGCAGCTCCAGCGAGAGGCCGAAGGCCACGGCGCCCTTGTGCAGCAGCAGGGCCAGCAGCACCCGCAGCGCCGCCGCGCGCCCTCGCGCAGCCCCAGCGCCAGCCCCTCCAGCACGGCGCGCAGCGCCAGCGCCAGCGCCAACGCCCGGCCCGCAGCGCCCGGGGCGCCGGGCACCGCCGAGCCCACCGGGATGCCGGGGCCGCCGCCGGGAGCCGCGGCCTGGATGGAGGAAGCGTTGGGCAGCAGCGCCCGCGACTCCTCGGGAGGCTCGGCCAGCTCGCGCTGCGCCAGCGTCGCCTGCTCCAGCACCAGCACCAGGAAAAAACCCATGGCCAGGATGAACTCGGGCAGGGGGAACTGCAGCTGTGGGAAGGGGACGGTCAGGGCCAGGGGGGACAGGACAGTGCCAGGGGAAGGGGACAGTGCCAAGGGGAAGGGGACGGTCAGTGCCAGGGGAAGGGGATGGTCAGTGCCAAGGGGAAGGGGACGGTCAGGGCCAGGGGAAGGGGATGGTCAGTGCCAAGGGAGGAAGGGATGGTCAGTGCCAGGGGAAGGGGATGGTCAGTGCCAAGGGGAAGGGGACGGTCAGGGCCAGGGGAAGGGGATGGTCAGTGCCAAGGGGAAGGGGATGGTCAGTGCCAGGGGAAGGGGATGGTCAGTGCCAAGGGGAAGGGGACGGTCAGGGCCAGGGGGGACAGGACAGTGCCAGGGGGAAGGGGACAGTGCCAAGGGGAAGGGGACAGTCAGTGCCAGGGGAAGGGGACGGTCAGTGCCAAGGGGAAGGGGACGGTCAGTGCCAAGGGGAAGCTGCGGGCAGAGGAGGATCTGTCCATGTGTCATGTGCGCCGGGGGATGTTGTCACCGTTCGGGCTGGCACCCGTCTGGCCCTGCTGTCCCTTCTCTGTTGTCCCAGCCCCCTTGTTCTTCCCCATCCTCAATGTCCTCGGTGCCCCATTCTCACTGTCCCTACTGTGTCCTTGTCCCATTGTCACTCATTGTCCCCCTTCTGTCCTTGCCCCTTTCTCGCTGTCCCCCCTGCACTGTCCCCAAACCAGCCACCCCCTCCCCACCAGCTCCTTTCCCAATCCCAGGGACACCCGTGGGGACAGGGCCAGGCCCCGGGGGTGTCCCGGGGCTCTCACAGGGACACTCCTGGGGACAGGGACACCCGTGGGGACAGGGACAGGCCCCGGGGGTGTCCCGGGGCTCTCACCGTGATGCGCAGCCCCTCCAGCGCCGCGGCGATGCTGCCCAGGTAATCAGGCAGGAGGTCCAGCAGGAAGGTGCCCATGAAAACCCCGCCCGAGAAGCAGCTCACGAGGCTGAGCACGGGGCTGCGGGGGTCTGCGGGGGAAATGGGGGGGCTGAGACCCCAACGAGACCCCTCCCCCCTCCCCCTCAGCCCTGCACCCTGCCAGGCACCTTGGGGACAGCGCTGAGGTGGGGACAGCCCCGGTTCCAGCCTGCTCCAAACCCTCGGACACCCCCAGACTGCCCGGGAACCCCCCAAACTCCATGAGTCCCCCACTCCCCGAACCCTTGAGACGCCCCCAGACCCCCCCATTCCCGGTACCGGGGGGCTGTCGGAAGCACCAGAGGGGCGCGAGGCCGCAGGCGAGGGGCAGCAGCAGCAGCAGCACCAGCGACCCCAACTTCACCCCCAGCCCGGGCGGGGGCTGCGAGGCCGCCCCGGGGCTCCAGGCCAGCGAGGCCCCGATCCCGGTGTCCCCGATCCCGGTGTCCATCGTGCTCCCGGTGCTCAGCGGGCGCCGCCGCCGGGGAAGCTCCGAGCCGCGCTGCGCATCCCCGGGCAGCGGGGCTGGAACGGGACGGGCCGGTCAGAGCCGCCCGCCGGCCCCGGTGACTCACCCGGCACCGACCCCCCGGCCGGGGCCCCGGGACACGGAGAGGGCGGCGGGGAGGGACCGGAATGGGAACAAGGAGCGGGACCGGAATCGGGGACCGGGATGGGGAACTTGGGATTACAGACCGCGTTAGAGGTCAAGGACCGCGACCGGGCACCACGACCGCGATCGGGATCAAGGACCGGGACTGGGACTGCGATCAAGAACCGGGATTGCGAACCGGGACCGAGGAACGGCACCGAGCGGAGATCGGGAAATAAGGACCCGGACCGGGAGTCAAGGATCGGCTTTTCCGGGAGCGGGATCGGAACCGGGGCCGAGGACAGGAACGGGGCCGGGACCGAGCACGGGAGCCCCGCTCCCCCCCGCCCCGCACTCACCGCCCGCCGCATCCCAACGGCGTCCCGGGAACTCCGGGGGGGCGGTGCCGCCGCCAGCCCAGCCAATAGCGACGCGGGATCCCCGGTGCCGTCGCTGATTGACGCGCGGCGCAGCCAATGGGGAGCGAGCGGAGCCCGCGCGGCCCCGCGGCCCCGGGAGCGCGCACGTGTCCGCTCTGCCGGGCGGGGCGGGGGAATCCTCCGGTTACCGGGGGGATCTCCCCGTTCCTGCACTCCCTGACCCCGTTACCGGGGACATCCCCCCGTTCCTCCACCCCGAACTCCGTTACCGAGGGGCGCGGGGGGCACCGGCTCCGGTACAGAGCCCCCAGCGGAGCCGCCCCAAGCCCGGTTCCCCCGTTCCCGGTTCCCCCGCGAGACCCTCCGGGGCGGTATCGCACTCCCCCGGTGCCCCCGGTGCCCCGGTAGGGCGGCCGGAGCCCCGAGCCCCGCGGGGGGAGGGATGATCCCGGCCCTTCCCGGCACGGGGCGGGACTTGGCCGCGTTCCCCGGGATCCCGGAGATCCTGGTGCCCAGCGCCGGCACCGGGCGGAGGCGGCGGCACCACCGGGGACCGGGGCACCCCGAGGAGGGGGCGCGGGGGGTTCATCCCCGGGGGTCGGGGCGCGAGGGATCCCGCGGGGGGGTCCCCAGGGAACCCCAATGGAGGCACCGGAGCTCCCGGAGCCGGACGGGCTCTTCCCGGATCCCGCCTCGCTCCCGGTGCCGGTACTGGCCTTCCAGACCTTGACGCTCCCGGAGGATGATGTGAGTGGGGGCGGGAGGGGCGCGGGCGGGCAGGACCCCCACGGGGACACCGGCATGTCGCGGGGACACCGGGATGTCGCGGGGGTCCCGTCACGCGTCCCCCGGCCCGGTGTTCCCGCAGGGCAGCGGAACCGAGGAGCTGCTGGGGCTGACGGTGAACCCCGACATCGCCTGCGGCCTCGGCACCGGCCCGGAGCCCCCCCGGCCCGAGGGGCCGCCCCCGGTGCTGCTGGAGGTTGTTTGTGACCTCAGCACGGCCCTGGACCCCTCGCTGTTCCCCGGCATCCAGCTGGGCCCTCAGCCCGACCCCCCGCCCACGGTGAGTCCCTGAACCCCCAGCTCGCCCCCGGACCCCCCAGTTCACACCCGGCCCCCCCTAGTTCACTCTCAGTCCCACCAGTTCCACTCCGGATCCCTCCAGCTCATACCCAAATCCCCCCAGTTCACCCCCCAGACCCCCCCAGTTCACCCCCGAACCCCCCAGTTCACTCTCTGACCCCCCCAGTTCGCCCCTGGACCTCCCCAGTTCGTCCCCAGATCCCCCCAGTTCGTCCCCAGATCCCCCCAGTTCATCCCCAGACCCCCCCCAGTCCCCCCAGTTCACCCCCAGTTCCCCCCCAGTCCCCCCAGTCCCCCCAGCTCACCCCCAGTCCGTCCCTGTCGCGCAGCTCCGGCTGACGGAGGAGGAGAAGCGGCTGCTGGCGCAGGAGGGGGTGACCCTGCCCGGGGCCCTGCCCCTCACCCAGGTACGGCCGGGGGGGACCCAGAGGGGGCCCGGTGGGACCGGGGGGAGGGGGGGGACAGGAGTGACCCCTGCGTGCCCCAGGCCGAGGAGCGGCTCCTAAAAAAGGTGCGGAGAAAGATCCGGAACAAGCAATCGGCGCAGGACAGCCGGAGGAGGAAGAAGGAATACCTGGACGAGCTGGAGAGCAGGTGAGGCCGGCGCTCCCGTTATCCCGGCGTTCCCGTTATCCCGGCATTCCGGTTATCCCGACCCTCCGGTTATCCCGACCCTCCGGTTATCCCGGCATTCCCGTTATCCCGATGTTCCCATTATCCCGGCGTTCCCGTTATCCCGGCACTCCGGTTATCCCGGCATTCCCATTATCCCCGCATTCCCGTTATCCCGGCGTTCCGGTTATCCCGACATTCCCGTTATCCCGGCATTCCCGTTATCCTGGCGTTCCCGTTATCCCGGCGTGTCCCCTCCCCGGTTATTGTCCCTCTTTCTGTCCGGGCAGGGCGGCCGCGTGCTCAGCACTGAACCAGGAGCTGCGGAAAAAGGTCCAGGAGCTGGAAACGAGCAACGGGTGAGCACCGGGAGGGGGCACCGGGAGGAGGCACCGGTTGGACACGGAGCTGACCCCCGTTCCCGCAGGTCTCTCCTGCGGCAGCTCCAGGCGCTGATCAAGGAAACGTCCACCAAGCCCGCACAGACCGGCACCTGTGTCCTGGTACGGCCCCTCCGGGACCCTCCCGGGACCCTCCCGGTGCCGCTGCGGGGCTCACGGCTCCCGTCCCTCCCGCAGATCCTGTTCCTGTCGCTGGGGCTCATCCTGCTCCCCAGCTCCAGCCCGTTCCGTCGGGGCGGCAACCGGGACGGCCTCGGACCCACCGGAGGTAACGGGAGCACCGGGAAGGGGGCGGGGACAGCCTCGGACCCACCGGAGGTAACGGGAGCACCGGGAGGGGGGCGGGGACGGCCTCGGACCCACCGGAGGTAACGGGAGCACCGGGATGGGGACGGGACAGCCCCTCCCGCCCCATCGGTGTCCCCGTTCCCGCAGTGATCTCCAGGAACATCCTGACGCGGCGGGAACCGGGAGCGGCCCCGGAATCGCCGTTCCCCCGGTGGATGTCGGGGCCGGAGCCGGGATCGGGATCGGAGGATGGAGCCGGGGAGGGGCCTGGGGATGGAATTCCCGCCCCCCGGAGGGATCCAGGCACCAATTCCTCCAGGCAGAACGCGGGGACAGGGACACGGGGACACGGGGATGAGATGTGACGGGGGCACCTCAGGGTGGGGGGAACGTTCCAGAATAAACCTGAACTCTGTTTGCACCCCATGGAATGTCGGGGGGGCCCCCAAAAGCCAAACGTGCTCCAGCCACATGGAGCAGGATTTATCCCACATTCCACCCCCCTGGGGACCCTCAGCACTGGAGGAACCAGGGATCCTCCCCAAAAACAACCACAGCACCACTCCAGGAACGACGACCAGGATTTATTCCACATCCCTCTCCTGGAGGATGATCCCAAAGCAGATCCCAGCGCTGGGAGGGGGGCAGGGGAATCCCCCCAAAGGGACAAACCCAGGGATTAATTCCACATCCCGCTCCGGGGGATGCCCTGGATGCTCTCCCAAGGCAGATCCCAGCAGGACTCCAGGTCCGGGCAGCAAAGCAGGGGCTGCCTCTCCTCCCACGGCTCCGGGCCAGCGGAATTCGCGGCTCCAAGCCCTCGGGAGCGTCTGGCTAAATGGACTCGATCTGTTTGCGGACCTTCTCCAGCGCCCGCCGGTCCAGCACGCGCTGCCGCAGCACCACGAGCGCCGCCGCCGCCGCCGCCACGCCCAGAGCGGAGCCCACGAAGCGCCAGAAGCGCTGAGCCTCGAGCGCGGCCGAGCGGCAGCTGCGGACACAGCCCGGGGGCAGCAACGAGGAATGAATGAATGAATGGATGCCCCGTCCAGCGCCTGGGGATTCCCGGCCCCATCCCCTGGGGATTCCGCGGAGCACAGCCCGGGGATGCCCCATCCATCGCCTGGGAATTCCCGGCTCCGGTGGAATTCCCAGCCCCCATCCCCTTGGAATTCTCAGCTCCGATTCCACAGGAATTCACAGACCCAATCCCAAAGGAATTCCCGGCCCCGATCCCGTTAATTCCCGGCCCCCATCCCCGTTAATTCCCGGCCCCCATCCCCGTTAATTCCCGGCCCTGATCCCGTTAATTCCCAGCCCCGATCCCGTTAATTCCCAGCCACGATCCCGTTAATTCCCAGCCACGATCCCGTTAATTCCCGGCCCCCATCCCCGTTAATTCCCAGCCACGATCCCGTTAATTCCCGGCCCCCATCCCCGTTAATTCCCAGCCCCGATCCCGTTAATTCCCAGCCACGATCCCGTTAATTCCCAGCCACAATCCCGTTAATTCCCAGCCCCAATCGCGGGAATTCCCGGCCCCCATCCCCGTTAATTCCCGGCCCCCATCCCCATTAATTCCCGGCCCCGATCCCGTTAATTCCCAGCCCCGATCCCGTTAATTCCCAGCCCTGATCCCGTTAATTCCCAGCCACGATCGCGGGAATTCCCGGCCCCGATCCCCGTTAATTCCCAGCCCCGATCCCCCGTTAATTCCCAGCCACGATCCCGTTAATTCCCAGCCCCGATCGCGGGAATTCCCGGCCCCGATCCCCGTTAATTCCCGGCCCCGATCCCCCGTTAATTCCCGGCCCCCATCCCCGTTAATTCCCAGCCCCGATCCCGTTAATTCCCGGCCCCACCTCTTGTACTCATCCCGGTGGGACGAGGCGCAGTTGATCTTCTCGATGAAGCCGGTGGGGCCGCACGCCGGGATCGTTTTCTGCCAACGGGGGCACGGAGGGCTCGGTCACGGAGAGAGCCCCGGGGATAACGGGGGGACCCCGAGCCTGGGGAGCCGCACTCACCATCTCGAAGCCGGAGCACCGCGTGCACTCCTGGGCAACCACGAACTGCTCCACTCGCCAGCACGGCGTGGCCACCGCGGGGCTCGCTGCGGTGCGGGGGGATCGCGTTACGGGGGAACCGGCGGGGAGCGCCCCGGGACCGGACAGAGCCCCGGACCCCGCTACCGGACAGACCCCGCCGTCTCGAGCCTCCCAGACCCGGATTCATCCCGGTCCGAGCCCCAGGGACCGGTCCGAGCCCCCCGGGACCAGACCGAGCCCCCACATCCCGGTCCGAACCCCCGGAACCGGACCGAGCCCCCACATCCCGGCCCGAGTCCTCCGGAACCGTCCCCAACGCCGGCCCTGCCCTGCTCACCGGGCCGCTCCTCGCTCGCCGCCACTGCCGCCGCCGCCGCCGGGCTGCGGGCACAGAGGAGCTGCCGTGAGGGCCCCGCACCGGGCCCGTCCCTCCCACTCCCCGGTCTCCCCCGTTCCCCGCTCACCGCAGCCCGCCCGGCACCGCGCTCAGCACGACCAGCAGCACCGCGAGGCCGCCGGGCCCCATCGGGGCGGCGGGATCCGCCGGAAAGCCCCAGGAACTCCCGCGATGCTCCGGGAACTACCGGGAACTACCGGGCCCGGCCCCGCCGCGACGGCGGCGCCGCCATGTTGGAATTGCCGGGGGTGCCGGGAAGGGAAGGGCGGGGCCTGGTGGCGGCGCCGGGCTCAGCCAATGGGAGAGAGGGGCGTGGCCCAAAGGACAGAAAGGGGCGTGATTTGACCATAACGGGCACGGCTAGAATAATTAGGGGCGTGGCCTTGTTTAATTAGGGGCGTGGATATGCGGCCGACAATGGGCGTGGCTCTGGGGGTGGGCGTGGTGTAGAACCAAGTTTGGTGTTGTGGGCGTGGCTTGGGCGCGGCCTCGCCGCCGCTCGTTTCGGTCCCGGTCCCGGTCCCGATCCCGATCGCAATCCTGGTCCCGATCGGAATTTCGATCTCGGTCGCGTCTCCAATTCCGAGACCGGTCCCAGCCCCGTCTCCGATCCCGATCTCAGTCCCGGTCCCGTCTCCGATTGCTATTCCGGTCGCGATCCCGATCTCGGTCCCGGTATTGATCTCGATCCCGTTTCCGATCCCGATTCCGATCGCAATCCCGGTCCCGACCGTGATCCCGACCCCGTTCCGCTCCCACCAAAGACACTCCGGAGCCGGGACAAGGCACAGCGGGGCTTTATGGCACAAGGAGAGAGGGGGGCAGCCCCAAATCCCCCCAGATTCCCGCCCAGATCCCTCCGGAGAGGCGCCCGCGCTGCCCCGGGGGTCTCGGGGAGCTCCCGAGCCCCTACCCCAGCGAGCATCTCCCGCCGGCCTTCCGGGGGGGGCCGGGCTCCAGCAGGGCCCTGCTGCCGCTGCCGGGGGGCTGCGGAGAGAGGAGGGGGTCAGGGGGGCGCAGGGGGGGTCCCTGGGCTGCCCCGACCCCCCAAACCCCGGCCCCACTCACGGCTTTGCAGAAGGATTTGTGCAGGATGTCCCGCGCCAGCGTGCGGAAGGCCTGGGGGGACAGGGGCTGCTCAGAGTGGGGGGGGCAGCGCTTGGAGACCCCTCCCCCAGGAGGAGGGAGGGACCCCCCCGTCCCGGTAAATCTGGGGGTGCAGTCGCAGGGACCCCCCCTCCCCTCACCTCCTCCACGTTCTCGCTGGACTTGGCGCTGGTCTCGAAGAAGCGAATCCCGTGTTCCTTGGCCAGCTGAGGCACCGCGACCCCCCTGTGATCCCCACGCAGCCCCTCCAGCCCCCTGGGACCCCTCCCCAAACCCGCTGTGACCCCCCCCAAATCCCACTAACCCCCCCCAACCCTCCCGTGGCCCCCCCAATTCCCATGGAGCCCCCACAGACTCCTCCAGCATGTCCCCAGCCCCCAAGCCGCCTCCAGACCCCCCCTCCCCACAGAACCCCCCAATCCCACCCCCAGGGACCCCCGCCCAGCACCCCGCTTCCCTCCCAGCCCCCTCCCCGAGCCCCCTCCCACCTTTTCGGCCGCGTCCCGCTGCACTTTCCTCCTCCCCTCCATGTCGCACTTGTTGCCCAGGAGGAGCCGCTCCACCCCGGCCGAGGCGTTCTGGGGAGAGGAGGGGAGGGAAACACGGGCAGGACCCTCCGCGACCCCGCCCGACCCCCCCATCCCACCGGAATCCCCCCACCCACCTCCTTGATGCTTTTCATCCAGTTCTGGATGTTCTCGAAGGATTTCTCGTCCGTGATGTCGTACACCAGGACGATGCCCTGAGGGGGAATATTGGGGGTCACGGGGGGGGGGTCGGGACCCCCTGCCCGCGGTTTTGGGGTGGGGTCCCCCCCGGGCTGTGATCCCCTCCCCGTACCACGGCTCCGCGGTAATAGGCTGTGGTGATGGTTTTGAAGCGTTCCTGTCCCGCCGTGTCCCTGTGGAAACGGGGCGGGTTTGGGGATTTTGAGGAATTTCGGGGGGCGGATTTGAGGGTCTCCTACCCTCCCTGAGGCCACCCCTCATCCCCGACTCACCAGACCTGAAGTTTGATCTTTTTCCCATCGATATCCACAGTGCGGATCTTGAAGTCGATCCCTGGGGGGAAAGGGGGCGGGGGGGGGAACTGGGAGCTGGGGAGCAAAACCAGTCCCCTCCCAGTGCTCCCAGTGCTCCCAGTGCTCCCAGTGCCGCCACGCCGGCGCCCAGCAACCATCTGGCTCTCCGGGAAACGGGGGGGGGCAAAATCCGGGATGGGAATCCCGGGGCATCGCCGGGGTGGAGGTTCCCGGGAAGAACCCGGTAGGGTCCCGGTGGGGGGGGTTCCGGTGAGTTCCACCGTGGGGGTCCCGCGGATTTTGGGATGGGGGCTCTTGCTGAGTGCCAGGGTCCCGGTGAATCCCAGCTTGGGGGTCCCGGTGGGTCCCGGGGCAGAGGAATCAGGGAGGGGTCCCGGGGGGATTTCAGAGAGGGGGGTCCCGGTGAATCCCGGTTGGGGGATTCCGGAGGGGTCTCGGGATTGGAGTCCCGAACAATCCCGATGGGTCCCGTTGGGAGGTCCCGGTGAATCCCGGAGATTCCCAGTTGGGGAGGGTCCCACTGGGGGGGGTCCCGGTGAATCCCGGTGGGTCCCCGTTGGGGGGGTCCCGAGGGGGGTCCCGGGGGGTTCCCGGGGGGGGTCCCACTCACCGATGGTGGAGATGTAGGTGCTGCTGAAGTTGTCCTCGGCGAAGCGGATGACGAGGCAGGTCTTGCCCACGCCGCTGTCCCCGATCAGCAGCAGCTTGAAGAGGTGGTCGTAGGCCTTGGCCATGGCCCCCGCCACCGCCCGCCGCCACCGGGACCGGGCCGGCCCCCCCGGGCGGGGCCTGGCTGCGGCCCCGCCTCCCGCAGTGACGCCACGCCCTGATGACGTCACCGCGGGATAGCCTGACGTCACGAGTCCGATATGCCACTCCCAAAATGGCGCGAGCGCCACCATCCCAAGATGGCAGCGGTTCAGCGACCTTCCCAAAATGGCGGACGGTCGTGACGGCCTCCCCAAGATGGCGGCAACGTAGGGACCGTCTCAGAACGGCGGAAACACGAACGATCCTACTGACAATGAGGCACCTGCCTAAATTCCGACAGTTTAAAGGACCGGCCGAAATGGCGGCAATGAGGGTGCCTTCCTCAAAGTGACAAAACTTTAACGACCGTCCCAAAAGGCGGCTAAGTGAGCGACCTTCCCAAAATGGCGTCAACACCGCCACCGCAGCCCAACGACGGCACCGCCCCACTTCCGCCCCTGGGGCCGCCCCGCAGCGGAAATGGCGGTGCGGGGCTGAGCCCGTCCCTTTCCGGCCCCTCACGCCGCCGCCGCCATGCCCGTGAGTGCGGCCCGACCCTGCCCGGGCTCCGCCGCCCCCGCGGCCGCCCCGGGGCCGCTCCCGGCGGGGCCAGCGAGGGGCGGGAGGGTGCGGGGAAGGCGCGGGGAGGGCGGCGGGGCCGGGGGCGCGCGGGGCGCTGAGGGCGAGGAGCGCCAATGGGGGAGCTCCAAGATGGCGGCAGCGGCGTGAGGGGACGGAGGGGGGGAGCGGGAGCGATCGCGGTGCCCCCAGGACTGACCGATCCCGGTGTGCCCACAGCTCGCCAAGGACCTGTTGCACCCGTCTCCCGAGGAGGAAAAGCGCAAGCACAAGAAGAAGCGGCTGGTGCAGAGCCCCAACTCCTACTTCATGGACGTCAAGTGCCCCGGTGGGCACCGAGGGTCTCCCCGTGTCCCGCTGTTGTCCCCACTCTCTCGTTGCCCTTCCCTGTGTTCCTTTCCACGTGTTTATTTCCCTGTGGCCCGCCGTCTTTTCGTGTCCTTCCCCGTTTCCCACCGGGCTCTCCCTCCGTGTTCACCCCGCTGTCCCGGGGTCCCCTTTTCGTGTCCCTTCACGCGTTTCCTGCCTTGTCCCTCCACTTGTCGGGGTCCCCCTGCCCGTGTCCCCCCCTGTGACTCCGCTGTCCCCACGCTGTCCCCGCAGGCTGTTACAAGATCACGACCGTGTTCAGCCATGCCCAGACCGTGGTGCTCTGCGTGGGCTGCTCCACGGTGCTGTGCCAGCCCACGGGGGGCAAGGCCCGGCTCACCGAGGGTGGGTATCCCGGTGGGGCTTTGGGAATCCCGAGGGTGAGGGGGGATGGAGGAATCCGGGGCTGGTGCCATCCAAGGAGAGCTTGAGGGAATCTGGGAATTTTTGGGGTGGGGGGACACGGTGTGGATCACACTGGAGGGTTTTGGGACCCTGGGAGGAGCTGATTCCTGCTTGGGCTGGGGGGATTTGGGATCCCAGAGTGGGATTTGGAACCTCAGCGGGGCTGATTCCCCTCTCAGTAGAGTTTTGGAATTCTGGCGGAGGGTTGGAATGCCAGTTTTGGGGCTGTTTTTTGGGATCCTTCAGCGGCAGAATTCCCCAGAATTTGGGGTTGGGAGAGGCGGAATTCCCGTTCCCAGAGGGATGCGGCATTGGCGGGTTTGTGTTTGCTCCCCCCAGGCTGCTCGTTCCGGCGGAAGCAGCACTGAGCCAGCCGGGATGCCACGGAGACACAAGGCAATTCCGCCCGGTCCCTGTAGCCCCCTCCACTTCCCGCTAATAAATTTTGGATAAAATACCCAGAATGGGTCAGTTCTGGTTCTTGGCTGCAGGGACAGCGGGGTTTGGGGATGTGGGGAGGGAGTTCCTTGCTGGGAGGTGTCCCTGCAATCCCTTCCCAAAGCATTCCGTGATTCCCAAAGAATACAGCTGCAGGTGGTGCCACCACCACCCTGGGGTGGGACAAATCTCCTTGCTGCCCTTGTGGGGATGTTCAATTGGGAATTCCACGTGGATAAACCTTTTCTGTCCGTGGTTTGACTGGAAGAACTGGGAATATCCGTGCCTCCTGCTCCCCACGCTGATCCTAACATGGATCAGTGCTCTGATCCTAATATGGATCCTCTTCCCATCCCTCTTTTCCCATCTGAAGTGGAATAACCAGGATGTTTTCCCCGGATCTGGCTCTGGTGGGCTCTGGGGTGAACTGGGGGCTCAGCTCTCCCCATTCCCACCTGGAGCTCCCCAAACCCACCCCGAGCTGTGACCCCGCTCTCACCCCGCATTTTTGGGGTGCAGGAAGGACAAACCCCCCTTCCCTCCCTTCCTGGGTGTTTTCTGGAAGCTCTGACCCTGCTGGCCCCTCAGATCTGAACTGAAATCGAAATTGGGACTTTCGGTTCCTCATTCCCTCATTTCCTGGTTCGTGATTTCTCCCCTCGCCGCCGCTGCCCCGCGCCCCAAATCCCGGCGTGGCGGCCCCGGGAACGCTCCGGATCCCACCCCAAATCCCCTCCCCAGCCCCTCCTGCCGGCGCTGGAGGTCGGAGCCACCCCGGAGCAGCTTCTCGAGGTAATTTGGGCGCCTTTGATGTTTTAATCCCCGCCCCAGGAGCACTTGGAGGAAGTAAAACTCCGCGACAAGTGGATTTACGGGGATTTGGGGTCTGTCTTATCGCGGAGCTCCACCTGGATTTGTGGGATTGTCGGTGTATCCCATGCTGGGGGGCATTGCTTGGGTAAAACCAGGGAATTTGGGGATTTTTGGGCACGGATTTGTCCCAGCAGCTCGGATGTGTCCTGGCCTGTCCTCACGGACACGGGGCTGGCTCCCGGATTCTCCCCTGCAGGGAATTTTGGGCTGCGTGTCCGGGCGGGCCGGTGGCACCACCAGGTCACCGCGGTGTTGTCACCTCCCTGCCCAGACCGGATTTGTCACCGAGGGGTCAATCCCGGCTCCGAGCCCTCGGCTCCTGCTCCGAATCCCGCCATGGAGCCTCTGGCTCCCGCCGCCCTCCTGGCCCTGCTGGTGCTGGCCCTGGGACACCCCGACCCCGCGCTGGACCGGCACTGGGAGCTCTGGAAAAAATCCTACGGCAAGGAATATCATCCCCAGGTGGGAATCTGACGGGGAGGGAGCTGGGAATGTCCTGGGGGGCTCTCCTGGGCGGTGACCACCGGTTGGAGAAGATCCGATCCCGCTCCCCGGGGATGACCCGGCTGGGGCTCCCAACAGCTTTTACTGGGATGAACTGGGGGTGGGATGGCTGTGGAGGGGCTGTCCCGGCTCTGACAGGGCCCCGCTGGAATTCCAGGAGGATTTGCTCCGTCGCCTGACATGGGAGAAGAACCTGCGGCTGGTGACCCTGCACAACCTGGAGCACTCCCTGGGGCTCCGCTCCTACACGCTGGGCATGAACCACCTGGGGGACATGGTGGGTGCTGGCAGCGGTTCCAACCCTCCGGAATTGCCTTGGAGGGTGACAGAAACCAGGATTTTGGCGGATGTGGGGTGGGGAACCTCCTGGCATCCCCCTCAGCCCATCCTGGTGGGATCCAGCAGCCAGGGACAGGCTGCTCTGGAATTCTGTGAGGCAAGAACTCCCTGGGGTGGAACTTGGGGCACACAGGAGCTGTCCTGGTCATTTGGGGTATTTATGGATCATCCCAGATGTGGGGAGGGGGGTTTATGACCCAGTTTCCAGGGATTTGGGGAGCTGGAGCTGAGCTTTTCCTTTTCTGACGAAAATCTGGCAATTAAATGGAAAAACAAGAAACTGAGGATCCCCCAAAGCCAGTTCCACCTCCGAATTCCCACTGCACCCCCAACACCCTTACGTGGGGCTGGACAGAGAGCAGGAATCACCCTCTGGGATTCTCCTTCCCACCAGACCAGCGAGGAGGTGGCGGCTTCGCTGACGGGGCTCCAGCTCCGTCCCCGTCCCCGCCGGAATTCCGCATTCCCAGCCCAATCCCAGCGGCTCCGTGACGTCCCCGAGGCTCTGGACTGGCGGGACAAGGGCTGTGTGACCGAGGTGAAGAACCAGGTGAGCCTCGCCCCGGGATCCTGAGCCTCTCCTGTCACAGACATTTCTTTCATGAAAAATCCTCTCTCAGGATTTTTCCTGCTGGAGCTGAGGAGTTCAGCAACAAGTCGTAAACAATAGATTATCTGCTGCTGTAGAATGCAACAAATCTGTCTGGATTGGCCCAACTTGCGTGTTTATAATTAATGGCCAATCCAGAACTGAGATCTCTCGGACTGTGTCCGAGAGAGCTGGTTTGTTATCATTCTTTACTTTTCTTAGCTTAGCTTAGCAGCTTCTACAAACTCTCCTTTTTCTTTTTTAGTATAGTATATGTATATATCATGAAATAATAAATCAAGCCTTCTGTGACAGAGTCAAAAATCTCCCCTTGTGAGCACCGTCACACTCTCCCGCCTCCTTCCCCAGGGCGCCTGCGGATCCTGCTGGGCCTTCAGCGCCGTGGGAGCGCTGGAAGCGCAGGTGAAGCTGAAAACCGGGAATCTGGTGTCCCTGAGCGTCCAGAACCTGGTGGATTGCTCCGGGATGTACGGCAACAAGGGCTGTGCCGGGGGGTTCATGACGGAGGCCTTCCAGTACATCATCGACAACGGCGGCATCGAGTCCGAGGAGTCCTATCCCTACACGGCTCAGGTGGGCCTTGGAAACCTCTTTTGCTGTTCCTGTTTTCCTCCCTCCTCTCCCATCCAATTCCCCCTGCCCCGGTTTTCTGGTGGCACCTCAGGATCCAAAGCCAGCCCAGGAACCTTGGGATTATTTGGAGGGGAGTGACTGGACCAGGAGCTGGAATTCCTACCCGGTTATTTCACCATTTCTTAAGCAACGAGCTGGAGGGGAGGGAAAAATGGGTCAGGAGCCTCCTGAAAACACGATCCCAGGAAAATGGGTCAGAGCAACAACAGCTCAATCCAAGAAAAAGTGGGATTTAGCTCTCCCAACGTGGAGCTACAGAGGGAAAAGCTGCTGTTCCTGGGGCCTGGAGGGAATGAGAAGCATCTGTGGATAGGGAGGATGAGGATGGGGGCTTCAGGAAGGAGGAGGATGAGGATGGAGGCTTGTGCTGGATTTAGTTGGGATTGGGAAGGGGAACCAACCCCGGGATGGAGTTGGAATTTTGGATGTTTTTGAGGAAAAAGGACAGAGAATCCTGTGGGAAACAAACCAAGGATGGGGAAGGCGGGACTGGAGGGGCTCGGACGGGGGTCTGGGAACGCTCCTGGATCCCATTGGCTCATTCCCATTTCCTGTCTCATTCCCATTTCTTGGCTTGTTCCTGTCTCCCAGCTCATTCCCATTCCTTGACTCATTCCCATTTCCTGGTTCATTCCCATTTCCCATCTCATTTCCATTTCCTGTCTCATTCCCATTTCCCAACTCAATCCCATTTCCCAGCTCACTCCCGTTTCTCGCCTCATTCCCATTTCCCGGTTCATTTCCGTTTCCCGTCTCATTCCCATTCCTTGGCTCATTCCCGTTCCTTGGCTCATTCCCATTTCCCCGTTCATTCCCATTTCCCCGTTCATTCCCATTTCCCGGTTCATTCCCATTTCCCATCTCATTTCCATTTCCTGTCTCATTCCCGTTTCCCGGCTCATTCCCATTTCCTGGTTCATTCCCGTTTCCTGCCTCATTCCCATTCCTTGGCTCATTCCCGTTTCCCAGTTGGTTCCTGTTTCCAATCTCATTCCCATTTCCCGTCCCATTCCCGTTTCCCGCCCCATTCCCGTTTCCCGCCTCACTCCCGTTTCCCGTTTTTTCCCCGTTTCCCATCAGAACGGCACGTGCCACTACAATGCCTCCGCCCGCGCCGCCTCCTGCTCCCGCTTCGTGGAGCTGCCCGAGGGCGACGAGGCCGCGCTCAGGGATGCCGTGGCCACCGTGGGCCCCGTGGCCGTGGCCATCGATGCCACCCGGCCCAGCTTCTTCCTCTACCGCTCCGGTGAGGCCTCCAGACGGGGCGGAATTCGGGAATTTTGGGGGTTAATTCCTGGAGGGAGGCTGGGGTGGGATGGTCTTGACGCCTTTAGGGCTCTTCCAACCCTCCAAATCCACCTTCTTCCTTCCTTTCTTTCCAGAATCCTTCCAACCATCCAAATCCACCTTCTTCCTTCCTTTCTTTCCAGAATCCTTCCAACCTCCCAAATCCACCTTCTTCCTTCCTTTCACCCCAGAATCCTTCCACCCTTCCAAATCCACTTCTGCCTTCCTTTCACCCCAGAATCCTTCCACCCTTCCAAATCCACTTCTGCCTTCCTTTCACCCCAGAATCCTTCCGTGGTGAGAGGGAGCCTTGGGAATCTGGGTGGGATTTGGGAGGCTGGCGGTGAGTTCCTGGGGGGAGGCTGGGATCCGTTGGAATTCCGGGTTTTCTCCCTCCCCAGGGGTGTTCGACGACCCCCAGTGCTCGCAGGAGGTGAACCACGGGGTGCTGGTGGTGGGGTACGGCTCCCTGGAAAACAAGGAGTATTGGCTGGTGAAGAACAGGTAAAACCCTGGGCATCCACGGGGAATTCTGGAACATTCCCAGCTGGAGGGGACCCACAAGGATCAGAGTCCAACTCCCAGCCCTGGACACCCCCAAACTCCCACCTTGTCCCTCAGGGCCTTGTCCAGCTGCTTGTTCACCCATGGGAGGGTTGGAATGATGATCCAAAAGGTCCATTCTGACCCAATTCACTCCATAATCCCACAATTTTGTGTTTGGAGCTGCCCAAATCCACGGGGATGTGGCACTTGGGGACACATTCCCATGGTGGTGGCCTCAGCAGCCTTGGGGACAGTTGGACTTTGTGATTTCCAAGGACTTTTCCAACCCAAATTGTGGCGGTACCAGTTGTGGGTTTCTCTGGGTCTGGATTGAAGGCACTTGGGATGATAATGCATGTTGGGACTCAGGTGTTTATTATTGTGTTTATAATTTCTTATCAGTAAAACAATCTCACTACTGTGAGTTGGGCAGCAAGGCCCAAAAATGGCCAACAATCTCTTGTTCCAAGGTCTTTTAAGACTAAACTATCCAATTAAGAACTGACACCTGGATTATTTTCCCTTTTTACCCAATAACTGGTCCCAAAGAGCCCGCAGTGCAGATTTTTTCCACCCAATTACAAAACGTCACCCAAACCACTGAAGAAGGAGGAAGAAGAAGCGTGAAGAAGAAACCCAGGACGATCCCCTGTGCCCTCCATCTTGCATACTAAAAATCCCAAAATTCAAATTTCTCACCGAGTGATACTTCTACACTGCCCTCTATAATTTCCCAGTTTTGTGGATTTTAGTCTAGCTTGAAGTTTAGAAAACTTTCTCCATGAATGAGGGTCAAAATCAGTGTGTCCCTGAGCGTCAGGGCACCCCAGAGCAAACAGAGAAATATTCCCTGTGGTGCCCTGGGTTTCCACGCCGAATGGTTCCACGAATCCCAGGGTTCTGGCACCTTCTCCTTTAAAAAAAAAATAATGAGGATTTTTTTTTTTTCCTTCTCCCCGTTCCCAAAGCTGGGGCGTGCATTTCGGAGACGCGGGGTACATCCGCATGGCCCGCAACGCCTCCAACCTCTGCGGCATCGCCAGCTACGCCTCCTACCCGCTCATCTAGACCTGATCCGGACCCGATCCAGACCCGATCCAGACCTGATCCAAACCTGCGCTCCAGGCACCTCCCCAAAGCTCCAGATTTCCGTGGATTCCAGGGATTCCTCCACCTCCAGGGTCGCTTTCCAGCGCTGGGCATCGTCTGGTGGTTGGATCTGTGGGCTGGGAGGGGATCCGGGGTGTGGGATGGGGGAGTGTTGTTGACGGGCATCCAGGGAGTTCTTTTTTTTCGGGGAGGAAGTTTGGGGGCGTTTGGGAGTAAAATGGTGATTCCCGCAGGGATTGGTCACAGGAGTAACAGGGATGGGGTAGTGGGATCATGGATCGTTGGGATCCAGTACAGGGATCACTGGGATCACTGGGTTCGTTGGGATTGGGTGTCAGGATCACAGGGAGCATTGGGGTCAGGTACAAGGATCACTGGGATCATTGGGATTGGGTGTCGGGATCACTGGGATCATTGGGATTGGGTGCCAGGATCACTGGGATCATTGGGATTGGGTAAAAGGATCACTGGGATCATTGGGATTGGGTGCCAGGATCACTGGGATCATTGGGATTGGATGAAAGGATCACTGGGATCATTGGGATTGGATACTGGGATCTCAGGGATCACTGGGATCATTGGGATTGGGTGCCAGGATCACAGGCAGCATTGGGATCGGGTACAAGGATCACTGGGATCATTGAGGTTGGATACTGGGACCATTGGGATCATTGGGATCATTGGGATTGGATACTGGGATCTCAGGGATCACTGGGATCGTTGGGATCAGGTACAAGGATCTCTGGGATCATTGGGATCACGGGGGTCTTTGGGATCAAGTACTGGGCTCCCAGGGATCACTGGGCTCACGAGGATCATTGGGATCAGGTACTGGGATCACTGGGGTCACTGGGATCATTGGGATTGAGTACCAGGATCACTGGGATCACTGGGCTCACAACGATCATTGGGATCAGGTACTGGGATCACTGGGCTCACAAGGATCATTTGGATCAGGTACTGGGGTCACTGGGATTATTGGGATTGGGGACCAGGATCACTGGGGTCACTGGGATCACTGGGATCATTGGGATCAGGTACTGGGATCACTGGGATCATTGGGATTGGGGACCAGGATCACTGGTGTCACTGGGATCCAGTATCAGGATCACAGGGATCGTGCGTTCCTCCCTCGGAGCTGCTGCGATGCTGGCCATCGATTTCCCTCCGTGTGACACCGCTGGAATCGCAGATATTCCACGGAAAATAAAAGATTTGCGTTTTGCTGCCTCAAAATCCCGATATTTGGAGATAACCCCCCCCAAAAATTCCAACATTTGGCGGCTCCCATCACCCCACAGCCAAGAATTCCGTGTCGGTGGATGGAGATCCCGAGGGAACAGTGTCCCTTTTGTCCCTTTTGTCCCTAAACAATGTCCCCGGGGCTGGAATTCCTCACCCCCGGATCCCACCCCGGCCTTGCCGGTGGGATCCGAGCGGCCGGGAGGATCGGAGCACCGGGAATCTCACCGGGATGAGGGGTAAGGATGATCCCAGCGGGATCTGCTGCCTCTCCCATGGGATTTCCAGCTGGAAAAAGGGCGAGGGTGGCTCGTTGCCAGCAGCTGGATTGGGCTTTGGGGCGAGGTTTTGTTTGGGAAAAGGAGTTGGATCCCAAATCCTGGCGCCTCCCTGGATTTCGGGAGGTGGAGCTGCGGCATCGGGAAGGATGAGACCCCTCCTACCCCCCCGAAGGGACCCTGGTGAGGAGGAGGAGCCAATTCCCGAATCCCCTCGGAAATGATGGAATTGTTCAGGTTGGAAAAGAGAAAGATTCCACGCCTGGAATATTTCTGGCGTTTTGGGGAAGGAGGTTTTTTTTTGTCCCTCCATGGAATCACGGCTTGGCTCGCCAAGGACCCAAAGACCCCATTCCCCGCCTCCGTTCAGGAATTTAAGCCCCAACTTCCCAAATTCCACCCCTAATCCCGAAGGTTTGCGCACACAAGCGCGGCGGGGCGGACCCGCAGAACCAGGAAACAGCGAGGCCAAAATTTAACCCCAAAAAAAAACCTGGGGGAAAAGCTCATTTCCCTGCCCTGCGAATGAGAATTCCCGAGGAAATCCCTGGAAAAGCTTCGGCAGCGGGCAGGGCTCGGGTGCCGGGAGTTGTCACCTCCTGGCACCTCCCGAATCCCGCACAAAGGTCCCCGTTCCGCCCGTTTGTTTAAACAAACACCTTCCCGGCGGGACAAATCGCCGGGAATACCCAGAGGGAGACGGAACCCGAGGCCGTTTGGCTCCGGGGTGGAGGGAGGGGGGAGAAATTTGGGGTTTTCCTGGGATTTCTGCTGCCGGGACACCCCGGTGGAGGCTCTGCGGGAGTTTTGGGCGCTCCCGGAGCTTTTCCATGCTCCCGGATATTCCCGGGAGGTGAGAATCGCTTCCCTTCCCTCTCTCTGGGGTGCTGAGGGCCCGCAGGTGCCTCCGGAGCGGGATGGAACCGGGATTGACCCGTTCCGTGCTGGTTTTTGCCAGGAGATGAAATCCCGCCTGGATCCGGCCGCGCTGGGACTGCCCGAGGTGTGTGACCCGTCCGGAACCGGGACAAGGTGGGGGTTGTGGGGGGCAGCCCCTTAATTCGGGGTTCAGCCCCGTGGGATGTGGGGTTTTACCAGCTGCGGGTTGGGAAAAAATGGGAATATTCCGGGGGGGAAGAAGGAATTCTTGCCTTTGGGGCAGGGAAACTGAGGCACGGAGTGAGCGCCGCCCTGCCCTGCGGTGCTTTGGGGGTTCCCAGCTGAGTTATCCATAAATCCCATGGGAAGGATCTCGGGAAGGGAGAGTTTGACCCCGAGGGGGACGCGGGGGCTGTTCCCGATCCCTGAAAATCGCTGGGAAAGGGAATCGGGGGGTGCCGAGCGGGGAACAGGGAGCGCTTCCCGGATTTGGGGAGCGGCAGCGGCACCTGCGGGAAAAGGGTTAACAGGGCCAAGGATCCGCTCGGCCGAGTGGTTCCTGGTTCCTTTGGAGTGCGGGAGACGAGAGGGAAAGGGGGAACGGGCGCGGGGCTGGGACCCCCTCGGGAATCGCAGGGAAATTGGGAATTTCCGCCTTGCACCGAGCTCACCCCCCTCCCGTCACCCGCAGGTAGGTCCCGGGGTGACCCGGGGTGACTCGGGGTGACCTGGGGACAGCAGGACCCCTCCCCAAAGTCCCCTCTGAGCCCCCCGACCCCACCCCAGGGCCACCACCCGGCCCCTTCCCCGTGGTCCCCCCACGGCCCTCGAGGCGCTGCCGGGTCCCCCCGACACCCCCGGTTCGGGCGGGGATCCCCCGCCGATCGTTCCCCGCCGGTCCCGGACGATCCTGGGAGAACATCGGAGCCCCCACCCGGCTCCAAACCCCTCCGGGAATCCCGGAATTCCCAGCGGGAATCCCTCCCCACCCCGGACATGAGTTTGGCCGTTCCCAGCTCGGAGCAGCTCCCGAAATGCCCCGCCCGCCGTTATCCCGCTGTTCCCGCGTCCCGGTCGGGAGCCAAACCCGCCGCTCCGCCACCAACAACATTTCGGTGCTGTCCCCACGATCGGGATTTGAATGGGATTTAGGGGAATTTGTCCAGGAGGGATTTAGGGATTTGGAAGATGTCCCCAGGACCGGGATTTGAAGGGGGATCTCTCCCCAGGATTGGGATTTGGAGGGGGGATCGAGATTTGGGGCTGGAGCTGCCCCCAGGATCAGGATTTGGGGGGGGACTGTCCCCGGAACTGGGATTTGAGGGGGAGCTGCTGCAGGATCGGGATTTAGGGGTGAAGATGTCTCCACGATCGGGATTTGGAGGGGGGAATCAGGATTTGGGGCTGGAGCTGCCCCCAGGATCAGGATTTGGGGGGAACCGCTGCAGGGTCAGGATTTAGGGGGGAAGATGTCCCCAGGATCGGAATTTGAGGGGGGATCTGTCCCCAGAATTGGGATTTAGGCATGAAGATGTCCCCAGGATTGGGATTTGAGGGGGGATTTGTCCCCAGGACCGGGATTTGGGGAGAACTGTCCCCGGAACTGGAATCCTGGGGGGAGCTGCTGCCGAATTTCCCTTTCCCTGCTCCAGAGCTCGGATTTGCATCCTGAGATTCCCAGGGAAGCTCCTGCACATCCCGGTTGCTTTTCTGCCCCTGGATGAACCCGGGAACCCCAAAATCTGCGTGGGGGGAACCTCGTGTGTTCTTGGGAAGAGCCGTGCCTGTGGTTTTCCCCCGATGGCCACGCTCCTCTCTCTCCTCATTTTTTTTATGATTCCATGTTTATTATCCCACGTTTGTGGCCGATCCCCGGCAGATCCAAGGGCAGATCCACAAAGGAAAATGGTTTTTTTTGCTTTTTTTTGTTTTAAATCAGCTGACCGGGCTGGGAATGTAAAAACAGGAAAAACGGCTGAGCTCATCCCAGCTCATCCCAGCTCATCCCAGTCCTCTCCCTGTCCCCAGCGGGGTGAGTCTGCCCAGGGCAGGATGTGCCAGCCTGGGAACGGTGCTGGGATTTGGGGATTGTGGGACTGGGCTGGGGCACAGGGATCGGGGGGATCCACCAGGAGCAGCCCAGGGTCCAGGAGGGGAGCCCAGCAGGAGCAGCCGGCTCGGGGTGCTCAGGGGGTGTCGGGGTTCTGGGGTTCCCAGAGGATATCGGGGTTTTGGGAAGGGGTGTCGGGATTCCCAGGGGTTTCCCAGTCTTATGTGGCCTTTTAAGGGGCCATAGCCAGGCTGAAATCCCCCAGATCCCATCTCAGATCCCACCCCAAAACCAGCTCAGATCCCATCTCAGATCCCACCCCAAAACCCACTCAGATCCCATCTCAGATCCCATCCCAAACCTCGCCATGTTCCCATCCCACAAACTCTCCCAGCCCCATCCCAAACCCACCCCAAGATCCCACCCCAGATCCCCTGGTCCCTCTGAAGCCCCCTGGCCCCTTCTCCCCACTCTGGGGGGGTTTATCCTCCCCTCAGGGGGTGGGAATTTGGGGGCTCGGATGAGCTGCACCCTTGCGGGGTCTGCCTGGGGTGGGAGGTCCCATTCTCATTCCCAATCCCATTCCCATTCCCATTCCCAATCCCATTCCCAATCCCATTCCCATTCTCATTCCCAATCCCATTCCCATTCCCATTCCCTCTCCCATTCCCATTCCCAATCCCATTTTTCCACTTTCCCATTTCCTCTCCCATTCCCATTCCTGTTCCCATTTTCCCATTCCCATTCCCAATCCCATTTTTCCACTTGACCATTTCCTCTCCCTCTCCCTTTCCCAATCCCACTCCCATTCCCTCTCTCATTCCCATTCCCTTTCCCATTCCCATTCCCTTTCCTATTCCCATTTCCTCTCCCATTCCCATTCCCATTCCCAATCCCATTTTCCCATTTTCCCATTCCCATTTCCTCTCCCATTCCCAATCCCAATCCCATTTTCCCATTTTCCCATTCCCATTCCCATTCCCATTCCCATTCCCATTTTTCCACTTTCCCATTTCCTCTCCCATTCCCATTGCTCTTCCCATTTTCCCATTCCCACTCCCGTTCCCTCTCTCATCCCCATTCCCTTTCCCATTCCCATTTCCTCTCCCATTTCCATTCCTGTTCCCATTTTCCCATTCCCATTCCCTCTCCCTCTCCCATTCCCAACCCCATTTTTCTACTTTCCCATTTCCTCTCCCATTCCCATTGCTCTTCTCATTTTCCCATTCCCATTCCAATTCCCTCTCTCATTCCCGTTCCCATTCCCTTTCCCATTCCCTTTCCCATTCCCATTTCCTCTCCCATTCCCATTTCCTCTCCCATTCCCAATCCCAATCCCATTCCCATTTTTCCACTTTCCCATTTTCTCTCCCATTCCCATTCCTGTTCCCATTTTCCCATTCCCATTCCCTCTCCCATTCCCATTCCCATTTTTCCACTTTCCCATTCCCTCTCCCATCCCCTCCGCTCTCCTCCCGGCCGAATTCCTCCCAGTTTAATGAATAACCACGAGAGCTCAGCCTCGGCCGGGGCTGGATTTTGAGTTTCCCCCACCCCGGGGGCTTTGGGGACCCTCCAGCACCTCGGGGACACAAGAACACCCCCCTGCTCCGGCTGAGCCCTCCCAAAATCCCCTCAGGGCTGGGCTGGACCCCCCCCCGACCCCTCCACGCCCCATTCCCGCAGCGTCCGGCCCTGAGCGGCACCGGGAGCCCCCAAAAATCCTGGAACCTCCCAAAGTCCTGGAGCCCCCCCAAGCCACCCCAGAGCCCTGCGGGGGGATCCCCACGGAGCTCCCGCCCCCGAGGCGCCGCTGCGTGTCCGTCCTGGAGCCCGGCACGTTCTGGGATGAGGATGATGGGAGGATGAGGAAGGGCGAGTCCCCGGCGTGGCCCTGCGGAGATCCGGGGCGCTGCGGAGCTCCCTGGACCCTTTCCGGAGGCACAGCTGGGAGCCGGGCAAGGAGCCGCGGGGCATCGCGGGCTACGGGCAGCTCAGGTACGGGGGGACCCCCGCGCCACCGTGCCCCCCAAATCCAGACCCCAGGGGGGTCTTCCGAGCCCCCCAAACCCAGGGGTTGGGATCCATCCATGCCTGGGTAGGGACGCCCCGAATCCAGCGGGGTCGGGGGTCTTCCTGCATCCCTGAGCCCCCCAAATTTGGGGATTGGGATCCATTCCTTCCTGGGTGGGGACACCCCCAAATCCAGCGGGATTGGGGATCTTCCTGCACCTCCAAACCCCCCAAACCCAAATTGGGATCCATCCCTGCTGGGGACACCCCCAATCCCGACCCCCAAATTCAGTGGGGTCAGGATCTTCCTGCATCCCTGAGCCCCCCGAATTTGGGGATTGGGATCTATCTCTGCCTGGCTGGGGACACCCCAAATCCAGCAGGGTTGGGGGTCTTCCGCCCCCCAAACCCAAATTGGGACCCTCTGTGCATCCCTGCCTGCGTGGGGACACCCCCAACCCCGACCCCCAAATCCAGTGGGTTCAGGGACCTTCCTGCATCCCTGAGCCCCCCAAATTTGGGGATTGGGATCCATCTCTGCCTGGGAGGGGACACCCCAAATCCAGCGGGATTGGGAATCTTCCTGCACCTCCAAACCCCCCAAACCCAAATTGGGACCCTCCGTGCATCCCTTCCTGGGAGGGGACACCCCAAATTCCCTGCTCACCCTTGGGGACCCACTTTGGGGGTGCCCCCCGAGCTGATTTTCCCCGTGTCCCCCCCCAGCAGGAGCCCCGAGCTCGGTTCCAGCGCGGAGCAGCTGGGGGGGCTGTGCCAGCGCCCCCGGGACCCCCGGAGAGCCCCCCTGGTGCACAGCAGTGACGAGCTGGACTCGCTGCTCTCGCAGGACGAGGAGGACGAGGCCGACGTGAGGAGGGCGCAGGTGGGACCCTCCTGTCACCCCGGGGTCACCCAGAGCCGGGGGAGGGGAGCGCTGGGGGAAAGTCACATCCTGGGGGCTCTGCTGTCCACCCTGGGGGGATTTGGCATCGTCCTGGTGGCGTCCTGGTGGCTTTGGCAGCATTTGGGGTCAGCCTGTCACCACTTTGGGTGGCTTTGCCATCATCCCAGGTGCCTTTGCCATCATCTTGCAAGACTTTGTCACCAACTTGAGTGGCTTTGCCACAGCCCTGGTGGCTTTGCCATTGCCCAGAGTGACTTTGCCACCATCCTGAGACACTTTGTCACCACCTTGAGTGGCTTTGTCACCGTCCTTGTGCCTTTGCCATCACCCCAGGTGGCTTTGCCATCGTCCTGCTGGTTTCCCATTGCCCAGAGTGACTTTGTCACCATCCTGAGACACTTTGTCACCATCTTGAGTGGCTTTGCCACGGCCCTGGTGGCTTTGTTGTCACCCTGAGGGGTTTTGTCATTGTCCTGAGTGGCTCTGGCATCATTTGGGGTCAGCCTGTCACCGCTTTGGGTGGCTTTGCCATCATCCTGCTGGTTTGCCATTGCCCAGAGTGACTTTGTCATTGTCCTGCAAGACTTTGTCACCATCTTGAGTGGCTTTGGCAGCATTTGATGTGAGCCTGTCGTCACTTTGGGTGGCTTTGCCATCATCCTGAGAGACTTTGTCACCACCTTGAGTGGCTTTGCCACGGCCCTGGTGCCTTTGCCATTGCCCTGAGTGACTTTGCCATCATCCTGCAAGACTTTGTCACCATCTTGAGTGGCTTTGCCACTGTCCTGCTGGTTTGCCATTGTCCTGAGAGATTTTGTCACCATCTTGAGTGGCTTTGCCACAGTCCTGGTGGCTTTGTCACCGTCCTTGTGCCTTTGTCACCGTCCTTGTGCCTTTGCCACCATCCCGGGTGCCTTTGCCACCGCTCAGAGCGCACAGGACGCTCCTTCCCTCTGGCAGCCGCTTCCCTTTGGGCACCGATGTTGGGGAGGGAGGGTGGCGGTGCCACCACCACTGTCGCTGTCCCTGCCGGCAGGAGGACGCCAGGAGGCTCCCGGCGCCCCGGGCCGGGCCGCGCTCCCGGGGCTGGTCCCGTTTCAAATCCGCGTCCCTCGGTGTCATCGCCAGCGTCCCCGGCGAGGAGGGTGAGTCTGTCAGTCTGTCCGGGGGACAGACACCCTCGTGTCCCTGCTCCGACCTCCCCTCTAACGACCCAAAATCGATGGCGCCGCCGCCGCAGTTCATTAGTTAATTAGTTAATTATCACCCCCTCCATCCCCAGCTCCTCGCGACCCTTTTTAAATTCCTTTTTCGCTTTTTCCAGCGGCCGAAATTCCCCCGTTCGCCTCCCAGCAGAGCCTGCTCGGCGGGTGAGTCCCCCGAGTGTCCCCCGAGTGTCCCCCGAGTGTCCCCCGCGCTGTCCTGTCCCCTCCCCGCGCCTGTCACAGCCCATTCCCGTCCTCATTAGGGAATCGTCACAGCCGGGGCTGGCCCGGAGCCCCACAGGGACAGGGATGGCGACAGGGATGGGGACAGGGACAGGGATGGGGACAGGGACAGGGATGGGGACAGGGATGGGGATGGCGACAGGGATGGGGACAGGGACAGGGATGGGGACAGGGACAGGGATGGGGACACGCTGCCCTGCCCAAAAATGGGGCTTTTCCCCCCTTCAAAAGTGGCTCTGAAGGTGATTTGTCCCCGCCCGAGGGCATCTTGTCCCCCCCGCCTCGAGGGTGATTTATCTCCGAGGGTGGCTTGTCCCCCCCCAAATGGGGATTTGTCCCCCCCAATGGGGATTTGTCCCCCCCAATGGGATTTGTCCCCCTCAATGGGGATTTTTGTCCCCCCAAATGGGGATTTGTCCCCTCCAATGGGGATTTTTGTCCCCCCAAATGGGGATTTGTCCCCCTTCAGGGGGAATTTGTCCCCTCCAATGGGGATTTGTCCCCTCCAATGTGAATTTGTCCCCTCCAATGGAGATTTGTCCCCCCCAAAATGGGAATTTGTCCCCTCCAAAGAGGATTTGTCCCCCCCATAATATGAATTTGTCCCCTCCAATGGGGATTTGTCCCCTTCCAAGCGCGGCTTTTGTCCCCCCCCGAGGGCCGATCTGTCCCCTCCAAGAGCTCTTTGTCCCCTCCGAGGATGTCCCCAAGGAACCGGGACCCCCTCGCCGCTCCCCAAATCGGGGGGCAGAGACACGGGGGGACCCGGGAAGGGGACAGAGGGGACACAGAGGGGGCAGGGAGGGGACACAGGGGGCTCTGTGGTGGCAGCGGGGAGGGGACACGCTCGCTCCTCCCCGCTGGCGGCGGGGACAGAGCGGGATTGTCCGGCGGGATTTGTCCAGCGGGATCCTCCTCCCGCAGCACCGGGAGCCGCGAGCGGCTGGCGGGGGAGGCGGGGACCCCCCCGGGCCGGGAAGGGACCCCCCTGGACAGGACCCTCAGCTTCATCCGCAGGATGACGGGCAAGACAAAGGTAACGGGGGGAAAAACGGGAAACGGCGGCGGGATGGGCTCCCGCGGGCGCGGCGGGACAACGGAACAACGGGGGAAGGGGATAACGGGATAACGGGATAACGGGAAAATGGAATAACGGGATGGGTTCAGGGATGCTCTGCCGTGCCTCAGTTTCCCGCGTCCCGCCCGGCTCCGTTTGCCGGATTTTGGGATTTAAAAGAAAGGGAAACGCGGGATGTGCTCAGGGAAGGGATCCCGAGCGCATCCCCCCCGCTCATCCCGGCCTTTCCTGCCGCCAGCCCTTCCTCGGGAATATTCTCCTGCTGCTCCTTCCCTTCCCGTGCCTCAGTTTCCCATCTCCCGCCCCTTCCTGAGGCGCTTTGGTGACTCGGGGGATGGGGGTTCCCCCTCAATTCCTCTCTCAGGGCGGGGGAAACTGAGGCACGAGGGGACCCAGCAGCCGGCCGTGGCTTTGTCCCCGCTTTTGGGGGGGGTCAAACCCCGCTCGCCCCCCCCCTCGGGCGGCCCCGATTTGCCGCCAAGCGGAGCCGTTAATCCCTGACCTCCTCCTCCTCCTCCTCCTCCTCCCGCTCTTCCCGCCGGATCAGCCGCCAGCTGTTCCCATCTGGGGCGGGGGGGGGAACCGGGTTCCAAATCCCGCCTGGGATCCGGAACCGCCCGGGGGGAACGGCTCCAACCTCATCCCGGCATCGCAGCAGGGCCGGAACGCGCTGAAATCCGGCCTTCCCTGCCGTGTTTACTGGGATTCTTTGATTGTTTGGTTGGGATTTTTTAGCAGGGAAAAGGCCCCTGGAAGTCGGGGTGAGCTTTGGGGGGTGGGGAAGGGATCGGTCCCGGCTGGAAAAGCAAGACACGGAAGAAATATTCTTCCCAAAACGGTTGTTTTGGGGAAAAAAAAAAATAATAATTGTGAAAAACTTCACCCGTGTGGAATGGGCACCCCCGCACCCCCAGGATGTTACCGGGGATTCCCAATGGGAGGTTCTGGGGTTGGGGTCACTCCGAGGCGACCGGACCCCACAATTTCGTTTCCCCTCGGCCTCTGGGGGGGTTTTCCACAGCGGATCCCTCCCGGAGCATCCGGGGGCCTCTCCGGGGTTCCTCCGGTGGTTTTTGGGGGAAGGAGGAGGAGGAGAAGTCCCGGTGTATCCGGGAGGAAACGGGGATGGGGAATGTGGGTGAAAGGGGGACCCTGAGCACGTCCTCCCCACCACCCCGAGGGTTTGATTCCGCTTTGGTGACCAGGAGTTAATTAAAATCCGCAGTTTAATTAAAACCCGGCCTTGGCAGGCCCGGGAATGAGTCAGGAATGAGGCCCGGGAACTTCCATGGATCTGTCCCCATCCCGGCCTTGGCACGTGGGATATTTTCCTGGACCCAAAGAATATTTTCCTGAGTCCCAGAGATGTTTTCCTGAATCCCAGAGAAGTTTCCCTGGATCCCAGGAATATTTTCCTGAATCCCAGGGATATTTTCCTGGATCTCAGGGATGTTTTGAATCTCGGGGATGTTTTCCTGAATCCTATGAATGTTTCCCTGCATCCCAGGAATATTTTCCTTGATTCCAGGGAAGTTTTCCTGAATCCCAGGGATATTTTCCTGAATCCCAGAGATGTTTTCCTTGATCTCAGGGATATTTTCCTGTATCCCAGGCATATTTTCCTGTATCCCAGGCATATTTTCCTGGATCTCAGGGATGTTTCCCTGGATCCCAGGAATATTTTCCTTGATTCCAGGGAAGTTTTCATGGATCCCAAGGATATTTTCCTGAATCTCAGGGATATTTTCCTGGATCCCAGGGCTGTTTTCCTGAATCCCAGGGATTTTTCCCCAGGAATGCCCATCCCACCCTCCCGACGGTTCATCCCGCCCCCTCTCCCCGGGATTTTTGGCGCCGTTCCCGTTCCACAGCCGCTGTTTTTCCCCGGGGAAACTGAGGCAGCCGGGAGCGGTGACACCTCTCGTTGGCACCGCTGGATTTTCTTGGTTATTCATTAATCGCAGCCCTGCCGGTGGCGCTGCCGTCGCCGTCCCCTCGGTGTCCCCTCGGTGCCACCAGGCTGGGAAATGAGGGATAAAATGAAATTTAACTCCTCTGCATGCCGGAACCGCCGGGGGTGGCTTTGTCCTGGGGCTCCCCAGGTGACACTTGGGGACTTTGGGATCCCCCAAAAAAGCCACAGCTGGGATCAGGAGCGTTATCTCAGATCGATCCCATAAATCCTGGCTTATCTCGGCCGAGTTAATGTTCAACCGGGTGACGCCAGCCCGGTTCCCGCTGCCAGGGCCTCTTCCAAGCCGCTGTTTTACGGGGAAAAAGCGACATTTTCCCCAAAAATAGCACTTTTATCCCAACTTTCCATCCCCAGGGAAGCGGCAGCACCCGTGGAGGGGCTCTCCCGGGAAGGGCCCAGCCTGGAATTGCTGCAGTTGGGAGATAAGAGGCCAAAAACATGGAGGAGAGCAGGGTTGGGATTTGTGTCACCCCAAAACCGGAGCTTTGGGGCGCGCAGGGGCTTTGGGATGGGCGGAATTCCACGGGATTTGCTGCTTCCTTTTGGGATTCCTGTCCTGGGGCCGCGCTGGGGGCGTTCCCAAAGGTCGGGGCTTTCCAGAGAGTGTGCGAGGGGGGAAACTGAGGCACGGAGAGGAAGGGCTGGACTTGGGGCCGCATCCGGGCTGCTGGGGCCGGAGCAGGGGGGGCTCCGAGGGGCGACCCCGCGGGATGCTGGGGATGGTCCGAGGTGATTCCGGGCATTGATCCGAGGGATGCAGGAGCGCAGATCCCTCGGGATGCTGGATTCAGATCCCGGAGGATGCAGGAATACAGATCCCTTGGGATGTTTGATTACAAATCCCCCGGGATTTTGGATTCGGATCCCTCGGGATGTTGAATTCAGATCCCTCGGGATGTTGGGCACAGATCCCTCAGGATTTTAGATTCAGATCCCTCAGGATTTTGGATTCAGACCCCTTGGGATGCAGGATTAGAGATCCCTTGGGATGCTGGGACACAGATCCCTCGGGATGCAGGGATTCAGATCCTTTGGGATTTTGGATTCAGATCCCTCGGGATGTTTGATTACAAATCCCTCGGGATGCTGGGAATTCAGATCCCTCGGGATGTTTGGTTACAAATCCCTCGAGATTTTGAATTCAGATCTCTGGGGATGTTGGGATTCGGATCCCTCGGGATGCTGGACTACAAATCCCTTGGGATGCAGGAATTCAGATCTCTGGGGATGTTGGGATTCAGATCCCTTGAAATGTTGGATTACAAATCCCTCGGGATTTTGGATTCGGATTCCTCGGGATGTTGGATTCGGATCCCTCGGGATTTTGAATTCAGGTATCTGGGGATGTTGGGATTCAGATCCCTCGGGCTGTTGGGTTCAGCTCCCTCCAGACGCTGCTCTGCCGTGCCCGGAGCTGCGCTGGGTCCCGGCTCCGCTCCCTCGGGAGCCGATCCCGGAGGAGGGCGCGGTGCCGGTCCCGGGGGATGCGGATACCGGGGGGCGGGGGAGGCTCCGGGGCGCCGATGCCGGGAATCCCGGCCGGATCCCGGGGACCCCGCGCGAACAAAGGCCCCGCGGGCAGCACGAGGCCGGGGGGCGGCGCCACCCGCCCCCGGGAGGGCGGGACCGGCGGGGACCGGGCAGGGACCGGGAGGGGACCGGGAAGGAGCCCGGGAGGCACCGGGAAAGCACCGGGAGGGAGCCGGGAGCGCTCCCTGGATTATGTCCCGTATCGAGTCGCTGTCGCGAGTCAGGAGCAATCGCGCCAAGGTGGGTCCCGGCCAGCGCAGCCCCCCCCGAGCGGGGTCCCCCCCTCTTTTCCAGCCCCTCTTGGGGTGCGGGGGGCTCTTCCCTCCCTGCTCCTGTTTGGGGGGCAGGGAGGGGTCGCCCCATCCCTCACCCAAACTTGGGGGGCTCTGCCCTGCTCCAGGCGGCCGCGGGGATTTTTGGGGTTTTTTGGGGGGATTTTGGGGTGATGCTCGGGGTGTGGGGGTCCCGATGGAAATGGGGGGCGGAGGGCGGGGAGGGGTCGAGGGTCCCTCCAGCTGCTCCCCATTGTGCATCGGGGGGTGCTGACTGCAACAAGGACCCCCCTACAGCGCAGCTCCGGGGACCCCCATGTGTGTGTGTGTGTCCCCCTGCCGACCCCTCCCCAACTTCTCCGCCGCCCCAAACTTGGCCCCGACTCTTCCTCATCCTCCTTTCCGCTCCGGGTGACGCGAGGATGAGGATGAGGAAGTCGCCTTCCCTTCTCGCCAGGCGGCGGGGGGGGGGGGAAAGAAATTTTAGGGACCCCCCCTTCCCCTTCCGCACCCCAATTTGAGATAAATTAGAAACAAAGCCCGGCAGGAGAAGGAGGGGGGAGTTCAAGGATGGGGAAACTGAGGCACGGGAGCGTGGCCGCGGCTCCGACCCCCGTGACCGGGCATGTGGCAATGCCGGCGTGGCGAAACCTCGGGGGGGGCCCGCGGGGCTTTGTGTGCTCGGGAAAAGCATTTTTGGGGGGTTGGGGGCGATGCTTTGTGCCCCCCCCGCGCCTCAGTTTACCCCAAACCCGAGATTTTTTGGGGACTTTTTTTGGATGCTCTGAGTCGTTCGAGCAGCGGGGGGGAGGTTTGGGGGTGCCCCCACCCCCGGAAAGGGTTTTTGGGGGGGGCTCTGGGGCGGTTTTTGGGTGGTTTTGTGGAAGGGGGAAGTGGTTGTTGGTCCCTGCGCCTCCCCCGTGTGGGGTGAGGGGGGGGGGAATGATTTTTTTTGGTTTTTTGGGGTTTTTTTGTTGTTTAAAAAAAGTTTCGTCCCAGACGTTTTGGCCACACCCAAGCCCGGGGCGGGGGGGGGGGTCAGGGGTGACCCCTCAACCCCCGAGGAAAGAACGACCCCAAAAAATCAGTGGGACCCCCCGGTCTCATCTGGGAGGGGAAATTTGGGGACCCCCCGCGGCTTTCCGGGGGATCCCATTTGGGGGGGGGGCTCCTGTCAGCGACCCTGAGCCCCCCAAACATCCCAGGGAGGGTCCCCGCTACCCCAGCTCCCCCCTAAATCCTGGGGGGTTCAAATCCCCGAGGGGGAAAATTTGGGGGTTCCGGGGGTCTGGGGGTGTTTTTTTGGGGGGGGGGGAGGATTTGCTGCGAGTCCCCCCCCGTGTTTCCCATCCCGGCCCAGCGGGGTCTTTGTTGCCTCGGCCGGGGCTTTGTTCGCCGCCGCTGTCCCCAAAACGGGGGGAAGTTGTCCCTATAAAATGGGGGGAGCACCGTCCCTAAAAAGGAGGAAATTCCCCCCAAAATGCGAGGCTCGCTCCCCGCAGCTCCGTGACGCCGTTTTGGGGTTCAGCTCTATCAAATCTCGCTGAGTTTTGGGGTGGGGGCTCCTCCATTTCACCTTCCCCATAAAATCCAGGCCGGTTTTAGGGTGAGGGGTCTGAGACCACCCCGAGCTCCGCGCGGAGTTTTTGGGGCCGGAACGGGAACCCAGAAAAAGCCCCGGCTCTATTTAAAGCGCTGAAACTTCCTCCGCCCTCAGCTCTCCGGAAGAGCGGGGACCCCAAAATTCCCCGCACGGAGCAGCCGCGTGTCCCCCAAAACCCGGTTTGTGCAGCTTTTGGGGTTCGGGGGGGGCTTTTTGGGGGGTTTTGGGGGTCGTGGTCACTTCTCTTCCTCCCCCATCCCCGTGGTTTTTAGGGTTGCTCCGAGACCCCCCCAAATTTGCAACAGAAGGGATGCGGGATTAAATTATCCCAGGGTGATTTTTGGGGGTTTTTTTGGGGTTGTGCGGGTGTGACCCCCCCAGTCTGCTGAGGGTTTGGTTCGGGGGGTTCGGGGGGGTCCCGGGGCGGGCAGGAAGCGGCGGCGGCGGCTCCCGCCTTTGTCTGGCGCGGTTCGGTTTCCTCCTCGAGCCGGGGGGGGGCCCAAAATGGGGAGAAAAACACGGAAATTGGTGCGGGGAAAAAAAAGGAAGAAAAACGGTCAAAAAAAAAAATGATCGAGCTAAAAAAGTGTGGGGGAAATCGCGGAGAAAAAAAGGGAAAATAAGGTTTGAAAAAAAGGGAAAATAAGGTTAAAAAAAGGGGGAAATTAACAGCGGGGAAAGCGGTAAAGGTGGGGAAATCAGTTAAAAAGAAAAAGGCGATTAAAAGGGGGATATAGAGATAAAAAGGGGAAAAAAGGGGGGAGGTGGGATAAAAGAATGATAAAAAAAGGAAAGAAAAGCAGGAAGATAAAAGAGGAAAGTGAAGGAAAGGAGAGGGGGAAAAAAAAGGGGGAAAAGAATAAAGGGGAGCAAAGCAAAAAGCAAAAAAAATGAAAGGAAAAGAAAGGCAAGCAAATAAAGGGAGGAAAAAAAGAAAAGAAAAGAACAAAAAAAAACCAACAAAACGGAGGAAAAGAAAAGCAAAGCAAACAAAACCGGCGGAGCAAAGGGAAAAATCAAAGGAAAACAAACAAGCGGGCGGGAACAATCGCGCATGGGGCGGATGTCGCGGCCGGGCTCGGGGGGAGCGGCTCGGGGGGTCCGGGATGTGCTGCTGCTCCTGCGCCCCCTTCCCGGCCCGGGGAGAGGCGGAGGGACCCCTGAGGCCACAGCGGGTGAGACCCCCCCGCGACCCCCGCCGGGGTCTGGGGACACCGGGTGACAATGGGGTGCCCAGCGGTGGGGTGCATCTCCTGAGCCCAGGGGTCCCAGAGGCGCCCGAGGGGTCCCAGAGCGTGCCCGCGTCACTGCTGGGTCCCAGAGGTCCCATCCCTGTCCCAACCGAGGGGTCACAAAGGTGCCCTTGGGGTCCCAAAGGTGCCTGTGGGGTCCCAAAGATGCCAGTGGGGTTCCTGTCCTGATTCCCGGGGTCCCAAAGGGGCTCATGGGGTCCCTGTCCCAATCCGAGGGGTCCAAAGGTGCCCATGGGGTCCCAGAGGTGCCCATGGGGTCCCAAGGGTGCCTGTGGGGTCCCAAAGGTGCCAATGGGGTTCCTGTCCCGCTCTGAGGGGTCCCACTCCTGGCCACGGGGTCCCAGAGGTGCCCATGGAGTCCCTGTCCCAATCCGAGGGGTCCTAAAGGTGCCCATGGGGTCCCATTCCTGTCCATGGGGTCCCTCTCCTGATCCCCGGGGTCTCAGAGGTGCCAATGGGGTCCCTCTCCTGCCCAAGGGGTCCCAAAGGTGCCAATGGGGTCCTAAAGGTGCCAATGGGGTTGCTGTCCTGATCCCTGAGATCCCAAAGGTGACCAAGGGGTTCCAAAGGTGCCCTTGGGGTCTCAGAGGTGCCCTTGGGGTCCCCCCCGTTCTCCCCCCCAGGCTCCCCCCGGGGGTCCCTCAGCCCCTCCCCCGCCCTCAGAGGGGGGGGATGGGCAGCAGGGACGGACAGCGGGACCCCCCCTCGGGGATTGGAGAGCAGGACTGGGGGGTCCCGAGGCGCTTTTTGGGGGGCTGCTGGTTGGCACCGCCCGGTGCCAGGCACGGTTGGGACCGCGGGGGTGCCCGGGGAGGGGGGGGACACAAAGGCCTCTCTGTGCCCGTGGGGGGGGCCACGGGGGGGGGGGGGTCCGAGGCCAGCACGGCGACACTCGGGGGGTGGATTGGGGGGTGTGACACCCACTCGCTCCCCTTTTCCATACGGGAAAAAACCCCAAAACCGACCCCCCCCTGTCCCCAAAACCATCCCCGTCTTGGGGGGGGGTTCAGCCACCTCCTCACTTTTTTAGGGGGGAAAAAAAGGGGGTGATGGGCTAAAAATAGCTGCTGGGGGGGGCACAAGAGGGGCAGCGTCGCCCCCGCAGCCCGTCCCCATTGGGGCTGGCACCGGGGGGCGGGGGGGGGGGGATCTCACCGGCATCGCCTCCGGTTCCCGTGGCAACGGGAGATGCAGGGAAGCGGCGGCGAGCGCAGGGAGCGGGGTGGGCTCTCCCCATCCTCCGGGCTCCCCAGCGAAGGCCCGGCAAGCACGGGGGACCGGCGGCTCGCCGCGGCCATGAGCCGCGTACCGAGAGGAGCGGCGGGGCGGCCCCGGTGCCGCAGCCCCGTCAGGCGTCCGGTGCCAATGTCCGGGCAGGGCAAGGACAAGGAGAGGATGAAGGAGGGCAAGGAGAAGGACGCGCGTTACACCAACGGGCACCTGTTCACCACCATCTCCGTGTCGGGCATGACCATGTGCTTCGCCTGCAACAAGAGCATCACGGCCAAGGAAGCGCTCGTGTGCCCCAGTGAGTGCCCGGGGGCATGGCAGGGCAGAGGGAGGGGAATGCCAGCTGGGTGTGCCCTGCAGGGGTTGCCAGGGGGGATTTGCCGGGGGGGATGTGGCAGGGCAGGGTTGGCACCGTGGCATGGCTGGGGTGGCATTGCCAGGGTGGATTTGATGGGGTGGCTTTGCTGCAGTGGCACTGCCAGGTTGGATTTGGTGGGGTGGCATTGGTGGGGTGGATTTGATGGGGTGGCATTGCCAGGGTGGCATTGCTGGGGTGGCATTGCTGGGGTGGCATTGGTGGCGTGGGTGGCATTGCCAGGGTGGATTTGGTGGGGTGGCATTGCCGGGGTGGATTTGACGGGGTGGCTTTGCCAGGGTGCCATGGCTGCAGTGGCTTTGCCAGGGTGGCATTGCTGGGGTGGCTTTGCCAGGGTGGATTTGATGGGGTGGCATCACTGGGGTGGCTTTGCCAGGTTGGCTTTTCAGGGCAGAATTTCCACGGTGGCATAACTGGGGTGGCTTTGCCAGGGTTAGCATTGGCACAGTGGCTTTGCTGCAGTGGAATTGCCAGGCTGGATTTTCTGGGGTGGAATTGCCAGGATGGATTTTCTGGGGTGGAATTGCCAGGATGGATTTTCTGGGGTAGAATTGCCAGGATGGATTTTCTGGGATGGAATTGCCAGGCTGGATTTTCTGGGGTAGAATTGCCAGGATGGATTTTCTGGGGTGGAATTGCCAGGATGGATTTTCTGGGGTGGAATTGCCAGGATGGATTTTCTGGGGTGGCTTTGCCAGGATGGATTTTCTGGGATGGAATTGCCAGGCTGGATTTTCTGGGGTGGCTTTGCCAGGATGGATTTTCTGGGCTGGATTTGCCAGGATGGATTTTCTGGGATGGAATTGCCAGGATGGATTTTCTGGGGTGGAATTGCCAGGATGGATTTTCTGGGATGGAATTGCCAGGATGGATTTTCTGGGATGGAATTGCCAGGCTGGATTTTCTGGGGTGGAATTGCCAGGCTGGATTTTCTGGGGTGGCTTTGCCAGGCGTTTCTGGGGGTGCCAGGGGATTTCTGGGGTGGAGTTGCCAGGGTGGATTTTTCTGGGGTGGCTTTGCCGCAGTGGGTTGGTTTTTTTGGGTTGAGATGTTTTTTTGGGTTTCCTGAGGAGGCTTTTTTTGGGATGACTTTTTTTGGGGTGGCTTTGCTGGGGCGGAATTGCTGGGGTGGCTTTGCCAGATTGGATTTGCCGCAGTGTTGGTTTTTGGGCCTGGGGCTTTTTGGGATGACTTTTTTTGGGGTGGGATGATTTGTTTTTGGGGTGGTCTTGCCAGGACGACTGAGCCATGGTGGCTTTTTTGGGGTGGCTTTTTTGGGATGTATTTTTGGGGTGGCTTTGTCAGGATGGCTTTTTTGGGATGTATTTTTAGGGTGGCTTGGGGACCCTGCCGGTGGCGGGATGGCTTTTTGGGATGTATTTTTAGGGTGGCCTCACCAGGGTGACTCTGCCATGGTGGCTTTTTTTGGGGTGGCCTTGCCAGGATGGTTTTTTTTTTGGGATGGTTTTTTTGGGGTGGCTTTTTTGGGGTGGCTTTACCAGGATGACAGTGCCATGGTGGCTTTTTTGGGATGTATTTTTGGGGTGTATTTTTGGGGTGGCCTTGCCAGGATGTCTTTTTGGGGTGGCCTCACCAGGGTGACTCTGCCACGGTGGCTTTTTTGGGATGGCATTTTTAGGGTGGCTTTAGCAGGATGATTGTGCCATGGTGGCTTTTTGGGATGTATTTTTGGGGTGGCCTCACCAGGGTGACTCTGCCATGGTGCCTTTTCCAAGATGACTTTTTCGGGGTGGTTTTCCCGCATGGGCACCGCAGTGCCCGTTCCCAGAGCCCAGTTCCTGCCGGGTTTGCTGCCTGGAGCAGGAGACGGTTCCTCCATCTCTCCACCCTGGCACATCCCAGCTCCCCGGCGCTGGTGGCCCCGCTCTGGCGTGGTGCCCTCGGCCTCGGGGCAGCTGCTCCGTGGCAGCTGCAGCTCCGGCTGCTCCTCACCCACCCTCATTCCCACCACATCTGCTGCCGTCGCTCTGCCAGGAGCCGGGGAGGAGGGGTGGCAGGAGGGTCCCCGTGGCCTTTTTGTCACCTCTCGGTGTCCCCCAGCCTGCAACGTCACCATCCACAACCGCTGCAAGGACACGCTGCCCAACTGCACCAAGGTGAAGCAGAAGGTGAGCGCGGTGCCAGCGGGGGCTGAGGGAGCCGTGGGGAGGAGGGGACGGGGGATGTGGCACTGGGGACACGCGAGGACAGTGACAGTGACGAGGACGGTGACGCTTCTGCTCCCCCGCAGCAGCAGAAGGCGGCGCTGCTGAAGAACAGCTCAGCCCTGCAGTCGGTGTCCCTGCGCAACAAGAGTGAGTGGGGGGAGCTTTCCTTTCCTTTCCTTTCCTTTCCTTTCCTTTCCTTTCCTTTCCTTTCCTTTCCTTTCCTTTCCTTTCCTTTCCTTTCCTTTCCTTTCCTTTCCTTTCCTTTCCTTTCCTTTCCTTTCCTTTCCTTTTCCTTTCCTTTCCTTTCCTTTCCTTTCCTTTCCTTTTCCTTTCCTTTCCTTTCCTTTCCTTTCCTTTCCCCTTTTCCTTTTCCTTTCCTTTTCCTTTCCTTTCCTTTCCCCTTTTCCTTTCCTTTCCTTTCCTTTCCCCTTTTCCTCCTTACCTTACTTTTCCTTTCCCATTTCCTTTTCCTCTTTTTTTTCCTTTCTTTTTCCTTTTTTCCCCTTTCCTTCCCTTTCCTTTTTTTCCCCTCCTTACCTTACTTTTCCTTTCCCATTTCCTTTTCCTCTTTTCCTCTTTTCCTTTTTCCCCTTTCCTCCCTTTCCCTTTTCCCCTCCTTTCCCCCTCCTTTTCCTTTTCCTTTTCCTTTTCCTTTTCCTTTTCCTTTTCCTTTTCCTTTTCCTTTTCCTTTTCCTTTTCCTTTTTCCTTTTCCTTTTCCTTTTCCTTTTCCTTTTCCTTTCCCTTTCCCTTTTCCTTTCCCTTTCCCTTTCCCTTTTCCCCTTCTTTTCCCCTTCTTTTCCCCATCTTTCCTTTCCCTCCCCTCCCCTGCATCCCTGCCCAGCCTGGGGGGTGACAGGGGGGTCCCAGCACTGTCCCCCTCCCCAGATGCCATCCGGGAGCGCCCCAACTCTGCCATTTACCCCTCGGAGAGCTTCCGGCAGACGCTGCTGGGGCCGCGCCGCGGCCGCCCCTCCTTGTCGCTCTCCAAGAGCGTCTCCACCACCAACATCTCGGGGTAAGGACAGGGGGGAGCCGGGGGTGTCCCCATCGTGTCCCCAACATGACCCACCCCCTCTCCAGAACGTTCAACAATGGCTTTTTTTGGGGGGGGGCGGAATTGCCGGGGTGGCTTTGCCAGATTGGATTTGCCGCAGTGCCTTGGTCAGGGCGGCTTTTTTGGGATGACGTTTTTGGGGTGGCCTTGCCAGGACGACTGTGCCATGGTGGCTTTTTTGGGGTGGCTTTTTTTTTGCCAGGATTTCTGTGCCATGGTGGGATTTTTGGGACAGATTTTGGGATGGCTTTGCCAGGATGACCGTGCCATGGTGGCTTTTTTGGGGTGGCTTGTGATGGTGGCTTTTTGGGAGTTTGGGGGTGTGGGGGGGGGGGGGGGGGGGGGGGTTTGGGGGGGTTTTGAGGTGGCCTCACCAGGATGACTGTGCCATGGTGGCTTTTTGGGGATGAATTTTTTGGGGTGGCTTTGCCGGGATTGCTGTACCATGGTGGTTTTTTTGGGACAGATTTTGGGGTGGCTTTGCCAGGATGACCGTGCCATGGTGGCTTTTTTGGGGTGACTTTTTTTGGATGACCGAGCCATGGTGGCTTTTTTGGGATGGTTTTTCTGGGATGGCTTTGCCAGGATTGCTGTGCCATGGTGGCTTTTTTGGGATGGCTTTTCCCCATCACATCCCCATCACGTCCCACCCCCTCTCCAGGAATTTCAACGATGACTCTCCCCTGGGCATCCGGCGGATCCTGTCCCAGTCCACGGATTCCCTCAACATGCGCAACCGGACGCTCTCGGTGGAGTCGTTGATCGACGAAGGTGGGGACACCCCCGGTGACACCGTGAGGGCACAGGGGAGGGACACGGGGGCTCCATGTCCCCGCTGATGTCACCTGCAGGCCCTGACGTCATCCTGAGCCAGCTGCTGAGCGACCTGGAGGCGGATGGGAAGGAGTTTGAGGCGGATTCCTGGAGCCTGGCGGTGGACAACAGCTTCCTGCAGCAGCACCGCATGGACGTCATGAAGCGGCAGGACGTCATCTACGGTGAGGGGACAGAGGGACAGGGACACGGGGACAGGGATAAAGGCATGGGGAATGTGATATACAGGGGTGGGGATGCAGAGATGAGGGACGCGGGGACAGGGGACGCAGGAAGAGGTTGGAGAAGCGGGAATGGGGACGAAGGGACAGGGAGGTGGGAATGGGGACACAGGGCCAGGCTGGGTGGCTGTCCCTGGGGTCCTGCTCCCTCTGGGCTGCTGTTGGGGTGTTGTTCCTGTCCCTGGGGGTGTTGTTCCTGTCCCTGTCCCCATGCTGTGTCCCTGTCCCCAAGAGTGCTGTCCCTGGTGTTGTGTCCCTGTCCCCTAGAGTGCTGTCCCTGGTGTTGTGTCCCTGTCCCCAAGGGTTCTGTCCCTGGATGTGCTGTCCCTGTCCCTGAGGGTTCTGTCCATGGGGCCGTGTCCCTGTCCTTAGGGGTTTTGTCCCTGGGAGTCTGTCCCTATCCCCAGGGGTGTGTCCCTGTCCCCATGGCGTGTCCCTGTCCCTGTGGCATGTCCCTGTCCCGAGGGTTCTGTGCCCGGGGGGCGTCCCTGTCCCCGTGGCGTGTCCCTGTCCCGAGGGTTCTGTCCCCATGGTGTGTCCCTGTCCCCATGGTGTGTCCCTATCCCGAGGGTTCTGTCCCCGTGGCGTGTCCCTGTCCCCATGGCGTGTCCCTGTCCCCGTGGCATGTCCCTGTCCCGAGGGTTCTGTCCCCGTGGTGTGTCCCTGTCCCCATGGCGTGTCCCTGTCCCCATGGCGTTTCCCTGTCCCCGTGGCGTGTCCCTGTCCCGAGGGTTCTGTCCCCATGGTGTGTCCCTGTCCCCGTGGCGTGTCCCTGTCCCCATGGCGTGTCCCTGTCCCCGTGGCGTGTCCCTGTCCCCTGGTGACCCCGCCGTGCCCCCGCAGAGCTGATGCAGACGGAGCTGCACCACGTGCGGACGCTGAAGATCATGGGCGCCCTGTTCCGCAGGGCCATGCTGGAGGAGCTGCAGCTGGACCCCGGCACCGTCCAGCGCATCTTCCCCTGCCTGGACGAGCTCAGCCACATCCACGAGCGCTTCCTGGCCCAGCTCCTGGAGCGGCGCCGGGAATCGCTGGCCCAGGACAGCAACAAGAACTTCGTCATCGACCGCCTCGGCGACATCCTCGTCACCCAGGTGGGCAGAAAATCAGGATTTGGGGGGGCGGGATGCGGGGAAATGAGGGTTTTGGGGGACATGGCGGTGGGGATGGTGGAGGGGACGTGCTCACTGATGTCCCCTCGTTGTTCCCACCGCCAAGTTCTCGGGCCCGAGCGCGGAGCAGCTGCGCAAAGCCTACGCCGAGTTCTGCAGCAAGCACACCAAGGCGCTCAAGGAGTACAAGGACCTGCTGGCCCGGGACAAACGCTTCCAGCAGTTCATCAGGGTGGGCTCCCTGGGGACCCCCGGGCTGGGGAGCGGGGTCTGCATCCTCTGAGGGACCCCTGGACTGGGGATCAGGGTCTGCATCCCCCTAGGATGGGAGCTGGGGTGTCCATCCTCTGGGGGACCCTGGGATGGAGTTTGCGGTCTTCATCCTCTGGGGGATCCCCGGCATAGGGTTTGGGGTCTCCATCCTCTGAGAGACTCCTGGGATAGGGATCAGGGTCTCCATCTTCTGGGGGGACCCCTGGGATGGAGATCAGGGTCTGCATCCCCGTAGGATAGGGGTTGGGGTCTCCATCCTCTGGAGGACCCCTGGGCTGGGATTTGGGGTCTCCATCCTCTGGGGGACCCCTGGCATAGGGTTTGGGGTCTCCATCCTCTGAGGGACTCCTGGGATAGGGTTTGGGGTCTCCAAGCTGTGGAGGATCCCTGGGATGGGGATTGGGGTCTGCATCCCCCCAGGATGGGTATTGGGGTCTCCATCCTCTGGAGGACCCCCAGGATGGGGATCAGGGTCTGCATCCCCCTAGGATGGGAGTTGGGGTCTCCATCCTCTGGAGGACCCCTGGGCTGGGATTTGGGGTCTCCATCTTCTGGAGGACCCCCAGGATGGGGGTCTCCACCCCCCAGCACATTCCAGTGGAAAACCCTTCTCCCGCCTCCTTGCCTCAGTTTCCCCAACTTGCGTCCCTCCCTCACTGAGCTCCGGGGGTCTCTGCTTTGCAGAGAGGGGGGGGGTCCCTGCTGATGGGGGTCTCTGCTTTCGGGGGGGCCCTGCTGACAATGCTGACAATGTGTCCCCCTCCCTTCAGCGGGTGACACGCTCCCCCCTCCTCCGCCGCCACGGCGTCCCCGAGTGCATCCTGCTGGTGACGCAGCGCATCACCAAGTACCCGGTGCTCATCGAGCGCATCCTCAAGAATTCCAAAGGTACCTGGGAGGGGCTGGGAGGGGCTGGAACCCACCCGGAGCGTTTTGGGGTGGGGCCGGAATTCCACGATGTCAGCACCCAGGGCACCCCTCTGGCTGTCCTGAGCAGCCCAGACCCTGCCAGGGGGCTCAGGGACCGTGGCACAGAGCCCACGATGCCCCCGTGGGTTTGATTATGACCCGTGGAGCAAATTACCAACCTTGTATGAAGATCAGCAAGGCACAACAGTTTGAGTAGAATATTAGTGAAGCTATCATGGGGTGGAAAAGTAGATTTTGGGGTTTTTGGTATGGGGGGTTTAGGGGGCAAGATGGAGGGATCTGGGTGTGTCCAGCCTTTCTCTTTCTTCTTCTTGGCCTCCATCTCCTGCTGTGATTGTGGCACTTACAGATTGGTTTAGAGTAGAAGCTCACTGTCTAACACAGGTGATAGGTATTGGGAAGTAATTGTAAACATTGTATATGTAGTTTTTAGTATAAAGACATAACACAGCCCTGGGGGCAGGCAGAGTGCCTGGAACTGTCCAGCTGGACAGCCCTCGGCAGGACAGGAGTAAATTTTTTATAGCTAAGATAAAATAAACAACCTTGAGAGCGAGAAATGAAGAGCCCTGACTCCTTCTTCAAGCGCCGGGCTGGGAAAAGAGACTTTGAGACTTTTCTCGGGGTGACTCTGAGCAGCTAAAGACCCCGACCCCATCTCCCCTCCCCTTGTCGCAGACAACGAGGGCGACTGCGCGGACCTGTCGCGGGCGCTGCGCTTGGTGAAGGAGCTGCTGTCGGCCGTGGATGAGGAGGTTCACGCCTGGGAGCTCCGCGGGCGCCTCTGGGACGTTTTCCGGCGCGTGGATCCCCGTGCCAAGGTGCCGCTGTGCTGGGACAGCCGGCCCGGAGCCTTCGGGAGGGACGAGCTGCTCCGCAGGAAGCTGGTGCACAGCGGGGGGATGCTCTGGAAAACGGCGGCCGGGCGCTTCAAAGGTGGGGGAAAAACGGGATGGAGGGATGTGCAGGGAGTGGGGATGCGCGTGGAGCAGGATGGTGGCAGAGCTGCTCTCTCCATGGCTGAGTTTGGGGTCAGCCCTGGGATTTGGGGGGGCTGACAAAACCCAACCCATCCCTGTGGAGTTTTTCCTCACTCGGGGTCACCAAACGTGGGGATGTTCCTCACTCGGGGTCACCAATGGTGGTGGTGTTCGCAGGGGTCCCAGGGCAAAGGAAGGGACGAGAATCTTGGCTCCATGTTTCAAAAGGCTGATTTGTTATTTTATTATATATATATTCTATTAAAACTATACGAAAAGAATAGAAATCATCAGAAGGCTTGAGAAGGAAAGGAATGGATCCCATCCCATTGATCCCATCCCGTTCCATCCCATTGATCCCATCCCATTCCATCCCATCCCATTGATCCCATCCCATAGATCTGATCCCATGGATCCCATCCCATTCCATCCCATCCCATTGATACCATCCCACTGATCCCATCCTATCCCATCCCATCGATTCCATTGATCAGAATGCTTGAAAAGGAAAGGAATAGAATGATAATAAAATCTTGTGGCTCTCAGAGAGTCCGAGACAGCCGGACTGTGACTGGCCATTAATTAGAAACAACCACATGAGACCAATCACAGATCCGCCTGTTGCATTCCACAGCAGCAGATAATTGTTGTTTACATCTCATTCCTGAGGCCTCTCAGCTTCTCAGGAGAAAAAAAGTCCTAGCAAAAAGATTTTTCATAAAATGTGTCCATGACCCATCCCAGATGTCCTGGTGCTGCTGATGACGGACGTGCTGGTGTTCCTGCAAGAGAAGGACCAGAAATACACCTTCCCCATGCTGGTGAGCCTCCCCCTCCTCACCCTGACCCTCACCTGGGGCTTCCAGAGCACCATTCCCCAATTCCCAGCGCTCCCCAATCCCTCAGGACAAGCCTGCTGTCATCTCCCTGCAAAACCTGATCGTGAGGGACATTGCCAACCAGGAGAAGGGGATGTTCCTGATCAGCGCGGCCCCGCCCGAGATGTACGAGGTGCACGCGGCCTCACGGGACGACCGCAACCACTGGATGAAGGTCATCCAGCAGGCCGTCAGCCTGTGAGTGTCCCCGGGAACTGGGGACACCTGGGAGCCCCCCCGGGATGGCTGGGCATGGCTGGGGGGGCCATGGTTGCAGGGTGGGTGGTGGTGGGTGCGTGGATGTGGAGTGGAAAAGGGGCTGGGTGTGGGGTGAGGGGGTGGTGGGGTCTCTGGTTCTGATCCCCCTCCCCATCCTGGCTCTCCCAGCTGTCCAAGCCGCCAGGATTTTCCCCTGATTGAGACGGAGACTGAAGCATCCTTGAGGAAGCTGAAAGGTGGGGGCTCATCCCTGTTCATCCCATCCCATCCCACCCCATCTCACTGATCCCATCCCATTGATCCCATTGATCCCATGCCATTGATCCCATCCCACTGATCCCTTCCTATCCTATCCCATCCCATCCCACTGATCCCATCCCATCCCATGAATTCCATCCCATTGATCCCATCGATCTCATCCCATTGATCCCATTGATCCCTTCCCATCCCATCCCATCCCATTCCATCCCATCGATCCCATCCCATCCCATCTTCTTGATCCTACCGATCCCATTGATCATATTGATCCCATCCCATCCCATCAATCCCATCCTATCCCATCGATCCCATCCCAACCCACCCCATCCCATCCAATCCCATTGATCCCATCGATCCCATCGATCCCATCCCATCCCATCCCATCCCATCCCATCCCATTGATCCCACTGATCCCATCCTATCAATCCCACCATCCCAATCCCATTATCCCATCGACCCATCCCATCCCATCCCATCCAATCCCATTGATCCCATTGATCCCATTGATCCCATCCCATCCCATCCCATCCCATCCCATCCCATCCCATCCCATCCCATTGATCCCACTGATCCCATCGATCCCATCCCATCAATCCCATCCCATCCCATCCCATTGATCCCACTGATCCCATCCCATCAATCCCATCCCATCCCATCGATCCCATCCCACTGATCCCATCCCATCTCCTTGATCCTATTGATCCTATTGATCCCACTGATCCCATCCCATCAATCCCATCCCATCCCACTGATCCCGCTGATCCCATCCCGCGCCTCCCGCCCCGCCCCAATCCCCGCTGACCCCGATCCCTCCTCTCCCGGGCAGAGCGGATGGAGCAGCAGGACCGGCAGATCGCGGCGCTGCTGGAGGACAAGGTCGGCATTTTTGCCGACATGCTGGCGCTGGGCAGCGGCTGCTCCGAGACCCCCACAGCCCCCCGGGGCACCCCCTTCCCTGGGGACCCCACCCGGGGCCCCCGAGGGGACGTTCTGCTGCACGACGCCATCCGGGAAGGTACAACAGCGCTCTGGAATCCTTTTTTGAGTTATTTCCATAAATTTTTGGAGGTTTAAAACATATTTAATATAGCTTAGTTACTTTTGGAGGCATAAAAATAAGTGGTGTGGTTTTCGTTTGTAGAGTTGGAAGTAAAAACATAAAATAATAAATAAAAGGGGAAATAATAAGCAGAGAAAATTGAGTTGGGTCTTAGACATTTTTGGTTTTGGTAAAACATTTTATAAAAGTAGTTAGTTTCGTTATTTACTCCTTTTTCTAGGTGGGACTTTTTGGGTTTTGTCTAATTAGCTGCTTTCAAGTTTAAGGTGAAATTCTTTAGGCTTATGAGGTTGCTTTTTTCATCTAACCAAAGAGAGAAACTTCTGAGCTTCTTTCCTGTCGAAGAGAACAAAAAAGAATTTTGTCACTCCGTCAACAAAAAGCAGCTCCGGGATGGGGTGGGAAGGAGAAGTACGGGATGGGATGGAAAGTTCTGGATGCGCCGGGATGGGATGGAAAGTTCTGGATGCACCAGGATGGGGAAACTGAGGCAGGGGCCCACCCTTCCCCCCACAGTGGAGTGCCTGAAGGAGATTTTTACGGGATGCAGCCGGGATCGGGACCAGAACCAGAACCAGAACCAGAACCAGAACCAGAACCAGAACAACCCCCGAGGCCGAGAGCTGCCCCAGCCCCAGTGCCAGCAGTAAGGGGGGGACGCAGGGAGGGGTTGCTGGGTGGGGACGCAGGGAGGGGTTGCTGGGTTGGGGAGACCCCAGAGACCCCCTTGGGGCTCACCCAACCTTCCCCTGCAGACGGTGACTCCGGCAGCATCAACGGCTCCTTGGAATTCCGGGCGGATCCGGACGCTGGGCAGCGGGTGAGTTGGGGAGGGGGCACAGGGGGGACACTTGGGGGGCACAAGGGGGACAGCTGGGGACCCCCAGCCCACACTGGGACCCTCAATGTCACGCCACTCTCTTCCGCAGGACGGCAATGGGAACCAGGTCCCGCCGAGGGGATCCCAGGAGGTGAGGAAAGGGTTTTGGGGTGATGGGGTGGTGCCCACCCCGTGGTGCCTCAATGGGGTCCCCCCCACCCCAATGTGGAATTTGGGGTTCACCTCCCCTCTCCCCAATCCTGTCCCCTACAGGAGATCAACCAGCGCCTGGTGAACCTGTACGGGCTCCTGCTGCGGCTCCAGGTGGGACAGGGGGACACCGGAGGGACAAGGGGGGACCCTTGCCCTAATCGACTCTGTTCCCACATCCATTCCCTGTCCTCTTTCTCCCCCCTTGCCCCTCTTTGTCCCCTTGTCATTCCTCTCCTTATTCTCATTGCTCCCTGTTCCCTCTTGCCCTCTTCCCCCATTTTTCCCCCCTTTTTCCCCTTTCTTCCTCCTTTTCCCCATTCCCTCCTTTTCCCCCTTTCCCGCTTTGTTCCCTTCCCATTCCTCTCTTTCTCCTCATTGCCCTCTGCTCCCTCTTGCCCTCTTGCCCTATTCCCCCTTTTCCCCCCTTCTTTTCCCCCTCCCCCCCCTTCCCCCCCTTTTTCCCCTTATTTTCCCCTTTCCCCCTCTTCTTTTCCCCTTCCCCCCTTTTTTTTCCCTTTTTTCCCCCTTTTTTTTCCCCTTTCCCCCCTTCTTTTCCCCCCTTTTCCCCCGTTCCCCCTCCTTTTTTCCCTTTTTTTCCCTTTTTTCCCCCTTTTTTTCCCCCTTTCTTCCCCTTTCTTTTCCCCCCCCCCCCCTCTTTTTTTCCCCTTTTTTTCCCTTTTTCCCCCTTTCCCCTATTCTTTTCTCCTTTCCCCTGAGCCCTCTCTCCCCTCAGGTGCACCTGACCCACCAGGAGGTGCTGCTGGAGCTGCAGCTGCCGGAGGGGCTGCAGCGGCCGCGGCCCCGCCGGGGCTCCCAGCCGGCCGTGCCGGTAACCGGAGCGGCGGAACCGGCTGCCGGGGCGGAGCTGGCGCTGCTGCAGCGGCAGCACGGGCTGGTGCAGGAGGAGCTGAGCCGCTGCCGCCAGCTGTGCCAGGAACGGGCGCAGGAGGCGGCGGCGCTGGAGTCGCGCCTGCGGGACAGCGAGAGGGAGCGCTCCCGGTTGGAACGGGAGCTGCAGGAGGCGAAGGGGGCGCCGGCGGGGCCGCGGGGCCGGAGGGCGGCGGAGCCTCGGCGGAGGAGCCTCCCGGCTGGGGATGCGCTGTACCTGAGCTTCACCCCCCCGCAGGTGAGCGCGAGGGCACCGAGGGCACTGAGGGCACCGGAGGAACCGGGGGCACCAGAGGAACCGGGGGACCGAGGGCACCGGAGGGATCAGGGGCACTGAGGGCACTGGAGGGACCAGGGGGAGTGGAGGGACCGGAGGGTCCGGGAGCACCGAGGGCACTGGGGGGACCGAGGGCACTGGAGGCACAGGAGGGACCGGAGGAACCGGGAGCACCGAGGGCACCGGAGGAACCGGGGGCACCGAGAGCACTGAGGGCGCTGGAGGGAGCGGAGGGAGCAGAGGGACTGACGGTACCGGGGGACCGAGGGCACCAGAGGCACTGAGGGCACCGGAGGGACCAGAGGGACTGAAGCCACCGCGAGGGACCGAGGACACTGGAGGGACCAGGGGCACTGAGGGCACCGGGGGCACCGGAGCGACCGGGGGGCATTGGAGGCACTGAGGACACTGGAGGGACCGAGGGGACCGGAGGGACCGAGGACACCAGAGGGACCGAGGACACCAGAGGGACCGAGGGCACCGGAGGCACTGGGGGCACTGGGGGCACTGGGGGCATTGGAGGAACCGGAGGGAGCGGGGTCACCGAGGGCGCTGGAGGCACCGGGGTCACCGAGGGCACAGGAGGAACCGGGAGCACCGGGGATGGGCACAGCCCGGGGGTTTCGCTGTCAGTTCTGTCCGGGTGCAGCCCCCACGCTTCTGAGGGGGGGGCTCTGGGTGAATCCCCCTCCTCTCTGTGTCCCCCCCCCGCAGCTGAGCCACGCCAGCCCCCCCGCCGTTATCCCGTTCCACGCCCCCGCCTTCCCCGGCTCCCGGGACGAGCTGGAATTCCGAGGCACCGACCCCGAACGGCTGCGGGAGGGTGAGGACACCCTGGATGTACTCCTGGAGGACGAGGGGGGCTTGGGGGGTCGCCACTCCCCCCCCGCCAGCCCCCGAGGTGGGTCCCTGTTTTTTTGAGGGGGGTAGGGGTAGATCCCACCTTGGTATCCCGATTTTATTTTGTTAACCTGGAATTTTTCCCGTAGATTTCCTGAGGATGCAGGATATTCCCGAGGAGGTGGAGAACAGCCAGGAGCTGAAGGAGGGCGACGGGGACAGTTAGGGACCCCCGCAGCCCCCCCAGCACCCCACAATTCACCCCCCCAGGACACGCCGGGGGTTGGATCCAGCTGTGGGGAGCGTTGGGAAAAGCGGGACGGGGACGCTGCTATTCCCACGGGAGCCTTATGGGAATTGGGGGGTTGGGGGGGTCCTGTCGCCCCCTCCCCTACTCCAACCCGGGGGGGACAGGGGTGACAGCGTGTCCCTCCTCTTCCCGCTGGGATTTATTTATTTATTTGGATGTTTTGGGGTGCGGGGGGAGTGGGGGGGAACCTCCCGTTCCTGGGTCAGCGGTGACAGTGACCCACCCCCGGTATCGGGGGGCTGCCCAAGGGTGGGGCGGGGAGGGACGGGGTCCCCGCGGATTAACTGTAAAAACAAAGGATAAAAGAAATGAAAAAAAATATTAAAAAAAAAAAATTTGGAAAACGGTGAAAATGAAGAGTTTGGAGCCAAAATGAGGAGGGGAGGGGACTGGGGGCGGCACGGAGCAGCCGGGGCGGGGGTGTCTCATCAGAGCAGTGAGGGGGGTCTCAGCCGGGGGTCTGGGCCGGGTTTGGGGCGCGCCCGCAGGGCGGGGCCGCTCCCGGGGCGGTGCCGAAGCCGCCGGGCCGGGTGCGGGACCGGGCGCGGGGCGGGGCGGGCGGAGGACGCGGCCCCGGAGCGGCGGCTCCTGGGGGTCCCGCAGGAGGAGCGGGGGTCGGGGGGCCGGGAACGGAGGCGTGGGGGTCCGGGGATCCCGGGGCGGGGGTCCCGGCCATGAAGAGGATGTTCTCCTGCTCCAGCTCGCAAGTGACGGTGAGTCCCGGCAGGGAGCAGGGGGCCCGTGCCGGCTGCGACCCCAATCCCGATCCCGGCTGCGACCCCGATCCCAATGCCGATCCCAATGCCGATCCCAGCCCGTGCCAGCTGCCATCCCAATGCCGGTGCCAGCCCTGATCCCAGCCCCGACGCTGCCTCAGTCCCGACCCCAACCCAGCTCTGACGATCCCAGCTGCAATTCCATTCCCAGCCCCGATTCTGGTCCCAATCCTGGCTGCAATCTCTGTCCCAGCCCCAAATCCATCCCGATCCCAATCCCAGTTCTGATGCAGGTCCCGATGCCCTCCTGCAATCCGAGCCCTATTCCCAGCTTCCAATCCCAGTTCAACCCCAATCGCAGCCCCAATCCTGACCCCAATCCTGCCCCATTGCCTTGCCCCCAGCCCTGGCCCTGCTGCAGCTCCCGCAGCCCATCCCAGTCCCGGCTCCCGTTCTCAGACCCCGCTCCCGGTGCCGGTGCCGGTGTCACCCCTCCCGGTGCCACGCTGGAGCCCAGCCCAGCTCGGTGGCACTCGCCAAACCAGCCTGGCGGGCACAGGCCGGGACACGCTCCGGCCTCTCCGCCCCCTCCCGGTTCCGCGGGGATCCCGGATCCCTCACGGAGCCCCGCGGGGTGGGGAAACTGAGGCAGGACATGCGTGGGGGGGACCCGCACTGGGGGGGGTCCTGTCTGGGGATGGGCTTTGGGGTCCTGTCCTGGCTTTGGGGTCCTGTCCTGGATTTGGGGACCCCCCCCAGCAGATGGAGAGCTGGACGCGGCAGGACCAGAAGCTCCTGGAGGCGGTGACACGAGGGGACGTGGCCCGGGTGGCCGCCCTGGCCGCCCGCAAGGCCGCCCGCCCCGCCAAGCTCAACGCCAGGGGACAATCCGCGTATGTCACCGCCGGGGGGGGGACACGGGGGTGGCTCCGGGAGGGGGGGACACACCGGTCACGGTCACCTCTCACCCCCCCCAGGCTCCACCTGGCCGCGGCCGGGGGTCTCACCGAGTGCCTGACGCTGCTGCTGGAGCACGGGGCTCCCGTCAATGAGAGCAACGATGATGGTGGGTGGGGACACCTTGGGGACACCTTGGGGACACCTTGGGGACATCCAGGCAGGTGCCTGTGTCACTTCTGGAAGAGCCCAGAGCTGTCCCCCAAGGGAGGGACCCCCGGGAGCACCCTGGGGAGTGTCCCTGAGGAGGGGGTGTCCCCTGATGGAGGGGCGTGTCCCCTGGGGGTGTCCCCAAGGAGGGGGTGTCCCCCAGGAGTGTCCCCAGCCCGTCCTGTCCCCACAGGCAGCACCGCCCTGCACTTGGCCACCATCGCCTGCCAGCCCCAGTGCGTGAAGGTGCTGCTGCAGGTACGGGGAGGGATGGGATGGGATGGGATGGGATGGGATGGGATGGGATGGGATGGGATGGGATGGGATGGGATGGGATGGGATGGGATGGATGGAATGGGATGGGATGGGATGGGATGGGATGGGATGGGATGGGATGGGATGGGATGGGATGGGATGGGATGGGATGGGAATGGGAATGGAAACTGGAATGGGAGGGAGTGGGATGGGAGCAGGAATTGGAATGGGAAAGGGAATTGGAATTGCAATTGGAATTGGAATTGGATGGGAATAGGGTAGGAGTGGGATGGGAACAGGAACTGGATTGGGATGGAGCTGGGGGTGAAAATAGGGATGGAGATCAGGAGAGAGACAGGGATAAGGACACGGACTGGGCATGCAGAGGAGGACGAGCATGGAGGTGGGGATGGGGACAAGGACAGGGAACAAGGACGGGGATGAGGACGGGAACAGGGCTGGGATGGGGGGCCCAGTGCCATTCCCATTCCCAATCCCAATCCCATTCCCATTCCCATTCCCAATCCCAATCCCCAATCCCAATCCCAATCCCATTCCCAATCCCAATCCCACCCCCTTCCCGCTGTCCCCCCAGCACGGAGCCAACGAGCGCCACGTGGACGGGCAGAACCGGACACCGCTGCACTGGGCTGGTGAGGGGGGGGACACGGGGACACCCCGGGATTTGGGGGACACCAGAGGGGTCCCCCAGAGCCCCTGCAGTGACCCCGTCCCCCCTGCAGCCTCCTCGGGCTGCGCCTCCAGCGTCCTCCTGCTCTGCGACCACGAGGCGCCGCTGGATGTCCCCGACGCCGTGAGTGGGGACAGGGGGACAGCAGGGGGTGGCAGGGGACAGTGAGGGTTGGTGGTCACCCCACGTGTCCCCTCAGCACGGCCAGACCCCCCTGATGCTGGCAGCACAGGGGAACCACGTGGCTGTTTGTGCCCAGCTCCTGCGGCGTGGGGCCGAGCCCGGGCTGGCCGACAGGGATGGCAGGTGGGTGACAGGGGACACTGGGAACACTGGGGACACTGGGAACACTGGGGACACTGGGGACACTGGGATGCCCTGGGGACATCGCTCTGTGGTGTCACCAATGCGGGGAGGGGATGGGAGTCACCTGTGCCACCGTGTCACGGTGCCATCTTGTCACCGTGCCCGTGTGCCACCCCCTGCCATGGCTCACTGTCCCCGTGTCCCTCGGTGTCACATCCCCGTGTCCCTCCGTGTCACATCCCCGGCTCAGGACGGCGCTGGAGCTGGCCCTGGCTCACGGCAGCCTGGAAGCGGCTGAGCTGCTGCAGGGCCACAAGAAGGACAAGGACACCGGGAATGTCACCGGGAATGTCACCGGGAATGTCACCGGGGAAGCCCCGAGCTGGGCTCTCCGGAAGGTCCCAAGGAGAGGTGAGACCTCCCTCCCACAAAAAGGGAAAAAAAATGTGGGGAAATGGGAAAACAACGGGGGGAATTTGGAAAAAAATAGGGAAAAATTGGGAAAACGGGATTGTGTTTTTCCCTCCAGCAGAGAATGGTGCTGGGCGGGTGGGAATCCAGGGCGAGGAGGAGGAAGAGGAGGAAGAGGAGCAGCGGGACGGACGCGCTGCCCGGTGGCTGCGGGAGGAGCTGGAGAGGAAGACTCTGGAATGCCGGAGGCTGGAGGAAGCTGCCGAGGGCATCCGGCGGCGGCTGCGGGAGCTCGTGCGGCTCCTGCCGGGACGGGGCGCGGGTGAGGATGAGGAGGAGGATGAGGATGAGGAGGATGACGGCGCCTGCCTGGAGCTCCTGGCCCGGCGCGTGGCGGAGCTGAGGAAGAGGACGAGGGATGAAGAGTGGGAAGGAGGAGGACACGGCAGCAGCGAGGCTCCGGCGCTGCTCCCGTTCCTGGCCTGGCTGGGGGAGGAGTGCTCCAAAATGCGGGAAGCGAAGGCCGGAGCCTTCTCCCGGAGCCGGGAGCTGCGTCGGGAATCCGAGCGATCCCTCCGGGCCGAGCCCGCCTGGGAGCAGCTGGAGCAGCAGGACCAGATCCACGCCAGGATTCTCCAAGGATCCCAAATCCTCCTGGAAAAACTCCGCCGGTGCTCGGTGAACGGCGCGGAGCCGGCTGCGGGCGGGAAGCGGCGGGAGGAGATCCCGAAGGAGGGCGGGAGGATGGAGAAGGAGCTGCTGGAGCTGCGGGAGGGCAACGGGAAGCTCCTGGTGGAGCTGGCGCGGCTGGGCCGGGAGCGGGAACGGCTGCAGCAGGAGCTGCGGGAGCTGCGGGATCCCGGCAAGCGGGACGAGGCGTGGAGGCTGCGCCGGGAGCTGCGGGCGCTGCGGGACGGGCTGGGAGCGCGGGTGCGGGAGGCGGGCGGCGACAGCGGGGCCGGGATCCTGCGGGACCTGCACCGGCGGCTGGACGCGCTGGTGCGCTCCCAGCACGAGGCCCTGCAGCTCATCACGGAGATGGAGGAGGGAGAGGCCGGAGAAACCCCCGGGAGCGACGGGGAGGGCGGGAGAGCGGGAGAAGCGGGAGAGGCGCGGGGCACGGAGAGCGGCACCGCCGGTGTCCCGCCGGGCTCGGAGGCGGAGCGGTGGCGGGAGGCGGCGGCGGCGGCCGAGGAACGGGCGGCCGGGAGGGAACGGGAGCTGCGGGAGCTGCGGGAGCGCGCGGAGGGGTTGGAGCAGAGCGTGGCGGCGCTGCGGGAGCGCGCGGGGCGGCTGGAGCGCGCCTGCCGGGACAAGGACGGGAAGGTGAGCGACGGGCTGGGGACGGGGACGGGACCTTCCCAGCACCAGTCCCACTCCCGTCATCATCCTCCTGCCATCCTTCTCCCCATCGCCGACCCCTTCCCATCTTCTTCTTCCTCCCTTATCCATCCCCATGTCCCTCTATCCCCTTCCCGGTCCTCTTTCCATCATCGTCCCCTTCTCATCGTTGTTCCCATCACCATCTGCATCCCCATTCCCACCCCATCCCTATCCCCATTCCCATCCCATTGATCCCATTGATCCCATCCCATTGATCCCATCCCATCCCATCCCATTGATCCCATTGATCCCATCCCATCCCATCCCATCCCATTGATCCCATCCCATCCCATTGATCCCATCCCATCCCATCCCATTTCCACCCCATCCCTATCTCCATCCTGTTCCCCCTCCCAGCCCCATTTTGGGGACACCTCAGGGACCTCGGGGGGAACTGAGCAGGACTTTAGGGGATGACAGGGATCAAGGGGGCTCTTGGGGGATGCAGAGAGCAACCAACCCCCCCCAGCCCCCCCAATTCTGCCCCTGACTTTGCCCCCCCAGCTGAAGCAGCTGCTGGTGGAGACGGAGAAACTCTCGGCCGAGGTGTTGGGGCTGCGGGGCAGGAGCGCCCGGCTGCAGCTCCAGCTGGAGGTGAGGCCAGGCCCGGTGTCACACCGTGTCACCCTTTGTCACCTCTTGTCACTCTGAGTCACCCAGTGCCGCCCTGTGCCCCCCAGGTCCAGCAGAAGCAGCACCGGGACACTGTGGCCGTGTACCGGAGCCACCTCCTCCAGGCTGCCCAGGTGGGACCCCCCGGCCCTGTCCGGGGTCTCTGGGGGGTGGGGGCACAGTTTTGGGTGGGATCCCAGCAAAACCCACCCTCCCTCCTCCGCAGGGATTCATGGACGAGGGCGTCCACGCCGCGCTGCTGCGGATCCTGCGGGCCGAGGCGGGAGCGGGGCCGTGGCATTAAACCGGGAAATTGTGACACACACGTGGCCGTGTCCCATTCTGTGTCCCTTTCCGTGTCCCGTGTCCCCATCCTGTGTCCCTTTCCATGTCCCATCCCGTGTCCTGTGTCCCATCCCATGTCCCCATCCCGTGTCCCATGTCCCCATCCCGTGTGCCATTCCGTGTCCCATCCCCTGTCCCATTCCGTGTCCCATTCCGTGTGCCATCCCATGTCCCCATCCCATGTCCTGTGTCCCTTTCCATGTCCCATCCCGTGTCCCCATCCCGTGTCCCCATCCTGTGTCCCATCCCATGTCCCATCCCATGTCCTGAGTCCCATTCCGTGTCCCATCCCATGTCCTGTGTCCCATCCCATGTCCCATCCCATGTCCTGTGTCCCATCCCATGTCCCCATCCTGTGTCCCATCCCATGTCCCATCCCATGTCCTGTGTCCCATTCCGTGTCCCATCCCATCCTGTGTCCCATCCCATGTCCCCATCCCATCAGCCCGGGGAAGGGGTTGTACCCTCTCCATTCCCCTGGAATCCCCCCGAACCCACGCAAACCCCACTCCAGGACGGGGCTGGGATCCCGCTGGAATTTTATTCCCGCTCCTCCTCCCCCCGCGCCCGCCACCGCCCCAGCGCGAATTTGGTGCCGGTGCTGACGCGCTCCAGGTCGGGGCCGCGGGCCGGGGCGCGGCGCAGGAGGATCCCGGTGGCGATCCGGGAGCTGCGGAAGCCGTCGGGGCTCAGCTCCGTGATCCTGGACCGGGCAACGGGCTCAGCAACGGGGCCACGGCGGGGCTGGGCAGCCGCAGGGGCTCTCCAGCCTCGTGTCGCTGTCCCCAGGGTGGCGGGGGGGTCTCACCCCACGGTGGTCGGCAGCTCGCTGGGGAATGATCCTGATCCCAATCCCGGTTCCGATCCCGGTCCCGGTGCCTCGGCTCCATCCTCGGTGGCAGCGATGGCTTCCAGGACCCGAGGCTCCAGCCAGGCCACGGCGCTCACCTCACCCGGGCTCGGGCACAGCCGGGCCTGGGCATGGACCCCTCGTGGAGGGAGAGACCCCCGCGGTGGGGGGGAACCCCAACCTCCATAGGGACCCCCACCCAGAGAGGGACCCCAACCTCAGGAGGGGCTTCCAGGGGGGGGAACAGCCTGGCCGTGGAGGGACCCCCACCCTCAGAGGGACCCCCAACCCTCAGAGAGACCCCCACCCTCAGAGGGACCCCAACCCTCAGAGGGACCCCCACCCTCAGAGGGACCCCAACCCAGAGAGGGACTGCAACACCCAGAGGCGCCCCCCACCCACGAAGGACCCCCATGGAGGTGTCCCCCACCCTCGGAGGTGCCCCCCACCCATGAAGGGACCCTCTCAGAGGTGCCCCCCCCGGCCCCCGGCGGTGTCCCCACCTGCAGCCGCTGGCGGGGCTCAGCCGAGCGCAGCCCCAGGTAGGTGACAATGTGGTGGCACCGCGGTGGCCCCCAGCTCAGCGAGGGGGGGAACAGCGACTGCGGGGAGCAGGGGTGACCCGTGGGACAGAGCGGCCACCTGGGGGTGTCACCCCCTGCCCAGCTTTGAGGTTGGGGGGGTCGTTACCTCCCAGAGGCCGAGCAGGTGCCACGAGAAGGTTCCAGGCTCCAGGCGCAGCCCCGTCTCCTCTGCCAGCTCCCGCAGCCCCGCGGCCACCAGCTGGGGGGGTTCGGGGTGTCACAGGTGTCCCCACACTCACCTGAGCGCCCCCTGGCCCTCCCCGCGGTGTCACCTCACCTCTTCTCCCGGCTCCAAGTGCCCACCTGAGTGCGGGGGGGGACAGGAGTAGTCAGGGGGACCCCAAAACACCTGTGACCCCCCAGAGCTGCTGTCCCCCGTCCTCGCGCTCACCTGGTGGCACCCAAACGTTGGGGAAGTGGCGCAGGGTGCTGGCCCGGCGGGTCAGCAGCACGTGGCCGCAGGTGGCCTCCAGCAGCACGGCCACCGCTGCCGCCACCCCCGCGGGTCCACCCCGGTCACCTGGCGTGTCCCCTCGCAGCTTGGCGGGGCAGAACGGGGGTCTCTGCGGGGACAGGGGATGTCAGGGATGCCACCGGGGGTGGGGAGGGACACCGGGGCTGGTGGCGTCGCGCACCTTGAGGACGGTGACGGTGGAGCCGGGGAAGGGGACATCGGAGATGAGGAAGCGGCCGCGCTCCAGCCCGCAGCTCACCAGGGCCACGTCGGTGTGCGCGGGGCAGAACACGCCGGTGACACTCTGCGGGGACACCGCTGTCACTGTCCCCGCGCTGTCACCGCAGTGACCGCTCCCTCTGCTCTGCACTGACCCCCCCGTTACCCCCATAGTCCCCAGACCCCTCCATTGCCCCCGGTTCCCCCCGGTTCCCGCCGGTGCCCCCCGGACCTGCCCGAACGCCGCCGCCCCCCCCGCCCCCGCGCGCCGCACGTGTACGAGCACGCGCGCGCCCGCCATGACGGGGGCGGGGCCTCCTGGGGAAGGGGGCGGGGCCTGACTCCTCCCGGTGGGGGGGCGGGGCCTCACCCGAGCTGGAGATTGCGCCCCCTGCAGGAACCGCCGGGAATGGCGCCGCCCTCGGGAGGGCACCGGAGATTGGGGACAGTTTTGTGTCCCTCTGTCCTGTGTGTGTCCCTCTGTCCTGTCTGTGTCCTTCTGTCCTGTCTGTGTCCCCCGTGTGTCCTGTGGGTGTCCCATGTGTCCCCCGTGTCCCGTGTGTGTCGCCCCGTGTGTCCTGTGTGTGTCCCCCGTGTCCTGTGTATGTCCTCGTGTGTCCCTCCTGTGTCCCCCGTGTGTCCTGTGCGCGTTCCACGTGTCCTGTGTGTCCATGTCCTCCGCCTTCCCCCACTGGCGACACTGTCACCTGCCACCCCTCGGCGACACGACCATGGCTCCGGGGACACCGCCGTGTCCCCAGGGCTGCCACCATCGCTCCGGCGACACCGTGTCCCCGAGCGGTGCCATCCCAGGCCGTGCCAGCAGATGTCACCCCGTGCCCGCCCCCTCGGGGCCCCCCCGAGCCTCAGGGGTGTCCCCAGCATCCCCAGGGGTGACACTCAGGGGACACCCCGGGGGGCAGCTCAGTGCTCCCAGTATGTCCCAGTAACTCCCAGTAGCTCTCGGTGGCCACACCACGGTGCAGGTGACAGAGGGGGACACACACACGGGGTGGCCGCCACACCACGCGCGCGCCCGGCGGTTACACGCGGGAGCGCGCACCGATCTGGGGGGGGGAGAAGGGGCGGGGGTGTCACAGCCGCGCACACGCGCGTGCAAAAAACCCCCAACCCCCACCCTCGGCAGTTAATGAGGATCATCTCATTAACGGGGATTAACGCCTATCTATAGGGCGGCCGCGGGGGGAGCCCCGGGCCCGCGGCGGGGGCTCTGCGCTCCCTACGGGGGTCCCCGGTCCCGCCCCCGCTCCGGCCGGTGCCCGGTCCCGGCCCGTTCCGGGGCGGAGCCGCTCGGGACCGAGCGGGGAGCTGGAGCCGGTACCGAGCGCCGAGGGGTCGGGAGGGGAGGGGGTTGGGGGGATGTTGGGGGGGTGGTGGAGGGGTGGTGGAGGGGTGGGACGGGGTGAGTTTGGGGTGGATTTGGGATGGTTTGGGGTAGTTTGGGGTGGGTTTGGGGTAGTTTAGGGTGGTTTTGGGATGGTTTGGGGGTGGTTTTGGGGTGTAGGCTGGGTGTTGTGGGGTGCTGGGGCAGGGGGTGGGTTTGGGGTGGTTTGGAGTGGGTTTGGAGTAGTTTAGGGGTAGTTTAGGGTGGTTTCGGGTGGGTTCGGGGTGGTTGTGGGGTAGTTTTAGGGTGTAGGCTGAGTGTTGTTGGGGGGGGGTGGTGGGGTGGGGGGGTGGTTTTGGGGGTAGTTTGGTGGTTTGGGGTAGTTTTGGGGTAGTTTTGGGGTGGTTTTGGGGTGGTTTTGGGGTAGTTTTGGGGTGGTTTGAGGTGGTTTTAGGGTAGTTTTGGGGTGCAGGCTGGGTGTTGTGGGGTGCTGGGGCAGGGGGTGTGTAGGGCGCTGTACGGGGCCATGGAGCGTGGGGACGGGGCGGTTTTGGGGCGTTTTAGGGTTTTGGGTGGAAGGTGTCGTGGGGGTACTCGGGGTGCGGTTTTGGGGTGTAGGGGGGTGATGTCCCTGCACTGGTGGCACTGGGAGCACTGGGAGGAGGTTACTGGGGACTTTGGGGCAGGAACACTGAGAAATGGGAACCACTGAGAGGACTGGGGACACTGGGAACACTGTCCCCACATTGTCCCCACTCCACCCCCCCCCCATCCCCGTGCCTCAGTTTCCCCCCGCTCGCAGCCCGGGGCGGGGCGGGGGGGTCGCTCTCAGCCCCACCCGCGATGCCGGGGGTCCCGCTGCTCTTCGTCCTCCTCCTCCTCCTCCTCGTGGCCGGGACCCCCGCGCAGTCCTTCCCGCGGGACCTGGTGGCTCGGAGCACCGTGGGGCTGGCAGGTGAGCGGGGCTCGGGGGGGCGGCCCCGGGGTGCGGGTTGGGGGGGCTGGCTGCGATCCCAGCCCCAATCCCAATCCAAATTCCAGCCCCGATTCTGGTCCCGATCCTGGCTGCGATCCCTGCCCCAATCCCAATCCAAATTCCAGTCCAGATGCTGGTCCCGATCCGGGCGCGATTCCCCTGCCCCAGCCCCAATTCAACTTCAGATGCTGGCCCCAATCCGTGCCCCCAGCATCCAGCCCCAGTTCAACCCCAATCGCAGCCCCAACCCCAATCCTGCCCCATTGCCTCGCCCCCAGCCCTGGCCCCGCTGCAGCTCCCGCAGCCCATCCCAGTCCCGGTTCCCGTTCTCAGACCCCGCTCCCGGTTCCCGTTCTCAGACCCCGCTCCCGCTCCCAGTCCCGGTTCCCGCTCCCAGTCCCGGTTCCTGTTCTCAGACCCCGCTCCCAGTCCCGGTTCCCGCTCCCAGTCCCGGTTCCCGTTCTCAGACCCCGCTCCCAGTCCCGGTTCCCGCTCCCAGTCACGGTTCCCGTTCTCAGACCCCGCTCCCAGTCCCGGTTCCCGTTCTCAGCTCCCGCTCCCAGTCCCGGTTCCCGCTCCCAGTCCCGGTTCCCGTTCTCAGACGCCGCTCCCGGGGGTCACCGGGGGTCTCACCGCCCCCCCCCCCGCTCCCCGTTCCGCAGCCACCGCCGCGTACCCGCGTTTCGCGGGGCTCCGGGGGGACAACGGCACGGCCCGGCTCGGCCTGGACTTCCAGCGGATGCTGCGGCTCAACGGGACGCTCTTCGTGGCCGCCCGGTGAGCGCCCGCTGTGCCGGGGCACGGCTCCGGTGCCGAGCATCCTTAGCTGGGCTTGTGCAAGGATTTGCACGCTCCTACACCCTTGTCAGTGCGTGACCCCGCTGTCCCCCTGTGCGTGCTGTCCCAGTGTCCCCTTGCACACCCGCCGTGTCCCCTTGCACACCCCATGTCCCCTTGCACACCCCGTGTCCTTTGCACACCCCTTGTGTCCCCTTGCACACCCCCTGTGCGTGTTGTCCCCGGGTCCCTTGCACACCCCATGTCCCCTTGCACACCCCGTGTCCTTTGCACACCCCTTGTGTCCCCTTGCACACCCCCTGTGTGTGTTGTCCCCGGGTCCCTTGCACACCCTCCGTGTCCCTTTGCACACCCCGTGTCCCCTTTGCACCCCCCATGTCCCTTTGCACACCCCCCGTGCCCCCTTGCACACTCATCCCCCCCTCCAGGGACCACATCTACGCCTTCAGCCTGCGGCAGGACAAGGGGACGCTGTACCCGGAGCGGGTAAGGGGGACAGGGACAGCGACCTTGGGGACAAAGGGGACACACGGCGGGGGCGAGGGTCCCCGTGCCCACCCCCCCTTGGCACATGTCACCTGGCAGCACCTCACCTGGGAGCCGCAGGACAGGCAGAACTGCGCCATGCGGGGCCGGCGGCAGGTGAGGGGGCGTCAAGGGGACTTTGGGGTGCGGGCTTTGAGGGTGGTGACACCAGGGTCACCTGCGTGTCCCCTCCCGCCCACAGGACGAGTGTCACAACTACATCCGAGTGCTGGTGCCCCGCGACGCCGAGACCCTCCTGGCTTGTGGCACCAACGCCTTCAGCCCCCTGTGCCGCACCTACCAGGTGAGAGGGGGACCCCCGAAATGAGGGGGGGTCCTGGGGGTCTCAGCCCCAGCAGGGCAATTGCCAGAGCACGGAGGTTCTCCATGCTCTGGGGACTGCACCGGGGGCACCTCGAGTGTCACCGGGGGGACCCCGAGTGTCACCTGGGACCCTCCTGAGACCCTGAGTGTCACCTGAGACCCTCCCAGGACACCCCAAAACTGCACTGGGGGGACCACAAGTGTCACCTGGGACCCTCCTGGGACCCCGAGTGTCACCTGAGACCCTCCCAGGACCCCGAGTGTCACCTGAGACCCTCCTGAGACCCTGAGTGTCACCTGGGACCCTCCCAGGGGGACCCCAAGTGTCACCCTAGACCCTCCCGGGACACCCCAACTGCACCTGAGGGACCCCGAGTGTCACCTGAGACCCTCCTGGGACCCCGAGTGTCACCTGAGACCCTCCCAGGCCACCCCAAAACTGCACCAGAGGGGACCCCGATGGGGTTGGCGATGGCACAAGGAGGGTGCTGAGTATTTGGGGAGGGGTGTCACCGTCTCTGGATGTGTCCCCCCCCTCCCCAGGTGAGCAGCCTGGCACAGCAGGGTGACGAGGTCAGCGGCCAAGCCCGGTGTCCCTTTGATGCCAAGCAAAGCATCGTGGCTCTCTTTGTCGGTGGGTGCTGGGCAGCTGGGGGGCACGGGGGGCACGGGGGGGGCACGGGGGTGACCCGGTGTGTCCCCCCCCCGCAGATGGCAGCCTGTACTCGGCCACGGTGGCCGATTTCCAGGCGAGCGACGCCGTGATCTACCGCAGCCTGAGCCCCGGGCAGGCTCCACTGCGCACCCTCAAGTACAGCTCCCGCTGGCTGCAGGGTACCCCGAGATGGGGGGGTCTGGGGGGTCTGGGGTGGTGCGTACGGGGGTCTGGGGGGGTGGGATGGGGGTACAGGGGTGTAGGAGTGTGTGGGGTAGGGGTTACAGGTGTGGAGGGATGTGGCACAGTGGGGCAGGGGGATGTGGGGATGGGGTACAGGGGGTCTGGGGGGGTCTCTGGGGGTGGGATGGGGGGAGGGGGTCTGTGGGGGTCTGTGGGTGTAGGGGGGGTGTGTGGGGTCTTGGGGGGGGGTGGGGTACAGGGGTGGAGGGTGTGGGGTAGGGGTTACAGGTGTGGAGGGATGTGGCAGAGTGGGGCGGGGGATGTGGGGATGGGAAAGGGGTAGAGGGGGTGTGTGGGGGTCTCTGGGGGTCTGTGGGGGTGGGATGGGGGTCTCTGGGGGTCTCTGGGGGTGGGATGGGGGTCTCTGGAGGTCTGTGGGGGTGGGATGGGGTTACAGGGATGGAGGGATGTGGCAGAATGGGGCAGGGGGATGTGGGGATGGGGTCGGGGGGTGCAGGGCTGCAATCTGGGGGTACAGGGGGGCAGGATGCAGAGGAGGGGCTGAGCACAAGGCTGTGGGACAAGGACAGGAGGTGGCAGGAGCTGATGGTCCCTCTGACCTCCCCTGCCCCCCCCCCCAGAACCCCACTTTGTCCAGGTGCTGCCCTACGGCCCCTACGTCTACTTCTTCTTCAGGGAGGTGGCAGTGGAGCTCAGCGCCCTGGGCAAGGTGGGGCACAGGGGATGGGGGGCACAGGGGGGGCACCCAGGGACCCCCACCCTGGGCTCCAGCCAGGGGAGACTCCTGAACCCCTCACCAGGATGGGTGACCCCTGGGCGCCCCCTGAGGTGTCTGAGGGACAGCCACAATGCCCAGGGGTCCCAGGTGCCCTGGGTGGTGACCCTGAGGGTGTCCAGGTGCTGATGTCCAGGTGCCCAGATGCCAATGCCCACAGGTCCCCTGGGTGGTGACCCCAGGTGTTTGGGTGGTGACCCTGAGGGTGTCCAGGTGCTGACCCCACATGTCCAGGTGGTGATCCCACATCTCCAGGTGCTGAGCAGGTTCCCGTACAGGTGCTGGTGACCCTGAGGGTGTCCAGGTGCTGACCCCACATGTCCAGGTGCTGACCCGGTTCCTGCACAGGTGCTGGTGGCCCGGGTGGCCCGGGTGTGCCGCAATGACCGGGGCGGGTCCCCGCGGGTGCTGGAGCGGCGCTGGACATCCTTCCTGAAGGTGCGGCTGCAGTGCTCCGTCCCTGGGGACACCGTCTTCTACTTCGATGTCCTGGAGGCTGTGACGCCCCCCCAGACCCTGCACGGGCGCCCCGCTGTCCTCGCCCTCTTTGGCACCCAACCCAACAGGCAGGGACTCGGGGACACGGGGACATGGGGACAGAGGGACACAGGGATGTGGGGACATGTGGGGACAGAGGGACACGGGGACGTAGGGACATGGGGACATGGGATGTGGGGATGTGGGGATGTGGGGATGTGGGGATGTGGGGATGTGGGGACATGGGGACATGGGGACATGGGGACATGGGGACATTGGGACATGGGGACATGGGGGTGTGAGGACATGGTGATATGGGGACACAGGGACACAGGGACCCGGGGACACGGGGACATGGGGACATGGGGACATGGGGATGTGGGGATGTGGGGACATGGGGACATGGGAATGTGGGGTCATGGGGACCAGGGGACCTGGGGACCTGGGGACCTGGACATGGGGATGTGAAGACAGGGCGATGAGTCGGGACTCACATGTGGACATGGGGACACAGAAAGGGGCATGCCCAGGAGGACATGGGGACGGACTCAAATGGGGACATGGGGACACAGAGGGGCAGCACACGGACACACACAGAGAAACAGAGCCTGGGGACACACCAGGGACACAGAGGGGCTCAAACCAAGGCCCATCGTGTCCCCCCTGCTGTCACCGCAGCATCCCCGGCTCGGCCGTCTGCGCCTTCTACCTGGCAGACGTGGAGCGCTCCTTCGAGGGCCCCTTCGCCGAGCCCCGCGGCACCACCTGGAGCCCGGTGCCGGAGGACAGGGTCCCCCAGCCCAGGTACCAGCCCAGGCACCCCCAGGCACCCCGGGACACCCCCGGGTGCCGCAGACACCGCGTCCCCACACCAGCTGTGCCGCAGGCCGGGCTGCTGCGCCGGGATGGGACCCGCTGCTGGCGTTGTCACCTCTGGGGACTTCCCTGACGAGACGCTGGTGTTCGCCAAGGAGCACCCGCTGCTGCACGGAGCTGTGGGGCCCGCGGGAGGGAGGCCCCTCTTCACCCACACCGGCACCAGGTGCAGGGACAGGGTGGCCTCGGGGACAGGGTGGCCTCAGGAGTGGGACGGACTTAGGAAGTGAGATGCCATAAGAAGTTGGTTTCCTAAATCACCATGGTGCACTGTAAGCTGCCCCAGTATTGTCCTTTTACCTGGTATCTTTAGACATATTTATATATTTATATCGATATAAGTTTATATTTGTATATTTTACATTTTACATTTTACATTTTACATTTTACATTTCACATTTCACATTTTACATTTCACATTTCACATTTTACATTTTATATTATTTTATATTGTATATTTAGACAGTCCACTTAGCCAAGGTATCACGAGGGAACACATTTCTCTCTTTTCTTTTAAGAACGATATATTAGGTGATTTTTCCCCCCCCCCTAAACATTTACAACCAAAAAAACCAAAAAAATATTGAAAGAAAAACATCCCATCGAGAGATTTGAGCTATTTCCTCTCTGCTGTGGAAAAGGGTTATGATAAAAGTTATCACTTTTAGAAAAAGTGATGGATTTGTGGGAGGGGATGGAGCAGCCAGGGAATAATTCATGTGAGGAGGTTCGGGTGCTGCAGGGTGGGGATGCTCCTTGTGCAAGGTCCTTGTGAAGGGTGGTGGGACCACCAGGAAGCCCCTAAGCCTCAAGCCCGGCTTTACCAGGCCTGTCCCGCCGCAGGCTGACCCAGCTGGCCGCGGACACGGGCGCGGGGCCCCGCGGGAACCACACCGTGCTGTTCCTGGGCGCCGAGGACGGGCGGCTGCTCAAGGTCCTGGCAGCTGCACTGAGCCCCGAGGCCACTCAGCCCCCCGGGGGGACCCCGGCACCGAGGGACCCCCGAGAGCCGGGGGACAGCAGGGACAGCAGGGACAGGACGCTGCTGCTGGAGGAGATCAGCCTCTACGACCCCGGGCGGTGAGGGGCAGGCCCAGGGCGGGGGTCTGGGGGTCTTGGGGGGGCTGGAGGGGTCGGGGGGCATTGAGGGGTGCCTGGGGGTGCTTGGGGGTCTTGGGGGTGCTGGAGGAGGCTGGGAGGGGCCATGGGTACTGGGAGTGTTGGGGGCTGGTGGGCATTGAGGGGTGTCTGGGGGTCCTGGGGGTCTTGGGGGGTGCTGGAGGGGGCTGATGGGCACTGAGGGGTTTGGGGTGCTTGGGGGGCCTGGGGGGTGGGTTCTGGGCACTGTGGGGGCTCTTGGGCACTGTGGGGCTGTGAGTGCTGTGGGGTTTGGGGGTGTCGGGGGGGCTCTGCTGACCCCGGGTGCTGTCGTGTGCAGGTGCCACAGCCCAAGGGGGTTTGGGGGGTGTCAGGGGGGCTGTGCTGACCCCGGGTGCTCTGGGGTGCAGGTGTCACAGCCCAAGGGGGTTTGGGGTGTCAGGGGGCTCTGCTGACCCGGGTGCTGTCGGGGTGCAGGTGCCACAGCCCAAGGGGTTTGGGGGTGTCAGGGGCTGTGCTGCCCCGGGTGCTCTGGGGTGCAGGTGTCACAGCCCAAGGGGGTTTGGGGGTGTCAGGGGGGCTCTGCTGACCCCGGGTGCTGTCGTGTGCAGGTGCCACAGCCCAAGGGGATTTGGGGGTGTCAGGGGGGCTGTGCTGACCTCGGGTGCTCTGGGGTGCAGGTGTCACAGCCCAAGGGGGTTTGGGGGTGTCAGGGGGGCTCTGCTGACCCCGGGTGCTGTCGTGTGCAGGTGTCACAGCCCAAGGGGATTTGGGGGTGTCAGGGGGGCTCTGCTGACCCCGGGTGCTCTGGGGTGCAGGTGCCACAGCCCGCGGGGGTCTGGGGTCCCCAGCCGGGTGCTGGGGCTGGAGCTGCACCTGCCGGGCCGGGAGCTGCTCGTGGCCTTCGCCGGGTGCCTCCTGCGGCTGCCCCTGAGCCGCTGCAGCCGCCACGGCTCCTGCCGAGGGTGAGCGGGGCCGGGAGGGGGCTCGGGGGGCTCGGGGGGCTCGGGAGGGATGGAAAGGAGGCGGGAGGGAACGGGGATGTGCGGAATGGGAATGTGGAAAGTGTGCGAGAGAGCGGGAGTGTGCAAGGGACATGAGTGTGCAAAGGCACAGGGACACAAGGGTGTGCGAGGTCATGGAAGCGTCCGAGGGCACGAGGGCAGGGGAGGGGACACGGGCACACACGGGCACAGGGACACGGATGGCAGCTGTGTCCCCGTGTCCCCGCAGGAGCTGCCTGGCTGCCCGAGACCCCTATTGTGTCTGGCTGCCCTCCAGGGGCTGCGTCCCCTTCTCCGAGGACCTTCCGTGAGTTGTCCCTCCCATCCCCGACCTCCTGGGGCGTGTGGGGACCCGCTGGGGACAGAGGGTGATGTCCCCTCTGTGTCCCAGGAGTGGCTTCCAGCAGGACATGGAGGGGTCCCTCGGGATCAGCGGGACCTGCCAAGGTGAACTGGGGGATCACGGGGGACACTGGGAATGTTTGGGGGTTTCTGGGGGGATGCAGGTGGCACCACGGTGGCACTGGGGTGGCTCTGGCACGCGTGGCTGATGCCAGAGGATGGGGAGGATGTGGAGGGGACACGGGTGGCTCCAAGGGACACGGGGGGCCTGGCCTGAGCCTGCTGTGCTCTCACAGGGGCTGCAAGGGACGGTGACGAGGATGGAGACCTGGCGCACGGTCAGTGACATTGTCCGAGTACCCTGGGGTGGGGGGAGACCCCAGGGTTTGGGGAGGGGGACACCAAGGACTGGGGAGGGACTGTGGGGTCCCAGAGACAAGCACGAGACCCCCAGGGACAGGAGAGGGATCCCAGGCGTGGGACAACGATCCCAAGGGTGGAAGAGGAACCCCTGGGAAGGAGAAGGACCCTGGGTTGGGGGGACCCCAGGAACAGGAGAAAGGGGGGACCATGGGGACAAGGGATGGGAGGGGGAACCCCAGGAGTGTGAGCGGGACCAGGGGTCTCTGGGGGGGACACCGGGCTGACGGGAGGTCCCGCAGGGGTCCGGCACCCCGGGCCGGGTGCCGAAGCGACGGTTCCGGTGCCGGTGCTCGTGGGCTGCGTGCTGGGCGCCTTTGCCGTGGGCGCCCTGGCCACCGGGCTGCTGGCCACCTGCTGCCAGCGCCCCGCCGTCCCAAAGCCCCCGAGCCGCCGCGCCCGCGGACCCCGAGACAGCCTCCGTGCCCCGCCTGTACCCCGCGCTGCCGCCGCAGGACGGGAGCGGCACCGGCACCGAGCCCGAGCCCCCGCCGCTGCCCCCGCCCCGCGCCCCGGGACCGGAGCCTCGCGCGGCCCGCGGAGCCCCCGGGCCGGGCCCGCCGGGCAGGGCGGCCGGAAGGAGACGCTGCAGCGGCTGCCCGGGGGCGGCGTGGCCCGTGACCCCTCGGCAGCGGCTCCTTCGCCAACCGGTGCTGCCCAGCGCCGCGGCCGCGCGCCCGTTTCGCCCCCACGACCGGGCTCCGGTGCGCCTGGACGTGCCCCCCGACAGCCCCCCGGCCCCGCGGCGGCCGCTGGCACAGAGCTACTCGCTGGGGGGGACCCCCGTGAACCCCCCCGGGCCGCCCCGGGCTCTCACCCGCATGCACTCGCTGGGGACACCGGGGGGGACACCGGGGGGGACACCCTGGGGACCCCGGCCCGGTGCCCTGGAGCGCCTCGCTGTCCATGAAGCCGCCCCTGCTCCCCAAACCGCTGCTGCTGCCCGCGGCCCCGGGGCGGCCCTGAGACCCTCCCGGGAACCCCCAAACTGACGGGGCGCCCACCTGAGGCCCCCGGAGAGTGTCACCTGAGACCCTCCCGGGAACCCCCAAAACTGCACCTGGGGTACCCAAGTGTCACCTGAGACCCTCCCAGGACCCCGAGTGTCACCTCCCCCGGGGTGCAGGGTCCCCACCACCCCAGCTCTCTGTCCCCATGTCACCAGGACAGCCCCCAGCAGGGTGACAGGGATGCCCGTGTCCCCACAGTGCAGTGACAAGGTCTCCACGTCTCCCATCCCCTTGGTTTTGCTTTTTTTTTTTTAATTCTTTCTAATTTATTTTCTGTTCGTGGGGGATGGGAGTTGCTGTCACCCCCCCTTGGGGACACCAGGAAGGGGGACACATGGCCCAGCCCATCCTACTGTGTAGGAGCAGGGCTGGGCCAGGGCACTGCAACAGTGGCAGAGGATTTTAATAAAAAAATACAGAACAAAAAACCGAATTTAAATGTCGGAATTTCTGCATTCCAAAGCGTTTTCCCTTGGTGGAAAAGGGGGGGCTGAGCATTTGTGTTCTTGTCCCAGCACTCAGGGAATTTGTCCCTGATTTCTTCAGCGATCAAAACAATGGGATAAAAGTCCAAATTAATCAAATAATAATTTGATTTTGTCCCAGGAAGGGGATTGGGGTGGAAGGGAGGGTGCCCCATTCTCAGCCTGACCCCCCAGCTCTGTGCTCCCCTTTCCTGGGTGTCCCAGCAGGATTTGGGATAACTGAAACCACCCACTGCAGAAAGGAGGGAAACACGGGTCCAATTAACCCCAAAGTGTGCTAATTAACCCCAAAGTGTGCTAATTAACCCCAAAGTGTGCTGATGAGAGGGCAGACAGGCAGGGTTCTCCTCGGGAACCATGCGAGGCTGGAGGAGGCGCGGGCAGGAAAATCCCTGACACGGCACAGCCCGGCCTGGCCTCCCGTGGGAGGGAATTTACTGACCAAAAAAATGCTGCTTTTGGCTTAAAAATGCTGCTTTGGGCTTAAAAATGCTGCTTTGGGCTTAAAAAGCTCCTGGTGTTTTTCTGTGGAAGAGCTTGCGTTGGAATTCCAGGCAGAGATCAGTTTTGGTGAGCTTTGGTACATGGATATTTCCAGAAATTAAATCGGGGGATTCACCTCCAAAAGGTGACAACATCCCCTCAGCTTTATTTCCTCCAAAAATAACCCAAACCAGTTCCCATGAGCTCCATGGAGTTTTTATTTTTCATTTCCTCTTCCAAAGGGGAAGTTTTTTCCCCAGCTGAAGGGATTTTTTGGCAAAATCACCTGTTTTGGGGAGAAGGGTGGCAATAACTGAGGGACAGTGGAGAAGGCACAATACAGATCAGCTGCATGTTAAAAAAAAAGCGTTTAGTTGTTTAAAAATAGAAATTTTAGTTTTAAAAAGTGACATTTGTATCTCCAAAGACAAGCAGAATCCCAGGCTGCCATACCTGGATTTCCATGTGCCACCAGTTTACAGCACTGGCCAGTGTGGGAAGTAGAATATTTGCTTAAATATTGTAAAACCAAGGAAATTTTTATTTTGGGTGTTCTGATGAAAAACTCCTTCAAATTCTTTCTGAAACAAATAGGTGAAGGATGGTTTTCCCTGAGAGTGTGAGATGCTCCATGTGACAAACATTTGACGTTGCCTCGATCCAAAAATTACCAATTTTGGAAGAAGAAAATCATGGATAAAAGGGAAAACATCCCTTCCACACCCAAAGCAACACACCAAGAGAATATTTTTGTTGCCATTCCAGATCTGGTCCCTGGGATTTGCAGGTCCTTGCACAAGGTCTGTGTTCAGGCTGGAATTCCCAGGCAGCTCAGCACTAATCCAGCTGGGTGGGATTTCTTCCCATTCCCAACAATGCAGGTATTGACATCCCAGAATAAGCCTGGATCACCTGGCTGGGTGGAATTTTGGGGGGAAAGTTTCAGATCTCTGCAGGTCAAGGTTTCAAAGCACTTTTGGCATGGTAGGAAGTGGAGGGTGGAGGGGCACAGCAGGAACAGCCCTGGATTTAACTAAAAAGAGAGGAAAAAAGAGAAATTTTGCTTTATAAACACCAGGATTAGGAGGTGACAGTGTCATCATGGTGGGTGTTCCCACAGCACGTAGGGAAATGTGGGGAAGGCAGGTGAGATCCCACCTGGATGGATTTCAAAGGTTGGAAAGAGGTGGAACCAAGGTGCAAAGAAAATAAAAAGAGTTGCCAGCGATGAAAAGTTGGGAGGGAAATGAGAAAAATATTTTTCCTCCTGAAAGAGGGATGAGGAGCAATTCCTGCTTTATTGCTGAGACCTGGATGATGCTCAGCTCCTCCTGGGAATCCTAAATCATCCCTGAGCTCCAGGTTTGTCACAGAGAGACCCCCGGGCTCAGGAGTATCCACCTTGTGTTCCTTGGGGCATCCACTCTTTGTTCCACTCCTTGCCTCTTAGAAGACAATTCCAAGTCTGAAATATCCGAGTATTTCACCCCAATGGGGCTGATAGAATTCAAAGTCAAAAATTTTCATCTTAAAAAGAACTATGTGAGGAAAAAAAAAAAGTTTAATTTTGATGCCTCACTAATGGAATTTCCAGACAGGATGAAGGAGAGGAATAGAAAGGTCTCCTGGATAATTCCTGTCTCTAAGCTCCCAAGCAGCTTTAAGCACATGCAAGAGCTGCAAATTTCCACAGAATAAATATTTTAAATCTGCAAACATGAGTTTTTTTGCTTTGGGAAGGCAGAGTTTGGCCAAGCAGGGAGGAGAAAGCTCATGTGAGTGACTGAAGGTAGCACCACCTAAACAGTTTCCCCTTTGTCTCCCTGGTGGGTCCCCAGCCAGGAATGATTTGTAGTAATTTGGGAAATAATTCAGAATAATTAACAGCTTTAGAAAATTGTTTTTCAGCAGGGCAAGTCTGTAAACAGACAGAACTGATGTAACCCGTCTCTCAGAGCTGCTCTGCTTCCTAATCCTCTTTTCCTGCCCCCAAGTTAATCCAAATAATCGAGTATCCCTGGGACACGCTGGAAGAATTGGCGGTAGTAGGCAAGGCAGGGGAATGACATCCCTTGAGGAAACAAAGCAGAGCTCTGGAGCTGTGCCCTGCTTTGCCGGACACCATTTGTATCTGTCTCATAAAATAATGAGATTACAGGGCAGTTTAATGGCAGGACAAGGTGGACTGAGGCTGATATTAACGGGCCAGTATGAAGTTTTGGGTAAATAATGGAGTAGCAGGTTGGGGTTTCATGGGTTGGATGATTTAATCCCAGACTGGGATGTTCCCCTCAGGATAAAGGAACAGTCTCTGCCAAAGAGCCAACAGCCAAATTGGAGCATTTCTCTTCCTGAGGGCCTTGGGTTTCCAGGAAAAAACCCAAAATATTCCAGCGTGGTTTAAGTGGCCCCATGGACACTCAGCCCTCAGACCCCACGAGCTCACAGGAGCTGGAATGTTTTCTGTGTGGAATTAAACCTGGCTGCTCCTCCTGGCAGGGACAGTGGCACTCAGGAGCTGGAATTTTTTCCTTCTGGAATTGAACCTGGCTGCTCCTCACCTTGCTGCCCAGCCTGGCTCTGGGCACACTGGCACTCAGGAGCTGGAATAATTCCCTCTGGAATTAACCTCACCTTGCTGCCCAGCCTGGCTCTGGGCACACTGGCACTCGGGTGGCACAATCCACAGCTTCTGTTTCCACCACTTCCTCTCTTCTTGCCTTGGAAAATAAAGCAAAGAGCAGAGAAAAGAGTCAGGGTTTCCTTCTCTCTTCCTTGAATAGAAACTGAAGGGGAAAGGCTCGAGTGTGTGGCTTGAGACTCTTGGGATTATGGAAAACAATGTGGGAATGCAGCAGGTTTTAGCAGGAGAAAGAGAATAACACCACTGCAGCTCAGCAAAACAAAGGTTTCAGGGTAAACCCAGCGTAGCTGGGAGGTCCAAACAACCTCCATGATCATCAAGTCCATTTGAAGCTTTGATTGATGATCTTGGGGGTCTTTTCCACCTTGGATAATTTTATTTTTTGCACATTAATAAAGACCAGCACACAAATGAAAAGCTGTGGAAGTGGAGGCAGCAGCTGAGCAGCCCTGGCTCTGCAAAGCTTCCTTCCCTGCCCCTTCCCTTGGCTGCATCCTGCTCCCAGTGCAGGAAACTGGGACCTGACCTGTGCTGGGTGCCAGAGAGGAAAACACTTGAGCACCACGGGTCAACAAATCAGAGCTGTGGCACCAGCAGCTCCAAGAATTTAAATTACTTGTCTCTAGACTCGAGGAAAAAAAAAATGCTTAGCTTTGGGGAAGAGAACGGAATTGAGAAGTGAGGGGATTAGATAAACTTCCACTTTATCAAATTCCTAAATCCAAAGTTAATTAAAGGTCAAACAGCATAAAAAATGATTTTAAAAAACAACAGAAAGCTTTCTGTGAGAAGGAGTTATCAGAGCCTCAACATGGCGACAGGAAACATTTGAGACAATTTTCCTCTGAACTATTTAACCAGGTTTGTATGTGACAGTCAATCCATTTCTGCAACAGTTTTTATGTATTAAAACTGTTTTTATTTATTTTTAATATTTTATTTATTTTTAAAATAAATTATTCAAGTTTATAATTTCTGTTTCAATATTATTTATTTTTCAAATTATTATTTATTTTTTAAATAACTGTTAAAGCATATCAAGGGCTGCATATGGCAACATCAGCCATTTAAAATTTAATAAGAATTAAGTTATTTTTATTGGTATCCATCAATGTTTCTTCAATTAAGTTTGAACTGGGATTAAATCAATAAATCACCCCAAAAGCACTCGCTGCAAGGGGATATTGACTGAAATGAGATAAACAAACCTTCTCAGCCCCAAAAACAATGTTTCTTCCTGCAATTGACCATAGTAGCTCCTATTCAATGTAAGAATGGGGCAGGAAATTACCTAAATGGGCGCAAGCTCAGTGCAGAGAACCCACAATTCCTCTTTAAAAGGGGAAAAAAAGAGATCCTGTTCCTCGGAGATCAACAGATTATAGGCACACAGAGGGAAGGTCACCTAAAGTTCTTCTCATTTAACCCTTGCTACTTGTTTTTTTCTCTTCTTTTACCTGATTTAGTAAGTTTATCAAGTTTGTTTCATAGAATATTTGGGCTGGCAGGTGAAAACAGCCCAAGCCTGGAGTTTTCAGCACTTTGTAACCAGATTCCCCTTTAGCCCAGCTAAGGATCCCCCTTGTTCCCATTTAAAAACAGGAGAGAGACAAGAAAAGTCTTTTATCTGGAAGTGTTAAATTAAATGGTTTTGTTACAATTGAAGTGGTTGCTGATGCCATCTCGTGGGAAATGCCAAATTCACCTCTCAGAGCAGCAGGCAGGGCTGTTCCTGTTGCCCTTTTCTGGGTGGGAATGTCAGCATCTGGGATTTCAAAAGCACTCTCTGATTACTAAGCAAACATTCACCCAGGTGAACAGTCCCGCCTGACCAAAGAATTACTCACATGCAGAAGTGTTTGCGGGACGAGGCCAAAAAAAATCTTCCCAAAAATTTTCAGCAGCCTCAAGACTGCGGAGAAACAGCAGTTCGGGTTTCCCCAAACGCACAAAATTAACTTGATGAGTTATTAGGAAAAATTGTGATTACTCAAAAAGAATTTGCACTTAGAACCAAGTTAAATGGGTTTTCCCAGCCAAAAAAAAAAGGCTCAAGGAACAACGGGAAACCTCTTTATTTCCATCTAATGTGGGATAGAATAAATAAGAATAAATGGAGTAAATAGAATAAATAAGGAGCAACCTACACATCCCTTAGACCCGCTTATCCAGCAATTTCCTTACTCAGTGTTTACCCAGAGCAAAACACTCAACGCTGGCGGTTAAGAGCAAAGCAAACTGTTCCACTCTGGATTTGGCACAGGCAGGAGGAATTCTCATTATTCCTCTCTTGCAATCAGCCAAATCCATTTTCTTCAGACCTGGAGCAGCCCCTGGCCAAGCCACTCACACTGGAACCACCTTTTATTTATTTACTCCAGGGCTGGGATCCTCCTCCCTTATCTCGCCTGGTGAAAACATTCTGGGGCAGGAAGCAGCAGTCGGGCGTGTTTGGCCACATTTCAGCACTTTTACTTTCCTAAATACCCATCTGCCCTCTACTGGAGAGCGATCTTAGGGTTTTTTTCCCCAAGGTTTTCACACTCGAGGTCCCCTAGGACATTACCTGAGGTGGTTTTGGGGTTTGTGAAGGGAAGAGATTGAGGATTTGCCCTGGTGTAAGAATGCAGGACGAGGTGGGATGTTTGTGATGGGATTTGTTCTCTGGATGAGCGTCCACCACACGGGGGTTTCCCCTCCTCAAGACCCCCAAGATTGCCCCTGAGGCTCCTCCAGCCCATCCCCTCACTGGGCGCCCTCTGAACCCCTCATGGGGGTCCCTAAAGCCCCTCATGGGGGTCCCCCATCCTCACAACCTCAAGATCGCAGCCCTTCCCCTCACAGGGGTCCCCCCTCCTCAGACCTCCAAGATCGCCCTTCTCAGAGGCTCCTCCCTCAGTGGGAGTCCTTTGAACGCCTCACAGGGGTCCTCCCTCCTCAGACTTCCAAGATCGCAGCCCTTCCCCTCACCGGGGTCCCCCTCATCGGCCCCGGCACCGCTGAGGGCGCTCGGCCCTGCCCAGTTCCGCGTCTGCCCTGCCCCTCCCGCCGCGGCCTCACAAAATGGCGGCCCCGGCAGCGAACCCCTGAGGCGGCGGAAGGATACAGGACTTGCGACAAAAGAGTCCCCGGAGAGGGAGCAGAAAGATCGGGCTGGCCCCGCACTCACGCTCAGCGGGAACTGTGGGGAATGCGGGGTTTCTCCTTCTTTTCTCCGTCGCCCTCCTCGCCCTGGGGCCGTCGGGAGAGGCCTGGCAGGGGAGGGGTTTCCCTGGCGGAAGGATATCAATCAGTAGAGTCGGCGGACGGTGAGGGATTCCTGGAGTTAGGTCCGGCAGAGGCGTTTTTGCGCCAAGTATAAAATGGCGGCGGCGCCTCACGGAAGCCGGGTGGTTTAGATGTGCTTTGGGACTTTGTTAATTGGGATTTGTAAATGTATTTGTATTTATATATATGTATTTCAGTAGTTTGAGTATACCTGTCCCCTCTGAGCGCCTTCCAGTCCAGGTTTTAGCTCCCCTCAGGCCGCCAAACCCCCCCTCTCCAAGGTGTGTTACCCCTGACTTGCCCAAAATGTCCTTTTTTTGAGGTAAAATTGGAGTTCTGGGGGCTGTTTCTTCTCTGGAGTGTTTTCCTGTGAGGCTTGGAAAAGCTGAAGTGTAAATAATATCCTTAATGTGCTTATAATAATCTTTTAGGCTTAGTTTTTTCCATGCTTAAGTCTTCCACAGCATTTGCAAAGACATAGGGGTGAATTCCCAGCTCACTGTAAAGAGATTTGAGACATTTTCATGCCAAAAAAATTGATGTCAGTCTGCATGTCCACAGGAATGTGTATGTTTTGAGCTGATTTTATTTAAAGTTTCATAATAAATAACTTCTCCTGCAGGTTTTCCTAGCTGGGAACACAGAAGTCAAAACAGCTCTGCAGAGGAGAGTTTACATTTTTCATCTCTGGTTTTACACAGATGGTTCAAAATCAGCACAACTTGATTATTTCTGCAGATTACAGGAGAGCTGCATCCAATTTTCATAGTAGAATGCAGATTTTCCCAATTTTTTGGCTATTTCTGGCACTTTTTAAGTGCTGCCTCAGCCTGCCCCCAGCCACATACCCCCCAACTCTCAGGATGATTTTGGGATGCTCCACATCACTTCATCCCAATCAAACCCAAAAAAAAAAAAAAAAAGCACATTCAAGAAGACAAATCAATCCCAGAAAACAATATTGGAAAGGGAAAAAAATAACCCAACTGTTTAAAAGCCAAAATTATTCCAGGTTGGGTTTTTTCTTCCCGTTTTGAGATGATGCTCAGAAATAAACCTCAGCAGGTGAAAATCTCCCCGGAGAAAACTCAAAGCTTCCACTTGAATGAACGCAGCATTGTTTGTTGTTGTTTTTAAAGGGATTGAGCGAGTGGAAAACCTTAAATATTTTCATTTGGGGGTAAGATCCACCTTTCAGCTCTGCCCCATCCCCCTTCCACACCCCACAATGTACCCAGCGTCTGTCCCAGCACTGGGAATAAACCACGTGGGGCATAAAAAAGGGTGAAAAATTCAAATCTGGGGCAATAAGCACCCAGCCTTGACCCCACTAAGCAAAGTCAGAGCATTTCCATGTCTATTTACCCTCCTGGACATCATTTTTTCTGCTCGGGCTCACACCACAATGCTCAAAGTGATTCTTTTTCTCAAGAAGAAGGTTTGTGCTGATATCTTGAGCACATCCCTGCCTCTTCCACCTTTCATTCCCGAGGGGAAGGTTAAGGGACGAAGAGGAATTTTGAGAAATTGGGCCAGGGGAGCACAGAGGGTCGACGCTTTCTGCAAAACGAGGGCGATTCCCATTGCTCCTCGTTTACACAAAGGAGTTTCTTAAAAAAGCACTTGAGAAATGACCTGAGGGATTGTCACACGGGGGTGGCGCCTCCCAAACCCTCTGGGAATGGAGTGGGGCTGTTTCTGCCCCTTCCCCTCGTGTTTGCCCCCAATGCTGTTGTGATTCCAGGAGGAAAAGGGAGAGAGAGGAGTTGGAGATTTTTGGGGAGCCCATCACCATCGAGGCCGCGGTGAGCTGCTGAGTGAATGATGAATGGCAAAACCACCCAGAAACCAAAAAAAAAACAACCCAACAAACCCAACCCAACAACCTCCAAAGTGACACCAAAACCAAATCCTGGCAGAAAGAGAGAGCGGGGGGGGTGAGGAGTGACAGGGAGGGCTTCAAATTAAATCGAAATCTAAGGAGGTGATGCTGGCAATGGGAGCTCGCCAGAAATTAAAGCTGTTGAACTGCAGCAGACTGTCCTCTTCTTGGGAGAGCTCCTGGCTGCCTCGGTGGTCAGCAAGCTTGGCCAGGCCTCCCTTGGGCTTGTAGAGGGCCATGTCTGCCAGCCCCAGCCCCTCCAGCTCGGCCATGTCCAGCCGTGGGATCGGCATCCTCCAGTAGATGAACGAGTCGTACTGGCTGCTGATGGTGTCCAGCATTTTCGGGCTGCGGAGGGCACGAGGGGAAAGAAAAGGAAGAGAAAAGCTCTGCTAAAAACACGGGAGTTGTCCCAAAGTGGGTAGAAATCTCAGGTGTTGCTATGTTGATCCTGTCCCGTAGGATAACCCCCTAAAAAGGGGATATCCTTTTAGGATAACCTCCTAAAAAAGGGCTATCATTTTTAGGATAATCCCAAAATTTATTAGGATAATCACGTAAAAAGGGGAGATCCTTTTTAAGGATAATCTCCAAAAAAGAGGATATCCTTTTAGGATAATCCCCAAAAAAGGGGATATCCTTTTTAGGATAACCTTCTAGAAAGGGGCTATCATTTTTAGGATAATCCCCAAATTTATTAGGATAACCCCCAAAAAGGGGCTATCATTTTTAGGGTAATCCCCAAAACTTTTTAAGATAACCCCCTAAAAAAGAGATATCCTTTTTAGGATAGTCCCCTAAAAAGATGCTATCATTTTTTAGGATAATCCCAAAATTTATTAGGATAACCCCCTCAAAAGGGGAGATCATTTTTACGGATAATCTCCAAAAAAGGGGCTGTCATTTTTAGGATAATCCCAAAATTTATTAGGATAACCCCCTTAAAAAGGGGCTATCATTTTTAGGATAATCCCCAAAACTTTTTAGGATAACCCCCTAAAAACGGAGATATCCTTTTTAGGATAGTCCCCTAAAAAGGGGCTATCATTTTTTAGGATAATCCCAAAATTTATTAGGACAACCCCCTAAAAAGGAGCTATCATTTTTAGGATAATCCTCCCCAATTTTTTTTAGGATAACCCCCTAAAAAGGGGATATCCTTTTCAGGATAATCCCCTAAAAAGGAGTTGATGGTGGAGGAGAGCACGGCGTTGTGCGCGTTTCACTCTAGGCTGGGTCTAACCGCAGGCTCGAGCTCTGCCAGAGTTTTATCCACACCCTTCTCTGCACCGTAATTCGGGGGGGGATCCAAGGGATTTGTCACGCCGTGCCTCAGTTTCCCCAAGCAAACAGCATGGGAAGGGAGGGAGGGCAAGGTGGGGATTAACCCCTTCCCACCTGCTCCTCCTGAAATCCTTCCTGCCAGCTCTGGGGGAGCAGAGGTGGGAGAGCAGCACCTAAATAAACTCTTTTTCCACTCCTCCACACCTTTCCCTGTGCTGAATCCCCATGGAATGGGCAGTGAGGAGGGGTCCCTGTGCATCCCCCCTCCTCCCCTGATCCCACCCCATCCCTCCCTGCCCTGACCGAACCCTCTAGAAAGGGCTGGAAGGAGCCTCGCCCGGCATTCCCACGGCACCCCACCCATCCCTGCCGTGCCATCCATCCACCCATCCATCCACCCATCCATCCATCCATCATCCATCCATCCATCCATCCATCCATCCATCCATCCATCCATCCATCCATCCATCCATCCATCCATCCATCCATCCATCCATCATCCATCCACCCATCCATCCACCCATCCATCCATCCATCCATCCATCCATCCATCCATCCATCCATCCATCCATCCATCCATCCATCATCCATCATCCATCCCCGCTGCAGAATTCCCCCTGCAGCCCCACCCCGATCCGCAAAAAAAAAAAATTTGGGAAAGAGCAGGACAAGACGCGGATCAGCTTCTTCTCGGCGGAGCTGAGTCACTGCCTGGTTTCTCCCCGGCAGGGTTATGTCATTCACCTCCTCGATTGGCACCGGAGGTGGGGGAAGAAAAAAAACCAAACCAGACTAACCCAAAACATCCTCATTTTCCTGCTGGTTCCTTGTCTCAGAGCAGAATTCTCAAGGATGATTCAGGCGTATTTTGGATCGGTGCGATCAGCTGCTAAATTTAATGTTCTGGATGTCACTCGGAGGCTATGAAAGGCTCCTGTGTCACCCCCTCCGGGTAAACTGAGCCACAGGACTTTAAAATAATCTCTTCCCTGGGAATTTATCCCTGGGGGGGTCCATCCCTAGGGATGTGTCAGTGAGTTTTTTGCAGCACAACGGCAGAGAATTATTAATGGTGATGGGTGTTGTGGCCGTGGATTTTTAAGCTCCAAAAGGTGAAAAATTGGACTTTAGTGACAAGAGAGGGGGAAAGAGAGTTTAGTGACAAGTCAAATAATCAAATATCCAGTAAAAGGGAATGAATGTGGAGGGAAAACCCCTCTTCTGTGGCGTGTCACCCCCTTAAAAAGAGCATTTCCCACAGGCTCAGTGCGCTCTGGCTCATCCCATGGAAGCAAAACCACCTCTCTCCACTTAAAAATCCCCGCTGCCTTGTGGCTCATTTCCCCCCTCAAAAAGCAATTCCAACACCCTCCCTTCACCCAAATCCTCGCCGGAATAAAACGCATCCTCTCGCCGAGCATCCTCGCATCCCTTACCTGCGGAGGGCGGGCGGTGCCGGGAGCGCTGAGCTCGGGGCCGGGCCGGGCTCTTTTGTGCCGGGGAGCCGCGGGCGGAGGAGCAGCGTCGCTTTTGTCTGCCGGGTCTGCAATGCAGCCCCTCGAATTGCCCTTCCTCGTGGGGGGAGGATGATGATGGTGATGATGGCAGATGAGTCAGCGGCTCCCACCCGCGCCAGGGAGGGAGGGGAGGGAGGGGGGGAGGACGGCAGGGGCGGAGATGCTGCGTGCTGGACCCCCAGGCCGAGGTTATATTAAACCTGGTTCGCTTCTGAAGCCTTCAGCTGCGTGTCGGGGGGGATAATTTTCAGCCAGCAAGGAGCTGGGGAATATTTCTTTTACCTGCAAGTGAAGATATGGGGTGCTGTGGTACCCCCAAACTTTGGGAGAGCACTGTGCAGGTGAAACACGGGGAAATTTGGCTCAAAGAAACCCAATAAAATAAAAAAAATATTTATTTTATTTTATTTTTATTTATTTTATTTTATTTTATTTTATTTTATTTTATTTTTTTATTTTATTTTATTTTATTTTATTTTATTGATTTTTATTGATTTTATTTTTATTTTATTTTATTTTATTTTATTTTATTTTTTTATTTTTTTATTTTTATTTTATTTTATTTTATTTTTATTTTATTTTATTTTATTTTATTTTTTTTTTTTTATTTTTATTTTTATTTTATTTTATTTATTTATTTTATTTTAATTTTTAAATCTGAGACTGAGGCTATTCGGTCCTAAAGTCACACAGCAAAAATATCCCAGCTTTGTAGCCAAAGCCAGATGTGGAACTGGAAACAGAGGGAGACACCCAAAACTGGCATCAATCACTGCCAGGGCTGGGGGGGGCTTCACCCAGGGTGGGGGCACCTCACAGCCCACTTCACCCCACAGCTGACAACGAAGAAAACCCCAATGCAACCCCTCAGACCAGGGGATCTCCCCACCCCAGCACCTCTGAGACCCCAAACATCCTTTTTGGGGGGGCCACAGGCCACACCCATGCACCTGAGAGGCTCAGAGCAGCCCTTGCCTTCCTCTCCCTGGGCTTTGCCTGAGATTAACATTTTTTTGGTGCTTTAGGGATTTTTTTTTCTCTCTTTTCCTCCCTGTTCCCTGCGTGCAGCTCATTTCTGATGGTGCCAAGCTGTTCTGCCAGTGCTCGGCTTTCAGCCAGACTATTTCTGCCTCCTCCTCCTCTTCCTCCTCCTCCTCCTCCTCTCAGCACTGTCATGGGCAGAGAGGATGCTGCTCCAAAATAGACCCTTGGTCTCAGCTGGGCCTTTGCAGCACTCAGCACAGGGAAAATTCCAGTTGGGAGCCCTTTGGAGGATTCTGATCCCTCCAAGGGGTTGAGCTGCTGTGGTTTTGGGGGTCCCCCAGGCCATGGGGTGCAATTTAGCTGAGCAGCCTCATAAAAACCTGGATGTCACCCATCTCCTTGTTCTTTGGGGTGTCTGTCACCTGCTCGTGTGACAGCCCAAAGACTGTGGTGTCCCTCTCTGAGAAGGGACCTGGGGCTGAACCCCACGGCGACGCAGCAATGAGGGCACTGCTCTGGGTTTTGGGAGGGCTGCGAGGGGGACAATGTCCTCTGGCAGCACAAACACCAAAAAAAAAAGGGGCTCTTTAGCTGAAATGAGGTCACAAACACTCGGGGTATTATCAGGCAGGGCCACCCGCTGGCTGGGGACAGGCGTGGGACAGAGACCCGAGTGAGTGGGGACAGTGCTGCCTTGTTCGGGATTTCTGGAGTGGGAGCAGTGGGGATGGTTGGGATTTGGGGGCTGACACAGCAAGGGACGCTCTGAGGCTCACACTGGGGCGTCTCCTGTGTGGTGGCAGTGGCAGGACTGCAGTGGTGACAGTGGCAGGACTGTGATGGTGGCAGTGGCAGGACTGTGGTGGTGACAGTGACAAGAACTGTGGTGGTGGCAATGTCAGGACCACAGTGGTGGCAATGGCAGGACTGAAGTGGTGGCAGTGATAGGACTGTGGTGGTGGCAGTGGCAGGACCACAGTGGTGGCAGTGACAGGACAATGGTGGTGGCAGTGGCAGGACCACGGTGGTGGCAGTGACAGGACCACAGAGGTGGCAGCAGCTCACCAGATGTTGTGCAAGCGGAAGGGCGCCGAGCTGGAAATGGTGACACCACTCAACTCCAGCTGCAGGGTGTTCCCACGCCTTCGGGTGCCCCGGGGGCTCTGGGGTACCCATGGAAACAGCGGGAATAAGGCTTGGGGGCACATGGCAGCATAACTGGGACTCCCTGGGAGCCCTACCTGGTCCCCTGGCATTCCCCCAGTGCTCCTGGAAGCCCCAAGCCCCTCCACCCCCAGCTGGGGACCCTCAGCCTTAACAGGACCTCAGGAACCCCCAAGTTGCTGCTCCTGGGACCCTGGACCCCCACTCCTACCGGGACCCCCATTCCTACCGGGACCCCAGCCCCCATTCCTACCGGGACCCCAGGATCCCACTCCTACCGGGACCCCCACTCCTACCGGGACCCCAGGATCCCACTCCTACCGGGACCACCACTCCTACCGGGACCACCACTCCTGCCGGGACCCCCACTTCTACCAGGACCCCAGGATCCTATTCCTACCGGGACCCCAGCCCCATTCCTACCGGGACCCCAGCCCCATTCCTACCGGGACCCCGGGCCCCCATTCCTACCGGGACCCCAGCCCCATTCCTACCGGGACCCCAGGATCCCATTCCTACCGGGACCCCAGGACCCCATTCCTACCGGGACCCCGGGCCCCCATTCCTACCGGGACCCCAGCCCCATTCCTACCGGGACCCCGGGCCCCATTCCTACCGGGACCCCGAGCCCCATTCCTACCGGGACCCCAGCCCCCATTCCTACCGGGACCCCGGGCCCCCATTCCTACCGGGACCCCAGGATCCCATTCCTACCGGGACTGGGACCCCCATTCCTACCGGGACCCCGGGCCCCCCGTTCCTACCGGGACCCCCATTCCTACCGGGCCGCCCGTTCCTCCCGGGCCCCGGTCCCGCAGTGCCGGCGGTTCCCGGGGAGGGCGCTGTGCTGGGGCCGGGCCGGGCCGAGCCGCGCCGGGCGGCGGGAGCTGCGCCGCGTCCGCACCGGGCCACGCCTGGGGCTGCGAGCGGGGCACCGGCACCGGCACCTCCCGGCCACGCCTGGGGCTGCGAGCGGGGCACCGGCACCGGAACCCGTACCGGGACCGGGATCCCCGAGCCACGCCTGGGCTGCGAGCGGGGCACCGGCACCAGTACCGGGACCGGGGCTCGCTCAGGGATCCGGATTTGCGCTCCCGGGCCACGCTTGGGGCCGCTGCGAGCCGGACACCGGCAGCGGGACCGGGACCGGGACTTCCGAGCCACGCGTGGGGCTGCGAGCCGGACACCGGCCCCGGGAGCCGCTCCCGCGCCGGGACAGGTAATGGGGCCGCCACCGGGACGGGAACCGGCCGGGACGGGAACCCTTCCGATCCCGCGGAAGGGCCCCCGGAACCGCCGTAGGAAGGCGGAGAGGGCGCCGGGATCGGTACCGGAACGGGAGCGGGGCGGCGGGACGACCCCCCCTTGCAGCTCGCTGGTTCAACCGGGGAGCCCTCCCGGGATCCGCCGGGTCTCCCCGGCCCCACCGGGACCCCCGGGGTCCCAAGGCCTGCCCGGTCCCACCAACCCTACCAAGACCCCCGGGGTCCCAAACCCTGCTGGGACCCCCGACCTGCCGGAGCCCCGCGGAGCTGCCGCTGCCCCGGGGGTCGCAGCCGGGACGGTCCCTCACGAAGGAAACTCACCTCCCACTCTGCCGCCCATGCCGGGGGTCCCGGGCCCGCAGCCGGGGCACCCCAGAACTGTCCCCCCGCCCAGCGCTGTCCCCACACTCTGGCCTTCCCTCCGAGCTCCGGGAGACCCCCGCGGGTACCCTGGCAGTGGGTGACCCCGGTGCGGGGGGCTCGGAGCGGACCCCCCTGCCCGGAGCCCGCCGGTGACGCAGAGCCCGGCGGTGCTTTCCCAACCGGGAAGTCATTTTGCTTGTGCCGGCAGGGCCGGGCCCAAAGCCGCCCTGCCCGGGGCTACCGGGCTGCCCCGGTGGGCTGAACCCGAGCACGGCTCCTCGCAAGGGGGGCTGAGGGCGTGCGACCCCCAAAGCGGGGATCGGGGGGGGCAAGAACCGATAAGAACCGCCCGGAGCCGGCCCCGCCGTCGCCCTTTCGAGGCCGTGAGGCCCTGGCGGGTGCCGGAGGGGCTTTGGGGGCCGGAGGGGTGCGGAGCAGGGGGTCGTGGCCGTGCGGACCCCGGAGGTTTCGCTGCTGGCTCGTCCTTGGCCGAGGCTGTCCCAGCGCCCCGGGATGCGGGGCTGAGTTCGGGGGGCACCTCCCCAGCAAGGCCCGGCCGCTGCCCTGCCGGATCCCAGCGCTGATTTTGCTGAGGAAATCAGGCTGGGAAGGAAACGCAGCCCCCTCCTCATCTGCCCCGCAGCCGGGGGCAGAGGCCGGGTTTGGGTTTGGCATGGGGGGGCACGGCGTGGGCACGGAGCCGGTGTGCATTGAACGGGACGTGTCACAGCCTGCCCGATCCCAGCGCTCCCGGAGGGGCTCACCGGGGAACGGGAACGGGGACACGGCGGGGGACACAACGGGGGACACGGCGGGGGACACGGGGGTCCTCTGGTTATGGGGGAGCAGCACAGGGCGCACCCACCCCACGGGAATGCCCGGTTGGAGGGTGATTCCGTGGGATTCTCGGGGACAGATCCTGGCCGGCGGTGCTGACAGAGCCGTGCCGAGGCTGGGCTCGGAGCCCCCCGTTTCGGGGGCTGCCCCCCGGCCCCGCTCCTCCCCGCCGCGAGCAGGAAGCGCGGCCGGACTTTGGTCCATCCGGCGGCACCGGCGCAGGGGCAGAGGAAGGAACTTGTCCTGTTCTCCGGAGCCAGGGCACCCATCGGCCGTGGGGGCTCTCCCGTGGCTGATACCCAGTCACAGCCCCTCGTGGGTGGGTGAGTTCCCTGCGTGCCTCTGGCTCCTTTTTTTTTTTTTTTTTTTGAAGGAGTTATCTCTCCTTAGCATGAGGAGAAGCGCCCATTTTGGGGGTTAAACCCCCTTTGCACACCTCCTTGCCTACCCCAGGCAGTACCGTGGGAGTTTGGGATAAAATCCCAGCAGTCCCTGTTTATTTCTCCCCCGTCTGCTCTGCTCTTCAGAAGCTGGAGCGGAAGAGCTGAAGCTCCGGCCCCTTTTCGGAAAGGCCGGGATATTTTTAGCTGCCTGGCTCAGGGAGTTGGGATTTGCCATGGCTGCCTCCATCCCCCCCATCCTGCCGCAGCATCCTTCAGCTGTGTCCTGCCCTGGAGCGGGGGACACGGCCCAGCCACGGCCATGGGGACCACTCTGGGGGTCTCCGTGTGATACCCAGGTTCCCTGGGACTCCCTTTCCATAACAGGTGTCCCCTTGGATGATCTGTGTGTGACCCCGGGCTCTGCTGGGGGTTCTCTAAGTTTTTGTTGCTTGATGTGAAATTGCTTTACCATTAACCTGGAAGCATCACTCTCCCTTCCCACTCACAGCCAGCCGCTCCTCTCCACGCCGTGCCCACCCCGACCAGGTGTCCCCATGGAGTGACCCTGCAGCTGTGCCAGCCCGTGGGGACGCTGGCTGCCACCGCCGCCAGCATGAGCGACTTCTGGCACAAGCTGGGCTGCTGCGTCGTGGAGAAGCCCCAGCCCGTGAGTACCTCCCCTGCAGCCACTTTGGGGAGGGGGCCTGGGGGGGTTAAGCAGGCTTTGATGGCCTTCATCCCCTCGCAGAAGAAGAGGAGGAGACGGATCGACCGCTCCATGATCGGGGAGCCCATGAACTTCGTGCACCTGACGCACATCGGCTCCGGAGACATGGCTGCGGGAGAGGGGCTGCCCATGGTACCCTGGGGGCTGGGGGGGCTTGGCTGGGCGGCTGGGGCTTGGGGTTGGGGTGCTGGGGCTCTCACCTGGGTGATAGGTGGTGGGTTTGGGGTGCTGGGTCTGAGGGTTGGGTGCTGGGTGTTGTTTTGGGGTGCTGGGTCTCAGAGTTGGGTCCTGGGTCTCAAGTTGGTTGGTGGGTGTTGTTTTGGGGTGCTGGGTCTCAGGGTTATTTGCTGGGTGTTGTTTTGGGGTGCTGGGTGTTGTTTTGGGGTGCTGGGTGTCAGGGTTGGGTGCTGGGTGTTGTTTCAGGGTGCTGGGTGTTGTTACGGTTGGGTGCTGGGTGTTGTTTTGGAGTGCTGGGTGTTGTTTTGAGGTGCTGGGTCTCAGGGTTGGGTGCTGGGTGTTGTTTTGGGGTGCTGGGTGTTGTTTCGGGGTGCTGGGTGTTGTTACGTGGTGCTGGGTGTTGTTTTGAGGTGCTGGGTCTCAGGGTTGGGTGCTGGGTGTTGTTTCGGGGTGCTGGGTGTTGTTACGTGGTGCTGGGTGTTGTTTCGGGGTGCTGGGTGTTGTTTCGGGGTGCTGGGTGTTGTTTTGGGGTGCTGGGTCTGAGGGTTGGGTGCTGGGTGTTGTTTCGGGGTGCTGGGTGTTGTTTTGAGGTGCTGGGTCTCAGGGTTGGGTGCGTGTTGGGTGCTGGGTGTTTTTGGGTGTGTTGTTCGGGTGCTGGGTGTTGTTTTGGGGTGCTGGGTGTTGTTTCGGGGTGCTGGGTGTTGTTTCAGGGTGCTGGGTGTTGTTTTTTTATGGTGCTGGGTGTTGTTTTGAGGTGCTGGGTCTCAGGGTTGGGTGTTGTTTGGGTGCTGGGTGTTGTTTTGGGGTGCTGGGTGTTGTTTTGGGGTGCTGGGTGTTGGTGTTGGGTGCTGGGTGTTGTTTTGGGGTGCTGGGTGTTGTTTCGTGGTGCTGGGTGTTGTTTTGGGGTGCTGGGTGTTGTTTTGGGGTGCTGGGTGTTGTTTTGGGGTGCTGGGTGTTCTTTGGGGTGCTGGCTCTCCTGGCCGGCCCAGGGGGGTGGCACAGGTGGGTCACAGGCCCTCTCTGCAGACTGGTGCTGTCCAGGAGATGAGGTCCAAGGGCGGCCGGGAGCGACAGTGGAGCAACTCCCGAGTGTTGTAGCGTGTGAGTACCAGCCCATGGCGCCTTCCCCTCTGAGGAACACCCACCTCAGCCACCGCTTGGGCGCTCCCATAACCCATAACCTCTTGGATTTTACAGATTCCTGGCTTTTTCAGCCCAAACTTGAACTGCCTGATCCCCCCCCCGCTGGAGGAGAAGCCTTCCTGGAGTGCTTTAACCCCGCGGTATTTATGCAGCACCATCCTCACCCAGCAGCTCCCGGTGACTCTGGGGCTTCATCCCTCTGGAAAATCCCTCCTTGCTGGTGACATGGGGAGGGAGCCCCCATCTCCTGCCCCACCTGGAAAGGACACAGCCGCCCCCCTGAGACGTGCCAGGAGCTGCCAGGCGCAGCCCACGTGTCCCAAATCCTCCCAGGTCTCCCTTTTCCCACTCCCGTGTCTCCCGTGGTGGTGCCTCAGTTTCCCCATGGAACCAGTCATGGTGCAGAGGCAGCTTTGATGCCTCCCAGAACATCACAGAGGAGCAAAACCAGGATTCAGCCCCAATATTCTGGTGCCAAACCAGAGTTAAACCCAAGGTGTTCTGGTGTCAGACCAGGACTGGGTGTCAAACTGGGATTAAACCCCAATTCTTAGGAGCAGAACTGGGATTAAACCCCAATTTTCAGGAGCAGAAGTGGGATTAAACCCCGATATTCTGGTGCCAAACCAGTTAAACCCAAGGTGTTCTGGTATCAAACCAGGATTGGATGTCAAACTGGGATTAAACCCCAATTCTTAGGAGCAGAACTGGGATTAAACCCCAATTCTTTGGAGCAGAACTGGGATTAAACCCCAATTCTTTGGAGCAGAACTGGGATTAAACCCCAATTTTCCGGAGCAGAACTGGGATTAAACCCCGATTCTTTGGAGCAGAACTGGGATTAAACCCCAATTCTTTGGAGCAGAACTGGGATTAAACCCCGCTGCTTTGGTGCCAAACCAGGATCCAACCCCAATGCTCGGCTGTGTCCGAGCCCACAGTGCCTCCAGCTGGCATTCCACCGCCGCCAAACCCCCGCCCCCCTCCTTTTTTTAGGATCTGTTCCTATTTTTAAGCTCCCAAACCCACCTGAGCAGCCTCTGTGGCCTCGGGCAGGACCGTGGTGGGGTCCCCTCCTCCACCCGGGATTGTCCCCAGGCCGGACAGGGCCTGACCCGAGAAGGGCTCTGGAATTAGGTGCGGGTGTACATAGTTTAATTAGTGCCAGGATTAAATATTAATTAGCACGTGCTGGGTGACAGAGCCTTTCCCCTGCCCTTTTGTCTGGTGGGAGCTGGGATTTTCTAGCCCCGTGTCGTGCTCGGGGGTCAGGGTTTTTGGGAAAAAAACATTCCACCCTTGAAATAAATGCCTTGTGCTGGTCCAAGGGGTGGGTGCAGGAGCTGCCCCAGGCTCCTCGCTCCCTCCTCTGCTCCTGGAGCAGCCAAATCCACTGGGAAAAGCTGAAATTCACGACTTTTTATGGCACAACCAGTTTCCTCCCGGCCGGGCTGGACTCGGGAGTGTGGCTGCACTGACACCCCCTCCTTGGACACCCCAAAATGTTCCTCTGACCCACTGTAGAGGGGATTGCACCCCAGGGAAAGAGGGGGTGCCACCCCCAGCTCGAGTGGGGCAGCACCCCATCCCAGAATAAAAGCCAAGAGCCAAAACTGGAAGAAAAGGGAAATTTAATCCTTGGAGAAAACAGCGACGGTTCTGGACGGCTGCGTGTCCGGACCCACCCTCTGGGGCCTCCCTCTGCCCCCCAAAGGAGGAAGATCATCAAGAACTCATTAACTCCCCCACCCCAACGCCTTCATCAAGGGGGTGCAACTCCTGCCCATGGCATCCCCAAAACCCCGCCTTGGGGACCACTGGGGCACAGGGAGCCATTGGGAGGGGGGACAAACCACGAGCTGACCTCTAACAAAGGCAGCTGCCACCCCCCCACAGCCAGGCACCCCACGGGGGCCTGCTCAGGGACCCCAACTTCCTCATCCAGACCTCAAATTCCGCGGGGGTGCCTCTGTTATTTCGGGGAGCCCGGGGGCTGCCCGGCGGCGATGCGGCTGACCCGCTCCAGGACATCCTGGGGACACAGCGGGGGCACGGCCTGTGCCAGGGGACACTCCTCCACCAGGCTGTTCATGGGGGTGGGCGGCGGCACCACCTCTTCCTCGGGGCCCCCTGCAGCCCCCAGACCCCCCAGAGCTGCCCTGAGGATGGGCAGCACCTTCTTACGGTGGCCACGGTGTTGCCCTGGGCGTAGGCGGCCACGCAGGGCCAGGGGCTGGGCAGCGGCCGCAGCAGCAGCGACGGCGCCATCGCCTCCTCCAGCGCCCGGCACAGCTGTGGGGCAGTGAGCGTGGGGCTGGGACCTGCCCAGCACCCCCAAAACTGCCAGGTTCTGGGGCAAAGCGGGGCTGGATGCGCCCAAACCCGGCTCCCGGACTCACCGTGCTACGGAGGGGCTCCTGCGCGCTGTACACCGCGAGTTTTCGGGTGGGTTCGTGGCGTTCGTTAAAGGACACGGTCATGGCCACCAGCCCCGCGTAGGCACGGGCCTGGCAGAAAGCCTCCAGGTCCTGCAGCAAGCCAGGCCGGAGCAGGAAGGTCTGGGTAGAGGGGAGGGGTCTCGGTGTCACCGTGATGTCCCCGGTGTGCCACTCCCTGCCTCAGTTTCCCCCTCAGCCCCGAGTCTCACTTCCAGGTCCTCGAAGACGCCGCTGATGGCGACGACAGCCTCGTCGTTGGAGATGACTTTGAGGTCCTTCCGCAGCATCTGCTCTGTTGTCAGCCCTGGGAGGTGGCCAGGGGATGAAGCCCAGGGCACCTTCCTGTCCCCAACGAGAGGGGGGGACACACCTGGGTGCCGCTGGCCTGGCACACCCACCTGTGACATCAAACTTGGCCGCCTGCAGGGCTCCGAACACGGCGTCACGGGCCGGCAGCTCTGGGAACCTCTCCTCGAGCAGGGACACGCAGGCCACGTCCCTGGGGGTCACCTTGCCTGCAGCTGGGCTCAGGTTGATGCAGTCCAGCAGGATGGTGGCTGTGGGGACGAGCAGGGCCGTGGTGTCACCGTCCCTGGGGACAGAGCTCAGCCAGGACCCCACAGAATCCCAGAATGATGAGGTTGGGAGAGACCTCTAAGATCATCGAGTCCAACCTGTGCCCTAACACCTCAGCTCTAGCACCCAGTGCCACGTCCAGTGTTTATTTAAACACATCCAGAGATGGTGATTCTACACCTCCCTGGGAAGAGCATTCCAGTGCTTTAATATTCTTTCGGTGAAAATTTTTTCCCTGATATCCAACCTGTCCCTTCCCTGACTCGAGACTGCGTCCTCTTGTTCTGTCAGTGCTGCCTGGTGGAAGACACCGACCCCAACCTCCCTTCAAGAAGCTGTAGAGAGCAATAAGGTCACCCCTGAGCCTCCTCTTCTCCAGGCTGAACACCCCCAGCTCCTTCAAACGTTCCTCACAGGGTTTGTGTTCCAAGCCCCTCGCCAGCCTTGTGTTTGAGCATCTCCTTCCCAAACTGAGGAGCCACAGCGCACTCAAGATTTGGCCTCACCAGTGCCGAGTCCAGGGGCAGAATGACCTCCCTGCTCGTGCTGGCCACACCATTCCTGATCCAGGCCAGGAGCCATTGTCCTCCTCAGCCACCAAAGCACACTGCTGGCTCATATCCAACCAGCTGGGCACCAGGTCCCTTTGTGCCCCACTGTCCCCAGCTGTCCCCTGCTCACCGTGCAGCAGCGCGGCCGTGGTTCTGTCCAGCACTCCCGGGGGGCCCTGCAGGATCCTCTCGGTCACCAGGGTGGCACAGGAGCCCACGGGCTCCACTGTCACCTGGCACGGGGGACCTCGGGCCCGCTCCAGCGGCCGGTGATCCAGGACCTCCACCACGGCCTCCTCCAGGGCAGCGTCGGCACTGGTGGGCAACGGGAAGGGTCACCCCTGGCAGAGCCTGCCAAACCCCCTTGTTCCTTTTTTCCCCTAAAAACTCCCTGGAAATGGATCGATTTCACCCATCCTGGGCGGGAAAATCAAGCAAGGCTCTGCACGGGTTGTCCCCAAGGTGCCACCTCCCAGCTCACCCAGGCAGGATGTGGTGATCAACCAGAGTGAGAGACAGCAGCCCAGCGTGGTGCAGCCCCCCCAGGTCGATCTCATCCCGAAAGACCAGCGAGGTGGCCGGGATGCCGCGCTCCCGCAGCAGGAACGTCGTCTCCGTCCGCAGCGCCAAGTCGGCGCTGGGGATGTTCAGCACGGGCACGAAGGCGGCTCTGGGAGCCGGGCTGGTCTGCAGCAAGGAGGGTGTCACACCCAGTGAGGCGTCCCCAAGGCCATCAGCGGTCCCTGGGGTAGCGGTTCAGCCTCACCTGGGCAAGGAAATAGGCCAGGGCCAGCGCGGAGACGGTGGAGTCCAGGTCACAGGCCTCGTTGCCCATCACCACGTGGATCTCCCGCTGCTGCTGGATGTGATCCTGCAGGGATGGCACGTGTCAGGCACAGCAGCAGCAGCAACGTGGTCCTGTCCTCCAAAATGCCCCAAACTGCTCCCTTGTCCTCATCGGTGCTCCTGGAGCCACCCACCACAGGTGTCACCCACAGATTGCAGCCTCCAGATGAGCTCCTGGCACCCCTGGGATCCATTTCTGACCTCCTGATGAGCTCCTGGAACCCCTGGGGTCCATTTCTGGCACTCAATCCTCAGGGTTTTGGGGGTGTGTGTGGACTGAGGTGTGCTGGGATTCCAGGAACACTCACCTGAGCCACCAGGTGAGGCCAGGGACCATGCCAGCCCCGCAGCCCTGGGAGCACCGAGTGCTTTAACCCATTTGTTTTAGAATTTGGGGCTGCTTGTCACCCCCAAAAAAATGACGTTTCACCTTCTTTTGCTTGCCTGCAGCAGCAGGGAAAACACATCACTCCCCTGTCCCCCGCCCACAGGAGCCACCCCGTCCCCAGGCTCTGATTTTTGGGACAATTCTCTGCTGCCATAACCCAGATTTGCTAATTTTTTGGTGGAAACTGAGGGAAAAAAACAACCCGAGAGCAGCTGCAGCACAAACCCCTCAGCAGGTCCGGGCTGGGAAACGTTTCGGGGTGTCCCTGGTGTGGCTGTGCCACCTCAGTGGGGCACCACGCTCAGGCGCTCGGCTCCATCCATCGGGTGCTCATCTCCCCCTGCACCCCAGTTCTCCCCCTGCACCCCATTTGCTTGCACCCCCATTTCCCTGCACCCCCATTTGCCTGCTCCCCAGTCCCTTGAACCCCAATTCTCCCCCGGCACCCCCAATTCTCCCCCTGCCCCCCCATTTCTCTGCTCCCCAATTCTCCCCCTGCACCCCAATTCCTCCCCTGCACCCCCATTTCCCTGTGCCCCATTTCCCTGCACCCTATTTCCTCCCCCTACACCCCCATTTCCCTGCTCCCCCATTTCCCTGCTCCTCCATTTCCCTGCTCCTCCATTTCCCTGAATCCCAACTCCCCCCTGCACCCCATTTCCCTGCTCCCTCATTTTCCTGCACCCCAATTCTCCCCCTGCACCCCCATTTCCCTGCTCCCCCATTTGCCTGCTCCCCAATCCCCTGAACCCCAACTCCCCCCTGCACCCCCCATTTCCCTGCACCCCATTTCCTCCCCCTGCACCCCATTTCTCTGCTCCCCCATTTCCCTGCTCCCCATTTGCCTGCTCCCTAATCCCCCCCACCCCATTTCCCTGAACCCCAATCCCCCCCTACACCCCATTTCTGCTCCCCCATTTCTCCCCTGCTCCCCCATTTCCCTGCTCCCCATTTCCCCCCATACCTGCAGAGCTGCCCGGCTCCCCAGCACGAAGCGCTCCATGACAGCGCTGATCCACGGCCTCAAGCGCCAGGATGGCCCCAGTATAACCCAGTACAGCCCAGTACGGCCCAGTATAACCCAGTACAACCCAGTACAACCCAGTACAACCCAGTATGGCCTCCTACAGCCCAGTATAACCCAGTACAACCCAGCAGAGCCCAGCACGGCCAAGCAGGGCCCAGCACAAACCCAGGCTACCCCAGTCCAGCCCAGTATCACCCAGTCTGTCCCAGTCCAGCCCAGTATGACCCCAGACTGTCCCAGTCCAGCCTAGTTTAAGCCCAGTCCGTCCCAGTATCACCCGAGACTATCCCAGTACCACCCCAGACTGTCCCAGACCAGCCCAGTTCAAGCCCAGTCCGTCCCGGTCCAGCCCAGTATCACCCCAGACTACCCCAGTCCAGCCCAGTTCAAGCCCAGTAACACCCCAGAGTATCCCAGTATGACCCCAGTCCGTCCCAGTTTAAGCCCAATAACACCCCAGACTATCCCAGTATGACCCCAGTCCGTCCCAGTTCCGTCCCAGTCCAGCCCAGTTTAAGCCCAGTCCGTGCCAGTTTAAGCCCAGTACCACGCCAGACTATCCCAGTACCACCCCAGCCTGTCCCAGTACCGTCCCAGCCTGTCCCAGCCTGTCCCAGTCCGTCCCAGTCCGTCCCAGTCCAGCTCCGCCGCCCCTCCCCCCGCGCCGCAGGGGCCGCTGGGAGGGGGCGGGGCCATTCCCGGCATCCCCCACGCTGGGGGTGGGGGTGGGGGGGGGACCCCAAATTTCTTCTTTTCACCCCAAAACCCTCCCGGGACCCCTCAATCTCCCCCTGGACCCCCAAACATCCCCCTCAGCCCCTTCTGACACCCCCAAATTCCGTTGCGACCCCAAAACACCCCCCCCAGCCCAACCCCCACCCTGCAGAACCCCCCCTACTCCCCAAAAATTTGAGTGCGCCCCCAAAAATTTACACCTTGAATCTTCTTCTTCCTCCTCCTCTTCCTCCTCCTCCTCCTCCTCCTCCTCCCCCCGCCCTAAATCCGCCTTCCCACGGGGCAGCCGCAGCCAGGTGGAAAACAGGCCCCGGAAAAAGGGGGGAAAAGAGGGGAAAAAGAGGAAAAAAAGAAGAAAAAAAGGAGAGAAAAAAAAAAAACCAGGGAAGAGGATAAAAGAAAAGGAGAGATTAAAAAAGGAAAAATTTAAAAAAAAAAAAAAAAGGGAGGGGAAAGGAAGACGAGAGAAGCGAAAGGAGCGCGAAGGAATTAAAAAGAGGATTAAAGAGGAAAAAAGAAGGAAGAAGAAAGAAAAAGGGAATAAAGGAGGAGAGAAGAAGGAGGAAAAAGCCAGGAGAAAAGGTAAAGGGAGGTTTAAAGGGTTAAAAAGGAGGGATAAAGTAGAAAAAAAAATGAGGGGAGAGGAGGGGGGAAGAGGGAAAATTAGCAAAAGAAGGGGAAAGGAGGAAAAAAAGAAAGGAAGGAAGGGAAAAGGAGGGGAAAAAATATTCTAAAAAGCAAGGGAAAAGGAGCATAAACAAGGAATAAAGAAGAAAAAGGGGAGGAAAAACAAGGAATAAAGAAAGGAAAATGAGGAAAAAACAAGGAATAAAGAAGGAAAAACAAGGAATAAAGAAGGAAAAGGAGGAAAAACAAGTATTAGGAGGGAAAAATGAAGGAAAAGACGGAAGGGGGGACCCCGGGCCGGCCGGACCGGCCCCGCCGCGGGCTCGGGGCGGAGCCGAGAGTGGGAATTGAAATTCGCCTTCCCTTGTGCCTGTTAAACGGCACTGCGTTTTGTTTTATTTTATTTTATTTTATTTTATTTTATTTTATTTTATTTTATTTTATTTTATTTTATTTTATTTTATTTTATTTTATTTTATTTTAAATTTTTGTTTTATTTAATTTCATTCTATTCTATTCTATTCTATTCTATTTCATTTTATTTTTCATTTTATTCTATTCTGGTTGTGAATTTAATTTAATTCTATTCTGTTCTATTCTAATTTTAAATTTAATTCTATTCTATTCTATTTCATCTTATTTCATTTAATTTTTTAAATTATATTTTATTTCATTTCATTTCATTTACAGCCCCCATATACACATATGTATCTATAGATATAGACAGATATATACATATATAAAGATACATTTATATTTATATTTATACTTATATTTATGAACCTATTATATTTATGAACCTGTTATATTTATATTTATATTTATATTTATATTATTTATATTTATATTTATATTTATATTTATATTTATATTTATATTTATATTTATATTTATATTTATATTTATACTTATATTTATATTATATTATGCTTATATTTATATTTATATTTATATTTATATTTATACTTACGAACCTATTTAATTTATATTATATTTATATTTATATTGTCTCTGTATTTTCCTCACCCAGCCCAATTTTCCCTCCTCAGGCTGAGCTTTGGGATGCAGCTGCTCCTGGACAGACCCAGAGCATTCCCAGGAGCCTGATCGGAACCCGAGCAGCACCAGAGGGTCCCATGGAGCAGGAGGGGACCCCCGAGCCCCCCGAGGAGCCTGCGGGTGGGGACGGAATTCCCAACGTTGGGCACGGAATTCCCAGTGTAGGGGATGGAAATTCCAACGTTGGCGATGCAATTCCCGGCGTTGGTCGCGGAATTTCCGGTGTGGCGGATGGAATTCCCAGTGTTGGGGACAGAATTCCCAGTGTAGGGGACAGAATTCCCAATGTTGGGGATGAAGTTCCCAGTGTTGGGGATGGAATTCCCAATGTAGGGGATGAAGTTCCCAATGTTGGGGATGGAATTCCCAATGTTGGGGATGAAGTTCCCAATGTTGGGGATGGAATTCCCAGTGTAGGGGACGCAATTCCCAATGTTGGGGACGCAATTCCCAATGTTGGGGCCGGTGACGGAATTCCCGATGTCGCGGACGCAATTCCCAGCGTTGAGGATGAAATTCCCGGTGCTGGTGACAAAATTCCCAGTGTTGAGGACACAATTCCCGGTGTAGGTGACACAATTCCCAATGTTGGTGACACAATTCCCAGTGTAGGTGACACAATTCCCAGTGTTGGTGACACGATTCCCAATTTTAGGGACGGAATTCCCGGTTTAGGTGACACACTTCCCAATGTTGGGGACACAATTCCCAATTTTAGGGACGGAATTCCCGGCGCAGGGCATGGAATCCCTGATGTCGGTGACACAATTCCCGGTGCTGGTGACAGAATTCCCGGTGCGGGGAATTCCCAGGAAGGTTCTGGGGCTCCATCCGGGCAGCAGGAGGGGGGCTCCAGCCCCCAGGGACCCCCGGGGGGCTCCCCCAAGCAGCCGCAGCCCCCGCAGGACAGGGGGTCCCCCAAGGAAGGGGGGTCCCCCAAGGAGCAGCCCCCACAGGAGGGGTCCCTGAAGGAGGGGGGGCCCCCCCAGGACAGGGGGTCCCCGCCGGCCGAGCCCCCCCGGGCGCAGCCCCCCGGGGATTTTTACTTTGTCAAGTGGATCCTGTGGAAGGGGCAGCGCACGGCCCTGGTGACCCAGGGCGAGAACGGGCCCTGCCCGCTGCTGGCCATCATCAACATCCTCCTGCTGCAGTGGAAGGCAAGCTGGGGGGGGGACCCCCAAATCCCCAGGGGAGGGGTCCCAGGGGTGGGATGGGATTGATGGGATGGGATGGGGTGGGATGGATGGGATGGGATGGGATGGGATGGGATTGATGGGATTGATGGGATTGATGGGATGGGATGGGATGGGATGGGATGGGATCAATGGAATGGGATGGGATGGGATGGGATGGGATGGGATGGGATGGGATGGGATGGGATCCATGGGATGGGATGGGATGGGATCAATGGAATGGGATCAATGGAATGGGATGGGATGGGATGGGATGGGATGGGATCAATGGGATGGGATCAATGGGATGGGGTGGGATGGGATCAATGGGATGGGATGGGATGGGATGGGATGGGATCCATGGGATGGGATGCATGGGATGGGATGGGATGGGATGGGATGGGATGGGATGGGATGGGATGGGATGGTGCCCAGCCTGCTCTGGTTGCCCCCAGGTGAAGCTGCCCCCGCAGACAGAGGTGGTCACGGCCGAGGAGCTGATGGCACATTTGGGTGAGTGGGGACCCTGCTGTAGCACCAGGAATGGGGTGGGGGGCTCCAGTGGGACCCCCACATTCGCTGGGGGGGGATTCTGACCCTGCTGCCTCGCAGGGAATTGCATCCTGGCCACCCAACCCCGGGACACCTCGGAGGGGCTGCAGCTGAACTTCCAGCAGGTGAGGAGCGACCCCAGGACATCCAACCCCGCTGGCTGCAGGGTTTGGGGTGGCACCTTCAGGGGTGACCCCTCCTCGTGTTTCTGCTGCCCCCCAGAACATCAATGACACCATGACAGTCCTGCCCAAGCTCTCCACGGGGCTGGACGTCAACGTGAGGTTCACGGGGGTCTCAGATTTTGAGTACACCCCCGAGTGCATCGTCTTCGACCTCCTCAACATCCCACTGTACCACGGCTGGCTGGTGGACCCCCAGGTGAGCCCCCCTACCTGGCTGCTGGTGGCTTCTGTGGGGTCACAGAGGTGTCCCCAGGGCTGGGGCTCGTCCTGGCCAAGGTGGCCAAGCTCAGCATGGATGTCCCAACCCTGGGAGTGCTCAAGGCCAGGTTGGATGGGGCCTGGAGGAACCTGGTCTAGCAGGACTGTGGTTTGGGGGTTCCAGATGAGCCTGGTCTAGGAGAACTGTGGTTTAGGGAGGTCCAGATGATCCCAGAAATTCCCACCCCGAAGCCCTCAGTGATGTTTGGGATGGGGCTTTGAGCCTGAGGCGGTGCCTGGCTCCTCTGGCCATGGCAGGAGGTTGCACTGGGCGCTCCCTTCCCTCAGAAGGGACCCTCAGACCCCTCTGCTGTGGCTCCATGGCCACCAGGAGCTCACCCCGTGTCCCTGCCATCCCGCAGAGCCCCGAGCAGGTGCAGGCCGTGGGCAAGCTCAGCTACAACCAGCTGGTGGAGAAGATCATCACCTGCAAACACGCCAGCGACTCGCGCCTGGTGAGCGAAGGTAACGGCCCCGCTCGCTGCCCGCGCTCCCGGGGGGCACAGCCGGGCGCCCCCAGCCCCGCCACGTCCCCGTTGTCCCCTCAGGGCTGGTGGCAGAGCAGTTCCTGGAGTCCACGGCGTCCCAGCTGACCTTCCACGGGCTGTGCGAGCTCATGGCCCGCGCCCGCGAGGGAGAGCTCGGCGTCTTCTTCCGCAACAACCACTTCAGCACCATGACCAAGCACAAGGTGGGAGCCCAGAGCCCTCTGTGCGCCCCCAGACACCCACGCAGGGCTCGTTGTCACCTGTCCTGCGGGAACGTTCCTCGCTCGGCATCACCAAACGTGGCGTTCCCCAGCACGAGGGAAGGGATGAGAATCTTGAGTCCGTGTTTCAGAAGGCTGATTTATAATTTTGGTATTTTATTATATGACATTACATGATATGATATATGATATGATATAATATGATATAATATATATTATATTGCATTATTTTACATTATATATTATATTATATTATATTATATTATATTATATTATATTATATTATATCATATTATATTATATCATATTATATTATATTATATTATATTATATTATATTATATTATATTATATTATATTATATTATATTATATTATATTATATTATATTATATCATATTATATTATATCATATTATATTCATTATGATATTATTATTTTATATTATTTTATACTATTTTATATTATTTTATAATATATGATATAATATATTATATGATATATATTACATCATATCATATAATATATAATATCATATATCATGTCATTATGATATGATATTATATTATATAATCATTATATCATCATTGTATCATCATGTCAATCATCATTATATTATATTATACCATCATTACATTACGTTACATTACAATATAATGTAATATAATGTAATATAATATAATATAACATAACATAACATAACATAACATAATATAATATAACATAATATAATATAATATAATATAATATAATATAATATAACATAACATAATATAATATAATATAATATAACATAATATAACATAATATAATATAATATAATTAAAACTATAGTAAAGAATAGAAGAAAGGATTTCATCAGAAAGGAACAGAAAGGAATGGAATGATAATGAAATCTTGTGACTCTCAGAGAGTCCAACACAGCCGGACTGTGATTGGCCATTAATTAAAAACAACCACATAAGACCAATCAAAGATGCACCTGTTGCATTTTACAACAGCAGATAATTATTGTTCACATCTCATTTCTGAGGCCTCTCAGGAGAAAAAGATCCCAGCAAAAGGATTTTTCATCAAACCTGTCCCGTGCCACTGTCCCTTGTGCCCAGGGCCACCTCTACCTGCTGGTGACGGACCAGGGCTTCCTGCAGGAGGAGGGCGTGGTGTGGGAGAGCCTGCACAGCGTGGATGGGGACAGCTGCTTCTGTGACAGCGAGTTCCACCTCAGCCACCCCCTGGGCAAGGACAGGGCCAGCACGGCCCCCCCGGACCCCCGGCTGCAGCAGAGACAAGTGGACCAGGTTTGGGGACGAGTGGTGGCAGTGGCTGTGGGTTTTGTGAGGTCCCCAGGGTGAGGGAAGAGATGAAGCTGAGTCTGTATTCGCAGAAGGCTGATATTATATTCTATTATATTCTATTCTATTCTATTCTATTCTATTCTATTCTATTCTATTCTATTCTATTATTACATTACATTACATTACATATTACATCATATATATTAATATATTAATATATTATATAAGAATACTTATACTGAATATAAGAAGTTATTCTATTCAATTCATATATTTTATTATGAGAATACTATACTGAAATTATTATAATTATTATTATTATAAGAATTTTATATTATTATATTATAAGAATTATTATAAGAATACTAAAACTATACTAAAGAAATAGAGAAAGGATACAGAGAGAAGGCTTAACAAGGATGCTAAAATTGTTGTTATAATAAATAATATTATAATTATTATAAAAGAAAATATTATAATAAATGGTTTTAAATATAATACATATTTTATAAACATTATATTAATTTATTACGTTATAATATTACAAATATAGATAATTTTAATAATAGAATAATATTTTATTAAATATTATAATAAATATAATAAGAAACCTGTGACTCCTTCCAGAGTCCTGACACAGCTGGCCGTGATTGGTGATTAAGTAAAAACAATTCACGTGTTGGAAAAACAAATCTCCAAATCAAATTCCAAAGCAGCCAAACACGAGAAGCTGAGGCTTCTCAGCTTCCCAGGAGAAAATCCTGGGCAAGGGGAATGTTTTAGAAAATCTGACGGGAACAAGCGAGTCCCATCATGGATCCCACAGGGTTTGACCCCCCTCTTTTTGTGCTCCTGCCAGGATTTCATGGTGGCCCTGTCCCTGCAGCAAGGACAGGACGCCTCCTCGGTGCTCAGCGACCTGGAGCTGGCGCGGCAGCTGCAGCAGGAGGAGTACCAGCAGCACCATCCTCATCGTCATCCTCATCACCCTGCTCCTGCTCAGCTGCTCCCAGCGCAGGTAACCAGGCGGTGCTGCTGGCCCTGGGGGGGTCTCTGTGCGTCCCCCCCGAGCTCAGCCCTGTCCCTGTCCCCACAGGCGGAGCGGCGCCCGCGGCAGAGGCCGGATTCGGACTGCACCCTCCTCTAGCACCTCGTGCCTGGGCGTCCCCACGCCTGCAGCCCCCCAAAACCCCGCTCTGCGTCCTCCTGGGACATCCTGGGGGTCCCTGGGGGCTGGAGATGAGGGGTGACCGTCTGAGCACACCCCAGGAGCACCCCAAACTTCCCAGTGGCCTTAACACAGGGGGGGTCCCACACCTCCATCCACACTCTGAGACAGGGGTGGGTGTGGATGTGGGGATGGGGGGGACACCTGCACCCCCCCTGTTCAAAATGTGGCCTTAGCCCTTGGCAAGTAAAGGACTTGTCCCCCTGCACATGGATCTGACACCACTGGGGGCTTCTGTTCTCCGGGGACACGGGGGATTGGGATATTTTGGGGGTGGGGGGATTGGGGGGGAGTTTGGGGGATTTGGGGTCACGGTTTCTCCGCGGGTTTGGGGTCCCCTCCGCGGAGTGCAGTTGCGCGGCGCGGCCGCCAGGCGGCGACAGGGGGCGAGTGGGGCCTGTGGGGTTCCATAAGGGCACAAATGGGGCATAAATGGGGTGTCCGTAGGGGGTGTATGGGACACATATAGGGCTGTCTATAGGGGGTGTATATGAGGTGCACAGGGCACATACAGGGCTGTCTATAGTGGGTGTATCTAGGGTGTGTATGGGGCACATACAGGGCTGTCTATAGGGGTGTATATGGGGTGCACAGGGCACATACAGGGCTGTCTATAGTGGGTGTATCTAGGGTGTGTATGGGGCACATATAGGGCTGTCTATAGGGTGTCTATATGGGGGTGTATATGGGGCACATATAGGGCTGTCTATAGGGGGTGTATATGGGGTGCACAGGGCACATATAGGGCTGTCTATACGGAGTGTATCTTGGGTGTAAATGGGGCACATATAGGGCTGTCTATAGAGTGTCTATGGGGTGTATATGGGGCACATGCAGGGCTGTCTATAGTGGGTGTATCTAGGGTGTATATGGGGCACATATAGGGCTGTCTATAGGGGGTGTATATGAGGTGCACAGGGCACATACAGGGCTGTCTATAGGGGGTGTATATGGGGTGCACAGGGCACATACAGGGCTGTCTATAGTGGGTGTATCTAGGGTGTGTATGGGGCACATATAGGGCTGTCTATAGGGTGTCTATATGGGGGTGTATATGGGGCACATATAGGGCTGTCTATAGGGGGTGTATATGGAGCACCCCGGGGTCTACGGGGGGTGCACGGATCCCGTCTCGGCGGTCGATCGCTCATGCCTGGGCCCCGCCCCGCCCCACGGCGGGCGCCGCTCCCCGCGGCGTTGCGGTGACGTCACTCCCGGGTTCGCGGTGACGTCACTGCCGCCGCTGCCTGGCGCGGGGCGCGGGACGCAGGGGGGCGAGCGGCGGCTCCGTGAGGGCTCCGGGCGGCGGCGGCTCCGTGAGGGCTCCGGCGGCGGCTGCGGGTGAGTGCGGCCGGGGGCGCGCGGGGCCGCCCTGCTCCGGGAGGGGCCGCCCGGAGGGGCCGCGGGATGGTTCCCGCTCGCTCCCCCCGCGCCAGGCCCGCGGCCGGGCCTTTCTGCGGGCGTTGGGCGCGCACCGGAGCCATCCCGGGCCTCCATCCGCCCTCGGGCAGGGGCCGCCGGGGCTGCCCGGGCGGGGCCGGGTGAAGGCGGGGCCCCCAGGGGCCCACAGCGGCCTCGGGCCCCGGCGGGGTCGCTGCCCCCCGGCCCGGTCGGGCGCGCAGCCCCCGGGCCCGGATCCCTCCCGGTCCCGTTTTTCTGCCCGCGACTTGAAAACGTCAGGGTTTTGTCGGTTTCCAGCAGGATCGCTGCTAAAATCACCTCTGGGGAGGGGTCCGGCGTGGCGGTGCCCCCTCCTGCACCGGCTCGGTGCCCCGGTGCCGGCACATCGCGCTGTGCTGCCGGTGCCCCGGGGGAGAAGGAGCTGCCGGCCCTGACCGGGGCCTCACCCCGTCCTCCCACGCTCCCCTCCCGTTACCTGCCCGCGGCGCGGCCGCGGGAGTCGGGAATTGCGGCACGTCCCTCCCGCCCGCCCTTGCGAAACCGGCCACGGTGGTTCCTCTTCCTCCCGCAGCCGAGCGGAGCCGCCCCGGCCCTCGCCACAATCCGTGTCGGGGATTCGCTTCCCGGGGGTGCGATCCCAACCGACCCCATCCCGACCTCCCCGGGGTTCCCCAAAATCGGCCGGTGGGGAGGGCCGGGGAGCCGGGATGCGCTGACCCCGCGGCAAGGGGCCGCTCCCCCGTCCGGAGCCTTTTTAGGGCACAAAGGTGCTCATTGTGTCGCCAGCAAATCCCTAATCCCTCGCTGGGGCCGTGCCTGGCCTCGGAGGGCTGGCGGTGGGCTCCGTGCCTCCGTTTTCCACCGGGAATCGGGTTTGGATCAGCCGCGGCATGCGCACACGGGAGGGAAACCAGAGTCGGGGGTTTCTCCCTGCTCCCCATCCCGGTGTAGAGCCGGGGTTGCGATCCCGGTGCGGAGGCGGGAGCCCGGCTCTTCCCTCGGGCTGGTCGCAGGAGCCGAGCTGCCGGTTGGAAGCGGGACTGGGGCCCCTGTTAATGATCACCCTCTGACCTCCGGGCTGCAGGGAGCAAAGTCCCTCGGTGCCCGAGCCGAGCACCGCCAGGGGATTTCACCGGGGCCTCCCTGGGAGTCGAGGTGGAAATTGGGGTGCCTGGTGGGGCCGGGGTGGGATCGGCCATCTCCTCGGAGATGCCCCCCTCACCTCTCCCCCCCCCCCAGCATGTTTCAGACCTTGTACAGCTATTTTTGGTGGGAACGGCTCTGGCTCCCGGCAAACCTCACCTGGGCTGACCTGGAGGACCGGGATGGGCGAGTCTATGCCAAAGCCTCTGACCTGTACATCACCCTCCCCTTGGCCTTCCTCTTCCTCGTTGTCCGGCACCTCTTTGAGACGTGAGTCCCTTCCCTGGGGGTGGGGATGGGTCCTGAGCCCCCGATCCTGCTCTCCCCATGCCCTTGGGGCTGTGGCTGAACCCTGGGATGTGGCACCTTGTGCTCAGCCGAGCTGGGGGTCCTGATCCCCCCTGACAAACCCACGTGCTCCCTTTTCCCCGCACAAACACGATTTGTTGGGCCAACAATGGGAACAGACCCGGCTTTGTTGGGATGGCAAGAGAAGGGAGGGGCTGAGTGGGGACAGCCCGTGACAGAAGGACCCTGGGGGCTCCCCTTGGCAAAACCCACCCTGGAGGAGGCACAGCAGGATGGGGAGACCGAGGCACTGAGTGGTTGTGGGTCCCTGGGTGGCCAAATCATGCAGGTGACAGGAACCGCTTCCCCAGGTACGTGGCCACCCCCCTGGCGGGCTCCTGAACGTCAAGGAGAAGGTGCGGTTAAAAGCCACCCCCAACGCGGTGCTGGAGAAGTTTTATGCTGCCACCAGCAAACACCCCAAGCAGGTGAGGGCTCAGGGCGTCCCCAGGGGCTCAGGGTGGCAGAGGCAGGGCTGTGTGACACAGCGGGGCTGCCCTGGTGTCCCCAGGCCGACGTGGAGATGCTCTCCAAGAAGAGCGGCTGCACCGTGCGCCAGGTCGAGCGCTGGTTCCGCCGCCGCCGCAACCAGGACCGGCCCAGCCTGCTCAAGAAATTCAGGGAGGCCAGGTGAGACCCCCCCCTTTCCTGCCTGGTGTCACTGTCCCTCCACCCTGGGGGGCTCTGGGGGTCCCAGCTTGGCCAGAAGCTGCCTGGGAAGGGTGGGAGATGTGGGATCTGGGGCCATCCTCCTCCCTCCTGCTCCCCGGTGCCCGTCTGAGGAACGTCTGCTTCCTTTTTCCAGTTGGAGATTCACCTTTTACCTTATTGCTTTCATTGCTGGCATGGCTGTCATAGTGGATGTGAGTATTGCCCCCCTCCCCTTGCTCCCCCAGCCCCCCTGGCCCCTCTGACTCCTGGTGTCTCCCCATCCTGCAGAAACCTTGGTTCTACGACCTCCGGGAGGTGTGGAAGGGATACCCCATCCAGGTGAGCACAGATCCCATCCCAGCTGCCAGCCCACGGCTTCTCCTGAGCACCAGGGGGAACTGGGGGTTCAGGAGGGTTTGGGGGTCCTCAGGGCACCCGGATGGTGCTCACAGAAGGGGATCAAACCCCTCTTGGGGACACAGAGGACCCCCCAATCTGTCCCTTGCCCCCAGAGCGTGCTGCCCTCCCAGTACTGGTACTACATGATCGAGCTCTCCTTCTACTGGTCCCTGCTCTTCAGCATCGCCTCCGACGTCAAGCGCAAGGTGGGGGCTCTGGGGTGGGGTGGGGGACACTGGGACATCTCGGCAGGGTTTTCTTCACCCTGGTGGCGGGCAGGAGGGAGCGGCTGGGAGGATGTGGGCACACCCAGGGGCTGTGAGGTGGGAGTTTGCTGAAGGTGGGATCCAGGCTGCTGTAACCCCTCCCCATTGCTTTGGGCACAGGACTTCAAAGAGCAAATCATCCACCACGTTGCCACCATCATCCTCATCAGCTTCTCCTGGTTTGCCAACTACGTCCGTGCCGGGACGCTCATCATGGCCGTGCACGACTCCTCCGATTATCTGCTGGAGGTTGGTGTGTCCCCCTCCCCTGCTGCCACCACGTCCCCCATCCTGTGCCCCCTCCCCAGCTCACCCCCTCTGCCCCCCTCCCAGTCTGCCAAAATGTTTAACTACGCCGGGTGGAGGAACACCTGCAACAACATCTTCATCGTCTTTGCTGCCGTCTTCATCATCACCCGCCTGGTCATTCTGCCCTTCTGGTGAGCTCTGCTGGGGAACGGGGGGGAAACTGAGGCAGGGGCTGGGGGAGTCACAGTGACAGGAGTGGCTTTTCCTGGCAGGATCATGCACTGCACGATGGTTTATCCGCTGGATCTCTACCCTGCCTTCTTTGGCTACTACTTCTTCAACTTCATGATGGTGGTGCTGCAGTCGCTGCACATCTTCTGGGCCTACCTCATCATCCGCATGGCCCAGAAGTTCATAACTGGAAAGGTGAGAGGGGGGGCCATGGGGATGTCATGGGGAAGGACCCACTCGGGGCCCTCTGCAGGGGAGACCCCCAGATCCTGAATCCCAACTGATCTTGGCTCACCAGATCCCAGGGAGCCCTCGGTGGGGAGAAACCGCTGTGGTTGCAATGGGGAAACTGAGGCACGGCAGGAAAATGGGGGGAGCTGCTGCCTGAACCCCCTTTTCCCTCTGCCCACAGGTGGTGGAGGACGAGCGGAGTGACCGTGAGGAGACGGACAACTCTGAGGAGGAGGAGGAGGTGGCCAAGAACGGGCCCCTCTCCAATGGCCACCCTGTCCTCAACAACAACCACCGCAAAACCGACTGAGCGCCCCGGACCCGAGAGCTGCCACCTCCTGCCACCGGCCCGGCCCCTCCGGCCGCTCCACACCGGGACCCCGGAGCGCCCGCCGGGCCCCGCCCCTGCTACGGAGCGGGGCCGCAGCTCTGCCTCACACTCACCGCTGGTGCCCTTCCACCTCTCACCTGCTGCCTTAATCCACTGCGGCTCCCCGGCCAGGCGGGGACCCCTCCGGGATGGCTCCATCCCTCCGGGGCGGTTCCTTCCCGCCCCGCAGCCCCTCGGATTGGCTCTGGCCAAAGAGCTCGGCCCCAGCCCCTTGCCGGGCTCTGTGTTATTCCAATTTTCCCAACCATTCCTTCACCGGGGGAGGGGGGAAAAAATCCCCCTTTTCCTGAGCTGTATCCGGCTGGAAAAGCCGGCTCAGCCCCTGCTCCACCGAACTGGGAGGGAGGAGCAGGGAATTCCTGGGTGTTTCAGTGCCTAAATGATGGGATGACACTATGGAAGTACTTGGGGGAAGGAAGCTGCGGGGTTGAGTCACTCCTTGTGTCTCACACAGTTTAATCCTCTCATTTCTCTTCGGTAAATGGATTTTTGAGTCTCTCCCTCTCCGTGGCCTCTCCCAGCTGTAACAGGACAAATTTCCAACTTGATTTTTTTTTCCTTTTCTTTCTATTTATTTGGAAGACAGAAGGAGCCGGGCTTGGCTCTGTCTCCTGCATCCTTTGGGATGCTGTGAGACCTCCCAGCACGGAGGGGTGGGGGGGGAAAAGGACCATTAACCAATGTCAGACCAAAACGTGTTTTGTTGTTCTTGTTTTTTTTTGGTTTTTTTTTTTTTTTAATAAATAAAAGGTTAAATATATTAAAAGTTAAAAAAACTAATAAACTTGGGTAAAAAAAAAATTACAGGATTTGGGCATATTCTGTGAGTGGCACAGTGCCCCTGGGGTGGGGGGGTTATTTTGGCATAGATCCCTTAGGCAGTGCTAAAAATGGGCAGAGTTGAGGATTTTGATGGTTTTTATGGGCTTTTTTTTTTTCTCCTAAAAGTTCTCCAAGTCTTCAAGCCCAGGCTGGAGCGTGGGTTTGGGTTCCCTGGGGAGCTGCAGCCCCGTTGGGATGACAAAGCCTCCATTCAGGTGGACTCTCAGGATGGAACTGGAGCTCCAGGAGGTCCCAGAAAGGTTTTATTTTACAAAGAAAAAAAAAAAAAGAAAGGTTATATAGCAGGAGAAAAAAAAAACCCAACAAGTGTCCCTTGTGCAGGGCTGGTGTTGGTTATGGGGGGGCTGGGATGGTTGGAATCAGCTCCACCACGTCCCAGATTGGGCTTTTTCACGTCAATAATGTGAGATTTGATCCCACTTTGTCAAAGCTCACCTCTTATCCAGTTCTCAGGGTCGTTTTTTGAACTCTTTGGATCTGCCCTCCCCAAACAAAAACAACCCAAGCCTGGGACTGGTGCCACTCCCTCCCTCCCCTGCCCAGGTACCCTGGGGCTGGCCCAGCTTGGGGCTCTCTGTGACATTCTGGGAGGGCTGGAGATGGAGAGAGGCACCAGATCTCCTTCCTCAAGAACATCCCAACCCCTTCCCCTGCAATTTTCCCCAGTGGAAGGGTTTAAGGAGTGTTTGTTTTGAGGAAAGGTGAAGGAAAGGTGAAAATGTGGGAGCTCCTTATCCCTTTGCCTGGGCCCATCCACCTCTGGCATTTTTCCTGCAAACCCCACAGGAACAAGGATGATGGCAGAGGTTCAACTCTGCTTTTTCAGGGCTCTTTGCTGTGTCTCGAGATCAGGGTAGGTTGTTTATAATAGAAAAACCCACTTTTATTGCTTTTTAGCAACTAAGATTTTTTACAGCTCACAGGTGAAGACAGATACTTACTTTTTGTCTTTTTTCCCTTGAATTCTATAAATCCTGCTTGGTCCAGTCTTCCAGGGATTCTTCCCACCATCCTCCCTCCCACTTTCAAGGCCTCAGTCCCAACTGGGAAGCACTTCCAGGGAATACTGGGCAAGTGCTTGCTGCTGGAAAAATGAGGTTTTCTGCCTTAAATTTGGTGGAAAGATGGAAGAGAGCAGGAAAAGCTCATTCCTTGAAGGGAACCCATTGTCTTGTGGGATAACTGGAGCCTTTGGAAGCTGGGAGAAACCCAGGGGGTGGAAATCACCCCGAACACAACCTGAGTCCATTCCTGCTCTGTGATTTCCCAGCTGAGAAAAGGGAGAACTGAGAACCTCTGGAGAAGAAACTTCACCCTCACTGAGGGAAAGCGAGCACCAGGCCTCTGGAGAAGGGGGAGCTGCTGGGAGGGAGCTGGGCTGGCTCAGAGCAGGCGGCCCCGGCAGTCGATGGCCCCGCAGCAGCACAGCAGCTCCTTGCCCTCCACGCTGCCAACCTCGTAGTTGTAATCCCAGGTCAGCTCCGTGCCAGCTCGGATCCTCCTGGGAAGGGAAAAAAATCCACACGGGATGGGTGAGGAGATTACTCCAGAAAAGAGGAGATGAGGCTGAGGCAGCCAGGGAGAAAGGGATAAAGTTTCTCTGATGAATCATTGCCGTGAGCATTCACTGCAGGAGCACAGAGGCACACAGCAGGGGTTCAGCACGACTCAAAAGATTTGGGATTAAAACAAAAATGGAAATTGGCTGCTCCATGCCTCACTCTGCCCTTTGGGAAGGTCTAAAACTGGTGGAAATCACAGTAGGATCTCCAGCATGAGAGGATTTCACCTTCCACCAAAGTTTTCTCTGCACAGGAATGGTGAAAAATTGGGAATGGGGTTTCCAGGAGCAGGGAACACCCAGCTCAAGATTTGGGAGTAAAACAAGGAGGGAAATTGGCTGCTCCATGCCTCACTCTGTGCTTTAGGAAGGTCTAAAACTGGTGGAAATCACAGCAGGATCTCCAGCATGAGAGGATTTCACCTTCCACCAAGGTTTTCTCTGCACAGGAATGGTGGAAAATGGGAATGGGGTTTCCAGGAGCAGGGAAATGGGGTTTCCAGGAGCAGGGAACACCCAGCCCTGGCCATGGAGCCAGGTCCCACAAAGCCCAGGAACCCTCAGCCCCTCCCAGCACCCCAGGACTCACTTGCTGGCAAAGAAGGCGACCCAGGGGAAGCGAAGGTCGTGGGTGTCCACAAAAACGTTCTGCACAAACAGGTTTGGGGTGCAGCTGTGCTGTAATGGCAACAGAGAAGAGCCTGAGCTGCTGCCCAGGCAGGGAGGCCGAGCTGCCAGCACTGAACAGAGCCTTTATAAACAAGCAGCATTCCTGGTTTGCCCGTCACATCCAGCGGAATCCTGCTGGAACAGGCTGCACGCCCCGGCTGAGTCATAAGATCCACACTCAAAGGTAACGGGCTCTGGAAGGACTGACAGGGCCATTCCTGCTCCCACCAGGCTGCAGCAGCTGGTTTTTCACTCAGGAAGGTGCATCATCCTCCCAAACCTCCTCTTTCCCCACTTCTCCCGAGGCTTGGGGAGGAACAGCCCCACTGAGCAGACGGCTCAGCCCCGAGGTGTGCCCATAAACGCTCATTTTATCTTTGATATCACCTACCACCAAAGGCAAACAGTAAGTGGATTGTTTAAAACATAATCCTCACTGCAATTGGATTTATTTTTATGCTGCGAAACTGTGCAATTACTGCTTCATTCTTTAAATTGTTAATTGTCGTATTTCTCTTTATCTTTTCTTTCTAACGATAAAAGGGTGAATTGTGGTGTTGCATTTTATTTAAATGGTTTCCTCTGTCTCACCCCTCGAAAATGTTTATTCCAAGCCTGCGATCCTCCCCTGAAGTATCATGGATCTGCAATCCCATTGGCCCAAGTTTTATTCTGCACCCAATTTGAATCTCCCTGTTAAGCTGTGGGGGGGACCACAGATTCTCTCATAGCCCTTTGGTCTCTCTTGGCCCTTCTCTACCTCTCCCTCTCCCTTCCCCAGCGTCCTAGGGTGACATTATGATGCTTGTATCCCCATTTGTGTGTTCTGTTTATGCTGGACATTATGTTCTGTGCCTTCAAGACTGGCTCTGAGGAGAGAAAGTTTTGTTTTGGTTTTGCTATCAGCCGCTCCCCCACGGCTGGTGGGACACACAGACAGGGCAGTACATAGTGCTGCTTTTGCTTTTTGCTTTGCTCTTGCTCCTGCGTTTTGCTTCTGCTCATTAGTTAGTTTAGCTAAGCAGTCCAAATTTTTCCTCGACTGTTTTTCCTTTTCCTTTTTTGGGACTACTCAAACCTGCTCCGGACGGGACCTGGGAAACACCGAGAGTTTGCACTTTGTGGCTGCAGCAGCTGCCCCAGCACCGGAGGGACTGAGAACAGAGAGAGACTTTCTGAATTTGTCGTCTTTTTCAGAGCGGTGAAACAGTGGTGTCATCTGGTATTGTTCATTTTGTGGGGGGTACTTTGCCTGTTAAATAAACAGGTTCTTTCCACTTCTCTCCAAGGAATCCTCCCCAAACCAGTTGGGGGGAGGGCCTATGTGGGTTTGCTATCTGGAGGGGCCCCTTTTGGAGGTTTTCTCCCAAATTTGCCCTAAACCAGGACACCTGGGAAACACGAAGTGTTTGCACCTTGCGGCTGCAGCAGCTGCCCCAGCACCAGAGGGACTGAGAACAGAACAACCACCCCCAAGAGAGACTTTTGAATTTGTAATCCTTTTCAGAGCGGTGAAACAGTGGTGTCATCTGGTATTGTGCATTTTGTGGGGGGTGCTTTGTCTGTTAAAGAAACAGGTTCTTTCCACTTCTCTCCAAGGAATCTTTCATGAACTGGTTGGAGGGGGGCCATGTGGGTTTCCTATCTGGAGGGACCCCCTTTTGGAGGTTTTCTCCCAAATTTGCCCTAAACCAGGACACCCCCTCCTCCCTCAGAAACCATGCTGCTCCCATGGGTGAGACCCCCAATAAACTCTCCTCTAATCACCGCCCTCAAAATCCACGTGGAGCCTCCTTTCCTGCCCAAGACACCGAGCCTCAGGGGACTCCTGGGGATGTCCCAACCCAGCTGCAGCAAAGCCAGTGACTCACGTTGAGGTAGCGGCCCAGGTTGCCCTCGAGCTTGGCGTCGATGATGTAGCAGTTCTCCTCGCCATCGTAGAACTGCCGCGTGCTGCGCCGCACGGGCCCCGCGCTCTCGCCCTTGTCGGCCGCCGCCAGCGGCGTGGATTTGATGGCGATGCCGTGGGTGGATTTCAGGGCGAAGCCTCGGGTGGATTTCACAGCCACCTGCCTCTTCACGGGACCTGCTGGGAGATGGGATCACCCCTGAGCCTGCTCTGCTCAAAGGTGACAAAGCCCTCAGAGCCAAAGCAGCGCTCCAGGATGGCTCCTGGGTGTCATGGACATATCTGATGAAAAATCCTTTTGCTGGGATCTTTTCTCCTGAGAAGCTGAGAGGCCTCAGAAATGAAATGTAAACAATAATTATCTGCTGCTGTGGAATGCAACAGGTGCATCTGTGATTGGTCTCATGTGGTTGCTTTTAATTCATGGCCAATCACAGTCCAGCTGTCTCAGACTCTCTGGTCAGTCACAAGATTTTATTATCATTCCATTCCTTTTCAAGCTTTCTGATGAAATCCTATTCTTTTAGTATTGTTTTAATATAGCATTTTATTTCAATATAATATATATCATAAAATAATAAATCAGCCTTCTGAAACATGGAGTGAAGATTCTCATCTCTTCCCTTGTAGGGGTTGCCTGCAAATTCAACACTTGGGATCAACCCAGCCCAGCCTGCAGACCCACTGTAAACCTCACTGTTGCTTTTTCTTACAATACCCAAAAATATCTGCTTTTGAGGAGCAGATTTTGCAGTTTTGTCTTGCTAAACACATGGGGAAGGTTCCAACTTTCCTGGAACTGGAAGGACAATGTCCTGGAGCTGAGGGACACAGCAGGAGCAGCAGCTACAACCTCACGAGCCCTTCCTGGTGCTTTCCAACCAAAACTTCTCACCCTCAGCCCTGGTCTCCCCCCTCACCTGACCCAGATGATGGATTTTTCTTGTCCTCCCCTTCCTCCTCCTCGGATCCTGAGGAAATGGTCTGGATGTCGTCGCTGTCGTTGGCTGCGCCCGGGGCCTGCCCTGCCCTGTGCTCCTCCTCGCTGTCGGTGCTGCTCGACACCAGCAGCACGTTCTGGGGACAGGAACAGCTCCTGGAGTGCATCCCAGCCTCCCTTTTGCCCAGAATATGGTTCTCTTCTCCAGCTCACCCCCTCTGTTCCCACCCTTTGGAAGGGGATCCCCCCCTCTGGCCACCACATCCCACAGGACAGTGTTCGGAACACCTGTGGGGTTTTGGAGTTCTGCTTGAGATCCTGCAGCATTAGGTGCTCAAAAGGAAGGGAGAAGTTCCCAAAAAACACAGGATAGTTCACCAGGATGGCTTCCTGCAGATGGCTCTGCCAAGCAATGGTCCCAGGTGTGCAAACCAAAGTGCCAAATCCAACCCAAATCCCACACTCTCCTCTTTTTTCGATCGTTCAGATCCACAGAAGACCCCTAAAACCCAAAGGAAATGGAGTGCCCTCTGGGAAACCACAGCTACAACCACAACCCCTGTGCTCAAGTGGGAACCAGAGGCAGAAGAGAACCCAAACTGAGGTTAAAGAAGGGGTTTGGGGGAGGCCCCTCCAGCTGGGGGTCCCACTCACCTCTGAGGGGGGCGGTGGGGCCAGGGATCGCCGGCGGCTTTGCAGCAGCACCGTGCCGCTGATGGGCCTGCGGATCCCCTCCAGCCTGGGAGGACAGGGGTTGTAGCCGTACCTCCTTCCCAGGCTGCTCCCCCTGCAGGGACAAGGCAAGGGCAGGTCACACCTGGATCCCCAGGGAAGTTGTGCCATGGGACGGGAAAAAACGATTTAAGGAATCTTACCCAGGAATTTTGGTTGATTCTTCGGGTTCCTGCAGAGGGGAGAAGCACAGATGATTGGAATCTCTCCCTTCTCAAGCACTCTCCAGTCTTTCTATGGAATTGTTCCCCAAAATGCCAGCCCAGGAGGGAGATGCTGCCTGTCCCCACACTCAATGTGACACCCAGCATGGAGATGCCCCTCTCTGGGGGACTCCAAGTGCCCTCCCTGGAGCAGGGGGTGGACAGGGACCACCTCCACATCCCTAAGGTCCCCAGGCAGGAGGATGTTCAGCTCTGCTCGCATCAAGTGATTTCTGCAGCCTCTTGTGCCACAAACTCCCTCCCTGGGAGGGGAAAAGCCAGAGAAGCCAGGGGAGCTGAGCAGAGACATCCAACAGCCCCACAGTTCCCCCGGATGTGCTCTATGGGGAGCAAAGCCACTGGAGCAGGAGCACCTGCCTGCCTTTAACTCTCCTGTTCCCTCATCTCTCCCTCACCTCCTTCTTGGGTGCCTTTGCCTCTCCATTCAGATCTCCTGGCGTGGAAGCACAGCCCTTCTCCCTCTCTGCAGGCATCTCCATCTTCACAGCCTTGGTTTCTCCCCCTTCACCCACCCTGAAGGACGAGGCATCATTGCTGTCCTGCAAGCTCTCAGCCACGCTGTTGGAGCTCAGCCACGAGGCCACTTTGTTCTTGGAGATCTCCTCAGACACTGGCAGCTTGCAGGGGGGTGCTGTGGTGGGCTCCTCATGGCTGGGGGACCGTGTGAGCCCCGAGTCCTTGGAGGCCGTTTCCGAGGGGCCGTGGTCGCGCTGGCCGCGCGTCTGCCGGCGCGTGGCGTAGCTGCGCAGCACCGAGCTGGTGCTGAAGTTCTCGTCCTTGCAGAAGTTGTCATCAGAGCTGTCCTCGTTGGATTCCTCCAGCTCCTCCGTGCCCGTGTTCTCCTCGTCGTCGTCGTCGTCCTTGAGGTCCACACCGCTGTTGTCCGAGGAGCACTTGGCGTCGCTCTCGTAGCCCTCCTTGAAGTTCTCCACGCTCTCGATGTGGTCCAGGTTGGCAAAGTACTCATCACCCATCTCCAGCCCCTCTTTGTCAGCAAAGTCATCCGTCAGGATTTTCCCTGGGAGGGCAGAAAATGAAAGGTGAGTTTTCTCTTTTATCCTCTGCAAAGCTCACTGAGGAGAAAACAGGGATGACACCGCTTTATTCCAAAGCTGGGTTGGGAAATGACAACATAACCCCGTTTCTTGATGTAACAAAACCCTGAAGCTTGTGGTTGAGCTAAAATCAAGATTTTCAGCTCAGAAATCTCTACAGAGCAGCTCAAGCAGAGCCTTGGAAGGGCTGGAAGAGCAGAGAGGCAGCAGCTCTGGCTGTGGGTGGCTCCATTCCAGAGCCAAGGCAACCCCAGTGCAACTTCTGCATCTCGTGGGCTGGGCCGGGCCCGGCCGGTTTGCTGAGCACAGGAAGCAGGGCTGGGGTTGGGTCACCTCAAGGACAGCCTGGGGGACATCTTGTGACACTGGCACTGCCAGAACAAGGGTTCTTGCAGCATTGGGCAAGCTCATGAGCTCAGCTTGCACCCTCCAATCACCAAAACGGGCATGGCAGGAGCTTTACACCCCTTCTGCTGCACTTTGGAATCATGGAATCATTGAGGTTGGAAGAGCTTCTGAGTCCCACTGTTCCCCTCAGCACTGAGCCATGTCCCCAAGTGCCACATCCTTGTGCTTTTGAGCACTTCCAGGGACAGTGACTCCACCACCTCCCTGGGCAGCCTGACCACCCTTCCCAGGAAGAAATTTTCCTGAATGTGCAACTTAAACCTCCCCAGGGCATTGGAGAGGGCCAAAAGTTGAGCCTCTTTTTCTCCAGGATGAGCTCCTCCAGCTTCCTCAGGAGTTCTCCAGACCCTTCTCCCTGTGCTCCAACCCCTTCCCCAGCTCCATTCCCATCTCTGGCTACCCCTCTTTTCCACAGCAGAGTTTTCCACGTGCCAGGTGAGCTCCCACCTGCGTAGATGCAGACAAAGGAGCCCTTGGCGATGTCGTCGAGGCAGCGAATGCCCCAACCTTTGTTCTGGGTCTTGAAGAGCTGCAGCCGCACCTGGAGGCCGTGCTGGACCAGGCGGTTGGTGCACATGTTCACGTTGCACTTGCACCTCTTGTTGCACTCATAAACACTGGAAGAAAGGAGAAGGGTGACAACTTTCAGGATAAAGAAACATCCCAAAGTCTGTGGCTGTTGGCAGCGCTGGGGTTTATGCACAGAGATCCCAGAGGATCAGAACTCATGTTCTGGATGATCCTCAAGGCTCCTTCCAACCCAAACCATTCCACGGTTGGCAGAAGAACCAAGACCAGAGGCAGATGGTCACATCTGCCCTGGGATACCCAGGATCAACTCCCTCTCAATGGATCTGGGGCTGGTGCTTGTGAGGGCTCTGCTCACCCTGTTGGAAGACATTCCTCCAGCCGCTTGTGCTGGTAGCCTGAGTTGGGGTTGATTTGCCCTCCAGGGGTGCAGCCACTGGCCTGGATGGTCAGCTGGTGACAGGCACACCTGGATCTGCAAGGAGACACAGGAAAACCCATGAGATCAGTCTGGAGACAGGAAAACAAATCACATCTTTAGGCAGAGATGGGCACAAAGCGTCTGACTTGGAATCAAATCAAGAGAAGTGGTTTGATTCCACTCCATTCCAAGAGAAGTTGTGGATTTCTCATCCTTGCAAGTGTCCAAGGCCAGGTTGGACAGGGCTTGGAGCAACCTGGGATAGCAGAAGGTGTCCCTGCCCACGTCAAGAGTTGGAACTGGATGGTTTTTAACGTCCCTCCCAACCCTGCAACGGACTGACCTGCCTGGCTTTAAACCCCAGGCGTTCCCTCACACAGCCCCAGTGCTGTCCCCTCACCCAGGAGCAGTCACCTACTTGTCCCTGCAGCCATCCTTGCAGTCACAGCCCACGAGGAACTCCCAGCTGGTGTTGATGTACACCCCTTTCCCGGGGATCCTCTCCTTGCTGTAGGCCACCTGCGGCGGCGGCGTGCTGTCGATCTCGTTGACGCACGACAGGGGCACGTCCTCCTTGCCCTTGGTGATATCCGCGATGTAGTAGTAAGGCTTGTAGGGCTGGAACTTGCGATCCACCAGCACGTAGGGATCCAGGCAGAACATCTCCAGGAACAAGAAGTCGCAGTCCGTCTCGAAGAGGTAGCGCTCGATCTCGTGCATGGAGCGCAGGCAGAGCCCGCAGGGCGTTTTGTAGAGCACGTGGAATCCCATCTTGCGGTTGACGCGGCGCCGCGCCGTCATGCGGCGGAAGTCGTAGAGCAGCGGGATGAGCAGCGGGTTGCGGCTGCGGTACTGATCGCTGCGCACCGGCCGCACCCGCGCCAGGCACGCGTAGCTGCACACATGCGGAAGGTAGAAGAGCTTCTCCAGAGGGGCTCGGTAGGACGGCTCGTTGGGAACGCGGTCCATCATGCCGTGGAAGGGCTGGGAGGGGACGCTGCTGGGGACGCTGCTGGGGACACTGCTGGGGACGCTGCTGGGGACGCTGCGGGGAGAGATGGGGTGCTCAGGTTAGGAAGGATGTTGAGATTTTTGAGGAGGGGCTTGGAACACAAACCCTATGAGGAATGTTTGAAGGAGCTGGGGCTGTTTAGCCTGGAGGAAAAGAGGCTTAGAGGTGACCTTATGTCGGAACCCAGAAATTCCTCTCGAGATCCTGCCAAGGACTCAGAGCCCAAGACCCCTGTGCCTTTGATCTTTGTTGTCATCGTATTTCAAAAGTTCCGTATCTTCTTGGTGATTTCTCATGGGCAGCTCCTCACAGCACTGACTCCTTCTTCTTCACAGTACAGCCAACAAACTCCATCTCTCCTCACAGCACAACCAAAAAACTCCAACTCTCTTCTCAACCAGTTAACCCACTCTTTTGTAGCACTCTTCTTATTGGACACAGCTGTAGCCTATTAAGGGCAGGCCTGACTACCTTCTGCACTATCTTTATTTTCTTACATTCTATCCCTCCACAGATCTTGACCCATGGAAAAACAATTACCAACCTTTATATGAAAAATTACAAGAATCAAAAGAGTTTAAGTAGAACGATAGTGGATTTATCACAGGGTGATAAAAAAATCCAAAGGAAATCGACCGCCCTCCAGGAAATCACAGCTACTTGGCAGTGCTGGGGGGGACTCCACGAACTCAGAGGCTTTTCCAGCCTCAGTGATTCCACCACTCCACGATCTGAGCTGCTGAATCCCCACCAGAAACCCACCAGCACACTCAGGCCCCACATGTGTCCCAACATCCCAGACGGATTCACAGATGCGTCCCACCCAGAGCTCTGCTCACCGGTGCTGCGGGGCTGGGAGGGCCCTCGCGGCTGCTGGGGTGTCCCCAAGGACAGGGGAGGATGGGGACGAGTGCCCGGAGCCCACGGAGCCAGGACGGAAGGAAGTGCTTTTCTTGGCCACCTGCTTTCTGCCCTGGGCCAGCTGGGTGTCGGAGCATCTGCAGGAGGGAAGAAGAAGCTGATTTGGAACATGGAAAAACAAAATAACACTGGGAATCAAAGTAACACTGCCCCACGGAATTCAGAAACCCAGGAGAATCCCAGCGGTGGCTTTTTTCCTCCTAAGTGTGAAAATCAGCCCATTTCTGGCTATTTCTGCTACAGCAACCCCACAACCACTCCGAATTTCAGAATTCAGCTCCAGCTCCAAGTGACTTCTGATTCTGAAATGAGGCAAGGGTAACAAGGCCTTAATCCCAGGAAGCTGGACAAACCAGGCCATGAAGAAACCCCTGGCTTAGCAGAAATCAGCGTCTAGAAGCTTAACCAGGCCTGAGTAGGAGGAACAAATCCAGAGGATTCTCTTGCAAGGACTAAGGAACGAGATAAGATTGTGCAAGGGAATGTAATAACATTCCTGATGAAAGAGGTAGTTGGGGGCTCTAAAAATACAGGTTCTCAACCCATTTCAGGAGTTTTCAATCAACTGCAGGTTTCCAAACCATTCCAGGAAGTTTTCAACCCATTTACATCAATAGAACAGAAAATTACCACAAACCAGCCGCTGAAGAGGAAAAACTGTGAAGTTACTGGGGAAAAAGGCAAGAGACAAAGAGAGCAGGAAGGGACGAGGGTTTCTGCCAACAGCTGCCTGAAAGCAAAGTGTTCAAACACATCTCAAAAAGAGCAAGAGGAAAAATGGGCTTAAACCAGTCAGAAGTGGTGACAACACTGAGAAAAACTTGAAAGAAGGGGGAGAAACCCAGGCTTTCCTCAGAGGAATAAAACACCAGAGTGAGGAGACTGTTCTTAGTTTTAATAATCTGAAATCCAAGTGTTTGAACCCCACAGAATCCCCGGGATCAGCATGGACACAGCCAGGCCTGGCTGCCTCCTCCCCCTGGTCAGGGGCAGTTGGGATTTAAGGGCAGGGAAGCAGCTGCGCCAAAACCACGTCCTAAAGCCAAGCCCAAGAGGGAAAAAATTCCTTGTAAAGCACTGCAAGGCCTGAATGGGAAAGGATTTGGTGATGGCACATAGGGCTGCAGGTCCAGGTTGGTTGTCTTTGTGTTGTGACACTGCCCATGGTCCCGGGGTGTCCCAGTCCCAGCACAGCTCTTCCCTGCACATGGGGGACCTGCAGGGGTGGGAGCCCAGCTGTGCATTCCAGGACCTCCTCCAGCATCCAGGATCTCTCAGGAACTATGGCAAAGGTGATTTTCTTGTGGCTTCCACTCCCAAATCCTGGTCAGACCAGCACAGAGGGAGCATTTCTAGGGGTAAACTGGGTTATATTGCACTGCTGCTTGGAGAGGAGCCCCAAGACCCCCAGTTGGGGCAGGTGGGGTTTGAGCTGCTGCTACACCTGGAAAGCCTGTGGGGAGTAAAGATTGACCTCCTGCACAGGCTGCTCACAGCTGGGACATGTCCTGCCTCCCTGGTGCCCCACCAGCAGGGCACAGGCAGAGCAGAAAACGTGCTGGCACGGGGCCAGGCGCCCATAAATCCGGATGGGAAATCCACAGCGCTGACAAAAATGAACTGGGAGAGCCTCTCCCTCCCCTAAAAAGTCCTCGAGCACATTCCCAGGTTCCCTGGTGTCCTCCAACACACTCCCTTCATCACCAAGCCGAGTTCCTCCTTCCTCCAGGCCTCCTTCAGCCTGCAGCTCCGGGAATGTCCCCCTTGGGCCCCTGGCAGCGGCTTGGCCGTGGATTGCTCCGTGCCCACCGGGACCGACCGCTGATCCCGAATTCCCAGCGAGGTCAGCAAGCAGGTCAGTCCAAGTGGAGGGACACAAGGCAGCCGGGGGCCAGCGCCTGGATCGTGACACGAGGGAGCATTTCAGATTTTGGGAAGAGAAAGAGCAAAGGTCTCATTTGGAAAGGCAAATTGCAAAGCTTTAGCCCTGAGGAGGAATATTTGGCTCGGGGAGTTGTTGGCTCTCAGCTCCCGCCCCCAGTAATTCATCCAGCAGCTTTAGCTAGAAGTTTTTCCCCAAAATCACGGCTAAAGGCATGGAGGACACGTGCAGCTGAGGATTCCTCTGCACAGAAAAGGTGGTGCCTGAGAGAGCTGAGTGCTGGAGAGAAGCAAAGAGGTGGAAGGTGCTGGAGGTGGCTCTGGTACTTACTCCATCTCTGCAGGCTGAGGAGACGTGGGACGTGCAGCTGGCTCTGGAGTCTTGTACTGGGGACCAGCTCCTGCTAAATCCTGGGTGTACTGGACCACAGGGCCCTTGCTCCTCACAGCACCTGGTGGGGAAGGTAAAAAACCAGAGAGTCAACAGGAAAAATCCTTAATGTTATCTCAAGTTGGCTGTATGGGCCCCAAAACACTGATTTGTTCCTGGAAGGAACCAAAACAGAGGGATTTGGGATTAATGGTGGATCATTGCCAAGCTCAGAGCACAGCAATTCCCCCAAAAATTCTGGTCACTTCACCCAAGTGCAGTTTGGTTCTGTGGCATTATTGCAGGAGAAAAATCCCACTGGAAATCTAAATCTCCTACGCCAGAGGACAAAAACCCTGGAAATCTAAATCTCCTGTGCCAGGGGAAAAGACTCGCTGGAAATCTGAAATCTCCTGTCAGAAGAATAAAACCAAAACCTAGAAACCTGAAATCTCCAGGAACTCTGCTAAAAAACCCACCAAACCCAAACCACCCTGCAGTTAAATCCCAGGATCTAAATGAAACCAAAAGATGCCACCAACCAACGTTGGGACGAGTCCTGGTCTGCCCACTTTGCTTCTTTTCCTGGGTGGAAGCTGTGGAAGTTTTCATGCTGAACATGGGCTCGAGGCGTGTGGAACCTCGGTAAATCCACTCACAACGTCTGTCCTCTTGTGGGAAGGAGAAGGAAACACTTGAAGTTCCCATGGGAAGAGCTTCCTGGAGTGAGACATAGAGGAAACACAAGGAGACAACAATGAGCATTGACAAACAGCAGTCAGAACAGACAATAAATTGTCAAATGCAATTAGTGATGTTGAAATTTCTAATTAGGTATTAGGGAAAATTTCTTCCTGGGAAAGATGTTCATGCTCTGGCAGGCTGACCAGGGCAGTGATGGAGTTACTATCCCTGGAATTGTCCAAAACCCCTGTGGATATGGCCCTTGGCTCAGGGCCTCAGACTCCAAGATCTTAGAAGTTCTTCCAACCTCGATATTTCCATGATTAGCAAGAAAAACAGAACTGATCAGATCCCCAGCCTCAAATTTAATCCTAATGGGCAAAGGGAAATTCCTACCAGGAAAAGGATTTTCACCAGACTTCCATCCACTTCTTCCACTCTGGATTTCCACCAGGTGCCTTCCCACTCGGTTTTGATCAGCTGCCCATTCTTCAGCAGTACCATGGGCCGGTTGGGGTAGGCAGTGATGTATTCCTCAATGAAATCCCGACAGGAAACATCCTCAATGTCTTCCCAGGCCTTTTTTACTGTTTGGGACACGTGGGAGAAAGGGAATAAGACAAAACAGAAAGAACATTTAATTCTTTATTTTGTTTTAGGATATCCCAGGTGCATTTTTCCTAAGGTCAATCAAGGGGTGATCCCAAGGGCTGGAATGTTGGTGGTGGGACATCATGAACCCACCCTGGCAATAAACCAGGATTTCAGATGTCTTCAGGCTCAGCACCACAAGGGACACACCCGTTTTTGGACCTTCCCAAAAGCTCAGCAGGCCAGGAGGGCCAGGGATCACTCACGTGGCCGGCAGACCGGGTACAGCTCCCACTCCTTCACGTACGACGCGTAGCCATCGTCAAAGAAAATCAGGAACCTGGAAAACAAACAGGAATTAGGAATGGGAGCTGAAGAAATCGCTTCTCACACCATGGAATGGAAGTGGAGAACTTCTCCTGCTCCTCCTGGAGACAGCCCAGTCTTGGGTGAGGGCAGAATGAAGAGTTACAAATGCTCCCTGTGCTGCCCATGGCTGCTCAAACAGCACAATTCCCAGCCAGGCCATTTCCTTCTGCTCCAAATCCCCTCTGTGCCCCAGGAAAGGGAGATAAACGATAAAAAAATGTTTAATTCCTTCTGGTTTCTGCAGGGAAGATGGATAAGGCACCCACTTAATGCCTCTGAGTAAGGACTCCAAGTCCTGGAGCTGTACAAAAGCTGCAGGATGAGGGATCAGCATCACAACCAGGAGAAAAGTTGCAATTTGGCTATCAAATTCAGCTCGTTTTCAGTTATTAAACACAAATCAGATAAAATCCAACACAATTTACATCAGATCCAGAGGGATTAAATCCTTTATCAATCACTTCAGGAAAACCCCAAACATTTATTTTAATAGATCAGAGCAGCCTTGCCCTTTTTTTTATTCCCAAAAAAGCTGCTCCAAACCTGCTTCTTTCTCCTCCTGAAGAGCTTTGGCATCACCTCTGCCACTCTGCCCTCCCAGAGCTCCTATTTCCTCCCACTGTTTCATGCCTCAAGCAGCCCAGACTCAACATTTGGGTGATAATTTGAATAAATTAGCAGATCTAATTCCTGACTCAGGGCCATGAGCAAGAGTGGAAGCTCCACCCTGAGATAAGAAAGATGAAGAAAGTCAGAATGGCATTCCTGGGAAGGGCTCAATCCAGCACCTGAAGGGTATTCAAATCAATCCTTTCATTTTTCGGCCTAAAACAAACAAACAAAAAAAAAAAAACAGAGATGGGAGTGCATGACCATGGGAAATAAGGAATACCTGTCTTTATTCTTGACATTGGGGGTTTCAGCCACGATCCCAGCATAGAGCCACATCTGATTGCCATCCTTGTACCTGGCCACCACCCTCCTGCCCACGTGGTGCCTCTCAGCAGATGGGTGGTAATCGTAGGCAATGTGGTTGCCCGAGAGCAAACTCTTCCCTTTGTTATCAAATTTCACTTTGTATTTCTTGCCAGCACCTGGAAATACGTTTTAAGGCAAACAGGAGATAAATAAAGGGGAAAATAAACAAAAGCCACGTGATTTCACAGCAGAATTCCAACGCTCTGGGTCACTCTGAGATCCTTTATTCAGAATTAACTCAGAAATCATTTCAAAGCCTTTCAGGATTTAATTTGGAGGGTGAAGCAGTGGAGGTGTGCTGCTCCCACAATCCCTTCCAGGTGACATCAGGTGCTCTGACACCTTTTAACCCAGGTTTCCCACCCAAAATCCCAGGAAAGCCCCGTGCATGGCACATACCAACTGTCTGGATGGCAATCAACGTCCCCTTGTGCCACGTCTTGGTTCTTTTTTTCCCCAAAATCCTCATGCCCACTTTGAGGTCCCCATCAGTGTTGAGATCATTGCTAGGGGCTGCAGGCACAGTGACGGGCTGGGCAGTGCCAGGAGGTTCCTGAGGGGGTTGTGCATCTACCAAGGGACAACAGCAAAAAGTCAGTTCTAAATCACCCAAAGCACAGTTCTGGAAGAAGAATTCCTGCTTTTCTTCCCCTCAGTCAGCCCAAATGGCTCTTTTTTACTGAATGGAAACAGCTTGGAAAAAAAAAAAGCAGGAATTCAGAATTAATATACCCTAAATTAAAACAGTAGTTTGGGATCAATAAATATGAATGGAGATTTGTAGGAGAGAAAGCAGATCATTGTTTTCTCATTTTGGGAAGCAAAGGCCCAGGGCACACAGCTCCTGGAAGCTCCCACACCTTTCTGTGCTTCCTGCAAGTTGGTTTTCTTGTTTACAGCATCCATGAATTTTGCAACATCCCGGGCAGATTTCCTCATGGCAGCCATTGCTTCCCTCAGCTGGAGGAAAGAAAAAGGAAACACAGAAAAAACTTTTGGTTTTTTTGCACCCAGAACAATGTTGTGTCTCAGGAAAACCCCACATGAGGAAACATCTCCAGCCAGGGCCTCCCCACTCACCAGACTCTGATCCCTGGAGATTCTGGGACAGCTGCTGCCTGCGAGTGAAGAGAAAACAGTGGTTTAAAACCTTTTTATTTGTGGGAAAAAATCCATCCTAATTAAATCACAGAAAGCAGGGGGAACAGGGAAAAGTGCCCATCCCAAATCCATGGCCAGACAAGGCTTTTCCTAATGTGGGATCATTTGATGGGGGCAACAGTGAGGCAGGTGGGAAAAGGGTGAAATCCCAGTCTGGGACTCCAGGAATTCTGGAATTTTGGGAATTCTGGGACACAAACAGGATCTGGAAGATGCTCCCCTTGAGTGGTTTAAAACCTTTTTTTAGTGGAAAAAATCCATCCTAATTAAACCACAGAAAGCAGAGGGAACAGGGAAAAGTGCCCATCCAAAATCCATGCCCAGACAAGGCTTTTCCTCATCTGATGGGGACAACAGCGAGGCAGGTGGGAAAAGGGTGAAATCCCAGTCTGGGACTCCAGGAAATATGGGATTTTGGGAATTCTGGGACACAAACAGGATCTGGCAGATGTTCCCCATGAGCTAAAAGCATTCCCTTGTTCCCACCCTTCCCCTGGCCCTGCTGGGGACACTGAACTGCGTTTCCAGCCTGAGTCCACGCTCATGACATCATCATCCTCCTCGTCGGGGATCTCGATCACTTCTGTGGCTGCTGGAGCCTCGTCCTCCGAGCTGCTCTCCCGGTACTGCAGGCCCATCATGGAGTACAGCTCCTTGGCCAGCATCTCGCACTTGTCCATGGCCCTGGGGGAGGGAAACCAGCTGTGCCTCCTGAATTCCACAGGGAGTTACCCCTGACCCCTGAAGGAGTGTAGGAGAGGTCTGGAGTTTCCTTCATGTGCCTCACAAGGGCCCTGAGGACCCCTGACAGGAGCTCTGGCCTGGCTGAGGTGGATGTTTTTGGATGTTATGCCAAGTGATTTGTTGCTGTGCTTTCACAGGTTCTGATAAATGGTGGCTTGTCCTTGCACGCCTGCATCTGCCTCACAAGTTCTGACAAGAGGTGGCTTCTCCTTGCACGCTCACACCTGCCTCACAGACACCATGGCCCATGAATCGTCCCCACCTTTTGGCCAGATGTCACTTGTTTTGGATTGAGACTATATAAACTGCAACCTTCTGAGATGACTTTGGTGAACCCCCATGGACAACAGCAAATCTATGTGGCTGGACCATGAGGATTCCGTCTCGTTGGTAAATATATTCCCCTTCCCCTCTTTTCCTTTCTATCCTTTATTTCCTTTTCTGATCTCTCTATCACATTTGCTGTTGGCCCTCAATAAAGGTGCATTTGTTGTGATTAAACTGACAGCCTCCTGCTGTTTGTCTTTTGCACTTTAGGGATCTGGAAATGAACCATTGCTTGCCCTAGCAGATCAGAGGGAAGCATCCACAGGAAGGGTCTGAAGCCTTGGGGGGAAAAGTTGCCAATGTGCCTCATTAAGCAGCCACACCATAGGTCTGCCCTGAAGGGAATGGAGCAGCCCCCCACATCCCCCTCCTCAGAATTCCAGGCCCACACACCTCACAGCATCGTCAATGAGCTGGTCAACGTGGGCCACCTCCTCCTCCTTGTGCCTCATGCACTGCTCCAGCTCCTCCAGCTGCTGCTTCCGCTGCCTCACCCATTCGGAATTCTCCACTTCTTTGTCGATGATTTCCCGCAGCTCCTCCATGGAGATTCCAAGCTCCTCCATCACCTCCTGCTGCAGCTCCTTGATGTCCTGGCAATCCATCTCTGCCACACCTGAGGAAGGTGAGGTGAGGAAGGAGAGGTTGGAGAGGGAAATCATGGGAGCTCCCTCATCCTTTCTCACCTTCCCCTGCTCCAATGTCCTCTCAAAGCCTCCCCATCTCCTCACAGCCCCCTCAGTCCCCTCAGAGCCCCCTCAGTCCCCTCACAGCCCCCTCAGTCCCCTCACAGCCCCGCCATCCCCTCACAGCCCCTCCAGGTCCCCTCAGCACCCACACCGCGTCTCCCTCATCCTCCCCCAGCTCTGTCCGTCCACCCCGCCCGCTCACAGAGCCTCACAAGCCCTCCCGTTGCCCTCAGCCCCGGCCGCCCCTCCTCACTCACCGCCGCCGGTTCCGGGCAACCGGAGCAGAACCGGAGCAGAGCCCGGCGCGGCCGCCGCGTGACGTCACTTCCTGCGCGCGCCGCCCGCGCGCGGCTCCCCCTGGCGGACCCCCGGGGGTGAGAAATCCCCGAAATTCGGGAATAAATGAAATAAAATAAATGAATTCCTCTGGAAATCGGGGGATAAATCCCTCGGGGATCGGCAGTTCGGGGAATTGACCGCTGTCCAAGGGAGCTGACGTGAACGGCCGGCCCTGTTTAAGTTGTAAACATCGGGAAAGCCGCGGTCCGTTCCTGAGGCGGCCGCGGTTCGTTCCTGAGGCGGCCCCGGAGCCCCGGAGCTGTTCGGGACCGTTGGAGCCGTTACCGAACCCCCCCCACCCTCAGAACGATCCTTTAACCGCCAGCTCGGAGGGGTTTGAAACACGGAGAGGCGATGGGGGAAATGGGGGGAATGGAGGAAATGAGGGAAATAGGGGAAATTGGGAGTAATGAGGGAAATGGGGCACAGTGGGGGAAATTGGGGAGCAATGGGGGAAATGGGGAAATGGGTTACAGTGGGGGAATGGGGAAATTGGGGGGCAATGGGAGAAATGGGGGAAATGGGGTACAGTGGGGGAATGGGGGAAATTGGGGAGTGATGGGGTAAATGGGGAATTAATGGGGGAATGGGAAGCAGTGGGGGGAAATGGGGAGCAATGGGGGAATTGGGGAATTAATGGGGGAAATAGGGAGCAATGGGGGGAAATGGAAGAATTGGGGAGCAATGGGGGGAATGGGGTAAATGGGGAATCAGTGGGGGAATTGGGGAAATTGGGGAGCAATGGGGAAAATGGGAAGCAATGGGGGAAATTGGGAGTAATGGAAGAAATTGGGAGCAGTGGAGGAAATGGGGAAAATGGAGAATCAATGGGGGAAATGGGGAATCAGTGGGGGAAATGGGGAATCAATGGGGGAAATGGGGGTCCTGGAGGAAGGGGGGACCCGCAGAGGATGGGGGTGCTGGGGCCACCAGCAGCTCAGAGGCAATGGGAGCCCGGGTGGTTCTGCTGGGGCTCCTTGGAGCACCCTGTAGAGTTTGGGGGTCCCGGAGGGGGGGTTGTTTTGGGGTCAGTTGATGGGTTCCTCCTCCCAGGTGGAGGTGGGAATGGCGCTGTAGGGATCCACCACGAGGCGGGCGCAGCGCACGGTCATGGCCAGGAGGAAGAGCCCCAGCAGCACCACGAAGGCCGTGGCCACGGCTTTGTCCACGTCCATGGCGGGCAGCACCGTGGGGGTCTCCATGCAGGGACCCTCAGGTGTCTCTTTCCCAGCTCCAGAGGCTCCTCACGCGGGTATTCCTTGGTTCCAGGGTCCCTCAGGTGTCTCTTTCCCTGCTCCAGGTGTCCCTTTCTGGCTCCAGGGACCCTCAGGTGTCTCTTTCCCAGCTCCAGAGGCTCCTCAGGTGTCTCTTTCTGGCTCCAGGGACCCTCAGGTGTCTCTTTCCCAGTTCCAGGTGTCCCTTTCTGGCTCCAGAGGCTCCTCAGGTGTCTCTTTCTGGCTCCAGGGACCCTCAGGTGTCTCTTTCCCAGCTCCAGAGGCTCCTCAGGTGTTTCTTTCTGGCTCCAGGGACCCTCAGGTGTTTCTTTCCCAGCTCCAGGAACCCTCAGGTGTTTCTTCCTGACTCCAGGGACCTTCAGGTGTCTTTTTCCCCAGCTCCAGGGACCCTCAAGTGTCTCTGTTGCAGCTCCAAGTGTCCCCTCCTGTCTCCAGGGATCCTCCAGCACGTGTCCCCCAGCACTTGACTCCCATTGACATCCCTGAGGGGGCCAGAACAGGGGGGAATTAATGGGGCTGAGGGGTCAAAACCACCCAAAAAAAGGGGGAAAATGTGGCCTTGAGTCCCCTCTGCTCCTTCCTTACCTCGCTGTGGCTGGCTCTGGGTCTCAGTCCTGGCCCTGCTGGCTCCAGGCCTTCATGAATTCTGCAGGAATGTGCCGGCATCACTTTTCAGACACAAGCCACGGGATCAAATTCCCACCCCACACCCCACTTCTACCACCGGGAGAAGGCTCTGGGTCCTTTCATGAGTCTTCCTGGTGACTTGGGGTGGTTTGGGAAGCATTTAGGAGGATTTATCCCCAAAATCTAAAGGCTTTGCCAGTGAGAGGATTTCAAGGTAGTTTTTTTGCTTATGTTGGAATGGACTGGGAAAAACTCTTGGAAAATGCATTGAACTGAGCTGCCCATTTGGATTTTGCAAGACAGCCTCGTGAAAACCCCAGAACACTCAAAATATGCCAAAAATCTCCTTCAATGTCTTTATTTTCCCCCTCTGAGTGAAAAAACGATCACTGTGGGAAGACAGTGAAACTTTGGCACCCCAAGAGCTGGGCTGTAGGGGGTTTGCAGAGATGTTTCAGCAAAGGATGAGTTGTGGGGTCCTGTTGGTGGCCCCAAATCCCAGTTCTGACCAAAAAAAACCCCATTCCAATCTAAATCCCAGTTCCGACCCAATTAAAATGTGCAGTCTGCATCCGCATCTTCATTCCCTGGGGCTTAGAATCCCAACCTCACCCCAGTCTCAATTTTAACCTTAATTTTAATCTTAATTCCAATCCCTATGTTACGTGACGTCATCAACACCACCCACTATAGCCACGCCCCCTGGAAAAGCCCCGCCTCCTTTTCGGTGGGGGCGGGACCTCGTCGCCTTCGCCCCGCCCCTAGCCGTGCCCTCCCCTTGTCCCCGCCCCACCTCTCAGTTTGGACCAATAGCAGCGCTGCATCTCCCCAGTGTCCCTCCCCCCGCCCCCCGGTTGAACCAATAGAAGGCCGGCGTGGTTTTGGCTCCTCCCCCCGCGCCGGCGGGGCTGTGGGGCCGGCGGAGGTTTTCCTGCGCCGCCATCTTGGATCGGTGGAGCGGAGCGAGGAGGGGGCGGCCCGGGACCCCCGCCATGGCCGCCACCGCCGCCAGCGCGGGTGAGCCCGGCCGCGGCGGCACGAACGGGGCTGGGGAGCGGGCTGAGAGCCCCAGGGAGTGCATGAGGGGCTGAGGGGGAGCACAGGGGGTCTGAGAGGACCCAAAGCCTCTCCCGGGGCCTCCAAAGCTGAGGGCGACCCTCAGGGGCGGGGGTCGTCATGAGGGGCCCTGGAGGGGCTGACAGGGGCGTGAGGAGGCCCCTGAAGGGCTGAGGGGGAAATGGCACAGTGGGATGGGGCACCCTGGAGAGGTCAGGGCTGTGTTTATCTGGATTTGGGGTGCTGGGGGCCGGGGGTCCCCGCAGAGCCGGTGGAATGAGGGACCCTCGAGGTGGATTTGGGGTCCCTGCACTGGGTTTCCATCATCACTCCTTTGGATTTGTTTCCCTTGACGGCTTCTGCCCCTTTTTCAGCTGTGTTTCGCTGAGGTTTTTTTCTTAATTCCCCACACAAAGTGCTGGCCCGGTTTGAAGGTTTTGCACAAATGTTTCTCGGAGCTCTGTGAAGCAGGGGAGGGCCTGGAGCACAATGTTCCCTCAGCTTGGGTTCCTCAGGCTGCTCCCCAGAGTCCTCAACTCCCTGTGCTCAGGAAGCTGGGAGCTGCTGATCCCTGATTCTTGCCAGAAAAAGATCTGATTTTATCAATTTTCTGGCTGAACTCCGAACTGAGTATCCAGATGAACCCAGAGTCTGTGAAGTCGTGATGGATTTACAGTGTGGTGGCTGAGATCAGAATCTGAGCTTTGTTTGTGGTTTGGTTTTTTTGTTTTTAGTCTTAGCTTGTCCTTTGTGGCTTGAGACACACTCAGGTTTATCCAGGAGTGTTCAGTGACTGCTGAAGGATTTTGGGGTTTTATTTTAACATTTCAGGAAGGTTTTGTGGCTTTTAGTGGTGAAAAAACAAACTGGGGACTCATCCAGTAAGATACTCGTGGGTGTGGAAGTGGAGCCTTCAGGGTTCCGTGGTTTTTTGCATAAGAAAGCTTTAAATTCTGAAAGAAATGAGAAAGAATTTTCAACATCTGTGTTTAATATTTATGATCATGGGCAGAGTGACCAACTTTTACACAGAGGGAGGGAAATACACAAGCAGTAAACATGGAGATTAAATTCTGAAGAATTCTCACAATAATGTGGGTCTTCTTTTCATTAAAGTGTTAAAAAACAGATTTCAGGGCTCCAGTAAATGCTGAATAATGCCCCAGAATACCCAGAATGTCTTCATTTCAATGGAAGAAACATTCTTTTCTTAATTTCTTATATTTCTTCTTGGAGAAAGTTCCCATGGGGATGAAAGTGCTGAGCTGGCATTTCATGGGAAACTCAAACAAACTAAAAACCTCCTGCTTGCTTAAAAAAAAAAAATGGATTTAATGTACCCCAGACACAGAAATTGAGATGTTTTGTAAATAAAAAACCATAAAAGCAGAAATATCAAAGCCTTGTAGTTGTGAGTGAAATGCAGAGTACTTTTAAGGCTGCTTTATCTGCTCCCAGACATTTTGGGGAGCTCACAAATGGGTGAATTTAAAGCAAATCTTGTGAGATTTCATGTCCAAACGTGAGCCTGGCAATTAACCCCCTGCTGAAGCTTCTGCAGCAAAAAGCACCAGTTTTTGTACAATAAAAATGTACATAAAATCTGCAGCAACCCCTCTCATAAATCACAGCTGGGAATATTTGCAGCGATTTTATTTTGGAGCCTTTTTTCCCTGTTGGGATGCCAGTGGTTGCAGCAGAGCCTTTCCCAGGAGAGCTGGGCTGGGAGCCTGGAGCACTGATGGGGGTTGGGATTTACATTTGCTCTCTTCTGGCCTTAATTAGCTCCAGCACATGGTGTGGGGAAACAGGGCTTGGTTCTGGGGAGGGCTGGGACACAGACCCAGCCAGGATTTTGGAAAAATACCTGGGATTTCTTGACTGGACACGTCCAGGAATGGTGACTCCAGAGCAGCCTTTTCTGGGAAGGAATTTTCCCTCAAACCCATCCTAAACCTGCCCTGGTACAACTTGGAGCTGTTTCCTCTCATTTTGTTGTCCCTTGGGAGCAGATCCTGGCTCCATCCTCCTTCCAGGGAGTGAAAACTCCTCCAGGAATTCACCTCAGCGTTTGGAATGGGGAGAAGGCAGAAATTTTGGGAAGGAATCTTTGTGTGTTTCCTGGAAATCCCAAAGGGTGATAAAGGCAGAGCTCTTCCCTCTCGTTATTTCTGAGAATTCTTCAGAATTTATTCTTCTAACAATCTCCATGTGTATTTCCCTCCCTCTTGCTCTCCCTGCCCGTGCTGTCCCTGATTTTTGGGAGGCTGTGGCCACTCTAAAGCAGTGCCAGCTCCTGGTGCCCAACCTGGGCTTCCACCTGAGCCAGGAGAGGGAAATGTTCCTCATGGGATGCATGCTGGGCTCCTGGAAGATCTCAGAGGTTTGAAAATCAATTTTCTGTGTCTGTCCCTGCATGGAGCTGGGCCCAGAGAACAGCTCAGTGTCACTTCCTTCCCCTGCCCTGAGAGGAAATCCCTTCCCCTCAAGAAAGGGATTCTCCTCTGTGCTCCAGAAACTTCATTTCTGTTCCCACCATGTTCAGATAGGGCTGGGGAAAAGGAGGAACCCTCCTGGCTTGCTTTATTCCCACTTGAAACTTCTTTTTGTTCAACTAAATACTTGGATCTCACCTTGGGACTTCACAGCAGCATCTGAGCGATCCAGAATCGAGCAGAAAGGAGATGGGGAAGGGTTTCCACCTCTGGTTTTTTGTTCTGCAGATGTATTTTAGAGCAGCCTGGTGTTTTGTTGCTGCTGTTGGTTGGGATTGTTGTTTTTGGCTCCTTCAGCTGCCAAGCCTCGAGCTGGATGCTTATTCCATACTGTAGTCACCCCTGGGAAATACTATGGATCTGCAAGGAAAAAGCTTCCTCAGCAACACCAGCTGCTTGGAGGAAAACAAACCAGGCTGGGAATGGTATTGGGGTAAAATATGGTTAATTCTGGCAGAAATATCCGAAATTTGGGAGTGTGTTTGCTGTGAGGTCCAGGCACACCACTGAGGGATTGTACAGCTCCACTTTTAGCTGTAAATAAACCAAAATGCACCTCTGGAAGTGAAATTAAACTCTTGTTGGACTGAAATCTGGCTTTGGGCAGTGGAGAAGAATTAGGAACCCCAACTTAAAGCCCATTTTTTCCCTAATTCATCAAACCTTGACCTCAGTTCTTCACTTTGTCCCCCCAAGTTGTGGCTGTTTCTGCCCAAGCTGCTCTGGGTGCTGCTGAGGGTGGTTTGGGAAGCCCAACTTTGGGGTTTTGGGGGTGTCTGGGTAGCTTTGGGGTCCCTGCACTTTGATAAAGCAGAAGTGGTTTGGGAGCTGCATCAGGCTCAGTTTGCAAAGGGTTGTGGTGGAGATTTTTGGGCTGGAGCAACTGTTTTGGGGCAGTTTCACAGCACATTTACAAACCCACAACTGTTAAAATAAGCACAGAGCTGACTTATTTCAGCAAAAGAGGAAAAAACTGTTTGTAATGGATTTTAAAACTCATTTTCTGATGTGGAACAGACTGTTTGAATATAGGTTGGGTTCTGATGGTGATGCTGGGATGTAGATTCAGCATTAAGCCACACTGAGCAAGCTCTGAACAACTGCAGAGCATGTTAGAGATGCTCCTGAAGAAGCTGGATTACGGGAAAATACAGGAAATGGGAATATACAGGAAATATATAGGAAAATGGGAATATACAGGAAAATGGAATACAGGAAATATATAGGAAAATACAGGAGAATGGAATACAGGAAAATACAGGAGAATGGAAATACAGGAAATATATAGGAAAATAGAGGAAAATGGAAATACAGGGAAATAGAGGAAAATGGAAATATAGGAGATACGCAGGAAAATACAGGAAAATGGAACTAGAGGAAATATACAGGAAAATACAGAAAATGGAATACAGGAAAATAAAGGAAAATGGAAATGGAGGAAAATGGAAATACAGGAAATATAAAGGAAAATGGAAATACAGGAAATATAAAGGAAAATGGAATACTGGTGTTATCAGGAAGACATGATTTTATTTCAACAAAAAGTGTTTTTTAGGGTGTGGAGTGAGAGTTGTTTATGATATAATCTGTTAACATATCCCTACCTTACTCTTTGCTCTTTAGGTTTTGGAAATCAGGATTCTTTCTAAAGGATATTTTATAAAAATCTGGTTTTTGTGAGATTATGATAATGCCTGTACCACCTGGATGTCTAGTATGAAGAAACATTCATGCTGGTAGCTTGATTCTTGACCAAATGGCTCCTAGTTTTACAAATATATTGCATTTGTAACATTCTAATTATGGGCTATTTAATATATACAAACAGAGTATTCTATACAAACAGAGTATTCTATACAAACAGAGTATTCTATACAAACAGAGTATTCTATACAAACAGAATATTCTATATAAACAGAGTATTCTATACAGACAGAGTATTCTATACAAACAGCTCTGCTCCTCCTCCCTCCTTCATGGTGCGGCCTCAACCCCTTCCCTGCTCCCAGCAGGCTCCTCCTCTCTCCAAAAAAACCCAAACCACATCTTTGAATTTGGCAGCCTGAGCTCTCCAGCTGAGGAAGCAGCGTGTGCTCCTCGGTGCAGCACATGAAAGGACATTGCCCCAAATCCAGCCCCAGCAGATGCTGACACACAACTCCTTCTAACTGGGGAGTGTTCCACTGAAGCAGAGGGGTTTGGAAGTAAAACTGGTTGATTTTTCTGATTTTTTTTCCGCTCCTGTTTAGAGATGGCATCCGATGTTTCCTCGCTGGGTGCAGCCGTTGGCTCCGGGAACTCCGGCTCGGGAGCTCAGGCTGGAGGAGCTCAGAGACCCAGCAAGAGACGGCCTGGGTGAGTGAGGGAGGAGGGAGGGCTGGGGGAAAAGGGCCTTTTTGAGGAAGTTTTGTTCTCCAGAAAGAGCTGTGGCTGCTTCTGAGAAGTTTCCTGCTTCTTTCAGGTGGGCTCTGTGCAGTCCTTTCCCTTTGTGGTCAGCTACCATTTCTATATTTCTGTGCTTTATAACATACTTCAAAGTTCTGTCTTGTAATTATAGGTTAAATCTGCATTTCTCTTTGACTTAACTGCTGAATTGTGTGAGCTTGGTTATACTTGAATTTTCATTTATTCTAACTCTCTGTCCACCTTGATGTGCACTTACTGTCCCTTACACTTGTGAAGTTTGGTTTCATTTACAGCAAGAAAATTTGATCAATATATCTATAAATGTCTCCCTTCTTTCAGTATCCTGAAAAATCTGTATGTACAGATATTGTTTTGTTACTTATACCACACTTAAAGAACGGTAAGTATGGTGTCCTTACTCCTCAAAGAGGGGATTAAGTGATATATTCAGAGGGGACTAAAAACTTTGCACCTCACAGAAGGAGCAAATACACACCAAGGATTGAGAGCAAGACAGGAGTTGCTGCAAGGCCTGGGGGAACAGAGAATTTCATTTTTGGGGCCTTACTCCAACCTTTGCAGCTGTGCTGTCCCTGGGAGGGGTTGGGGGAAGCCACAATGTGCTTGTGGGAGGCTTTTTGTTTGCTAAAAATGCCTTTGCAAATTCAAAGGGAGTTGAGTGCTTGTTCCCAGATTTCTGGCACGAGAAATTGCCTCGTAATTTTCGAGCAAACTGAAATCTGTCTCTGCACCCCTCCCAGTCTCTCAAACTCTTTCCTTGAGCCCCATTTGCTGATGCTCCCACTCCCCTGCAGCTCCTCCCATGCTGCATCCACAGTTTTCCATCCTAGAAGGAAAGGTGAAAACTCTTCTGTCCTTCCACATGAGCTGGTCAGAAGTGGGGTTTTGTCCCTAAACACTGCACAAACTGAACTTTAACTCCAGGAAAATTTTACCTTCCACTTTTTTTTTGTTTGGTTTGTTTTGTTTTAATTTTAAATGCACCCAATCCAGGCTTTTAAGCTGGGAATGCTCCATCTGTAGGCTGTTGATGGTCCCTGATTCTCCTTGGAGATCCAGGCTTTTGGAACAGAAAGTTGGGATTCAGTGGATGCTCCAAGTGGGTTTTCTTCTTTTGGAACTGTTTTTCCTTGCTCTGTTCCTGTTAGACACCTAAAAAAAAGCCCTTTCCAAACTTTGTTGGTTGTTTCACACAAGGATCACTAAATTGCATTGGGATTACTTAATTTTTCCTTTCAGGAATCATCTGTGGGTACAGACAGAAAAGTAACTTAAAGGAGAAACCACTTGGTTAGCAGTTATCTTTTTTTCTGTTTTTCAGGCTCGATTTTGATGATGATGGAGAAGGGAACAGTAAATTCCTCAGGTGAGGAAGAACATGGCATCCAGAAGTTTCTGTCCTGTAGCTGTGTCTGTGTGTTTTCTCTGGAGCAAGATCTCTCTGCTCCTGTGGCTTTTCCTCTCTGGAAGCAGTGGCAATTGCTCCAGTTCCTCAATATTCAGCAATATTCCTCCATCTCTGTGGCTTTTGTTACTGCCTCAGACATTAATTAATCCTCATCTGCTGTAAGGATGCTTCAGTTCCAGAGACATCCTTATTCCTGAGGAGTTGGCAAGGCTTTGAGGATCTCCTCATGATCCATATGGAGCACAGAAGAGTTGGAATATCTTGTGTCACTTATCTGTAGCCTCACTACGTGGTTTAGGATTGAATAACTCCAGAGATACTGGAGTTAACTCCAATAAAAACTCCAAATAACTCCAATTCCAGAATTCCCTGCATTCCTGTGCTTTAAGGAATGGTTTCAGGATGATGAATGTAGGATTTTCCAAGAGAAACCCTCGGATGGAGGTCCTGATTTGGGCTGTCTTTATCTTCCAAGTGCAATTTAGTCTTTTTCTTGGTATGGGATTAAATTTTGTGTGGTCCCACCGTCCTTGATTGGGATGTGCTGTGGAAAACCCCATGGAGGTGATGCCAGTAGTTAACCCATAATGTTTGGGGTGATCAGTGAATTATCCTGCACTGCCCACAGCCAAGTTGGTCTTTTTAACCCCAGGCTTTTTTCTGTGGCAGTTATTAAACTTTGTTTTCTGTGATTTTTGGGGAAAGAAGGAAGTGCAAACACTTTAACCTCTCCCCCTTCTCCTAGATGTGATGATGACCCGATGCCAAATGATAAAGAGAGATTTGCCAGGTAAGAATTTGATGATTTAAAAGCTTTTTTGTGCCGAAAAACCTTAATATGAGAGGGATCCTGCAGCTCCCTTCTCACAACCATCTCTCTTTGAAGGGATCCACAATACTCCTTGATGATTTTTGGACCAGTTCATTGAGTGTGACGATGACATTCCTCTTTTTCACCATTCCTTTCAGCTCTGCTCTTGGACTCTCATTCTTTTCTCCTGCTCAAGAAACTTGCAGAGATTTCAAATTTCCTGCTTAGTACAAGTTTTCCTTGAACAGAGTTTCCTGGCACACACTGGGATTTGTGTGTTTTGGAGGGAATTACACAGAAGTTCTACAAATTGGGGGTTGTCTGGAGATTGTAGGGGATGCTTTGATCAGTTTTTGGTGTCTGACAGTATCTCTGAGTGTTGGGACTGTGCCCATGGGATTTTTACAGCTATTTTAAACTCCATTCCCTTCTCTGGATGCATTCCAGCCCATCAATGTCCCATTTCCCAGGAGGGGCCCAAAAATGCCCCCTGGATTTGGGGCAGTCCTGCTGTTACCTTCCAAAGGGTTACAGGGAATTCCAAGCTGGGATTCTCCAGCTTTTTAAGTGGTTTGAGTCCTTCTGAAGTCAAGCAAATCAAAAATATGTCAGAAATATCAGACTCCTTCTAATATTAGAAATAAGCAAATTAGAACTAGGTCACAGTCTCAGAAAATGTTTTGAAACTCCAACACATCAGGCACCAATTGAATGCAGAATGTTGGAAACTAATGACTGTTTTATTTTATGGAACTGCTCCTCTGCAAAACAGACCTGTCCCTAGGCTGGGTTTCCTAGTCCATCTTTCCATTTTTTTTTCCATTTCTTTCAACTTTTTTTCCATTTTTAGCTTAGCTGGCTAATTTTATTTTTAGGTCTGATGATGAGCAGAGTTCAGCGGATAAGGAGAGACTTGCCAGGTAGGAGAATGGAGATTTCAAGCATGGACAAGCAGAGTTTTTCCTTTCCTTAATGTTTCTCTAGGCATCCCTTCTCTCTCTTTTTTTTTTTTTTCCCTCCTTCCCTCATCTGCTGCAGAGGATTTAACAAACTCCTGGAAATGGCTGTGGAATTGGGATTAGGAGGGGAAAGGCATTGAGGAAAGGCACACCTCATCCTTGGAAGAACCTTTTTAGGGAATACATGAAAGGATTTCTTTACCAAAGGCCACAGGGTAGGGCTCCTGCTTTCACCTGGAGTTTTGCTAACCTGTGCTAAATTCAGTTCCTCTTGTCCTGGGTCCCAAATTGTCCATCTGGGAAGGTTTTGTGTCCTGGAAATGCTGTTGGACTCTCAGAACAGGCAGGAAAATGTGTGTTAGCTCAGGTGTTTTCCTTCCAGAAAAGGTGGTGTCACTGGAAACAGGATTTCATTTTTCCCTGAGTTTCTGTTAGTAATTTTCTATTAGTTTCTATTAGTAATTAATGAGTTTCTATTAGTAATTAATGAGTGACTGTGCCTAAAACCACCAGAACAGTCACCTGGAATCCAGGAATGAGCCCTGAGGACACCTGTGCCCTTCATTTTTCACCTTACAGACTTCAGCCAGTTTTGGGCAGTTCTGTCTTTAAACCAAAACCTGACCCCCAGCGTGCCTTCTGCTGACTGCACTGAGCTGTGCTGAGATGTTTGAGGGGGTCAGGAAGGCACAGAGGTGTCCCCCAGGATGGGCAATCCCAGTTCTCCCACCCTTTCCTCGTGGCAGAGTGAAATGGAAATGTTTGGTAGCTTCTGTAGTTGAAGGATCTTTGTTTTTCACACCTGAGCTTGTGAGTTTATAGAGAATCTGCCTGACTCAAAGGTGAGGTCACTGAATGTGTGCACACACCTTGTAGTGATAAATGCTCCATTTTTGTATTTATCCTGTTTATTCACCTGCCTTTCCTTGCTCCTTCCAACACTTCCATCTCATTTCACTTCCCACCATGTGCTTCCTTGCACATGATCCATCCTTCTGTAGAGGAAACCTGGCTTTTAAGCTCTGTTTTGGAAAACTCACCTTAGGATCCAAGTTAAATTGTGTATCCTGGATAAAAGAACCAAGTTCTGGTCTGTGGGACTGATGGGAACCAAAGGGGTACCAAGAGCCTCTTTAGGTGGCAGCAATGGTCTCAGTGCCACCACCCAGGTGTTGCCTGCTCCTGGTCTGCCCAGCTCGGTTGGCCTTGATGATGTGTGCAGAAACGAGGTGTAACCTGCTTGGGAGCTTCCCCTGCTGTGGTGGTGAGAGGGCTCTTGGTGTCACTGAGAGGTGGCTTCCCAAAGGTCAGACCCAGCTAATTCAGCTCACTCAGAATCCTGGGGTGGCTGGGGCTGGAAGGAGCCTTAGAGCTCCTTCCCACACCTCCCACCAGCCCAGCTTGCCCAGAAGAGCAGGTGCCCAAATTTTAGCTGCAGACTGGTGGGTCTGATCCACCCTCAGATGGACAGTGTTGAGGTCACCTGCAGTGAAGTGACCCCGCTTTGGGAGCAACTCCTTTGGCTTCCTGCGGCATTGTGTGGTGTTTGGGGAAGGCCAGCCCAGGTCCTCAGAGTCTCCAGGTTCCAAGGAGCTGCTGTGACTTCGAGGAAGGTCCAGGTGTAGCTTCTCCTCCTTGCCCTGTCTCCACATTCCCTGTGCACGCCCAGCATGTGAGGCTTGATCCTAATCCCGACGGCGTCTGTGTGTGTGTGTGTCTCAAAAACCTCCCACCCCTGGCAGCTTCACCTTCTCCTTTTCTCCTCCTCGACCTCTGGCAGGGAGAACCACAGCGAGATCGAGCGCAGGAGGAGGAACAAGATGACAGCCTACATCACGGAGCTGTCCGACATGGTGCCCACGTGCAGCGCCCTGGCCCGCAAGCCGGACAAACTGACCATCCTGCGCATGGCCGTGTCCCACATGAAATCCCTGCGTGGCACTGGCAACACCTCCACTGATGGCACCTACAAACCCTCCTTTCTCACTGACCAGGTCTCTGCCCATACAAAAAAGTCCCTTTTCCTCTTTTTATTAAGTCACCTTAAGGCCCTGGAAGGTCACAGTGAGGTCTTCCTGAAGCTGCTTTGTGGGAATTGCAGCCCAAACCCAGGGTGTGTTTTGGCCGTGGAGTTGAGAGGTGTCAACCTCTCCTTTCTCATTGACCAGGTCTCTGCTCATACAAAAAGTCCCTCTTTTTATTAAGTCACCTTAAGGTCCTGGAAGGTCACAGTGCGGTCTCCCTGAAGCCTTCTGATCTCGGCCTGATGCTGCTTTGTGGGAATTGCAGTAATCAGAGGGGGGAAATTAAACAGTGAGTGGGGCAAAAAGTCCAAACCCAGGGTGTGTTTTGGCCGTGGAGTTGAGAGGCGTCACTTTCTCACTGACCAGTTCTCTGCCCATCTAAAAAGTCCCTCTTCCTGTTCTTATTAAGCTGCCTTAAGGTCCTGGAAGGTTACAGTAAGGTGTCCCTGAAGGCTTCTAATCTTGGCCTGATGCTGCTTTTTGGGAATTACAGCAATCAGAGGGGGAAATTAAATGATGAGCGGGCAGAAAAAGTCCAAACATGGTGTGTGTTGTTATAGGGTATGAAATAACATGATGTGCACACACAGCTTAAGGTAAAAAAGAGTATTTTTTATTTCTGCTTCTAACATTTATAGATTTTTAAAAGTGACAGTGGATTGTCCAATGACACTGGACAAACTTAAGAGTTTATCAAATTTCTCTTCTTCTCTAAAAGAATGCAAAACAATCAGTTATTTACATAAAGCGTGTGAGAAAGTTCGTTATAAGAACATAAACATCAGAAGGCTTAGAAAAACTTTAAAAAAACAGGGTGAGGGGGATGAGTTGAGAGGTGTCTGTGTGTCTGCAGGAACTCAAACACCTGATCCTGGAGGCAGCCGATGGCTTCCTGTTCATCGTGTCGTGCGAGACGGGGCGCGTGGTTTACGTGTCGGACTCGGTGACGCCGGTGCTGAACCAGCCTCAGTCCGAGTGGTTCGGCAGCACCTTGTACGAGCAGGTGCACCCCGACGACGTGGGCAAGCTCAGGGAGCAGCTCTCCACCTCTGAGAACGCCCTCACAGGTACAGCAACCAGGGCTGGCACGTGAGGGGCTGGCAGGCTGGGACAGCCTGCAAAGGACTTGGATTAAAGCCTTCCCTTTGTAGAGGGAACCAAGCCCTGGTGCCTTTCTACCAAGGATGCTGCAGCCCCCCCCGAGAATGCATCTAAAGGTACCACCAGTGACACTCGTGTCCTGCCAGTTCCCAGTACATCACCTGGCACCACACCTGGCTTGGTGGAAGGACTCCCAGTGCAGCAGCATCTCCTTTTTATTTCTTTTTATTTAGGTCGTATCCTCGATTTGAAGACGGGGACTGTGAAGAAGGAAGGGCAGCAGTCCATGAGGATGTGCATGGGCTCCAGGAGATCTTTCATCTGCAGGATGAGGTAGGAAGGAATTCCCTGGGGAAATCTCTGAGCCTAAAGCCAAACTTGCTCCCTAAACCTGGCCCTTCCATGCTTTTATTTCAGCTTTTTGGGCTCATTTTGATGTAGGCATGATAGAACATGGCTGAGCTTTCCCTACAGTCAAGTTCTTGAGATGTTTGTTTGTGGAAGATACAATTAGTTTCGGCCCCCCCTTGAGTTCTGCAGAATGAGGGGTTTGTGTGATGGAAATTCTTCTTATTCAAGATGTCCAGATTATTTCCATGTTGATCAAGAAAGATCAAATCCTTTCTAACCCCGGTGCAGGTGTGGCAACAGCTCTGTGGATCCAGTCGCTGTCAATCGCCTGAGCTTCATGAGGAATCGCTGCAGGTAAATGACACATAAATAACATATAAATATCCAACACATAAATAACACAGCTAAACACCTTGCCTCACCTTCCCCCACTGCAGCACAACCTCTTTCTCTCTCCCAAGGAATGGTTTAGGTGCAGCCAAGGATGGAGAACCTCACTACGTCGTCGTGCACTGCACGGGCTACATCAAAGCCTGGCCCCCAGCAGGTAACAATCCACCTTGTGTTCAGCTGGGCTGGGTTTAAGAGCACATGGTCTAAAGTTGCCATTCCAGAAGCTGAATGTGCCAGGAAGTGCTTTGCAAATGTATCTGTGACTTTTATTTTAAGATTGACTTAATTTTTGCAGGTGAAGCAGCAGAGGATGAAAATAATATTGAACTGTCTGATGTGCAGCTTTTGCTGAAATTCAGAGATTTTCATTCCTTCTGGTGAAAAAAGGGAGGGGTGGACACCTTAATTTACAAAGTGTCCTCATGGGGAAGAGTATTGAGTTACAGACCAGGACAGAGAGATGTCTTGACATCCGTTCCTCTGAATTTTTTCCTGTACTAACCTTGCTGGAATTTTTGGCCCTTTCCTCCCAGGTGTTTCTCTGCCTGATGATGACCCTGACGCTGGCCAGGGCAGCAAGTTCTGCCTGGTGGCCATTGGCAGGCTCCAGGTGAGTGCCCTGTTCCCCTTTTCCAGCATTTCCCTGTCCTGGTAGTCCCCAAATTTAAACTGTTCTGTCGGAAAACATTCCCTGATGGCCACAAATCCCAGTGCAGGGCTGGCAGCTCAGGGCCAGCAAGGGTTGGTGACTGTCCCTGTGTTCCTGGCAGGTGACCAGCTCCCCCAACTGCACAGACATGAACAATGTCTGCCAGCCCACAGAATTCATCTCCCGACACAACACCGAAGGAATTTTCACCTTCATCGACCACCGGTGCGTGGCCACCGTGGGTTACCAGCCCCAGGTGAGGACTTGAGGAGCTTTTTAAGAAAACAAGTGCTCTTTAAATTTACTGTTCCTTCTACATCATGGCTCTGCTTGTCCAACAGAGCTGGTAAACCATGCCCAGGGTTTAACCCAGACATGTGTTTCTTCTCCACTGGTTGCTTTTCCATGTGTTTTTCCAAGTGCTTTGATCATGGCAAGGCTGGGTGTCTCTGGATTATGTCAAATGTCAATTAAAGTCATTTTTGCCTCAAATTGAGTTAAAGATCAAACATTAATCAACAGCTGTTGTGCTTTTCTTTTAAAAAACAGCACACCAGCTCTTGTGCTTGGGTTGTGTAACAGGGATTTGGGGGGAAGGAGCAGGAACTACCTGTCCAAAGACAGATTAATTATGGAATCTGCCTGCCAGATGAACTGACTCAATCTCTCACAATTCCTTGAAAAATAGGAACTCTTGGGGAAAGACATTGTGGATTTCTGCCATCCAGAAGACCAACAGCTTTTACGGGACAGTTTTCAACAGGTAAAAGCATCACAGCTGCCCTTTGCATGCAGGGTGGAATTCAGATTGGAGCTCGTTCCGAGACTGGAATGTCTTGGTGCTTGCAAAGCAACAAAATTGACTGGAAAACCAAGAAGAAAAACAAAGCTTAGATAATTCTCCTGTGCAAACAGTTGCAGATTTAGTCATATCATGAAATGCAAAAATGAAACAGAAGCATCTGATGTCTTAACTCCTGAATCCAGTCTTAACTCCAGCTCTGGCTGCTGGTCCAGTTGGCTTTTAGGGCCAGGGATGTGGCTCCCAAGTGCCTGCTTGACTTGGCTGAAACCCTGGTTCATCTCTAGGGCCCAGAACCCGCAGTGGAGGTGGTTTTCTTGCCCTGTTGTCGTTACTGTTATTTCTGAGGGCCTTGGACTGGTGGCAGGGCAGGTAAGGCTGCCCCTGTGGTTTCATGACTCCAAAAACCAGCTGCTCATATCCATTGCTCCAAACCGTTGGAATGGGAAGCTACAGCATGTGTTTCATTTCTTGGAGGCTTTTCCATACATCTCACCAGTGCAAAGAGATAAGAGGAGTGAAGCCAAAAAAAAGGGGATTTTAGCTTCCCCTCCTGGATCCTTTAGGAATCAAGCTGTCCCAAGGGAATAGTGCCATTCAGTTTGGGAAGGCTGAGATGTGGTGGTCCAGGTTTGAGGCAAAGGGCCATCACAGGGGTCTGGGGGGGGAACTCGTGCTCAGGTTACTCTTCCCCACCTTTGATCAGGTGCTACTGATGTGATTGCATTTTGTTTTTAGGTGGTGAAGTTAAAAGGCCAGGTGCTGTCAGTCATGTTCCGTTTCCGATCCAAGAACCGGGAGTGGCTGTGGATGAGAACCAGCTCGTTCACCTTCCAGAACCCCTACTCGGATGAGATCGAGTACATCATCTGCACCAACACCAACGTCAAGTGAGTGATGCAGAGGGGCTCTCAGTCCACAATAACCCAGAGCTGGGCAGCCTCAGCCTCTCCTCAGCTTCCCATCAATTTCCACAACCCTGGGGAAGTTCCTAAGTCCCTCCGGCTCCCATTCTCTGCTGGGCTGTGCCAGGCACTGGAGGGCTACAAGGTGCAGGAATTGTCTTGTTGTGTGGCTTAGCAAGCTGCCAAAATTCAGCTCCAGCAGTGCCTGAAATGAATGAAATCTGCTTTAAAATACTCTTGGATTGCTGTCACAGCCTTCCCATCTTTGGGAATGGTCAAAGCTCTTTCCATGAGGAAGATCCACACCCCTTGCAAGGACCAAGAAGTTGTGCCTGTGTGTGATCTAGAGCTGCAGGCTTGGCAGCTCCAGCAGACAACCAGAAGGCTGGATTGCCTGGGAAAGGGAAATCCGGGATTTTTTTGCCATGAGGCAAAGTAGCAGTGCTTCCCTGCAGAGCTGAAATCTGCTGCAAGCCTGATTTCCTGCCCCATGTCAGAGCTCTCTCTTTGAACTTCTTCATTCCACACACAGCCATTCCCACATCCAGAACCCAAAAATCCCTGTGGAAGTTCAGAGCAGAGCAGCAGTGTCTGTGTGGTTGTGTTTGAGGTGTGCAGAGACTGAGTATGGAGGAGGAGGGAGCCTCCTATTCCATGGCACCACCTTTCAAGGAAACCAGGTGGAAACTCACTCAACCCTTTCACTCAAATGGGGTTTTTGCATCTTGTCCCAGCCAGCCACACCCTGCTACACACAGGACCCAGCTTTTGCTACCAGTTGGGACTTTTTCAATCTCTTTTTTCTGTGTTTGCTTCGAAGGAACTCGAGCCAGGAGTCCCGGCCTGCCCTGGCAAACTCCATGCCAAGGCCTCAGCTGGGGCAGAGTGTCAGCCTTCCCCTGGACATGGGCACAGCCCCACTGCCCTCAAGGTCAGGAGGAGCTCAGCTCCTTTTTCCATTTCCTGCTTTCCTCACACACCCTTCATTCCCAAATTCCCCTCTCTGCAGCCAGGACCTCCAGGCTGACAAATCCCTGGTGTAACCACCCAGAGCTGTTCCCTTGGGAATTATCTTGTGTTCCCCTGTCACAGACACTTTCTATTTTAGGCAGCAGCAGCCAGCCCAGGCAGAGCTGGAAGTGGGCCCAGGAAGGGAGAGCTTGGCTGGCTATGAGCACTCACAGGTGAGTCCAAAGGGATTTGGGCACTCCCTGTTCATTGTCCTGCACTGTTTAAGTCACACTTTTGCTGGGGGTTTAAAGGTGGTGGCACCAGGTTGAGGTGAGGTTTGAAGGGAAGGTGTTTGTTGGGTGTTGCTCAATTCCAACATTTATCATATGGAATCCTAGAAACATGGAATAATTTGGGTTTGAAGGAACCTTAAAACCCATCCACTCCCACCTCCTGCTGTGGGCAGGGACACCTTCCACCAGATCAACTTTGCTTCAAGCCCTGTCCAGCCTGACTTGGACACTTCCAGGGATGTGACTGGGATTCCTGAATGGCCCTGCTATCCCAAAAAACACATCAGAATCCCAGGAGTGGCTGAGTCCTGTGCTCACCTCCTCTGTGCTGAGGTGTGAGCAGCCCCTAGGAGGTGTGAGCAGCTCCGTGTCCCTCCCCAGGTACCTGTCCAGCCCGTGAGTGCTGCTGGCCCTGAGCACAGCAAGCCCCTGGAGAAGGCTGAGAGCCTGTTCAGCCAGGAGAGGGACCCACGCTTCGGGGAGATGTTCCCTGGCATCAGCACAGGTGGGTCAGCAGCTCAGGTCAGCTCCTCCTGCCTGCCCTGGTCACATTTTTCCTGCTTGTCCCTGTGGAGCAGTTCTCCCTGCTCCCAATCTGCAGTGGATGCTCTGACTCCAGAGAACCTCCATGTGAGTTCAGTAGAAAATGGTAAAGAAATCAAATTAAACAGGATTTAACAAAATTCTCTGGAGAAGGAACCAAAGAGTCTTCCTTCACACATACACATCTCTTCCAACTGCTTCTCTCCCCGTTCCTGAGATGTCCCAGCCCAAAAATGACTCGTGCTCTCTCCACAGATGAGAGCAAAGCCATCCCTGCCAGCACCATGCCAGCCAACCCTCCCCTCTTTGCCCAGGGAAACACCTTCACTGCTGCACGGCCTGCTGAGAACTTCAGGTGAGCCTCCACCTGTCCAGCTCCTGCCCATTCCTGTTTCCTCTGCTGTGCCTTGGACGTGCCCAGGATCTGGGTGCCCACAACCCTCTCAGTTGTTTCCCAGTGTAGAATCACGGAATCATTTAGGTTGGAAAGGCCCTCTAGGATCACCAAGTCAGAGTGTTAACCCTGTGTTTGCCACTAACCTCTGTCCCCAGGTGCCACATCCACACATTCTTGGGGCACTCCAGGGGTGACCACTGGGCAGTTACCCATCAATTTTTGGGCTCATTTCCCTCCACCGATGACTTGAGCAGAAGAATTTGGTGCCTTTTCCTCCTGGAAGTGCCTCAGACACGTGTTGTGTTGCAGGAGCAGCAGCATGGTCCCTCCAGTGAACATCATCCAGCAGCAGCAGCCCTCACCCTCCGGCCGGATCCTACCCCAGATTTCCCGGCACTCCAGCCCAGCTCAGGTCAGCGGGACCACCTGGGCTCCAGGGACACGGCCGGTGTTCACACCCCAGGTAGCACAGCCCAAACCCTCAGCTGCAGGCCCTGAGTCCCTGCTGCCTTCCAGACCCTTCTCTTCCATGGGCAACCATCCTGCTTCCACTCTCTGGCGCTGCTTCCTCCTGTGGGGCTAATCCAGCAACTCCTCCCTGAGCTGAGGGTCGGGGTGAAGCCGTGCCTCCTCTTCCTCTCCTGTGTTTTTCCTCTCTTACAGCAAGTGGCATCTCAGACAGTGAAGACTCGACCTCCTTCCTTTGGCATGGGGACATTCCAGGGCACGCCGTCCTCCTTCAGCTCCATGACAGCGACCGGGATGCGACGGCGTCTCCCACCACGGCTCCGTACCCAGCCCTGGCCAGCCGTGGCACAGGCTTCAGTGAGTGGGGTTTGGGGGGTAAAACACCTCTGGGGGGAAAGCTGAGAGCATCCAGCTGTGGTGGCATGTGCTCTCCATCATTTTTGGTAGATTTTGGGAGTGTCTAAATGTGGGGAGCAGAGTTGAAGCTGTGCTTTGGCTGACACTGATCACATTCAATTATCCTCCAACCACGGAGTTAGACTTGGGGTCCTTGTGGATCATTTCCAGCTTGGGGTAATTGGGGTCCTCCCAGCAGGTGAATTTTGAGCCATTTTAAGGCTGACTGGGAGTAAAAAACCCCTTTGGGAGTCTCTTTGTTCTATCCCATGGCAAACCCCCGAATTCCTGTGGCAGGAATTCCTGTCCTGTCACCAGCAGCAGCACCACACAGAGCCCTGCCCTTCCCAATCCCATCAGAGCACTGGAGAAGCCCCATTCCCAAAGGAGGGATGATTCACTGCCTGTGTTCTCTGTCCAGCAGCCACAGAGGCAGCGCAGACCCCGGCCCCGTTCCAGCCCCGCGCCGCCGACGCCGTGGGAATGTGGCCACAGTGGCAGGGACAGCACCACGGCCCAGCATCTGGGGAGCAGCACGTGCAGCAGCCGCAGCCCGGCCAGCCTGAGGTCTTCCCAGTAAGATGGGGCTTTTTAACCTCCCAATCTGGTGGGATCCACTGGTCTTGAAGCACCCAGAGCTTGTCCCTCTGGTTCAAATCAGCTGGGGAGGTCCCAAACTCCTGGATAACCTGATGGAGCTGGAAGTGGAGAGGGCAGGACTGGCTTTGTGTCTTGGTCTGTTGCAGGATCAGTGGGAAATTCCAGTTGGATTAACCCTTCTAATTAAAAAAAAAAGCTACAGTCTAGTGAAATTAGAATAATTCCTAAGAATTCATAATCATCTCACCCCAGCTTTCCCAGCAGTTGGTGATTATAGCTTAAATTTGCTGCTCTCCTTAAATTTCCCTTGGACACAGACCCTGTGTTCTCTTGGGAAAGGAACCAGGTTGGTCCACAGTATGTGTTCCAGCAAACCCATGATTAAATTACCCACATGATCGTGGAGCCATGGAATTGCTGAGGTTGGAAAAGCCTCTGAGATGGAGCCCAGCTGTTCCCCCGTAATTTCCAATCTAAACCTCCCTTGATATTCCAGTCTGGATCCTAAACCCTCTCCTTGTATCCTCACAGGACATGCTGACCATGTTGGGAGACCAAGGCCCCAACTACAACAATGAAGAATTCCCAGAGTTGAACATATTCCCTTCTTTTTCTGAATAAAACAAGCCTTAGGGGAAACAACATAAAGCTCTCTACAATATCCACGTGTAAAGGAAAACAGCTGAGTCTTTTTCTGAAGGAACTGTCTATAAACACTTCCCACCTTCTGGAAGCAGAGCTCCGAGGAGGGATGGCCTTGGAGGACGAGGTGGTTTGGGCACCTCCTCCGTGTGGGATTGTTCTGGAAGCTTCAGGACTTGACTGCCACGAGGCTGAAGGCCCCAGAGCTGCTCCCAAGTGGATTTTTTTTGGGGGAGGGATTCCTGTCTGGATCACAGACAGCCCTTCCAAACTTTTTAAGGTGGCTTTTGACTGTTTTTATTTCATTCTCTGCCGTGACTTTTTTCTATAAAACACAAAACTATTGGAATTTTTAAATACTGGAAGGAACTCTTCCAAGTGTTATCCCTGTAAACACAATCCTGGAGGATGCTTGAGTAAGAATCCATGTCCCAAGTCAGTGTTTTTCTCCTTTTTGGAGGAATTTTGGCTGTTTTGGAGGGTTGTTACAGCGTCTCCAGTCCAGTGTGCTCCACGTGGAGATTCCTGTGTTTTTCTGGAATCTTCTCTCTCCTGTGAACTGTGCAATGAAATCAGTGTGACCCATGACCCCCCTCGTTACCCTTGGGATAATTAACAAGCCATAAAAATATTACCCATGTAGCTTTCTTCTGGATGAATCCATTTTCCAGCTGATGGTTTCTGTGCTGCCACAAATTGATGTTTCAACAGGTTTTTTTTGGGCTAAAACCTGCTCCATGGAATTTTATCACATGTAGATGAGTTCCTTGTCCTCGTTTTGGAGCTGGATGGAGGAGAATCCCTGGATTTGAGAGAATTTTCAGGGAATTGCTGAGGAACTGTGTATTTTCACTACATTTGCTCACTCACCTCCTTAAAGAAGAATTCCTGCCATGGGATGATCCTGTTGCCAAATGACAGAGAGTAAGAGCAGAGCTGGAAAAGTAGGGAACAGAATGAATTTTTTTATATATATATATATATATCTATATATATAAATTTTTAATTTTTAAACATTGACTTGGAATCTTCTGGCTTTTTCCATGGGGGAAAAAAAAAAACAACTTGTGGCCAACCCTGCTCTCCTCAGGGGCTGGAAGAACCATTTGATTCCCTCTTGCTTCAATTCCAACAGGAAAAATGAATTTCAGAGTTGGACTGGGAAGGAAATTTGGCACAACAGCAGCTGGGGAAGAATCCCAAGTGTTCCTGGTTTTGTTTTGAGTGGAATGTGGCTGTTCCCCCCTTTTCCCTGCATGTTGAGGGGGGCTCTGGGAGCCCCAGGCTGGCTGTGAGTGTTCTCTCCGCTGGTTGAGGGCAAGAATGGGGAAACTCCCCCCTTTTTCCAAGAGCTGATTCCAGAGCTGTCATTCCTGACTAAAATCTGAAACCTTTGTGTCACCAACCCAGAGAGATTCCTCTTGTAAGTGGAGCAGGAAGGTTTCTTTTTCCCTCTCCTTTCCCCTCTGGAAAATTAAGACTTGAAGGTTTTGTTTTAATTGTTTTTTTGATTTTTTTTTAAATTTTATTCCAAATTTCTCTACGGATAAGTGGGAACATCCCATTGGAAGACATCCAGGGAATCTGTTCCCAGCAATAACCTCCTCCCCAGCATCCCATCACATCCTGGGCCCTTCCCCTTCAGTTCTTCAAGGAGGAGGAGGAAAATTCCCATTTCCCTGAGCCCTTCCATGTCCTGTGGCTGTATCCCTCCCCCAAATTTTCCAGATCCTGGGAAGCTGGAGCAGCCAAATCTGTTGGGAAGGAGGATGAGGAGGGGCTGACAGGGTTCCCAGGGGTGTGGGGGGGACAGGGACAGGCTGGGCCCGTCCCCCCCTCTTTGGGAACTCCAGTGTTTGTCCTGGGATGGAATTTTATCCTCCCTGGGGAGGCAGGAGCTGAACCCCCTCAGGTGTGTCCCAGCCCCAGGTGCATCCTGGGCAGCAGAGATTTTCCAACGAGAGATTTTTCCCCTTTTTCCAACCTTTGTCTCATTTCTGCCTCTTTCTTGGAGGAATGTCCCTAAATCCCCATCCCCTCCCCGTTCTGGCCCCCAAACTCCTGTTCCCTCTCTGTTTTTTTTTTCCCTGTTTTCTCCCTCCTCTCATTTTGCCCCCCAAACCCCTCGTGCTCCCCAGTTTGTCCCCGTTTGTCCCCTCAGTTCTCGCTCACTCAGTGCCACGTCAGGGCCTCGTGCTCCAGGGGATGATTCTGCCCTGGAGCCCCGGGGTGACTCAGCCCCCTCTGTGTCCCCACAGAGGTCACAGGGGGGTGGCCCCTCTCTTGGGGACCCCCGTGGGGAAGGGGGTGACAGTGACCCACCCCCACCTTGGTGCTGCTCTGTCCCCTCCTGGTCCCTGGCATGGTCTGTCCTTGTTCCCATGGCTGGAGGGTGACAGTGACTGTGGTGGTGATGTGGTTGTCCCCAGTGTGACATGTCTGGGATGGCTCTGGTGCCACGTGATGAGGTGACAATCACTGCAGGAAGCGCCGCCCGGCCCCACCTCCCCCAACCAGGGACCCCCAAACTGGGCACGGGTGGGCAAGCCCGGGTTGGGGACAACTGGGGACAGAGGTGGGGTCCTGTCCTCCGTGCCTGCTGTCACATGATGTCCCCAAACTGCTGTGTCCGGCTGCTGCTGAAGGAAGTGGGTGCTCAACCTCATCTGATTTAGACACTGGGAGGGCTTGGGGACAAGCTGGGTGTCCCCCGGGGCAGCAGGATGTCCCCAGGGTGGGATGTGGGGACAAGAGAGTGTCCCTGGGGTCATTATCCTTGGGACAGGAGGGTCCCAGGGCAGGATGCTGGGGTGGGGGGACATCCCAGGGACAGGAGAACGTCCCGGGGACAGACAGGATTACATCCCGGGGACAGGAGAAGGTCCCGGGGACAGGAGAACATCCCGGGGACAGACAGGAGGACATCCCGGGGACAGACAGGAGGACATCCCAGGGACAGGAGAAGGTCCTGGGGACAGGAGAACGTCCCAGGGACAGGAGAAGGTCCCGGGGACAGGAGCGTGTCCCGGGGACCGGAGGATGTCCCGGGCAGGAGCCGCCAGCAGCCCCGCGCCGGGGCTGACTCAGCTCGTCCCGCAGCATCACGTGGAGCCGGGGGCAGCCCCCTCGTCCCCCCTCCCCGTCCCCTCCTTCCCTCCAGCCCATCCAAACCCGACGCTTGCCAAAATTTTCCGGCTGCTTCCAAACTTCCTCAATCCGGCGGCATAAAAAGCGCAGCGGCCGCGGCTCCCGCAGGCCCCGTCCCGGCGCTCCCACCGACGGCTCCGTGCTCGGTAAGCGGCGGGGAGGGGTCCCCCGCGGGGGGCTGGGTGGGTTTTATCCCAAGGAAATGGATCCCAGTGGGAATGGGAGGGAATGGGGGACAAAAAGGGAAACTGAGGCACTGTACATCGAGCAGACCTGGGGTCCCCGGCTCGGGGAAGTGACCCGGGGCTGGGGGCAGTGGGTGAAGCGGGGAGGGACAGGAGGGCTGGGACATCCCCTCCCTCCCCCCGCATCCTCTGCATCCCAAAACTTCCCCTCCCGGCCTGGGGCTGCCGAACGAGCCGGAGCCGTAACGGGAACCAGCTGTGCCGGCTCATGTGATGCCGGCGCCCGGCCAGCCCTGCCCGCGGGGGTGTCCTGGCCCCAAATCGAGGGAGGAAGGGGTCCCAAACCCAAATCAGGGGGTACAGGAGGTCCCAAACCCAAATCAGGGAGTGCAGGGGGTCCCAGACGGAAATCAGGGGTTGCAGGGGGTTCTGGCCTCAAGGTGGGGTGTTCAGGGTGTCCCAGCCCCAAATCAGGGTGTACAGGGGTTCCTGGCTCCAAATCGAGGGAGGAAGGGGTCCCAGATCCCAGACAGGGGGTCCCAGCCCCAAATCAGGGTGTGCAGGGGGTCCCAATCCTAAATCAGGGTGTGCAGGGGGTCCCAGCCCCAAATCAGGGTGTGCAGGGGGTCCCAATCCTAAATCAGGGGGTGCAGGGGGTCCCAGCCCCAAATCAGGGTGTGCAGGGGATCCCAATCCTAAATCAGGGGGTGCAGGGGGTCCCAGCCCCACGGGAGGTTGGGTACAGGGTCCTGCCCCCCCCCCAGCCCCCGTGGCTCACTCTGTGTCCCCTCCCCAGCGCTCAGGCTGTCCCCAGGATGTGGTGGCCCGTGCTTCTGGCCCTGCTGGTCCCTGCAGCTCTGGCCCAGCTGCACCCGGAGCGGGAACTGGACGCGCAGTGGGAGCTGTGGAAAAAAACCCACCACAAGCAGTACAACGGCCAGGTATGGGGGAAATGGGGCTTGGGACCCCCAGGGACATCCCCAGGGTGGGGTGCTGGGGCACAAGGATGTCCTAAGGGTGGGGGGCACAAGCAGGACCCCCGTCCCAGCACCATCTCCCCCCGGCACAGGCGGACGAGGTGACGCGGAGGCTGATTTGGGAGAAGAACCTCAAATACATCAACACCCACAACCTGGAGCACTCCCTGGGCGTCCACACCTTCGAGCTGGCCATGAACCACCTGGGTGACATGGTGGGTGTCCCTGGCAGGGGACAGAGGGGGGCTGAGCACCTCTGGGTGCTCCCACCCACCGGGGTTCCTTCCGCAGACCAGCGAGGAGGTGGTGAGGACAATGACAGGGCTGAAGGTGCCCCGAGGTCACCAACGCCACAACGAGACACTCTTTGTCCCCGACTGGAGTGAGAGAGCCCCGGCTGCCACGGACTGGCGTAAGAAAGGCTACGTGACCCCTGTGAAGAACCAGGTGAGATGGGTGTGCCCTCAGTGTCACCCTAGTGTCACCCTAATGTCACCTCGGTGTCACCCTGGTGTCACCCATTGTGTCCCCACAGGGCCAGTGTGGCTCGTGCTGGGCTTTCAGCTCGGTGGGTGCCCTGGAGGGGCAGCTGAAGAGGAAAACAGGCAAACTGCTGTCCCTCAGCCCCCAGAACCTGGTGGACTGCGTGGCCAACAACGACGGCTGCGGTGGTGGCTACATGACCAACGCCTTCGAGTACGTCCGCCAGAACCGCGGCATCGACTCCGAGGACTCCTACCCCTACATTGGCCAGGTGTGAGGGGTGCCAGCCCCAAATCCCGCTCCATCCCTCCCATCCCCACCTCACCTGACCTTCCTGGCCCCTCACAGGACGAGAGCTGCATGTACAGCCCCACGGGGAAGGCGGCCAAGTGCCGTGGCTACCGCGAGATCCCCGAGGGCAACGAGAAGGCTTTGAAGAGGGCGGTGGCCAGGATCGGGCCCATCTCCGTGGGCATCGATGCCAGCCTGCCCTCCTTCCAGTTCTACAGCCGAGGTGAGGGGCTGGGGGGAGCTCAGGGGGCTGCTCAGGGAGCTGAGGCACTCCTGGTGACGCCGGCTGTGTCCCCAAGGCGTGTACTACGACGAGAGCTGCAACGCTGAGAACATCAACCACGCCGTGCTGGCCGTGGGCTACGGGGCACAGAAAGGCACCAAGCACTGGATCATCAAGAACAGGTACAGGGCTTGGGATGGTTTGGGAATTGCAGGTGGTTGGGGCTCTTCCAGAAGCTCAGGTTTTGCTTTTCCAACCCTGCAGCTGGGGCGAGGAATGGGGCAACAAGGGCTACGTCCTCCTGGCCCGCAACATGAACAATGCCTGCGGTGTGGCCAACCTGGCCAGCTTCCCCAAGATGTGACAACCCCACCCAGCCCTTCCCTACCCACTGCCCTGCCCTCCAGCTTGGCCTCTTCCCTCCCAGCCTCAAAGATGACGGTGCTCCGGGGGGGAATTCTTTGTGTGAGAAATTTCCCCTGGGAAAGGGAAATTCACTGGCAGGGAATGGAGGATGAGTCCCCTCAACTCTGTTTTCCACACTTTGCCATGATGGTTTCTGCCTTCCCGTGATCGGTGGAGGCCAATCCACCCAGACATGCTTCAGGAACCAGGTTCCACACCAGCCTCTGCCTCAGGAGCACTGGGGTGGAGGTGGAATATTCCCAATGGAGAACAAAAATCCCTCTCCCTCCACCCTGTATCCCAGTGGAGGCTGCTGAGAGTGATCTTGACTTTATTTTTCAACTAAAATTGGGAATAAGGCTTGGACTGGTTTGCTTTGTACTGGGGAAAAGCCTCAGGGATGAGAAAAATTCTTCCTTTTCCCAAAGGGGGAAGGAATCCCATGTGAGGCAGAACAGGGTGAGAAGAAGCTGCTGGGGAATTTTTAGATGGATGGATGGATGGATGGAGTATCTGGGGAGGGGGGCGGTTCTAGGAAGGACACAGGGAAGGACAGATGGATGGATGGACCCACAGGACACCCCCAGCCCCATCAGAATCTCCCAAACACTCCCCAGGGACTGTCAGCCATGGCTGGGGGGGCACCATGGGGAATTTGGGGACCTCCTGGGATTGTGGCCATGGAGGGGGGACACAAGTGACAATGCCACTGTGGGAAGAGGTGCACAGAGACCCCTGGGGGGGCACGAGGCCATGTGTGTGCCCCGTGTGGCTGAGCGTGGTGACCACAGCACACCCCAAAACCAAACACAGGTATCACAGCAGGCCTGACACACCCCAGGAGTGCAAACACCCCAATATCCACCCACACCCCGCCACACCCCGGAACGGGGCCCCGCGGGGGGACACTGAGGCCCGGGGGTGGGGGGGCCTAAAACAATGGAGACAGTGAGGCATAAGGAAGTCCCCAAAGGCGGAAAAAAGGGTCACTCAGAGGTGACACCGCAGCATCTTTATTGTTCCTTCCTGCCGGGAAGGATTCACTCCTCGGAGCCGGGGGGCGGGGGCGCCAGGGCGGCCCCCAGGGTCACCTGGCTCAGGTAGGCGTTGTCAAAGCAGCGGCGCCGCTCGGGCTCCTCCCACGAGCAGCAGCCCTGAGGGTCCCTCCAGGCGTCCCCAGGGGTGGCACAGAGCGTGGCGATGCCCTGGGACAGCTGTGGGCAATGGGGATGGGGGGGTCAGGGCGGTTTTGGGGGGTCCCCCAGCGCCCCTGACCCCCTCGGTCACTCACCTGCTCCCGGGCACAGGCGCCGCGCTCCTCGTGGGGCAGCGGGCAGCACGCAGCCGTCATGGCCCCCAGCAGCTCCGGTACCGGGCGCCTGCGGACACGGACACGGACACGGGGGTCACCTCCAAGGGGGGTTTAGGCCGGGGGCAGGGACTGCTGGGCCCCCTCCCCAAAAAGGAGTTCCCGAGCAATGGAGAGTGCCAGGGATGGGGATGATGAGGAGTGAGGGGTCCTGCAAAGCTGGGAACCCCCAAAAGGAGGGACCGTGCTGTCCCCCCGGGCTGCTCGGGGCTCACCCACCTCTGTGTGAAGAGCCGGGTGGGGCCGCACAGGGAGCGCAGCAGGGCCGGGCCGGGCCGGGCCAGGCTCACGTTGTGCAGCTCCCGGTCGTATTCGGGGTGGGGGGCGGCGGCGGCGAAGCAGCGACCCCGGGCCTTGGGACCCCCCCGCTGGCAGCACCGGTGCTGCGCCGTCTTCACCGCTGATTCTTCCCGGCAGAACCGATTCAGCCCCTTCAGCCACTGCGGAGGAGGAGCTGGGGGTCAGGGACATTGGGACCCCCGAGCCCGGAACGCCCGGGTCATCCCCGGGACATTTCCGTCCCCTCCCCGGATGCCGGGGCCCCTCCCCGACACGTTTGTCACCTTCCCGGATACCTGGGAGCCTTCCCGGCCTCTGAGTGGCTGGGTCACGCTCCGGGCACATGGGTCATTGCCGGGACACCGAGGGCCCCTCCCCGGATACCGGAGTGCCAGCCCAAACACCTCGGCCCTTCTCCAAACACCTGAGTCCCTTTCCCAAACACCTCGGTTCCTTTCCCAAACACCTCGGTCCTTTTCCCAAACACCGCGGTCCCTTTCCCAAACACCTCGGTCCCTTTCCCAAACACCTCGGTCCCTTTCTCAAACACCTCGGTCCTTTTCCCAAACACCTCGGTCCCTTTCTCAAACATCTGGGTCTCATTCCCAAACACCTGGATCCCTTTTCCCAAACACTTGGGTCCCTTTTCCCAAACCCCCGGCTCCTTTTCCCGGGTACCTGCGCCCCCCCAATCCTTTGACACCTGAGACCCTCCCAGACACCTGGGACCCCCCGAGCCCTTCAGCACCGCCACCCTCCGTCCCAGCCTTGTCCCCCCGTCCCAGCCGTGTCCCCCCGTCCCAGCCGTGTCCCCCCGCCCCGTGTCCCCGCTCACGGCGCTGTGGGCGCAGCTCAGGCTCTCGTTGCGGCAGCACCGCCCGTACTCCCGCTCCAGCCGGACTCGCAGCCGGACGCGGGGCCCGGAGCGGCCGCCGGGGCCGGGGGGACCGGGGCGCAGCTCCCGCAGCCCGCAGATGTTGCCGATGTTGGTGGTCGTGGGCTCGCCGGGAGGAAAGGGGGGCTCGCTGACCAAGTCCCAGGCGACGTTGGGGTCCCAGGTGGGGACGGGGGCCCAGGTGGGGGCCGGGGTCTCCTGGGCGAAGCAGCGGCGCCGCGCGGCCCCGTGGCGGCGGCAGCAGTGGAACTGCCGCGTCTTCACGCCGAACTCATCCGTGCAGAACCCGTCCAGCACGTCCGTCCACTGCGGAGCACAGTCCCCTCGGTGTCACCCCGTGTCCCTCCCGCCGCAGTGTCCTCACGGTCCCCTCTCCTGGCATTGTCCCCACGATGTCCCCGCGTCACACCTGCCCCGGTGTCTTCCCCTCCAGCAGTGTCCCCGTGTCCCTTACGGTGTCCCACCATGCCTGCGGTGTCCCCATCCCCTCAGTGTCCCCCTCCCCACACTGTCCCCTCTCCCCACAGTGTCCCCGTCCCCACAGTGTCCCATTCCCCCCCGGTGTCCCCATTCCCCCCCCCGTGTCCCCGGTTCCCTCCCCGGTGTCCCCACTCCGGGCTCATATCCGGCTGTCGTGTCTTCCCACTCACGGCGCGGCGGGCGCAGGGCAGCGGGCTGTGGTGCCGGCAGCAATCGTTCAGGCGGGGCCGGAGCGCGGCCAGCGCGGCCGCCTGGCGCCGGAGGTGCGCGAAGGCGTTCGAGGGGAGCAGCAGCGGCGGCGGCAGCGTGGGGGGGTCCCGGCAGTGCCGGGTGACGGTGGCGGCCATGGGCCAGGCGGGGGGAACCCGTCCAGGGCGGTGCCCCACACTGGGGGGTCTCTCGAGGGGGACATGGCTCCCCCCACCAGGATGTCGGGGGGCACCTCGAGGTGCTGCTCCTGCTGCAGCACTGGAGAAGGGAGCGGGGTGGGCACAGGGCGCTGCACTCGTCCCTGTGTGCCACTCTCTGCCCATTCGGTCCCTATGGTGCCACTGCTGTGCCCAGCCCTCACTGTGCCCGTGACCCTCCACCCCGTGTTCCCCCCATCCAAGTCCCCCTTCTCCTCCATCAGCGTGTCCCTCCACCCCCCCGTGTCCCCTCCATCCGTGTCCCCACCCGTGAGCATCCCTCTGTCCCCAGTCCTGGGTGTCCCCCTTTGTGCCCCCACCCCCGGGGGTCCCTCCCCTCACCTTGTTTGATGTTGGGGGGTCGCAGGTCCAGGCTCTCCTGCACCACCTGCTGCAGATGCCCCGAGGCCAGCGCTGTCACCGATGGGGGACACAGGGGGGGTCAGCAGGGTCACCCCCTCCATCCCCCCACCCATGGAACAGCGAGCAGGGACCCCCCCACATCCATGGGCTTGGAGCCCCATAATGGGGAGGGGGTCCCAGGTGTTCAGGAGGGGCCCCAGGAGCTGGAGAAGGGGACCCAGGCACCCAGGAGGGCTGCAGGTGTTCGGGACAGGCTCCTCCAGGCATTTGGGAGGGATCCAGGTAGGTGGGCGGCAGCCCCGACATCCGGGGTGGGGACCCAGCTGTCCCTGGAGGCGTCCCAAACACCTGGGCAGGAGCTCAGGTGTCCCAGGTGGGACCCAGGAGGTCGGGAAGGGGATCCAGGTGTCCGGGGAAGGGACCCAGAATTCGGGAAGGGGCCCCCAAATCTCTGTGAGGGATCTCAGGTGTTCAGAAAGGGAATCCAGAATTCAGGAAGGGACCCAGAATTCGGGAAGGGGCCCCCAAATCTCTGTGAGGGATCTCAGGTGTTCGGGAAGGGACCCAGAATTCAGGAAGGGGCCCCAGGTGTTCGGGAGGCCCCAGTTGTGCAGGGGGCCCTGGGCGGGGGCCGCGGGGACTCACCGGCGGCGCTGAGGAGGAGGAAGAGGCCGAAGGCCGCCATGGCGTCGGGAGCTGTAGGGTCAGCGCCGGCTCCGCCGCCTTATGAAGGGCCGGCTCGGGCGTGGGGCCACATCCCGCGGGGCTGAGTCACGGCCCTGACGTCGCGGCAGAGCCGGGAGGGGGACCCCGGGGGGCTGCGCTGGATCCCGCACCCCCAAACAGGAGCAGCGGGGAACCCCGACCCCGGCCAGGCCCTCACAGCCCTGTCCCCACCCTGGGGGTCCCGTCCCCACCCTGGGGGTCCGGTCCCGTTCCCATCCCGGTAGCCCCGGATCCCCCTCTGGTGGCCCCAGCCCCCCGCCCCGACCCCTGCGTCACAAGAGGGGGAAGCGGTCAAACCACATTTTTGTGGGTTTTACCCCGTTTTGGGGCCCCCACCCACTGAGTCACCCCCGGTGCTGAGTGGGGGGGGCTGAAGGGGCACCTCCAGAGGGACCCCTGGACGGGGGGGGGTCCCTCAGCTCATGTCCCCAGTGGTCACAGCCTTGCTCACCTATGGACAGGGGGGCTCCTGTGCTATCCCGGGATAACCAAACCCCCAACACGCCCGGGCAGGTGTTTGGGGTGGGGTGGGGGGGACAGCCCCGTGTCCCCCCCCGCGATTGCCCAACGGCGGCTGCGGCTCCGTGACTCGGCCTTTGCGCAACCCCCCCACTTTCCCCGACGCGTGGGCGGGGGGGGAAATCCCGGCTGGAAGGACCCAGAAGTGCCGGGGGCAGCTCGGGAGAGGGAAGGTGGGAATGGAAAATCGGGAATGAAAAGCCGGCAATCGCAACCCGGGCAGGATGTGGGGAGGATTTCCAGGTGTTTTGGGGGGGGGTCCTGTCCCCCAGGTGACCCAGGTGGGACCCAGGAGGTCGAGAAGAGGATCCAGGTGTGCGGGGAAGGGACCCAGAGTTCGGGAAGGGGCCCCAAATCTCTGTGGGGGATCTCAGGTGTCCAGGAAGAGGATCCAGGTGTGCGGGGAAGGGACCCAGAGTTCGGGAAGGAGCCCCAGGTGTTCAGGGGAGGTTCAAGCACCCCAGCACCGAGAGGCGCCCCAGTCTCAGCTCCCACAACATCCAGCACATTTCCCAGAATTTATTGAGTTGGGGGGGTCCCGGGGCCCCCTGATAAGAGTTGGTGGGGGGGTCAGAAGCGCTGCTCGGCGTCGGGAACGCGGCCGTCCCTGAGCTCCTGCAGCCGCTGCAGCACCCGGGGCAGCTCCAGCTCGCCGAGCTGCCGGTTCTCCCGGCTCCGCACGCTGACGGTGCCGCGCTGCCGCTCCCGCCGCCCCACCACTGCGGGGGCACGGCCGTCGGGAGCGGGGAAAACGGAGTCCGAGCCCCCCCCCGGACCCGCACAGGCACCCCCCAAACACGGCACCCCCCCAGCAGGGATTTGGGGGGGGTCCCAGAACAGTCCAGGGGGGTTCAAAGGTGGTCCCAAAGGGGGTGGGGGGGGTCTCAGAGGGGTCCCTAAAACACTCCTGAGTGCATCTCAGGTGGGTGATGGTGAATTCCCAAGGGGGGACTGAGCTCCTGGCGGGGGGGTCTCAGCAGATTCCTGAGGGGGGCTCCCAGGGGATTCAGTTTTCCTCCCCAGCAGCACCCAGGATGTGGATGGGGGTGTCCAGCCAGTCCTGGGGGGATCCAAGGGGGTCCCAGGGGGGTCCTGGGGCTCTGCCCCACCCTTACCCAACTGGAAGTTGTAATGGGCGAGCTGGGCCCGGCGGATCTTCCGTGCCAGGGTGGTCCCGGGGTCCCCATCCAGGTCAGCCAGGAGGCCCCCCCTCCTCAGCACTGCCTGCACCTGCACCCCCAGAGTCAGTGGGGGGCACGGAGGGACGGTTTGGGGGGTCACAGGGGATGGGGGTCCTGGGGAAGCACAGGGGGCTCACATACTCACCTCCCGGGCATAGTCCTCGACCTCGGGGGTCTGTGGGATGACCATGGCCTGCAGTGGGGACAGCCAGAGCGGCCTGGGGGGCACCAGGGGTCACTGGGGGTGACACACAAGGAGGGGGTGCCCCAAGGGTTGCAGGGGTGCCCCCAGGATGGAGGAACCCCAAAGATGGAGGTATCTCGGGGATGCAGAGAGTGTCCTGGGGACTGAGTGTCCCCAAAACTGGGGAGTGTCCGTCCCAGGATGGGACAGGGGTGACACTGGGGATTGAGGGGACCCAGACAACTGGGGGTGTTCCTGGGAACTGGGGGGTTGTGTCCCAGGGACAGAGGGCTGTCTGAGGGACTGGGGTGAGCTGTGGGGAGGTTTTGGGGTCCCCCCTCACCATCTCCCGCCGTAGCTCTCGGCCAGCACGGCCACCATGCGCTCCACGGAGCCCAGCACAGCGCGATGGATCAGCACCGGCCTCGCGGGGCTCCCGCTGGGGCTGGGGGGAAATGGGGGTCAGGTGGGCAGGGGGACCCCTCGTCCCAGCCCTGATGCCCCCCAAATCCCCAATTCTGCTTTCCCCATCCCAATCCTGACACTCCCCAAAATCCTGACCCCCCCCAGCGCCATTTCTGCCCCTCCACCCCAATCCTGACCCCCCTCCCAGCCCCCAATTCTACCCTGCCAATCCTGACATTCCCCAATCCCAATCCTGCTCCCCCAGCCCCAACCCTGATCCCCCCACAAAAATCCAGCCCAATCCTGGCCCCCACAAATCCCCCAATCCCGTCCCAATACCTGGCATATTCCAGCTCAAATCTCTCAGGCATCTGGAAATCCAGCTGGATGGTGCCACACTGATGGTGCCTCCCCAGAGCATCCCTGATCCGGATATCGATCTGGTGGGAATCAAGAGGTTCCAGAAGGGTCCTGGTTTGTCCCCTTTGGGGATCCCCCCTCCCCAAATTCCTCACCTTGGGCCCATAAAAGGCTCCATCCCCCGGACTCAGCTCCCAGGGCTGCCCGAAATTCTTCAGGCTCCGCTCCAGCTGCTGCAGGGGTGGGTTGGGAGGGTCAGGGGGGCACAGAGCAGGGGGTACCACACAGTGGGGGCATCATCCCACCTGCTCAGCACGATCCCAAGTTTCAGGGTCCCCCAGGAATCCCTCGGGACGCGTGGCCAGGGCCAGGCGGAAGGAGAAGCCCAGGACGGCGTAAACGGTGCGGATGAAATCCAGGGAGGAATCGATCTCGCTCTCCAGCTGGGAAAGGGGGGGTCAGGGAGGGCAGGTGACACATTCTGGGGGGGACAGGGAGGGGTCAGGGGGACAGACACCTGCTCCAGGGTGCAGAAAATGTGAGCATCATCCTGCTGGAAGCGCCGGACCCGCGTGAGCCCCGTCAGGGTGCCGGGGGGTTCATTGCGGTGCAGGACCCCGAAATCCGCCAGGCGCAGGGGCAGCTCCCGCCAGGAGCGCGGCCGGTGGGCGAACATCAGGCTGGGGACGGACAGACAGACAGCCAGGCTGCCCCCAGGAGCCCACCCCAGGCACCCCAGGGCCGCCTGACTCACCAGTGGGCCGGGCAGTTCATGGGTTTGAGGGAGAGGGTCTCAGGGGCGGCAGGGACAGAGAAGATGTGGGGGCTGTAGTGCTGCCAGTGCCCCGAGAGCTCCCAGAGCCGGGGGCTGAACAGGTTGGGGGTCACCACCTCGCTGAAACCCCGGGCCCGGTACTCGCTCTGCGGGGACAGGGACAGGGCAGGACATCAGCTCAGCCCCACAGCATCGGGCATGGGGGGCTGCAGGGACTGGGAGGGTGAGAGCTGTGGGGTGCAGGGTGGGCAGAGGGGTCTGGGTGTGAGGGGATGGGGTGCAGTGGGGTCTGTGGGGGCACAGCAGTGCCTGGATGGGGTGCAGTGGGGTCTGTGGGGGCACAGCAGTGCCTGGGTGTGGGGATGGGGTGCAGTGGGGTCTGTGGGGGCACAGCAGTGCCTGGATGGGGTGGGGTGACAAGGAGATGATGGGGGTCGTACCCGGATAAACTCCACGAGGGTGTTGTAGACGTGGGCCGCGGGGCAGGAAGAAGCAGCTGCCAGGGCTGAACTTGTGGAAGAAGAAGAGCTCCTGATCCTGCAGCGGGGATGGCGTTACTGGGGGGATCCCCGTGGCTGTGAGGGCCCCCCAGCCCCTGGCAGAGCGCTCACCTTGCCGATCCTGCGGTGATCCCGCTGAGCCGCCTCCTCCTGCGCCCGCTGCCACTGCTCCAGCTCCTGGGCACTGGGGAAGGCCACGGCGGCCACGCGCTGCAGTGACTGACCCCCAGCTCCCCCCCAGAGCGCAGCCGAGCTCTGTGGGCACAGGGGGACATCAGAGGGGCAGCAGGGACCCCATCCAAGAGCAGGGCAGGGCACAGGGACCCTCACCCGACACCCACCGTGAGCACCCGCAGGGCTCCGATCAGCCCCGTGTGCCGCAGGAGGGGCCCGTGGCACAGCTGGAGCAGGGGGCCACACCTGAGGGACGAACAGAGGGATGTGGGGACAGCTGAGGTGACACAGGGCCACCCCACGGCCCCTTGTGCTCACCTGTACACCGTGGCCGTGGGGGATGTCACCTCCTCAAGCTGCTGCAGCTGGAAGGAGTTGTGCTGGGGAGGGACAGTGAGGTGGGTGACGGGGGGCTTGGTGACATTAGAGGGGTGACACTGAGGGTCCCAATGTCCCCAGGCTGGCCTGCCACGACACTCTGGGGTGGGGGACACACCTTGAGCAGCTCAGCCAGCTGCTGGCGGGTGGCCTCGAGGCGCTCGGAGCGGTGCCGGGCACGGGCGAACGTGGCACAGGCCTCCTCCAGCACCGGCAGCTCCGCGCTCTGCACCGTCCTGGGGACACGTTGGGGACACGTTGGGGACACGCTGGGGACACCCCAGGGACCCTGCAGCACCTGCCCAGCCCTACCTGCTGCCCATGTGCACGTCGCAGAAGAAGCCATCCTCGGTGGCCTGGCTGCTGCAAAGCGTCGCCCCGAAAATCTGCTCTGCCACCGCCCCCAGGACGCAGGCACTGGAGCGCCAGAAAGCCTGGGGGGACATTGGGGACACGGGGGACTGTGAGGGGAGCGAGGTGCAGGTTCAGCCCCCCCAGGACCTCGGGCTCACCTCCCGCCCCTCGGGCGTGGAGAAGTCGAGCAGCTCCAGGTCGGTGTCACCTTCCAGAGGCCGGTCCAGGTCCTGGAGGGTCCCGTTCACCCGGGCCACCAAGGCCACCTCGGCCAGGCCAGCCCTACAGGGACACCAGAGACACCGTGGAGACGCTGTGGGGACCCGGTGGGGGCTCTGTGGGGAGCATGGGGAACATGGGGACACAGCAGGAACCCCAGGAACGTTGTGGGGACCACAGGGACATTGTGGAGAGCCTGTGAACCTTGTAGCGAACCTGTGGGGATTATGGGGACACCACGGTGACATTGTAGACCGTGCAGGCCTCGTGGGGATCATGGGGACACCACGGGGACACTGCGGACCCTACAAACACCCTGAGGGGCCCGGGACACTTCGGGGACCCCCGGGGACAGCGTGGGAAGCCCTCGGGCCGTACCCGAGCTCCGTGGCCACCTGGAACGGGGTGGTTTGCAGGGCCCGGCCGGGCAGGCGGCGCCCGCCGGGCAGCGCGATGCGGATCGGGGTCCCCGGTGGGAGGCGGCCGCTCCCGGTCCCGCCGCCGGCCCCATCCCCGGGCCCGTCCCAGCGCTCCGCCGCCGCCGCCCGCAGCCGCTGGAAGAGCCGGAGGCGCTCGGGGTCCGGCCCGGACACCTGGGGACGGGAATCACGGCAGGGTCACCGGATCGCCCTCGGCGGCCGGCGGGGCTCAGGGCCCGGGAGGAGCGGGCAGGGGTGGTACGGGGGGGATGAGGGGTCCCGGGGGCCCCCGAGCGCACCCGGTGTCGCCGCGGGGCTCCCGCCAGCAGCAGCCGCGAACCGGCGCGTGCGGACATGGCCGAGGCTCCTCCCGTTCCGCCGGAACCGGGGACGGGCCTCCGCAACCCCCCACGGAAGTCGCGTTGGATTCGCCCGCCCGTGCGGGAGCGCCGCACGCAGGACGGAACCATGGAGGGCGCAGGGGGGGAAGGGGGAGGAGCCGCACGGACCCCTCAAACCGGGGGTGAACGCGAGAAAGAACGGACCTGCCAAGGGTTGTTTGGTAGTTTTTATGCAGATCCTGAAGCCCACACCGGTATCAAACAGGTACGATGGAGGCAACTAAAAACCAACAAAAAAATAATTAAAATAAAATCAAGTAAAATCCCAACTTCATATAAAAGCCGCGCGGGCGGCTCTGGGTGTAAGGGGGGGACCCCTCTGAGCCCCCGCCGGGCTCCGGCTGCGTGTGGTGAACGATCCCGGAGGGAATTAAAAAGTGATTGCTATATACACACACGTAGAAAGTCAACAGTGATCCCGGGGGGAAAAACGAAACAAAACAAAAAATCCAAAGATCCCCAAATGAACCCAAACCCAACCACAGTCTTCCCAAGCAGGGCGGACAGGCTTGGGCCTTCTTGCTGCCAGTCCCATGGAGCTCCAAGGTGGGTTTGGGTGGGTTCCTCGACCCTTTTTTTGCCTTGTTTTGGTGCTTTTGGCAGACAGGAGGAACAGGGGGGTCCGTCCCCTCCCTGCAGCAGCAATTTGGGGATCGGCTGGAAACCAACACCCCAACACCACTCAGCGCTCCTCTCGAAGCTTTCAGAGTTTTTCCTTTTTTTTAATTTTTTTTTTTTGTCTTAACTCTTTCAACTACTACTGAAGGTTTTATTTAACAGCAACGTGGCTTCTTCTCGTTAAAACATCGGTTTTGTGTCTTGTTTTTTTTTTCTCACCCAATGCTGGGGGTGGGGGGGGGGGGCTGGGGGGGCTGGGGCTAGAACCAACCGAAAAGTACAGAACATTTAATTTAGGAGAAGGTTACAGGAATCGTTGAGGGAAGGAAAAAAAGAAAAGAAAAGGAAAAAAAAAAAGGGGCAGCCCCGGGAGCTGCGTCAGTACCGGGGAGGGAAGAAGGGGCGCTTAGGGGTGAAGAAGGGAGCTCCCCCTCTGCTGAAGGGGGGCCGCGGCCGTTTCAGGCTCTGGAAGGGGTCTCTGCCGCCGAAGGGCTCCCGCGGGCGGAACTCGGCGCGGGGCGTGCGGAGCAGGACGGAGCCGCGGCCCCCGGAGGGCTCCCGGTGCCCCAGCCCGCGCGCTGCCCCCCAGCTGCTCCCGGGGCAGCGGCCCGGGCCCCGCGGGGTCTCGGGAGCGGGGCAGGGGGGTCCCGTGGCTGGCGCCCCCCGAAGTGCTCCTTCAGCGTCCCTTGCATCGTACCGTGCTCCTTGGGGAAGGCGCCGGCGCCGTGCTCCAGCGGGGCGGGCGCGGGGAACGGACCCCGCCGTGCTCCCCGCCGGCGGCGGCTGCGCTGGGAAGGGGACCCCGGCGTGATCCCCGGGCACCGGGGGCGTGGGGAACGGGACCCCCGCGTGCTCCACCGAGGGGGGCGGCGGGACGCCGTGGGGCAGCGGGAGAGGCGCGGGCGTTTCCTTGGAGAAGGGGTTGGCGTGATCCACCGACGGCATGCGGGGAGGGACCGGGTGATCCCTCGGGAAGAGGCCGCCGTGGTCCTTGGCGGGAGCGGGCGGGGGCACGGCGGGCGGCCCCACGGGCTCCCGCGGGAAGGGGGTCCCGTGCTCCAGGGGAGGCGGAGCGAGGGGCGGCGGCGGCAGGTGGTGCTCGAAGGCGGAGCTGAAGTTGTTCGTTCGGAAGTTGTTGACGCTCTCCGGGAAGGGCGGCACGTGCTCCTTGTAGGGCGCCGGGAAGCCGCCCATGCCGGGCAGCTCCGAGGAGCCCGAGGGGCCGTTGTCGAAGGCGCTCCCGCCGCTGCTCAGCTCGAACCAGCCCGCCCGGCTCCCCTCGCGCCCGTGGCCCCGGCTGCCTTTGCCCAGCACCCGGATGGACTCCACGGTCTGGATGGGCTCCCCCGACATGCCCCGGCTCGAGGCGTTGTGGTAGCCCAGCGTCTCGATGGGGGCCCCCTTCTCCTCGGTGCTGTCGGGCAGGTCCAGGCAGGAGGAGGAGACGCGGGTCTCGATGCGGTAGTGCTCCTCCGGCGGCTGCGGCTCGCCCTTCGCAGCCCCGGACAAACTCCCCACCTCGCCGGAGCTGCTTTTGGGAATCTGCCCAAAATGCTTCTCCTCGGAGGGTTTGCGGGAGGCGTTTTTGAGCATGTTCTTGAACTCGATGGTGGAGGTGGCGGAGATGGAGGAACCCAAGGGTTTGTCCCCGCCCGCCGCGGGCGCTCGGCTGGCGGGGCTGGGAAGGGCGTTCTGGGGAGAGAAGAGCGAGGAGCGGTGGGGAAGCGCGTGGGGCGAGTCCGAGTATTGCTTCTGCGGGAGGCCGGGCTTGGGCAGGCTGCTGTGGTTGGAGTCTGGTGTGAAGAACACGTCGTTCTTGCTGGGTGACGGGGACCCGTCCGAGGCCGAGTCCTTCCCCCTGCGGCCGTAGCTCCCAAACATCCCTGGCGATGAGGCCAGAGGGTCGCAGCTCTCGCTCTGATCCAGGATGGACCTCATGGCCGGGGGGAAGGATGGCTTCACACCAAACTCCTGCGACCGCTGCCCATAGCTGGACAGCACTGGCTGGTACTCTGCAGAATCGGGGAGTTTACTCGATTTCAGGATAGACTTGACCGGCTTCTTCTCCAGGTTCAACATGGCCGAGGGCGGCGGCCCGGAGTAGTCGAAGTCACGGTAATCCTCGTCTTCTTGGAAAGATGTATCTGGGTAAAACTTCTCCTGGGAGGAGTCCATCAAGGAGGAGGGCATCTCCCTGCTGTCCACAGGTGGCTTGTACAGGCTGGCTGGGGACTCCCTGCCAAGGCCGAAGGGCCGGTAGCCATGCACAGAACTGGGAAGTTCTTGGGAATATCCATCATCCCGGCCCTGCAGAGGAGACCTCGTGCTGCTGGGAGTTGAAGAACCAGGGCTCATGATTTTTGACAGCAGGGAGATTGTGTCGACGTTGCTCGACGTTGGCTTGTCCATCATCTCGTCCTGGGTGGGCGTCCCGCTGCGCTCATCACGCACTGGTGTCCCGTCCACATTGTCCATGGAAGTGCTGGTGGGACCACGCTGGAAGTCAGAGCTGTGACTCTCCGTTGCCATGCTGGACCCCAAGCTGCTGAGGATGGGAATATTCAAGTTCAGGCCACTGAAGCCAGGATTTCCCTTCAGGAAATTGTGTATCTTCATCTCCAAGCTGGGAGAAGGGGGTTCTGATTCCAGCTTGGCTTTTGAAATTTCGGAGGATTGACCCAGTGAGGTTTCTGTTGGCAAAAGGGAGGAAGGACTGGTAGGGTGGGAACTGGAAAATCCCAGGGAATTAGTTGGTGGCTTAAAACCAGAGCTTGACAGTGCTGGGGTATGTCCGACGGGAGCCTTATTGACTGAAGTGGAGGAAACCTCTGCGGTGGTTGAGTTTGGAGAATAACCAAAACTTTTGGCTATAAAGGACTGTGGATTGGAAGGAACATTCCTTCCCTTCAAGCACGGCACGGTTGTGTTGGCTGGCGATGCCGAGGTGCTCTGGGAGGCAGGTTCTCCTGACTGAACGGTGCTTCCAGCCACGCTCTGCAGCAAGGACGACAGCCCTGGAAAACAGAACTGCTGCATCAGGTACTGAGGGCAGGGGCAAATCACCCCAAACCTCCTAAGTTGGCACTTTACACCCCCCCAGTCTCCAGCCACAAAGAGGACTGGATTTTGCTGCACCCAGTGAGGTGCAACATTCTGCCAGAGGCTTGGATTGATGTACAAATATAAATTACACCATCGAGTCAGGTGGGTGAGAACTCATCCTGGTCTGCAGCCAGGAGTGGGGAAACCTGCCCTGCTGGCCAGGTGACCCTGGCAAGGTGCCAGAGCAGGAGCAGAACCTCTTGGTCTCCTGTCCTGTTCAGGGAATGTTCCAGATACGTGTGATTCAGCCACAGCACAAGCAGGAAGTACAGGGAAGTGACAAATCTCACTGGTCCGTGACACCTGAGCTACCTGAGAAAGACCATCCACACGTGCCAGAGGCGTAAAACATTCCAGTAACGTTCTCCTTCCTCTGTTCTCACTTTAGGACAAGCAGAGCAGCACGTTTCAGCCTGGCCACTGCCCTCACACACCTGCCAGCCCTCCTTCCCCAGCACCCACCCCAGTACCTTGCAGCGCTGGCGCTGTCTGAGTCTGGGTTTTGGAGAGAGCTGACAAAATGCTTTCTGGAGTTATCTCAACTTTGGAGAGAATATTTGCTAATGGATTCGAAGGAGCAGATGGGGTTCCCAGGACAGGAGTCTTCAGGCCACTGGTGAGAGCTGAGGGGCTGGTCGGGGTCCCAGGCGAAGGTCTCGAGGCAGGACTCACACCTGGGGCAGGAGCACAAACCACTCACCTGAGCTGCTCTGGCAACACATGTGACTCAGGTTCCCCCACAGGCACAACCAGACCTCTGAGAGCAGTAACTCCCTCATGTTTATTTTGAGATAATTAAAGGTTTAAATGATCACCCAGCTCCGTTAGTGCCCACAGCCCGGCTCAGCACTCACCTGTGCTCTTCATCACCGACGTCAAACTGCTCAGGATGGAGCTGATCTTGGCCAGGTCCACGTTGGCCAGGTTGGGTAAGGCAAGTGCTGGTGCCAGAGGGATGGGAGCTGTGCTCACCACCTTTGGAGCTGGGGGTGTTGGAGGGGCTGGGGCTGGTGTGGCCACTGTCCCCGAGGCTGTGGCAGCCACAGCAGCCGATGGCACCGCTTTGGGGACACTCTCAGTCTTGGCAGGGGCCGGGGCTGGAGCAGCCTGTTTGTCCTTCCTCTCCTCCACTGCAGCAGAGAGGGGAAAACAAAAGCAGAAAGGTCACTCAGTCCCTTCAAAAAGACTCAGGGAACATCAATGGTGATTCCCACAGATGTAAAAACATCTTTGACAAGTGTTTTGGGAGATGGAAGTGATCACAGTGGAACTGGGACTTCCCTGCCAGGAGATTCAAACCCCAGCTTTGTGCCTCCTCCACATCCCAAATGAAGCTGGAAAAGACTGGTTTCTCCTTTAATTCCCACAGCACAATCACATACCAATGATTTTAGACGTGTCATCCTCCACATCAGAGAGCTCCATGTCTTCCACATCCCGATTATCTGTTGCAGGCTCTGGAGAAACCATCTTGCGTCCTCCAGCTGCTGGAGAGCGGGTGCTGTTCTCCTCCCCCATGCCCTGGAAAGGGGACTCAGAGCCCGTTGGAGATGGAGCATCCATGCTGGGAGAAGGGACAGGAGACTCCTCGGGATCAGGAAGGGTTGCCTTCAGCTGGTCCAGCTTTTTCTTCAGGTTGCTCACTCGGTTAGCAAATGTTTTATAGGCCTAAGGAAGGAAGGATACTGGACTGGGGATCTTTCATGCCTCAGTCACTTCCTTAAGGAAGCAACACAAAGCCTGAGAAAACCAATTCCAAACCCCTGGACCCTGCAGTGGTAAGAACTCAGCTTCTCCATGGGACTCACAGGGCAACAACCACAAAAAGCGGGGAGGATAAAACCTTTTTCCACAGAATTAAAACAATTTTCATAACCCCCCCATATTTTAACAAATGTGTTCAGCCCATCTGGGGCTTTTGGCAGGTTCTGGAGGGTGCTGGTTGTTTTTCTAACATTTTACTACTGTCCTTTTTTTGCTCATCTAATTCTCACATAAATCCCAAGTTTCCAGAATTGAGGATTTGTCACACTGACTGTAATTTTGCCCTGTTTAAGAATCTAGAGTGTATCCAACATTCCAGCAACACACACAAACTGAGCTTCAAACTGCTGCATTTTGAGAGCATATCCTTATCTTAACCAAAACCTCTTTGGAAACCTCTTTGCTTAAACCAACCCCACAAACTTTTTAATTTGGGAATAAAGAGATGAGGTATTTTCCAGGCTCTGAGGTGCTGTTCCACCTGTGGAGGATCCAGAAAAGTCACACTTACATTTGCCACCACCTTGACTTCTTTGTACTGTGCCTCGTAGAAGATGCCGGCGTTCTCCAGCGCCTCGGTGAGCGAGGGGCCGTTCTTCACTTGCTTGTCCAAACCATTGACAAATTCCTCCAGCTTTGAACTTGCTTCTTCAAACTCCTTGGAGAACTTCTTCCCTCCTGTTTTATCTGCAGGGAGATGAACACACCATGGAAATGAGGCAAACCACACAAGTGTGGCCTCAATGGCAGCACCCAGGATACTGGGACAGTGGAGCTGCACAATCCCAAACCACCCTGGGATCTGGCAAGGGATGACCAGGGCCTGGTTTCTGGCAGAGTTTTGGTTTTCAGACAGTCATTTGCTTGGTCTGAGCTCTGCACCTGAAAAGTTTCCACAGAAATTCCACCTAACCAAGATTTTTGGCTCCTGATTGCTGAATTCTTAACATCACTCTGAAATTCTGGCATTTTCCAGACATAAATTCTGGCATTTCCCATCTTGACAGAACTGAGGAGCTCCCACAACACCTTCAGTGCCCTCAGGGCTTTACCTTTCAAGCACTTGAGTGTCTCAGTGCTGCACACATCCACCCTCATAGTGGAAAGCTGCTTCTCCTTCAGTTCTATCTGATCCTCCGAGCGTTTGTACAACAGCAGCTCATCAATGAGGGACTGGGGCTGGAAAAAAGCAAACAGGAAAAGCCTCCTCATCACATTCCAGGGAAGAGAAGCCCTGCCTCTGCTCTGGTCCCAGACTGCTTCCAAGCAAGAGCTAACCCAGGAACCATGTGGAGCCTGGGATTTTTAACCTCAAATTTCACAACGAGCAAACCTGGGCTGAGCAGGAGTTACAAATCCACAAATCTCCTGGTTATGAGCAGGGACAGGTCTTTTTTATTTACTCCCCATTTCACTCTACAGGTGCCATGAATATGTCCCACTCTGTCAGGGGACTGAATTTACACCTATTTCTTGCCACCAACTCCTCAGCCACCTCAAACTCCTCTTCACAAGGATGTCCTGAGCTTGCCCTCCCCATGTCAGCCCCAATGCTGCAGGTGGCTCTTGGCCTGGGGTCACCCCACATGCAAACCCCAAGGTGGGGATCAGTGCCACGGGTCACTTCCACTCACAGACTTACTCGGAATTCAGCAACAATCTTGGACTTCAGAGCAGCTTTGGGGTTGGTGGAGGCTGTGGGGAAAAAGGAAAATTGTGAAGAAATTAAGGAACTGCATCCCCGTGGAAAGTCAGTCACAAAAGGCAGCCTAATAAGAGATATTTGAAGATCATTTCATGTGTTACCCATCACATCCTCCCCTCCATGCAGGTGTCCCTCAGTGCTCCAGGCTCCTGGTAGCTCATGGGGACATGGACAGGCACAGCTGGGTTGGGACAGAGCCCAAAAAGTGACACTGCTGCTGTTTAACATGCTCTGAACACTTCCTGGGCACACCTTTTCCTCAGGAAGACAAATCCCTGCAAGGTCAATCTACCAGCTTTATCCAAGGAGTTACAGCTCTCTGCAAGGAAGGGAATGTTATTCCCGAAGTGCCAGACCTGGAGCTGCCATGGAGCCCAGGTTTCCTGTGGGCAGAGCTTCCCTAGGGCCCTTCCTAGGTGTGACCATGCTCAGAGCTTTAACAACTCTCACACCTGGTTACAGGGGTTGGGGGGATGAATCCTGCTGGCAAGAGACTGAATCCATCAGATTCTGGACAAAACAGGACAAACAGGAAGGAAGAATGAGCTGATGAGAAGCAAAGCACTAAACCCTCCATCCACGCTGGATCCAGCCCAGTTCTGTCTGGGAAAGCAGCTTCTGGTTTGTTAAGCCCAGGAATAAACACTCCCAAATCTTTTTATGTTCTGCTGTCACCACCTGATGTCCCACATGTCACACATCACACCTGGTGTCCCATGGCCATACCTGATGTCCCACATGGCACACCTGACATCTCACCACCTCTGTGGGGACCACTCAGGGTGTCGGTGCAACGTGAGATCATTAAGGTCACTCTGTTAAAATAAATTCTCTCCTGCTGGTCTGGGTTCTGGATTGTCACATGTCACATCCTGTCCCTGCACTGCCAGCTCCAGGTTCCTCCTCCCAGCCCAGCCTGCTGAGGCAGCTCCTGAGCATGAAGGGAATGTCCATCTCCTCCTCCTCCTCCTCTCTGTCTTCTCTCCATCTCTGACCAGAGCAGTTTCCAAGAGGTTCCACCAGCTCCTTCCTCTCCTGTCCACAACCTCTGCTCTCAGATCTTATTTTTGCCTCATTTCTTTTCTTTCCAAAGTCTTTTTTTTCTACCAACACCTCCTTGGTGTGCACATCTTGGGGCCCTTGTGAGCCTGCAGGCTCAGCTGGCTCAGCCCACGCTGGGCTCAGCCCTTCTGCTCCTTGAGCAGCTAATTTCTGCATTAGTGCACAGAGTTCACAGTGGTTCCTTACTTTGTGATTTCTTCCACGGCTTATTCGGTTTGTTCAGAGACTCTTTCAGCTGCTTCTGAGTTTTGAAAGTGGTACCTGGAAAAACATTTCATTTTTGGCAGTCTGGCATTATGGGATTCCTGTCAAAATCTGGTTTTTGGTGCCATACAGTTGCACGGTGAAAGAGTGAACAGAAATTTGTTTTAAAATACCTCGACCAACTTCCTTAGAGGAGCTGCTGGATGCCCAAGAGAACCTCAGTTTACTCAGGAATGCAGCAACCTGGGGGTGGTCTGCCATTTTTAAATCAAGTTTCTGTTTGCCCTTACACTAAGGCAGTTCAAAAAAATCACAGTAAAAAGGGAAAACACATGAAAATCTAAAAATGAAACTCTTTAGGAAGGCTGTAATGGAATCAGCATCAAACAGACAACTGCTGCTCACTGGGAAAGCAGCCACAATACCTGATTTAGCTGGAACCTCACAGACCTGTTTTCCAGTCCCAGAAATGAGCCATTTCAGAGCAAAAAGCACAAAGGTCACTTCTCAGCATGCAACACCCAGCTCAAGCCTGTCCTCGTGCCACAGCCCGACCCAAGACACCACATTCCTCCTGCTGTGATGGCCACTGACCCTCAGACCACACCTGAGGGCTTCCTGAGCACCTGCAGCTCTTCATGATGGGAGGAAAGCCAAAACCTGGACTGATTTCCACTGCTAATTCCTGGTTTTAACCAACTCCACGTGTTTCCTCCCTAAGGACTTGAGGATTCTTCACCCTCCAGCTTTGCTCCTGCCTCTTCCTACTCCACAACCACCAGACTATGAATGAACAGGACAAGGAGGTAGAGCCAGAGCACCCTGCTCAGGATGTGTAGGATCATTTCAGCCTCATGTTCTGTTTGCTCTCAGCTGGAGCAGTTCCAGCTCATGTGAAAGAATTCACAGCTGCCTTAAGAAAGGTACAAAAGAGGTGAAGCAGGAGAATCCAGCGCTGCTCACGTCCCACACTTGGTTATGTTACAGCCTGTGCCAGGTGCAAATGCCCCTCATTCCCCTCAGTGACCCCAGACTATTTCTACAATTTCAGTGAGCTCACGTGGCAGTTTGTAAGGTGAGAAATGCAAAGGGTAAGGAACTTACTCAGTGCTTCTTTCAGTGCCAGAATGGTTTCCTCAGGGTACACGTTTCTGTCCTCCCAGATTTTGAAGATTCTTTCGATGGATTTGGAAACTGATGGATCCCTGCAAGAGAAGAATTCTTTACCCTCTGACTGCAGGACACTGATGTGAGGTTTCCCTCACCCCACAGGATAATTTGACCCAAACCACTCCCCTGTGCAAATTAAAACCCACACATGGCTGTTCAAATAGAATTCTTGAAGTTCTGCTGATTTTTCTAGAGAGTTGGAGATGTCAGAAGAAAACTTCCCCCTTTTTGAGACACTCAGCCTCCCAAGAGCCCGTTAGTTCATTACTCACTTCACTAATGAAGCAGCCTCAGGAAGCACCTCTGCAAAGGTGTCCCGAAAAACAATGGCATTTTTCCTCTTGCAGTTCTGTATGACATCATTGGCCAAGTAAAAAAGGTTCAGCCGATGAGGAAAAGCAGCTGAGGACAAAAGAAAATTGAGAGTCAGCATCAGACACAAGAACCACAACAGCCACACTTTGATCCCAGCACTTCAGCACTGCTTTTGGGAAAGTTTCAGAGTTTCCAAAGTCCAGCAGGCAAACCTTGAGGGCTACAAAGGACATCTTTAATTTACAAATGATCTTTAGACTTCCCCCAGCTGTGCTTGCTCCTCTGACCCTCCTGATGTTCAAAAGCTCCAAAGTGAGTTACTTCATCAAATCCCTTCCTTCAGGGGTGGGTGGGTAAACTTAGGAAACTCATTCACATGCAAATGATGGTAACGAGCTCCTTCATTTCATTAAAGGACACTGCCAAGGATTAAACCAGAGGAGCAGTGCCAAAAGGTGTGTTGTCACCTCTCACCTGCCCATGTCACCCCTGGCTGCAACCAGAATCACTTTTTATCTACAGATCCCTCAATTCTCTTATCCTGCTTCATTTTCCAGTTGTGTCTACCTTGGTTGAGCCATTTCCCACAGCATGGCTGCACCTTGCAGCTCTCCTGGTCTCCAGGATTCCTCTCAGGAAGCTCAGCATCCTTCCTGATCCAGAGCCCTGGGTGAGGAGCTCACCCCTCACTCACAACCTGAAAAAGCTCCCAGCAGAAACATTCCTGTTTCTGGATCACAAGTGAACAAAGTTCAAAAGGAAGATCCTGCACAGAAGATCCTCCTCTGAGGGGAAGCAGAGCTGAGGACACAAGAAAAGGCTTAGCTCAGATGGGTTCTCCTCTCAGAGGCTGACGTCCTTAAGCCTCTCTGAGCCCCTGCCAGCAGCACTGGGCTCTGCTGGCACTGAGCCCTCGAGCATCACTCCAGGCTGGGGTGAGGAAGGGCACAGGGACAGAGCCCTCAGGAAATCCCTGCTCCTGAAGCCCTGTCCCTGCACTGTCCCTGCCCCAGGACACAAGCAAAGGCCTGAGAGTCACTGCCAGCAGCTGCTCACTCCCAACTCTGCATGGAGCCCCAGGACCCACATCCCAGGAGGAGCTTTTATCCCTGACCCTGCTCCTCTGGCCACTGCCACCTCACGGAGCCCCAGCTCCTACACTGCAGGTGGAGCTTCTGTCCCTGCTCCTGCTCCTGCGCCACTGTCACCTCACAGAGCCCCAGTTCAGGAGCTTTTGTCCCTGACCCTGCTCCTCTGGCCACTGCCACCTCACAGAGCTCCAGCTCCTACACTGCAGGTGGAGCTTCTGTCCCTGATCCTGCTCCTGTGCCACTGCCACTTCACAGAACCCCAGTTCAGGAGCTTTTATCCCTGACCCTGCTCCTGTGGCCATGGCAACCTCATGTAGCCCCAGGTCCCACATCCCAGGAGGAGCTTTTATCCCTGACCCTGCTCCTCTGGCCACTGCCACCTCACAGAGCTCCAGCTCCCATATCCCAAGAGAAGATTTTCCAGCCCAGACTCAGCAAGCCAAGGATTTATGACCAGAACCTGTTGCTCACATCCTGTGCCCTGAACATGCTGGCAGGACAGGCTGAGGTGGGTTTTCTGGAGCACACAGTGCTCTGCTCTGCTCTGCCCCGAGGGCTGGGAATTCAACTGGAGCAGGGCTGCACTCTGCCTGGTGCTCCAAAACAATCTGCAGCCAGCTTTCCCCAAAATGCCAGCCTCAATAATCTCTCAGATCATCATCCCATTGGAATGGGGCTTCTGTGATTTAGTTAAACCCTGTGCTTGAGAGCCAATTCTCCTGCTGCTTGCTGGATCTGGATGTTCCCTCCATCCCAGAGACATTTCACCAGCAGACAGCAACGATTCCACATCTTAATAACATAAAATAGATTTCAAAGAATTATAAACCTTTGGTTCAAAGAATTATAAACCTTTGATTTAAATGATCCAGCATCTACACAGCAGAAGGAAATCTGGAGCAGGGCTCCAGCCTGATGCTGACCATACAGAGCACCACTTGCCCAGAGCAAAGTTAGAGCCACAGGTTATAAACCCACATCATACAGGAGGGATGCTGGCTCCAGGGGAAGGCTATGGACATGATCCACAGAGAAAACCAAGTGTTTCTGGCTGCAATGGGCTGTATCCAGCGGGTGAACAGCTCCTCTCAGCTTAAAGCAGTGAGGAAATGTGGGCAAAGAGGAAACTGCAAAGCTGAGCACACTCCAAAGCAGGCACAATGGCACCAACAAAAATGGCATTTCAGAGGAGCCTATGGATGTGTTTAACTCACACTGAAACACTCAGACCAAACCCTCCTGCAGGGACACTCAGATTCCCATCAGGAACTTCCCAAAGGTGAAGATACAGAAGGATGTCCTTGCAGGAACATTCCCGTTGGGAAGCCCTGGCTGGGACCAGCATGGCTCAGAAGCAAGATGCCAAAGCAACAGCAACATGGCAAATAGCAGCACCCCTGTTTTTCCTGAAAATACAACAATTCTGTGCCCCAGGAACCCAAACCCCACCACATTCCCCCTCACCAGGAGGGTCTGATGTGTTGATAAGAGCTTTGGAGTTAAACATTTAAATGCTGAGAAATGAACTCAGAGCCACCTGTACTTGCTGTGGCTGGGACAGGGACTTCCCAGTGAGAACTGTGAGGTCCTTGGGGCAGAGGATGAAGAGAAAAGCAGGGAAAAAAACCCCTATGGAAGCAGGGAATAATCAAACAATCAGGGGTCAGGGCATGGCAGCATCACAGCTGCTGTCAAGGATTGGGTGAGCAGGATAAGATGGTGAAGGAGGGACCTGGATAAAAGGAGGGGTGTGGAGGTGAGATCCCCACAAGGGCTGTGAAGGGAAACCTTGAAAGAATTCCACAAATATCCAACAAGAATGCCAGGCTGGGGCCAAGGGCTCAGGGCAGGAGCTGGGGCAGAAACAGGGCATGGAGGACCTGCAGGTGGGAACAGCTCAGTGGCTTTTGATGAGCTTGGGAAGGGGAAAGGAGGGATGGAGGAGCAATGAGGGCCTCAGAAGAGCCAGGACAGCTGTGAGAAGGCCACGTCCAGAGGAGCTGGCACATCCCAAGGAGAGATGGGCTGGATTTTCTTCAGGGGCATGCACTTGGAGCAGAAGGGGAAAAGCCCCAAGGATGATGCCACAGTGCCAAGGGGTGTCCAGGGGAGGAGGATTTCCAGGAGAGGTGGCAGTGACAGCAAGGCAAGAGTTCCCAGGGCACTTCCTCCAAAGCTCTCACCTTCCTTCTCCTTAATTTCACAGAGTACAGACAAAACAGATCAAACTCTGGGGAAAGAGGATCTCCTGCATTCTGCAGTAGTGCCTTGAGATCGAACCCCAACTCTCCCAAATCTCCCAAAAGGTTCAGCACACAACAGACCAACACTTTGGGATGGGAATGTTATCTCCATGTTCCTACCAAGCAAAGCTTCCTTGAACTCCCACAAGAAGAGCCAAACCTTCCCACAGCAGCGGAGATAACACTGCTGTGCTGAGCCTCTTGCCAAGAGCAACCTTCTCCCTCCAGGTCAGGGACACATCCCGATGGGCACTGCAAACCCCAGAACTGGCACCCAGACTGTCCATGCCCACCCCAGGCTGCTCCAGGCACAGAAACAGCTCCTTGAGCCCCCAAAGTGCTGCTTTAGGAGACCATGGATTCCGGAGCACAAAGGTGCCACCACTGAGGTGCACACCAGCATGTTGGGTTCCTCCCAGGATGACAAGGTGATGCACACGCGACAAGAGGGAACCTCTTTAAAGTAAAAGGGACAGATTTAGGAGAGGTGTCAGCAAGGAATTCTGGCCTTTGAGGCCCTGTCACAGGTAGCAGGGAACAGCCGTGCCTGCCCTATCCCCGCAAGGGTCCAAGGCCAGGCTTGGAACAACCCGGGCTAGTGGAAGATGTCCCTGCCCATAGCACTAGCCGGGCTTTTAGCTTTTCCAACGCAATGACGAGCCCGACCCTGCCCCGCTGCCGGTCCCCGAGTGCCCGGTGCGGGCTCGCCGCCGATGGCGGGGCCCCGTTCCGCCCCGGCCGCCCCCCGGCCCCGCACTCACAGCGGCGCAGCCACTTCATCCAGTGGTACACGATGGTGCTGTGGTGCCGCTTGTTCTCCAGGCACCACGAGGAGAGGCCCTGGATCGACTCCATCGTGTTGGTCACCGCCTGCAGCTTCCTGTCGAGCGAGGCCTCGAGCGCGCCGGCCGCGGACGAGGCGGCGGCGGCCGAGGAGGAGGAGGAGGACGAGGAGGCCCGGCCGCCGCCTCCGCCGCCCGCCGCCATCTTCCCGCGCTGCTCGCGGCCGGGCCGCGCGGGGGGCGGCGGGGCGGCGCCTCACGGGGCCCAGGGAGGGGGCCCGGGGGGATCGAGCGGGCCCGGGGGGTGCTCGAGCGGTGCGAGGCGGTCCCGGCCTGGGGTGGGGGAAAGGCTCGGCCCGGGCGGGTGCAAGAGGCGGTGGCGGCCCGGAGGGATCGCGGGGGGGACCACGGGTAGTGGCCGGGCGGTGCCGGTAGGCGGTGCCGGTACCCGAGGCGGTGCCGGTACCGGAGGCGGTCACGGCCCGGCCCCCCGCGCGCGCCGCCCGCCCCCCGCCGCCATTTTGTGACTCCCGCACACCGGCGGGACGCGCACGCGCACGCCCCGCCCCCTCCCCGCCGCGCCTGCGCGCGCGCGCCCGCCCCGCCCGGCAAGATGGCCGCCCCCCCCCCGAGCCGTTTGTCTCCCCCCGCTTCCTGTCCGTGAGGGGGCGGAGAGCGCGCGAGCATAAAAACGGCGTTTATGCCGTAAATCCCCGAATCACTGAGCTTGGAAAACACTTCTGAGCCCAGCCCGTGACCGATTCGCAGAGAAACTGTGTGAACCACATGCAGTCGTTCCTAGGACAGAACCAGGGATGGGGATTCGAAGAAATTCCCTCATGTCCAACTGAACATGGCCGGACCTCCCTCAGCACAGCTTGGGGAAGAGGGGAAGCGGCTCCTGCCCCCCTCACAAAGTCAAACACAGCAGCATTGACATCTTTTGCCCCTGTGAAAAATGCGTATTTTATGATTGGCTTTTCGCAAATATCGAAATTGATATTATATGTGTTTTGTTCGAAAGTAATGCTGTATTAATTCTCTTAAGTAGTGTGTTAAATATAGTTTTAGGTTGTAACAAAATGTTAAAATAGAAACTATGCTATGTAGGATACTTTTTTCCTAAAGAAAGGACTTGCACCGAGATAGCAGTCACAGTCCACCTAAATCTTTCAGAGAAAGAGAATTTATTGCTCCATTATCAGGAGAAACAAACTTCTTTCCACCTCACTTGGGCAGGACGATGTCGTCAGGATTATGAGGAAGAAGTTGATGATGACCAGACAGAATCCTGTATTTGAATGGAATTTATGCATCATGTATGAGGTGTACGAATATGCAACAGGCTATTATTTTTAAGGGTTAATCCTCTGGTAACGTGGGTCCTTTCTTCGGCTTATGCTGGCCAGAAAAAGGTACCATTGTCTCATATTGTCCTAATTCAAATTGTCCAAATCATTATCACTCTATATTTTTATAACCATTTTATTACTATGAAACTTTTAAAATTAAAAAAAATTCAAGTGATTGGCGCTTTTCACACCCCCCTTTGACCCAAAACCACGCAACAGCGATTTGTTTTAAAAAATATGTCTTTAATAGGGGTGCTGAGGAGAGCGAGGGGAGCCGTGTGGCTCGGGGGCTGTGGGGCAGGAGCAGCCATGGCAGGCTCAGTCCGTGGACTCGAGCACGGACTCGCTGAGCGCCAGGTCCCAGTAGTGCTCGGCGCTGTGCTTCTTGAAGTGCTCCCGCGCCATGTTCTCCGTGGGGCACTGCTTGAACTTCATCTCGCCGAAGCTGCGATCCTTCGCCGTGCCCTGGTGGGAGATAAGGGGGTGAGGTGTCAGCCCAATTCCCACCTGGCTCCAGGGGATGTGGGGAACGCGGCAAGATGTGGTTTTATTTAGGTTACAGCTCAAGGAATGGGATGGGAAGTTGGATCCCACCTCAGCCCCATCCTGGTGTGGAACATTTAAACCACAACTCACCTCCCAAACCAGAGAGCATTTGTTTGTTTTCTTAACGGACTCCTCGTCAGACTCATCATCATCTGCAAAAACCCCACAATAAAGCTTATTTAGCCCCTGAAGTGGAGCAGGACTCCCCCCCTCTCCCAGCAGCACAGCATTCCTCACCCTCTCCCTTTGTGTTTGACGTCTGCTCGTCCCACTTTATTCGATGCAGCATAAGACGTTTGAATTTCTTCTGTGCTTTCGGGCCTGTGGAAGAATCAAGACTCAACATCCTCAGAAAATCTCTTAACCTGCAGCTAGCAAAGGTTCCCTTCCTCATGGAATGATTTGGGTTTTCTGACTGGATTACTGCACTCTGCATCATTAACGATGTAATTAAGGGAGTTTCTAATTGCCTCCTCACTTCCTTGTCCTTCCCTAACCCTGTCACCAATTTCCATAGCAATTCCTGCTGGAGGCAAGCTCCACAATGCTCTGTGGTGACCCAAGCCTGCCTAGAAGTCCTCACCTCCTTCTACCACCACCACATTGACATCTTTGTGCAGAACCACCACTCCTGTGAGGTACAGCTGCCCAGCATTCGCCTCGATTTTGAATTTTTTTGCTGGATTGCTCAAGTTTCGAACCCTAAGGAAAAGATGAAAAAAATTCAAATATTTGTGAAAAAGCAGAACTGAGAGGTCCCTCTGTCCCCCAAGCTCACCTGTGAGATCCCTCTGAGCTCACTCACCTGTACACAGCTATGTGAACTCCCTGGGAAACATCTTCCTTGAGCTTTTTCACCTTCTTGGCTTTCCGCTGCTCTGCCGTGAGCTTCCTTGCTGCGTTTGCCTCCTCGTGAGCCCTGGAAACAAACAGCACTGAAAAGACTGCTCCTAAACAAAACACCAGCACTAAATCTACCCAAAATTGTCCCAAAATGTCACAGTACAAGGTGCCACCTACTTCTGTCTCTTAGCCATCTGTGCTCGGACGTGAGCTTCCACCTTTGTTGGGTCCTGCACAGCTTCTGTGCCCAGCACCCGCATCAGGTTGGAAATCCTCACTGCAAGGGAATGGAAGAGGTGCTGGGAGGGCTCCTGTTGGAGAGAGGCTCCCACTGGACAGCTTTTTCCCATCAGAACAATTGCAAAAACATAAACCTCAGTGTCTGTGTGGATTTCAGATCCCTGGAATCCCACCAAGGCTGTGCTGCTGTGTCAGCATTCTCAAAGCCTGCCCAGGGCCTGGCTGTCACTCACCTTTGGGCTCTGGTGGTGGCATCAGGCCCAGCCTGACCTTCTCCTGCAGCTCCTTCTGGGCTTCTCGCCGTGTCTGGCGCCGTAATTTCTTCTGCTCTTTCTTTGTTAAATACACACCCAGGGTCACCGGCGTGTCACTGTCCACTGGAGGGAAATGAGACCATCAGGAATGTGCCTGGAGGATCCAGGGGGACACAGGCAGTGCCACACAGAGGGGATCGGGCTGCTGGGTGCCCCCAAGCCAGGGCCATACCCGGGGGGTTGAGCTGGGCTGGGTGCTCCACCAGGTTGGTGATCCCAAAGTATTCGTCTTTCTTTGAGGTCGTGCCACCTTTTCTAGAAAGGAGAGAGTTGGGCATCATGGCAGAATTGCCAGCATGAATTCCTGCACAAATCCCAACCCAGAGCTCGAGGGGATGAAGGAGACCCACGGTGGTGTTAATGTACAGGTGTTTTCCCCCATTTTGGGGTTCAGAAGCAGGGCCTCACATCCATTGTGAACACAACACTCATGCTTGGAAATAAAACTAAACTTCCCCAACTTTGGGCTAAAATATCCCTCCAACTCTACAGCAGCTGCCTACTACAGCCCCCAGAGAAACTTTGGGAGCAAACCCAGTGCCTGGATTTTGGAGATGGAGGTGGAATTTGATGCTCAAGCACAAATATCTGGCCTGATTTCCCATGTGCTTCCCACACCCACCGTGCAGCTCCTGAATTCCTGCTGTGGCAGAACCATCAACACCTGGAAATAAATACTCACAAATCCAGGCCATTGGGGATGATGTAGGAGTCCCACCACTCAATCTCTGGGATTTCCCCCTCTTTCAGTTCCTTCTTAGGGGTGATCAGAGCCAATTTGGTGGAAGTGTGAATCCCAGTTTTCCTGGCAGCCTGGGAGATCTCTGCCTGCAGCTTTTCTAGCTGAGCCTGAGAAGGAAAATGGAACAGAAGGGTCATTCCAAAACTCTGTGAAGAGCTGAACACAAATCACCTGCTGATTTATCTGGGTCCTCAAACAATCTGAAGCAGAGAGAAACCACACAGCACATGATGGTGCGAGGGGAAGCTCCCAAGACTGCCAAAACTCTGCTCTTGTTCTTGAGCCTTTCAGGACCATGGAACATTCTCAAAGGAACAATCCCTCTAGGAACTGTATCCCTAAATCTCCCTCTAGGGATTGTATCCCTGGACTTTTTCTCTCCCCTTCTCCCCACGAACTTGGAGCATTTTAACAAAATTCCTTTAAATCTCCACTTCTGAGTTGGTCACTCAGCCAGACAGAGATCTGTTCTCTTGGGAACTTTCAATGTTTTGTCAAAAAAAGGAGATTTTGCCCTTCAACAGGTGAAGACAGTGGTGAGAAAACCCCTTGCTGACTTGGGCACACACCATCCCAACAAAACCAGGGTTTTTAAGAAAAAGTTTCAGGTGATTTGACTGGAAAACTCCTGAATCAAAGCCAGCCCAAGAGAGGAGAATCCCCTCCTACCCAAGACCTCTGATACCTTTGTTCTCAACCTCTGGGCAATTTTCTCAAATTTGCCTTTTTCATGGAACTTAAAGGTGCGTTTCTGCCGCTGGGCCGGGGTTATGGAGACCCGGGGGTCAAAGTATGTGTTTGATTCCATATCTTCTGAGGGCTTTTCCTTCAGCTGCTGCTTGAACTGCTCTCTCTTCACTGCTCTGATGTTGGCCTTCAGGGTGGGCATGCGGTGGGTGAGCTCGATCTCCTTCCCACTGGCATCCACTGTCCGGCCCTGCTCATCCAGGATCAGAGGTGTTGGCTTGGTCTGATCCTTCAGCTCCACTTTCCTGGGGGGCAGGACAAGATATGTTCTATTCAAATGTGAATACAGCACAAAATCAAAGGAAATTTGAGCTTATTTTCATGGTTTCTGTATTTTTACAGCTCATCTGTACTGCCAGAAGAGACTCCAACCTTGGAGAAAAGACTCCAATCTCAGCCAAGAGAGGAGGAATCTCCATTTCACCTCTTTTAATAAAAAATTTGTTCCTTCAGCAGCAGTTAAGGCCATTGCTGGGGAACCAGCAGCAGTGGAGAAGTGTCACTGTAATATTTTCTGAAAAATCCCTTTGCCAGGATTTCTTCTCCTGGGAAGCTGAGAAGCCTCAAAGAAAAATGAAAACAATAATTATCTGATTTGCTTCTCCCGTGTTTTGCTGCTTTGGAATGTGGTATGGAGATTGTTTGATTGGTTTCATGTGAATTGTTTTTCCTTTATAACCAATGAAGAGAGAATCACAAGTTTTCATTATCATTCTTTGTAGCCTTCTGTATGTACCCTTTATTCTTTAGTATAGTTTTAGTATAGCATTCTTTTATATATTAATAATAATATAAAATAATAAATTAGCCTTTTAAGAACATGGAGTCAGATTCACTCATCTCTCCCCTCATTGGGGTTGTCAAATTCACCAGAGAAGCCTTTGGGGTTCACCCCGGTACTCACGGCCGCGCGATGCCCATGGCGTGCAGGTTGGCCAGCCCCACCATGTTGGCATTGCCAATGAGCCCTGGTTTCAGTGCCAGCTGAGCCTGGATCCTGGCCTGCAGCTCTGCAGCTTTCCTGGCTTTCTCAATGGCATCGTTCATGAACGTGGCTGCCTGAGAGGGCTGGATGGTGTTGCCGATGGGGAGCCGCTCCGATTGGGACGAGGAAGAAATTTTGGGCTGTTGAAAAGAGAAGGAAGTTTTGATCCATGCTTGTTCCAGCAGACCCAGGCAAATATATCACAGCTGAAACAGGGGCCAGGGATGTGGGGGATTTGCCTGTTACCTGTGGTGTTGGAGGACTGATGAAACTGAGCTGTTTTTTCCTCTCCTCAATCTGTCGCGTGGCTGCCTCCATCATCTGTTTGATCTGTAGGAAAAAACAGACAGTGAGTTTTCCTTTGCTCTGTTTGGGATACAAGTTAGGATAAGCTCTACACTCTGTGGGGACACAGCCCAGCTAAGACTGACCTGGAGCTTAGTCAGCATCCCTGGGCTCTCTGATGGTGGGCCTGGAATGACTTCAGGCTCATCCTCAACCTCCTCGAACCGTGGGATGCGCCGTTTCTTGACACCAGAGGATTCCTTGGACACCTCAGAGTCATCACCAAACACATCCTAACGTAAGGAAACAGCAGAAAGCTGTGGTTAGAACAAAATGTTCTCCTCCCAGAGCAGGATTTGAGATGAGAAACCACCAGCATGTCTCAGCTCCGGCTCCGTAACGCAGAATTCCAGGGTGGCATCGTGCAGGCTGAGCCCAAGCCCAGCCTGGGCCCTGCTCCCCCACCAGAGAAACACCAATGAAGTCCATGCAAGAGGAGGAGACATCACAGGGATGAGCCTGCCTAACAGCACCACTGCTTCCCCTGGCTGCTCAGAGAGGGGAACTGGCACTGAGGAGATGTGGAAAGACAGAAAAAGCCTGCCCAGAGCTGATCTGACTGGGATAAAAAGACATTTCCATGTCTTCCACCAATTTGAGAGGGTTTGGTGAAGGAATCTGTGCTGTCCTATCAAGCAAAAGGAGGATGTGGCTCTGTTCCCAGGGAGTGTTGGGACACCTGCAGCATTCCCTCACACTCCAGAGAAGCACAGCTCAGAGAGCACATGGAGCCCCTCTGGTGGGCTTTCAACAGCCTCAGGTCACCAACCAAAAGGCACAGCACATTTTCCACAGAGCTCTGGTCAGGCCCTGTGGATTCCATCACCAGTGCCTGGTTTGTGTGTGGAAACCTGGATGTAGTATGTGTGTCAAGGTGTTATTTGAAAAGAAAATATACACACCGGTTGGGAGCGTTAGTTGCAATCCCTTCTTCACTACAACGGTTCATATCCTACAAGGACACTTCCTCAGCCACACAGGTACTTCTTGGAAAACCTACAAGTTCAAGAGAAAGGACTTGCCCATAGTATAAAGTGTGGAAACTTTACGTTCAGTTCCTGACCTTCCCAAGCCATGACCTACCCCAGAGTGAACCGAGGAGCGGCAGCTGGCCCTGGGAATCAGCACTGCCCAACGCCATGGGGACAACAGGAGCCAGGAGAAATCCCTGGCCACAGCCTGTGCTGGGGTCAGTCTGGGCAGGGTCAGTCAGTCTGAGAGTTCTGCCATGGCCTGACCACCTCAGAGACCAGTTTGTGTTCCTGCAGGGTCCAGGCAGACCCAGAGCGCGATGGATGAGTGCCAAGAGATGGGATTGCAGAGACAAGAGCGAGGATTCGGCAGGAGGAACATCTCTCTCCGTGCCAGGAGCCAAGAGAAGAAGGAGAGGTTTCTGCTGTTGCTGCCCAACCCAGCTTCTGGCTCAGGCAGGAACACCAGCAGTGCTCAGGCCAGACACTCCTATGGCTTCACTGGGGAAGGGTCCCCTGCTGCAGCCCCAGCCCTGCTCCTGCTGCCATCACCAGATCCTTGGACCAGTGACAGATCCCTCTGCCAGTGAGAGATCCCTGCTGCCATCACAGATCCCTCTGCCAGTGCCAGATCCCTCTGTCAGTGAGAATCCTCTGCCAGTCCAGATCCTCTTCAGTAGAACTGTGCCATCACAATCCCTGCGCCATCACCAATCCCTCTGCCAGTACCAGATCCCTCTGTCTGCCATCACCAGATCCCTGCAGCCATCACCAGATCCCTGCTGCCATCACCAGATCCCTGCTGCCATCACCAGATCCCTGCTGCCATCACCAGATCCCTCTGCCATCACCAGATCCCTGCTGCCATCACCAATCCCTCTGCCATCACCAGATCCCTCTGCCATCACCAGATCCCTGCTGCCATCACCAGATCCCTGCTACTATCACAGATCCCTCTGCCATCACCAGATCCTTGCTACTATCACAGATCCCTGCAGCCATCACCAGATCCCTCTGCCAGTGAGAGATCCCTGCTGCCATCACAGATCCCTGCTGCCATCACAGATCCATCTGTCATCACCAGATCCCTGCTGCCATCACCAGATCCCTGCAGCCATCACCAGATCCCTGCAGCCATCACAGATCCCTCTGCCAGCACTTGCTCTCCCCAGCACGCTGTCAACACACTCCTGCCATCCCCAAGTGGTGGCACTGCCAATGTCCCCACCTCTGCCATGCCCAGGGGAGCACCTGGACCTCCAGGCCTGCTCAACCCTCACACTCCCACAGCCCCAGGGACCAGCTCAGCACCCACTGCCATGGAGGGAAGAAAAGAATTCCTGGAGGGAAATGAGGAGTCCCAAAGAGATGCAGATCCTGAACAGGACTGCTCTGGCTCACTGAGGTGCAGTGCTGGCTTCAGTGTTGGGGAAACCCAGACTGCCCTAAAATAGGAACCTCAGGAAGAGTGAAAGGAACATCACTGTGAGCAGGAGCAGCACAGAGAGGGCCTGTCAGACTTGGCAGAGTGATGGCAAAATGGAATTCTACAGGATGCTGAGAAAAGTCCTCAAGAGAAGAAAGGAAGTGAAAACAGCCTTGGATGCACCTTTCACCATCCCAGGCAAGGGAGAAACAGCAGAGCAATGGAATCTCAGCTGGAATCAATGCTATGCTAGGACAGGAGTTGCCAAAAACCACCTATTGTTGATTCTGGGTGGAGAAAGGGAATGAAAACCCCCCAGATCATCCACCAGGTGCTGTGTCAGGGCACAGGGAGCAATGGGACATCACTGGGAGCAGCTGTCCCAGGCTCCAAATGAAAATACAAGCACAAGGAGCACTGAGAAGAAGAGAGATGGATCCCCATGGATTCACTCCAGCAGCCTCACAGAAAACCAAAGCCAGGCTTCCAGCTCGGCTTTGGGAAAGAGAACCACAAGGTAAAGGCTCCCACACTTCACCACGGAGAGGAGTCATTTCTCTTGAACATTCCAAGCTGTACCTCTCTGGAAGAGGAGAGTGTGCCAGAGCACCAGTGCTGCCTGCAGGCCACCCAACCACAGGAATAAACCAATCAATAATTAATAATCAATAATCAATAATCACCTTGAGCTCTCGTTTCCTGTTCCGGTCGCTGTTGGATTTGGAGTGCCGGGAGCTCCGTCCTTCCTCCACTGCCTCGAAGAGTTTGTCTACAAATCTCAGGGTGGAATCATCCAAGAAGGGTTTGAGGTGGTCTGCAAAAGAGGAAAATCCCATCAGTGCACAATTCTGAGCTCGAGGTGGGCAAGAGGATGGAGAACACACAGAGATTCCTTGGGAAATGGAAATCATTTAAATTTAAGCGTGATTCAAGTCTATAAACTTCAGGTGTGATTCAATTCAAGTGTGATTCAAGTCTACAAACACAGGGAAGCCTCTGGGATGTGTGCATTGTATTGTCAGGAACTTTAAGGGATTAAAGCAGAAGCAAAGCAGAGCTGTAATGGGCAAAAAAAGCACCCTAGTCAAATTACCATTTCCAGTTCCTTAAATAAAGAATTAATTTTTACTTGTTGTATTTTTTAACACATCCCAAGGTCTCCAGGTGAGTCTGGTAGGGCTGTAATGGGCAAAAAAAGCACCCTGGTTAAATTACCATTTCCAGTTTGTTGAATAAAGAATTCATTTTTACTTGTTCTATTTTTTAATACATCCCAAGGCCTCCAGCTGTGCCCAGCCTGACAGATTTTCCCCCTCCTCACCTCACAGAGGGTGAGAGAACCACCCTGCTTCCTCTCCTTTCTTTTTTTTTTTTTTTGTTTTTTTTTTTTTTACACCCCAAAGCCGCCCCTGAAAAAAGAGAAAAAAACGCCCCTCCATCCTGGTGAGGTTTTGGGGCTGTTTTCCATCACCATTTCCTTGAATAAGGAATTAATTTTTACTTACTGAATTTTTTTAACACATCCCAAAGCCTCCAGCTGAGTCTGGTCTGACAGATTTTCCCCTCCTCACCTGAGAGAACTGCCCTGTACCCCTTCCCCTCCACCCTGATGAGGTTTTGGGGTGTTTTCCAAGGCCAGCTCTGGACATACCAGCTGCTTTTTTCTTGTCCATGCCCTTGCCCACGCAGTTGAGGGCAGCAGTGACCACGGTGGGCTCCGAGAAGCCGAGCACTCGTTTCACCGTCTTCTCGATCCATGGCTTCAGCTCGTCCAGCTCCCGCTTGGACAGAGACATCTCTGCTCAGGCTGCAAGGAGAAACGTCAAACAGAGCCCTGGGCTTCATCACCTCGTCCCAATCATCTCTTTGAGATGAGTTTTTGGAGAAATGTGTCACGCTTGAGGTAGCTCTGCTACTGTAGGTGGTGTGAAATCAGTAGGTGGTGTTGGGAAACGGAAAAGTTTTAATAAAAGGCAAAATAACAAAGCTCTTTAGAGAAAAAACTCGAGTTAGATGCTCTTGAAGAGGCTCTTGCTCTTAGTAAAGCACCCCACAAGAGCAATTAGTTCTCTTCTTTTTCTAATTAATTGCTTAGGTGACACCTTTTGGCTTCTGTCCAATTTCCTATCCTTAAGGTTGAGGTGAAGTCCCTAAAATCTTCTTCTGTCCAATTTCCTATCCTTAAGTTTGAGGTGAAGTCTCTAAAATCTTATGTGAAGTGTCCTTTCACCTAAATGAAGAAAGAAACTTCTGGGCTTTTTATTTTTTTTAGGAGATAAAGGATAATTTAGTCACTTTGTCAAGAGGAGGCACATTCCTACAATCACCTCCTCCCTCAGGATCAGCTCCATGGCTGGGAAAAGCTTTTTGGGGCTAAAATGAGGCAAACCCCACGAGGAGGAAGGTCTGAGCCCCTCAAATCCCTCCATGGGGTTGGGAAAGAGAGAAGCACTGTGAGGGGAACATGTGGGACAGGAGAACCCCCCTTGCTCTCACTGACCCCACAAAACAACCTGAGCCCCTTCCCCAAGGTGCAGCCCCGAATCTGGGCTGGTTTCTGACACTCACATCCCCTCACTCACAGCCTGGGCTGTGGCTGCAACTGCTTTTAACTGAGCCCTAATAGGATTTGGGGAAATCTCCTTAGGGCTGAGCTGGAGCTCGGCACCAAGGTGGGGCTGAATGGACACCGGGGAATGGGGTCTGGGGTCAGGAATCCATCCTGGGAATGGGGTCTGGGGTCAGGAATCCTTCCTGGGATTGGGAATGGAGTCAGTTATCCTTCATGGGATTGGGAATGGGGTCAGTTATCCATCCTGGGATTGGGAATGGGGTCAGGAATCCATCCTGGGATTGGGGTCTGGGGTCAGGAATCCTTCCTGGGATTGGGAATGGAGTCAGTTATCCTTCATGGGATTGGGGTCTGAGGTCAGTTATCCATCCTGGGATTGGGGTCCCGGGGTTCATTCCTAACACAGCCCCTGATTCCAGGTCCATGAGCAGTCCCAGGAGGTGATTGCTGCTCCCTCCAGAGCCTGGAAACCTCTGCAGGTTCTGCTTTTCCCGGCAGTTTCCTTACAGCCAGGTTCAAACACAGCCCAAAGCCGGATCCTGGCGCTTCCCCCACGAGTTCTGAGCCGGCAGAGGCTGAGGACAAGCAGGACTAACAAATTACAGCGCCGAGACACCAACAGCACCGAGCGCGTCCGTAATAAACCACAAAATTCGTGTAATTAGAGCCGGGTGAGGCTCCACCAGAGCTGAGCTAGCGGGGAAGCAGCAGCTTCGCTTCACGGCTGTTCCCGTGTGGCACCGGGACAGCGGAGCCACCGTGGGGAGGGGACCCAACCCCCGGAACCGGCATCGGGATCAATGAACGCGGCCGAGCACCGCCGCGGGTCTGCCTCACACGGACAGACAGACGGAGCTCCGGAGACACGGAGCTCCCACCGACCCCGCTCGCGCACGGCCCGGCATCCCCCGGTGCCGCGGAGCTCCGCCCGGGGCCCGGCCCGGCCCCCTCAGCGCGGCGCGCCGGGCCCGGGGCCACCTCAACCACCGCCTCCCTCCCTCCTTCTCGGCACCCCGCCCGCTTCCCTCGTTCCCTGCACGCCCTCCGAGGCCGCCCAGTTTCCCTCACCGGCGCCGTTCCCTCACGCCGCTCCCGGTCCCGGCCCGGCGGCCCCTGACGGTGACGGCGCGTCGGGGCGGAAGCGGAAACGCGCGCACGGCGCGTGCGCGGCCGGGGGCGCGCGGGGGCCGCCGGGAAGGCCGGACCTCGGAGAGGCGCGCGCGCTCAGCCCCGCCCATAGCCCCGCCCACCAACCACGCCCCTTTCCCCTCACGCCCTCATTAACCAAACTCAATTAAAACAATCAGAGCCAGAGGGTTTTTATTGGGGCAAGACTCCCTCAGCACCCCGGCCACGGGTCCTGGCGGGCGCTCCTGGCCAGGAAGGCGATCCTGCGCGCCATCTCGGCGCAGTACACCCGGCGGCACGCCTCGAACGCCCGCCGCCGCCGCGCCCGGGTCGGCTTCTCGTAGTAGCGGGAGCGCCGCACCGCATCGGCCACGCCGTCCTGCGCCAGGATCCTGCGGGAAGGGAGAGGAAACAGCGGTGACAGCGGCAGGGAAGGATCCGGAATGAGCCAGCCCACGCTGCCAGCCCCGGGCACGGCCCGGTCCCGGTGCCGCTCCTCGGCCCGGTGCCCCTGCGCGCCCTCCGCTCGGTCCCCATGCGGACCCTCGGCTCCTTCTCCTCGCCGTCCATCCATGAGGGGAGCGAGGAGGGGAAGGAACCCCCCGAGCTCTGTTTCAGGCGGGATCTACGAAGGTCTGTGAGCAGACAGCTCAGAGATGGCGCCGCCTCCTCCTGCGCTTCCCGAGGAATATTCTTTTATTTCACTCTGCTCGCCCAATCCCAGCGGGCGGCAGGACGTGCAGCTTACAGGAGAAGCCCGGCACGACCCTTCCGTCACTTTCTACTCCAGAAATTCTGGTTCTGAACCCAGTGCGTGAAGGAATTGGAGCCCCTCCGGACCCCCGGTTTCCCCGGTCCTCACCGGTTGAGGACGCCGTACGCCGCCTCCACGTTCCCGTTCTGCACCATCACCGTGCGGCCCACGAAGCGCAGGTGGTTCGCCATGGCTGCGGGATGGGGCCGCTGGAACCGGGCGGCCCCGGGGCTCGGAGGAGCCGCTCCCTCCTCCCCGCGCCCCGGCACACGGCAGGGAACCCCGGGTAGAGAGGGGCCGGTGCTTCCCGCCCCGCTCCCGGGGACACCGAGGGACCGAAGGGAGCCCGAAGGGAACACGGCAGGAACCCCGCGCCCCCGGTCAGGCCGTTCCCGGTAGGGTCCCGGTCCCGACTGACCCCGGTGAAGCCGCGGCCGCTCCGCGCCGGTACCGGAAGCGGCTGAACGGCGGAATTTCCGTTGGGAGGGATTTCCGGTACTACCGGGACTTCCGGCGGACAGAGCCGGGACCGGCGGGGCCTGTGCGGCTCCCGGGCCTCTCGGGGTCCCACAGCAGAGGGGACAGAGGGGCACCAAGGGCGGCTCTGAGCTCCCCCTGGGGACAGGAACGCCGCGCCCCCCGCCCCACCGAGCACAGAGGACACGACACCGGCTGGCCCCGGCCGCTCCCGCGGCGTTTATTGCTTCCAGCAGGGCCCGCTCCGGGCCCTCCCCATTCGGGGGGGTCCCACGCTCCCCCCCAGCCGCCGGGGGAAGGCACAAGCCCGGGAGGGCCCGGTCCCCGCGGGGAGGGGGCTCCGCTCCGGCCAAGGCACGCGGCCGCCCCGGGGTTGGGGCTTCTGGGGGGGTTCGGTGCCCGCCCCGGTCAGTCCCGCCCGCCCGCGGGTCTCACTGACCACCGGTAAAAAATCCAAAAAGGCAAAACCAAGAAATGCAGACGAGATCTTCCCCCCCCCCCCGAGCCGGGGGGGGCGTCACACGTCCGGCGCCGGGGGGGACTCGGGGGGTCCCCGCTGCTGTAACGTCCCCGCGGGGCTGGCGAGGGGGAGCTCCCCGGGCAGGCGGCGGCACCGGGGAGCCCCGGCGGGACCGGCGGGAGGGCGGCGGCGCGGGGGAGCCGCGGGAGGAGCCGAGTCCAGCGCGGGTTTGGGGCCGACGTGGGGGAACCAGAGGCGCAGCATGGCCTCCACCTGCAGCAGCGTCCCCAGGTAGCGAGCACTGCGGGGGGAGAGCTCCTGTCACCCTCTGCGGAGTGGGGACACCCCCGTGCCCGCCACCTCCCGGGGACACGGGGGACACTCACCCCATTTCTGGCTTCTGCAGGACCCCAATGATCCGCTGGAGCCGGTCCATGGCCACGCTCTGCTGGAAGCTGCTCAGCCCTGGGGAGGCCCGAAATTGGTGAATTCTCCCCAAAGGGAAAGAGGCGCCTCGGGAGGGGGGGACGAGGGTGTGGGGGGCACCCACCTCTGTCGTATCGGCCCCGCCGCAGCCCCTCCAGCAGCTCCGCCAGCGGCCGGATGAAGCCCCGCAGCTCCCGGCACTGCCAGGAGGAGGAGGAGGAGGAGGAGGAGGTGACTGCGCTGCAGCCACAATGGGGAGGGGGTCGCGTGTACCCCCTCACCCCCCAAACCCTGCTCGTCCCCACCCACCCATTTCAGGTGGGGAAACTGAGGCAGACCCGGCTTTTATAAGGGACCAAGCCTTCCCCCACCTCCCATGTTTGGCGGTGCCCCTTTGTTTTCTGTCAAAACCTCACCTTTTGTGCCAAAACCTCACCTTCTGGGCAAAGAGGCGATCGCCCTCGCTGGGAGGGACATCCCCGCCCTCCCCTTTCCGCGGGCGCTTCCCCCCGCGGGGGGACGGCGGCGATTCGGGGGTCGCCCGCTCCAGCCCCCCCGGGCGCTTGCGGCTCCGCTCGGCTTTGGGGGGGCTCCGGGGGGAGCTGCCGGCCTCGGCCCCGCTGTCAGAGGCAGGGGAGCCGCAGGAGCAGGCGCGGGCCGGGGGCTCCATGGCGGGGCTGGCCCCCCCAGGGGAGCCTCTCGTTGCGTTCAGCTCCAGCCGAAGCTGCCTGGGGGACGGAGGGAGAGAAACACCGGGGGGATATCGGACAAAAATGGAAGACGAGCAAGGAACTGCCTTGTTCTCCCGTGGGGGTGTCATCCCCACAGCCCCAGTGCTGCCTCACATGGGGGGGAAGATTGGGCATCTCCTGAGACAGGGTGGGGGTGCAGGGACCAGCTGGCACTGGGACCCTTCACCCAGGACCACCCCCATTGCCAGGACACCCCTTAGGACCACCCCAGTCCCAGGGGCATCCCCAGGACCAGCCCCTCTCCCCCCAGCAACCCCCAGCAGCTCCCCCCCCTCCATCCCCTGCCGCCCCCTCCCCAGGACCGAGATCCCCCTGCAGGAGACCCCCAGGACCTCCCCCCCATCCCCGGTCACCCCGGATCCCACCTGCTCCCGCCTGCACCTGCAGTGGTGCCGCTGTCCCTGTCCCGGTGTCGCTGTTCCCGTCCCTGCCCCAGTGCCGGTATCACCGTTCCGGTGTCAGTGTCCCGTTGCCGGTATCGCTGTCCCCGTTTCCCGGCCGGTGTCAGTGTCCCTGGGCAGGTGCGGCTGTGGCCGTGCCGGTGTCCCCGTGCCGGTGCCGCTGTTCCGGTGTCCCGGTCTCTCTGTCCCGGTGCCGGTCCCGCCCCGCCCGCGGCGGCCCCACGCGGACACGTGCGCGGCCGCACGTGCCTCCGGCCGGGCCCCGCCCCGCCCCGCTCCTATTGGCCGTAGCGCCCGAGGACGCCCCGCCCCTTCTCTACTATTGGCTCGCTGCAGCCGCCCTGCGCTGATTGGTCGGAGGGCGGGGCTCTGGCCACGCCCCCCTGCACGGCGATTCGGGGCACGCGGCGCCGGGCACCGCCCCCGCTACCTCAGCCAATGGGCGGCGGTCGTGGCCGCGCGGCTCGGCCAATGGGCGTGGCGACCACGCCCCCTTCCGTTACATAACCGGGGCGGGGCGGCGCGTGGGCCCCCACGTGGGGGCGGAGGGACCTTGTGATGTCACGCTCGAGGGGCGGGGCTTCCCGGGGAGGGGCGGGGCCGGGGGGCGCGTGGGGGTTTCCCGGGGCTCCCCCCGAGCGCCCTCAACCCCCCCCCAAAATATTCCCCCCAAAATCTCTCCCAGATCCAGAGCCCCCAGCCCGGCTCTCCCCGCAGGAGGCTCAGAGTGACCCCGAGACCCCTCCCCACGACCCTCCACAAGGCCCACGGGTCCCCCAAACCGTCAGAGCCCCCCAGAGCCCCATACATCCCAATCCTACAAACCCCTCACCCCACAAACCCCAGCCCTACAAACCCTCTCCCCGAAATCCCCAACCCTACAAACCCCTCACCCCTACAAACCCCTCACCCCACAATTCCAGCGCTCGCAGCCCCGTCCCCACCCTCCCCTCACCCCGACACCCCGGGCATGGCCCCTCCTGCCCTCCCCGTCCCCCCGGGGGGGCCCGTCCCCCTGGGTGGGTATTTAGGGCCGGCCCGGTGGCACCCGGCCCCCCTTGCCCCCCGCCATGCTGAGGGTGCTGCTGCTCCTGGGGGGCCTGGCCCCCGCCCTGCCCGCTGGTGAGTCCCCCTGGGGTGCCCCCCACAGATCCCGCTTTGGGCTGCACCCCCAGCCCCCCTCAGGTGCCCCCATGTGGGGCCAGGGGGCTCAGCTGAGCCCCCTCCCCAAATCCTCCACTCTCCCCAACAGGTCCCCACTGGACGTACGAGGGTGAGTGGGACCCCCCCCCATTTATCCCCAACCCCAAAACTCCCCCATGAGCTGAGGGGCTCCCCAGAAGGTGCATGGGGAGGTGGATGGGTGACAGCCCCCCCTAATCTGGGTCCCCCAAATGGGAAGGAGATGGGCAGATCCCCCCCTGGGTCCCCCCAAACATGTCCCCAGACATCTGGGACCCCCCCAAATGGGAAGGAGATGGACAGATCCCCCCCTTGCTCCCTCCTATACATCTGTGCCCCCCAAATGGGCACCCAACTGACTCCCCTGGGCCCGGCGGGGGTGAGTGGGTGCTGCCCCCCATTTTCCCCCTCCTGCCCCCCCTTGCCCCCCTCGCTCCAATGGTCCCTTTGTGCTCCTTTACATAAGGTTCCTGCTGCCAAATCCAATTAGGATCCGGCCTTGGCCAAATCCCGCTAAGCCCCATCCCGGGGGGACCCATGGGTGCCCCCCCGGCCCCGCGGGCTCGCCTTTGTCCCCGCTCTCCCGCCTGGAAAGAAATGTCCCGAGCAGATTAACGAGGCCCTCGGGAATGTCACCAGCGTCCCGCTTCGGGGGGCACCGAGGGCGTTTGGGGTCACGGGGTGAAGATGGGGGGGTCCCACAGGGGTTTGGTGCCCCCCAGGTCCCCACGGGCAGCAGCACTGGCACGAGGGACACCCGGAGTGCGGGGGCCGGGCTCAGTCCCCCATCGACATCGCGACATCGCGGGCACAGCCCGACCCGTCCCTGCCGCCGCTGCTGCCCGAGGGCTACGAGCAGCCCGAGAGCGCCCAGCTGACCCTCGCCAACAACGGCCACACCGGTGAGCACGGCGGAGGGAGAACCGGGCGGTCCCCGGTGTCCCAGCCGCGCTGACCCCCGTGTCCCACAGCCGTGCTGGCGCTGCCGCCGTCCCTGCGCCTCCGGGGGCTGCCCCGAACCTTCGCTGCCGTTCAGCTCCACTTCCACTGGGGCCGGCCCGGTAACGCCGCTGGAGCCGAGCACCTGCTGGACGGGCACCGTGCCCCCGCCGAGGTACCGGGGCTACCGGGGAACAGCTCCAGAAATGGGTCTGGGGCCGGGAAATGGGGTGGGAAAGGAGGACGGAGCAGGTTTGGGGTCAGGAAATGGCGTGGGAATTGTGCGGGAAATGGTTGTGGGAAACGGCATGGGAACAGCGTGGAAATTGGGTTTGCGCAGCGGGAATTTGCTGCAGGGAATGGAAAAGGGGTCCTGGGGAGGGAAATGGGTCCGGGGATGTGAAATGAGGGCGGAGAGGGGATGGGGTGCGGAGAAAAAGGGTGGGAAACGGGAGTGGGAGCAGGTCCGGGCACTGCGGGGTGGGAGCCGGGCCAGGGGTTGGGGTGGCGGGGCGGGGGCTCATTGGGGGGTTGGGGGTTGTTCGGGGGCTCGGGGTTTGGGAGTTTGGGGTCAGGTGTGCGGGGGCTCGGGGGGTTTGGGGGGGCTCAGGGGGTTTGGGGGGGTTCAGGTGTCAGGGCGGGGGGCTCGGGGGGTTTGGGGGGGCTCAGGGGGTTTGGGGGGGCTCAGGTGTCAGGGCGGGGGGCTCAGGGGCTCCCCCCGTGCCGCAGATGCACGTGGTGCATTTCGACACCGAGCGTTTCGGCGATGCCAGCGCGGCGCAGCGGCACCCGGGCGGGCTGGCCGTGCTCGGCGTCCTCCTGGAGGTACGGAGCCCCTCCCCACGCCCCCCACCCACCCAGCCGCGCTTCCCCAGCCCCTCACTGACCCCTCCTCACTCCCCCAGGTGGGAGATGACCCCCACCCCGCCTATGACAACATCCTGAGGCATCTCGGCAGCATCCGCTACGCAGGTGAGGAGAGGGAGGGCGGAACCCCAAATGCCCCTCCCAGCACGCCCCAAATTGCTCCCCCCTCCCAGGGCAGACGGCGGCCATCCCTTCCTTCAGCATCCGGGAGCTGCTGCCCGAGCAGCTGGAGCGCTACTACCGCTACAACGGCTCCCTGACCACGCCGCCCTGCTCCCAGAGCGTCCTCTGGAGCCTCCTCCCGCAGCCCGTCCGCATCAGCCGCGCCCAGGTAGGAGCCGCTCTGCGGGGAGACCCCCGCGCTTGGGGGACGCGCCCCCCCGGTGCTGCCCCTTCCCCTTCCCCTTCTCCTTCCCCTTCCCCTTCCCTTCCCTTCCCAACCAGCTGGAGCAGCTCCAGGGAAGCCTTTACTCCACGGAGGAGGGCGAGCAGGAGGAGCCGCAGCTCCTGGTGGACAATTTCCGAGCTCCACAGGAGCTGAACCAGCGCTTGGTGCTCTCGTCTTTCCCCAGGGGTGAGCGGAGGGGTGGGAAGGGCCCCGCACCCCTCACACGGCTCCTGGAGCCCCGGGTGGGCACAAGGAGCTGGATCTGAGCCCGGTTTTTCCCTTGCAGAGCCTGAGGGATATTCCACAGGTAGGGCCGGGTGGGAGGCTGGGCTGGGGGGGTCACACCTGGACCCCCCTGACCCCCCCGGGTGTCACACAGGTGAGGTCATCGCCATCATCTTCGGCACCGTCGCCGGCTGCGTTGGCCTCTTCCTCGCCGTCCACTTTGGGGCCAGGAGGATGCGGTGAGACCCCCCCCCCAGAGCCCTCAGAGGGACCCCCAGAGCTGGGGGGGACCCCGAGCTCTGTGCAGAGACCCCCCCTCATGCTGGTTTTTGCCCTGGCAGGGCGAGGAGGGGGCAGGCACAGGACGTGGTGTTCAAAGCCTCCTCCCGCCGCTCGCCCATGGACGCCGGGCACTCGCGCTGACCCCGGGCCGCGAGGAGCCGGCCCACGCCATCCCCCAGCCCCACTGCAAATAAAGCCCCTTCCCCCTCCTGGTGGCTCTTTGTGAGGAGGGAACCGGCACCTTTGAGGGGCTTTGGGGCTGGATCTCATCATCGCCAAGAAACCAGGAGCCCCCGGGTGCCCCCCAGGGCTGGAGCAGAGAATAATGGGGGGAGTGACCCCTCTCTCCCCTCCCCTTCTCCCCAGCAGCCACAGTGTCCCGTGTTTTTGAAAACGGTTTTACTCTTCATCAAAAAAAAGATAACTTACCCCCCTGGGAGCTGAACAGGGGTGAGAAGGGCAGAGCATCCCAGCCCCGGTGTCCCCCAGCCCCAGAGCATCACCAGGGGTGGGGACCCCCCCAGGGTGACAAACACAGGGAAATGGGGGGTCCTGCCCTGATTTCCCCCAGGGCATCTGGCCCACCCTGGCCTTCCCCAGAGGCTCAAACTGAGGGAAAGCTGTTAAAGAGAATCTGGGAACAAAGGGAAGAGGGTGGTGGTCAGACCCCAAAACGCCCTGGGAGCACCAGTCAGACCCCAAAGGCCCCCAGGAACTGGGCAGACACAAATTCCCCCGGAGCAGGAGGGGTGAAGGCTTTCACAGGAGTGTCTGGCTCTGGGGCCACGGCTCCCTCACCCCTCAGGAGGCACCTGCAGCGCCGAGTAGAGCATGGCCTGGCCCTCAGGCTCCTGCTTACCTGGGGGAAAAGGGGCATTTGTGAATTTGGGGGTGATTTAGGGGTTTGTGGCAGCCCCCATTCAACAAGACTCATCCACCCCCATCCCAGCAGCTCTGATCCCCCCCCAGCCCCCAAAGTGACACCCTACCCACTCCCCCTTACATGAGAGGCACTTGAGGACGTTGTGGAAGGAGCCACCAGCGGTGCTGAAGGCCCAGAGGCCAGTGCAGAGCGTGAGGATGAAGATGGGGCCCAGGCTGGCCTCGTACCACGGGTTCAGGAATGTCTGGGGACACAGAGAGGCAGCTCACACCTTCCTGAATGCTCCAAGGGCAGCAAAAGGAGTGCCCAGCCCTGTGGAAACCTGTGTGCCCCCAAATCCCCCACACAGCCCCCAAATCCTTCACTGACCTCCAGCCTGGTATAACTCACCCCACAGCCCCAGGCAGGGAGTGAGGGGGGTGGGTGGGGGTTCCTGTGCCCCCCAGGACTCACCAGCCCCGAGGTGAGCATGTGGCTGCCCACCACCAGCCCCAGGCCCCCGGCGCGGCGCCGCTCACAGGCGTCGAAGAAGATGATGCCCCAAAAGGTGTGGAGCAGCACCAGGGCCATGGTGAGGAAGGCTGTGGGGAGAGACACAGAGTCTCAGAGCCTTCCTCCTCCTCCTCCTCTTCCTCTGTGCCACGGCCCTGGCCTCACCAGAGGTGATGAAGAAGTACGGGGAGTCCCCGTGGATCCCGACGGTGCCCGGCCCCGCAGAGTCCGCCAGGATGTTGGTGATGGAGAAGAGGCCACTGATGGTGCCAAAGGAGAGCCCAGACACTGCGGGGGAGCCGGGGTCAGGGGAGCCTGCACAGCCCCGGAGGGCTCAGGGAACGGCAGGAGAGCGGGATGCAGCACCCGGGGCTCTGCTCACCGTAAGCCGTGCGCCGCAGGGAGAGCGGGGAGCGCCCGTCCTTGCTGAGGGACGCCAGCCCTGCATCGGCCTTCCTGCCCCGCCAGAGAGACAGAGAGTGAGCTCCATCCCAGGGAGAGAGTGAGCTCCATCCCAGGGGGAGAGTGAGCTCCAATCCAGGGGGAGAGTGAGCTCCAATCCAGGGGGAGAGTGAGCTTCAATCCAGGGGGAGAGTGAGCTCCAATCCAGGGGAGAGTGAGCTCCAACCCAGGGAGAGAGTGAGCTCCAACCCAGGGGAGAGTGAGCTCCATCCCAGGGGAGAGTGAGCTCCAATCCAGGGAGAGAGTGAGCTCCAATCCAGGGGGAGAGAGAGCTCCAATCCAGGGGAAGAGTGAGCTCCAATCCAGGGGGAGAGTGAGCTCCAATCCAGGGGGAGGGGAAGGGAGAGGGTGAGCCCCATCCCAGGGAGTTCGGGAACCCCATCCCAGGGAGAGGGGAAGGGAGATCACAAGCCCCATCCCAAGGAGAGCGTGAGCCCCAGCCCAAAGAGAAGGGAAGGGAGAGTGTGAGCCCCATCACAAGGAGAGGGGAAGGGAGAACATGAGCCCCATCCCGGAGAGCATAAGCCCCATCCCAGGGAGTGTGAGCCCCTTCCAAGAGGGTGAGCCCCATTTGAGAGAGAGCGTGAGCCTCATCCCAGACAGCGTGAACCCCATTCCAGGGAGACTGTGAGCCCCATCCCAGGAGAACATGAGCGTCATCCCAGGGAGAACGTGAGCCCCATCCCAGGGGAAACCGCGGTGAGAGGAGAAGCTCCGCTCGTTCCCGGGGTTTAACAAGGAAAACGCTTTGTGGGGTTCCTCGGGACACAGAGCCCCAAATCTGCTCTGGCTTCCCCAAGCCCTGGGACAGCCCAGCCCCCGGCACAGCCCCCGGGCGGGCTCTTACTTGAGCATTTTGAAGCAGGCGAAGCGGCAGAGCTCCTGCAGCAGCACAGCGGCGGCGGCTCCGAGCGGCAGCAGCGCCGCGTCCTCCCGCCCGCTGAGCTGCACCCACACGGACCAGAGCAGCGAGGCCGCCAGCAGCGCCAGCAGCCAGAAAAACGCCCTGAGGACAAACGGGACACCGGGGTGGCACCGCGGGCACCGGCACCAGGCCGAGCCGCCCCGTACCGGGACCCGCAGCGGCCTCAGCGCTGCTCCCAATCGCTCCTGAGCTGCCCCCGCGCCTCAGGGCTCCTCACTCCGCCACAGCTCCCTCAGCCGTCCCCGGCACCAGCAGCGCCCCGGCGATCCCCGGTGTCCCCCGGAGCCGTCCCAGAGCACCCCCAAGGGCCTCGCAGAGCCCGCCACGGCCCCCTCAGCCCCCGTTCCCGCTCACCCCGCCAGCAGCACGATGAGGAGCAGCGGCTCCGCCGCCACCGTGAGCAGCACGAGCGCGGCCGCGGGCCCGAGCGCGATGGCGGCGCAGCCCAGCAGCACCGCGGCGGCCATGGCGGCACCAACAGCGCCCCCTGGCGGCCCGGAGGAACCGCCATGGCCATGGGGGGGTAGGACCAGTCTGGGACAGGGGGGGGACACTCGGGACACGGGGGACACCTGGGGACACCTGGCACGGCCTGGGCCCGGAGTCACCTGTCCGCAGGGTCACCTGTGCACAGGGTCACCTGCAAGGTCATCTGTCTGCAGGGCCACCTGTCCCCAGGTTCTCTTCTCTTCTCTTCTCTTCTCTTCTCTTCTCTTCTCTTCTCTTCTCTTCTCTTCTCTTCTCTTCTCTTCTCTTCTCTTCTCTTCTCTTCTCTTCTCTTCTCTTCTCTTCTCTTCTCTTCTCTTCTCTTCTCTTCCCCTCTCTCCTCTCTCTTTACATTTTTTCTCCATTCCAAGCCCCTCACCTCTCCCATCCCGATTCTGTTCCCCACGCCCACGCTGCTGCTGTTTACAGAGGAGCTGGGAAGAGCAGGAAAACTTTATTTAGACTAAAAAATTCCATCAGCCAGCAAGAACAGCCCGGACGGCTCCAAAGCCCCTCCCTCCAGATTATTCCACCTCCCTCTGGACTGACGGTGCCACAGGGAGCGCTGGGCACTGAAAATGAAGATTTTTCATCCATCTTCACATCTCCTACGAGGAAAACTCCAAACAATGTCCCCTGCAGCCTCTTCCGCAGGAATCCTGCGAATGCCATCTCCTGGGCACGAGGCATTGTTCAGGGAAGAATCAGAGTCGCTGCCTGCCTTGGATTAATTTCCCTCCTTGTTTTGCTTCCGCCTATTAAAGCTGGGAAATGACACAGCACATCCGAGCCCTGCTGGCTTCAGCTGCACCTTCCTCCTTGGATTGACCCCCCACACAGCACCAGGCTCTGGGTGCTCAGAGCATCCCTGGGATGCAGCCCCCTCAGCACACCAAGAACCAGGAGCCTCCTCCTTCCTTTATTTTTTCTCCTTTTCCTTCCTTTTTCCCTCTGGTTTGGTTCACATGTCGAGTTTTCCCTCAGGAAAGTTGTGCCTCCCTTGATGCTCTGTTGTTGTGTTGAATTTTGGGCAAAAAAAAAATTAATGATTAAAAAATAAAGACATAAAAGTAGAAATATAAAGCAAAATAGGGATTTGGGAGAATAGGAAACGAGGTTTTGGGATGGGAGATGGAAAAGCCCTTGGTCTGCCTCCTTTCTGTGGCTGTAATGGGTTTGTTCTGTGTTTGCCAGATGTGAAAAATCAGTAAGAAAAAAGGCAAAAAGAAAAAAACAAAAAGAAAAAAAAACCACAAAAAACAGAAGAAAAATAGAACAGTTTCCTTTTCCATCCAGAAACACAATTCCAGAGCTGCACCTGGGATGCAGGATGCTGCTGGAAGTTCCAGCTGGTCCCAGCCAGGGAAGAGCAGCTGTTTCCCCCTTTGGTACCTTATGGCACGTTTTATCCAGGTCCCTTTCTTTAAATGGATTCTCCAAGTTTTCCCAAGTTTTGCAAGTCTTAGCCAGTTCTGGAGTCATTCCCAGCCCTGAGCCAACAAATCCCGCTGAATTCAGCTCCCACGCCAAGGGTTTGTCCATTCAACCCCATCTGATAAGGCAGAACCATCCTCAGGGGTCTTCCTCGCCCCTTCCCTCCCCATTCCTTTAATCCCGGGATATTTTAACCCTTCCCTGCTCCCCCAGTGCCTCCTGGCTGAGCTGCTGGCCCCAGCCCTGCTGGGATTCTTCACAACGAGTTCAGATTTCTGCTTGGGTTGGGATTTTTTGAGTTTCGTTGTTATTCTTGAGGAGGAGGGAGAGGAGGGTCTTGTGGAGAGGAGGATTTGAAGAGATTCGCTTCCTGCTCAGCATTCCTGGGCATTTAACCCTTTGCCAAACATCTCCCTACAGATGGGGGAAGCTCCTTCTGCAAAGCACAGGGAGGCTCAGAACCAGATTTGGGATGTGCTGGAAAAATTCTTAAATTTGGTCCACTCTTGGTAGGAAAAAAAGTCTGCTTTGGGGAATTTGGGCTTAAAATTGATTAGAATCCTTAAAATCTCCAGAAATCTTTGGTTTAAAATCAACAAGAGGTGAGAGGAGCTTTGAGGCCACTCCCAACCCCTTCCATGACTCCATGGCCCTGCACCCAAACAAGAGCTCCTCCTGTACTATGCAAGACTCATCTTGCTCTTTCCTGGCTTTCTAACCTTCCTCTTTAAAAGTCACAGAAATATTGATTTTACAGCTCTGCCTCTTTCGCTTCCCTTTTCCTTCCTCCTCTGTTCTGCACCCATTTCCACCTGGATCCCGCCCACTTCTCGCAGGAGCTCTGCTATCACCTTCTCCCCAGGGTGTTTTTGCCCACTATAAAATAAAATAAATCTACGACCGTTCATGTTTCTTCCTCCTGATGAGGAAACTGAGGCGCGGGAAGGGGAAATGAAGCCAAGACAAAACAAAAATCCCCCAAGATCTTACGGGAAGTCGGGAGTCACTCTGGCTCCCAGTCAGCATCTCTGCCTTCTCTCCCTGAAGAATTCGCTATTTATAGCTCTGCTTTGCTCCGTTAGAACATAATCAAAACCATCCTCTCTCCATATGAGAACTCATCCAGCGGCACTGACCCTCCCTAGGGGAAAACTTCCCAAGATTTGCAATTCAGCCGTCCGAAAACGCCTCTGCAACGGGAAACTGGGAAACTTCCACCGCACGGTTCCCGCTCAGCCCGGGGCTGCTCGGCACAACCCGGGCTCCCTCCCCCGCTACCGAGGAGGTGTTTTGGGCACAACCCGGGCTCCCTCCCCCGCTACCGAGGAGCTTTGCTCGGCTCAACCCCCCCCGAGTCATTTCCTGCTTTCTCGGGGACCGAAAGTCCCGCGGAGCAGGAGCGGAGCCGCTCCGGCAGCCGACACCCAGCGGAGAACGATGAACTTCTGCATCGCGGTGCTCCTGGTCCTTCAGTCCTTGCCGGGTAAACCAATCCCACGAGTTTTTTCCAGGTTTTTCTAAGGGCAATTTGATTGTTAGCTCGCTGCTTTGATTATTTGATTATGTTATTAATAATATATTGTTATTATCTCACACTTCTGGGATGCTGCGGGGCAGTTGAGGGGGGAGGAATCTGGAGGCTGAAAGATCTTGGGGGGATTTTCTTGGAGAAAGGGAAAAAAACCAGAGGGAATACACGATGTAAATTACTGCAAGTTTCATAAAACCTCTGCTTGGAGAACAGTGGGATAGTGAACGTTTCCCACATTGTGTTCAAATCATTTGCAAACTCCAGCTGGGAGCTATTAGGAGACACAGAGAAAAAAACCCAACAGGATTTCCTGAGAGTTCTGTGGGCACTTTGAAATGGGGAAGAGCAGAATCGGGGTATTGAGGGAGGAAAACCCCAATCTGGAGCTGCTTAGGGATGAGCACGATATTCCCCCATCTCTGGGAAGGTGAGATTCAGAGCAGCACCAGCTGAGGGGAACTGGAAACTGCAGCTCTTCCTCTTTCTTTTGAGTTTTCTCCTTCTCTTCACCGAAGGAACAGATTTAAGCATGAAACATCAGCGAGGGGATTCCCAGCTGGAAGCTCTTTTATTCTCTGTTATTCTTAGTGGGGCTGCAGTGTAAATAAGGAGTGACTTTCTGGGAAAGCTCCCCCAGAGCTCAACGCTGCTGGAGCACTGCCAAAGGAGCGTGGGAAGGAGCAGGATGGGGGGCAGGTCCCAATATCAGCCCAAATTTCCCCAAAAGCTCAGGGTGGAGTGGGAGAGGTCGAGGTGTGGGGCTGTGCTGTGTCCCTCCTGCAGATCTCCAATCCCAGCCCGGAATGTTCAGCCTCAGGCAGTGTTTTCAGAGAATTCCCTAATGAGGATTTGGGAAATGTAGATTTTGGGATCTAGGCTTCCCCCCAAGGCTTTGCCAGCGCTGAGAAAGTCAGGGATATGAGAGGAAGAAGTGGGAGGGTTTGGAGAGGGACCTGGAGCTACAGCTGGCCCTGGGCATGACTGACAGCATCCCTCCAGCTATTGATGGTGTAACTTGTAATGACAATATTATAATGATCTTATTTGTGACTACAAATGAATGTCAAACTATAAAAATATCTTATTATTCCATACCTGCCATTCTCATTAGTATCATAATGAATCTGTGACTATTACAACATTAATATTCCCAATTAATTTGCTTTAAAAAAATCCTCCCAAAACCCAAGAAAACACACGGAACCTTATGTTTGGAATAGGGAACGAGCCACTCCCTCCAACTGTGACAATGTCACATGGGTCGGAATTTATTTATAGTGGCTCAGCCCTGAGAAAACATCAGGGTCCCTTGTGAGCCCTTGCAGGCAAAGGCACTGGAGCAGCTGGATCCTGGAGGAGAGGCTCAGCCCAGGGGAGCAGCTGGATCCTGGAGGAGAGGCTCAGCCCAGGGGAGCAGCTGGATCCTGGAGGAGAGGCTCATCCCAGGGGAGATCCAGACCAGCTCTGGGTCTGGAGCACAGCCAGAGGCTCCATTCCCACCACTGCATCTCTCATTTCCACCACATCCACATCCAAAAATTAAGAAAAACCTTAACTCTGCTCGGACCTCCCACACCTTTAGTTGGGATCTAATTGTGGGTCAGGTTGTAAATCCATCAGTCCCACAGGAAAGGAGTTTTGCCCAAAGCACAGATAAATCAATGAAGCTTCTCATGACCCCACAGCTCAACCTCGTGGTGATCCCTTGGTTGTTCCTTTGCTTTCAGGGAAGGCGGAGGTTGAAGATGAGGAGGAGATCGCACCGGATTTATTTGAATACATGACTCATTTAAGTGAGAAATGCCTTTTTTTTTTTTTTTAAAGCATTTTTACCATTTTCCACAAACCACAGGAGAGAGTTGGGATAACCAGGGCTGGGAAGGGATTTATCTGAGTTATCCAGATTAATTTGAGTTACACAAGGGGGAAAAGCTGGGTGATCACAACCCAGGACATGAGGGAGGGACTCATCCCACCCCATGCTGGACAGGAGTCCCCAGTCCCCATAGTGCCACCTCACCTGGAGCTGTTTCCATTCCAGGTAATTACTATTATTCCACAGAAGATTATTACTATGACAACACCACAGCAACCCCTGCCACGTACGTGTACGAGTTTGATTCATACGAGGTGAGTTGGTATTCCCCTGAAAAACAGATTTTCCTCACCCAAATCTCGGATGAATAAATGGATTAAACCTGCTGATTTTTAGACCACAGAACAAATGAAGTGAGTTGGAGTAGAGTGTCCATGAACAGCCATCATGGGATTGTTTGAGTTGGGATTTATTTCTCCAGTTTGCACAAAACAATGGGAAATTCCTTGTTTTCCCAATTAAATAGCAGCAAACCATCCCAAGGAGGGATCTCTCTCATCTCTAGGGGTTAATCCTGTGCTGTGACACACCAGGTTATTTCTTTTTCTCCACATGCAGACAAACATCACTGGAGACATGGATTATGAGCAGCTTTTTCCAGAATGGAATGCCACCACTGAGGTTTCAGGATTACCAGACACAAATGCTCCAGGGGATGCTAAGGACACTCAGGTGGGTGCTGTCAGCTCAGGAGCTCTGCCACAGGCTTTTAGCACATAGGGCTTTCTGACTGATTTCTTTTCCTTGGCTCACCAGGATTTTCAGGAGTCATTGGGATCATCCCTGCAGGGCCACCTCACCCTCATCATCCTCCTCAGCTTCCTGGGTCTCCTGCTATGACCCCCAGACTCCTCCTCCAAAGGTACTCTGGGATTTCAACACTCACTCAAAGTGTGTCCTTTACCCAGGGAAATCCAATTCTTTCTGAAGCAGCAACTTTCCAGAACAATGGGAAGATAAGAAGCCCTTCCAGGCAGATAACAGCCTGTCCAGCTGTGACCCCAGTGATGGCCTGGAGAGGCTTTCCAGGGCGTTTTCCCAATGACCTTGGTATTCAGTGGGACCTTCACTGCTGTGAGCAACCAGGCACCTCCAGCCAAACATCCTGTTCCATAAAACCCTGGGATGGTTTGGGCTGGGATGAACCTCACAGACCAGCTGGTTCCACCTTCCTGCCCAGGTTCCTCCAAAGCTCCATCCCACCTGGCCAAGCTTTCCCCACTGGAGCTCTCCAACATCCCAGGAACACTCCAAGCCCTGTCCCACCACACTCTGCTCACCTTTTTCCCTCGTTCCAGGCTTTGTGGCTGGGATGGTGACCAGGACATTGTCAGGTGTTGATGATGAAATCCTCTCCACGAGGTGTTGTCTCTGTTCCAGAACTGCTGAGATTTTTTGTCTGAAGGTTTTGGTGAGAGCAACTCAGCAACCCTTCAGTCCTTTCCTGTTTCCTTGGATTCTGATGTAAATAAGAACTTCTGCCAATAAAATCCCCAACACCTGGTGCACGGTCTCTCATGGTAAATAATCCAGAACTGGAATAACAAATGCAAACAATGTGTGCAGTGCTTGTCCCATCAAAAGGATCTTCTCGAGCCTCTAAACCCAGCCAGGAGCTTCCAACTTTGTTTCTTCCAGAACTGCTTATTTTCCAGAAACACCCACAATATCTGGGAGAAGATGGACCAGAAAACCTCCTACCACCCCAACCCTGCCATGGAGAGCAAACCATCACAGAAATGGATGGTTTTGGTCAGGAAATCAGAGTTAAATTCCTTTTTGGGGAAGAAAAAAGCGCAATCCCACACTCGGCGCCTATGTTGCTTCTCCTTGGGAGAGTTAACAGGAAAGAGAGATGGAAAACCGGCCCAGGTGTACCCAGGACAAAAGAGGTTGAGTCAAGGGATGTTGAGTCAAGCCAACAGGAGACTCGTGGTGGTCACAAATCCCCAGAGCCCACGGATCCCTCCTGACACCTCCCACATCCCGGGGGAATCTCCCGAGCCGCCAGGGCAGGTACGACCCATCCATCCCGCCCACCTCGGAGCAGCGGGGCAGCCCAGCATTCCCAGGATATCCAGGCCCCCAGGCTTGGAAAGAAGAAAAGTTTTGTTTCCTACAAAGGCTCGAAGCGGGTTCCGAGCGAGACCGGATGCGCTGCCTGGCAGTGCCACCTCCTGGCTCTGTGCTGCCATGAAGGTGGATTGAGAAAAGCCAAGAACGCCCCGGAAAATGATTCAGGATCACACAGCACTGAGATTTCCAACCCTGGAGTGAAGTAAAAAGCAATTAAAGGAAAATAAAAGGTGTGGATGAAGGTTATGAGTTTATTTCTACAAACCATCCCTCTAATGCAGATACAGAAAATAAAGCAGTTTGTTGTAACCTGACCTAACTATAAATTGAATCACTCCCAGAGCAAATCCTCAAACCAAACCCTCACCTTCCAGCAGTGTTTTGGGACAGCAATGTCCAAACACACCATGGATGGACAGCTGGACATACTCTCTCTGCTCCCAAAACTGGAAATATTCACCCAAACCTCCCAAAATGACACCATCCTCCTGGCTCTTTCACAAGTTCCTTTCCTAGCTTTACCCTTTTCTGCCCACTCAGAGGGTGGTGGCTCCATGGCCACTCTCCATGAGCAGCCACCCAGCTCTCCTGGCAAACCCCTGGGATAAGCAGCTTTAACACAAAGAGGATTTTCCCTGCAGTTGTGAGAACCTTTCCCATTTACCTCCTGGTAGGAAGCAAGCAGAAGGCTCTCTAGGTCTCTGGTGTTTTCCAACAACTCCTTATCAAACCATCCCGGGGAAATATTTTCTCCATGGAGTTTACAGAAAGCTGGAACAAACCTGAGATTCCCATGTTGGGTTGTTGGTTTTTGCTTTTTTTTTTTTTTTAATTCTGTCACCATACTGCCAAAATGTTTCCGGTTATTTGTGTCTGCAAAGTTAAAAGAGTCAACATGTAAATATTTAGAACTGCTTGTCCCACAATTGTCCCGCCTTGGCATGAGGGATATCAGTGGCTCACAGGCTCTTTTCAAGGATCATTTTCCAGGAGAAAAGCTTCAATAGAGAAACATTCATTAATTATTAATTTTAAATAGGAAAAGAATTTCCATAGGGATATAAATCCTGTCTATTCACCTGGGGAGATCTAAATTACATCTATCCAACTAGAGGGAAATATAAATCCCATCTATCCACCCCAAGGGGGTTATAAATCCCATATATGCAACCCGAGGGGAATACAAATCCCACGTATCCACACAAAGTGGGATATGAGCCTCATATATCCCCCTTGAGCAGCTCAGATTTTAGGAATTGCGCTATTCCCCAGATGTGTGAACCTGCCTCTCCTCCCTGATGCGTTGGCAGCGCTGCCGTCGCACAAATTAACCAAAAATAACACAAATACGCAAAAGCCGCAGTACCCTATGGTGAGTGAGACCCCGGAGCCCACTCGTGACACCGGCTGTGCGAGGGGATGCGCCAAACCCCGCAGGGTCCCGTCCGCACAGGACCGGGAGTGCGAACCGTCCCAGGGCCCCCCGCGGAACACGGAGCTCCAGGGGCGGCCCCTCGGGCAGACCCTTCCCGAGGCCGCGATCCCCGCCCGCCCCAAAGCCGCGACCTCCGGCCCGACCCCGCAGCGGCAGCGACCCCCTCAGAATCTCGACCCCCAGCCCGATGCGGCCCCCACAGAGCCGCGACCCCCTCCTACCCCAGAGCCGCGGCTCCCTCAGAACCTCGGCCCCGAGCTCGGTGCGGCCCCCTCAGAGCCACGACCCCCGACCCCCGCCCACCCCAGAGCTGCGATCCCCTCAAAGCCGCGACCCCCTCAGATCTGAGACCCCCTCAGAGCCGCGACCCTCTCAGAGTCGCGAGCCTTTCAGAGCTGCAGCCCCCTCACAGCCGCGACCCCCGACTCCCGCCCAGCCCAGGGCCGCGACCCCCTCAGAACCTCGACTCCCTCAGAGCCGCAATCCCCTCAGAGCCGTGACCCCCTGAGAATCTCGACCCCCAGCTCGGTGCAGCCCCCACAGAACCGTGACCCCCGACCCCCGCCCACCCCTCAGAGCCCCGACCCCCTCAGAGTCGGGGCCCCCACCCCCGCCCACCCCAGAGCCGCGGCCCTCGCCCCGCCCCCTTAGGACCACCCCTGGCCCCGCCCCTCCCGCTCAGAGCGCGCGCACCCGCCGGCCCCCGCGCGCGAGCACAAACCCCGCCCCCGCGCGTCCTGACGGGCAGCGCGCTCTACCAATAGCGCGGCGTCCACCGCGCCAATGGCGGCGCGGCGCGGGGAAGCCCCGCCCCGGGGCGGGGCGTGGCCGGGGGGGCGCCATGCGCCGTGTCATGGAGGCGCAGTGTGCGGGCGGCCATTGACGGTGCCGGAGCTGCTGCGGAGCGGCGCGGCCGGGGCGGCCCCGGCGACCCCGACCCACTCCCGGCGCGCTCCCGGCGCCCGCCGCAGCCGCAGCGACCCTCGCGGCCGCTCTCGGCCACCCTCCCTCGCCAGTGCGGAACCGCGGAAGGGGGGGCAATGGAGATGAAGAAGCGCATCAACCTGGAGTTGCGGAACCGGGCCCCCGAGAAGGTGAGGGGCGGCGGGGCCGGTGGGGCGCGCTCCCCCGCCCCGTGGGGCCGTCGCTGCCGCCTCGGGCCGCGCAGGCCCGGCGGCACCGCTGCCGAATCTGGGTCAGCCGTGGCGCAGGGCCCGGCGGGGCGCGGGCGGCGCTTCCGGCGCGGCCCCGGGACCCGCGGCCCCCCCTCATTCCCCCTCCGCCTCCTCTCCCGGGGTGCCCCGAAGTTCCCGGGGGGCGCGGCGGCCTCGGCTTCCCCCGACGTTAATCCGCCGCTTCTCCCGGCCGCAGTAAACAGGTCACGGCGGCGGCCCCGGCCGCGGCCCGTCGCTCATCCCGGCGCCTTTAATTAGTATAATTAACGTTCTTTCCCGCGCCCGCCGCCCCGTGGGGGGTCCCCATACCCGTCCCGCTTCCCCCTCCCCGCGCTTCCAACTTTCTATTTCTTAGGAAAGAGCCAAAAAACCCCAAAAATATTAAAAAAAAAAAGCCCCGAGCCGCTGGCGAGGCGGGAGCGCACGTGCGCGGCGGGCCCCGCGCTGCCCCCGCCGCCTCCCGGGGCTCCCGAGCATCGCTCCCCGCTTGGCCCCAAGGAAATCCCCGCCCGGTTCGCCCCAAGAGTAAAGTCCTGAGACTTTCGCTTTGCCTGACCCGGCGCACGTGGGTTTTTTGGGGGGAAAAAACAGCCCGAAAGTGTTGGTTTAACGCATCCAGCCGTGTTTGCGGGTGGCAGGTACTCGGAGAGGCCTCGTCGCGCTGCCAGCTGGGGATGAAGCTGGGAACCTCCCTCTCCTCCCGGCAGCTTGGCTTGAAATTTGGTGTCTGTATGGAATAATGGGCGTCTTTTAATGAAAAAATTAAGTAATAGTGGGAAGCTGGCCTCGTGGTGCTAGGCGTCGGCAGCACTCCCAAAATTTTGTTAGTGTGCAGGGAAAAGAAGTCACCTTGTGCCTGTCCTTTGCCAAGTGAATGTTCCACTCTAGATAAAATAATTTAAAATTAATTGGCTGCTTCTTGTGGTTGCTTCTACAAGTACGTGGCCTGTATTGATTATTGAGTGGCTTGGGCACAAGGAAATTATTTATTTGGGACTTCATTAACCTCTAGGAACCTCTGGGAAAATAATCTGGAGTCAGAAGGTTTTAGGTTCAGAGAGAAACTGGTTTTATGAGTTTGGTTATGCACAGTTAAATGATGAGACCTTAGAAGTCAGCAGTTGGTCGGCTGCAGTGCTTCTGTGGGGAGTTGTACGATGGAGTTTTGGGGTCAGGTGGCCGTTTTTGCAAAGTTTAATGCACGCTTAGAGAACAGGAAATTACTGCGTAATTTTTTAAATTAGGTGAACGTTGGCGATTTCAGGGCAGAAATCTGCTCTGATTTGATATGAAGCCCCAACCCTGCAGGCACTGCCCAGTCCCTGGGGTGGGTTTCAGGTGAATTTGCTGCTGTGACACCCGCGTGTGCCTGGCTGGCCTGATTGCAGGTGACAGAGTTGGTGCTCGATAACTGCCGCTCCAGCAACGGGGAGATCGAAGGGCTCAATGACTCATTTAAGGAGCTCCAGTTTCTCAGCATGGCCAACGTTGAGCTGACATCCCTGGCCAAGCTGCCCACGTTGAGCAAGCTCCGGAAGGTGGGTACCTTTGGGCTGGCAGAGCCATGGTTGCACCTTTCAGCACTCAGGGTTGGACTCCTGTGGTGCTGAAAGTGCTTCGTGGGCGTCTAAAATGTATTTTTAAGAACTGAAATTTATTTGGGTGTTTCCAGTTAATTATGGTGAGCTGGGTTTGGTTTTTGGTCTGTGTTCTTGGGGCAGTAACTGCTTGGATGTTGTGAAGGTCAAGCTATGCCTTGGTAGGAGGTTCTTGGGTCACTCAATGAACTCCAGTCCTGGTAACTTAAAACTGAGGTGCCCAAACCCATGAGATTTAAGCAGCAGTTTATAATTCTCAATTTAAAGGAACTTTTTGACAGCTAAAGCTTGTTACCTTGAGTGAATCTTCAAAAGCGATTACATTCTTAAAGGGAGAACAATTAACAATGATGCAGCTGATTCTGAGGCTGAAAATCTGTTTGTTAATTCCTTTTTTTTCCTGTCCAATAGCTGGAGTTGAGCGACAATGTCATTTCTGGAGGCCTGGAGGTCCTTGCAGAGAGATGTCCTAATCTCACATATCTAAATCTAAGTGGCAACAAAATCAAAGATCTTGGCACTGTGGAAGCTCTTGTGAGTATGAAATGGGAGGGGCTCTGGGGAGATGTAATAAATACTATTTTTTATCAAGAGCACTTAATATTTTTGCGTTGGATTGATAAAATATCACGGTTGATAGACTCAGTGCCATGGTTATAGGACAGCATGTGGAACCCCACTGCTGAAAAATGGGATGGGATGTCCCAAATCTGAGATGGTTGGGCTTGTTTTGTCTTTGAAGAAAAAGTGGCCAAGATGTGTGATGCTGATTCCTCTGGGCTTGTTGGTTAAGGTGTGTTTGTCTGCTGAGTTTTCATTAAAATGTGAAGTGATTCAGACACAGGTGTGATACGGGCAGGAGTGGGGCAGAGGAGGGAGCTACCAGTGGTGATCCATTCACCCATTTTTCTGGATGATTGGGGTTTTATCACCAAAACCCTCTAATTTTATGGATTCCCACAGGGTTTCTGCCCAAAACTGGGCTCTGCACACATAACCTAGCCCCCGAGGTTGGGAGTTATTCCACACAAGTGCCTTTGGTGGGGATTTGGCTGCTGCCAGCAACTTGGGCTGAACTTAGAGGGAGAAAAATTCTGACTAGAAATGAGATGAGGATAAAGTAAATTCTGTTATTCTTGGGTTGTCACCCTGCTGTATCTGGGAGCACCACGGGGAAAAAAAAAAAACCCAAATATTTTCATTTATTTTCAGCAAAATCTGAAGAATTTGAAGAGTCTTGACCTGTTCAACTGTGAGATTACAAACCTTGAGGACTACAGGGACAGCATCTTTGAGCTGCTCCAGCAGATCACATACCTGGATGGGTTTGATCAGGAGGACAACGAGGCACCAGACTCAGAAGATGATGATGATGGTAACTTCCTGAAACAAACTGGGGGCAGGAATGGGATGCTGGAATAAAGACCTCCATGTAGTTCAAGGTTTTCCTGAGCACACAAGTGCAATTCTGCTTGTGCTCCTGAAGAGCAGAGGCCAGAGTGTGTTTGGTGTTAATAAATAATAACAAAAACAGGTTCCAGTCCTGCAGAAGCCACCTGGGCTTAAGAGAATTGGACTAAAGATACTTTTGCAAAGACACAAATATTCTTGTTGCCAGCAGTAAAGCTCTTTGTGCCACTGAGTGATACAGAGCGAGGGGACATGCACATTGTGTTGAATAAAAAATTAGAATTTTACAGGGTTTTGTAATGGTTTCAGGCCCCTGCTTCAGTATAATATAGATTTTAGTTCCAAAAGCACACCTAGTTCCTTTTGGTCCCAGCTTGGTTGCAGTCCTTAAGGGGGGCTGTTAGGGCTGGCAGGATTTTGTATTTGTAGCTGCTTCAGACATCAGAAGTTTTGCCTGAAGCTTATGATGGAAAAACTCTGAGAGTCTTTCTTAGAGAAAAAAATGACAAAATTTAACTTGGTTACAATCATGGTCATTTCCCATGTGTTGCCTGGATTTAGAAAAAAATTAAAATCCCCAAATCCTTCAGGAGAAAAACTATTAGGGCCAGCCCAGCCTGCTATACCCAGAGAGGAGAGAATGGAATTGAACTTCTGGTCTTCTATCTGTGTTCTTCACTGCAGAGGGGGATGAAGATGATGATGATGATGAGAATGAAGCTGGGCCTCCAGGAGAATATGAAGAAGAAGATGATGAAGACGATGGAGCTTCAGATTTGGGTGAAGGTGAAGAGGAGGAGGAAGTTGGTCTTTCATACCTGATGAAAGAAGAAATTCAGGTAAAGTTTGTAAATGCTGCCAAGTGCAGGAAGCAAAGAGAAGCTCCTGTGGGGTTCTGTGGTTACAGAAAACAGTTCTGGTACAGTTCCCAGAGAAGAGAAAACAGGCACCTTTCAGGAGGTGATGAGTAGAGTTCTTGTAGCTATAAACTGATCACACAAATTACAGGACAGCAGTGAAGCCCTGGGTCCTGCTCAGGTCCTCCCCTCCTGCAGGGAACGTGCTTGGCGTGGGGTTTGTGCCCCCAAAGCAGCCCCCCCATTTGGGATTGAAGGGGATTTGGGATCCTGTGCCCAGCCACTGCTGGTTCTTTGATAAGAGTTTGCTTCCTGCCAGGGAGTTCATGTGGAGTGGGTTTAATCCCAGTATTCCAAGGGCCACTATCAGAGGTTTGTTTCCCCATTTTGACTTGTCACACTCCCCTGTGTACAAAATTCCGCCAAGCAGAGGGATATAAAAACAAGACTTGGGTTTGTTGAATTCTCTGGAGCTGATTGTTAATTCGTTTACATTCCTCATCTATCAGCTTTAGAACAAGACAAAAAAAAAACTAAGACAAAAACTCACTTGTTTTAACAGAGTTATGCACCTTTTCCTCCAGGCTCTTATTGTGGGTTCAAAGGCAATCTAGAGCTGCTGGCATCTCTCTCACAGTTAATTTTTCAATAACTTTGAGCTGACCTAAAGAAGTGAAGAGTGGGGAAAATCAAAGAAATGAACCTCTGGGGCTGACTGATGCCCTGGTGGAGAAATTGCAGGGAATTCCTGGATTTCTGCTTGGGATCATTGTGGAAACAAGACTTCAATAAACAGAAATTGTAAAAATATCTCCCAATTTTCGTACAGGATGAAGAGGATGATGATGACTACGTTGAAGGAGGTGATGAGGAGGAAGAAGGTAAGTGCTCAAGGATTGAAGTTGTGACTGAAATAATCAATTCTCTAGAATTGTCTTTGTGGGTTTGGGGCATGCACGCTAACACAAAAAATCAAGTAAAAGTGAGGAAGAACCAACAGTTTTCTGAAAGGAAAGGCACTATCTGCTGTGCAGTTGGAAATTGTTCTTTGATGTGGAGAGGAGTGGGGCTCTGCTGTGCATCTTGTTATTTACATACATTGGAAATATCCCTCAAGTGCACCAGAGTCTCCTCTGGCAGCCAGGAGCAGCTGGAGCTTTCCCTTTATCCAGCTTCTCCATAAGCAATTCTGGGACAAAGTTCTGTTTGCAAGAAGTGGCTTACTGCAGTATTTTTTAATAATTTTTTTTCATAAAAAAATTCCAGGTGTTTGTAAAGACAAATCCCAGAATTTCTCCCCAGCTGAGCTCCCATCTCCTCCCCATGCTGGGCTCAGTGGAGCAGGTTTGGGAGCTGGATTTTCCACTTGCAAAACCAGTATTTCTGAAGGAGCAGTGTGAATTCTTCCCTTAGTATGAATCCACTGGCCAGGGGGTGGCTGCTGGGCAATGAATGGACTGGCTGGGGCAGCATTGCACTGCGGGCTCCCACCAGCAGAGAGCACAGCACACCACCCAGATCAGCCCCTGGGCACAGAAAAACAGGGATATTCCACAGCACAGCACCCAGATCAGCCCTTGGGCACAGAAAAACAGGGATATTCCACAGCACACCACCCAGATCAGCCCCTGGGCACAGAAAAACAGGGATATTCTACAGTACAGCACCCAGATCAGCCCCTGGGCACAGAAAAACAGGGATATTCTACAGCACAGCACCCAGATCAGCCCCTGGGCACAGAAAAACAGGGATATTCTACAGCACAGCACCCAGATCAGCCCTTGGGCACAGAAAAACAGGGATATTCCACAGCACAGCACCCAGATCAGCCCTTGGGCACAGAAAAACAGGGATATTCTACAGCACAGCACCCAGATCAGCCCTTGGGCACAGAAAAACCAGGGATGTTTTGCAGGATCCTAGCTGGGATGTTCTGTCTCTTTGGCACAGAAATCCTAGGGATGTTCTGGCTCTTTGGGACAGAAATCCCAGGGATGTTCTGGACCTTGGCCACAGAAATCCCAGGGATGTTGTGCAGAATCCTGGGCTGGGATGTTCTGGTCCTTTGCCACAGAAAATCCAGGGATTTTGTGCAGGATCCTGGGCTGGGATGTTCCACAGCACAGCACCCAAATCCAGCCTTTGGCCATAGAAAATCCAGGGATGTTCTGCAGGATCCTGGGTTGGGATCTTCTGGCCCTTGGTCACAGAAATCCCAGGGATTTTGTGCAGGATCCTGGGCTGGGATGTTCTGTCTCTTTGGCACAGAAATCCCAGGGATGTTGTGCAGGATCCTGGGCTGGGCTGTTCCATCAGGAACACACCTGCACCCCACACACACTCCCCATTCCCTTCTCCTGTTCTCTGTGGGCAGACCATAATGAGCTGTGTGTGTCCCCTCTCTCCTTAGCAGAGGGTGTCCGAGGGGAGAAGAGGAAACGAGAGCCCGAGGATGAAGGCGAGGAAGAGGAGGATTAATTTGCAGGACCAGACTCTCCAGTTGAGAAAGACGCAATAGTGATTATGCAGCTCTGTATGTCCATGTACCATAGATGTCCTGACAGAAATCCTATGTTAACTTTTTATAGCAGAAGTGTGGTTTTACTATTCCTGCCCCTTTTATCATTCCAGATAAGCTCTGATAGCCCATAGGGAACCTTCTGTAGAGAACAATTTTCAACCCTATAATCACTGAAGCCATTGGCAAATTCCCCCCACCAGACTTTTCTTTGGAGCTCTTTAATTTCGTACAATCTTGCTGTGTTGGTCATTGTTAGCCCTGAATCCAACCCCATGTCCCATGGGTTTAATGTTGGGAGTTTTCATTCAGGATTTTAAAGTTTTTATGCTTAAAAAGCTGAACTGAAAAGTGCTCTACAGTGAATTCCCCACTCTTTCTTAAATCAGTTGACTCTAGGCCAAGTTTTCCATGGATTCAACTGGAAACCCCCAACTAGATGACACCCATGTTTCAGTTTTTTTAAAAGGTGACTCCTGTGATTTTTTTTTTTTAAAGCTCCTCTCTATTTTGGGTATTCCAGGGTAAAGCCTCAGTGGGTTTCAGAAGATGTTTTTGTTTTCCTGCTTGCTCCAATGTTCAGTATTTGGAGTATTCACTAGATTCCTTCAAGAGTGTATTTTGGCAAACTGAAAGAATTGTGATCCTTACAGGGTTGCAATCCATAAATTTTCCCCCAAGTCCATTGTCACTGCAGGTATTAACAAAGCAATTAATGTGTAGTTTTAAACCTTTTTGCCAGAAATCTTTGTTAAACTTTCACTCACTTTGCTCTTGCATTGTCATTCTGGGAATTCTGCACCACTCATGGCTATAAAATGTATAAAATAGATGAAATATGCATTTCTGATGCAGAAGTGAACGGGTAACTCCTCCAAGCGTGTCGTTTTCCACCCCCCAGCTTTTCTAGAACTGTTGAAGGGAAGAATGAACCCAAGTTGGCCCTTCTCTGCACTTCACCTCTTAAACTGTTTAAATCTGGCTGTAAAACACTCAGTTTGTGTGTAACAGTTGGGAATATTTGGGGGTTTATATTGAGTGGCTGCAGAGAGAGCATGAGGGATGTGCAGAGAAGCTTTTTATCTAGCAGCCTTTATAATTCCTAATCTGCCCCAATGTATCATCCTTTCCTGTTGGAAACAAATTTTCACTTCCAGCATTCCTCCTTCAGGCGTGACCTGGGTTTCACACAGCGTAGTGGCGGTGTCACACTGCCTGACATCAGTCTCACATAGGTCCTGAACCAAATATCACACACAGCTTTATTGCAGAGACTTATTTTTGTATCTGTCCTGGCTGCCAGAAACTGGGGAGAGCCTGCAGGTGGGAGGAGAGAGATTCCTGGGTCTAAGAGAGTCAGTCCCTCATCACCTGGTTCCCTGTGGGGTGTCCCTTAGGAATTTCAGTGTGACCTCCAGCTCTTGGGTGGAGTTTAGATCATGCAGGGTTGAAGTTCTGCAAAGCCCCGCTCACTCCCTGTGTGTGTGGTTTTATTCCCCCCCTAACTAGAGCCTTAACTCCGGGTTTCTCCTGAACCATCCCAGCCTCAAAGCGGAGTCTGGTGGTACACTGGGGAACAACTGACTCCTCGGGCTTTGTGCTTTTTAAAGGATATCTCTAAAGACACTAGAAAAGCTGTGGTGAAACTTCCTTTGCAGCCACAACCAAGTCCTGTGTTTGTGATGAGTCCTGGCTGGGTCAGTGCATGGTTGTCATGTCCTGAAGGCTCTGGGCGAGGCACTCACTCCGTGCTCAGCTTTGAGAGAAAAAGTGTTTTTTCCCATCCTTTTGCTTCTTGTCCTTAGATTGAAACTTGTTATTTATAAGTGTGTACGTTAGAGCACCTCCATGTCAGGGTTTTACTTAAATGTCTGTTACTGATGCAGATAAAATTAGTTTTAAATGGAAGAAGAAAAAAAAAAGTCTATTTTGATGGATTAAAATAACGTGGGTAGTGGGCTTGTTTGGATAAGCAAGACCAGAGCTCTGAGGGGTGACAGCCTTTCCCTAGGCCAGACTTCCCACTTCCCAAACAGCCACAGTTCCACCACGTGGAACCTGAGCCCCTCACGAACCCAAGAAATCTGTCCCAGTGTCACCATCCCCGGTCCCGTGTCCTCCGCTCGGCATGCAGCAACAGCGTTTTTTAACGAGGAATTCAGAGCCTCCAGATAACTTTTGAAACTTTTTTGCTTGGTGGGTGGTCTTTTCATGCAAATACGTCAGGGTGGGTTTTATATTTTGTAGAGGTTTTGTCCTATTTTAATGCTCTTTGTATGGCAGTCTGTATATAGTGTGGTTTGGTTCCTTCTCCGACTCTTTCCTGAAACTTTGGAGTAACTGATTTTGTGCAACTGTGTTTTGAATAAAGCCATGACAGTGTTAAATTAAAGACAACAGCCCTGCAGCACTCTTCTGGTAACTTTTAGTTGTAACAAAACATGTTTCCTCCCCATGTGTGCTGTAAATTTTAAATTAAAAAGTTTTCAAACCGAATTATTTCAAATAAATTGAGACTATTGTATTGGATTACTTCTCGGGGTATGTCCACCTGTGGGAAGGAATGGAGTAAGGGAATTTTCTTTCTGGTTGTGGAAATCTGCAGAATGGTGTGTGTGTTTCTGGGGATGGAACTCGGACTTGTACTCGAGTCCTTGGTAACACTGGAACATTTGAGGTAGGATGTTCTGGAAAACCCGAATGGTTCCCTGAGTGTTTCCGGGTGAGTTTAACACAGATGTCATAGACATCAGAGTCTGGGCGAGTCCTGAGATTTGCTTTTCACAGGTCCTGCCTTGTGCCCAGCAGCCTGAGCTAAGTCTGGTGCTGAAATATTCCTCACACAAGAACAATGTTTAAAAAAAAAACCTGCTGCTCCTCCCGAGCTAGAGAAAGCATTGTTTTATCTTGGGATTAGTCCAGCATTCCTGGCAAAAATCCCTTGGATGCACTTGAGAAAGCCCTTGGCAAACAGGCTTTTCTGCTGCTGGATGAGCAATTAGGCAAGAAATGGGTGGTGACTTTCTGTGATAGTTTATTTAGCTTTAAAGGGTGGAGAAGAATTGGTGTTCCAGCTGAAGCCCCACGTCTCTACCCTCTGCACCCATTTCCCAGTGGCTCTGGGGCCAAACAGAACCTAGGTTTTGGGATGACTTTAAATAAATTAAATCCATCTTCTGGGGTTGCAGGTGGGTGAAATAAAACCAGGCTGTCACGCAGTACTTTGATGGCAAAGGACAAAGCTCCAGTGGTGTGTGGGCACATCTTCAAAGCCAGGAAAAACTTGCTGTGTGGCTGCTGGGTTCCTCACCTCCTCATGATGAGGAACTTCCTCTCCCTGCCCCAACCTCTGCTTTACACAGCTCACCTGCTGCCACAACACCAAGCATCTGTCGCTCCTGGTGTCTTCAGGTGGAATTGGGCAGGGACCGAGGGATGTGGCCGCTACCCGCGATCCAGCAGCGCCCTAGCCCTGCACAGCCCCCCCGCCCTCCATTTTGTTGCAGTGAGGGGAAGCCGTGCCGGCGGGCGGCTTCCTCCATCCTGCTCCTTCCTCCTCCTCCTTCTCCTCCCGGGGCTTTTGTCCTGTTGTGCCCCTTCTCGCTCCTTCCCCGGCCCTTATCTCCCCCTCCCAGTGGTGCTGCTTCCCCTCCTTTTCCTTCCTCAGGGTTCGGGGCGCCATTCCCCAGCCCAGGCATCCTCCTGAGGGGGCGCGCGGGCCCCCGAGCGCGGGAAACCGCGACCCACGGGGCTCCCCGGCTGCGGCCAGCAGGGGCCGAGCCGCGACCCCGCCGCTGATTGGCTGAGATTTGCCGCAGTTCCGCCCCTCCGCCTTCCCGCCACCCGCGCGTGCGGCGCCCCGCCCACGGCCCCTCAGGCCCCTCACGGCGGCGGTGAGGGAGAAGCTGCCCCTAAAGTCTCATTTCCACTCCCAAAACAGCTTCTGCTCCCACCCGAAACGCCCCATTTCCACCCCAAAGCCTTCAGGAGAGGCTTTTCCCCTCAGGTTGTGTGAACTTTATTGCGGTGATGGAAAACAACGCGGTTCAGAGGCCAAGCGGAGAAAAAAACCCGGAAATACAAATCGTGATCCTGAAGGCGGCTGTCAACGTCGTGTGAGGAAGGGTAAATTCAGCCAGGATTTGGTACAAATGCATAGGGTGAAAATAGGAAGAAATTCCTCATAAAATTCTTCAGGTTGTTTAATTAAGCCCAGTAGCAAGGGAATTCCAAAGAATGTGTTTTCAAGCAGCTCCTGCTGCCATGTAGTTCTTAATATCCCCCAGATTGCTCCTGCTTTCGCAGGGCAATGTGCCATGTGCAAGTTCCAAGGCAAATCTTCCCCTTATTCAATTACATCCCTACTTCCCATTGCCCATTTCCAGGTTAATTCAACCCAGCCACAGTACTGAAGGGTTTTGGGGTTATTTTTGTGACCAAGGTGCCTGGGTCAGGGGAGTGGTCTGGGGCTCCCACAGATCAGACTTCCACAAAAGAGAGGGTTTTTGGTATGAAATGTGGCCAAGAATTCCTAGAACTATCTCTTGCCATTCCTGCACTTTCCATAATGACCAGTTAGCCTTTTTGCCCCTTTATTCTCCCTCAAATTAAATTAATTTTAAAAACCTCATGCTGCCGAGGATATAAACCCCAAGGATCTCTCAATGCCTAACCCGCAGGCAGCTCACTTTCAGCTTTACTCATCTGTATTTTTATGTGAGAATGGGGAAGCCAACATTCTCGTGGAATCCCATGAATTCAGGAATTTGGCCTTGGAGAAAACTGTAAAATCCTTTTGAACTGCTTGATGGAGTAATGAGAAATCTCAGAATGAAAACTGCCCCATTTTCCAGCAAACAGAGCTGTTGTTGATTTTGGCAGCAGAGCTGCTGTATGCTAAAAATACACCAGTTTCACTGGTCATACCCGTTGCAAAGGTCTGAAGCAAAGAACGAGATCTGAATTTATGAGGTAAAAAACGATGCTTGAATTATTTTTATCCATTTCTGAGCCTCTCAGTTGTGCCAGGGGCTGCAGTGTCACGTTAGATGTGCACACTCGTGTTCTCCATTTGCTCATTGATCACTGGCACAAATGGAAAGTCAGGAATGCAGCTCCCCCGGGGTACCAAAACCCATGGGATGGAATAGAAAGAGTCAGGGACAGCAGCTGCTTGAAGCAGGACATGGAAAAATGTCCCTCTGCAGAGCCTGGGGCTGGGAAATTCCTGTTGGGGAACACTCCTCTGGTTATAAACTTTAAAATTACAGTTCATAGTATGCTTGATTTCTGCTTTGAGTGTGTCTCGTTAAAAAAATAATAAAAAATTACCCCCCAAAATAGCCAAGGAAAGTCCTTCCTATTGCTTCTAATTTAATTGGCACAAATGAGGGAGAATCCAAAAAGAAATGTTTGGCCACAACAGCAAACCAGCAGAAAACCACAGGACACATTAAAGCTGGGAACTCCTGGCACTGAGAAAAGAATCCTGTTCTAGGAACAAAATGACCCCAGAGTGTGGGTTCATGCTGGAAAAGGAGCTGATCTCTCCTATGTGAATGTAACATGTTCACACAGGGTGTTTGAGGGGCATTTCCTTCTAGTCTGGCGTTAATTTAAATAAAACAATCTAGTGCTGACTGAGGAGCAGCCAGCCAGAGCTCCCCAGCATTGCTTTGGTGAAGCACTGATGTCTTCTGGCCATTTGTGAGGGGCTTGGTCACATCCTTGTCCCTGGGAATGTTGAGGACATGCAGGAATCATGTTTAATCAGGAATCTGAGGCTGGAAGGGAGCTCCTGGCTAATGGTGAATTGAAGCTAAGGTGTCCCTGCAGCAAGTGCCTCTCTGCACTCATTACTGAATCACATCTGTGTCTCTCAGCTTCATCACCATGATGAGTCATAATTATTCTGCTTTAAAGTGTGTGCTGTGGTGTTTCTTCTATGCCCCGTGTGTTTTGAGTGAGCTCCCATGTCACAGCAAAACCCAGTTGGAGTGAATGGGGTAATTTGTGTTCCTGGAAACCAAGAACATCTTCAGTCTGTTCTTTCATCAGCATCACTGTCGGGGGATCCACACCAAAAGCTGGAGGATCAGCCTTGGGAATTCAAGTCTTGCCCTGTTTTGTGTAAGTCAGAAATGTATTTAAGGATGTAATTGAGTGCTGACTTTTTAATGCCAAACACTGGCTGTGCTCACACCCACCCCGTACTCCTGCTGCAGTCGTGCAGCTCCAAAAGCTTCTGCTGTTCAGTTCTGGGTTTGAGGTGTGCTTTGAAGCACAGACTTGTGGAGATGAAAATGTTTTCTCTGATGATCTGCTGAGGGCTATTTCCATCTCAGTCATGCAGAGCTGGGGGGGTGGAAGGCTGCTTGTTGATGGAATCTCTTCCATTAACATACTACACAAATTAATGAGGTTATTCCTGAGAGAGCCCTTTATTTCCCACAATCATCCAGAGTTCCTCCTCATTCACATCCCTGCACAGACCACATCACTCTGCAAGCAACAGGAGGAATGGAAAGAGGAAGAATATTCACCTCTCTCTGCTCTGAGCTTCTGGAAGCTTCAATTGCTGCAGAATTTTTATATGGATATTAAGTATTCTCACTACAAAGAAAACTCCCAGATCAAAAAGTATTTCCTAGAACAAAGTGAGGAATCCCAGAGAAAACAGGAACAATCAAATGCCCACAAACTAGTTAAATTTGGGAATTCTCATGTGCATCCCAATGCAAGTTTTTGAAGTGCTTTAGTAAACTTCCCAAATCACTCTTTCTCCAACACACGTGGATTTCTAAAAATGTGCTTCCAGTGTGAATCAAACAGGTCTGGACCAAAGTTAGGGCTGCCTGGTTGGGGTGGCACTCGGGTTTGCTGTTCTTGGATGTGTTTTCCTGTCAATCCGTGCTCCTCCTTCCCACGAGAGAAGGGAAACACTTCAATAATTGCAGTTCCACGGTTGGCTGCTCCGTAGGAACACATTCCCGGATCCTCCCGGTGAGCTCGGGATTGCAGGAGCCCTGGAGCGGGAGAACGAGCACTAGAGGGCACAGCGCGACCAGCAACGAGGGGGAGGCAGAGCGCGGCTGTCTCTGAGCTGCCTTCCACCCCTGAGAGCCCGAGTGACTCCTTAAAATGGCATCTTTGAGAAGGTGCTGGGAGGCAAAGCCCTGCAGAAGTTGTGGTGCACTGGGATTATCAAGAACATGCAGGTAGAAGAGTGAAAAGAATTTTGTTAAGCACAGGAAGGAGTCAAAGACAGAAAATACAGAAAATCCGTGGTTGGAATTGACTGAACTTGGTGGGTTTGTGCTGTTCTTTGCACTGGGTACCGTGGAAGTTTGGTGATGACAAACTTTCGTGATTCATATCTGATCCCTCTTGCTGCCTCCCAAGAAACCAAGATTTCCTGATATGATTTGATTTCTAGAAACCTGGAAGGAAAAATGCCAGGAGGAGTAGCTCTTCCATTTCCTTCTGATTTCATTTCCCTACATCTCCAGTAACAGAAATAATTTTATAAGTGATATAAAACATTTCCAGAAAGCATGAAGCCCTCAGGATTCTCTGCCCAAACAAACTCCTTCCTTCCCTCTCTGTGTTTCAGTGAGGCTGCTCAAGCAGCCTCATTGTTTGGATAATTCAGGGTGCCAGATGGCTGTAAATATGTTCACAATCCTCCTTACCCTGCTCCCTCCTCCCTGGCACCCTCACTGCTCTACCCAGTACTGAGCACCTGGTCTGTTCCCATTTGGAGTCTCCCTTCTCCCCTCTGGAGCTAAATTGGCACTGCTGCTTTGTATTTTCCCTTGAAATGAAAATCTTAGGGAATGTTTTGTGCCAGGGAATATTGAATATTTCCTTCACTGTCACTTGCACCATCAGTTAATTGAAAAGGTGGCATCAACTTCCTTCCTGCAGGAATTCTGTCTCTGAGCTGAAGGTGCAGCTCACCTGCTGGGAACTGCAAGGGAGGAGCAGCTTCTTCCTATTTTGAGCACTTGCTCACCCTTGGCATGGGGTGAGGGCACACAGAACAGGGTGATTCATCCCAAATCATGCCCCAAGGACCTGGCAGAGCATTTGAGCAACCAGCCCTGTTCTTCCTGTCTCACAGGCTCTGGATTCATTGTTACACTCTGATCCTGTTATTCCATAACTCAGGAGGGCTCAAATCCTGGGGGCTGAGCCCCTGAGATAACTTTTCCGTGTAATGAAACATTCCCAAACTGCTGAGCAGTAACAAAATGACAGGAAAGTGTTTCAATGGCACTGTAAAAAGGGAAGGTGGTTTTAAACCATCTGAAAATGCAGGCAGTGACGTTTTGGGAAGTCAGGAACAACTGAGGTCACGAGCTGCCTGAGGAACGCTGCAGCAGCAGCACAGACTCAGGTCACGGGAAGGATGAGCTGTGCCCGTGAAGAAACAAAAATTCAGCCAGATTCGTCTGTGGTTTTGCTCTCACTGATGAGCTGGTGGGTAAACTCTTCCCTGGAAGGCAGGAGGGAGCAGATGGCAGCAAATATTTGACTTGAGCAAGGAGAGAGAAACGGATTTTCCAAAGGATCTATTTGACATACAGAGGACACATGTTATTTTTATGAGCCAGGCCTCTGATTTATTGAACTTTACCAGTTTGTGTCCTGCCAGCAGACCTAACTTGAGTGACCCTGTGACCTATAAAGGACAAGAGAGGCAGGAGGAATTCTGAGCAGGCTTTTCCAGGAGCTGTCAGTGTTCTGAATGCCACCTCACGATTTCTGGGAAGCATGACTCCCAGCTAGCTCTGCAGAAAGGTAGACAGTGCTCAGATTAAATATAGCAGCAAGTGGGCTGGGAGGAGAAACACTGGGCTGCACAGAGAGGGAGGCTGCTCTGGAGAAAGCCAGGAGTGTCTGATGGTGCAGCACAAACCACAGAGGCCCTGGCAAGTGGAGCTGGGCCTGGGGGCAGCTGGCAGGAGAGCCCTGGGCAGTGCCAGGGACAGGCTGGGTGCACACAGGTTGCTCTCAGCTTTTCTTCATCCTCTTCCATCCTCCCACCTCCCACAAGCCCCATCCAACCTGGCCTTGGGCACTTCCAGGGATCCAGGGGCAGCCACAGCTTCTCAGGACACCCTGTGCCAGGGCCTCCCCACCCTCCCAGGGCACAATTCCTTCCCAAAATCCCATCCAAACCTCCTCTCTTTCAGTTTAAAGTCATTCATGACTCAGCCCATTTGTTGAGAGTCCTTTAAATAATGATGTCCACATCTCCACTGGCTCATTGCAGTCCGTGCCAGACCTTTGCCTGCTGTCCAGTATCAGCCTGTGAGGCACAGATTCCTCCAGCCTCTGAATGGTTCCCTCTGTGCTTCTGTCCTACATGTATGGGCTCTTTATTCCAACCCTCAGCCCCAGGGCAGGGGTTTGGAAGGAGAAATCACCATTTCAGTGCAGAACTCCCAAACCACTGGTGTCAGGAGGGGGCTGAGCTCTGCCCTTTGAACTCTGGCTGGTCTGGCCTCTCCCAAGCATTTCCAAATGTTAAAAAGATTTTTAAAATCCTCTCTTGCCTCTGAGCTGTGTTGATTTGTATCAAAACAGAGCAATAAATTTTTTAACACATTACAAATTAAGGAAGTGGAAGAATCACTGTAGTTTTCAGTCCCTCAGGACACTTTATAGATTCAAACAAATCAACAGAGTGTGAAAGCAGAGATTTGATATTCCTGGGCCAGGCTCAGGAAACATTTCCAACAGGAAGGAATTCACCTTTTCTGTGGTGTCACTTTACCAGGTGTTGTGTCAAACCAGCCCCTCTGGGCACTCAGGGAGAGGAGTGTGGGGATCTCTGAGCCTGATGAGGAACTCTGACAGCTCAAATTAGATTTAGGGAAAAAAAATCCAAGGCACTGTACTGTGTATCTCAAAGAATTCCTTCCTAAAGAGAGGGAAGACACACAAATCTCCACATGTGCTTATTCCAGGGATCCATTTTGCACACAGGTATATCTGGCATACAAAACCACTGAATTTTCCCCTTTTCCTTCTTTTTTTTTAGGGAAGTGGGTCTGTTCTTGCTGAGCTTTAATTTGAAAACCCAGTTGGAACTTTTAAGTCAATAATTATTCTGGTAAATGTGGGTCAAACTATTTTATGTCTCTTCCTCTCTAGGGACTTGGAAGAAGATTTAATCCTGCAGCACTCCAAGGTAGGAAGCACCACATTTCCCATTTTATTTCAAAAGTCCAAACTGATTGTCCCATGGGGGTAAAAGCTGATGAGGGACAGGGTCAGGGTGTGAGTGAGTGACATTTCTGGAGCTCCAGGTGTTCACCTACAGCTGCTGACACAGATGTCTAGGAAAGAATGCCCCCAGCTCTGATAACATATCAGAGTGCCTTGGGATCCCAAAGAATTTTATTTATTTATTTATTTACTTATTTATTTATTTATTTATTTATTTATTTACATTTACTTATACTTATTTACTTACTTATTTATTTACTTATTTATTTATTATTATAAAGATATGCTGAATTATTATTCAGTTGGATATTGGAGGGTCTATGGCTTCCCACCTTCCACCTCTGGACACAAATCCTACTTTCACTTTTTAAAGCATTTGCCTTATTGCAGAATAACAAATTAAGCAACCATTTCTGCAGTTTTCTCCATCGGTAACTCCAAGAAATCCTTCTGCACAGCAGGATAAATTGTATTTATCCACCCCCTCCTCAGCCTGAGAGCCCTCTGCCATGAGTTCAGTGCTCCTGCTCCACTTGGGAAGTTAGGGGCTTTTTCCAACGTTGGAAACTGCTGGCAAAACTGGACTTTATGCACCCCAATTTTACTGCTGTGAACTGCTTTGTTAGGTGCAATTCCAGCCTGCAGAATAGCCCACTGCTACTGGAACAACATGAACCCATTTCTGCTTTACACCCGAGTTTTGCCACCCATCAGCAGCGTGAAAGTTTCCTCCAAGTGTAAATTCTATTTAAAGCCACCAAAAGCCTCTTAATCAGTTCCTCCTGCTTTCCAGAGGCCTCTCAGCACTGCAGAGACACTGCAGCTGCTCCTTTTGTCCCCAGAGCTGCACTGGGTGAAACTCAGGGCAGCCATGGGGCTGATCTGTGGGGCTGCACCCCAAAATGTTCTCCATGAGCAGGAATTCTCTGGGGTGGGGTCAGCTCTGTCTGAGCTTGTGGGGGTTTCTTGGATTTTCAGCCCTGTCCTCCCAGGGTGTTGGGTGCTTCATAGAATAATTTAAGTGTTTCATAGAATAATTTAATTACACAATGTTTGGGACTTGGGAGGGACTTTACATCTCATCCAGGTCCATCCCTGCCACGGGCAGGGACACCTTCACTATCCCAGACTGCTCCAGGCCCTGTCCAACCTGCCCTTGGACACTCAGAACTGCTCCAAGCCCTGTCCAACCTGCCCTTGGACATTCCCAGGGACAGAGCCACCCCAGCTTCTCTGTGCACGCTGTTCCAGGGCTTCCCCACCCTCCTAGGGAGGAATTCCTTCCCAAGAATTCCATCCTAAGGTGTCTCTCTGTTAATTCCCTTAGAAAGGCAGAGGATGGAGGAAGAGAGGGAGGGAGGGAGGAGGGGGTTTGCTTAAAGCTTGCGAAGCAGTGAGGGAGAAAATAATCCAAAAAAGGCGCTTTGGCTGGGAGGGTGGGTGGGCTCCTGAGCGCCGCGTGCAGCCGGGGATCCTCGGCCCGCGGTCCTTATTTGGCTGCGAGCGGGAGGACTCCGGGGATTGGCTGTGCTGGGAAGCCGGCAGGGAGTGCAGGAACCGAGTGCCAGCTGACGAGCGCAGCACACGTTTGCCCACTCCTCAGCATGTGTTGAGCAAATTGCAGCTATTTTTATAGGAGACGCTTTGCCTACATCTTAAGAATCCAGTCCCAATCCCGTCTCCCTGGAGTGTAATGGGAAATCCCCTTCCCAGCCCCCTTTTTTCCCCCGTTCGTGTTTTCAAGGCACAGTTGGGCAGAACCCAGAATTCTTGGCCATTATCAGGCTTCAGACTTGTCTGCTGTGCGCTGCCCGGCCAGGGCACTCTGTATTCCTGTAACGATCCAATGTTTTGTCTCCAGACCCTACATAATTGCCACGGTGGACAATTTCTGGGCACGGCAGACGGCTGCTGCGCTGCTGGGCCAGCGCGGCCCCTTTGTGCAGTGTTATTCCCGCATGGATAGAGCCACCGGCCAGGGGGCGATGCACAAAGCCACCTCTGTGCTGCCCTTGGCTTTGCAGCTCCCCGGGGCTCCCTGCACCGTGCCAGAGGCTTTGGGAGGGCAGGGGGCAGCAGGGGAATAGAGGGGGGAAAACTGAGGGGTGAGCAGAGAGGCAAGATCCCCAAAATTGCCTGTAAGAGCTTCAGGGTCTCCCTGGAGAGAGCAGGGCAGGGCTGCTCAGGTGTGCACCAGCTCCTTTCAGCCCTTCCCACAGTGTGTGCTGGCTTTTCCAGAGGTCTCTGCATGGCAATGAGCATTCCAAAAATCAAAGGAGAGTTGCTGGTGTGAGACTGGCACTACCTGGATTCAGGACACAAGGGAGGTTCAATGGTTCTCTGCAAAAAACTTTTTGAAGCAATCCAGTTCATCAACGTGAAAAGTTATCCCTGGAAGTATCATTGGAGTCTGGTTAACCCAAACTCATTGAGAAAAGTTTGGGGTTTGGTTTTATTTATTCTTTAATTTAGAAAAATCTTGTCATCACAGGCAGGAAAGAGAAAACACTAACTATGACCAGGAAGTAACTCTGTGGGTTTAATATTTTTGTGGACTATTTGCCATGTAGGTAAAAGAATTAGGTTTCCTTTTAAAAAACAAGGAACAGTTGGATGTTACCAGGAGTGAACTTGTGAGCCACAGCCATGTCCTGCTGGTGGGTGGGAAAGCTGAGCCAGCCTGTGAGGCGATGATCTGAGCTCTGCTCTGGGCTCAGCTTTCCTTCCAGCAGGGCTGATTCACATCTTGGGCAGCCCAAGCAGAGCCTGCTGCTGTCTGACTATGACACCTGAGAGAGCAAAGCAAACCTACCAAAACTGCCATTGGCTTGTGGTGTCTGGCTCCCACACACACCCCCTGACTTTTCAGCTCAAAGAAAAGGTAAAAAAAAAAGAGAAATTAGAATGGAAAAGCCTAAACCCCTCCCGGCTGCCTGTGTGGGCTGTCAAATCCAAGGCTTTGATCCTGTGGTTGCACAGAAGGGAAGACACATCACTGCTACCTCCCACTGCTCAGGGCCAAGGGGGTCTGTGAAGGGTGGATATGGATTGTGTCACTGCTGCCCTTCTGGAGGGCTCTGTGTGCACCCCAAAATAACAGCAGCCAGCCCCAGGTTTTCCAGGAGATTGTGCCAGGACAGAGCTCTGAGAGCTGCACCCAGCAAATGCCTTAGTGATCAGAAGTTCCCACATCTTCAGGAGAGTTCCTGGGTAATGGGGACTTCAAGCAGTGGTGGGGATGGACACCTTTTTTGACCTTTTAATGTCATTTATTTCTGAGAGGGAACAGGGCAAATGTCCTGGTGAAAGAGAGTTTGGGGCACAGCCCAGACATGAGAGCAGCAATTCCAGGGCTCATCCAGCTCTACCCCACAGGATGCTCCAGGCAGACATGGGCAGTTCCAGGAACCAGAACTTGCTCCTGTCCTTGGAGCGTGACAGGAGCTGCAGTGCAAAGGGAGCTCTTACAAAGGAGGTATAAACTGCAACTGATTTATTGGAACACTGGGTTGATTCATCAGGGGATGCGATGGAGGAAAGGAAGGGTCCAAGCTTTGAGAAGCAAATTTGGGTGAGAGCAGGCACCTTTTCACTCTTTTGAACACTGTAAATAATAGTAATAATTAAAAAAAAGACCAGATGGCCGCCCTTCCCAGTCCCTCCCTCCCATCCCAAGGCTTGCCTTCACATCATGCTCTTCCTAAACTGCGACTGTGAGCTCTGTTTGGGCTTCGAGTCTGACTGCTGCAGCTCAAACTGTTTGTACAGGTCCCTCAGCTCTTTGATCTCCTGCAGCACCCTCTTGGCTTGGCTCCAGGTGGAGGAAGCCTCCCCCAGCAGCCTCTCAGATTCCTGCAGGATCCTTTCAGAGTCCGACTTGGAAGAAGACGATGAGGAAGAAGAGGTGGTGGTGATGGTGGTGCTGGTGTTGGAGTCCTTGGTCTTTTTCTTGCCTTCCCCGTAGCCCTTCACCTCTGTCAGCAGTTCCTGAGTTTTTTCCAGTTTCAGTGCAACCAGTTCCTGTATCCGGGTCAGCTGCTCCGGCTCTGCCGAGGCAAACTGAGCCTCCAGCCCCTTCCTCAGCACCGCCCGATGTGTGGAAGAGTCCCGTCGGGACAGGATTTCTTCCATGGAGGCACATTTATTCTTTTCTGAGTGTGAGAGCTTTTTGGGGACCTGCGGTGTGTACATGGTCCCTCTGTCAAAGGAGTCATTGCGCTGCCCGGCTCTGTCCCACGGGGTCGCCTCCTGTCGGGGGAGGCTCCCTGTCCGCCCTTTCTCCGATGATTTGGTGTTCTCCGAGTCCGAGCGGCGCCGCCCCGCGGTCAGGTGTGCCACGGATTTGTCCAGATCCACCCGGAAACTCTCCTCGCAGGTGCCGTGATCCTCCGGAGAGGCGTCTTCCTCCTGGATCAGGTCGAGGGTCAGCATTCCGTCAGAGGTTGAGGTAGATGCCTGGAGGAGCAGAAAGCAGAGCTGAGTTGGCACCAGAATGGTTGTCCCTAATTCCAGGGGTGTCTGCACTGCAGGGAGGGAGGGGGAATGCTCCCTCACTCAGAGACAGAGCTCAGGGGTAGATTTACAGTGCAGTGGTCCACGAGAACAGAGGATGAGAGCTGACCCAGAGCTGTCCTTAGAGCAACTCTCAGCTTAGGATGGAGCCAACAACTCCACTTACAAATGGAACAATTTCAGGGGAATTTCACCCAAGCAGGAGTCTGGGATTGGTTGTACCTACCAACAACTCCACTTACAAATGGAACACTTCCAGGGGAATTTCACCCAACCTGATGACCCTGAGCTGTCCTTATGGCAACTCTCAGTTCAGGATGGAGCCAACAACTCCACTTAAAAATGGAACACTTCCAGGGGAATTTCACCCCAGTTGATGACCCTGAGCTGTCCTCATGGCAACTCTCAGTTCAGGATGGAGCCAACAACTCCACTTAAAAATGGAACACTTCCAGGGGAATTTCACCTGAGCTGTCCTCATGGCAACTCTCAGTTCAGGATGGAGCTCCAACAACTCCACTCACAAATGGAACGTTTCCAGGGGAATTTGACCTAAGCAGGTGTCTGGGATTGGTTGTACCTACCACAGCCATGAGGTGACCCCGCGTGGGAGGGCGCCGGGAGTGCTGGATCTTGGCTCTGTCACGTGTAGGGTGGGCAAGGAAACTGTCCTCTTCCACGGTGACCTGCAGGGTGACACAGGCTGTGAGCAGGGAACAGGAGCCATTCCCAGCTCCTGGGGCTGTAAGAGAAGAGGCTGGCAGGGAATGGGGTGTGCAGTCCAGCTCTGGAAGTGACCCAGTGTTTCTCCCCTCTGTGCCGTGATGGGATTACATCTGCTCGAGTCATTCCTGACAAGTGAACCTGTTTGCAAAGATTCTTGTGACAGGCTCTCCTGGAATCCATCTCTCTGGTGTTTGCTGTGCTGCCTCCTGCTCTAAAACCTCTCCCATAGCCTGACCTTGGTTTTCCTTCACTTCAGGCTCTGTGCTGCCATCCAGGAGAGCAAAGAGCCTCCTGGCAGTGCCATGGTGCTGTAGGAAGCTGAGTGTGAATGGGAGATCTGAAACAGGTCTGAGCTGAGGAAGAGTTGCCATGAAACATTAATGTGAGAGTCAGCCCTGGAGCGAGGGCTCAGCTTGTTCCAGGCAGATTCTCCTTCCCACTGAAGGAAACTGTGTGGGAATGCTCACCCTGACCTGCCTGTGCCAGCCCACCTGGGGCTCTGAGTACACCCCGAGTCCCCAGGAGGAGGCTGAACTGGAGCTGCCCTGTTATTTTCCCTGGCAGAAGCTGCTTTGTGTAACTGGGACTTTCACACTCCCCTTGAGAAGGGGGCTGAGCTCTGCTGGAGACATTTTGTGTGGATGTATCCCCAAGACAGGGCTGTTCCAGGAATCTCAGACCTTCACCCAGGCTGAGTCAGGGTCAATCCCACTCACCTCGTCCAAGATCCGGTTTTTAGCACGTGTGATTGCAGAGTTGAGGGCGTTAATCCAGGACTCTTTCTCTTCTGGACTCACAGCCAGGAAGATCAGATTTGGTGCCTACAAAAGAAGGAAGTCAGGTCAGTGCTGGAACACACACAGAGACGAGCCCTGGTCAGTGTGAAGCCTTCACAGAGAAGGCAAAGCAGAGCTGAGCCTCCAGCCCTGATTTTCCCACACAGCAAACCCCAGGACCACCCACATCCCTCCCTTCCCTGCATCCCCCAGGACCATCCACATCCCTGCCCACCCCTGGAGCCACCTCTTGGGCTGGCTGCATCTGGGCAAGCCCCACATACCGTGTTTCCAGGCTGCCTGGAGTGGGCAAGGGTAAATTTACTGTGGTTCTTTTTGCTTCTGCTTTTGGACTTCCTGAGCTCTTCACATTTCTCGTAGTCACTCAGATCAAACGTTTCCTGTATGTTTTTTTCATCTTTTACCTGCAAAACAGCAAGAAAATTAGAGCTTTGCAGATGTCAGACAGAGACTCTGCTGCTCCAGGCAGCAGGATTTCAACATGAGGGTTTTGACTTGTCTCTTCTGGAATGAGGGGCCATATTTAGAAGGATAGCAAGAAAATCACACTTTGCCAGGTTAATTCCTGCCTCTTCTACCCACAAAGGCAGGGGCTGCCAGGCTCAGTGTCCTTTAAAGAGTCCTTTTGAGTGACCACTTTACAAGATCTCCCATTTTCCAGGTCTGTTCCCCAACACACTCTGCACTGGCACAGTGTGACAGGGACATGGGGTGGATCAGTGTCACAGAGGCTCAGATGAAAGATGGAGCTTGCACAGGGTCACTGAGGCTGCAGCTCAGGGATCTAGGGGCACGTAGGGGTCTGGATGCTGACCCCTGACAGTGCCATCCCTCAGGGACACTTGGAGCAAAGGGGATGTGGCAAAGCTGTCTGTACCCTTCCTCTTCATTGTTCTCCCTCAATCCTACTCCTACAGCAGGGAAGCTCTGCTCTTCCATGGTAAACACAAGGAATTAGGGTTTGCATGTCCATTACAGGCACTGCAGCAGGCTCAAATCTACATCCATCTGCTTAATCCCACTCCAGCCAGTCATCCCAGGCTGCCTCAGTGGTGCAGGGTGTGTACCTTGGGTGCTGGGAAGGCAGATGGTGCTGAGGTCTGAGCCCTTGGATTTCCTGAAGGGACTCCACCCCATTTCATACATTTCCTCCACAGTTTTGGGAAGCACTGAAGGAACTCCCTATGATTCCTCCATAGAATTTAATCAAAGAGGGTGACTAAACCAGCTTCCTAACCAGGGGCATGGATAAACTGACCATCTGGCCCTGCCTGATGACAACAGCTCCCCTCTATCCTTCATCCTGACTGTGTCCCCAGGATCCACAGGACAATCACCGGCGCTGCCATCCCGGAGCTGGTTCCTGCTTGTGACACATCCCCTGTGTCTGGGTGTGATAACAGAGACTGTCTGGCTGCACATCCTCCCCATGCTGCTAATCTGCTTTGATCTCTTCCCACTCCCATCCTCCAATCCACCTCTTTCCAAGAATCTCGGCTGAATTCTGCCCGACTCATTTGCAGCAGGAAAAGCTGATCCCCCTCCCAGCCCCCAGCTGTGAGCAGAGCCTCCGCTCCAGATGTTTGCTCATGTGGGTCACTGGGGCTTCCCCAGCCCTGCCCTTCCTCCTCAGAGCTCACACAGCTGGAACTCAACCTCCTGCCTGCAGGAGCATCCCCGGGAGGCTGCAGGACAGAGCAGGTGGCTTTGGTTCAGACAAACACCCTGCAGGTGCAGCTCGTCCTTTGAATGACACCAGGGCTCTGACACTGCACTGGGACACGCTGAGGGGATCCTGCTCCTGTGTGTGACCCCTTATAAAATGCTTAAAATTGGGAATAAGCAACATCCACAGTGGGATTCCTGGGGGAAGAGGGTCAGCAGCAGCCTGGGCTGTGGTGGCACAGAAATCCCAGGGGGCACAGGAAGAACAGTGGGTGTCTCACTCATGTAACAGAGCATCCAGTGTGCAGAGAGAGAAACTGGACAAGGAAGGTGAAAGGCAACTCCAGAGGCACTTGGAAACCTGGACAAGGAAGGTGAAAGGCAACTCTAGATGCACTTGCCAGCCCTTTTGTCCTTTGTGGGAGGCTCCTGAGGCCAAAAGGAGGGAGGTGGTGGCATGAGAGGCAGCTCAGAGCAGCCTCAGAGGTAGGAGAGGCTGAGGACAGTCCTGCAGCCCATTCTCTGTGAGAACAGGACAAAAGCAGCCCCTGAGGAGCCATGTGGGCAACAAAGCTGAGATCCCAGTCACTGTGTCAGTCACAGGGGGGTGACAAACCTGCAGGGTGTCACCTCCTCTATGTTCTCAGTGAGATAGGGGCCATCCAAATCAAACCTTCCAGGCTCCTTCAAAGAGGATCTGGCTGGATGTGTCCCAGCACCCAGGCAGTGCCCAGGAGGAGGAAGCAGCCTCTGCTATTAGCTCTCAGTAGGAAGGGGTGAAGCAAGAGGTTGGTGGTTGATTTTGGCAAAACCATTCCCTGCTGGGAGGTTTCCAGCAGGTCTTTCTTTCCCCACAGCTGCCAAGGGTTTAAGAATTGAGGGATCTCAGAGCCTCACCAGCAGGTGGGTTCTGCTCTCTGTGCCCTGCGGGGAGCTCAGGATTGGAAGGATTAAGGTGAATCAATCCCAGCAGGTGCTGCCCTGGCTGTCTGAGCTGGCATTGCTGAGTTGTACCCATTTGAGGCAGGCAAAACCACCTTGCCCTGCAGTTCCACCTGCCTCCTACCTGTGGCCAGGTGAGGGAAGGGAAACTGAGGCATGGAAAAGGAATCAGAAGCATCTCTCATCCCTAGAGCAGGGAACATTTCTGTGCAGCCATGAGATCTCACACCCCTGGCAGCTGCCCCTGCCTGTGCCAAGGCTGACAGTGCTGACTCTGCTGGGATCCAAGGAGGGAGCTGCATTCCTTGCACTCCTTCCCCCGCAGCTGCTGCCTGCCCAGGCTGGCCCCAGGGGCACCCAGCACTCCCTGGGCCCTGAGATGTGGGCATGTAATGGGTCAGAACACCAACCATGGCACCCAAATCCCTTCTCCAGAGGGTCACAGCTGTTTGTGCTTCCAAAGGGCTGCTCCAGGCTCGTGGCAGTGCACTGGCAGCAGGAGGGTCTCTGGCCTGGGTTAATTAACCACCCTTGGGTCTCTCACTGATGAGAGTTTAGATTTCCTCATCAAGCCGTGACCTGCAGTCACTCCAAACCTCCTGGACCCAGCTCAGGGCTGTGTTTTGTGGCCAAACCATGCACAGGTGCTCAGTCACACCAGCCTGGGATGTTTGGTGAGGATTTGAGCAGTTTGAGCTGCAATGGGACACAGAAAAATGAGGAAGGTACAAAAAATCACAAGACACCCATGGGACACTTGTAGGGGGTGGGTCAAGTGTGGCTCAGGATGTAACCAGAAACCTCCAGACTCTCTGTACAGCCAAATACCCAAACATGGGCAGTTTTGGGACAGACAGTTCCCCTTGTAGCGTACAACCAAAGTTTCAGTTCCGCCAGCTGAGCGGCTCTACTTCAGCAGGGGATTGAGGCTCCTGCAGACCTGGCTGCAGCCAGGCTGTCACTGGGACAGGGGTGCACACAGGGACTGTCCAGTGCTTGTCACAGCCAGGACACTGCCCTTAGCTGATCAGGGGGTGGTGACAGCTTCAATCCCTTCTCCAAAGAGTCACCACCAAGGCTACCAGGGACACAGGTCCCCCAGAATCGCTGAATTATGGTTTTGGAGGGACAGGGACGCCTTCCACTAGCCCAGATTGCTCCAAGCCCCATCCAGCCTGGCTTTGGACACTTCCAGGGATGGAGCAGCCTGTGCCAGGGAGGAATTTATTCCCAAAATCCCTTTGTGCTGTGTTCAGCAGCACTCACTGAGGGCAAACACCCCACGGAGCATTAGAGAACCGAGTATGCAAACACACCCCCAGCCCCAGCGGCACCTCCTCGAGTGCTCTCGTGCTAATTGAGCCGATGCCTTTGGTAGCAAACAAACGAAAGCTCGAGAGAAGCGTTTCCTCACGCCCCTCGCAGCCGGGCTCGGCTGTCTGGCAGCCCGCGGCTTCCTGCGAGGAAATGCCGAGCCCGGCTGGGTCAGCTCGGCCGCTGCTCCCCGGCACAGGCAGCGACAAAGCTGGGCCAGGAACAGGGAACAATTCCCAGAAATGTGCCGGGGGGGAGGGAGCGAGGGGAAAGAATGCAAGAGTGAGTTAAGGAGGTGGTGGTGGTGTGCTCAGCAGAGCTCGGCTCGCTGCAGCTCATCTCTACAGAGCTGGGTTTGGCTGATGACCAAACGCTGAATAACCAAGGATTTTGGTGTGAGTTCACGGAGTTCAGCAGCCGTGGGGGAGCAGAGTGAGCACGGCCAGAGCCTCAAGCTCCACTTTCGGGAGGTGTCAGACAAGTCCCACAGCTTTCAAAGGGCAGCACTCAAACACCCCGTTAGCATTTTCCATCAGCTGGGCTGAAAAATTAAATTTCTTCTCCTTACACACTCGGCTCTGCCAGGGAGAAGCCCAGGCTCCTATCAGGCATTCCCAAATTCTCCTGACAAAATGGAATAATCAGGGCTGGTCTCTGACCTGCAAGCCCAGGTCTGTCCTAGACAGAGAACTGGAAAAGCACCCAGATTCCCAGGAGGAATCAGCGTGGATATTGATGGGATTTTTGAAGTCTGAATTTTGGAAATCTCCCCATTCCAGACCTCAGCCCGTGCTCAGCTCTGAGCAGTTCATCAACACCTGCCCCTAGCCAAGGGGGATCTACTTCCCAAGGGATCCTGGTGTGGAACACAATTCTCTGGGGAGATCGGATTCACTGTCCTGCTTCCCAGGTGGAGAAATTCAGGCAGAAGTAAATAAATGTCTGGTTTGAATTCATTTAACAGAGCCGGGGAGCTTCCAGGAGCCTTGGGATTTAACCCTTTCTGCTCTGAGATGGTGGGGAGGGCTGGGAATGTGGCTTCACCTGCAGAACCACCTCTGGAACAGGAGATGAGCTGCCAGGAAACAGCAGGTGCTGTGGGAGCAGAGCCTGGAGCCACATGTTGGCCTTCCCTGGGGCCCAGGAGGGCTCCTGGCTTTGCTGAGTTGGCATCAAACCCTGCAGCACCTTCTGAGACCCCCCAGGAACCCCTGGGGACTCCCCACAATGAGACCCCCAGGATGCCAGAGCCCCTGCCACAGGCACAGAGTGACCTCAGGGCACACCAGCAGCACGTTGTCACCTCCATGGCCAGCACAGAGTGACCTCAGGGCACACCAGCAGCACGTTGTCACCTCCATGCCACACAATACCTCAGCAACCCACAGCACGTTGTCACCTCCATGGCCAGCACAGAGTGACCTCAGGGCACACCAGCAGCAGATGTCACCTCCATGGCCAGCACAGAGTCACCTCAGGGCACACCAGCAGCACGTTGTCACCTCCATGGCCAGCACAGAGTCACCTCAGGGCACACCAGCAGCACGTTGTCACCTCCATGGCCAGCACAGAGTCACCTCAGCACACTCCAGCAGCAGATGTCATCTCTGCTGGCCACACATTCTTCCATATAAAGCCTCAGCAGAGGTTGCTGCAGGTTATTTATGGTCCCTCACACACATGGGGCTGCCTCAACCTCAAAACCTGTGAGGTTTTCCCTCTCTGAAACACAAACAAGAGCTTCTTGTTCAGAGCAGGCTCTGCATGGCCCCTCCAGCCTCATCCTGTCTTGGGCTCACAGCACACCTGGATTTGATCTGTAGCTACCTGGACATCTGTTGGCTTTTCTGTGTTTCCCTCTGGCTCTGGAGCAGCCAGGAGGTTGATGGGAGCAAGCTCAGCAAGCAGCTCAGCACCACCTGGGCATTCAATCCACTTTTTAAAGCCATTTCTCTGTTGTAAGTAGCCCTGGCCCTCTGCCTGTGCCACATCCTTCGCTCAACTAGCCCTAAATCAAATTATCCCTTCCTCTCTCCAGGTAGAGCCAGGCCAGGCATCCAACTACCAGGAAATTAGCTCCATGGAGGGGGGAAACCCAGAGAGACCAGGATTTTATCCCAAATTCCCTGAGTTGGAGCAACCCCCCAGCCTGCTGTGGGCACCACCATCCCAGTGCAGCCCTGGGATGTCAGAGATGATGGGAAGGAGGAAGGCTCTGGCCTGGGGAGTTCTCCCTGATGGATTTATGGAGACAAAAAGCACAGGGGGGGCGTGCAAGGACAGCCAGGTGCTGCCTCAGCCTGCCAGTCACATCCGATTACCTCCAATGTCAACAGCACGTTAAACCCCAAAGCCCAGCAAGGAGACCAGGGCCAGGGCACGTGTTACACCAGGATGTCGATCCGGGCTGAAATTTCATGAAAAACCCAAGAGATCGACCTGTAAATGGCTCGGTTCCAGTCGGGAGAGTGGAGTTATTTCCAAACAGAGAGCGAGCAGCTGGGAACAAGGCAGTGTTGGGCTCAAGGACAGGCACAGAAAGGAAGGAGCCGGCATTGCTGTAAAGAGGTTGGAGGGGTTTAACTCTCGCTAAGTGAATCCTTTCGTGTCTCCACGCTGGGAAAATGTCTCCCAGCAGAGCTGTCTGTGGAATCGCTGTCAGAGCCGACCCCGACCCCGACCCCGGCCGGCGCCAGCCCCGGGGAGAAGAAGAAGCCCCCTCGGAACCCCCTCGGCCCGGCTGGCGCTGGGAAGGGCCGGGGCTGCGCCTTTCATATGCAAAGAGAGGAAGGGGGGGATGGGAAAGGAAACTGAAACCGATCCTACCTCCTTCTCCGAGATGTAAAGCTGATCTCCCTTCAGAACCACATAACGGTTTTTCCAGATTTCCCTAAAAATGCCTTTCCCGCAAAATTTCCGCACCCAGCCGACCTTCTCCGGCTGCGCAGGTTGCTGGTTTCCATCCTGGTTCCCCTAACACAAAGGGGAGAGGGAAGAAAATGGGGGGAAAACCGCGATTATTCTTGGTTTTACACTCCTTTTCTCCCCCCACCCCACTTCCCTCTTTGCCCAACTTTTGTCTCCCCCTCCCTCCGGCCCCTCTCTCCGCCGACGCCGGGACCGAGTCCTTCCCCGGGGTCACTCCACGGGGATTTTTGTGCAGGAGCAGCATCGGGAGGACGCTGCGAGGAGCGGGCAGGGTTCTCTCCGTGGTTATATAAGCCAGGCCGGCTTCTCTATCGCCTCATCCAACGGGCATTTACCCGTGGAAAGGGGAACAGGAGGGGGATGGGCGGAATTTAAACCAGCTGGGGTTTTATATTGCGGTGAAAATGGCATTTTGGAGCTTTTTTTTATCAGCAATTAATCCAAGAGGTGAAATCTATGGGTGGTTTATATCAGAGGTATCTCCGTAGGCAGCGATGGGTGCAGCACACACACAACACGGCAAAGAGCGAGGGATTGATGGTGCCTCCGGATTTTATCGTTTCCTTGTGTTCCAAGATGAAAACTGCCTGCCTACATCACCCAGTGGCTGAGGCGGCTGCGGGAGGCAGGAGGGGCACAGCAGGGCCTGGAGCAGGGCTTGGGTCTCTTTGGGGGTCTGTGCGCTTTCCGCGGGGGGAGCAGAGGCGAAGCGAAGCGAAGATCCAACCCCCCCCTCCCCAAAACATCCAGGAGCCTCCCTCACCCTCCCTCCCCCCCCGGCCAAGAAGCGATTCTCTACTCACCCTTTTTGCAGAATTATTATTTTTTTTCATCGTTCCTCGGTGCGCTCCGAGGCGATTTTGGGGCGGGGGTCGCAGAGGGGTTCCCGCGACCTCCTGGCACGGGGGAATACCCGGGATCCGCGCTGCCTTCGCCGCGCGTGGCTCAGGGCCCCTCTCCCGTTACACGGAGCCCGGTCCGGTGCTCTGAGCCATCGCCGCCGCCGCGTCCCCCCCCGCCGCCACCATCCCGCAGCTCGGGGGGCTGCGCTGGGCTGCGCCGGGCTCCCGAGCTCCATCTATAGCCGCACGCCCGTGACGTCGGGGTTCGCGGCACGGGGCGAATCGCAGCCCACGAGGGTTTTGCTTCTTTGTCTCTGACTCAAGCGGGGACACGGGGCCGTGGGGAAGCGGGAGAGGGGCGGGCGGTGCCTCGGATGGTGTTCCCCATCGGGGCATAGCCGCGTTCCCGGCGGTGTCGTGGGTCACCGGGAAACTTTGTAGGAGAGGGAAAAGCAGCCGGGTGGTACTGGGAGGGTTTTGTGCCCTAAAGGTGTTTGGAAGTGGGAAAAAATCCCTCTGGGAGATTTCCTGGGGAGGGGTCGCTTCTAGCACGGAGGGTCTGACAGCCAGGATTTAGTTGGATTCACAGCGTGGCTTCCAAAAATGAGGAGACACTCAGTGTCCTAAAAAATGCCCTTATTTGGCTTATTTTGTCTGTCGCCTTCATGTCCTGCGAGGAACAGATTGATGCATCGTCCATCAGGGGATCAGCTTTCCAATGACAGCGTCCATCCCGTCCCTGGACATCCCCCACCCCTGATTTCAAGTTGTAGTTTCACCCCAGTACTCTGGAATTAATGCACCCAGAGTCCTAGGGATGTACTTGGAGCATTTCCAGAGCTCCTGTGAGTGTTTGTATCCCATTCTGAGCATTGGCATTTTTGCCACGAGCTGGGGACTCACTGCATACCTGACAATACCTGGGACAGAGACACAAATCACTCTCTGCACCAAATCCAGGGGTTGCCTTTTCCTCCTGTGCCTTTGCAATCCTGAACTCCACGGGGCCAGGGACCAGGATTTGCCACCTGTGTGCCTCAGTTTCCCCTTTTACCCCAAAGCTTGCTCCAGGCAGGGCTGGTGGCAGAGGGGCAGATGAACCATGCTGGCTGCCCAGAGCCCCCAGCGTATCCCCAGGACATCACACAACCTGCCAGTTGATTTAATGACATTTTCCCTTCCAACTGCACTTGTCCATCCTCACATCCTGTTTTTTGGTGGCCAGGGCCTGCAGAGCACCGGCTGGTGGCCAAGAGCAGATGGCACAGAGCTGGTGGCAGTGGGACAGCTCTGCTGTGCCCGTTGCATGCAGGGCCCACGCTCTTGCCAAATGTCCTCTGGTGCCAGGGAAGTTGCCCTGAAGCCACAGCAGGTAACAACACACCTGCACACATCCCTGGGAGCGGGAATTCAGCTGCACTTGGAATCCTCAGGCTGTTCTGCCAGTGAGTCACGCTGTGAAGGATGTGACCAATGATTCAGTGCTGGAAACATCAACAATCTACATGGAAGGAAGGAGATAGGAGGGAACCCATCTCCCATTTCTGTACCAGGAACAGGAGGCTGCACTTCCAGCAGCGAGGCTGCTCCCCAGTGGCACAGGTGACATGGGCAGTGCAGCTTTTCATCCCCAAAAGCCTCTCCAAGGTGTGTTTGTGTCTCTCCCTGTATCCACATGTCCCCTTTGCTACCCCTGGCAGCTGTAGCTGCTCCTTGTGCTGCTCCGTAACAAACAGTTGCCAAAATCGCCTCTTCTTGCAGAGCAGATCAGCAAACTCTTGGTTTATTTATGTATTTAACACCCCCCACACAGCATTTTGCCTCTGGATATCAAGTGTGAAGCTGCTGCCTGGAAGTTTAATTAGGACACATGCTTTTCTGTGGCTCTGACAACAGTTACATCACTGGTGTCTGGGGAAGGGGCTGGGGGCTGCCCAATATCCTCTGACAGCTCCCCTCTCTTGGGGTCTCAGGCTGTCAGACACCTGAGGCACCTGTAAGGGGCGATTCTTACAGCTCTGCCTGTCCCAACAACCCAAAATTCACTAAAAATTTGGTGCCCACCCAGTTCCACCCCTGGCTGTGGGCAGAGAACACCCCCAACACAGGCTGTGCCCCCTCCTCCCTTCCCAGAAGAGCTGCCCAGGTCCCCTCCTCCCTGCAGGGCTTTGCTCTCTCCCACATCAACAGGACTTAGTTGTGATGCCAAGATAATTCCCAGGGATTTAGGAGCTCATTTCATTTGATCTGGCTTGTTAATTCCCAATCAAGTGCTGATTAGAGGCCAGGGAGCAGAGCTGGAAACACACTTGCAGGTTCCTTGGTGTGGTCCTGGAGGGGAGCAAAAGCTCCTGTGGAGGCTCAGGCTGTAACTGCACCTTGTGGCCTTGGGAAAGGGAAAGTGGGAATCATCTAGCAGACAGATTTGGCCAAAGTGGGGGATTTAATAGGATTCAACATATACAGACAACAGCAAAGGGCTCCTGTGCCCACCAGCCACAACCCCACAGCTGCTCCCCCTGCCTGGGGCTCCTCATGGGACTCATCCAGTGTGTCCTGTGAAGAGCCAGGAGCTGCAGGGATTCAGGGGCTTTCCCAGGCTCTCCTCAAGGTGACCATGCCACTCCTGGAGCTGTTTGTGAGGGGACAATGAGGAGCTGCAATGGGGGCACATCCTGGGTGTTGGGTTAGCGCCAGTTCCAGCATTCGCTGCCATTCTGGGTGTGGAGGGGAAGCTCCAGCGGCAGGGCAGGAACATCCTGCTCTGCTCTGCTCTGGGAAAGCTCTGAATGTGCAAAAAAACACCCCTCATTTCTTCAGGATTCACCGTCTGCTGGACCTTGGTGGGACTTGGGAGCTCTCAGTGCTTCGACCGCGGAATCCTGCGGCTGTGACCTCCTCCAGGAAGCTGCTGGGAAAGCTTCAGGTCAGTGGAACAAGGGCCAGAGGGGCTCATGGCACCCTGACACTTGTCCCAGAGGTGTCCAAGGCCTGAGGGGCTGTGATTGTCCCCAGCACAAGGCTCAGACCTGCTGGCATCACCCACCCATGGCTGGGAGCAGCTCCCAAAGGCAGGAATGCTCCCAGCTGGAAGGATCCTGCCCGAGGATGGTTCCTCTGGCAATGAGACACCACGGCCATTCCCAGGCTGACTCATCCCTCAGTGTGCTGATCAGGTGATCTCAACAGCAATGCTTCAAAAAATACCCCAAAAGATAAAGAAATACAAACCAAGATATGCCACAAAAATCCTACAGAAATGAGATTCCCCTAAACTGGGGCTGGAGCAGCTCTTCCTGCTCAGGGTTGTGAATCTTGAGGGGTTTGAAAAATAGGAAAACCCTCAAATCTCCTGCAAAACCCTGCAGCAACACCCAGCTGTGAGTGCCATCAGACACAGCTGGGAGAGGGCACGGCCAGGGCACTGCCCACGGTGGCACCAGCTCTGGCACAGGCTCTGGCACCTGGCTTTGTGTTCCAGCCTGAGCTCTCCCTCCTCCAGGTTATTTTTAGGCACTAGAACCAGGCAGAACTGAGCTCTGGCAGGGAATGACTGGTGCTTTTAGGGTCTCTGGTTCTGTGCTGTCTGGAGCAGGTTGTGCCTGTGACCAGTGACACCTCGGGGTCCCTCAGCACGGCCTCTCTGAGCACATTCCCAGTCTGGAGTGACTGAAGGAACGAGCCAAACTCCCACCTACCCTCCAAAAATGAGCTGCACCACAGCACAACCCCCCACTGCTGAGGCTGCTGCTCCAAGGACCCTGCAGATCCTGCAGGAACAGCTGAGGACCCAGCACAGGCATCTGCAGGAGCCTCCACAGCTGCTCCACCCAAGCAGGGCCTGCAGATGGAAGTCCCAGGAGAAATGAGCCTTGTGCAGTCACAGGAGGGTCCCCAGGAGCATCCAGTGCCACCAGTGTGGCTCTAACTGGGTAACTGGGTCAGGCCCCACATCCTGGGATTAGTCCCAGCAGGTTTGTCTCAACCTGCCCAGGATGAGTCAGCCCCAGCACCAGATGTTCCTGGCAACTCTTCTGATCCGATTATCGATCCTTTGTAACCCTTTCTCCTCCAAACCCTGTGGAATTGCTCTGGAATCCCTGGGAGCAGAGCAGATTCTCCATCCTTTGGGCCACCCCTCTGGGCCCACAGATGTTGGTCCCAGTTCCAGCAGGGAGGAGGAACAATGGGAGCAGGATTTAGGTGCTTACACGGCTGCTCTGTGCATTAACACCCAAATCCCCTTGTTTCTGGTGACATATCTGCCCTAATCCCACAGGAATCAGCAAGGCCATGGATTATGTGAGGGGTTGGGACACACTAAAACCTGGCTTTCCTTGTATGGATGTGCTGAGATATCCCTGATCCTAGAGCACTGTGCTGGAATCGTGGATAACAGTGGACAGGAGACAGCTTTATTGTCCTTCCATGCTCAGGGAAACCTTACCCAAGAGAAAATGGATCATTTGGGACAGGGCTGTTTCAGAACAGGCCCCTTGCTGTCCTCCCCAGGCAGGACCAGGCCACATCCAGCCCTTCCTTTTATTTTCTTTTTTTTTCCCCCCACTTCATTCTTTGAAATGCAAATTTGGATACAGAATCCCAGCTTTTCTGTAAATAATTCAGGGACTGCACAGCAGCAGAGCCCAAACCAGCCAGGGTGGCTCCTAGCAGCACCAATCCAAGCAGATCCAATGATGGAGCTGCAGATCCTGAGCTTCAGCAGCAGCTCAGGATTTTCCCACCATCCCACACTGAGCATTGGGAATCTGGAAAGAATTCCTGCTCTCCTGCCTGGCCAGCAGCAAGCTGTGCTGATGGGAAGCAATTCTCACCTTGGCCTGAATTCTTTCCTGGGTCCAAAGTGAGTAATTTGGGTTCAGGAAAAGTTATTTGTATTTATAAACTAGGAAAAGTTATTTGTATTTATAAATCAGGTATTTCCCACTGGGAATTCCATACTTACAGGGATCTTTGCCCACCTTCAGCAAAGCAGCTGCAGGTTCATTCAGTGCTGAATTCCCATGTGCTGCCCTGGCTTCCCAGTGTTATAACCTAGAAAAACTCTGTGGAAAACTCTCCTTGCCTGCCCTTGAACTCATGGAAATTCAAATTAAACCTCCAGCTCAGCGATCTGTCCCTGAGCCACCACGAGCAGAGCTGGCTCCAGAGCACTGACACCCATTTGCACGTGGGGATCTCCCAGGTATCCCAAACTCCTGCTGTGCCAGCAGTTCCACGGGCAGGCTCTGCACAGGGGTGGATTTTACCTCCTGGTGTTGTGGATGGTGGTGCCCCCCAGGACGATGCGGACGCCGGGGTTGGAGCGGTTCAGGTTGAACACAGCCAGAGCCTCCTCGTAGGTGGCCCCTCCAATGAGGAACACAATGATGTCCTGAGGTCTGGGATAAAAGCACAAATCATGGGATGGTTTGGCTTGAAGGGACCTAAAAGCTCTCAGGGACACCCAGCAGAGCAGGTGGATCCAAGCCCTGACAAACCTGGCTTTGGACAATTTCTGGGATGGAGCAGCCACAAATATTGAGTTGGGATTAGACAAAGCCAAGGATAAATCCTGCACCTTGGAGGCAGAGATCCATGATCCTGAGGGTGCCTCCTCTAGACCCTCCCTCATCCCTGTGATGTGGAGCTGAAAACAACCCACTAAATTCCCCAAAACCTCTCCTGAGCTTTCACTCCAGCAGCACCACCCCGATCCCCGTGGATCCATGTGCCATGTTTAATGCATGATCTGCTGGGGCTGGGAAATCAGGATCGATTCTGGAGTCAGGCAAGGACACAGAGCTGCCTTGGAGCTCCCAGGCTGATGAGGAACTGCCAGGATTTGTGCCTCAGTTCACCTGAGGGGACATTTCCCAGCCAGCAGGGAGATGTGGGATGGTCGAGAGAAGCCAAGCAAGAGGAAGGAGGAAAGGATGGAGCCTTCCTCCATCCCAACACAAACTCAGTGTGCTGGGCACATTCTGCTTTCAAGTGAGAAGCTCCTTCCCTCTCCTGTAACCACCCTCCCAATCCCTTGGAAGGACCAACACCAGGGATTTCCTTCTTGGATCACTGCATGGACAGCACGACCTGGAGCAAAGCTGCTCCTGCCTGGCTGGGACACAGGCACAGAGGGACAATGTTGGCCACTAGATCTCCATGGATCCCCACACCACTTCCACCCTGCCCAGGGGGATGTGGGAAAGCAGGGAAAACTCTCAAAAAGGTGAGATCAGTCATTTCCCAATGTGATCTGTATCAGCACTAAGCACCCAAAGCCTGTCTCCTCAGAGTCTGGGTTAGGTCTGCATGGCCTTCTCCAGCAGGATCCCACTTCCAGTGGGAACAGTTCTGGCTCAGGCAGTCCCCAAACATCACAGAGCCACCTCTGCTGAGTGAGGGCTTCATCCTTCACCTGAGCCACCCATCAGGAATGGCACATCCGAGCCAGGATGAGACACACCCCAGTCCTGGGAACATTCCTGGGGATACAAGACCTCTACAATCAAGAGATTTCTGCACCAAGCCCCAGCTCTGTTCACCATCAGTCCCACCCTGCTGTGGGGACAGTGTTGGGGACAGCAGGGACGTCCCAGCTGCTGTGTCCCAGTGCAGGCTCTGCCCCAAAGGCCCCACGTACCTGTCCCGGAGTGTGTTGGGGCCCAGGTAGGGATATTGGCTGTCCTTGAGCTTCCCCTTGATGAGCTGGTCCAGGGTTTCCTGGAGCAGGGGCTGGTGCTGGGTGTACACATTCTCAATGCCCTGTGGCCAGAGAGAAGCTCCTTAGGAAGTGGCCCAGCTTAGGAAGGAGGATCAGCAGGTTCTACCCCTGAATTTAGGATTGAGGAGCTCACTCCTGTTGTTCTCAGTGCAATCAGGCCCTGAAGCCACTGAGTGCATTCCTGCTAGCCCTGCTCCTCCTCTGGGCTGCAGTTTTGAGTCTGTCCCCATTTCCTCAAGGAATTTTGGTACCTTCAGGCCTTTGAGGAACTGCTTGGTGATGGCCACGGCGTCCTTGGGGCTGAACAGGTCACTGCCTCGCACCCGCTTCCCTCCATACTCCACCACGGCAGACACCAGCTGTGCAGGGACAGGGCACAGCCCCATCAGCCTGGCACCCCCTCCAGGCTGTGGTGAGGTGCAGACACCTCATGGGGACAAGGAGCCATGGAGATGATCCCAATGGAACCACACATGGAGGTGAGGGGGCAGAGCAGCAGCACCCCCACGCCCCCCAGCCCACCCCGACCCTCCTGCTTGAGGAGAAGCTTCATCTCCATCTCCATCGCCTGCAGCAGCTCCTCCACACGAGGTGACATCATCCCTCTCCTCCACCTCCTCCCCAGCTGCTCCTGGCACTGCTGCCTGTTCCCTCCCTGCCAGCTCCTCTCCATCCCCAGCCCCTCACTGCAGCCACTGCCTGGTGCTGCAGGAGCTGGGGAAAGTGGGGGAGGAAAAGAAGAGAGGAAGCACAGCCCAGGCCCATGGAGGTGCCACATTCCCCTCCCAGCAGGCTCCTGCCATCCCTTCTTTATTAAATCCTTCATAATATCACAGAAATCACAGACTGGTCAGGAGTGGAAGGGACCCCTGGAGTCCAACCCCCACTCACTAATTCCTGGGCTGCAGGATTGGACTTCAACCCCAAACCAGCTGGAGTCATTCTGCCTCATTTGCACTGATTTAGGGAACGGAAATCGAGTCACTTACTTAAAACACCTTTTAAAGCCACCCCCACAGGTCCCAGGCGAGCTCAGAGCTCTGTGCAACAAGACAGCCCTGGGCTGACCTGGAGCAGGCAGGTTTCACCCCAAACAGCAGAGACTCCCCCATCCTGTGGGACATTTGGGGTACCTGCCCCACTCCGGGGTTACCTGGTGGTACCTGCCTCCCATCCTGTGGGACATTTGGGTACCTCCCCCCATCTTGCCCCACCCCAGGGTTACCTGGTGGTACCTGCCCCTGTCCTGCCCCACCCCAGGGTTACCTGGTGGTATCTGCCCCCGTCCTGCCCCACTCTGGGGTTACCTGGTGGTATCTGGCCCCGTCCTGCCCCACTCTGGGGTTACCTGGTGGTATCTGCCCCCGTCCTGCCCCACTCCGGGGTTACCCTGGTACCTGCCCTGCCCCGGGGTTATTTGTCCTGTCCTGCCCCGCCCCGGGGTTACCTGGTGGTACCTGCCCCTGTCCTGCCCCACCCCGGGGTTACCCCGGTACCTGCCCCACCCCAGGGTTACCCCGCGGTACCTGCCCCGCCCCAGGGTTACCCTCGTACCTGCCCTTGCCCCCCGGGGTTACCCTTGCGGTACCTGCCCCCCCGGGGTTACCTTGCGGTACCTTCCCCACCCCGGGGTTATTTGTCCCGTCCTGCCCCACCCCGGGGTTACCTTGCGGTACCTGCCCCGCCCCGGGGTTACCTTGCGGTACCTTCCCCACCCCGGGGTTATTTGTCCCATCCTGCCCCACCCCGGGGTTACCTTGCGGTACCTGCCCCGCCCCGGGGTTACCTTGCAGTACCTTCCCCACCCCGGGGTTATTTGTCCCGTCCTGCCCGCCCGGGGTTACCTTTGCGTACCTCCCACCCCGGGGTATTGTCCCCGCCCTGCCCCCCGGGGTTACTTGTCCGTACCTGCCCCGCCCGGGGTTACCTTGCGGTACCTTCCCCACCCGGGGTTATTTGTCCCATCCTGCCCCACCCCGGGGTTACCTTGCGGTACCTGCCCGCCCGGGGTTACCTTGCAGTACCTTCCCCACCCCGGGGTTATTTGTCCCGTCCTGCCCCGCCCCGGGGTTACCTTGCGGTACCTGCCCCGCCCCGGGGTTACCTTGCGGTACCTGCCCCGCCCCGGGGTTATGTCCGTCCTGCCCCACCCGGGGTTACCTTGCGGTACCTGCCCCGCCCCGGGGTTACCTTGCAGTACCTTCCCCACCCCGGGGTTATTTGTCCCGTCCTGCCCCGGCCCGGGGTTACCTTGCGGTACCTGCCCGCCCCGGGGTTACCCTGCGGTACCTGCCCCTGTCCTGCCCCAGCCCGGGGTTACCTTGCGGTACCTGCCCCGCCCCGGGGTTACCCTGCGGTACCTGCCCGCCCCGGGGTTATTTGTCCCGTCCTGCCCCGCCCCGGGGTTACCTTGCGGTACCTGTCGCTGCCGCCGCGGCCGCGCAGCTCCTCCAGCAGTGCCGGCAGGCCGCTGCTGGCGTGGCGCTCGAAGCGCAGCGCGTAGAGCATCACCAACCGCGCCGCGTCCAGCTCCGACAGCCGCGGGCTCTGCAGCAGCCGCCGCACACTCTGCGGGACACACGGCACTGCTCAGCCTGGGGGACGGGGTGACAGACACCTTCAGCGCCGTCACTGCCTTATCAGTCATTTATCGGTCACTTATCACTTCTCAGGCCGGTTTCACTGCCCAGCAACTGCCACGGGCAATGCAGGAGGATGCAGTTGTGGTACAAACCCCACAGCCTGGCTCCTCAGGTGTTTCACAGGAGGATTTACTGGAGTACAAGTTGGTTTTGGGTCTTTCCGTGGAACTGGGAATTCACAACCCACCTCTGATGGGTCCTGAGCCCCTTGTGGTGCTGCAGGAGGGGGAAGTTGTGCACAGGGACTTAGAGACACCTCCAAGCTCTACCTGGGTGTTTCCAGCTCCACCCCAAAGGTTCCACCACTATACTGGCTGCAAAAAAATACCCCAGGCAATCCCTCCAACTCCATTTCCTTTTTGGAAGGTGCAAGGCAGAGGCATCAAAGTCTCAGCAAACCTTTGGATGTGAGATGTGGAGGAATAAACTGCACATTTGGAAGAAAAGGAGGGAAGGAGTTAAAGCATGGAAAGAGAGATCTCAGCTACAGGAAAAAACAGGGATCTGTTATCACTCCTGATCTGCTGCTGGATTCACCACCCTGGCCCAGATGTTTGTTGGCATCTATTTAACTGATTCTGACTAAAAACAGCATAAAATCCTGGCTGTGAGGAGGATCAAGAGGAATTTCACCATTCAAGGTCAGGAATTCACCTGTGAAGGGAGAGCCAGAGCCCCAGGGAGGTTCCTGTGCTGGCAGTGCCAGGAGCAGCAGGAAGCAGAGAACAGAAAACCCATTGTCCATGGGAGGAGCTGGGATTCCAACCCTCCATTCATGCTCTGGGTCAGGGTTAATGAGAGCCCAGGGCAGGAAGAACCCAAATGTCCCAGACTGGGGAGGGGCTAAGGCCACCAGAGATCCAACAATCCCTGAAATGACATCAGGGGAGAACAATTCCACCCTTATTCCAGGCTCTGGCTGCTGCTTCTTGTGCCGTGGCCTTGCCCTTCTTGCTGCCATTGGGAGCTGCAGCAGGGAGAGCCCAGGGTGGCTGCAGGGACAAAGATCCCACCCACAGGGGTTTCCATTTACTTCCAAGCTGCTGCAAATCTCCCAGTGGCTCTTCAGGCACACGGCTGGAAGGAAACTGAGGCAGCATTTCTGCTCTAAAACTGCAGAAATGGTGTTTGTGTAGAGCAGGAGCAAGGTGACCCCAGAAACACCAGGATTCACCTGGCACCAGCTCTGTGCTGTGTATATTCCATCAAAAATCACAGCTCACAGCACAGGGAGGGAGCAGACTGGGAATATTTGACTTTTAAACCACAACAACCTGAGCTGGAGACAGTGATACAGCATGAGGACCTCAGAGGCTGCTTCCAGCAAACACATTCCTGGCTGCATTCCCAGTTCCATACTCAGCCATGTAAATCCTGCCAGACACCAGCTATGGAATCCCATCCCTACCCTCCCTGCTCCAGAGGGATGGGAGCACATTCCATCTCTGGGGACGGGCCAGCGTTACCCCCTCAGCCCCCACCTCTGCAGTTCAGAGCCACAGAGGAGGGCAAAAAACTGATCTCAAAGCTGCTGGAGACGCTTTTCCTCATTTCCCAGTCCCTCTGCTTCCCCAGTGCCATGCAAGGGTCTGTTACATGTTGGGAATCCCCCTCCACTACTGGAAATCAAGGAATCATTTCTCAGAAGTGAGAATTGAGACTCTCCAACCCTGCTCTGAGCTGCTGTTGAACACCAGCCCAAATCCATCACCACTGACTCTGCCAGACCCTGCTCTGCTCACAGCACAAGGGGCCACACTCAGCTGTCACAGAGCCTCCCTCCAGCTTTTCCAGGCCTCTCTGCCAAAAGAAATCTTGGATTTAGGGGTCTTTCTAGTGGCTTTTCTTAAAAAAAATAGGTAAAGGCAATTCCATGGATTCCAGCTCTTCTCCTGCCCAGCAAACACATCAGCTCCTGCAGAGCATCTGAGGTTGTTTTATCCTGGTGCCTGCCAGAAACCAACTGGCTGAATATAAAGAAAGGATGTTGGATTGTGGGATGCAAGGACAGGATTTGCAAAGATGCTTCTCAAGCCAGTTATTAACCATGACTCATTCCCATCTGAGCAGCAATTCCACACGCAGTGTCCCTCCCCACAGGGAGCTCCCACTGCCTCCCAGCATCAAATCCCCCCTCCCCAGGCAGAGATGGGATGAAATCCCCCTGATCCAGAGGCAGGATGGGTACCTGGAGGGCACTGGAGTGGTCACTCTGGCAGGCCAGCTCCTGCTCCACCTCGGACACCTCCAGCAGGTTCCGCTCGGCCACGAGCCGGGACAGCTCCCCCACCACTGTCACGTGCTTGGACACTGTGCCTGACATCTTCTTGAACTGAGGGTAGTTCTCCACAAAGGCCTGTGAGGGGAAACTGAGGCAGTGGGTGCTTCCAGGGAAAAGCAGGAGAAGGCAGAAGATGGGTGCAGCCAGCCATAAATTGTACAAATTCACAGCAATTCTCTGCAGGTGTGCAGAGGATCAGACCTTGATCCCAGGAGCCCACAGGAGATTTCTGGGAGGGATGTGCTTTTTATTTACTCCTAACATTAAAGGATGGGACACAGCTGGGATGGACTTTGTCTGTACCTTCATATCTGCTATGGACTCCAGCTTCTGCTGCTCCTTTGGCTTCCTCCTCTGGAAATCCTCCATCAGGTTCTTGATGTTGGTGCCAATCTCAGCGAAGTTCAGGTACATGTTCTGTGTGGAACAAGATGGGAAGCACAGGGAAACTCATTTGACCAAGGAAGAGCCTTGAGCAGCTCGGAGAAGGTGACTCCATCCCCCAAAATGCAGCAGGCTTTGAAACCAAATGACAAACACATTTTCTAGGACGTTATCTCGCATCAGATGACACTGCTGACAGTCACAAACGGCACATCCTCACCCTGAAGGGTGCCAAAATCCTCCAAAATCATGGGGAGGCTCCTTTCCTGTGGCAAACCCCCAGATGTGAGTGCTGGTGAAGCCCCCCTGGACACCTACATTGGCATAGAACTCATCGTTCTCAGCTGACAGGACGACCTCGCGCAGGTCCTTGCTGATCCCCGGCACGCGGGACAGGTCGATGCGGTTGTTGTTGATGCCCAGCAGCTCGTGGACCATGGCCTGGTACGTCCACTGCCAGGGGAAAGGGAGGCAAAGGGATGACCTTGGTGAGACACAGCACTGGGAAATCAATGGAGTTCAGCTGAAGCCAGCCAGAGCTGCTCCTGCTACCCCAGGACACGCAGCAGAGTTTGGGAGTGCGTCCCTCAGAGCAGCCAGGGCATTCTGATCAAAATAAACATTACTGGTAAATAATCAGATGGGGAGACACTGCCCCCCTCCAGGGCCATTCCAGAATCATGGGATGGTTTGGGTTGGAAGGGACACTAAACCCACGGCAGGGACACCTCCCACCAGATCAGGAATTCCTGCAGGAACCTTCAAAAGAGACTGAAGAGGGATGGGGATTAACATTCCTGTTCCATCACCTCTGTTGGCCACCAAACCCCCAACTTTCTGCCCAGGCAGGGAGAGGTCCCACAGTTCCACTGCAGAATTCCCTACATGCTCCACTGGCAGGAGCATTTCTGCACATCAGGAGTTTCTATTTTTATCCTGAGAAGTCTAAAAATAACCCAGAGAGAACAGAGACAGCTGATCAGAGCCCTGCCCTGGCCAACACTCCATTTACATCCCCGGGAATCTCTTTGGGATAGGAAATCCTGAAACAGCAGATAATGCCTGATGCTGAGCACAATCCTAAACACCACAAACCAGGTGTGGGCTGGGCTGTGACAGCCACACCCCTCTGTGACACAGATGTCACCTCCAGCTCCTGCAGAACTGGCGTTACAGCTGATCCCAGAGCTGCTGGGAACCCCACGGAAATGAAGGGAGACCAACAGATCCTGCCACAATCTGCAGCACAGCATGGAACAAATAAATCCAACAGCTCCCAGCAAATCCAGCAGCCATCAATAACAGAGGGAGACTCAGCAGGGCAGGGTCACTCAACAGCCCCACAAACAACCCTTGGGAAAGGCCCTGCCAAGCACTGGGGCTCCAGAAACCACATGGAAGTGCTGGTGGCCCCATTTCCCAGTGTGCTGGGTCCATCTGCCACTGAAGTCAGCACAAACAACCCCCACTCAGGTCTGGAAAACCTAGCCAGGGGATAAAAGAGGGATTTTGCAGCGATTGGAGGTGGGAAGCAACACTTTCCTCTACTACATCCAACCATGACCTGCCAGGGGTTGAAGTGCAGCTGCTGCAGGGCTCCCCAGCCTGGCACACCTGGGTGTGACTCACCTGGTTCAGCAGGGGGGTGATGGCATCGTCCGAGCGGTCCAGGATGACGAGCAGGGGAGGGACCTCGGTGCGCCGGAAATCAAACAGCTCGTACTCCTTCGTGATCACTTGCTGTGGAGAAATGGGGGAAAAAAATTGGGAAAAATCCCACTTGAACACCAGGAAAAGGCTCCATCTTAGAGTGGATTTAGGCACAGAGGGATGGGAGGGTGAAAGCCCAATTCTGCTGCTTGGTCTGCACTGCCAGGGAAGGAGCTGAAGGCTCCAGGAAACTGGGATACTGCTCCCAGGAATGTACAGGGAGCAGAGTGGGACATGACCAGTGCTGGAGTAACTGATGGAATTCACAGGAGTTGACTGAAAACAGGTGTGGGATTTTTGGGGTCCCCAGATGAGGTGAGGAATGAGGCATCTGACTCCATGTTCTTAGAAGGCTTATATTATATATTACATTATATATATTACATTGTATTATATATTTTATATTATATAATAGATAATATATAATATACTAAATATATTATATTATATATTGTATTATAGAATGCTGTAGTAAACTATACTAAAGAATAGAGAAAGGATACAGACAAAAGGCTACAAAAAATGATAATGAAAACTTGTGACCTCTTCCAGAGTCCTGACACAACCTGACTGTGATTGGTCATGAAGTTAAAACAATTCACATGAAACCAACCAAACAGCCACCTGTTGGATAAACAATCTCCATACCACATTCCAAAACACAAGAGAGGCAAATGAGATAATATTGTTTTCCTTTTTCTCTGAGGCTTCTCAGCTTCCCAGGAGAAGAGACTTTTCCAGAAAACATGACAGCGACAAACAGGTGTTTCCCTCCTCATGTAAAAAACTAAGCAAGACTGAATTCATCCTAAAGGGACAAGCTGTGGGTTGCTCTCACCTTCACACACTCGGCCAAGCGCTTTGCTGGCTCTGAGGAGAGCTGGTAGCGGATCATGGGGCACTTCTTCAGGGACAGGAGCAGAGCAGTGAGCCCCTGGGTTGTCCTGGTGAGCTGAGCCGGGTCCCAGCTGCGGCCCTGGAAGGAAAAGCTGCACCTCACATGGATGCACTGGTCCCAAACTTTCCCACATCCTTGTTTCTAAATCCTGAAGTCTCACAGGAAAGCACAGCTGTGCTGGAGCAGCAGGTACCCAGGGGCTGAACACAAAATCTCCTTGCCAAGGCCCATTCCTCTCTGGCAGCCCCCCCATCACCCCAGGTTATGAGAGCTACACATTGTCAGGTTTGTTGCTGAAATGGCTCCTGAGGTATTAAAAGTCTTTTTTCCCAGCCCCGTGCTCGAGGAAGTGGGGATTCCTTGGTTCTGCTTTTCAAGGTCGTTTATTTTCTCTTATCTATTCCATTCTTTCTCTGACCTGCTGAGGTCTGTCCAGCAGGTCAGTTTGTGGCACACTGACTGCCCTTGGGGCAGTGTTATCTTTTTATACTAAAAACTATGTGTACTTTATTTATTATTTTCCAATACCTATCACCTATGTTAGACAGTCTATCCTACACCAATCCAAAAGTGCCACCATCACAGCAGAAGATAGAGGCCAAGAAGAAGAAGAAGGAGAAAGACAGGACACACCCAGATTCCTCCATCCTGCCTCCTGAACCCCCATTCTGAAAACCCCAAAATTCTACTTTTTCACCCAGTGATAAATTCACTATCATTCTACCGAAACCCTTGTGGCTTGTAACTCCTCACACAAAGTTTTGTAATTGTTTCCATGGGTTAAAATGGAAGGCAAAGGTGTTTTTAACTCTGTGCCAAAGGTGTTTTTAACTCTGAGCCCCCTGCCAGGGTCTGGAGTCCTCCAGGGGAATGTCAGAGGAACAACATATTACCCAAAGCAAGAACAACTCGCCGTGTTCCTACCCGACAGCAGCCCAGCAGGTTCAGGGAGAAGACGTGTGGGTTTACTGCAATGTAGTCACCATAGAACTCCTGGAGAGAGGAACAGGACAATTCTGTGTCTCTGACCAAGCTCCCACCACCCCCTGGACACACTGAGCATCCTTCCTTCCTCCACCCCAAACCCTGCTGACAACTCCCCTCCACCACAGACCCCTGTCCCCAAGTGCCACGTCTGCATGGATCTGAACAATTCCGGCAACTGTGGTTCCACCACTGCCCTGTGCCAGGGCTGAACAACCCTTTCCATGAAGGAATTCTCCTGAATATCCAACCTAAACCTCCCCAGCATTGCTGCAGTGCCCAGCTCTTCATCAGCACCACAAACATGGAATTGCTGACTTTGGAAAAGCCCTTTGAGACCACCGAGTCCAACTGTCCCTCCAGCACTGCCAAGGCCACCACTAACCCATGTCCCCAGGTGCCACATCCACATGGATTTGAACCGGGCAGCACCTTGTGAGACCCCAAAAACAGCAGCAGCTGTGAGAGCCCAGGGCACAGAGAAATGGAAAAGACATTTTCTGTCTTTTACCTCTTCATCCCACATTTGTGTCCATCCCTCCTCCCAGCCAGGCCTGGCATGCACCAGTTGGGAACTGCTCCCAGTGTCTGGCAGCCTGGACCTTTCCCTTTGTTTTTGGATCTCCCTAAAACATCCAAACTTCACCTGGACTTCAGCCACGACCTCCTGCTCATCAGCCTCAGCCAAGGCCTTCACATCGCTCTTGCTGATGACGTTGCTGAAATCTGGGAGGAAACAGGGAAGGGACAGTGGGGCTCCGTGCAGACCCTGTGGGGTGGCAGTCTGACCCCCTCTGGAGCAGGAGAGATCCCACAGAGCCCCTCTAACCCTGCAGGTGTTGGAATCCTGAGCCACCTCTCAGGGATGCTCCCAGCTCCTTCCCTGCCCATCTCCCCAGCGTCCTGCAGAGCCACAATGACATCTAGAGGCCACTTCACCCAGCTCCTGCCATCCTAGGGACTCATTCCTGGCCTGCAGGACTGCACTCCAACCCCAAAGCAGCTGGAGTCATTCTGCCTCATTCCCAAACCCATGGAACATTCAGGACACGTGGGAAGCCCCTGCCTGATACAGCTGGCACAGGAAGGTGCGCTGAGGTGTGGAGCCTGTCCCATCCACACTGGGATTTCCAATTTTATGGAGCTCCAGGACCCCTCCAGGGCTCTTCATACTCACAGATGAAGTAGACGCTGTACTTGGGCCTTCTCAGCTCCTGCACCAGGAGCTCCACGTTCTCCTGGATGGAAACAGCACCAGGGAGAGCAGAGATAAGGAATACGGAATCATGGAATCCTTAGGGTTGGAAAAACCTCTGAGATCTTGGTGTCCAGCCATTCCCCCCAGCACTGCCAAGGCCACCATGGACCCATGTCCCCAAGTGCCATATCCACATGGATCTAAACAATTCCAGCGACTGCGGCTCCACCACTGCCCTGTGCCAGGGCTGAACAACCCTTTCCATGAAGGAATTCTCCTGAAAATCCAACCTAAACCTCCCCAGCATTGCTGCAGTGCCCAGCTCTTCATCAGCACCACAAACATGGAATTAGGGACTTTGGAAAAGCCCTTTGAGACCACTGAGTCCAACTGTCCCTCCAGCACTGCCAAGGCCACCACAGACTCCTGTCCCCAAGTGCCACATCCACATGGATTGGAACAGTTCCCGGGATGGTGGCTCCACCACTGCCCTCTGCCAGGGCTGAACAACCCTTTCCATGAAGGAAATTTTCTGAATATCATCTTAAACCTCCCCAGCACGATTTGAGGCCGCTTCCCCCTGCTCTGCTCCGTACCTTGGTGGGCCTCAGGAAGCAGATGGCCTTGAGGTGCTTCATGGGCTCCCTGTTGGGCGAGTCGAGGCGCTCGAAGAGATAAACCTCTCTCTGCAGGATCTCGGACTGGGTGTACACCACGCTCACGGCGCCGGTCTGCGGGCGGCACGGGGGCAGCGCCCGTCACGGCGGCGCTGGGCCCGGCTCCCGGCCCCGCCGCCCTCCGCGCTCCCGGCCCGGCCGCTCCTCACCGTCTCCCGGTCCATCAGCAACACCTTCATACCGGGACCGCTGTCCTCGATCATTTTGGACACGTACTGCCGGACCGCCAGCACCGCGTTCATCTTGGCGGGGATGCTCCTCTACCGGGCTGCCCCTCACCCGCTTCGGCCTCGCTTCGGCTCTCTCCGGCGCCTCTTCGGGAGTTTCCGGTCTCGCTTCGGCCAGCCTCGGCCCCGCTTCGGCTCCGCCCCGCCCGGCCCCGCTGCCTGCTGGGAGTTGTAGTCCGGCAGCGGGAGCGGTCCCGCAGCCCCCGGTCCTTTCCCTCCCGAGGGGACCCGAGCAGTTGAAGTGGCTCGGGAAGGCGGAGCAGTTTGATACTAAACCCAAACACACTTAAACTCACGCAAATTTACATTAAAACCACACAAACCCGCTCTAACCCGCGCTAAATCCACCCTAAACCAAACCAAATCCACCTAAACCCACCCCAAACACTCACAAACCCCCTCCAGGTCTACCCAAACCACCCCAAATCCTCGCAGACCCACCCAAGCCCCCAGGAGGGCTCGGCACACCGAGGGTCCCCTGGGGTCCCCAAGGACAAAGGACGTGACCCGGTTCCACCGAACCGGGGATGGATCAGAGCTCCGGGAGCAGCCCGGCCCCGCTAATCCCGGAGCAGGACGCTGGGATTAGGAGCTATTCCCGGCGGGACAGAGCTGACCCGGGCCGGGCACTCCCCCGCTGCCAAAGCCCTATTTATAGCAGGGATAACAATTAATTAATGAGTATGTCCTGCCTTTCACTTCCAATTAAGCGGCTCCCCCGTTCCTCTCAGAGTGAGGGACACTTTTGGCGTCTTTAATCCTTCAATTTCCTGCCGAGATTTTAGTTTTCACTTCCAAACGCTTCGAGTCTTCTTTTCTAGAGGCTGGAAATGTACAAACCCCAAAGATTTGAGTGTTTTAAATAGGGATTTACCTAAAAAAAATACAATTCCGGTATTTTCTTTCTTATATTTTTTTATTTCTTGCCAGATTTTGTTTCTCGTATCCAAACTGATGCCTTGAGTGTGTTGGTAGTCCTGGCCAAAGGATACACACAATAATAGTAAATGGTATAAAAAATTGGGATTTAATTGCATCTGATTGATTTCTGGCCTTATTGTTAAATGATTCAGTGTCTGGAAAGTGCTGGTTTAGTTATTGTCCAGTTTCCTTGGAAATGCTTTTGGATTTTATTTGTGAACTAACCAAAGCCAGGGTGTCATCTCTTCTTTAAATGCATCTTTGTCCTTGCTCTCAGGGAAGACAAACCCCTTCTTGTTCCATTTTAATGAAATGAATCACAAACCAAACCTCTGAGGCTTCCTGGCAGGATGTTTATCCCCGGTTTGCAGGTAAAACATTTTAAGCAACTTTTATTCTTCAGAAATTTTACACTTTTCATTCCCCACAGGCTGATTGGTGGGGTGGGAGTGGTTGGAATCATGGAATTGTTTAGGCTGGAAAAGACCTCTGCATTTGCTGTCATTTTTAATTTAAGCCTTATAATTATTTTAAACCTTAATAATTTTAATAACCTCTTTTTAACGTTAATAATTTCAACCTTCTAATTCTTGAATAAGAATCGATTCAAGTATAATTTGTGTAAATAACTCTGATTTAACCTCCCCAGTCACTGCCCCGGGCCTGTCACCACTGCCCAGGCACGAGGACAGACGTTGGTGCCTAAATTGAGGCAATAGGATTGTCTGGGATTATGGCACTGCTATTTTAAGGGGTTGAATTTGGTGTTGATTATTTCAAAAGGGTTCTGCACTCCTGATTCCAAGGAGAAACGGCCAGGGCAGGCTGTGTGGGGCATTGTCCCTGTCCCCATGGCCTTGTCCTGCGTGTGGCTCCGGAGGGAGCAGCAGCACCAAGGCCTCCCCCGGCTCCTCAGGGGTAAACTCACCACAAAATCCTTTAGCTCAGCCTGGGAATGTTTCTAACTGGAGCTGTCGGGAATGAGATGGGATTTTATGATTATTTAACATTGTGCTGACCCCTGGCCATGGCTCCTGCTGGAGCAGGTGGGGAACAGGGGGAGAGGGAATGGGCAGGGATCACTGAGGAGAGCAGGAACATTGCAGAGCACAGGGATCACTGTGGAGAGCAGGAACATTGCAGAGCACAGGGATCACTGGAGAGCAGGAACATTGCAGAGCACAGGGATCACTGAGGAGAGCAGGATCACTGAGGAGAGCAGGAACATTGCAGAGCACAGGGATCACTGAGGAGAGCTGGGATCACTGTGGAGAACTGGGATCATTGTGGGGCACAGGGACCACTCCAGAGCACAGGGAATCACTTTGGAGCACAGGGAACATTCCAGAGCACAGGGATCGCTGTGGAGAACTGGGATCACTGTGGAGAGCAGGGATCACTGAGGAAAACTAGGATCACTGTGGAGGACAAGGACATTCTGGGGCACAGGGACCATTCCAGAGCACAAGGAATCACTCTGGAGCACAGGGATCATTCCGGAGCACAGGGAACACTGTGGAGAACTGGGATCACTCTGGAGAAGAAGGATCACTGTGGAGCACAGGAACATTCCAGAGCACAGGAACACTCCAGAGCACAGGGATCACTGTGGAAAACAAGAATCACTCAGGAGCACAGGGATCATCCAGAGCACAGGGATCACTCAGGAGCACAGGGACCCTCCAGCCCCTTGCTGGCCACCAGAGACACGAGGCAGGATCCGCTGTGAGGACAAACTGTGCAGCCAGCAGGGACAAACCCCAGGCCTGTCCTTTCTGTGCTGGACATTTCCCTGCCCGGCCACACAAACAATCCCTTTGTGCAGGACACAAACAAGGGCAGGTTCCTGGCAGGACACAAAGAATGGATTCAGAATCGGGATCAGCTGAGCTGGGGGCATGACGTGGCCTGTTTGTCACCAGCCCCTGCAGCCCCCGGCCCCCGCTGCCCCAGAACAGGGCCTGGCCCACCTGTGGCACAGGGAATGGCACGGGGAATGTGGGGCCCGGGGAACAGGGAATGGCACAGGGAATGTCATAGGAAATGGCACAGGGAATGGCACAGGGAATGTCACAGGGAATGGCACGGGGAATGTGGGGCCCTGGGAACAGGGAATGTCCCAGGGAATGTGGGGCCCTTGGCACAGGGAGCGGATCCTGACCCCTCACTCTCCAGGCTCAGCATTCCAGCCCCGCTCTGGGGGTGCTCACCCCACAGAAGGGGACACCTCTCAAAGTCTCAGGCCCCATGGTGGCAGGGATTACCGACCCCTTAAATGGCGTCATGGGCCCCCCACAGAGGTCTCAGCCTCCTCATGGGGGTCTCAGACCCCTCACGGGGGTCCCAGGCCCCTCACAGGCGTCTCAGGCCACATACAGAGGCTCTCAGGCCCCTCACGGGGATCCTGGGCACCTCATGGGGGTCCTGGGCCCCTCACAGAAGTCACAGGCTTCTCCCGGGGGACACAGGCCCCTCTCGGGGGTCTCAGGCCCCTCATGGGGGTCTGAGGCCCCTCTCGGGGGTCTCAGGCCCCTCAGGGGGTCCTGAGGCCCCTCTCGGGGGTCTCAGGCCCCTCAGGGGGTCCTGAGGCCCCTCTCGGGGGTCTCAGGCCCCTCTCGGAGGTCTCAGGCCCCTCACGGGGGTCTCAGGCCCCTCCCGGTGGTCCCGGGCGGATCTCGGTGCCGCGCTCCCCGTCCCGCCGCCAGGGGTCGCTCTGCTCCCCCCCGCTCCCGAGGTGGGCGTGGCCTGGCCCTGCCCTGCGCCGCCATTGGCCTCTGCCGGCACGGCCGCGTGCGCCCGCCAAAGCGTTCCGGGCGGGAACGGGGGTGGCGACGCGTTCCGGGTGGCGCGTTCCGTTCCGCCTTCCCCCCCCGGCCCCCCTCCCCGCTCTGCCCCCCCCGCCCCGGGAGCGGCCTCAGCGGCGGCGGCGACGACGGCGGGAGGGCCCGGGGGCCGCTCCGGGCCGGGCCGCTCCGGGCCACCCATGGAGCCTCTCGGAGGTAACGGCGGGGCCCCGCTCGGCCTCAGGAAAGTTTTGGCGGGGCCGGGCCTCGGGGCGGCGTCGGCGGCGCCCGCGGGGTCACGGCGCGGCCTGAGGGGGCGGCGGGGGCGGCTCCCGGGGTCGCTGCCGGGGTGCGGCTCCCGGGGCCGGTCGCGGAGGTTGTCCCGGGGTACCGGGGTGGGCGGCGGGGTGCGGGTGCCGGCTGCGGGTCCCTGCTCAGCCCGGGGGCCTGCGGGGCCGCTCCGGGGCCGCTCCGGGGCCGCTGCCGGTGCGGAGCCCCCCGGGCTTCACCCCCGCGCCTCGGGGCTCCTCGGGGAGGGACATTTTCCTGCTCCTGTGCCAAATAATTTTCCTCTTGGTAGTTGTTTTCTCCTCGGGAACACCGGCATTTCCGCGCGGCTGCCCGGTCCAGGCTGGGGTCGCTCCGTCGTGGAGCGAAAGAAGAGCTCCGAAACAAACCTGGAGTGAGGAGAGGGAGTTTGGGAGTTTCTTTCTCCCGGCCACAGCCCCGCACCATCCCCAGCTCCAGGGAACCTCACTCCCGGTAGGGGACGGAGCCTCCCGGGAGTTGTGTTGGATCCCGGTGCACCGGGAATGCTGCGGGGCTTTCCTGGCTGCTCAGTGGGCACTCGGGACCAGGCATCTCCCGCTTCCTAAAAGTCACAGAGCTGGAAAGTCCAAATTTCCAGCCGGGATTCTTTGCTCTGAATCGCTGACGCCGCTGGGTTTTATCTTCCTGATCCAGCACACATCCATGCTGAGTTGGTTGGTTGTTTTTTTTTTTGGGGGGGGGAAATGGGATTTTTAAGCTACTTAAAGATGCTTTTGTGCTAAAGGAACTTCTGGAGTGGCCACCTGTGGATGCAGTGTTGGATGTGGCTGGATCCAGGCATCTCCTGTGCCTGCTTCAGGTGGGAGAGCCTTGGCAGCCCCTGGTGTGGGCAGGAGCATCCAAATCCCACTGGGATGGAGCCCAGCTGGGGATGGGGAAAGGAGCTGTGTGCCCAAACTGCTTAAAAATTCAGGACTCGGTTTTCTGTCGGAATATATTTAATTTTCTGCTGGTGTTGGTGGTGAATCTGTGCCACTCCGTGCCAGGATGTGGCTCTGCTCTCTCTGGGAGATGCTCTGACCCTCAATTGCCACTTCAGCTCTCCCAGTGCTGAGTTCCACCCTAAACTCATCCCTGCCAAGGGCTGAAAATGGATTGTCCTGGCAGGAGCAGCACTGAGTTGAAACATTCTGGGGATAAAATGAGCAGAATTGGTGATGGAGCTGCTGTGGCCTCAATTGCAGAGGGGACACTTGGAGCATCCCCAGGGATCCAGGCAAGGACAGCGTGTGCCAGGCCCAGCTCAGGCTGGAAATAATCATGGCCTGGTTTGAGGAGAACTTGGCCCAAAGGGAATTTCTTTGGTGCAGACACTGAGAGAACTGAGTTTGTTGCCAGTCCTGTCATTAGGGATTAGAGAATCCTGTAATTTTGGGAGCAGTTGATAAGCAGGAGGATGATGATGGTGGGACAGAGCCTGGATTTGATGGAGCTGCTGCTGCTGCTGCTGGAGATTTATTGGGCTTTTATCTTGGAGATAAAAGTGGAAGCTTCTGGTGGCTTCTTCAGCCCAAGGTTCAGGATGAGCTGGGTGTTGGGAGGAGCCCAGCTGTGTCTGGAGCAGGGAAGCAGCTGGAAATCTGGAAAAAAACCCCAAAAAACAACAAGATAAAACTGTTCATTGAAGCACTGAAGCTTTATAAAAATAGGTTGATTTCCATAACTTTCATTTCACTCCTGCTCCAACTCCTGAGCACCAGCCAGAGGTTTTAGGAGCCCCTTTTAGCCCCCTTCAGGAGCCCTTTTTCCCTGCTGGAGCAGCTCATTTTTGAGGATTATGTGCTGTCCTTTTGGACTGTGCTAAAACTTTGTCAGAAGTTCCCAGAATGGTAAATCTTAGTGAGCTGATCCTACCGAGCATGAGGTGCAGCCACAGAGCCTCATCCACACCTGGAATGGGGAAAATGGGAATAATTCCAGGAAAAATGGGGAGAATTCCTCAGTCACTGCCACAGCTGCCTGTGCCATGTGTTCCCCAAAATCCCTGCTCTTCCCTGTCAGACTGGCTTCATTCTGCACTCACAGCTCCCCTCCTGTGGGCTGAGGGGCTCCAAGGGGGTCCTGCACCATCAGATTTATCAGGAATAACTGGATTTTTGTTGATGATGATGATGATCTGTGTTGATTCCCATCCTGGCAGAGGCAGGCACAGTGTGTGTCCCACCCAGCCCTTGCAGCTGGAGCTTAGTGACACAGCACAGGTGTCAGGTGAGGACGGGTGCTGCTAATCCTGGGGTTGTTAGATAACCTGCAGGGCCAGGACAGGGATGTGGGATGGGATGGGGGCAGCCCCCACTGCTCTGGGGAGCAGGAGGAAGCCAGAAACCTCCTTGAGGGGCATCAGGAAAGCTCCTTGAGGAACATCAGGAAACCTTCTTGAGGAGCATCAGGAAAGCTCCTTGAGGGGCATCAGGAAACCTCCTTGAGGAGCAATAGGAAACCTTCTTGAGGAGCATCAGGAAAGCTCCTTGAGGAACATCAGGAAACCTCCTTGAGAAGCATCAGGAAAGCTCCTTGAGGAGCATCAGGAAACCTTCTTGAGGAACATCAGGAAACCTCCTTGAGAAGCATCAGGAAAGCTCCTTGAGGAGCATCAGGAAAGCTCCTTGAGGAGCATCAGGAAAAGCTCATTTTTCTCATAGCCTCTGACTGGAGCTGCTCCCATGTCCCACCTGCAGGTCCCAGCGTGGCCTTTCCCTTAGGACCCCCTGCTTAGCCCTGAGTGCTGCCAAATTTCAGGATTTTGGAGGATTTGGGGTTTAGGGGTTGGATATGTGCTGGTTTTCCACTCTGCTGCAGCTCCCTGGTGGTGGGAGTGAAAACATCCGTGTGGGTCTGGCAGGATTAAATTTCCCATGGATTTGGGCACCTCCTGCCTCACCTGCAGCTCCCTGAGGGTCTGGCTTGGTGTTCCTCATGTCCCTGTGGGGAAGGGATGAGGAGCAGAGCCCTGGGAGTGGAGTTCTGGCTCCCAGCTCGGTTCCTGCCCTCTGCAAAACATCACGTGGCAGATCCAGGGGAGACACGTCAGAGTTTGCTGCTCCTAAAATATTTCTGGAAGTATTTTATAAACACAGTGGAGCCACAGGTCGTGGCTGACCTTGGGTCAGGATTTGGCCCTAACAAAGAGAATTATTTTCTCTTTCTGCGGCGTGTTCAGCAGGATTGAAATCCAACAAAATAGGGGAATTAAAACCCCATAAAGTCTGGAATTTTAAATGGATCCAGTTTTGCTGCTCCACGCTTGGTCCTGGTGAACTGTTTACATTCAGTGTTCCCAATGGTTGATTTCCCACCAGGATGGAGCTGAGAGACATTGAGCTTTTGCACCTTTTGTCTTGAATTCCTCCCTCAGTTTCCTGATTTTATTGGGTGGTGTTGGGGCAGGGGTGCAGCCCTGCCTGAGGAGGGCCAGGATGCTCCACATGCTCCTGCTGAGTTGATGGAGTTGGAGTTGCCCTGGGAGAGGCTGTGAGCAGCAAGAGAGAGGAGGCTCTGGGGGGGTTTTATGACTTTCCCCTTATTTTGGATGGACATTTGGTGTGAAAGGTCTGAATTCCTGTTAAGAAGGATTTGCAGGCTGCCAGGAAGGACTAAACCCAGCTTTGCCCCATTCCCAAGGGTGGAACTGGGCAGATTGCTCTGCCTGGAAGGCTCAGGGTTGGTGTCAGCGTTGGGTGGATCTGTTGGCACTTTGCAGTGGGGTTTTCACTGGGTTCCCATGGGTGTGTGACCGTGGAATTCTGTTTGCATGAAGCTCCAGCTCCTCCTGCTCCCAGTGAGGTGTGACTGCAGCACAGAGATCGCTCCTCACTCCCATCAGGAACATTCCTGTGCTCAGACCCTGTGCAGATGTGGGGGAATATTTGTTAAACATTTGCTGAAAAGCCTGCAAAGAGCTGTTGGGATCACAGCAACAGCTGGGTTTAGTCCTAAATACAGGTTTTCCACACATTTCTGGTTGGAATGTGCCAGGAACACTCACCTTGGATCACCCCCATGCCCTCCTGGGGGGTTTGGGGTGTGCTCAGTGCCTGCTCCATGGCTGGGGGATGGATTTGTGGATCTCCTGAGGCTTGGATTTCCTCCCTGGGCTCATATTTCCCACCTGTTCTGGAAGGAGGGAAGAGCAGAGAGCGTTTCCCTTCCACAGGGAAAGGAAATAATCAATAAATCTGGGGTGGGGACATCTCTCTGTCCAATCCCTCAATAAATCCCTAACAATCCTTCACCACCTCGTTGGACCCAGAGTTTTCCATCTGTGTTTTCCCTGGCATTTTTGTGCACGAGGGAGTTTGGAATGCAGTGGAAGAGGGGGTGGGATGTGCTGCTTGTTCCCTCCCCAAAGCTCTGCTGAGTTTTCATTTGCATTGGAATCCCACACCCACCTGGAGGAAGCTTCACCCGTTATCTCATCCTGGAGCTGCTCCTTGCAACTCCAGGGATTAGAGGATCCAAAAGTGCAGCTCCTAATTAGGGATGTTCCCTAAATTAGTGGAGTAAGAGCAGGAATTGCTGCCAAATCCTGCTCCAGGAATGTGCTGGGCTTTGGCATCACTTCTTCTGGGAGGAGGAATTTAACAACTCCATTGTGGGAAAGGTGTTTCTCCAGCAAAACAAGAAATTCCAGGTTAAATTCTGGATGCTTGTGGGGAGTTGTGCTGTTAGGGAATTCCATCCACCCTTAAGGATAATCTTGGAAAAAAATATTTCAAGGTACCAGGGGTGGGGTTTGCCTGTCTGTGGGGATAATCCTGAAAAAGAGACTTTATTTTTCAAGCACCAAGAAAACAACCAGGTTTGTTCGTATTCCGCACAATCCTGAAATTTGCTCTTATACCTCATACACCAGCACCACCCTCTCCCAGCCTTACCAGATTCTCAGCCCAGCATAAATTCTCTTCCCATTCTTTCCTGTTCCTCGATGGCAGAGTTTTTCTCCCAGCCTTTAACAAGTGCAAATTCCATTGAGCACTTTGCCCATCTGGACTCCCACGGATGAGGCTGCTCTTCCTTTCCCTCTCTGCCCTGAGGAATGCAGAAAATCAGGATTTGAAGGCATGGCAGGAGCACACGCCTTCAGAACCCAACAAAATCCAGATTTACAGAATAAATCTGTGGTTTTGGTCCCCTCTGGGAGGGAGCTGTGGAGTCAAAGGAGCTCTGGAGTGGAAAGGAGCTCTGTCTGGACATTGATTTGTCTGCCAGAGCAATTGGGATTATTTAGTTTGGATTTTTGTCTGAAAGGGGCTTTTTAAAATGTATTTTCCTTAGGACACATCTCCTAATTCCAGCATTTTATCCTTAATTCCCTTTCCCTGCCTTGCAGCTGGGCTGCTTGGAGTGGGATGGGGCAGGGATTTGCTCCCTGTAAATGCACAAGAGAAACTTCCTGCTTTCTCATTGCTCCCAAATATTCATTTATTATATGAATATATAAGAAATAATAATTATATATAATATGAACATATAATAAATTATATTTATTCCTAATTTGGAAAGAAAATCCCCCACCTTTGATAGATGAGAATTGGTTTCGCTCATGAATTTTCCCGATTTTTCCGTTGTTGGTTACAGCAGAGTGTTGTGCTCCCAAGGAATGAACCTGGAGCACATTTAATTTTTGGGAGAAGGTTCATTAATTCCTCAGCTGATTCCCAGCTGGGGATGTGCAATCCAGGGGTGCTCTTGGTGCTCTCCATCCCCAGGTTGATGCCCAGGAGCCGATCGGGTGCCGCTGACCCCTCTGGCCTTGGCTATGGACATCGTCCTGTCCGACTTTGTTCGCTCAACGGGGGCAGAGCCAGGGCTGGCCAGAGACCTCCTTGAAGGTATGGAAAACTGGGAATCATCATGGAAATGCCCAGGGTGGCAGGAAAAAGCTGAGGGAGATGGGGGCTGGAATAGTTTCCAGCAAAGATATTTAGGAATTACCTCAGTTTCTGTGGTGGGTGAGGGTGAGTGGTGCTGCTCCACCTGGAATGGGGGAAATGGGAATAATTCTGGGAAAAAATGGGGAAAATTCCTCAGCTTCCACCACCTGGAATGGGGAAAATGGGGAATAATTCCAGGAAAAATGGGGAAAATGGGAATAATTTCTGGTGTGTGGGAACGTGGCGTTCTCCTCAGCTTTAACCACCTGGAATGGGGAAAAATGGGAAAAATGGGGAAAATTCTGCAGCTTCCACACGTGGAATGGGGGAAATGGGGAGAATTCCTCAGCTTCCACACCTGGAATGGGGAAAATGGGGAAAATTCCTCAGCTTCCACCAGCTGGAATGGGGAAAATGGGGAATATTCCTCAGCTTCCACACCTGGAATGGGGGAAATGGGGAGAATTCCTCAGCATCCACACCTGGAATGGAGAAAAATGGGGAAAAATGGGGGAAATTCCTCAGCTTCTGCACCTGGAATAGGGAATATGGGGATAATTCTGGGAAAAATAGGAATAATTCTGGGAAAAATGGGAATAATTCTGGGAAAAATGGGAATAATTCACGGTGCATGGGAACACGGGGTTCCCCTTCTGCACCAGCTCCTCAGCTTCCACCTCCTGGAATGGGGAAAAATGGGAATAATTCCAGGAAAAAATGGGGAAAATTCCTCAGCTCCCACAACTGGAATGTGGAAAATGGGAAAAATGGAGTCTCCACCTCCCCGTGCAGGCAAGAACTGGGACCTGAGCGCGGCGCTGAGCGACTTCGAGCAGCTGCGGCAGGTGCACGCCGGGAACCTCCCGCACTCCTTCAACGAGGGCCGGGGCTCGCGGCCCCCCGAGAGGGAGCTGGCACGGCCAGGGAGGCCCCCCCTGCAGCGGCAGGATGACCTCGTGCAAGGTCAGTGTCCTGGAGCAGTGTCCTGGAGCGGGCAGGGTCCTGTCAGAGCGCAGAATCACACAGCGGTGAGGGTGGGATGGGACAGTGGTCGCTGGGGTTTTCAGATGAGGGAAGAGACCAGAATGTTGACTCCGTGTTCAGAAGGCTTGATTTATTATTTTATGGTATATATATTACATTATAACTGTACTGAAAAGAAATGAAGGAAAGGTTTCATCAGAAGGCTAAGCTAAGAATAGAAAAGAATGAATAACAAAGGCAGCTGGCTCAGACAGAGAGTGAGAGCCAGCTCTGCCGTGACTGGTCAGTAAATCCAAACATCCACAGGAGACCAATTACGGATCCACCTGTTGCATTCCACAGCAGCAGATAACCACTGTTTACATCTTGTTGCTGAAACTTCTCAGCTTCAGCAGGAAAAATCCTAAGAAAGGATTTTCACAAAAGGGATGTCTGTGACAATGGGAGAGACTTCTGAGATCATCCTCCAACCTGTGCCCTCACACCTCAACCAGACTATAGCACCATGTCCAATGTTTTTTTAAACAAATCCAGAGATGGTGATTCTACACCTCTCTGGGAAGAGCATTCCAGTGCTTTATTATTCTTTCAGTAAATTTTTTTTTTCCTAATATCCAACTGGGAAGACAATTCCAGTTACTTTATTATTCTTTGGGTGAAAATGGTTTTGTCACACGGCTCCTGCCCCACTTTGCTGGTTGTTCTTCCTCCTTTCCCCCAGAGAAGCGCCTGTCCCGGGGCATCTCCCATGCCAGCTCCACCATCGTGTCCCTGGCCCGTTCGCACGTCTCCAGCAATGGCAGCAGCAGCGAGCACCTGCTGGAGATGCCCATCTGCACCTTCCAGCTGCCCGACCTCACCGTGTACTCCGAGGATTTCCGCAGCTTCATCGAGCGGGATCTCATCGAGCAGTCCATGCTGGTGGCACTGGAGCAGGCTGGTGAGTGCTGGGGACGTGGGCAGTGCCACCCACAGGGGCATCCTGGGGTGTGGCATTGTCTGGGGACCACCCTGTAAATCAGGGAATGAGGGGACATCCAGGGATTTGAGAATGAGGGAATGAGGGGACATCCAGGGATTTGAGAATGAGGGAATGAGGGGACATCCAGGGATTTGTAAATGAGGGAATGAGGGGACATCCAGGGATTTGTAAATGAGGGAATGAGGGGAACATCCAGGGATTTGTAAATGAAGGAATGAGGGGACATCCAGGGGTTTGTAAATCAGGGAATGAGGGGACATCCAGGAATTTGTAAATGAGGGAACGAGGGGACATCCAGGAATTCAGGAATGAGGGGATGAGGGGAACATCCAGGGGTTGTAAATGAGGGAATGAGGGGACATCCAGGAGTTTGTAAATGAGGGAATGAGGGGACATCCAGGGGTTTGTAAATCAGGGAATGAGGGGACATCCAGGGATTTGTAAATGAGGGAATGAGGGGAATCCAGGAATTCGGGAATGAGGGGATGAGGGGACATCCAGGAATTCAGGAATGAGGGGACATCCAGGGGTCTGTAAATGACGGAATGAGGGGACATCCAGGAATTTGTAAATGAGGGGATGAGGGGAACATCCAGGGGTCTGTAAATCAGGGAATGAGGGAACATCCAGGGGATTTGTAAATGAGGGAATGAGGGGACATCCAGGAATTCAGGAATGAGGGAATGAGGGGAACATCCAGGAGTTTGTAAATGAGGGAATGAGGGTGACATCTGTGCTGGCAGGGAAAGACCTCATCCCTGGCACCAGGAAGGTTCCCGTGAGGGATCTCAGGAGGGTTTACATTTACACTCCTGCTGTTTCTGTGCTGCTGCACATACCACAAAACACATTATCCTTAGGGATAACAGACACTCTGAGGGCCCAACTTCCCCCTGTGCTGCTCAGGAGTCGCTGTAAGAAATATTCTCATGTTTTGGGAATGAGCACTTGATCCCAGCGATCCCATTACACGGTGATGCTGGGAGGTGACAGCAGAGCTGCTGGTGCAGATCAACCCCAGATCTCATCCCAGCAGAGCAGGGCTTGGCTTCCTCTGTCCCAGCACAAATCTAATCTGGGGCTGGGGGTTGCTGGGTGCTTCATCTGTAGGCTGGGGGCACTTCCAGGTGTGCTGAGATGCTGTTAAAGGGAAGGAATTTAGAAATTCTGAGTTTTAGAAAATGCCTTTTGGGGGTTTGAGTGTCTGTGGGTTGTTATAAATGAGTGTTTTGTCTAACAAAGGGCTGTAGTGCAGCTATGAAATATTCCAAGTAGGGTTTCGAGCATGGTGCTGTGATCTACAGGGACTCAGGTTATTAATTTAGCACACACCATCCTGAGGGGATTAAGGAAATGCAATTTACAGCCCAATAAATGTTCAGATCCTCTTCCCCACGTATTCAGAGCTCCTGTTACACCATTGTGGCAGAGTTAGCACTTTCAAAGTGTCTGAAAACTTCAATGAGATCCTCTGGGAATGCTTTGAATAGGCTTGGAGTGGTATGGAAAGGTCTCTGCCCTCAGTGGAGCCTTGGTTTGACACAAACCCCTGTGGATCAGCAATCAGGCTTTGCTCTGAGCTGGGAATTCGCAGACTGGGTTTGTTTGTGTCACACAGGGAGGAGCAATCCGTGGTGCCTCACCTGAGGATATTTGGGGAGAAAAATCATGAAGAAATTAAAGATCCTGATCCCTTGGAGCAATCCCTGGGACACTCCCTGTGTCAGGAAGCCTCAGTGGGTTCCTGGTAGCCTTGGGGGAGCCATTTATGGTTTGGATGAGGCAAATCCTCATTTATGGTTTGGATGAGGCAATCCTCCCTTCAGGCTGGGTGGAGCCATCAGTTCCTTCCCATTGCTGTGACCTGTTCAGGTGGCTCCTGCTGGAAAATGCAATGGGATTTCCCCAAAGCCCCTGTGGGATGAAACAGGCTCGTGGTGCTGCGTGCAGAGGGATCCTCTGGATGCCACTGGACTTTTCCTCTGTGCAGAAAATCTGTTGCTGCCACAACCATTCTAAAAAGATCCCTCAGGCTCCTAAATCCAGTTGATTTCCCTGCAGAGCTCTCAGGGCTGGCTCTCAGGAGCTACACACACAAAAATGTGTTGTTTTCAACACTTCTGGGAAGCTCTTGGATCGAGATGACCCCACGGTGATGAAAAATCTCTTTTTCCCAGCCCTGTAATCAAAGAAGGAGTCAGGATCTCTCAGCTGTGGTTCCCAAGGTTGTTTATTTTTATTTTATTTCATTCTTTTCCTGACCTGCTGAGATCTGTCCAGCACACTGACTGCCTTGGGGTGGTGTTATCTTTTTGTACTAAAAACTACATGTACTTTAATTACAATAATATCCCAATACCTATCACCTATGTTAGACAGTTTGTCTCTTCTCTAAACCAATCCAAAAGTGCCACCATCACCCAGAAGATGGAGGACAAGAAGAAGAAAGAGGAAGGACAAGGCACACCCAAATCCCTCCATCCTGCCTCCTGAACCCCCACTCTAAAAACCCCAAAATTCTATTTTTCCACCTTGTGAATAACTAACTGTCATTCTACTTAAACTCTTGTGGCTTGTAAATCTTCACATAAAGTTGGTAATTGTTTTTTTCCATGGGTTAAAATGGAAGGCAGAGGTGTTTTTGACTCTGTGCCAATTTCTCTGAGCCCCTTCCCAGGGTCTGGAGTCCTCCAGGGCAGTCAGAGGAATTTCCACCCAAATCCCATTCTAAAACCCCAAAATTCTACTTTTTCACCCTGTGATAAATCCCCTAACATTCTACTCAGACTCTTGTGGCTCACACAAAGTTGGGAATTGTTTTTTTCCATGGGATAAATCAAAGGTGCAGGTGTTTTTGACTGTGCCAAGGTCTCTGAGCCCCTTCCCAGGGTCTGGAGTCCTCCAGGGCAGTCAGAGGAATTTCCACCCAAATCCCTCCATCCTGCCTCCTGAACCCCCACTCTAAAACCCCAAAATTCTACATTTTCACCCTGTGGTAAATTCACTGTCATTCTATTCAAACCCTTGTGGCTTGTAACTCCTCTCACAAAGTTGGGAATTGTTTTTTTCCATGGGTTAAAATCGAAGGCTCAGGTGTTTTTGACTGTGCCAAGGTCTCTGAGCCCCTTCCCAGGGTCTGGAGTCCTGCAGGGCAGCCAGAGGGAAATTTCCTGGCTTCTCACATTGTTTTCAACACTTCTGGGCAGGCTCTTGGCCTTTCCAACAGGAGCCAGACCCTGGCAGGAGGGTTGGGTTGGGCGTGTGGTTCCTTTGGAGCCGATTTCTCTTGCGTAAGCGGAGTCAGTGCAAACACTTGGGCACAGAAATACCTCTGCAAGGTGTGTCCCCTCAGCCCCGACTGGGACAGGGCTTGCACAACCTCCCAGGCACCAGCCAGACACACAAAGAGCATTTCTGGTGTTTGGGGATGTTTTAACCCCTGTTTTCTGCCTTTAGTTCCTCTCCAGCTGTTCTCCCTGAGGTTGTACAAAGCATTCCCAGCAATCCCATGTCTCTGTACTGGGATCCCCAGCAGGGATCCTGCTCCAGAAGAAGGAGAGGCTCTGAAAACGAAAGGAAAAGGGCTGGTTTCCTGCAGGAGCAATTTAAATACAGCTTGGAAGCCTAAACAGCTTCATCCAGCCAAAAACCTGCCTGTTGCACAGGATCCAAAAAGCCCTGGAAAATACGGCAGCCAAGGAGGGATGTTGAGGGCAGGGCAAGACACAGACACGGGGGGTTCAAAGTCCTGATCCAGCCCAACTTCCCTCCCTGGGGAAGGGCTGAATCTCTGGGCTCACTGGGCATTTCTTCCAACCTTCTATTTTTAGCTGCTTTTGACTTGAATCACCACCATGACCCAAAACTCCCAGTCTGAAGCACTGTCAGTTTGCATTTGCAGCAGGAAAGCTGCTGGGATCAGCAGAAATCCTGGAATATTCTGCCTAAAAAGCAGTGAGCAGCGAAATGTGGCCACGAGAGACTTGAAACTGGAGGGATTTGGTTCCAAGAAGCAGCAAAAGGCTGATTTTCCCTGGAGAAATTGTTTGTGCTGGGTGCTCCTGGTGGCATTTTCAGCCTGTGGGGAGGGAAATAAGGCGTGTGGGGGGAAAAACAGATAGAGGAGAGCTGCTCTGGGTGGAATTCCTGGCTCCTACTTGTGTGTAATTCTGCCCCAAATTCAGCCCAGTCTTTTCCTGGCATCCTCAGGGAGTTTTGCAGCTCCAATCTCCTCTTTTTGTTGCTTTGTCCTGACTCTTCCCCACCCAGTCCTGGCTTGGGTCTGTACCTTCCCCCCTGCCCAGGTGCTCCTTCCACCCTGTCTAAACTGCTCATTCAGCTGTTTTTTTATTCAGAAGGGCTGAAATCCCATCCTGCAGTGCCCCCAGAGCCCCCCAGTCCCTTGCCATGGTTTCACACTCTCCCAATTGTCCCCAGGACGTCTCAACTGGTGGGTGACGGTGGATCCGAGCTGCCAGCGCCTGCTGCCCCTGGCCACCACTGGTGATGGGAATTGCCTGCTCCACGCTGCCTCCCTGGGTAAGATTTGCCTCAATCCACGAGAAAACAGCCACCAAATCCCTGGGGAAGATCCCACCATCCTCCTTTGGGGGCAGGAGCCCCTCGTTCTGGATGCTGCTGCTCCTGGCAGGGGCTTCAAGGGAAGGGGCTGCCAGCAGCTTCTCAAATCCTTCTCCCCCTCTGATGGGCTGTGAGGAGGGAAATAAAGGACGTGGGGGGAAAATAAATAGAGGAGAAGTGCTCTGGGTGCAAATCCTGGCTGTTATTTGTGTGTAATTCTGATTTGTGCGAGTTTCCCTGGATGCCTGAGGGAAATGTGGGATAATGCAGCAGCCCCTTCCCTTCAGTGGCTCAGGGAGTCACAGCAGCTCCTCCTGACCTTCCTGCTCCTTCTCCCTGCAGGAATGTGGGGCTTCCATGACCGGGATCTGATGCTCAGGAAATCCCTGCACACCCTGATGGACAAGGGAGCGGAGCGGGAGGCGCTGAGGCGCAGATGGCGCTGGCAGCAGACCCAGCAGAACAAGGAGGTTTGGGAGCTCAGGGCTGCTTCGGGCCCTTTTTGCCATCCTGGGCAAACATCCTGTGCCTTTGGGAATTTTGGGCTGGAATTTTGGGCTGTGCTGTGGTCAGGGGTGTCCTGCAGTCAGAGCTGCAGCAAAATGCAGGGGCTGATGCGTTGGTCTCCTCGAGCCAGGCCTTGTAAGCTCTGGGAGATTTATATCACACCCAAGATAGCTCAGCTACCTTATAAAATTAACAGAATGGCTTCTGTGATAGTGCTGGGAACAGAAAAGTTTTAATAAAAGGCAAAATAACAAAACTCTTTACAGAGAAAAACTGAGCCAGGGGCAAGAGGCTCTTGCTCCTGGTAAAACACCTCACAAAAGTGATGAATTTCTTTGTTCACTTCTTTTTCTAGTGAATTGCTTAGGCAAGACTTTTTTGCTTCTGTCCAATTAGCCATCCTTGAGTCCCCCAAGTCCTGTGAGGTGTCTTTTTACCTAATCGAGGAGAGAAACTTCTGGACTTTTTTCCTTTTTAAAGACACAAAAGATAGTTTTGTCATTCCATAACAGAGAGCACATTCCTACATGGGACAAGTGACAGGAACAAGGGGAATGGATTGAAATTGAGAGGGGAAATTTGGATGAATATTGGGAAGCGCTTTTGAGGACATGGTGCAGAATGTGTTGATTTTTTTTTTTTTGCATAGAGAAAAGTTGTGCTGTGGGTACAAACCCGTGCTGGAGCAGCTGGGAGTGCTTTGCCTGGATGATTTTGGATTCTTTTTGCCCTTTTCCAGTCTGGCCTGGTTTACACGGAGGAGGAGTGGCAGAAGGAGTGGAACGAGCTGATCAAGCTGGCATCGAGCGAGCCCCGCGTGCACTACGGCACCAACGGCGGCGGCTGCGGCGGGTACGGGCAGGGAGCACAGCCCGGGCTGCAACGGGGAGTAAAGCTGCACCCAGGGCTGCAACGGGGAGTAAAGCTGCACCCAGGGCTGGAACAGGGAGTAAAGCTGCACCCTGGGGTACTACAGGGAGTAAATCTGCACCCAGGGCTGCAACGGGGAGTAAATCTGCACCCAGGGCTACAACGGGGAGTAAAGCTGCACCCTGGGGTACTACAGGGAGTAAATCTGCACCCTGGGGTACTACAGGGAGTAAATCTGCACCCAGGGCTGCAACGGGGAGTAAAGCTGCACCCAGGGCTGCAACGGGGAGTAAAGCTGCACCCAGGGCTGCAACAGGGAGTAAATCTGCACCCAGGGCTGGAACAGGGAGTAAATCTGCACCCTGGGGTACTACAGGGAGTAAATCTGCACCCAGGGCTGCAACGGGGAGTAAATCTGCACCCTGGGGTACTACAGGGAGTAAATCCTCACCCAGGGCTGCAACAGGGAGTGAATCCCCTCAGGGCACAGCTCTCGTGGTGCTCCAGGGCAGGGCAGCAGCTCTGGGTTGCTCTGGTTGGGGTTTCAGGGGAAGGACGAAGATCCTGAGGAAGCACCAGGCACACGGAGCATCCCAGGAAAGGATTTTGGGGCTTCTTCTGTGGGGTGGCACATGGATTGGGCAGGCAATAAATATTTTCCTTGTGTTTCCTTATCTTTCCTTGTGCTCCTTTGTGCCTCCTTGTGTTTCCTTGTGGTTTCCTTGTGTTTCCTTGTGTTTCCTTGTGTTTCCTTGTGTTTCCTTGTGTTTTCCTTGTGTTTTCCTTGTGTTTCCTTGTGTTTTCCTTGTGCTTCTTGTGCTTCCTCGTGTTTGTTTCCTTTGCTTCCTCGTGCTCCCTTTTCTCCCTTCTGCTCCCTTGTGTTTGTGTTTCCTTGTGCTCCCTTTTGTTTCCTTGTGCTTCTCACTCTGAAATGAGAGAATAAACCCAGAGCTGAGAGTTTTTGCCATCTCCCTTCTGTTTCAAGGACACTTCCCAGCCACAGCTGTCCTTATCTTTAGATAAGGGACTCCCAGCAGTGCCAGGCAGCAGCTGGCCATTCCTTGGGCACAAACCTTTTGTTTTGGAGCCGGACATTTCGGGAATCCACACCTAAACCCTCAGATTAGTGCTGAGCTCAGCCTCTGCTGACTGTGAAACCTCCTCCTGGTGTTCCAAAGCAAATGTTTGAATATCCAGATTATCCAAAGGATGACATTCAGCTTTTCCTTTGCCCAAGGGTGGAGAGCTCAGAGGAGCCAGTGTACGAGAGCCTGGAGGAGTTCCACGTCTTTGTCCTGGCCCACGTGCTGAAGAGACCCATCGTGGTGGTGGCAGACACGATGCTGAGGGACTCAGGTGGTGAAGGTGAGACCTTCCTCTCTTCCCAAAGCCTCTCTGAGCTCTCCACATTTCCTTTCCACCCTTTCTGGGGCCTCTTTGCTGTCAAAGCTGCACCTGCAGTTGGGAATGGTGCAGAGGGGAAAATCGACCTGCTGCAGGTGAGTCCATGGAGGGGCCAGGTCAGATTTGGCTCCCAGCCCAATTTCTGCTGCTTTCAGAGCATCCACACGAGGTTTTTTTCTCTTTTTTTACCTCTACACACACATCTAGAGATGAGAAATTCCATTCCCTGAGTGGTGGATTTTCCTCCATTCCCTGGGTGTTGGGTTTTCCACCATCACCTTCAGTTCCCTGTCAGAGAAGGTTAATCAATTTCCATCCTTCTGTGGGCAAAGTTTGTCTTGTGGAGGAGTGAAGAGGAAGGCTTTTTATAGAAAATCCCAGCTCATTCTACATTTTAAATCCTCCTGATGTAAAATAAACATCTATTTTGGGTTGTGGTTTTGTTTCATGTCCCCTGGGATGACAGATAATTGCAGGTGAGCCCTCAGTTGAGGCAAAGGGCTCATTCTGGAGCAGCTACAGCACAAACAACTCTGAACTCTTGAACCTGTGATCAGAGCTAACCACTCTCCAATTGTTCCCAGCATTTGCCCCAATTCCCTTTGGAGGGATCTATCTGCCCCTGGAAGTCCCAGCCACCAAATGCCACCGGTCTCCACTGGTCCTGGCTTATGACCAAGCTCATTTTTCTGCCCTGGTCTCCATGGAGCAGAAGGAAAACACAAAAGATCAAGGTGAGTGGTGAGATTCAGGTGAGAAACTGAGGAGGAGGAAGATTTGGGAGTGCTGGGGAGGAAGAGCTGGCCAGGTCCCATCAAGGTCAGCCCAAAAAACCAACAGTGTCCTGACCTTGGAGCCCTTGCAGTGCCCAGAGGGGCTCCAGGAGCTGCAGGGAGACTTGGGACAAGGGTGACAAGACAGGGGGAGTGGATTCCCGCTGACACAGGGCAGAGTTGGATGGGATATTGTGGAGAAACTCTTCCCTGGGAGGGTCCTGAGGAATTCCATGGTGCTGTGACAATTCCATGATCCCAAGGCACTGGGATTTGCCACCAGAGGTGACAAAAATGCTCCTGCTGGGTGCTCAGGCTTGGCTCCAGGTGTGGAATGTTTGTCCTCCTGGGCTGTAAATGTGACATTTCTGTCCCATTTCTGGCAGCTGTGATCCCCCTGACAGACTCTGAGCACAAACTGCTCCCCGTGCACTTCGCCGTGGACCCCGGCAAGGAGTGGCAGTGGGGGAAGGATGACAGTGACAATGTCAAGCTGGCCAGGTTGGTGATCTGCAGAGCAGAGAGGTCACAGATGAAGGGGTCAGTCCTGGCCCCAGCTGGGTTTTCTTGTGCTGGATGAAAGCTGTGCCCAGGGAATGGCACTGTTCAGCTTTTCCTTCATTTTCCTTCATTTTGGTGTGATTTGGGTGGGGCTGTGATATCTCACAAGCTTTGTTCCCACATCTAAGTGATGATGCTCCAGGTCCTGGAGCTCTGGGCTGGGTATAGCTCAAGGCACCAGCAGCAGGGGAGGATCTCCTGTGACAGCAGCACAAAAAATGTGCACAAATTTTTCCATTTGCCACCAAATCCTTGTGTTGTGGGTCCCTGGAGCAGGGAGGGTGGTGGCCACCAGCCCATGCCTGGTCTGGGTGAGGCTTTGGCCAGATCTCACCATGGTTTGGTCCCAGCACTTCCAATGGCTGAGGCAAGAAACATTTTGAGGAATTTGATTTCTCCCTTTGGGTTTTCATTGAAAGGAAAGCTGCATAATTATCCCTTTGTACCCTTGGGAAACAGCCGTTTAAATACATAACACAGGGAATAATGTAAATATGGGGGGAGATATTTCCAGGTGGGAAATGGCTCTAACTTGTGGCTTTCCCCCCCTCCAATGCCAGCGTGACCCTGTCACTGGAAGCCAAACTGCACCTGCTGCACAGCTACATGAATGTCAGATGGATCACGTTGCCTTGTGACATGCAGGTAAAGGGACCAGGGGGATCTTCTTTACCTATGAATTATTCAACCCCTCCTCTCTACAGGGAAGCTGTTGTAGGGCCTTACCTGGGGGCTCTGCCTCATGAGGGGTTCTGTGCCCACAGGAATTGTGGCTGATTCTGCTCAGAGAGCAGGGAAATAACTCAGTTTTGTATGTGGGCACCTTTTCCCCAGAACTTTTGACATCCATTTTCAGTTTTCACATGACCCAGAAGCCCCTCAGGGACGCCCCATGCTCCAAAGAAATGGGAGCTGTTGGTTTATGGCCACCTCGAGACTGGGACATCCTCTTCCCTGGCTTTGCACCTGAAATTTCCCTGGATTTGCAAGTGGAGGTATCAGAGAATCACAGAATAGAATCATAAGATCCTGGACTATCTCAGGTTGCAAAGCTGCCACGGGGATATTTAGGGATGTGCAGGACACGCCTTTCTCGGTGTCCCCTCCGTGTTCCAAGCAAAACCACCTCCTTTGCTTCACCTTCCACCTGAAAATCTTTACCTGAGGAGTTTCTAGACTCTGGTATTTGTCTTTCCTCCCTCCCCAGGCGCCCCTGGCTCAGCCAGAATCCCCCACGGCCTCGGCGGGCGACGACGCTCGCTCGGCAGTGGAGTCGGGCGAGTCGGACAAGGAGTCGGTGTGCAGCAGCTCTGCCAGCAACGGGGGCACCAGGGCAGCCAAGGACAGGGAGAAACCAAAGAAAGAGAGGGAAAAGGAGAAGGAAAAGGATAAAAAAAGAGCAGACTCGGTAGCCAACAAGCTGGGGAGCTTCGGGAAGACTCTGGGCAGCAAACTAAAAAAGAACATGGGGGGGCTGATGCACAGCAAAGGCGTCAAGGGCGGCGTGAGCAATGGGCAGGGAGACACCCTGGAGAAGAAGAAGAAAGGATCCCTGAAGGCACGGAAAGACAGCAAAGAGGAATGTTCCCCTGGAGATTTGGCTCCTGCAGAGAAGCCTTGTGCAGGTAAAGCAGCCCTGGAGAAGCCCTCGGATCCCTCCAAGTACAGCAGCGACGTGCGGCTGAGCCTGAGCATCCTGCGCGCCGCCATGCAGGGCGAGCGCAAGTTCATCTTCGCCAGCCACCTCAAAACCAGCACCCGGCACCAGTTCCAGGAGGAGATGATCCAGAGGTACCTCCTGGACGCTGAGGAGCGGTTCCTGGCAGAGCAGAGGCAGAAGGAGGCCGAGAAGAAGGCGCTGGGCAGCGCTGCCCCGGCCAAGAGGCCGGAAGGGGAGGTGGGCGCCCAGCGGAGCGAGGAGGCGATGCCGAGCCCCGTGTTCTGCCAGCCACCCCCCAGCTACCCCCCCCAGCCCCTGGAGCCGGCCGTGGGTGCTAAAATCGCTGCTTTTCCAGCCGGCTATTCCGGCGTTTTCACCTTCCCCAGGCCCTCTATGGGCAGCGCCGAGGGGCTGCACCCACCCGCGTGCCCCGAGGGCCGGCGGCAGCTGGCGGGGGGGCCCTGTGGGAGCCTCCCCCCCTATGCCACCCTGCCCCGGCACCACCAGGGCCGGCTCGGCCCCTGCCCCCCCGGCCCTGCCCACCTGGGCCGCTTCTCCCCCACGGACATGGAGACCCAGGCTCCCTTCCCCTCGGAGTGCCAGGGCTCCGGCTGCCTCCTCCCGCCGCACAGCAACGGCTGCCGGGAGCTCCTGGAGCAGGACAAGGGAGGAACAGTGGATAAAATGAGAAGCCAAGGCCTCTACAACATCCAGCAGACCAAGTGCAAACAGCCCAACTGCAGCTTTTATGGACACCCAGAGACTGGGAATTTCTGTTCCTGCTGTTACAAGGAGGAGCTGCGGCGCAGGGAGAGGGAGGCGCTGGTGCACAGGTTCTGAGGCTCCCCCTGTGCAGATCCGGACCCCTGGCACGTGGGGAATGCAATAACAGAGATCCAGTTTGGTTTTTACACCCACCCACGCTCCTCTCCCACTCTGCAGGAGGTGGGAGCAGGCGTTGGGCCTGCTGGGGTGGGCTGGGAGTGTGGCAAGGGGCTGGTGGGATTGATGGGGTGCAGGAGGGAGAGAGGGGGGAAAGCAGCCCCGGCCTTCCTGGAGCCCCTGCAGGGGAGGAGAAGGATTCCCAGGGGGGCTGCTCGGGTCGGAGCACAGGGTGATGAGGGGGGAGAATTCCTCAAAAACTCAAGAAACCAGACCAAAGCTTTGGGAGTGGGCAGGGGGAGCAGCTCCCACCAGGTCCTTCCCGCTTCCTGACCACCTGGGACGGAGCAAAAATGCCCCATTTTGAGAGTCACAAAACCTTTTAATGGAGTTTTTTAACACTGGTTTTATTCTGTATTTCTTCTTGCTGGTACTGAGCGACACCGTGTTGGAGTTGGACTTTGATGAGGTGAGGTGGGTTGGACGCCCCCCACCCAGTCCTGGATGATTCCGAGCACCAGGACAGGCTCAGGGCTCTGTCCCTTCCTCTCCTCCCCATGAGCTGAACTCTGGTTTTAAAATGTAATTTTTAAACTCTTGCTGAGGCGGAAGGGACTCCCAGAGCTCAAGGGATTGGAGGTTTCTCTTCCTGTGCAGAACCCCCAGCCCACAGGAGACCCTGGCTCAGCATCTCCTGCCAGGAATTCCCAGTGAGCCTGGGGCAAATCCCCCAGGAAAACCCACTGGAAAGGGGTCCCAGAGCACCCCCAGCCCCATGTAACTCCTACTTGAGCACAGCTACTCTGTACTACCTCTGATCCTGATTAACTCGGCTCCGTTGTGCTGAGCCACCAACTGACCTTTAGGCTGCGGAATTAATGCATATTTTTTGATAACAGGGCTAAAAAAGCAGAACAAGAAGGTAAAATCCTCCCACGTGTTGTTCCTGACCCCATCCCGGCCCCCTGGCTCCCAGGGTGGGATTCACTTTAGCACTGCGATGTTTGCACAGAATTCCTTGGGGTTTTTTTTTTTTTGGTAACTGCAGCTCCCAAACCAGGCCTGATCCTGCACGGAGTGAGGTGCAGCATTTCCTATCACATGGAAATAAAACAGGAGTTCTATCCTTCAGCCAGAGCTTTACAACATTCCCTCCTTTCTATTTTTGGGTTGATTTTCCAGAAGGAATCAAACTATGCAACCCCTTCCTGCCCATGGCCATTGCCAGGAGAAGGGATGAGGAAGAGGAGCTGGAAGTGAGCTGAGTGGGGGGATCACCCACGCCTTACACTTGGCCCTAAAAATGTTAATTTGGACCTAAAACCCCCAGAGTTAAGGCCTTTCCTGGTGGGATCCCAACACTTCGAGTCCAGCCAGCAATGCTCCTTGTCTGCAGATTTTCAAATCCAAATTTCAGACACCCCAGGGATGGTTTTTTGACTCCAGTGTTGTTTTCCCTGGTTTTATAAAAACCCCCGAGCGTCGCTGAAGCTGTGGGAAGGGGAGGGTGTGACACCCACTCCAGCTGGCTCCTCTTACCTGGGAACAAATTCCACGTTTCTCCCTCAAACTGCAGGAATTCCAATGGACTTCAACCCCAGACAGGGCCATGCAGTGCTGCTTAAGCAGCACAAGCTCTGCCCCTATTTGGTTCACCCCAAATTTGAAGCTGAGATGGTTGAAACCCAACCCAAACCCTTCACTATTTACGGGCTCTTGGTTCAAATTCCACTTTCTGATGTTTATTTTTCCCCAAATTGGAGCAGCAGCTTTGTTTTGGTGTTGGGAATGCCCCAGGGCACGGGAGGGCAGGGGGTGGTGATGCTTCAGCACTCAGGTTTTGGGGGAATTTCTCTCCTTTTTGGGTAGCTCCATCCCAGTGGAGGCTGGGCTTGGGAGGGGAGAGGGAGAAGGCAGAAAATCTGTAGGAAAAGCAGCAGTGCTGGAGGGAAAAACTCCAAACCTGGAGGAGAAGCACCAAACCTGCCCCCAGGAGGGATTTTTCCACGGGGAGACTGTGGTGTGACCCCAAGGTCAAACTAAGTGCACTTACTGGTGTGGTTGGAATTCAAATTGATCCTGGTGGAGGAAAACTTTGTCTTTCAGCGTGTGTAAAACCCGTTAACGAGATTTGATTTGATTTGATTTGATTAAATGAGATTCACCCTCGCCATCCCCCGGCCCCTCAGCAGAGGAGGCCAGGGCAGCTTTGGGTCTCACTAACGCGACACCGAGTGACCTGAATTAATTCTGCAGTGGTTTATTCACCAAAAAAACTCCTTTTTTTTTTTAATTCATTCCAGATTAATTGGTGATATTTGGCCTCCTGGTGAACAGGGCCAGAGCGTTGCACTTGGGCTGTACCTGTGGCCTCGTTGTGGCACCACAGACTCATTGACAATAAAAACCTTCAGCTGATGCACCTGAGGCTCCTTCATCCCCTCACCCTGAGGGCTCCGGGCATCCCCAATTCCCTCCTGGGGCAGCTCCTCATCCCTTTCTCCATCCAATTATTTTGGGATTTTGAGGTTATTATTTATATTATTTATTGTGTGATTCCATTTTGGTACTAATTCTTGGCTTTCATTTAAAAAAGAACACCCTCAAACACCCCTCCCTCCCTGTTTCTGTCTGTCCTTGCTGCTCTTTTCCCCAGCTGCATCCCAAGGCTCCCTTTGGTACCTGAGTCTCAGGACAAAATTAGGGATAAAACCAGCACAAGCCATATGGATGCTGAAGCTTTCAATGAAAAAGAGGTTTGGGGGTGGTTGGAGATGGATGGTGGAAGGTGGGACCCCAGGAGCAGTTTCCCAAGGGATTTCTGGCACTGGGATTTTCTCTCCCAGCTCCCTGGTTTCCCTTCTTCCCGGCATTGTGGGCGGACACTCCGTGCCCAGCTCCATCTCTGATGATTTTCCTCCAGGATCTTCCCTCCTGCCATGGCCCCGACTGACCCCGTCTGGGCTCAAAGCCTCCAGGAAATTCCTCTCATCTGCCAGGTGCCCGAGCCAAAAGCTTTTCCCAGCGCCTGGGAACCTCTGCCAGGTGATCCTGCTGCAGGGGGAAAATTGGGGTGCACGAGGTGCAGCCTCCAAAGCTGCGACTGCCCCAAAAATCTGGGGAGAAATACAGCAGGAATCAGAGCTGGAACTGGAGTTTCTGTGCGCCTGGGTTGTGTCAGGATTTATCCTGCCAGGTGCTGGCACTGCCACCTCGGCTGCCTCGGGCTTTGGGGTGCCCGGAGCTCTCGTGGCACCGAGGGGTGGCACAGGTGGCACCGAGGGGTGGCACAGGTGGCCCCGGGGCCGCCATCCACCTGCTGCCCGCTGTGGGGTGGGGCCCTCGGCGAGGCAGGGACGGGGCCAGCTTGGCTTGGGAGGAGAAGGCTCCGTGCTTCTGCCGTGAGTCACCGAGCAGCTTCTCCCGCCGTGTGCCCGGGAGGGGCCCCGCGCCCCGCTGCTGCTGTTGCGGTTTGGGGGTTCCCCCGCACTGGGCAGCACTTGCGGGACCCCAGAACCGCCCGTCCCTGAGGGGTCGCCGTGGGGTCTGTACCCCCACCCCAACGCTGAACTTCTGGGGTGCCTCAGGCCGCCCCCCCGTCCCCGTCCGCCTGCGGAGCTCCCGGGCTCCCCCCCTTCCCCACCGGCGGGACCGGGACGGCGCGGGGCGGAATGCCGGGATCCGCGGGGCCGGGATGAGCGGAACCCCGGGCCCCGAGGGGCGGGATGCCGGGGCAGGGATGCCAGGGGAGGGCGGGATGCCGGAGTGGAGGGCGGGATGCCGGAGCCGGGCCGGGCGCTCGGGGCTCTTTCCCGGGCCGCTCCGGCCCCGGCGCTCCGGGCCCGCCCGGCCAAAGTCCCTGCGCCATGAGCGGGGCCCCGGGCGGCCGCCGCCCGACCTTCCCCGGGCTCCCAGGTAGGGCCGGGGCCGGGCACCGGGGGTTCTGGGGAGGCTCGGGGCGCTCGGAGCCCCGCACCCAATGTCGGTCCCCGCAGGGGAGCGGGTGCTCGAGGAGGCGGCGGGCGCCCGGCGGCGCCGCGGGAACGGCGGCGGCTCCGTCCCGGGGACGCTGCTCTGCACCAACCGCCGCCTCGCCTTCCTGCCCGGCCAGGTGCGACGGGAACACCGGGAACAGCGGGAATACCGGGAACGGGAGCGCGGGGCCCCGCGCCGCCTGCCCGGGGGGATCCCTGCCCCGGCGCGACCCCATCCCGGCACATCCCGACCCATCCCACGCATCCCGACCCCATCCCGGCACATCCCGAACCCATCCCGACCCCATCCCGGCACATCCCGACCCCATCCCGGCACGTCCCGACCCCATCCCGACCCCACCCCACCGCACCCCGACCCTCGGCTCAGCCCCACCGCACCCCTGCCTCCCATCCCAGCTCTATCCCAGCCCTCCTGGCTCCTTGACTGCAGAACCTTCACCCTGGGAACTCCTCACTGCAGGACATAGCGGGGGACAAGGGACATAGGTGCAGATGTGCCACCCCCAGATCCATCCCCACCGCCCCTCCTGGGATGGGGGGACACTCCGGGGCATGCTCCAGCCCTCCCCACTCTCCCGCAGGCTCCTGGCTCCCGTGGCCGCCTCCGCTCTGAGGACGAGGTGGCCCTGCCCTGCATCCACAAGCTGGTGGCAGGTACTGGGGACACCTGGGGACACCTGGGGACACGCGGGATGAGCTGGGCGGGTCTCGGGGCTCCGCTGGCCCTGACAGCCTCATCCCCCCGACCCCAGCCAGCAGCTTCTCCAAGCCCAAGGTGCTCACGGCCGCCTCCACCCTCAAATTCATCCCGGAGGAGCTCGCCGTGTTCTGCCGGGATTTCCGCCTGCTCCGCTTCTCCTTCCCCGAGAACGGTTTGGCTCCGCAGGCGTTCCGGGTACGCCAGGAGGGGCAGAAGCGCTGCACCCCCACTCTGGGGTACCCCGCGGTTCCGGGGAAGCCCGGGGCGCTCCCAACCTCACAGCGCGCCCCTGGCTGCCCTCGCAGGTGGCCAACGCCATCGCACAGGCACGGGAGGCGGCTGCGAGGCTGGGGGACGCTGCTGATGGCTGGGCCGGCCCTGGAGAAGCCATCCCAGAGGAGGATGAGGATGAAGATGATGAGGATGAGGATGGGGAGGATGGCTCGTCCACCACGCTGCTCTTCGAGAGCCTGCGGGACTGGGAGGAGGAGCTGCAGCGTCTCGGCGCTGCGGGCTGGAGGGTGAGCGCCGTCAATGAGCGCTTCGACATGGCCCCGAGGTACAGCCCCCAGCGCTGTCTGAGCCCCCCCAAACGGCACCTGAGATTTGGGGGGACCCCACCCCGTGTCCCACCTTCCCACAGCCTCCCCCAGTACCTCTGGGTGCCCAGTGGGCTTCTGGACCACGACCTCAAGCGAACCTTTGCGCACTTCCAGGAGCGTCGGGTGCCTGTGAGTGCCTGGGCGGGTCCTGGCAGGGTGGGGGGCACTGGGGGGTGTGGGGGTGTCACCCCCCTTCTCTTGCAGCGCCTGTGCTGGCACCACCCGGGAGGGGGGCACCTGCTGAGAGCTGCCAGCTTCCACCCAGCCTCAGAGCCGGGCAGCGAGGACGTGAGGTGGGTGCCAGGGGGGCTGGGGTGGGGGGCTGAGGGTGGGGGGGCTGGCACCACCTGGGGCTCCCTGTGCCCCCGGGCTGGCACCACCTGGGGCTCCCTGTGTCCCCCCACCTGGGGCTCCCTGTGTCCCCCCACCTGGGGCTCCCTGTGCCCCCGGGCTGGCACCACCTGGGGCTCCCTGTGTCCCCCCACCTGGGGCTCCCTGTGCCCCCGGGCTGGCACCACCGGGGGCTCCCTGTGCCCCCCAGGTGCCTGGAGGAGCTGCTGCTGGGGGGCCGTGGCCCCTGCGTGTTGGCTGACACGGCCGAGCTGCCCACGCTGGCTGACATCCAGCTCGCCCACCTGAGGCTGAGGGCGCTCTGCCTGCCAGGTGAGGGGCACCGCGGGGACACTGGGGACCCCCTAACCCCCCGGGGGGGCTGGGATTCCCCCTCTCTGAAAGGCCATCCCGTGGGATGCAGGTGCAGTGGCAGAGGAGAAGTGGCTCTCGGCCCTGGAGGGGACGCGCTGGCTGGATCATGTGCGGTGAGCAGGGGACAAGGGGGACTTTGGGGTGCAGGGAGGTATTTAGGGGAAAATTCACCCTAAATCCCATGGTGGAATGTCCCCCCTCAGCCCACCTGGCACCGTGGGGTGATGGGGGCATTGTGGTGGGTGCATGAGCCACCCAAATGGGCGACTGTGACATTTGGGGGTGCCCTGAACCCCTGTTTTTGCCCCCCAGCTCCTGCCTGAGAAAAGCAGCGGAGGTGGCGTCGCTGCTGGCGGGGAAGCGCTGCTCCGTGGTCCTGCAAGGTGGGGGCTGCAAAAAGATGGGAGGGGGCTGCAAAGGGAACCCCCCCCCACCACTTTGTCCCCCCAGAACCCTCAGACCGGGACCTGAACTGCCTGCTGGCCTCCCTGGTGCAGCTCCTGGGGGACCCCCATGCCCGCTCCCTGCCCGGCTTCCAGAGCCTGGTGCAGAGGGAGTGGGTGGCGGCCGGGCACCCCTTCCCACGGCGCCTGGGGCTGCTGTGCCAGGACAGCCCCCGGGAGGAGGTGAGACCCCCACTCCTGTCCCATCCCTACCCCTGGCAGGAGGTGAGACCCCCACTCCTGTCCCATCCCTACCCCGGCAGGAGGTGAGACCCCCACTCCTGTCCCATCCCTACCCCTGGCAGGAGGTGAGACTCCCATCCCATCCAGTAGGTATTCAACCCTGTCCCTCCTAACCTCCAGTGGAATAACCTTCTTCTAGCTTCCCTTCTCTTCCCCGAGGAGGTGAGACCCCCTGGTCCCGTGTTCCTGCTCTTCCTGGACTGCACGTGGCAGCTGCTGTGGCAATTCCCAGCCGATTTTGGCTTCACCGAGGCTTTTCTGCTGGCGCTGCACGACAGCAGCTTCAGCCCCTACTTCAGCACCTTCCGCTTCAGCTGCCAGCGCCAGCGGGGCCGCAGCAGCCTGGTGAGGGCAGGGGAGCAAAGCTGCACCCCCAAATCTCCCATTTCACCCCTTTTCCCCCTCAATTTCAGTTTCTCCACCCCCATTCCAAACTGGGAACGGGCACCCCCAGATCTCCCATTTCACTCCTTCTTCTCTTCACTCTGTTTCTCCGTCTCCATTCCAAACTGAGCATGGGCACCCCCAAACCCTCCCATTTCACCCCTTTTTCCCCTCAATTTCAGTTTCTCCACCCCCATTCCAAACTGGGCACCCCTAAACCCTCCCATTTCACTTCTTCTCCTTGCTCTGTTTCAGCTTCTCCATCCCCATTCCAAACCGGGCACCGGGCACCCCCAGATCTCCCATTTCACCCCTTCTTTCCTTTCCCGTGCCTCATTTTTTTCCCATTTCCATCCCAACCAGCGGACCTGATTTCCCATACCCCTTCCCCCCACCCCGTGCCTCAGTTTCCCCATCCCAACCATGAATTTAAGCCAGACTCCCCAGCCAGACCTACCGGCCCATGGGGGGCTGGCAGGACCCCGGGGGGCACAGGGGAGACCCCTGGCCCTGCAGCTTTCCCCCGGTGTGGGCCTGGGGCCGCCGCTACAGCCGGCAGCAGCGGGAGCAGTTCCTGAACCCCGCGGGACCCCCGGGCCCTGCTGGGCCCCTGACCCCGAGCACGGTGAGTGGGGCTGCCCTGGAGAGGCTGCACCCTCTTTTTGTTCCTTAATCCCTATTATTTCTCCCCATTTCCTCTTTCTTTCAGCCCCTTTTATTCTTATTTTTCCACCCCATTTTTCCTCCCGTTTTCCCCTCAAAGGAAAATCCCAAAATGGGATTTTTCCCCCTTTTTGTTTGCCCCTAATTTTTCCTAATTTTTCACCCCATTTTTCCTCCCCCGTTTTCCCTTCAAAGGGAAATCCCAAAATGGGATTTTTTTCCCCCCTTTTTTGTTGCCCCCTAATTTTTCCTGATCTCAGTTTTGCTCCTTCCCCAGCCCGCAGAGCCCTGCCCGTGGGGGGGGCCCAGGCTGGTGCTGGCTCTGGCCAAGGGCTCCTTGTGCCCCCACCCCCTGCCCTGGTGGAGCCGCCCCCCCCCGCGCCCCCCACCCCGGGGGTCCCCCTCAGGCAGCCAGGGGACACTGGGGGGGCTCTTGGGGACGTGCCAGCCCCCCCCGGGGCTGCTGCTGCCCTGCACCGCCGGGCCCTGCGTGCGGCTCTGGCACCGCTGCTACCTCAGGGGGCTGCCCCAGGAACAGGTATGGGGAAACTGAGGCACGGGGGGTTGGGGGGTGGGGGTCCTGGTTTGGGGGGTCCTGGTTTGGGGGGGTCCCAGCCCTGTCCTGATGTTTGGGCTGGGGGTGAGGATGGATTTGTGTCTGTCCAGCAAATGTCTGTGTGTCCATCAGGGGATGGGTGGATGGATGGATGGATGGATGGATGGATGGATGGATGGATGGATGGATGGATGGATGGGTGGATGGATGGATGGATGGATGATGGATGGATGGATGGATGGATGGATGGATGGAGGGATGGATGGATGGGTGGATGGACGGATGGATGGATGGATGGATGGATGGATGATGGATGGATGGATGGATGGATGGATGGATGGATGGATGGATGGATGGATGGATGGATGGGTGGATGGATGGATGGATGGATGATGGATGGATGGATGGATGGGTGGATGGACGGATGGATGGATGGATGGATGGATGGATGGATGGATGGATGGATGGATGGATGGATGATGGATGGATGGACGGACGGACTTCATGTCATGATAGATGGATGGATGGATGGATGGATGATGGATGGATGATGGATGGATGGATGGGTGGATGGATGGATGGATGGATGGATGATGGATGGATGGACGGACGGACTCCATGTCCATCCATGGATGGATGGATGGATGGATGGATGATGGATGGATGGATGGATGGATGGATGATGGATGTGATGGATGGATGGATGATGGATGGATGGATGGATGGATGGATGGATGGATGGATGGATGGATGGATGATGGATGGATGGATGGATGGATGGATGATGGATGGATGGATGGATGGATGGATGATGGATGGATGGACGGACGGACTCCATGTCCATCCATGGATGGATGATGCACAGACAGACCCCATGTCCATCCATCCTACCCTGTCCATGTCCCTGTCCTGCACTGACCATTCTGCCCCATGTTCCCACCCCATGTTCCTGTCCCTGTCCCGTGTCCTGTGTCCCCACACTATGCTGGACGTGCTCTGCCTGCAGCATGGCCGCTTGGCCCCATCCCTGGCCGGGCTGGCTGAAGAGCTGCAGCTGCTCCAGGAGCGGCTCCGTGCCTGGAACCTGCGGAGACCCCACTGAGAGCCCGAGGACACCTGAGCCCACCCCAGGATCGCTCGGGCCTCGGGGGCTTTGAACACCCCGGTGCCTCCGGCTGCTCCCCACAGCCGCCCCCGGCTACCTCTGGGTGCTTGGCACTGCCGGCAAGGGCGGAGCGGCGGCTCCCGAGGTGTCCCCGATGCCGGACGGACGCTGCGGGGTCTCAGTTTTCCATTAAATTTGTGCTGCCTCCATGAGGCTCCAGGAGCTCAGGGATGGGGACTGGAATGGGGATGGGGACGCTGCGGGAGCCCAGACCTGGGACCTCCGGCAGTGAGGGCCCTCCTGGCCGCGAGGGCCGTGTCCCGACAGAAAGGCGATGTCGCGACAGAAGGTCCATGTCGCGACAGAAGGAAGGGCAGGGGACCCCCGCCCACACTCAAGATGGCGACCGCGCCTTCCCCTCACGACACCACTTCCGGCCCGTCCCGCTGACGCCGTGCTCGCGCGCTGACGTCACGCGCCTGCGTGCGTGCGTGCGGCGGCGCCGCGCGCGCGGAGCGGGACAAGATGGCGGCGGGGCCGATCTCGGAGAGGAACCAGGGTGGGAGCGGCGGGACCGGCCCGGCGGCACCGGGGGCACGGCGGGACTGGGGCAGCGCTGGGGGCGCTCACGGGGACACCGCGGGGGCGCTGGGGAGGCCTTGGGCGCGCCAGAGGCGTGCGGGGTGCATGAGGACCGCGGGGGTGCTGTGGAGACCTTGGGTACATTCTGAGGGGATGAGGGGTCCTTGGTGCATCCTGGAAGTGGCTGGAGGGGATTTTGGGCTCCTTGGGACACGGAGGGAGGTGATGGGGGAGCTCCGGGATGGTGGTGGGCTGTGGTTTATTAGCGAAGGAAAAGAGGGGTTGGGGGCCGCATCCTGACGGGGGCTGACCGGGGGCGGTTCGGGTTCGTGGGGATCCCGGTTCTGATCTCGGTTCCTCGCAGATGCCACGGTGTACGTGGGGGGCCTGGACGAGAAGGTCAGCGAGCCGCTGCTCTGGGAGCTGTTCCTGCAGGCAGGGCCGGTGGTCAACACGCACATGCCCAAGGACCGGGTCACGGGCCAGCACCAGGGTGAGGGAGCCCCAAAAGCACCGAGCCGGGCGTGGGATTGGCGTGTGGAAAAGGGGCGATCATCCTCTGTCCCTCGGAGAGATGTCCCTCTCTTCGAGCTAGGTTTTATGAGCTCCCAGAATCTGTCACACCTGAGATAGCTCTGCTGCATAAAATTAACGGGATGGGTTTTGAGGTCGCGTTGGAAACAGAAAAAAGGTTTAAAAAAGGCAAAATAACAAAGCTCTTACAGAGGAAAAGCTGAACTAAGGGTAAGAGGTTCTTCCTCTTGCTAAACACTCCACAAAAGTGATTATTTCCGTTGTTCTCTTCTTTTTTTAGTTAATTACTTAGGCAGGACTTTTTTGGCCTCTGTCTAATTGGCAGCCCTAAGTCTGAGCTGAAATTTTAAAAGTCTGATGAGGTGTCTTTTTACTAAATTGAGGAGAGAAACCTCTGGGCTTTTTTTCCTTTTTTAACAGACAAAGAATAATTTAGCCACTCCATCAATGGGATGGGCACATTCCTACATGAGCGTGCCATGGTTTCAATGAAGTGGGGATTAAATCGAGTATTAGGTGGTATTAAATAAAATCAGGGGAGTTTCAGTGAGCTGGAGTTTTAAATCAGGTGGGGGGTGTGGGGGGATTCTGTCCTGAAATCCTTTTGGGGTCCAGGATTTCTGTCCTGAAATCTTTTGGATTTCTGTCCAGGATTTCTGTCCTGAAATCTTTTGGATTTCTGTCCAGGATTTCTGTCCTGAAATCCTTTTGGGATCCAAGATTTCTGTCCTGAAATCTTTTAGATTTCTGCCCAAGATTTCTGTCCAAGATTTCTGTCCTGAAATACCTTTGGGGTCCAGGATTTCTGTCCAGGATTTCTGTCCTGAAATACCTTTGGGGTCCAGGATTTCTGTCCCGAACTCCTTTCGGGGTCCCCCTGAAATGCCTTGGAGGCGCGTTGAGCCCTTTTGGGGTCCCCCAAGCTACGGCTTCGTGGAGTTCCTGAGCGAGGAGGACGCCGACTACGCCATCAAGATCATGAACATGATCAAGCTCTACGGCAAACCCATCCGGGTCAACAAGGCCTCGGCCCACAACAAGAACCTGGACGTGGGCGCCAACATCTTCATCGGCAACCTGGACCCCGAGATCGATGAGAAGCTGCTCTACGACACCTTCAGCGCCTTCGGCGTCATCCTGCAGACCCCCAAGATCATGAGGGACCCCGACACGGGCAACTCCAAGGGTTACGCCTTCATCAACTTCGCCAGCTTCGACGCGTCGGACGCGGCCATCGAGGCCATGAACGGGCAGTACCTGTGCAACCGGCCCATCACCGTGTCCTACGCCTTCAAGAAGGACTCCAAGGGCGAGCGGCACGGCTCGGCGGCCGAGCGGCTGCTGGCGGCGCAGAACCCCCTGTCCCAGGCCGACCGGCCGCACCACTTCGCCGACGCGCCCGCCGCCGCCCACGCCCGCGCCCGTGGTCACCGCGCTGGGGCGGGGGTGACGCCGCCAGGTGGGTGACAGGGCGGCGAGGTGCTGGCGCTGCCCCGGTGCTGGAATTGTGGTGGTGTTTGCAGGGCTGCCCTGGTGGAGGGAGGAGTGATGTGTCTGACTCGGGGTTCTCAGAAGGCTGATATGACGTGATATATCATATTATATTGTATTGTATTGTATTGTATTATATTATATTATATTATATTATATTATATTATATTATATTATATTATATTATATTATATTATATTATATTATATTATATTATATTATATTATATTATATTATATCATAGTATATCATAGTATATTATATCATATCATAGTATATTATATCATAGTATAATATAGTTAATATATTTTATTATATAATAGTATATTATATGATAGTATAATATAGTTAATATATTATATTATATTATGTTATATTAATTACATTACATTGCATTACATTACATTATATCATGGTATAATATAATCTGGTTAATATAGTATAATATGTAATGTCATACTATATTATATTATGTTATATTACATTACATTATATTGTAATATAGTTAATATAATATAATATATACAATATATCATATCATGTATATTATATTATATTATATTGTATTGTATTACATTACATTGCATTACATTATTATAGTATAATATACTTAATATAATATATAATATAATGTCATATATATTATATTATATTATGTTATATTATATTACATTACATTACATTATATTATATGTCACATTATACCATGTTATATTATATTATATTATATTATATTATATTATATTATATTATATTATATTATATTATATTATATTATATTATATTATATTATATTATATTATATTACATTATATTATATTATATTATATTATATTACATTATATTATATTACATTATATTACATTATATTATATTATATTACATCACATTATATTATATTACATTATATTACATTATATTATATTATATTACATCACATTATATTATATTACATTATATTACATTATATTATATTATATTACATCACATTATATTATATTATATTACATTATATTATATTATATTATATTATATTATATTATATTATATTATATTATATTACATCACATTATATTATATTATATTATATTATATTATATTATATTACATTATATTACATTATATTACATTATATTACATTATATTACATTATATTATATTATATCATATAGTATATTATATCATAGTATATTATATCATATCATAGTATATTATATCATAGTATAATATAGTTAATATATTTTATTATATAATAGTATATTATATCATAGTATAATATAGTTAATATATTTTATTATATAATAGTATATTATATGATAGTATAATATAGTTAATATATTATATTATATGATAGTATAATATAGTTAATATATTATATTATATTATGTTATATTAATTACATTACATTGCATTACATTACATTATATCATGGTATAATATAATCTGGTTAATATAGTATAATATGTAATGTCATACTATATTATATTATGTTATATTACATTACATTATATCGTGTAATATAGTTAATATAATATAATATGATACAATATATCATATCATGTCATATTATATTATATTATATTGTATTGTATTACATTACATTGCATTACATTATTATAGTATAATATACTTAATATAATATATAATATAATGTCATACTATATTATATTATGTTATATTATATTACATTACATTACATTATATTATATGTCACATTATACCATGTTATATTATATTATATTATATTATATTATATTATATCATATCATACTATGTAATATTAATCATATTATAACATATTATACTATATTATGCTATATTATATTATACTATACTAAAGAATATACTTGAATATATTCTATATAAAATTTAGATATTCTGTATAGAATATATATCCTACATTCTGGTGAATAAAGTGAGGGATTCATGGCTTTTTCGCTTCCTCTGGAAAGCAGGAAGCTATCACAGCCTAACTGCGTATTTTTGGGGTTACTTGACTAGAAATTTCCTTGTTGTGTTGCAGGCCTGCCTCCCCCGGGCTCCTTCCCGCCGCCGGTGCCGCCGCCCGGGGCGCTGCCCCCCGGGATGCCCCCGGCCATGCCCCCCCCGCCCATGCCCCCGGGCGCCGGAGCCCCCGGGCCGCCCTCGGGAGCTGCCCCTGCTGGGGGACACCCCCCTCACCCACACCCCTTCCCGCCAGGAGGGATGCACCACCCAGGTACGGGGCTGGGAGGGGTGGGCAGCCTCCTCTTTGTGTCTCTCCTCTTCTTTCTCCTCTCCTCTCCTCTCCTCTCCTCTCCTCTCCTCTCCTCTCCTCTCCTCTCCTCTCCTCTCCTCTCCTCTCCTCTCCTCTCCTCTCCTCTCCCTCTTCCCTTTCTTTCCTACTTTTCCTTTTTCTCCTTTCCTTCTCCCTTTCCCTTTCCGTCTCCTTTCTTTCTCTTCCTTTTTTCCTTTTCCTTTCCCTTTCCTCTCCTTTCTGTTCTTCCTTCCCTTCCCTTCCCTTCCCTTCCCTTCCCTTCCCTTCCCTTCCCTTCCCTTCCCTTCCCTTCCCTTCCCTTCCCTTCCCTTCCCTTCCCTTCCCTTCCCTTCCCTTCCCTTCCCTCTTTTCCATACATTTCCCTTCCCTCTACACAGTGACACTTCAAACATAAATTATTTCATTTCTAAATTAGAACTAATTAACTGACTGGTCCATTTAAGGAATTAAGCACGTGGCATCCTGTAATTTTTTTATAATTATCAAAAGAGTGAAATATAGTCTGAGTGGGGGTTGTGACTGCTGAAGGACCTGGGGAATTCAGGAAGTTGTTGCTGTCTGGGAGGCACCTGGGCAGGCAGAGGTGGTTTTGCCTTGAGCTGGGACATGGGAAGGGAGAAATGCAGGAGCTGATTTGGCCTTAATAATTGAGTGAAACCAGTTATTTCCCTGATTCCCCACATTTTGGCCCTGTGGTGCTGGGAAGGAGCTGTGTCTGCATCTCAGCTCTGTGCTCAAAAGCACAGATTTTGTGAAATGTGCAGTTTAATGATTCTCTGGGATTTGTTTGATCCTGTGGCTCCAGAGCCACCCTAATTAGGGAGCTTTGTGTGATCCTACTCTGGCCATGCCAGGAACAGATGCTGCAGGGCCTGAGCAGAGCCAATTACACCTGAAAGGGAAAACCAGCCTCAGGAGGAAATAATCATTTATTTGTGGGGTTTTTTTTAATGGGATAATTGGCAGAAAGGAAGTCTGGGGGAACCCTGGCTGCCCCAGTCAGAGCAGGGCAGCCTCCAGCTTTGGATTGCTTTGGGAGCTTGCCCAAATTCTCCAGGGATGAGGATTCCTCGCTGTGCCAGGGCTGCACACACTCTCTATCCCATCTCTTTTCTCACCCACTTGCATCCAAACCCTTTCCTCTTGCTGTAAACTTTGTGCTCCCTTCTCTTTAACCCTTTTTTGGCAGCAGAAACCCCCTCTGCACTCACAATTTCCAGACCCAGCTGGAATTACAGATCCAGTTGGGATTTCAGACCCAGCTGGAATGTTGGTTCCTGGAGGTGCCCAGAGCTGCTTTTCTTCTCTTTAACCCCTTCTTGGCAGCAGAAGCCCCCTCTGCACCCACGATTTCCAAACCCAGCTGGAATTTTAATTCCTGGGGGGCTCCCTGACACCCCTAACTCCATCCTCCCCCCAGGAATGCCACCCATGCAGGTGCACCACGGCCCCCCTGGCATGGGGCAGCACCACCCGGGACCACCAGGCTCAGGAGGGCAGCCACCCCCCCGGCCCCCCCCAGGAATGCCACACCCCGGACCCCCCCCAATGGGGCTCCCCCCTCGGGGGCCACATTTTGGATCTCCAATGGGTGAGTGGGGTCTGCTCTGGGGGAGGAGGAGGAGGAGGGGTGTGAAGTAAAACCTGGGGGATCTGGCGCCCCCCCCACTTTGGGGTGTTCACAGAGCTTCCTCATTGGGACCCTGCAACCCCCCCATGGGGATATCCACAGGTTTGGGGTGGTTCTGGAAGCCCATGGGGCTCCTGGGAGCAGTTCCTGATTTTGGGGAGCATTTGCCAAGCTGAGGGGGGGCACCCCTGGGTGTGGGTGGGCACCTCCAGGGAATTTTGGGAGGTGGGTTTGGGTTTGGATCATGTTCCTCCAGGGGGTTTGGGGGGCTCTGTCCTCTCCCCATCACTGACCCCCGTTTTTGGAGCAATTTCTGATTTTGGGGAGTGTCTGCCAAGCTGGGAGGGGGGCACCAGGCTGGATGTGGGTGGGGTGGGCACGTCCAGGGAAGTTTGGGAAATGGGTTTGGGCTGGTGGTTCGTGTTCCTCCAGGGGCTTTGGGGGCTCTGTCCCCTCCTCCTGGCACTGACTCCCCCTGTTTTTGGAGCAATTCCTGATTCTGGGGAGTGTTTGCCAAGCTGAGCGGGGGGCACCTGCTGCATGTGGCACCTCTGGGTGTGGGTGGGGTGGGGTGGGCACTACCAGGGAATTTTGGGAGGTGGGTTTGGATCATGTTCCTCCAGGGGGTTTGGGGGGCTCTGTCCCCTTCCCCTGTCACTGACTCCCCCTGTTTTTGGAGCAATTCCTGATTCTGGGGAGTGTTTGGCAGGCTGGGTGTGGGTGGGGTGGGCACCTCCAGGGAATTTTGGGAAATGGGTTTGGGCTGGTGGTTCATGTTCCTCCAGGGGCTTTGGGGGCTCTGTCCCCTGCCCCTGGCACTGACCCCTGTCCCCACAGGTCACCCCGGGCCGCTGCCGCACCACGGGCTCCGCGGGCCCCCCCCGCTGATGCCACCCCACGGCTACAATGGACCCCCCAGGCCCCCCCCCTACGGCTACCAGAGGGTCCCTCTGCCCCCTCGACCAGCTCAGAGACCCCCTGGAGTCCCCCCCCGCGGGCCCCTGCGGGGACCCCTGCCCTGAGAGCGGGGGGACCCTCTGCTCCCCATCCTTCCCCAGCCCTTGGTATCCACATTCCCACTCCTGCAAAGCGCTGGGGGCCATCCCCTGCTCCTCCCTTCCCTCCCCATTTCTTCCCCCCATTTGTTTTTATAGTGTTAATTTTCCTCCCTCTCTCCATCTCCTCCCGTTTCTCTTCCCCTGGAAGCTTTTCCAAGCTCCTTTTTACTGGGTTTTTGTTGGTTTTGTATGGAAAGCAGTGGCCAACCACTTGCAAATAAAGGATTTAGGAACCAAAAGGGTTTCTGGATTGGGACTGAGATCTCTTCCCTGCTTGGGCCATTGGGGAGAGCCAGGCTGGATGGATTTGGGGCAGAGCTGAGCCATGGTCTGATCCCTGCTCCACCTGTAAGCCTGGAAGTGTGTTCTGCTCCAAGGAATGTCTGGATTCCCATTCTTGAGCTGCCCAAATCCAGGGAGCTGAGGTTGGACTGTGGAATATTTTGGTGCCAAGGTTTAGCCAAAGCCAAACATTCCCCTGGGATATTTTCAAACCCCTCCTGCTCCTGGGCAATGCCAGAGCTCCCAAGAGCTGGGAGTTTGTGGGGGGGACATGGAAGTGGGAATTTGCTGCTTCCTTCCTTCTTCATCCCTTCTTCATCTTCTTACAGCCAGGTGGGAGCCCTGAGGTCTGGATGGGATAGAAGGGAAGGTTGGAACCCTTTCCTGATCCTTCACATCCAGAAATGGGGGGAGAACCCCACGTGGATTGGTGGAGTGAGTGGATTTAGGTGTCAGGGGTGGGAATGGGACCCCCCATTCCCCGTGCTGCTGAGCCAAGGGGCTGAAGAATCTCCAGGATCCAAAGATTCCTGTTTGGATGCAGGGAGCCCCAGGGTGACATTTCCCTGCTCCTCAGTCCTGGAAGCCACCAGGATCCCCCCCCCCCCGGGGCAGCCAATCTCCCTGCATGGACACATCATCATCATCATCATCATCATCATCATCATCATCATCATCATCATCATCATTCCCTTCCCCCCTGGAGGCACCCACTGTCACCCATTTTATCCCCTCATCCCTGGTGTTCTGTCATTCCCAGTTCCATCCTCTCTTCCCCATGACTGCAATCCCTTGTCAGCCCTGATTTTCTCCCCTTTTCTCCCATTTTTATCCCAGTTTTTACCCCATTCCCTTCATCTCTTTCCCAGTTACATCCTCTCTTCCCCATCCTGTGTCAACCCTGATTTTCTCCTCTTTCCTCCCATTTTCTCCCAGTTTTTATCCCATTCCCCTCATCTCTTCCCCACATTTTGGGCTGCATGGGGCTCTCAGGACAAGAGGAGCCATTCTCTATCCTCCTGCCCAGCCTGTTCCCTCTGATGATCCACAAAGCCGCCCTGGGGGCTCTGTGGTGGCGGTGGCACGTGAGTCACAGGGTGCCTGAGGATGTGGCACTCCCTGGAGGGCACAGCCTGGATCCTGCTGCTGCCCATTCCCTCCACTGCCAGCCTTGTCCTGCACTTCCACCCTTCTTTTAGGATTTTTTTTTTCCCCAACTATCAATGTCACAATTTGCTTCTCAGCTCGTGGGTTTTTCTAAATCCTTCCCAATCCTTCCCAGACTGGTCCCCATCCCTGTTTTTCCAGTCTGAGGGGTCAAATGCTGATCTTGGTGGATCCCGACAGAGTGTGAGGCTTTGGGGTTGGTGCCCTGGAATTTGGGGAGGGATGCAGGAGGAGGGGGGTTCAGGGAAGGTTGGGGCTCTGGGAGCATTGGAAAACCAGTGAAGGGAGTCAAGGAGGATTTTGCTTGTGGGGTCACCCCAAACTCCCCCCACTCTGAGGAGCACCCAGCACCCCACAGCCTTTTTGGGGGTTTTTTTTTTTTTTTTTTTTGCAGCTCCCAATTTCCCACCCTCAGGAATCCATCCATGGGAAACGAGGGTGGCTTTGGACATCCCGTGCTGCAACGTGCATCTCCAGCCCTAAAAAATTCCCTAAAAAAAAAAAAAAAAATCCATCGGGGTGGGAGGGGGGTGCTTTTTGTGTCGCGTTGTAGCCTCGGGGCCGTGTCTGACCAGCCCAGGCGGGGACGATTTGATCCCAAAAAATCCCAATCCAGCCCCGCGGAGGCCGTGACTCAGCCGTGACGGGGGCGGGGGGCGGCAGCGCGGGGTGGGGGCGGGCTGAGCATCACCGAGAGCTCCGGGGGGAGCTCCCGCTTGGTGCCCCCCACCCCTCCCGCATCTCCCCTCCGCCGTCATCCTCCGGAGCGGCTCCATCGCGGCAGCTCCAGCGCGGGAACCCCGATCGCCGGGAGCTCCGCTCGCGCATCCCGGGAGCTCCAGCGCTGCCCCCCGCCCCCGGTGGGCCGAGCCCCCCCCCCGGTTCTCCGCGTGCCGTGGTTGATCCCTCCCTTCCCGGGGCTGCGCCGATGGACTCTCCCAGCGCTCCGTGTGTGCGGCGGAGGCTGCGGCGTTAGCGCTGGTACCCGGGAGCTGCCGGCGCTGCCGGAGCATCCTCTTTCATCTCCGCATCCCTTCCCGAGCATCTTTCCTCACCGGAGCATCCCCCGGGAAGGAGCTGGAGCGGGGCGAGGGCTGAGCCAGGTAAGGAGGAACAAAAAATGGGTTTATAGCCCGCATCCCCCCCCTCCCCGCGGCGTTAATCGGAGCAGCTGATGGATTCGGGGTTCGGCTTCTCCTTCCCCACTTGCTGTGGCCATTTTGTCCTGGAAAACCTTCCCGGCAGCCGGGCTCTGCCTTTGGATGTGCGTTTTTGGGGGGCTCCTCTCATCCCCGCCCCGCAGAGCAGCCGGAGGGGATCGGGAATTCACCGCAGGGATGGGAGGGGGAAACCGGGGGGTTTTTGGGGAAGGGGTAACGGGGGGCAGATGTTTTGGGGTGACCTTGGACACGAGCGGTTCCCAACTGTTCCCCCTTGTCGCCATGTTCCTGGCGTTCCGCAGGGAGGCTGGGGGCTGCGGGGGGGGTGGGGGGGGATGCAGCCCCCCCATCTTGGGGGTTTTGGGGTGCACGGTTCCATCCATCCTCGGCTCCTCTTGGAGGAGGCAGATCCAGAGCCGATAACCTTGTGCAGAGCTGTCCAACGCCACGGCGGGGCTGCAGGGCCGGCAGCGTGTTCAGCCCCCAAAATGGGCATTTTTAGGGGATCTCCCTGGCTCCCACATTTCAGGGATTGTGGTCTGGGGGGTTTCTGGCTCTCCTGTGGGATCAAACCCCCCGATCTCAGCCCGCTCTGGCTCCTGCCGTCGGCTCGGCCGCTCGAGGCTGCCTGGTTTGTGCGGCCGCTCTCTGTGACAGAGCCAGCCGTGACCTTGCTCCCCCAGCCCATCCTCTTCCTCACCGTGCTCCCAGCCTCTCCCCGCTCCCCCCTTCCTCCTCCCGACCCCAAACACCTCCCGGGCTGTGCAATGCCGGCCCCACACGGGGAGATTCCAAAGGGAACCTCGAGCCTGGCTGGAGCAAAATGACCTTGGTCACGGATCCAGGAGCCCCGGGGAGGGAACTGGGTTCTCCCTGCAGCCGGGGGTTGGGAGAATTTGCCATTTTATCCTATAAAACCACCTGCCTGCCTGTGCTCGGGAGTGGGGGCCCGTGCTGTGCCGCAGCCCCCCTCCCTGCAGGCTTCCCAAAGAGCTCCAGTCTAAATTTAGCGTCCCTGCGTGCCCTGTCCCCTCTCCTGGCCAGGGGGGGACACGTCGCCGGCTGCGTCCCTCCGCTCTCAGCTCCTTCCCGCCTGGCCAGAGATAAAAATAGCGCTTGGGGGTCGGTCACGACAGCCCCCGAGGGTGGAGGAGCAGCAGCATCGGGGGCTGGGGGGCTGCGGGTCCGTCCCTGTCACGAGCTGAGCCGGGCTCTGTGCGGTGGGTGTGGGGAAGAGGGGGTGGCATGCTGGGATGTGAGGGGACAAGGAGATGCTGCCACCCCCAGGGATTTGGATGTCCCTGTCCTCCCCACCCTGAGGGACTCGTGGTACCCCCCCCCAGCCCCCTTTGGCCGGGTCAGCACGTGCCAGGGCTGGCGTCTCCCGCAGTCAATCCTGCCTGGCAGCTCCTGCAGCGAGCGTGGCCTGGCACACTCGGGTCATTGGCACTCGAGGGACCCCCCCGGGGATCCTCTGAGGGGCTCCCGTACCCTGAGCCACCCAGCCAGGGCCATGCTGGGAGGGTTTGGGGCCCTCCTGAGCCCCTCGTCCTCCCTGTGGTGCCCAGGGAAATGGGGAGCTTTGGTCCAGACCTTGTTTTTTGGGGTGACTCTCGGTCCTGGGCATGCTCAGGGGCAGCTGTGTCCCTGATGTCCCCCTGTGCTTTGGGATGAGGCAGGAGGGATGGATCCAGGGGGACTGGGGGGTCCCAGGGAGCTGTGGCAGCTGGAGCTCCCCAGTGAGGGGAAGGGGCTGGAACCGGCCTCTCTCAGCCTATCCCCACCCCAGCCCCCACCTGCTGCTTCACCAGGGGGTCCCCAAATCCCAGAATCCCAGAATGATGAGGTTGGGAGAGACCTCCAAGATCATCGAGTCCAACCTGTGCCCTCACACCTCAACCAGACTATAGCACCATGTCCAATGTTTTTTAAACAAATCCAGAGATGATGATTCTACACCTCCCTGGGAAGAGCATTCCAGTGCTTTATTATTCTTTCAGTGAATTTTTTTTCCTAATATCCAACTGGGAAGACAATTCCAGTTACTTTATTATTCTTTGGGTGAAACATTTTTTTTCCCTAATATCCCACCTATACCTCTCCTGACGCAGCTTGAGACTGTGTCCTCTAATCCTCCTGTTTCCATCTGAGACGGAGGAAAAGCACCAAGCGACGCTCAGGGCCACCACCACCCAACTCAGCCTGGTTTTGTCTGGGCTTCCCAGGTCCAGGCTGGCATCCAGGGTCCTCCCAGCCCCCATTCCATGGATGGGTAGCTCCAGCACCCCTCTCCCCTCACCCCGGGCCTGAGGGCGCAGCCCCCGAAGCAGAGACCCCCCCCCAGCAGCCGCAGCAGCCCCGCGCCAGCCCCCAGGGCACCATGGAGGAGTCGTTCCGGGACCGGACCGCCTTCATCCGCGGCGCCAAGGACATCGCCAAGGAGGTGAAGAAACACGCGGCCAAGAAGGTGAGCAGGGGCATGGACCGAGTGCAGGACGAGTACACCCGCCGCTCCTACTCGCGCTTCGAGGAGGAGGAGGACGATGAAGACTACGCGCCCCAGGACGGCTACTACAGAGGGGGCGAAGGTGCCAACGAGGAGGAGGGGGTGTCCAGCGACGCCACGGAAGGCCACGATGAGGAGGATGAGATCTACGAGGGCGAATACCAAGGGATCCCGCGGCAGGAGTCGCTGAAGGGCGGGGAGCGCCTGGGGGCCGCGGCGGCCGCCGGAGCTTTCGACGACAGCGAGGGGCAGCGCAGGAAGGACCGGGAGGAGCTGGCGCAGCAGTACGAGCTCATCCTGCAGGAATGCGGCCACGGCCGCTTCCAGTGGACCCTCTACTTTGTCCTGGGCCTGGCCCTGATGGCTGACGGCGTGGAGATCTTTGTGGTGGGCTTCGTCCTGCCCAGCGCCGAGAAGGACATGTGCCTGTCCGACTCCAACAAGGGCATGCTGGGTGAGGAGAGGGGCTCGGGGGGCGTGGATGGAGGGGACAGGAGGGTCAGGGGGAGATGTGGAATGTAGGGGGACATGAGGATGTGTTGGGGGGCAGAGGAGCACAGAAGGATGGGGATGGGGAAGGACATAGGGGGTCATAGGAGCTATGGAAGAACACAGGAAGAATTGGGAGGCCATGGGGTCCAGGAAGGGATGTGGGGACCAGGACCCCTTGGTGAGGGCTCCTACCATCCTCCTCCCAGTCCCACACTGCTCCCCACATGAGCAACGGCTGAAATTTGGGCTGACCAGTGGATGCTGAGGCTGGGTTTGGGGGAGGGGGGCATGGGGGGCTTTGTTCCATTGCTTCCCCCTTCTCTGGGATGCCTGCTGGAGCCTGACATCCCCCCCAAACCCCAGGGGACACCAGTGCCCCCCATCCCTGAGATGGGACAGAGGGCAGGGCTGGATGAGGGGGTCCTGGGGTCCCACAGTCCCTGAGCAGAGCAGGGGACAACAGGGAATTCTGTCCTCTCTCCAATATTTCGGGGAGAGGGTCCCAAGACCCGAGGACGCTCCCCCTCCTCCAGCTGACTCGGGGTGCAGGTCCCCGTGTCCCCCAGCCCTGACCTCGCTGTGTGTCCCCCCCCTCGCCAGGGCTCATCGTGTACCTGGGCATGATGGTGGGCGCGTTCGTGTGGGGCGGGCTGGCCGACCGGCTGGGCCGAAGGCAGTGCCTCCTCATCTCCCTCTCCGTCAACAGCGTCTTCGCCTTCTTCTCCTCCTTCGTCCAGGGCTACGGCACCTTCCTCTTCTGCCGCCTGCTCTCGGGCGTGGGGTAAGGGGGCTGCGGCTGTTGGGTTTGCTTCCTTCGTCCCCCAGGCCAAGGAAGGAATGATCACTCTGATTCCGTGTTCTCATAAAGCTAATTTGTTATTTTATGGTGCTATATTATGTTAAAGAATGCTAAATTATACCGTACTAAAGAATATAGAAAGGATACTTCCGGGGGGGGGAAGTTGTTGTATTTTTGTTCTCCCCAGATGAAGGAAGGAAGGATGAATCTGATTCTGTGTTCTCATAAAGCTAATTTATTATTTTATGATACTGTATTATTTTATGATATTATATATCATATTATTAACTATACTATATTATTAACTATACAGAAAGGATATTGCAGGGGGGGCAGCTGTTGTATTTTTGTTCTCCCCAGACAAAGGAAGGAAGGATGAATCTGATTCCATGTTCTCATAAAGCTAATTTATTATCATACTATATTGTATTATGATGGTATATTATATTAATATTAACTATACTATACTAAAGAATACAGAAAGGATACTTACAGAAGTCTAAAAAGATAATAATGAAAAACTCGCGGCTCTCCCCAGAGTCCTGACACAGCTTGGCCCTGATTGGCCAAAGAGCCAAAACAACTCACAGCAGAAACCAATGAAACAACCACCTGTGGGTAAACAACCTCCAAAAAGCAGCAAAACGCAGGAGAAGCAAATCAGATAATTCTTGTTTTCCTTTTCCTCTGAGGCTTCTCAGCTTCCCAGGAGAAAAATCCTGGGCGAAGGGATTTTCCCAGGAAATGTGAACCACGCAGGGACCCCCAGAGCAGGGGCTGATCCCCGCTGTGTGTGGCGGGGCGGGGGCTGACGCTGCTCCCTCCCCTCCATCCCCAGCATCGGCGGCTCCATCCCCATCGTCTTCTCCTACTTCTCGGAGTTCCTGGCGCAGGAGAAGCGCGGGGAGCACCTGAGCTGGCTCTGCATGTTCTGGATGATCGGGGGCATCTACGCGTCGGCCATGGCCTGGGCCATCATCCCGCACTACGGTAGGAGCCCTGGGCCGGTGGCACACGGGGGGTGAGCCGGGGCTCGGCCCCACCACCGTGTCCTGTCCCCCTGTCCAGGCTGGAGCTTCCAGATGGGCTCTGCGTACCAATTCCACAGCTGGAGGGTTTTCGTCCTCGTCTGCGCCTTCCCCTCGGTCTTCGCCATCGGGGCGCTCACCACCATGCCGGAGAGCCCACGCTTCTACCTTGAGGTGGGCTCGGGGGGGGAATTTGGGGTGCATCAGGGACCTGGAGTGGGGGGTGGCTTGGGGGTCCTCAGGAAGGGACGCCCAGGTGGGGGTGCAGATGGGGCAACCCAGACAGGGGGTGGTGAGGCCGGGTCAGGAAGCCCCAGATGGGTTTTGGAGAGGGGTGGAATGGGGCAGGAACCCCCCAGGTGGATGATGGGACCCAGAGGGATGTGGGGACACTGAGGAGATATTATGGGTGGGTGGTGGGACCCAGGTGGATGATGGCACCCAGAGGGATGGGGAGACCCTGAGGAGCTGAAGATGAAGATGGTGGAGGGATCCCTGGGTGGGTGGTGGGACCCCAGGCAGGGAGCACTGATGGGGGGCCAGGGTCCAGATTTGGGGTGTCCCAGGGTGACCTGTCCCTGCCCTCACAGAACGGGAAGCACGACGAGGCCTGGATGGTGCTGAAGCAGGTCCATGACACCAACATGAGGGCCAAGGGCCACCCCGAGAGGGTCTTCTCGGTAAGGACCCCCAGAGCTGAGCCCCATGGGGTCCCCAGCACCCCAAGTGAGGGTGGGGTGTCCTCCAGGAGCAGGGGTGCAATTCCCACCTCTGGGAAAAGCACCACCTGGGGAATGCTGCTGTAACAGGTGGGGAAACTGAGGCACAACTGGGTGCTGGGTGGAGGATTTGGGTGCAAGGAGTGAGGTTCTGGGTGCTAGGTAGAGGTTTTGGGTGAAAAGAATGAGGTTTTGGGTGCAAGGAGTGAGGTTTTGGGTGCAAGGAGTGAAGTTTTTGGGGTCTTCCCGGTGTCCCCAATCTGTCCCACCCACAGGTCACCCACATCAAGACCATCAAGCGGGAGGACGAGCTCATCGAGATCCAGTCGGACACCGGGACGTGGTACCGGCGCTGGCTGGTCCGATGCCTCAACCTGTCCCAGCAGGTGAGGCTGGGGCCACCCAGGGCTCCCTGTGCCCCCCGTCACCTCCCGTGTCCTTGTCACCTCCCGTGTCCCTGCGCAGGTCTGGAGCAACTTCCAGCAGTGCTTCGTGCCCGAGTACCGGCGGGTGACACTGATGATGATGGCGGTGTGGTTCACCATGTCCTTCAGGTGCTGCGGGGTGGGGTGGAGTGGGGTGGGATCCGTGGGATCAGTGGGATGGGATCACAGGATGAGATGGGATGGGATGGGATCAATGGGACCAATAGGATGGGATCGGTGGGATGGGATCAATGGGATGGCATCAAAGGGATGGGATGGGATTGATGGGATGGGATGGGATAGGATGGGATCAATAGGATGGGATCAATGGGATGGGATGGGTTGGGACCCATGGGATGGGATGGGATCAATGGAATGGGATGAGATGGGATCAATGGGATTGATGGGATGGGACCAATGGGATCAATGGGATGGGATCGATGGGATGGGATCAGTGGGATCCATGGGATGGGATTGGATGGGATGGGATGAGATCAATGGAACGGGATGAGATGCGATCCATGGGATGGGATGGCGCAGCACCGAGTGGGATGTGATGGAACAAGCATCCCTGGGACAGCCCCGGGAGCTCAGGGTTGGCTCTGGGAGCCCCGGGCCAGCCCTGGCAAGCCCAGGTGTGTGGTGCCCGCTCACCCCTGTCCCCGCAGCTACTACGGGCTCACCGTGTGGTTCCCGGACATGATCAAGCACCTGCAGAGCATCGAGTACGCGTCGCGCACCAAGCTCTTCACGCGCGAGAAGGTTCGGCACTTCACCTTCAACTTCACCCTGGAGAACCAAGTGCACCGTGGTGGGGAGTACTTCAACGACAAGTGAGCGCGGGGAGGCCGAGCCTGGCCTTGCTGAGCTTGGGGCTGAGCTTGGGGGGCATCTGGGCTCTCCCTCCTGTCCCCCCGCCCCGTGCAGGTTCATCGGGCTGAAGATGAAGTCGGTGACGTTTGAGGATTCGCTCTTTGAGGAGTGTTACTTCGAGGACATCACTTCCAGCAACACCTTCTTCAAGAACTGCACCTTCATCTCCACCGTCTTCTACAACACAGGTGGGCCAATGGGATCCCTGGGAGGGGGTGACCCACCAGGGTGGGCCCCAGGGCTTTGGTGGAGATGGATGTGGGCCACCAGTGTGGAGGAAGGTCAGGGAAGCCCTCAGTGCCATGATGGAGTTGGGGTGGCAGAGATAACCTGACACACCAGGGTGGCCCCAGGGTTTTGGTGGAGATGGATGTGGGCCACCAGTGTAGAGGAAGGTCAGGAAAGCCTTCAGTGACACCATGGAGTTTGAATGCTAGAGATAACCTGACCCACCAGGGTTTTGATGGAGATGGATGTGGGCCACCAGCTCGGAGGAAGGTCAGGAAAGTCCTCAGTGGCATGATGGAGTTGGGGTGGCAGAGACAATGTGACCCATCAGGTTGGAGGAAGATCAGGAAGGTCCCCAATGGCATGATGGAGTTGGGGTGGTAGAGATAAAAAACGTGACCCACCAGGGTTTTGGTGAAGATGAGGATGAGCCACCAGCTTGGAGGAAGGTCCCCATTGGCATGACGGAGTTGGGGTGGCAGAGATAAGGACCAGAGCGGTCCCCAGGGGGTGGTGGAGGTGTGGCTGACCCACCAGGTGGGGTGGGAGGGGCCAGCAGCTCTGCACGGAGATGGGGTGACCCCGTGGCCCCGCTGCCCCCCCAGATCTGTTCGAGTACAAGTTCATCAACAGCCGGGTGGTGAACAGCACGTTCCTGCACAACAAGGAGGGCTGCCAGCTGGACTTCAGCGACGACAACAACGCCTACATGATCTACTTTGTCAGCTTCCTGGGCACCCTGGCTGTGCTGCCCGGGAACATCGTCTCGGCCCTGCTCATGGACAAGATCGGCCGCCTGCGCATGCTGGGTGGGCAACGGGGCGGGCTCGGGGCAGCCTTGGTGGGGCTGAGGGGTCCTGGAGGTGCCTCTTGATCTTCTTGAGGCACCACCATCACCTTTACCCTGGTGGGTCACCCCACCTCCATCATCCTTTGAGGATTTTCTTCATCCTCCTTCCACCCATTGGTCACCTCCATCTCTGGTGACCTCTTGGGCAGTCACCCCCATCTCTGGACCCATCACCATCACCTTTACCCTGGTGGATCACCCCGTCTTCATCCATCACCACTTTGGGGACTTTCGTCATCCTCCTCCCACCCATTGGTCACCTCCATCTCTTGGGGACCTCCTGGTGTGTCACCCCCACCTCCCTCTCCCTTTTGGGACTGTCAGTGCCACCTCGTGCCTCAGTTTCCCCGCGCTCTGACGCGTCCGCGTGTCCCCCAGCTGGCTCCAGTGTCATGTCCTGCATCAGCTGCTTCTTCCTGTCCTTCGGGAACAGCGAGTCTGCCATGATCGCCCTGCTCTGCCTCTTTGGGGGCGTCAGCATCGCCTCCTGGAACGCGCTCGACGTGCTCACCGTGGAGCTCTACCCCTCTGACAAGAGGTGGGGGCACGGGATGGAGATTTCGGGCGCAAGGAGCGAGGTTTTGGGCGCAAAAAGTGGAGTTTTGTGTTCAAGGAGTGAAGTTTTGGGTGCTGGGTGCCAGCTGTGGGCTCCCACCTGTTTCTGGGCACTGCCTGCCAGCCCTGGTACTCATTTTGGGGTGCTGGGTGCCCATTTAAGGGTTTGGAATTCCCATTTTGGGGTTTGGAGCTCCCATTTTGGGGAGCTGGGTGTCCATTTAAGGGTTTTGAATTCCCATTTTGGGGTGCTGGGTGCCAGTGTAAGGATTTTGAGTTCCCATTTTGGGATGTTGGGTGCCGATTTAAGGGTTTTGAATTCCCATTTTGGGGTTTGGAGTTCCCATTTTGGGGTTTGGAGCTCCCATTTTGGGGTGCCAGGTGCCCATTTAAGGGTTTGGAATTCCCATTTTGGGGTTTGGAGCTCCCATTTTGGAGTTCCCATTTTGGGGTGCCAGGTGCCCATTTAAGGGTTTGGAGCTCCCATTTTGGGGTGCTGGGTGCCATTGTAAGGATTTTGAGTTCCCATTTAAGGGTTTTGGATTCCCATTTTGGGGTTTGGAGTTCCCATTTTGGGGAGCTGGGTGCCAATGTAAGGATTTTGAGTTCCCATTTTGGGGTTTGGAGCTCCCATTTTGGGGTGCTGGGTGTCCATTTTGGGGTTTGGATTTCCCATTTTGGGGTTTGGATTCCCTTTTTGGGGTTTGGATTTCCCATTTTGGGGTGCTGGGTGCCCATTTAAGGATTCTGTGTTCCCATTTTGGGGTTTGGAGTTCCCATTTTGGGGTTTGGATTCCCATTTTGGGGTTTGGAGTTCCCATTTTGGGGTGCTGCGTGCCCATTTAAGGATTCAGAGTTCTCCCTTTGGAGTGCCAGGTGCCCATTTCAACCCTCCCGGTGCCAGTTTCGTGGCACCACCTGCCCTCTGCAGGTACCCCCTGCGACTGAGCACCCACCCCTACCCCCGGTGGGCGCCCTCACCAACCCCAACCCTCCTCATCCTCCCCAGGACGACGGCCTTTGGCTTCCTGAACGCCCTGTGCAAGCTGGCGGCCGTGCTGGGCATCAGCATCTTCACCTCCTTCGTGGGCATCACCAAGGCCGTGCCCATCCTCTTTGCCTCAGCTGCTCTGGCCCTCGGCAGCTCGCTGGCCCTCAAACTGCCCGAGACGAGGGGGCAGGTCCTGCAGTGATGGGGGGGTACCCCCTTTCCCTGGGGTACCCCCCAAAACCCAGCATTTCCATCCCCAACTCCATCTCCTCGTGCCCCCGGGGTTAGTTCTGCGTTAGACACTGTGAAACGTCTTCTTGGAGCATTCGGGATCTTTTTCATTTGCACTTGGACCCCCCCACCCACCACCATCCCCCCAAAAAAAATCCCTCTGTACCCCCAAAACCTCCCTGACACCCCCCCCCCAAAATTCCCTCCTGACCCCCAATTCTCCCCCCTCAGAGCCCCCCCCCAGTTTCTTTTCTTGGTGTCACCCCCTGTGTGAGTTGCTGCTCATTCCTGGGGGGCTTTAGGGGACAGGATTTAGGGGGGGGGGCCCCCGACCCTCTGTGCACCCCCCCAAATCCCTGCTGAGCCAAGGAGGATGAAGCAGGGGGAGCCCCCTGTGCCTCAGTTTCCCCACCCAGCAGGGTCCCCCCAAACCCCCACGGGAGGGGGGGGGGGGCAAGAGCCCTTGGGGTGCAGAAAATATTGGGGTGCAGCTCCCTTTGGGGGGGCGCAGCTCCCTTTGGGGGGGTGCAGAACCCCCTTGACAATTTTAGGGTGCCCCCCTTTAAAGCACATGCCCCCCAGGATGCCTCTATTTTTGGGTGCCCCCCCAATTTTCAGGGTGCAAAGCACAGCCCCCCCCGCCCTCATGCCCCCCCATGGTCTCATTTGGGGTGCAGCAGCGGGGGACCCCCAAAACTGCCAGTTAGGGATTTTTAACGGATTTTTAAAGGATTTTCCCCTATTTGAGGGAGGTCGGGGGGGGGTTCGGGGGGGGCCCCCTGCACCCCCATTTCCTCCTCCCTGCACCCCAAGTCCCCCCCACACCCCCTATTAACAACCCCCTATCTCCCCCCCTTTTTTCCTCCCCTCACCCCAAAACCACCAGCGGTTTGCAAAGCACAAACAGCCCCTAAACCCCCCCACAAAAAAAATCGGGGTACAAGGGGTCCCCAGTGCTCAAATCGGGGTTCGGGGGGGGGTCCCAGTGCTGTGCCCCCTCAAAATTTGGGGTTTGGGGGGGGGTTCCCCATGCTCTGCCCCCTTCCCGCAGGGTTGGGCAGAGCTGGGGGGCCCCCCCAGCCCCAGGGCAGCCCCTCCCCCCATTCCAAGCAGCCCCCCCCGTGTGCTTTGTCCCCTCCTTGGTGTAGCTGGTCCTTGGGGGGGCCCCCCCCGGCCCCCCCCCGTAGCTCTGTCGTGCCGTGCTGTAGTTTCAGGTGTTTGTAAATTAATTAAAATGGAAAAAAACATCCAAAAAAAACCCATTCCCCCAAAAAAACCCCACAAAATAGTCACCAACCCCCCAAAAAAAAAAGGATTCTCCACTGCCCACAGAACACTTTTATTTTAATTAATTAATTAATTAATTCTGTTTAAACGGGAGGGACACCCCAAAAATCCCCCACAAGGTGGGAGCAGGGAGGGGGGGTGGTGGTGTGGGGCGCTGGATTGGGGCGGAGCATCACGGGGGGGTGGAGGGGGTCACCCCATCAACGAAGGGGGAGGCACCCCAATGGTGTTTGGGGGCCCCCCTCCCAACGTTGAAACCAAGGTGGGGGTCCCAGGAGCTCCACGTTGTTCCTGGGGGGTCCTGGCAGTCCCATGTTGTTCCTGGGGGTCCTGGTGTTCCTGGGGGGTCCCGTTGTTCCTGACGGGGGTCCCGTTGTTCCTGGGGGGATCCTGTTGTTCCTGGGGGGGTCCCGTTGTTCCTGGGGGGGTCCCAGCAGCCCCACGCCGCTCCCGGGGCTCTCCCAGAGCCTTCACTGCTTCCTCGCCTCCTCCTCCTCGTCCCCGCCCCCGCGGCGTTTCTCCCTCTTGGACCCCCCCAGGCAAGGGGGCGCGGGGGGGTTTTGGGGGTCGCTGTGCCACTGCTCGGGGGTGCGGGCGGTGACCTGCAGGGCGTGCAGGGGCCCGGCCAGCTCGGCCCGCAGCGCCTCGTGCACCAGGCGGTGCCGCTGCAGCGGCGAGAGCCCCGCGAAGAGCCCGCTCACCACCAGCACCCCGAAATGAGTCTCGGCTCCGGGGGGGCCCCCGTGGCGGGGGGAGTCATCGCGAACCTCCAGGTGCGTGGGTTGGAGGGCTGCGGTCAGCTTGGCGCGGATGGTGCGGGCCAGGGGACCTCCCGCGCCGCCCATGGCAGCGCCCGCGGCCGCCAGGAGGGGACCCCGCATCGGGGAAGGGCTGGAAGAGAGAGAGAGCGGGGGGAAATGGGGGGTGCAGGGGGAGAAACCCCCCCCGACCCCCAGGACAGGACCCCGCATCGGGGAAGGGCTGGAAGAGAGAGAGAAGGGGGAATTGGGGGTGCAGGGGGAGAAATCCCACCCCCGACCCCCAGGAGAGCAGAAGGGGGTTTGGGGGATTTGGAGGAGATCCCCAGGTGGGGACCCCACATTAAAAAACGGCTGAAAGAAAGACGGGATTTGGGGGTGCAGGGGGAGAAACCTCCCCCGACCCCCAGCATTGGAGAAGGGCTGCAAAAGAAAGGGGGGAATTTGGGGGTGCTAGGAGAGAAAGTCCCCCCGACCCCCAGGAGAGGACCCCACATTGGAGAAGGGCTGGATGTGAGAGGGGGAATTGGGGGGTACAGGGAGAGACCCCCAGGAGGGGACCCCACATTAAAAAGCGGCTGAAAGAGAGAGGGGGGAATTTGGGGGGTGCAAGCAGAGAAACTCCCCCCGACCCCCAGGAGAGGACCCCACATTAGACAAGGGCTGAAAGAGAGAGGAAAGATTTTGGGGGTGCAGAAGGAAACGCCCCCCCCAGGTCCCCACTTGGCACCGGAGGGGTTTGAGGATTTTTGGGGGGGCGGCTGAGAGGGAGAAGAGGCTGGAGCAGAGGGTAGTGGCGGTGGTGGGGGCACGGACAGAGATGGGGACTGAGGGTCTCAGGAGGGGAGAACACGCACCGGGGTGTCCCGGGGACCTTTCAGGCCCGGAGCTCTCGGGAAGGGCCTGATGCCCTTCAGAGCCCCCCTGTCCCCCGCGGGTATCCCCCGATCCTCCCGCAGGGCACCCCCCGGCACCAGCAAATGCTGCCGGGGTCCCCAAAGCCCTCGGGGCCCTCCCGGTTCCCTCACGGCGCCCCCGATCCCCCCCGGTCCCCTCACGGCCCTCACCGCTCCCGCCGTCACGTGACACCGGCTCGGCTGCGCCACGTGACCCAACCCCAAAGCCCCGCCCACATACCCAAAAGCCACACCCTTTTATCCTTATATGGTTAAGTGGGCGGAACCAGCCATGCGGGGGCGTGGCCAGGCGCGCTTAGGGGACACAGGGGAACGTTTTATTTCTCTTTTTTTTCCTTATTCTTTTCCTAATTTCATCCTGATTTTTCCCAGATCATCCTGATTTTTCCCCGTTTATCCTTGATTTTCTTACTTTTATCCTGATTTTTCCATACTCACCCCTATTTTTCCATATTCGCACCTATTTTTCCAGCACCGCCCTCATGTTTTCCAGATGCACTCTCATTTTTTATTTCTCCTCATTTTTTTCCTTATTTTCATCCTGATTTTTCCCAGATCATCCTGATTTTTTCCCGTTTATCCTTAATTTTCTTACTTTTATCCTGATTTTTCCATATTCACCCCTATTTTTCCAGCACTGCCCTCATATTTTCCAGATTCGCTCTCATTTTTTTATTTCTCCTCATTTTTTTTTCCTTATTCTTTTCCTACTTTCATCCTGGTTTTTCATCCTTAATTTTCCAGGTTCACCCTTACGAGATTCCCTAAAAACTAAAAGAAGGGGATTCTTTTGGTCTGTTTTTTGTTTTAACTTTTTTTTTTACTTTTTTGGGGTTCCTGCCAATCCTGCTGCCGCCTCGTGGCATGGATCCTCTTCTCAAACTTCTCTCTGGCTCAAGAAGTCTCTGTAAAACCTCTCCACAGATCCCCAAATCCCCAAAAAATCGCTGTCGTAGTTGAGATGGAGACAACGCCAAGCAACACTTCATTTTCAGAAGGCTTCAAAGTGTTTATTGGAATAGACATTCTCTTCTTTCTCTTCTTTCTCTTCTTTCTCTTCTTTCTCTTCTTTCTCTTCTTTCTCTTCTTTCTCTTCTTTCTCTCCTTTCTCTCCTTTCTCTTCTTTCTCTCCTTTCTCTTCTTTCTCTCATTTATTTCTCTTATTTCTCCTTCTTTCTTTCTTGGTTTCTATGTCCAGGACCTCGACAGGAAATCCTTTCAGGGTTGAACATGGATCTCAGACTTCTCTGTGGCTCACAGGAATCCCTGTAAAACCTCTCCCACACCTGGAGAACCCCCAGGATGGGCAGCTCCGAGGGATTCCATGCCCACCTCACCCTCTTCTCCGTGTGTGCGCTCGGGAAATCTTGGCTCTCCCTTCCCCTCCCCACTGGAATTTGCCTTTTGGGATCCAAAATCCCCCCCTGGCTATTTTTAAAGCGCTCTCGGAGCCCGCTCAGCTCCTGCTCCCCTGTCAGAATCTTCAGCTGTTTTTTCCCTCCCTCTGCTCCCAGCCTGGGTGGCAACAGCCGGGATTCCCTCCTCATCCCCACCCCAGGCAGGGACCAGGATTTTCCTCTGGATTTGGGGGGATTTGGTGCCGTTTTCTGGGGTAAGGGCAGTGCTGGGATCCTTGGACGAGGTGTGGGGATGAAGGGATGGGATTTGTGCTTGGGATGGGATTTTTAATATTTTAATTTCCTTGATTTATGCTTGGGATGGGATTTCTTTCCTTTATTTCTGGAGGGATGGGATTATTTCCCTTATTTATTATGGAAAGAGGGAGTTTATTTCCTTTATTTCTGGAGGGATGGGATTATTTCCTTTATTTATTATGGAAAGAGGGAGTTTATTTCCTTTATTTCGGGATTCCCTCCTCATCCCCACCTCAGGCAGGGACCAGGATTTTCCTCTGGATTCGGGGGGATTTGGTGCCGTTTTCTGGGGTAAGGGCAGTGCTGGGATCCTTGGACGAGGTGTGGGGATGGAAGGATGGGATTTGTGCTTGGGATGGGGTTTATTTCCTTTATTTCTGGAGGGATGGGATTTATTTCCTCATTTTATGCTTGGAATGGGGTTTATTTCCTTTATTTCTGGAGGGATGGGATTTATTTCCTTCCAAGCATGGCATTTATTTCCTTTTTGTTTCCTTTATTTCCTTTATTTCTGGAGGGATGGGATTTATTTCCTTCCAAGCATGGCATTTATTTCCTTTTTTATTTCCTTTCTTTCTGGAGGGATGGGATTATTTCCTTTATTTTCTGGAGGGATGGGGTTGATTTCCTTGATTTCTGGAAGGATGGGATTTATTTCCTTTATTTATTATGGAATGAGGGTGTTTACTTCCTTGATTTCTGGAGGGATGGAGTTTATTTCCTTGATTTCTGGAGGGATTTATTTCCATTATTTCTCTGAGGAGTGGGATTTATTTCCTTCCAAGCACGGCATGGAAGGAGGAGCGCATCCTTTGGGAGTGATTGTGCATCCTGGAAAGAGGAGGGATCCACTCTTCCAGCTCTCTGGCACAAAACTGATTTCCCCAAAGATTTCTCTTCCCACCCCAACCCCAGAGCTCTCCCTGGCTCAGGCGGGCACCAGGATTTGCTCCCTGCAGGTGGAAAACAGCAGGAACTCGCTTTAGGAGCCAGAAGGATTTCCTGAATTGTGTTCCCAAAGGGATTTGTGAGTGCTGGAGTGCTGAGGGACCCAACTTCCCACCCCTGCCCTCCTCCATGGCCTCGGAATGGACCTGAAAAATCCCAGTTTGGACATTCCTGACCATTCCTGACCATTCCTGACCATTCCTTCTCCTTGCAGGGGTTGGTGCAGCTGCTCTCTGCAGATGTAGGTGGGATTTGACCTGAAAAATCCCAGTTTGGACATTCCTGACCATTCCTGACCATTCCTGACCATTCCTTCTCCTTGCAGGGAGCAAGGGTTGATGCAGCTGCTTCCTGCACATTTGTGGGTGGGATTTCAGGTGGGAATGGACCTAAAAAATCCCAGTTTAGACATTCCTGACCATTCTTGACCATTCCTGACCATTCCATCTCCTTGTAGGGGTCAGGAGTTGGTGCAGGTATTTCCTGCAGATGTAGGTGGGATTTCAGGTGGGAATGGAGCTGAAAAATCCCAGTTTAGACATTCCTGACCATTCCTTACCATTCCTGACCATTCCTTCTCCTTGCAGGGGCTGGTGCAGCTGGTGTGAGGTGGGATTCCATTTGGAGTGCAGCCACCATGGCCTGACCAGTCCTGACCACCCTTGGGGGGGTACAGCTGGCCAGGTGCGATTTCAGGGGGCCACACTGGCGTCATCGACCCCTGGGGACATTGGCCATCGACCCCTGGGGACATTGGCCAGTTTTGCCTTCAGGACTTGGCTGCGCCCCAGGAGACAAAATGCTGGAGAAGTGTTCCCTGGCAGGGAACATCCCCATTCCCTGCTGGACACATCCCACAGGGAAAAGCTTTTCCCACAAGGATTCACCCCTGGGTGGTGCCCACGGGAGTTTCCAAGGTGGAAAGCCCAGGGGAGCTCCCACGTTCCGCAGGGTTTGGGGGCTCCCCGAACCTGGAGCTGCCGTGCTCCACCTTCTCCACGCTCTGGCTGTTGTTCCAGGCTGGAGCAGGGCCCAGCTAAATTTAGAAGGATCGATTTCAACCCCCGCCTCTGCCCCTGCGGGGGGAAAGGACAGAGCAAAGGTGGCCGGGGACGAGGAGCCACGGGGGGCTCCCTCCTCTGTCCCCTGGAAGGGCTCCTGGGACCCCAAATTTATCCAGGAGCATGGAGGAGCCCAGGGGGGCCGGAATTCTCCTGGGTTATTCCACCATTCTCTGTGGCCGTCACTTGGGGCAGAGCTTGTGACAAGGACGCGGGGACGGAGCCCCCTGAGGAGGCTGATCCAGGTGAGGGGGCAGTGGGAGAGCAGGAATGAGGGCCCAAGGGTGTGGTTGGCGCCCAGGGACGGCTCCGATGCCGCTTTGGGTGTCCCCAAAGTGAGGGTGCAGTGAAATGCTGAACGCCCACGCCCGTGAGGAAACAGCTCAAGCAGCACCGGGGGCGGGGGGGTTTGGGTTGGATATCAGGGTGATAAAATGTCAGGGCGATAAAATAATGTCAGGGTGATGAAATTTCCTCATGGAAAGGGTGGTCAAGGCGTGGCACGGGCTGCCCAGGTGGTGTCACATCCCCGGAGGTGCTCAAAACCACCTGGGGACAAGTGGTGGGGCCTTGGAAGTGCGGGGTTGGACTTGCTCCTGTGGTCCGTGGGGTACCTGAAGGAATTTTGGGGTACCTGGAGGAATTTTGGGGTGCCTGGAGGAATCTTGGGGTACCTGGAGGAATCCTGGGGTGCCTGGAGCAATCCTGGGATATCTGAAGGAATCTTGTGGTCTAAGGGGTACCTGAAGGAATCTTGGGGTGCCTGAAGGAATTTTGGGGTGCCTGGAGGAATCTTGTGGTCCAAGGGGTGCCTGAAGGAATTTTGGGGTACCTGGAGGAATCTTGGGGTACCTGGAGGAATCCTGAGGTACCTGAAGGAATCTTGTGGTCCATGGGGTACCTGGAGGAATCTTGGGGTACCTGGAGAAATCTTGTGGTCCATGGGGTGCCTGAAGGAATTTTGGGGTACCTGGAGGAATCTTGGGTTGACTGGAGGAATCCTGGGGTACCTGAAGGAATCTTGTGGTCCATGGGGTACCTGAAGGAATTTTGGGTTGCCTGGAGGAATCCTGAGGTACCTGAAGGAATCTTGTGGTCCAAGGGGTACCTGGAGGAATCTTGCTGGGTTTGGCTCCGCCTGAGTTCTCCGTTGCTCAAATGGTGTTTAAAAGGGCCCCTCTCAGTCCCATCTCTCCAATGCCACCTCTGCTTCCAGGGGAGCTGCTGAATGAAGCCGGGAGCTGCTGGTGGGTGAGAGACCCCCCCAAGCTCTGCATGGATGGGAATGGGGAGAGCTGCCCACAGTAGGAGCCCAGGGCAGCTGGAAAACCCCGGCTTCTTCCTCCGAGCATTCCTGCTCCTCTTCCTCTGCAGGCATGGTAAGGATCCACGCGGGCAGGGCTGTTCTCTGCAAAAATCAGGAGAAAAATGCTTCCAGGAGGAATCTCCATGAGAATCTCGAGCTGGATGGTGGGGGGAATGTTGTGGTTTAGGTTTAGTTTGGTGGGTTGTAGGTGTGAGATGCTGGTGGGTTTTTTGGGTGTTTAGAGTAGGTTTAAATAGGTCTAAAGAAAAGGGAAAAAACCCCTATAGTTTAGGGAATTTTTTTGTTTTAATATAGCATTTTATTTTAATATATATATATATCTCATAAAATAATAAATCAGCCTTCTGAAACATGGAGTCAAGATTCTTATCTCTTCCCATCTCGGGGTTGCCTGCAAATTCAACACTTGGTGAGCCCTGAGTGAGGAACAGGACCACAGTTGTGGAAGAGATAAGGTGTGGGGGTGTTCTCAGGGGTCTGAGGATGAGGGAAGGCTGATTTATTATTTTATGATATATATATTTATTATTTTATGATATATCCATGTTTCAGAAGGCTGATTTATTATTTTATTATACATATTCTATTAAAACTATACTAAAAGAACAGAAGAAAGGATTTCATCAGAAGGCTTGAAAAGGAAAGGAATGGATCCCATCCCATTGATCTGATCCCATGGATCCCATCCCATTGATCCCATCCCATTCCATCCCATCACATTGATCCCATCCCACTGATCCCATCCTATCCCATCCCATCTATTCCATTGATCAGAATGCTTGAAAAGGAAAGGAATGGAATGATAATAAAATCTTGTGGCTCTCAGAGAGTCCGAGACAGCCGGACTGTGACTGGCCATTAATTAGAAACAACCACATGAGACCAATAAAAGATGCACCCGTTGCATTCCACAGCAGCAGATAATTATTGTTTACATTTCATTTCTGAAGCTTCTCAGCTTCTCGGGAGAAAAAGATGTTAACAAAAGGATTTTTCATAAAATATGTCCGTGACAATAAGGAAAACCGCCCACTTGACAAAAGCCAACAGCCACTCAGATGGTAACAGAACACACCTTGCCTCGAAATCTGCAACAGGGGGAGGACAGGCTGCCCTTTCGCCACCCCATCCCTTCTCTCTCAGTCTCTTCCCAGTGCAAGATCCTCCGCTGCAACTCGGAGTACGTGGCGGCCACGCTGCACCTGCGCGGGCCCGAGCGCGGCGCCGCCTTCTGCACCGCGCTGCGCTCCTACTCGCTGTGCACCCGCCGCACCGCCCGCACCTGCCGCGGCGACCTGGCCTTCCACTCTGCCGTGCACGGCATCGAGGACCTCATGATCCAGAACAACTGCTCCAAGGAAGGCCCCACGGCCCCGCCGCGGCCCCGGCCCGCGGCGCCCAACGCCGCGCATGGCTTCGAGTCGCTTGACATCTGCGATTACGAGAGGAGTTTCCTCTACAAGCACGGCCGGCCCCCCGGCTTCCAGCACTGCGCTGCTTTTGGGGACCCCCACATCCGAACCTTTCGTGACGATTTCCACACGTGCCGGGTGGAGGGCTCCTGGCCGCTCTTGGACAATGATTATCTGTTTGTGCAAGCCACCAGTTCGCCGGTGGCCAAGGGGTCCAACGCGACGGTCACCAGCAAGGTGAGGTTAGCGCACAGGATGGGCGGCAAATCCAGGGTCAGGGCACCTCCTGTGCTTCCCAAAACCCTTGGAACCCATTCAGACCCGGGGGAGATGAGGAAGGAGGGACAATAGTGGTGAAGGAATCTTGGGGTACCTGGAGGAATCTTGTGGTCCATGGGGTACCTGGAGGAATCTTGGGGTACCTGGAGGAATCTTGCTGGGTTTGGCTCCACCTGAGTTTTCCATTGCTCAAATGATGTTAAAAAAGGAAGGAAAGATTGTAGTTATCCCCAAAGGACTGTAGCAGGGATGGTTTGAGGATGGATAGGTGAGGTGGGACCTCCATCCTGAGATACCCCCAACCACTCGCGATGGAACCACACCCACCAAACTCACCCCCCTCCCACCCCGCTCCCCACAGCTCACCATCATCTTCAAAAACATGAAGGAATGCATCGACCAGAAGGTCTACCAGGCCGAGCTGGACAATCTCCCCGCGGCCTTCCAGGACGGCTCCACCGACGGCGGCGCGCGTCCCGGCGGGAGCAGTTTGTCCATCCGCGAGCGCAGCCCCGGCCGGCACGTGGAGATCCGCGCCGGCTACATCGGCACCACCATCGCCGTGCGCCAGGCCGGCCGCCAGCTCTCCTTCTCCATCCGCGCCGCCGAGGAGGTGGCCGGGGCCTTCACGGAGGAGCAGGACCTGCAGCTCTGCGTGGGCGGCTGTCCCCACAGCCAGCGCATGTCCCGCAGCCCCCGCGGGCGCGGCCGCGTCCCCGCGGAGACGGCGCGGGCGCTGTGCCGGGAGATGCTGCCCGTGGAGGATGTCTACTTCCAGTCGTGCGTCTTCGATGTGGTCACCTCTGGGGACGCCAACTTCACCATGGCGGCGCACGGGGCGCTGGAGGACGCCCGGCTCTTCCTGCCCGATGCTGAGAAGCTCCACATCTTCCAGGCTGGGGGAGGCTGCCAGCTCAGCTCTCCATCGTTTCTCCTCCTCCTCTTCCTCCTCCCGTGTGGACTTTGGGCTGTTTTGTTGCACTTTTAAGGCCTGCCTGCTCTGTAGGGAACTTGGGAGAGCTGCTGGCTCCACCGTGAAGGTTCCTCACCTTGAAGGAGGTGTCTCAGAGACCCAAGAGAGGGAAGGGGTGAAGCCCTGGTTCAGCGCCGCTGGTCTCACACGGATGGTACAGCTGCTCCCAGCTCCTCTCCTGAAGGCAGTTCCAAATTTTTCTGGCATATTCCTTTTCCCCTAAGGATGTGCCATTGCGGTGCATCAAAGAAAAATAAACCCCCTGGGTTAGAAACCCCCTCTGTCCCTCAGAGCCTTTCCATAACTCACTTCCCACCCTTCTCTCCATGTTAATCCAGCAGAATTCCACTCAGGAACCCTACAGATCCGGAAATAACAGACTCAGAGCCCAAAGCCCAATATTTGGGCAGTAAAAAATATTTTTTTTATGGATTTGGGACCCTTCACTCAGCTGCTCCCAAAGCAGACCAAGGCCACAAATAATTCTGGGGAACGTGGTGACCAAGAGGGAGACTTTTGAGTAGAAATCAGCTGGTTTTGTCCATGTGCTCCTCTTCCAGGATAAATAACAAGAGAATCTCCAGCAGTGGGAGCTGTGGAGCTTGAGATCTCCTATATCCCAGGCCGCTGTTGCTATTTTTCCTTGTTTTCTTGGCACCTGTTGTGGACTCAATTTAGCCGGCTCTGGACTTGGGGACCGGTGTCAGGTTTTAGGGAGGACAAAACAGCCCTTGGGAATTCTCACCCTTGGGCCCAGATTCTCTGTTGCTGCTCAAATCCAACCCAAACTGGAGCTTTTGCTTGGGAAAACCAGAATTCCTGATGGCAAAGAGCCAGCTGGGCACACAGCGGGGCAGAGTATTGCCCCGTGCAGAGGGGAGGGCGAATTTCACACATTTCAGAGGATTTCAGTAAAGCAGACGGAGCTCTACAGGAGGAATAATTTCCTTAGGGAAGACTTTATTTTTAATAAAGTGTTAAAAACTTGGCCACCCCTGTCCCACAGAATTGCAGGAAGGGCTTGTGGACGTGAGGGAAAAGGGAATTTCCGCCGCTCCAGGCACGGAGGCTCCATCGAGGGAGGTTCTACAATTCAAGTTTCAATACACCCACAGGATTTTCTCTCTCTTTGGTCTTTTGTGCCAAGAGCACAAAGAACGCACGGGAAATAATTTCATGGACATCACGGTGAGTTCCCCCTCAGATGGGTGCTCAGAGCACGCAGTGATGAGCAGGAGACCTGCTCCACGTTTTTTTATTCTGCTCCTGGTAATCCCTGGTGGGTTTGACATTAAAGAGTCTATTTTTGAGTCCCCATTTCCTGTCATCTGTCTCTTCATGTCTTTGGGCAGCAGTGGCAGATGAGGATAAGAATATCTCCTTCCTGCCCTGCTCCTGTGACTCCAGAGCTTTGGGTGGACGGAGAGGAAAGCAAGCTGCTTCCTGATGTGCTCCACGTGTCCCTTGGGAAGAAAATCACCTGGGGAGGGATAAAACCCTCTTGGGGGGAGATAAAATCCTCTGTGGGGAGAATGTTCTCCATAGGGATGAAACCCCCCTTGTAGGGATGAAATCCTCAGGAGCAGCGTTGGTGGCGCTGGAGCTCCTGGTGGAAACGGGATGGGTTTGATGATGCAGAACATAATTTCCCTTTAGTTGTTGGCCTGTGGAACCATCCAACAAGAATTCCATGGGGAAAGGAGGGTTCCCAGTGGAACCAGGCCTTCCCTCCTCCTGAACAGCCAGGAACCTGCGCCACCAGGACTGGGCCTGGAGCTTTCCTTACCAACCCTCTCTCAGGAGCCACCTCTGAAATTTAGAGAGCAGCCCCCAAAACTGAAAATGTCCAGGAATTGTGATTTGGAGAGCTCTGGTTCCGGCTTTGAGGCTCGGCAGCTCCACCCAACCCAGGGTTACACCAGGAGCGGCCCAGCGTGGACAATCCTGACCACTGGATTACAACGTGGAGAAGCTGATGAATTATGGACTCATTAAGGTTGGAGAAACTTCTGAGATCATTAATCATTAACTCTCCCGCAGCACTGCCAAGGCCACTCCTGACCCATGACCACAGGCACCACATCCACCTGGTTTTGAACACATCCAGGACGGTTCCAAGGTCAGACCTCCCTTCCCACGAGCACAGTTCCCAAAATATCCAACCCAAACCTTCTCCTGAGGCCTCTTCCTCATGGGAGACCGCCCTGAACCCCCTCAGCTCCAACTGGGTGGTGAATTCCCCCAGGTGGGCTCTGCTGGAGCTGGATGGAGAGGCTGAGATGTTTTTCAGCAGGTGACATCAGCCAGGGAGGGGAAGGGTCGATCCAAAGTCCGCTGACGTCAATGGAAACAACTTTGTTGACATCAACAACTCGGGTTGGTGCCGACGTTCTGCTCCTGGGTTTGGGGTGGGGGAAGAAGCCCGTGCCTGCCCCAGGGTGGCTCTGAGGAGGAGCAGGGTGGAATAATCTGGGAATGGGCCAGGACCACCCCGGCCCTGGCCTTTTCCCAAACCCGTGCTTTGAGCCCTTGGTTTCTTACGTGATTTAGATGAACCCCTGCATTGGGTTTGAGCCCCGAATGGTGATGCAGAGGAGGGTGGTGGGCTTGTGATAGGATGTGGTGATGGATTAATGGATGGAGGGGGAGGGGGAGAGGAGGAGTTGGAGGAGGAGGAGGAGGATGGAGGATGGAGGAGGATGGAGGAGGAGGGGAGGATGGAGGGGATGGATGGATGGATGGATGGATGGGGGATGGATGGATGGATGGATGAGGGATGGATGGATGGATGGATGGATGGATGGATGGATGGATGGATGGATGATGGATGGATGGATGGATGGATGGTGAATGGATGGATGGATAGATGGATGATGGATGGATGATGGATGGATGGATGGATGGATGGATGGATGGATGGATGGATGGATGGATGATGGATGATGGATGTACAGATGGATGGATGAAGAATCCTCTGCCATTCCTGGGAAAGCCCCTAGATGTCCACAGAACCCAGCACTGCAGCACAGTCAGAGCTCCAGAGTTTCAGGATTTCCATCCTCACCCCCATCCACACGGAATCACAGAATTCCAGAATTCCTCCCTTCCAGGTTGGTTCTGGCTGGAAAAGACCTTCAAGATCATTTTGCTCGAGGCAGGGACACCTTCCAGACACCAGATGGCTCCAAGTCACACTTTTCTTCCCCGAGCTTGACGCTCCCAGCTCGGAGCAGTTTCTGCTGCTGAAAAGGAGGAAAAATTCCCCATTTCTTTGCTGTCTGAGGGGCTCCAGGAGCTCTGCCCCTCTCCGATGTCGCTGCCTCCTCCTTCCAGAGGGAATGACAAACATGGGACTTTGCATTCCCAAGATCCCAATTCCTCCTTGTTTATGGGCGGCTGGGCTCTTCTGGAACCTTCTCTCCCCGTCCCTGCTCCAAAAAAATCACCCTCAGGGCAGAGGACAGGGGAGGAAATCCCACCTGGATGGAGAATTTCCACATCCCAGTCTCCAGTGGGAGCTGGAAAAACGGGATTTCGCAGGGAAAAAATCCTCCCCTGCAAACGCTGAGGGAAAGGGAAAAGGAGATCCAGATCCCTGACCCTGCAGAATCTCAAACATGGGGGACAAAAGCCTCTGCTGGGGACAAAACAGCAAAAAAAAAAAGGGAATCTTTGGGATTTTATTTTTTTTTTAATGTAGAGTTTGGGGCAACTGAGAGGTGTTTTAAAAATTTTGATTTTATTTTTGCTTTTATGAGAAGGGTGAGACAATAGAGATGTTATGTTTAGATGTTAAAAAGAAATGGTATAGAAGTAGACAAATGTTATAAATAATAAATGGAATAGAAAGAAATGTTATAAAAATAGACAGAAATGCTATAAAAATATCAAGAAATGTTATAAAATAATAAAAATAAATCTTACCAAAATAGATGTTAAAATTTATGTTATTACAATTAGAAGTCAACTATTTTTTAATTACAATATATTATAAGTGGGGTTTGGTTTATTAGTTGCAGTTACACTATGTTGTAAATACTTTAAAGCTAATTACTTTAAAATAGTCTTTGTGAGGTTTTATTATAATGTATTTTTATAGTTCTATTTTTCTCAAGTATTATAATGCATTTTTATAGTTCTATATTTTAAGTATTTCGTTTTATTTTTTTAAACACTTTCTTAGTTCAATTTTTTTCCTTAACAACGTTAATTTTATTTTATGGTATTTCTAAATCAGTATTTCTCATTTTCAGGTTTCTACATGCGAGTTTTCTCGCAAGGCTTTGGGTTTCCTCTTCGGCTATAAATTTATTTCCCACTATATATATATATATATATATATATATATATATATATATATATATATATAAAATATATTTATATACATATAAGATGTATTTTCTACATAATATACATATATTTATAATATATAAATAGGATATATTTTATATATAATAAATATATTATAATGAACAGAATACATTATAATATATATAAATAGAATATATATATAATATATTTATATACATATAAGATATATTTTCTACATAATAGACATATATTTATAATATATAAATAGGATATATTTTATATATAATAAATATATTATCATAAATAGAGTACATTATAATATATGTAAATAGAATATAGAAAAATAATATATATAATATATTAAACTGTATAAATATATATTAAAATATAAAATACATAATGTTATATATAAAATATTAAAAAGAAAAATTAAAAAGAACAATTAAAAAGAACAATTTTAAAATTTTTATTTTTATATATATATATTTTTTTTTATAATGAATATAATATATTTATTATTGTAGGACAAGCAGCTGCTTTCCAGGAGCCAACCCAGCTCCAGAGTCCTTTTTTTTCCCCAGCTGGGCTCAATTCCCAGTGTTCCCCGTGCACAAACAAGCAGAGGAAACGCTTTTTCCACCCCAGCTCCCAAGTGCACACTCTGTCCCCTGCTCCAAAACCGCTGCGGATCCCTCCCTGCCCCTTTCTCCCTCCCTTTCCCAGCCTGGAATATGCTGGAAGGGACCATATAAGGTGAGAGAAAAAAAAAATGGAATAAACATCCCAGAGAAGCCGCAGGGCTGCAAGAATCCTCCTTCTCCCCAGCAATCCCTGACTAAATTCTGCTTTTTTTAATTTTTTATATAGCAAGGACAAAGGCCAGGCTGCCCCGGGAGCAGCGTGGCTTCTCCTGGCAACCAAGCCTGATAACGCGGAGCAGAAAAAGGCACGGATCTTATCAGCACCAGAAAAAAAAATTAAAAAAACCCAACAAAACCACGGATCTTATCAGCACCAGAGGGCTGTGCTGGCAAAAACAAGTCTGAGCCATGCCCAATTCCTTCCCCTGAGTGAGTCACCTCAGGGTTCATTTTCTGCCCCTGTGGCTTTGGAAGTGGGTTATTCCCAGGCTAAGTGAGTCACAGTGGCCTGGAATTCTCTTTTCCCTGTTTAGGAGCTCCAGTAAAAACCTGTGGATCGTGTCGTTGTGCCCATCCATCCGCCTGGATCCAACCTCCTGCCAGCACGAAAATTTTATTTATCACTTTAACATCCCCTCCCACGGGTGTTAAAGCGTTAAATAAAATTTTAGTGCTGCCAGGAGGTCGTGCCTGCCCAGAACTCCTGGTGATTCCTCTCCTGATTTCCTTGGTTTTGAAGGAGATTTGATATTGGGAAAATTGGCTTTTCCCAAGTGAAAATCCTGACACCCCACCCCAAATCCATCAAAATTTCTGAGAGCAATCCTGACCCTCAAGTAAATTCCAGATTGCCATGGGATGGAGGGCAAAGTGACTCACAGTGGCCTGGAATTCTCTTTTCCCTGTTTAGGAGCTCCAGGAAAAATTGTGGATCCTGTCATTCTGCCCATGCATCCACCTGGGGAACCTCTGAGCCCATGGGATGGGTGGTAAAGTTTTAAATAAAATTTTAGTGCTGGCAGGAGGTTGTCCCTGCCCTGGTGATTCTCCTCCTGATTTTCTTGGGTTTTGAAGGAGATTTGACACTGGGAAAATTGGCTTTTTACAAGTAACAGCTTGGAGGGGAATGAATGCCTTAAATAAAATTTTAGTGTTGGCAGGAGGTTGTCCCTGCCCTGGTGATTATTCTCCTGATTTTCTTGGGTTTGACATTGGGAAAATCGCCTTTTTCCAAGTGAAAATCCTGACACCCCACCCCAGATCCATTCAGATTTCCTGGAAATTTCTTTTCCCTGTTTAGGAGCTCCAGGAAAAATTATGGATCCTGTCATTCTGCCCATGCATCCACCTGGGGAACCCCTGAGCCCGTGCGATGGGTGTTAAAGTGTTAAATAAAATTTTAGTGTTGGCAGGAGGTTGTCCCTGCCCTGGTGATTCTTCTCCTGATTTTCTTGGGTTTGACATTGGGAAAATCGCCTTTTTCCAAGCGAAAATCCCAATCCATTAGAGAAATCCTGACCCTCGAGGGATGCAGGGCAGCGGGGGAAAGGGCAGCACTGACGGACGAGTCTGGAGGGATCCGGGGAGGATTTTTGGGATGCGGAACGTGCTTGGGATCATATCCCCGATGAGCTCACTGACGTGGAGCTGCAGGGCCCTTTGGCTTCGCTGGAATGCATCTGAGGGGATGGGAACTGGAGAGGGAGACGGTAAACAGGGCTCTGACAGGGGTCAAATATCCCCTGGCAGGGGAGGCTGGAAAAAGCTCCCCAACTTTCACCAAATTATCGTTAGAAATTTCTCCATATTTATATTTTAATTATAAAACTGTATATTTGTATTTATATTTGTATTTGTATTTATATTTATATTATAAGTTATTATTACTATAATATAGAAATATACATTATATAAATATATATATTATATATATTTATATATAATATATTATATATATTATATTATATTATATAAGTATAATATAATAAATAAATCCATATTATATATAATTAATACATATTAATATATTAAATGTATTCTATCAATATATTAAATATATTATATATAATTAATACATATTAATATATTAAATGTATTCTATCAATATATTAAATATATTATATTAATACATCTATATATATATAATGTATTAAATATATTATATAATATATCAATATATTGATATAGTATATTAAATATATTATATTAATATATAAATATATTAATATAATGTATTAATTATATTATATCAATATATCAATATATTAATATATTCTATCAATATAGTAATATATATTAAATATATGAATAGTGTTATATAAATATATAAATATAAATAGATCATATAAATATATTATCTATTTATATTTAAAATATAAATGAATAGAAATATATGCTATATAAACATAATATAGAAATAAATACATACACGTATGATATAAATATATACTTTGTATTTATAGAAATATATAAATATTTATTTTATATTATATTCATATTATAATTACATATTATATAAAATTCATATTATAATTATATGTTATATAAAATTTCTATTATAATTATAGTTGTATAATAATAATAATAATAATAATATTATTATTATTATTATTATTATTATTATTATTATTATTATTATTATTATTATTATTATTATTATTATTATTCCCTATTTCTCCATTAACCCATCATTTTTTTTCCTAGTGGGAGACAACAGGGCCTAGAGAAATAAAGGTAAAAGTTCCTGCATTCTGCACCAACCCAGGGAATAATTCCCTGTCAAGGTGGAATTCTGTCCTGCGGCTTGGCAGGAGGGCAGTTTATGCCCCGGGGTTTATCCGGAGCTTTATCGGTTTATACGATCAGGTGTGAATTAACTCCGGGGGGAAGAAGGGCAGGAAAAGCGCCAGGAACAGCGGGACAAACAAACAACCCCTGAAGGGCAACTCCCAGCAAACCCAACAAAAATCCAAAAGCAACAAAAGCTCCCTGGCAATGGCAGCCACTCCTATTTCCACCGCTGGCTCGCCCCATGGACATTGTTCTGCTTCCTCTGCTTCTCCTGAGCTGGGAAAGGACCAGATCTGGGGGAAAAAATAAAGAGGAAAAGAGGAAATTCTTGTCGTGGACTAATGCTGAAACTGAAATTCTGTTTCTCTGCTCGAGTCCCAGCTGGAAAACAGGGCCGGGGCTCCCTGGGCATTGTTCTCCTCTTTCCTCTGCATTTTCCTGAGGTGGGAAAGCACCAAAACTGGGGGGAAAAAAGAGGAAAAAAGCAAATTCTTGTCCTGGAGTGAGCAATGCTGATGTAGGGAGAGAAATCTGATCGTTTCTCAGAAATGAGTCTCCTTTGGAGGGGTTGGGGAGGAGGAGAAATTCTGTTTTACTGCCCAAATCCCTGGAAAACAGGGCCAGGGCTCCCTGGGCATTGTTCTCCTCCTTTATCTGTGTTTTCCTGAGGTGGGAAAGCACCAAAAACCGGGGGAAAAAAAGAGGAAAAAAGCAAATTCTTGTTCTGGAGAAATCCTGATGCAGGGAGGGAAATCTGATGGTTTCTTGGAAGTCAAAGTCTCTTTTGGAGGGGTTGGAAGGGAGGAGAAATTCTGTTTTACTGCTCAAATCCCCTGCTGGAAAACAGGGCCAGGGGTTGTGGAATGGATTTGTGTGTTTGCTGCAGCTCGGGTGGGGGTTTGGGAGGGATATTTCGGGGGAAAAGCGTCCCCAAGCTGAGTGGGAAGCAAAAAACTGCCAAAAATACACCAGAAAGAGGGAGAGAATCGCCAAAATCATCCCTCTTTGCCCGAAATATTGGGAGGGAGTGTCAGAAACACATCCGGAGCAAGGAGGGAACCCCCAAATTCAGGTTTTGGTGGTGAACCCCCCCCAAACTCAGCCTTGTTTACCCCAAATAACAGAGGGCAGTGTGTGCAGGGGGGGTGAAAATAAATACCACTGAGGCGGTGGGAACAGTCCCACAAACACACCGGGAACAGGGAGGGAACCCCAAATTCAGGTTTAAAGCCCCAAATTCACCCTTATTTACCCCAAATAATGAGGAGGAATGTGGGCGGGGGGGTGTGTGAAAATACCACCCAGGGGGGGTGAGGGAACCCCTGAGAACCAGCTGAAGGATTCCAGGGGATGGAAGCAGCAGAAAAGGGAAAATCCTGCCCAGCCACCCCAGTTCCATCCGTACCCCAAACCCGCCCTAATTGACCCAAATTAGTAGGGGAGAGTTCACGGGGGGGGGCTGAAGGAGGGCAATGGAGGCGCCCCCAGGCTGCCCTGGGTGGGGAGGAGGATTCTGAGGAAGGAGGTGAAGCCTCCCCACCCCTCAGGGCCGCTCCCAGCGCTCCCAGTACAACGCGGCCTGTCCCAAACTGGGAACAACACCCCCGCCCCCCCCCCCCACCCTGGGAACATGACATCGTGTTCCGCGCTCGCCATTGGCCAGAGCCACCGCCCGTCCTCGCTCCCCATTGGCCCCCCGAGCTGTCACTCCGCCCCCGTCCGTCCCGCCCCCACTGAACACGCGCGGCTTTCCTTCACACGCTGTCCACGCTCCCCGGCCGCTGCTCTGATTGGTCAGTGCTGCCGTAAACAAGGCAGCGGCAGCCAATGAGCGCGCTGATCACGCGAGCAGCACGCCCGGCCACGCGCCCTCAGCGTGGCGGCCCCGGGAGCAACAGGCGCGGGCGGGGGTGGGCGGGGCCCCCGAGCCTATAAAAGGCAGAGACAGCAGCGGCTCCCTCAGAGCGCTGAGGTCCCGGGGCAGCAGGTCCTGTGGGAACTTCGCAGCGTCTCTCTAAACAAAGCCCTCGCTCGCTTTTTTTTTTTTTTTTTTATTTTTGCTTCGGGCGGATTTTTGTTGCCCTACGGGGATAAAACCCTGCAGCCTTTACTTGATCAAACCGTTCATCCTCGTCCTACCCCAGCCATGGTGATGTTCAAGAAGGTGAAGAACTTCGCTGTGGCCTTCAGCGAGCCCGACAAGGTTTACTTCAGCGGGGACAAGGTGGCCGGGCGAGTGCTGGTGGAGGTGGCCGAGGTGACCCGTGTCACCGCCGTCAAGGTGTTGGCGTGTGGCGTGGCCAGGGTGACCTGGGCCAAGGGCCCGGCGCAGTGCCGGCAGGAGATGGAGTACCTGCGCTTCGAGGACGTGCTGGCCCTCGAGGAGCAGCCCACAGGTGAGGCCATGGGGCTGGAAAAAGGGGCGAGGGTGGCCTTAAATATTGGTTTATAAACCCAGCCGAGCTCAGGGGTTGGTCACAGAAGGGGTGTGGTGAGGCTGGATTGGGGTAGGGGGTTTGGGAGCAGCGCCCCTAAATCCCAGTGGAGCCCCTTGATCACCAGCGCAGCGTTAATGCTGTGTCTGGAACTTGGGGGAAAAAATGACCAAATCTAGGAAAACTTAACAACTTGGCCAAGCCAAGTCGAAGTTTGGGAGCTAAAGGACAAAATCAGAGCCCGGGGAGCTGCTGTGGTGTGTTTTGACTCCACAGGGGTTGGGAACATTGGTGGCACGGTCAGGGCCAGGAACAGGATCACACCCTGGGGCTGGAGCTGGGAGATAAAGGGGAAACTGGAGCTGGGGTGGAGCCGCCGAGACGCTCTGTTCTGCCCCGGGGTGTTGGCGAGGTGAAGGGACAGAACACGGGGTTCCCGGGGTGTGGACAGGTGTTGGCCAACACCCTTGGAGCTCAGGATCACCACCCTGATGTTTTCCCTCCCCTTTTCCTCCTCCAGACGAGGACGGCTCAGTCATCCTGAGACCCGGCAACAAGTACGAGTACAAATTCGGCTTCGAGCTGCCCCAGGGGTGAGTATGAGGCAGCAGCTGCCACTGGGGGTGGAATTAAACGGGAATTAAACTGGAAAATGGCTGTTTTGGCTCTGGAGTGACCCCGTGTGTGTCTCCAGGCCGCTGGGCACCACGTTCAAGGGCAAGTATGGCTCTGTGGATTACTGGGTGCAGGCGTCGCTGGAGCGCCCGGCCTGCCCCACTCAGCAGATCAAGAAACGCTTCGAGGTGATGGATCCTGTGGATGTGAACACCCCAGAATTGCTGGTGAGCCCCCCTTTTCTCTCCCCAAGCTGGTGAGAAAAGCCCTTGGGGAGGGTCAGCCCAAGCCAGTGGTGGCTTTAATCAGATCTGAGTGGGATTAAGGGTGGGATTAAGGAGTTGTGGATAATTCCAGAAACTGACACTGGGTGGGGCGTGTTGGGTACTCCAGGGGAGTTTGAGGGTTGGTTTGCAAAAAGGGGAAGGAAAAAAAGGAGGAAGGAAGGGTTGGAAGGACACGATGGGGCCGGTGTTTGACTGTTCCCTCTCCCCACAGTCTCCAGTTGCAGCCAAAAAGGAGAAGAAAGTGTCGTGCATGTTCATCCCAGACGGACGCGTGTCTGTCAGCGCCCAGATCGACAGGAAGGGCTTCTGTGAAGGTGAGGATTGCTGGGAGCAGGGAGCTGGAGTGGGGGAACCAGCGAGGAAACCCCCAACACCTTTAACAAGTGGGTCATTGCCTTGGCAGGTGACGAGATCTGCATCAACGCCGACTTTGAGAACACCTGCTCGCGCATCGTGGTGCCCAAGGCAGCCATCGTGGCCAAGCACACCTACCTGGCCAACGGGCAGACCAAGGTGTTCTCCCAAAAACTCTCCTGCGTTCGTGGCAACCACATCATCTCTGGCACCTCCGAGTCGTGGCGTGGCAAAACCATCCGTGTGAGGAAGCTCAAACCTTCCATCCTGGGCTGCAACATCCTGAGAGTGGAGTATTTCCTGCAGGTGAGCCTTCATCTTCCTCCTCATCTTGGGCATCTTTCTCATCCTGGGGTTTTGTCCTACAGACCTCTAAATTTTGGCTTTTATTTTTTATTTTTGCAGATTTATGTCAGCGTGCCAGGCTCCAAGAAAATCATCCTGGAGCTGCCTCTGGTCATCGGGAGCCGCTCTGGCATCGGCAGCCGCAGCTCCAGCATGGCCAGTCAGACCAGTTCTGAGATGAGCTGGGTGGACCTGAACCTCCCAGATGCTCCCGAGGGTGAGCGGGGTGGGCTGCACAGGGTGGGATCCCCTCCGTGGTGGGCTCAGAGCCCCTTTGTGTCCTCCCAGCTGAGCTCACCGGTCCCTCCTGCCTCCCCACAGCTCCCCCGTGCTACCTGGACATCGTTCCCGAGGATCACCGGCTGGAAAGCCCCACCACGCCCCTGCTGGACGATCCCGATGGCTTTGACAGCCCCATCTTCATGTACGCGCCCGAGTTCAAGTTCATGCCTCCCCCCACCTACACGGAGGTGAGCACGGCAGCGGCGCCAGGGGAGGGACCAGGTGGAGCCGGGCTCACCTGCCCGCGTTCCTCACCCTCCTCCTGCTCCCAGGTGGATCCCTGCGTGTCCAACAACACCAACAACAACAACATCCAGTGAGCTCCACGCTCGCGGGGATCTGGACTCGTAACCTGGAGAGAGGGGGAAAAAGAAATGCCACATTCCTGAGGAGCTGCTGCGTTCCCGAGGAATTCCTGCATCCCCAGGAACTGCTGCACCGCCGAGGAATCGCTGCAGCCTCAGGAATCGCTGCATCGCCGAGGAATTCCTGCATTCCTCACCTCAAACCTCGAGGGGGAAAAAAAAACCCAAAAAATCCCTCAAGGACTGTGGGGAAAAACAAAGCAGATCCAGCTGGGAAACCTCGGCTGGCGTGGTGCTTGCCCTGTCGCGACACGGGACAGGCAGGGAGTTGTGGGTTTTAATTAATTCCATCTTAATTTCGTGACTCTGGGCGCTCCCGCCGAGGGAGAGAAGGGGGCGCTGTGACATTGTGACATCGGCCATCCGTCCTGTCGCGACACCAAGTTGGTGTCACGACCTTTTGTACTCTGGTTTTTTGTACATAGCGTTCCGGGGGGGGGGGGGGGAAGCACAAAAATGCAAATTTTGTACTTTTATGTGGCCCCCGAGGGGCGAAATTTGTAATAAAAGTTGTAATAAATAAATGAAATTATTCTTTTGTCTGGTGTCTGTCTCGGGGCTGGGAGGGTGGCGGGAACCCCCTTGGAATCAGGATGGAAATTAATTATTTTCCCAATTTTTGGGTTTTTTTCTGGGAGGGGCTTCTGGGTTTTTTTTCTGGGAGCAGCACTGGAGGGGTTTCTTGTTTTTTCCAGGGAAAAAAAAAGCAGAAAATTTGAGCAGAAAAACAATAAAAAGAGGGGAAACTGAGGCACGGAGAGATGAAAACCGAGCGGGGAAACTGAGGCAGGAACTGCTTTTGCTGCCTTTTTGCTGGGAGGTTTTCCTGGTTTTTCCAGGGGAAAAAAAAAGCAAAAAAGCTGAGCAGAAAAACAGTGCAAGGAGGGGAAACTGAGGCACGGAGAGATGAAAACAGACTGAGAGGTGCAGAGTGGGGAAACTGAGGCAGGAACTGCTTCTGCTGCCTTTTTGCTGGGAGGTGTTCCTGGTTTTTCCAGGGGAAAAAAAAAGCAAAAAAGCGGAGCAGAAAAACAATACAAAGAGGGGAAACTGAGGCACGGAGAGACGAAAACAGAGCGGGGAAACTGAGGCAGGCAGCGGAGCGTTCCTGTTTTTCCTGCCTTTTTTTGGCCCTGCTCTGGGAGCACCCCCAGGCTCCGTTTTGGGATGTGGGCGAAAGGTTCTGGCGTCCAAAAAACAAGGCCACGACCTCGGCTTTGCTTCTCGCCCTCTCTCCCACTTGGAGCCCCCCCAAAAAATCCCTGGCCTGGCCCCCCAGCTTTATTCCGGGTTTTTTTTTTTTTTTTTTTTTTGGAATTTGAGCCGTTCTGGATTCTGGCCAAGGAGGGAAAAGGTCGCCCTGCTCTGGGCCAGGATGGGCTGGGCTGGGCTCAGAGAAAGGGGAGGAACGGACAGCCCCAAAAAAATGAGAGAGACAATCCCAGAGCCCCCAAAAATCAGAGAGACAATCCCAGAGCCCCCAAAAATCAGAGACACTCCCAGAGCCCCCAAAAATCGGAGAGACAATCCCAGAGCCCCCCAAAAATCAGAGAGACACTCCCAGAGTCCCCCAAAAATCAGAGACACTCCCAGAGCCCCCCAAAAATTCGGGAGATAATCCCAGAGCCCCCAAAAATCAGAGAGACAATCCCAGAGCCCCCCAAAAAATTAGAGAGACACTTCCAGAGCCCCACAAAAATTCGGGACACACTTCCAGAGTCGCCCAAAAAATTAGGGAGACAATCCCAGTCCCCTACTGGTTACTCCACCCCCTGAAACTTCATTTTTCCCCCTGGAATTGTTGATTTTTCCCCCTAAAATTGTTGATTTTCCCCCTGGAATTGTTCATTTTCCCCCACTGAAATTGTAGATTTCCCCCACTAAAACTGTTGATTTTTCCCCCTGAAATTGTTGATTTTCCCCTGAAATTGTTCATTTTCCCCCACTGAAATTGTAGATTTCCCCCACTAAAACTGTTGATTTTTCCCCCTGAAATTGTTGATTTTCCCCTGAAACTGTTCATTTTCCCCCACTGAAATTGTAGATTTCCCCCACTAAAACTGTTGATTTTTCCCCCTGAAATTGTTGATTTTTTTCCCCCTAAAATTGTTGATTTTCTCCCCCTGGAATTGTTGATTTTTCCCCCTAAAACTGTTGATTTTCCACCCTGAAACTGTTCTTTTTCCCCCCTGAAATTGTTGATTCCCTTTTTTTCCCCCTAAAATTTTTTTTTTTTTTCCCCTACACTCTCCCCCCACCCCCACCCCAGGGGCTGAACTCTGCCCCCCCCCTCCCCATTTTACAGCCCTAATTAATCTAATTAAGGCCATAAACCTCCCTCATTATCGCCGCGGGTGCCGGGGCAGCTCTGGGCGTTCAGCCTGACCCTCCCTGGTTGGTTTTTGTTTTTGGGGTCCCCCCCTTGGTTTGGGGAACCCCAGAACTCCCACCTGGGTTAAACTGGGAGCAGAATTTGGGGTGGGAAACGGGGAAACTGAGGCACGCAGCTGGGGGGGACAACACCCAAAGGGATTTGGGCACTTTGCCCAACCCCAAATCCTTTTCCAGGCTTGGGGGCACAAATCCCACCCCCAAAAATCAGATTTTTCACTGGAAAAGAGGAGAAAAAAAAATGGATAAAAATGGTTTTGGAGCAGCTGGAAGTTCAGAATTGCTGGAATGTTCCGTGGCCACAAACAGGAACTGGAGTGGGGGGGGGAAAGGGGACAGCATGTGACAATGGTGTGAGCAGCCCTGAGGCACAAACAAACCCCAGAGCGAGAGAAAAACAGCTCCTCCCTCCCCCCCAAAAAACCCCACAATGAACTTCCCCAAAACTCCTCACCCCCCGCCCCAAAATCTTCATCCCCGTAAAAAACTCCCCCCCCTCCCCAAAAAAGCTCTGTGCCCACCAAAAAATGTTTCAACCCCCCCCCGAAAAATCCGCATTTTCTCACTCTGAAAAGTCAGCCCTGAAAAAAAAAATTGTTTTTTCCTCCCCCCAAAAATCCACCTTATCACCTAAAACCCCTGAAATGTTATTTTAAAAATACACCTTGCCCCTCCAAAGGACACGTCCCCCCGCAAGAAACCAAAGTTTCCTCCCTCAAAAATGCACATTCTACCCAAAACGTATTTTTCCCTCCCCCAAAATACATTTTTCCCCCCAAAAAGACATCTTGCCCCACAATGTTACCTTTCCCTCCCCAAAACTTCACCTTTACTCCCCAAAAATCCACCTTGTCACCCCAAAAAATAGCCCCTAAAAAACTTTATGTCCCAAAACCAACTTTTTCCACCCCCCAAAAAAAAATACCACTTTCCCCTCCCCATAAAACTTTTCCTCCCCAAATATCTTTTCCTTTATAAAAACACATTTTCCACCCAAAAAAACCCCACATTTCATCCCCCCAAAACCCCTTTCCCCATTTTAATCCCTTTTAGCCTCTGCTAACCTCCTTATCCAAACCCCCCGCGCAAAAAACACCAAAAGCTGAGCCAGAAATGCCAAAAATATTTTTAATTCACACAAAATCCACCCAAAAAAAAGCCCCCAAAATTCGGGGGGGGGGTCCCGCCCCCACCCAAACCGGGCCTGGAGCGCCGGCGCCACCTGGTGGTGACAAAGGGAATGACAGGACAAGGGGCACCCCAATGTCCCCAAGGAGGGACAGGGACCCCAATGTCCCCAAGGGATAACAGGGACCCCAATGTCACCCCAATGTCCCCAAGGGGGGAACAGGGACCCCAATGTCCCCAAGGGATAACAGGGACCCCAATGTCACCCCAATGTCCCCAAGGGGGGGACAGGGACCCCAATGTCACCCCAATGTCCCAAAGGGGATAACAGGGACCCCAATGTCACCCCAATGTCCCCAGGGGATAACAGGGACCCCAATGTCACCCCAATGTCCCCAAGGGGAAGACAGGGACCCCAATGTCACCCCAATGTCCCCAGGGGATAATAGGGAACCCAATGTCACCCCAATGTACCCAAGGGGGGGACAGGGACCCCAATGTCACCCCAATGTCCCCAAGGGAGGGACAGGGACCCCAATGTCACCCCAATGTCCCCAAGGGATAACAGGGACCCCAATGTCACCCCACTGTCCCCAAGGGGGGGAACAGGGACCCCAATGTGACCCCAATGTCCCCAAGGGTGTAACAGGGACCCCAATGTCACCCCAATGTTCCCAGGGGGACCCCAAGGTCCCCAAGGAAAGGACAGGGACCCCAGTGTCACCCCAATGTCCCCAAGGGATATGAGGGTGTCCCCTGGGGAGGTGAGGGCACCCCTGCTGTGCCAGGGCTGTGGGGCAGTGCCCGTTTTTGGGGTCAGTGCCCGTTTGGGGTCAGTGCCCGTTTTGGGGTCAGTGCCCGTTTTGGGGTCAGTGCCCATTTTGGGGTGCCCATTTTTGGGGTCAGTGCCCATTGTTTTGGGGTCAGTGCCCGCTGTTTTGGGGTCAGTACACGGCCTCGTCGCCGTTGTCGTCGCTGTCGGGCCCGAAGCTCTCCCCGTTGTCGAAGTAGGACAGGACGTAGTCGGTCTCCTGGGGGGACACAGGGGGCGCAGGTGGCACCTGGAGACCCCTGAGCACCCCCAACCCCCCCAGGTCCCCCCTTTTCCACCTCTTCGTGCTCCTCCTCATCGTACTCCTCCTCCTCCTCCTCCTTCCCTTCTTCTTCCTCCTCCTTCTCCTCTTCCTCCTCTGACGTCACCTCCTCCTCCTTCTTCTCCAGGCTCTGGGGGGGCTCAGGGGGCGTCACCGGGGGGACAAAAAACCCCAAATCCCCAAATCCACCCACTGGGGCCACCCCCTGCGGGATTCACATTTTCTGGAAAAATCCCTTCGGTTTTCTCTGAAAAAATCCCAGGATTTTGCTCCTGGGAAGCTGAGAAACCTCAGGAGAAATGAAACCAACTGTGGTCTCATTTGCTTCTCCTGTGTTTTGCTGCTTTGGAATGCGTTTGGGGATTGTTTGGTTGGATTCTGCTTAATTGGTTTTTTTACTAATTGGCCAATCAGAGCCAAACTGTGTCAAGATTCTGGAAAGAGTCACGAATTTTCATCATTATCTTTTTCATTATTATCTTTTATCTTTTTTGCATTATTATCTTTTTATATTTTCATTATTATCTTTTTTTAACTTACCTTTCAGTAAGTGTCTTTTCTGTATTCTTTAGTATAGTATTTTTAAATAGAACATAGCATTCTAAATTAATAAATAGTATTTTAAAATAGAATATAGTACAATAAATAATAAATAGTATTTTTCAATATAATATAGGGTTATAAAGGAATAAATAGTATTTTTCAATATAATATAGTATAATAAAGGAATAAATAGTATTTTAAAATAGAATATAGTGTAATAAATAATTGTGTGATTGGAAAAATAGTATTCTTCAATATCATATAATATAATAAAGTAAGAAATAGTCTTTTTAAACAGAATATAGTATTATAAAGTAATAGGTAGTATTTTAAAATATAAAATTTTAAATAATATTTTAAAATGATAGTATTTTTAAATATAAGGTAGCATTATAAAATAATAAATTCGCCTCCTGAGAACATACTATAGTATAGTGTTTTTAAATACAACATAGTATGATAAATTCATATAGTATTATAAAGTACCAGAAATGAAATTGTACTATGAAGTATTATAAATTTATTGTAAAATGAATTAAGGAGAGCACCGAGTCAGCTTCACCATCCCCGCAAACCCAACAGCCGCTGCCCTTCACCCCCGTACCTCCAGCTTCTTGATGGCCTCCTCCTTGTCCAGGGCCACCTGCTGCTGCTTGGGGACAGGGCCGGGGGTCCCTGGGGGGGCACAGGGCACTGTCACCCCCCCAGGGGACAATGGGGACACGAGGGGGGGGGCAGGGTGGGGTCACTCACGGCCCCTGCGTGGGCGCCGCACGCGGATCCTCAACTCCCGCGGGAGCCGCCGCCAGTCTGGGGGGGGGACACAAACCCGGGCATTGGGGGGACCCCAAAAAACTCCGTGTGCCCCCCCAGGACCCCCCCCGGGTCCCCAGCAGGTGCCCTCACCTGGGCTCCAGTCGATGGCGTTGTCCACGGGGCTGGAGAGCTGGTACTTGTCCGAGTAGCGCTCGATGTCTGCGGGGGCATTTCAGGGGATTTGGGGGCGTTTCGGGGCATTTGGGGACACTCTGGGGGGATCTGGGGACATTTCGGGGGATTTGGGGACACTCTGCAGGGATTTGGGACATTTTGGTGGGATTTAGGGAGACTCTGAGGGGTTTGGGGACACTCAGAGGGGATTTGGGGGCGGCCACCCCCGGGGATGGATGGATGGATGATGGCACGAGGTGGCACAGCTGGAGGGAATAAAATGAGAATAAAATGGGGGGGAAAAAATGGGGGGGGAATAAATAGTGGGGATAAAAAGGGGGGAATAAAATGGGGGGGGGGTAAATAATGGGAATAAAATGGGAATGAAATGGGGTGAATATAATGGGGGGATAAAACAGGGGAAAATAAATAAAATGGGAATGAAATGGGAATGAAATGGGGGGAATGAAATGGGGGGGATAAAATGGGGGAAAATAAATAAAATGGGAATGAAATGGGGGGAATAAAATGGGGGAATGAAATGGGGAGAATATAATGGGGGGATACAACGGGGGAAAATAAATAATGGGAATGAAACGGGAATGAAATGGGGGGGATATAATGGGAAGAATATAATGTGGGGATAAAATGGGGGAGAAGAAATAAAAGGGGAATGAAATGGGAATGAAATGGGGGGAATAAAATGGGGAGAATCTAATGGGGGAAATTAAATGGGGGGATAAAACGGGGGAAAAGAAATAAAATGGGAATGAAATGGGAATGAAATGGGGGGAATCTAATGGGGGAAATGAAACAGGAGGATAAAACGGGAGGGCTGGTGCTGCAGGTGAGCTCTGGAGCCGCAGACCGGGACGAGCTGCCTCCCTCCCTCCCTCCCTGCCCCGGGGCACAGCGGAGGCAGCCCCGGTGCCGCCGGTACCTCTGCGGGGCGCCCCCGGTTTGACGAAGTACGGGAGCCCCTTCATGGCGCGGCGCAGCTCCTGCTTCAGCGCCAGCATGTACTCGCCCTCCTCGCCGCCGGGCAGGGGCGCGGCGCGGCGCTCCAGCGCCTGCGCAGGGACGGGGAAAAATGAATCAAATGAATATTTTATCATTTGTTGTCATTGGGTTTGGTAAATATTGCAATGAGGGCGATGTGTGTTAGGGTAGAAAGTGATGCGGTGTTGATTTTCTTAAGAAGTGTGCTTTACGATATATATACATATATATATGTATATATATTAAAATGTGTGCATATATATATGTATACATATATGTGTGTATATATATATGTATATATAAAAATGTGTGTATATATATGTATAATATATGTATATATATAAAAATGTGTGTATATATATATATATATATGTATATATATAAATAATATAATAAATATATAGAATAAAAAATATAATACATATATATATAATAATATATATTATTAATATATATTTATATACTTAAAATAATACATACTATAATAATATAATAATATGTAATTTATAGATAATATTTTATATAATAGATAGTTATATTATTATATAATATATAATATATATTATATATCTTTTATATATGATATTATTATAACAATACTATATAATATATATTTTTTATATATATGTATAAGTGATGCCATGTTAATTTTCTTAAGTAGTGTGTTTTAGGATATATACATATTAAAAAAAAGATAATATATATTATAATAATATAATATATATAATATAATATATATTATAATGCTATAATATATTATATGTTTTATTGTATTATTATATCATTATATTATTATGTAACTTATTAATATTATTTAATAGTAGTATTTATTATTACGATATTATTTAATATATTGCATTGTTATTAATTTTATTTATTAATATTTATTAGTATTATATTATTATTATATTATCATACCATTATACTATTATATAACTTATTAACATTTTTTATTAGTATTAGTAGTATTTATTATTACTATACTATTTAATTTTTTTTTTTCATTCCTATTAAACTTTTACAAGTTTAAACCCACCTGATCGGCGTTTCCCCCACCCCACCTCCCGGAATTCCCGGAGGACTCACCGGGAAGAGCGGCGAGGGCTGCAGGGTGGGCGGCGGCAGCGCGTCCCCCTTGCCGATGCCCACGGCTTCCACGTTAAACGTCATCTGCCCCCGGCCCCGGCCGCGGCCCCGGCCCGCCATGCCGAGCCCGGCACGCTGGGGACAGCGGGGACACGGTGCCGTTCTGCCCCCGGGGCCGGTGATGCCCCGAGCGCCCCTCGGGCCGCTGCCGGCGCCTCTCTCTCTCACCGGGCCCCGGTTATCCCCCGGCCCGGTTCCACCCGCTGCTCCTCGGTGTCGTTTCTTTCCCGTCCCCCGAAAGCTGCTGCCGGTGCTGATCCCAGTCCCGGTGGCCCTCCCGGTGCCGGTGTCCCCTCGTACCCCGGTCTCGAAATCCCCTCGTACCCCGGTCCCGATATCCCCTCATACCCCGATCCCGGTGTCCCCTCATACCCCGGTCCCGGTGTCCCCTCATACCCCGATCCCGGTGTCCCCTCATACCCCGATCCCGGTGTCCCCTCGTACCCCCCGATCCCGGTACCGATATCCCCTCATACCCCAGTCCCGGTGTCCCCTCGTACCCCCAGTCCCGGTCTCCCCCGGTACCGATGCGATCCCCTCATACCCCGGTCCCGGTGTCCCCTCATACCCCGATCCCGGTGTCCCCTCGTACCCCGACCGGTGTCCCCTCGTACCCCCGATCCCGATATCCCCTCGTACCCCCAGTCCCGGTCCCGGTACCGACATCCCCTCGTACCCCCAGTCCCGGTCCCGGTACCGATATCCCCTCGTACCCCAGTCCCGGAGTCCCCTCGTGCTCCCGGTGTCGCTCCCGGTGTCGCTCCCGGTACCGGTCCCGCTCTGCGCAAGCGCACTCGCTCCCCACGTGCGCGCGGCCGCCGTGGCCCCGCCCCGCGCAGAGGGGGCGGAGCTTGTGCGCAAGCCCCGCGTTGATTGGCGGGTCAGAGCGAGGGGGCGGAGCCTAAAGAGGCATCACCGGAGGGGGCGGGGCCGGGGGCGCGGGGTGGGAATGGGGGGGGATCCAAAAAGGGGGATGGAAAATCGATGCAAAATGGGTGAAAAACGGATGAAAACGGGATCAAAAAAGAATAAAAAGGGGATTAAAAGGGAATGAAAATGTCCCTCGGCCCCTCACGCCCGGACCCTCCCAGCTCCTCTGCCCTGGGGTAGCTCAGCCCCCGGTACCGGTGCCAGCGCAGCCCTGCCATGCTGTGCCCCCCAGTCCCTCTGCCCACTGCCCTCAGCCCCACTGTAGGAACCCCCAGGCCCGCTGCCCCCTTGGCCTCCCCCAGTTTCCGATGCTCCAGAGCCCTCAGCCCCCCCAGCCCCGCTGCCCCACGGTCCTGCCGGGCTGTGCCCCCCGGTCCCGCTGCCCCCCGGGCCCCCGAGAGCCCCCGGTGCCCCCCAGCCCCCGATCCCCCCCCGTCACTCCCACGCAGGGCCGGGCTCTGGATGCGCCGCGGGTGATTCATCCGGCTCCAGCCCCCCCCGCGCCGGCAGCTGCCAAAAATAGCGCTGCGGGAGGGGGGGACCCTCCCCATCACCTCCCGCTCCCCCCGCCGCACCGGCGGCAGGCCGGGATGGCGGCCACGGGCCGCTGCCCCCGACAGCCCCATCCCCGGGGCCGCGGGAACCGCGACGAGGGAGCCCACGCTCCGGTTGGCACGGTAAAACGGGGATGGAGAGGGGCGGGATGGGGGGGTCTCCGCTGTGAGGGGGGGTGAGGGGACAGCCCCCCAGGCCCTGGGTTCGGGGGTGTCTCACGGAGGGGACCGGGAGGGTTCTCCCCCGTTTTCCCGGCTGGTCGGAGCGGGATGAGCGGCTGTCGCCATGGGAACCGGGCGGGCAGGGATGGAGTACCGGGAACATGGGGGTACCGGGAATGATGGGGGTACCGGGAATGATGGGGGTACCGGGAATGATGGGATGTGAACAGGGACGGGGGTACCGGGAATGATGGGGGTACCGGGAAGGATGGGGTGTGAGCAGGGGAAGCAGGTGGGGCAAAGGGAGGAGAGAGAGGAGGATGAGGAGGGGGTGCAGGAAGGCATTTGAGGAACGGGGTTTGGGAGTGCGGGCAGAGGGAGGACACAGCCTGGCGAGCTCTGGAACCCTCTCTTTCCAACTGGGGAAACTGAGGCAAGGAGAGGGGACACCCCATCCTGGGGCACTTGGGGGTCTCACTGCAGCCTCCCCCCTCGCAGTGAGCGAGTGCCGCCCCCGTCCCCCGTGCGCCCGGCCATGCCCAGCGCCGCGGTACCACCGGGGGCGCTCCCCATGATCCCGGCCGAGGGCTCGGCGCTGCTCCGCGCCGTCTCCCAAGGGAAATTCCGCCTGACCCGCCTGCTGCTCGAAGGGGGAGCCTACATCAACGAGGGCAACGCGGCGGGCACCACGCCGCTGATGGCAGCGTGCCGGGCCGGCTACGCCGAACCTCCCGAGCAGCCGCGGATGGTTCAGTACCTGCTGGAGAACGGCGCCGACCCCAACATCCCCGACAAAGCCGGCAAAACCGCGCTGATGCACGCCTGTGCCGAGCGAGCCGGCCCCGCCGTGGTGGCCACTTTGCTGGCGCACGGTGCCGACCCCAGCGCCCGCGATTACGGCGGGGGCTCGGCGCTGGTTTACGCCTTGGAGCGAGGGGACCGGGAGACGCTGCAGGTGCTGCTGGACGCGTGTCGGGAGCGAGGGCGCGATGTCATCATCATCACCTCGGCCACGTCGCCCCGGGGCACCAAGACCACCCGGCAGTACCTGAACTCGCCGCCCTCGCCCGCTCTGTGCGCGTCCCCGTCGCAGGTGCAGGTGCGGGCGGCGGCGGCGGCGTCGCCCGGGGCCGGCGGGAGGGATGAGGAGCGCGATGTGTTCCGCTTCCCTCCCGCCGCTCCCGCAGCTCCAGAACCATCCCGGGCCGGGCCCAAGCGGCAGCTGAAGAGGCTGAACTCGGAGCCGTGGGGGTTGGCGGTGGAGGGGATGCGGGGGGGACACTCGGAGGGAAGCGGGGAGGGGACGCAGGGACCCCCAGAGGGAGCGCGGAGAGCTTTAGATGAGATATGGGGACCCCCGGAGGGGACACGGGGACCCTCGGAAGGGTCGTGGGGTTCTCCTGAGGGGTCCTTAGAAGGGACATCAGCCCCCCCGGAGCAGCTGGCAGCAGGGCTGGAGGGGCTGCGGCTGCGCCCTCGCCGGCACAGCGTGGAGGGCCGCGAGGTCTCGGGGCTGCCAGGAGCCACCTGGGCAGAACGGGTGCCCCCCGTGCCCACCCCGGCGCGTTGGGTTCCCCCCGATCCTCCACGGGGCAAACCCCTACGGCGCGATCTCCCCAGCGCCGAGCTCGGCACCGCTGCCGGGCCGCTGCGGAACCCGGCGGGGCTGCTGGAGCGCCGCGGCTCGAACGTTCCCCGCGGAGCCTCCGGGCAGGGCGGGGCTGCTGCCGCCGCTGCCGCCCCGAGCGCTGCTCCGCCGCCACTCCATGCAGCCCGAGGCGCTGCGGCACCTCGGCGCCTTCTGCGGGGGGCTGGGAGCCGAGCCCGGCTCGTAGGGACCCCCCCCTCAAGGCCAGGAGCCCTTGGGGAAAGCCTCGCCCTGCTCCGGACCCTGCTGAGGGTCAATCCTTCCATCCCTCTGTCTGCACGAGCCCGAATTTGGGGAGCTGGTGGGAGCACCCCAACTGCCAGGGCCCCCCCCAGTATCCCCCTCCTGCTCCTGCCTCATCCTCCCAGCAGCTTTTTCCCCCCAGGGTCTGGCATTAAAGGCCCCAGCGTAGCTCAGTGGCTGTGAGTGGGCACATCTGTGGGCTTGGGGGCACAGCTGTTGCATCCCAGGGGAAAAAAAAAGAGGTTTTTTTTTGAGACCTGAGTTGTTGTACTGCCAGGCTGGGAGGGATCTCCAGGATCCTTGGGGATGCAGCAGCTTGGATGGAGAAGGATTTTAGGGAAAGGGGTTTGGGAGCTTTAATGAAGGACAAAGAACAAGAAGACAAACTTAGACAAAATCTTGTTATTTGACACAAAACAAGGAATGCCCAGTGGGGTAAATAGCACGGGAGATTTAGGAACCATTTGCCTGGAGCATGGAAAAAAAAAAACCTCCCAGGATATTCTGGGATGGGGAGCTGGGAGGGATCCCCCCAAACCCAAGGGAAATCCCCCCCAACCCTCCGAAACTGCTGCTTCCCTCATAGCTGTCCTTTGAAAACAATAAAATTCCATAAAACCCACATTTCCCCAGGGGGATGGAGCTGGTTTGGCTCCTCCAGGCTGTGTACAGAGCCCGGTTTTCCCAGTTTGCCACCAGTCTGGAGGTGGAAGATCAATGGGAGGAGGTTTGGATCCATCATCGGCGGCGCCGGTCCGGACTGCGGCTCCGCCGGCGCCCGCCCCTGGAAAACAGGGAAAAGGTGGGGAGGGGAAAAGGGAAAAAAAGGGGAAAAAGGGGAAAAGAAATAAGGGAGAAAAGGGTAAGGGAGTGAGGAATGTAAAGAGAGAAAGGAGAAAAGGGAAGGAAAGGGGAGGGAGGGGAAAAGGGAAAAGAGGATAAGGGAATGGGGAATGTAAAGAGAGAAAAGGGGAAAGGGGAGGAAAGAGGAAAAAAGGGAGAGAAAAGAGGAAATGAGAGGGAAAAGGGTACAGGAAATGGGGGAAAGGAAAAGGGGAATAGGAAATGGGGAAAAAAAGGGGAATAGGAAATGGGGGAAAGGAAAAGGGGAATAGGAAATGGGGGAAAGGAAAAGGGGAATAGGAAATGGGGGAAAGGAAAAGGGGAATAGGAAATGGGGGAAAGGAAAAGGGGAATAGGAAATGGGGAAAGGAAAAGAAAGGGAATAGGAAATGGGGGAAAGGGAAAGAAAAGGGGAATAGGAAATGGGGGAAAGGGAGGGAAAAGAGAGGGAAAAAGGTACAAGAAATACGGGAAAAGGGAGGGAAAGGGGTACAGGAAATGGGGGAAAAGGAGGAAAAAGGGTACAGGAAATGGGGGAAAGGAGAGGGAAGGAAGAAGTCCAGGAGAAGAACATTTTGGGGTGTTTATCTCCATTTTAACCCCGCCACCCCCATAACGGTGCGCGGAATTCCCCCATTCCCCTCGCCCACAAGTCCCTCCCATTGCCAGCTCCCGGAATTCCCAGGAATTCCCAGGAGTTCCCGGAACTCCCTCACTTCCCAGGAATTCCCAGGAGTTCCCGGAGCTCCCTCACCTCCTCTTGCCCTTGGGGGGGCCCCTGACGAAGCACCAGTCCACGCTGACCGGCTGCCCCATGAGCTCCTGCCCGTTGAGCCCCTCCGTGGGGCCGGGGCCCCGTGTGCGGCGCGTACATACACCAGCGGGAACCCAGCTTTGGGGTGGGCAGGCCCCTGGCACCCGGGTTGGGGATTGGGAAAGAGACCAGGGACCAGCTTTGGGGTGCACAGGCCCCCTGGCACCCCGGGTTTAGGATTGGGAATGAGCCAGACACCAGGAGGACTCAAATTTGGGGTGCACAGACCCCCTGACATCCCCAATTTAGGACTGGGAATGAGACAGACACCAGGGGAACTCCCAGCTCAGCTTTGGGGTGCACAGACCCCTGACACCCCCAATTTAGGATTGGGAATGAGCCCAGCTCAGCTTTGGGGTGCACAAATCCTCTGTAACCTCAGGTTTAGGATTGGGAATGACCCCAGAAACCAGGGGAACTCCCAGCTCAGCTTTGGGGTGCACAGACCCCACAACACCTCGGGTTTAGGATTGGGAATGAGCCCAGCTCAGCTTTGGGGTGCACAGACCCTCAACAGCCCAGGTTTAGGGTGAGAATGAGCCCAGCTCAGCTTTGGGGTGCACAGACCCACTGACATCCCCAATTTAGGATTGGGAATGAGCCCAGACACCAGGGGATCTCCCAGCTCAGGTTTGGGGTGCACAGACCCACTGAGACCCCAGGTTTAGGATTGGGAATGACACAGACACCAGGAGAACTCATATTTGGGGTGCACAGAGCCCCTGACACCCCGAGTTTCGGACTGGGAATGCCCCCAGGCATTGGGGGAATCCAGCTCCCAGCTCAGTTTTGGGGTGCAGGAACCTCCCAATGAATCAATGCTGAGCTGCAGGTACCCCCAAAACCCCCAGAACTGGCTCAGTTTTGGGGTGCACCCCTGGCACCTCCCACCCTGGAGGCTGAGATGGAGCTTGGGGGGGGTCCCCAAAAGTGCCCCCTCCTCACCTTGAGGTACCCAGTGCGCCGGTCCAGGTTCAGGTGGATGTTTTTGATCTCCCCAAATTCAGCAAACCTGTCGTGCACGTCCTCCTCCGTGGCCTCCTCGTGCACCCCTGTCACAAAGAGGATCCAGCCCTCCACGGCTGGGCAGGAAAAATTGGGGGGTCACAGGGCTGGGAATGCAGATTTGACCCCCCCAAAATCCTTGTGAGATTTGGGGGGTGATGCTGGCAAGGATCATCCCAGCATCGCCTCAATTCTTCTTGCTTGCTGTGGTGGGTCCCCCCAAAAAAAGGGTTTGTCACCCCAAAATCGCTCGTTTTTCAGCTAGGAAAGGGAGAGGGAGGCCCAGAGCCCCCCAGATCCTGGGTGAGGTGGGGAAAAGCTGATCCCAGGAGGGCAGAACCCAAACCCAGATCCCATTTCCCACGGGGAAAGTGCTCCTGGGGACGTTTGGGATTCCATGGGGCTCTCAGGAAGGAGAATCTGCCCCCAAATTCCCCCACTGCCACCTTGGGAAGGGGATGTGGAGCTGGGGTTTGCCCTAAATGAATCCTGGGAGTGAGGGAAGGGATTGTGCCAGCCTAAAATAAATCCTGGGAATGAGAGATGAGATTATCCCAGCCTAAAATAAATCCTGGGAATGAGGGATGAGATTATCCCAGCCTAAAATAAATCCTGGGAATGAGAGATGAGATTATCCCAGCCTAAAATAAATCCTGGGAATGAGGAATGAGATTATCCCAGCCTAAAATAAATCCTGGGAATGAAGGAAGGAAGGGATTGTCCCAATATAAATTAAATCCTAGGAATAATGGAAGGGATTGTCCCAGTCTAAATTAAATCCTGGGAATGAGAAAAGGGATTATCCCAGCCTAAAATAAATTCTGGGAATGAGGGAAGGGAAAGGATTGTCCCAACATAAATTAAATCCTGGGAATGAGGGAAAGGAAGGGATTGTCCCAGACTGGGAATGAGGGAAGGGATTGTCCCAACCTAAAATAAATCCTGGGAATGAGAAAAGGGAAGGGATTGTCTCAGTCTAAATTAAATCCTGGAATAAGGGAAGGGATTGTCCCAACCTAAATTAAAACCTGGGAATGAGGGAAGGGAAAGGATTGTCCCACCTAAATAAATCTTGGGAAAAACGGAAGGGAAGGGAACAAGGGAAGAGATTATGCCAGCCTAAATTAAATCTTAGGAATGATGGAAGGGATTGTCCCAGCCTAAAATAAATCCTGGGAATAAGAGAAGGGAAAGGATTGTCCCAACATAAATTAAATCCTGGGAATGAGGGAAGGGATTATCCCAACCTAAAATAAATTCTGGGAATAAGAGAAGGGAAAGGATTGTCCCAACATAAATTAAATCCTGGGAATGAGGGAAGAAATTGTCCCAGCCTAAAATAAATCCTGGCAATGAGGGAAAGGAAGAGATTGTCCCAGTCTGGGAATGAGGGAAGGGATTATCCCAACCTAAAACAAATCCTGGGAATGAGAAAAGGGCAGGGACTGTCCCAGCCTAAATTCAATCCCGGAATGAGGGCAGGGCCTGTCCCAGCCCCTCCCAGCCCTGCAGGTGCCCGTGTCCCCTCACATCTCTGCGGCCCCGGCTCGTCCCCGTCCTGCTCCACGCTGTCGTAATCTTCGCGCACCCGAGCGCGGGATCCTTCCTCTGGGAAAACAGAAACGGGGGAACAACGGGACCCCCAAACCTCAGGGGTCACCCCGAGGGCCAGGGAAGGGCTCTGCGGGTGTTTTGGGGTCTCACCTGAGCCGAAGCCGCGGCCCTTCCGCTTCTTGGCCTTCTCCTTCAGCTTGTGGATGCTCTCTGGTGGGGACTGGGGGTTACGGGGGCAGCAGGAGCAGGGAGCCCCCCCGAGGGACAGGGACCCCTCAACCTGGCTGGGGGGGCTGGCAATGACCCCTGGGGATGACCACCCTGGCAATGACCAGTGGGGTGGGAATGACCCCTGGGGATGACCCTGGGGTGGGAATGACCACTGGCATGGGAATGACCACTGGGAATGACCCCTGGGGTGGGAGTGACCACTGGGAGTGGAATGACCACTGGGATGGGAGTGACCACCCTGGCAATGACCAGTGGGGTGGGAATGACCCCTGGGAATGACCACTGGGATGGGAATGACCACTGGGAATGACCCTGGGATTGGAATGACCACTGGGATTGGGAATGACCACTGGTGGGAATGACCCTGGGGTGGGAATGACCCCTGGAATGGGAATGACCACTGGGCTGGGAATGACCACCCTGGGAATGACCACTGGGATGGGAGTGACCCCCTGGGACGGGAATGAATGACCCTCCGGAATGACCCTAGGGATACCCTGGGAATGACCATTGGGATGGGAGTGACCCCTAGGATGGGAGTGACCCTGGGATGGGAATGACCCTAGGACGGGAGTGACCCCTGGCTCAGGAATGACGCCCCTGGCTCAGGAAAACCCCCCGCAGCGGGCAGGATCCCCCGGTGCAGGCAGAGCCACCCCCGGGCAAGCCGGGACGCTCTCCCCATGATGGGAATGACCCCCCCAGGCCGGACAGGACCCCCCGAGCCCCGCCGGGCCAGGAAAGGACAGCGGGACCCATCTCCCACACCGGGAATGACCCCCGAGCCAGGAGCGACCCCTCAGCACCGAGCAGGAGCCTCCCGGCACCGACAGCAACCCCCGCACCGGGCCCGGGCTCTCCCTGAGGCCGGCGCGGCCAGAGGCGGCGGGAGCGGCTCCGCTGAGGCGGGACCCGGCCGGATCGCTCGGCGGGGCCGCTCTGGGCCGGGCGGTATCGCCCCAACCCCGCGCTCACCGTCCCCGTCCTCGTCCATAGCGAAATCCTCTCCGCCCGCCTCATGAAGATCCAGCACGTCCGCCATCTTGCCGGCAGTAGCGGGGCACGCCGGGAGCGCGCCGGAAGTGGGAGGGAACGGGGCGGAAGTACCGGCGCGGCCATATTGGGAAGGGGGTGTGACGGCAACAACGGCGCGGCCATATTGGGGAGTGTGGCGGAAGTATGAGGGCGGCCATATTGGGAAGGCGTCTGGGCGGAAGTGGCCGTTCCGCCATTTTGAGAAGGTCGCGACGTCTTGCCGCCATTTTGAGAAGGTCGGGCTGGTTCTTTTTGCCCCGGGAATTTTGAATCCCCAGAATTTCAAACCCCAGGAATTTCAAGCCCCAGGAATTTCGAATCACGGGAATTTTGAACCGAAAGAATTTCGAACCCCACACCGCCGCAGCTCAAAGCGGTTTTTAGACACGACCGGCCCACCAAAAAATGAGCAAGAGCACCAAAGTTAACCAAAATCGCTGGGTTTATTGTAGAAAATCCACAGCAGTGTTTATCCCGTAATTCCACTGCCTCAACAAGGAGCACGACTTTCTCCATACTGAGGAAATTTGAATTTTGTTCATTTTACAGAGATCCGGAGCCTCCAAACGGGCGCCTCAATCCCACAAGCAACGGAATTTCCTGGCTTTTTTTCCCTTTTATTTTTTTAAAATTCCACAGCAATGGAATTCCCAAAGTCCTCCCAGATTTGTTTATTTCGAGCAGAAAGAAAGGGAGGAGGTTCTGTGATTCCCTTAAGTGCGGAATAAATTGCAGGATTAACTCCACGTTATTCCTAAATCAAATTTTTCCAACATTCCAGGAAAATTACACCCCCCACCCCCCCATCCCTTTTAAAATCCAATTTCCAGCGATATCAAACGTTAATAGTGTTTGTAGAAAGTATAAAAAATATATATAAACCCCCCAAAATAAGCTCGCTAGGATGTGGATATAAAAATGGGGTGCCTACAGGTAATGGAATTATTCCAATTTTATCCTAAAACGACGATTATTGCTGGAATATCCTGTGGTCAGGCAGGGGGAAGGAGGAGAGTGGCAATTGTGGGAACTGCAGGGTTTAAGGGGATAAGAAAAGCTCTAAGCTGGGGTGAAAAAAGGGAATTCTGGCTTGGAATTCAGTTTGTACTCCCATTCTGCTGGGGAAAAGGGGAGAGAGATGGAAATTTCCACGGAAAAATCGACATTTTCTTGGTGATCTCGGAGCTGTTTGAACAATTCCATGCCGTGAAAGGGGTTTTAAGGCTAAATACGGGCGAAATTCCTTATGGATACAAAGGATGACTAATTAAAATGAAATCTGGATATTGCACGCGTTGGCATCCACTCATTTAATTAAGGAGCTCATCAAGGAGCTCTAATTGATCCCTTCCTGCTGCAGGAGGGAGGGGATCCAATGGGGTTTTTCCAGAGGAAACGCTGGATTCCCTGGAATCCCAAGTGCTCCAGCAGCGGTGGAGCGAGGGGAGGACAAAACCTGGGGTCTGAACCCCGAAAATAAAGGGACAGGGAAAACCAGAATCTGTAGGGATTGTGAGGGAATCAAAAGTTCCCTAGGGAATGAGGAGCTCTGAAGGGAGGAATGAGAGAATGAGGAGAATGAGAAGCAACCAGGATGAAACTTGTTAAAATCCATTCAGGAGCTTTTCCCTAAATTTCTTCTAAATGTGCAAACGGGCTGGGATCAGGGAAAAGGTTTTGGGTGGGATTTTGGGGTTCAGCAACCAGAGGAGAGTAAAAGGTTCCCTAGGGAATGAGGAGAATGAGAAATAGCTCTAAAAACCAGGATGAAACTTGCTGAAATCCATTCAGGAGCTTTTCCCAAAATTTCTTCTAAATGTGCAAACGGGCTGGGATTTGGGGATGGGGTTTTGGGCTCACCAGGGGTGGGATTTTGGGGCTCAGGAGCCAGAGGAGAATAAAACCTTCCCTAGGGAATAAGGAGCTCTGAAGGGAGGAATGAGAATGAGAAATAGCTCTAAAAACCAGGATAAAACTTGCTAAAATCCATTCAGGAGCTTTTCCCAAAATTTCTTCTAAAAGTGCAAACGGGCTGGGATCAGGGAAAAGGTTTTGGGTGGGATTTTGGGGTTCAGCAACCAGAAGAGTGTAAAACCTTCCCTAGGGAATGAGGAGCTCTGAAGGGAGGAATGAGAATGAGAAATAGCTCTAAAAACCAGGATAAATTCGCTAAAATCCATTCAGGAGCTTTTTCCCTAAATTTCTTCTAAATGTGCAAACGGGCTGGGATCAGGGAAAAGGTTTTGGGTGGGATTTTGGGGTTCAGCAACCAGATGAGAGTAAAACGTTCCCTAGGGAATGAGGAGAATGGAAATAGCTCTAAAACCAGGATGAAACTTGCTGAAATCCATTCAGGAGCTTTCCCAAAATTTCTTCTAAATGTGCAAACGGGCTGGGATTTGGGGATGGGGTTTTGGGCTCACCAAGGGTGGGATTTTGGGGCTCAGCAACCAGATGAGTGTAAAACCTTCCCTAGGGAATGAGGAGCTCTGAAGGGAGGAATGAGAATGAGAAATAGCTCTAAAAACCAGGATAAAACTTGCTAAAATCCATTCAGGAGCTTTTTCCCAAAATTTCTTCTAAATGTGCAAACGGGCTGGGATCAGGGAAAAGGTTTTGGGTGGGATTTTGGGGTTCAGCAACCAGAAGAGTGTAAAACCTTCCCTAGGGAATGAGGAGCTCTGAAGGGAGGAATGAGAATGAGAAATAGCTCTAAAAACCAGGATAAATTCGCTAAAATCCATTCAGGAGCTTTTTCCCTAAATTTCTTCTAAATGTGCAAACGGGCTGGGATTTGGGGATGGGGTTTTGGGCTCACCAGGGGTGGGATTTTGGGGCTCAGCAGCCAGAGGAGTGTGCTGAGCCCAGCTGGCCGGCCGCCAGCAGCAGGATGTCCTTCTTCTCCTTGTGGAACCTGAGCTCCTTGCCGGCCAGCCGCGCCTCGTCCAGCTCGCGCTCGGTGGCCGCCAGCTCCCGGGAAAGGGCCCCTGGAATGTTCTGCTCCCGGTTCACCCAGTCCAGGGCCATCTGGTTTCGGATGTCGTCGTCCAGAGCGCGGTGGGAGTAGTGAGCCAGGACCTCCTGGTGGGAATGGGAGGCAGGGAGTTGTTAGGATTGGTTAAAAAAAAAAAATAAAATAAATAAGGGGTGTGATAGGATTGATAGAATTGGGAGAAATCTTAAGGGAATGATGGTTTGTGAAGGTTGAGGTAGGAGAGAGGCTGGGCAGAGTTAATGAATAAAGTTGGGATTTATGAAAAGGATGTTGTCAGTGGATGCACCTTGGGCAGTGTGAGAGCACAGGCAGGGTTACACCCATGATGAGCCAAAATGGTCACAAAGTGAACCCAAAATGGACCAAAAATGGTCATAAAATGAACCCAAAATGGACCAAAAATGGTCACAAAATGGTCACAAAATGAACTCAAAACCAGACCCAAAATGGTCACAAAATGAAGCCAAAATGGTCACAAAATGAACTCAAAATGGACCAAAAATGGTTACAAAATGAACCCAAAAACAGACCCAAAATGGTCACAAAATGGACCCAAAATGGACCAAAAATGGTCACAAAATGAACACAAAATGGTCACAAAATGAACTCAAAACCAGACCCAAAATGGTCACAAAATGAAGCCAAAATGGTCACAAAATGAACTCAAAATGGACCAAAAATGGTCACAAAATGAACCCAAGATGGTCACAAAATGAACTCAAAATGGACCAAAAATGGTTACAAAATGAACCCAAAAACAGACCCAAAATGGTCACAAAATGGACCCAAAATGGTCACAAAATGGACCCAAAATGGTCACAAAATGGACCCAAAAACAGACCCAAAATGGTTCACAAAATGGACCCAAAATGGTCACAAAATGAACCCAAAACCAGACCCAAAATGGTCACAAAATGGACCCAAAATGGTCACAAAATGAACCCAAAACCAGACCCAAAATGGTCACAAAATGGACCCAAAATGGACCAAAAATGGACCAAAATGGTCACAAAATGAACCCAAAACCAGACCCAAAATGGCCACAAAATGGACCCAAAATGGACCAAAATGGTCATAAAATAAACCCAAAACCAGACCCAAAATGGTCACAAAATGAACTCAAAATGGTCACAAAATGGACACTTGGTCACAGGGCCTCTCACTTTTATAAGTGCTGGTCTATTTGCACATTGGAGTTAATTGTCCAATTACAGCCCCACCCCATGAAGCCCCATTTTTCTCGTTGCCTCTCTTCGCTCCACGCCGTGTGTGCTCTCGGGCCTGGGATTTGGATGGTTTGTCCTTCCCCAGGCGCCGGGGGAGGCTCCGGAGCGGAGCCGGGCCTCACCTGGCGCGAGCACTGCCGCTCCCTCATGGCCTTCAGGCTCCCGTTCCAGTGCAGCAGCTGGAAAACCGTCATCAGCTCCTGGCACGGCAACAGGGAGGGTTGAAAACACAAAATACAAACCACCGCGCGTGCTGGGATTGCTCGGAGCTGGGTGACTTCCACTGCTGTGCTTTGGAAGGTCGGTGCTATAAAATATTCTTTAATGCACGTGAATAAACTCTTATAAATGCTGGTGGTGCACAGAGCAGCAAAGTGATAGAATATAGTGATTTAGGCACCTGATTAAGGAATTTTCTACATTTAAAATGAAATGCAGTGGCTGTCTAAAGTTGGGGGGGTCACTAAGAGAATGTTCCCTGTGAATGTTTGCTTTGCAAATACACGTACATATCTACATTTATAACATATATCTATAATTCTACATATGTGTTTGCATGGGAGCAGATTCTCCACTCCCAGCTGCTCTCCTAATCCTGATCCACGTTCCAGAACCTTCCCTTGGCAGCTCAGACTTCCCAGGATGGGAAGCAGCAAAGTGATAGAATATGGTGATTTAGGCACCTGATTACGGAATTTTCTACATTTAAAATGAAATGCAGTGGCTGTCTGAAGTTGGGGGGTCACTAAGAGAATGTTCCCTGTGAATGTTTGCTTTGCAAATACATGTACATATATTTATATTTATAACATATATCTATAATTCTATACAGCAAAGTGATAGAATATGGTGATTTAGGCACCTGATTAAGGAATTTTCTACATTTAAAATGAAATGCAGTGGCTGTCTGAAGTTGGGGGGTCACTAAGAGAATGTTCCCTGTGAATATTTGCTTTGCAAATACAGGTAAATATATTTATATCTACATTTATAACATATATCTATAATTCTATATATGTGTTTGCATGAGAGCAGATTCTCCACTCCCAGCTCTTCTCCTAATCCTGAATTTGCAAATACAGGCACATATATTTATATTTATAACATATATCTATAATTCTACATATGCGTTTGCATGGGAGCAGATTCTCCACTCCCAGCTGTTCTCCTAATCCTGATCCACGTTCCAGAACCTTCCCTTGGCAGCTCGGACTTCCCGTTCTCCAGATGTTCTTCCCACATTCCAGTGGGATCCAAGGTTGGGGTTTGGGGTCACGACACCACTGAGCCCCAATCCCACCACCAGCCTTTGGGGGAAATACCCTCCCATCTTGTGGGAGCTCTTGCTCCCCTGTTTTCAGCGATGAATCCCACTAATTAACTGGACTACTGCAATTAGGACATTTGGGAAATATCACAGTGGCAGCGAGAAAAACAATTCCAAGGGGGTAACACTGGAATTACCCCAAATCCGATCAGAATCAGAGGGAAACCCTGAGCTCATTCCCCACGGAAAAAACCAAAAATACACCTGGGAGACCAACCCAAACACCCCTGAAGCAAACCAGGAGTGGGAGCTGGCTAGAAGAGGAGCAGGGTCTGCACAAACTGCAATTCTTGGAACTGGAAACTTGCAGCACCTGGAATTCCAGCATGGATTTTCCCTTGTTGGACTCCAGCATGAAGCGGAAGGCGCCGATGCCAGTGTTGGGGTTATCAGCCTCTTCTCGGTTGCCCTGCAGAGAAATTCCAGAAATTATTGGCTTCTGATTGTGATGGTGTGAATTATAACATTTGTGTGTATTGCCTCACCCTACAGGAGACTGAAAATGAAATTAGAAATAAATGTAGAAATTGAAATTTAAATAAGTACTTCTGATTGTGGGTCACAGAGAGAAAAGGTAGAAAATAAATGTAAAAGCTTTAGATTGTGATGGTGTGAATTATAACATTTGTGTGTATTGCCTCACCCTACAGGTGAGACTGAAAATGGAATTAGAAATAAATGTAGAAATTAAAAATAAATTCAGAAATTGGAAATAAGTAGCTTTAGATTGTGATGGTGTGAATTATAACATTTGTGTGTATTGCCTCACCCTACACATGAGACTGAAAATGAAACTAGAAATAAATGTAGAAATTAGAAATAAGTTTAGAAATTAGAAATAATTAGCTTCAGATTGTGATGGTGTGAATTATAACACCTGTATTGCCTCACCCTACACATGAGACTGAAAATGGAATTAGAAATAAATGCAGAAATTAGAAATAAATTTAGGAACTAGAAATAAGTTTAGAAATTAGAAATAAGTCACTTCAGATTGTGATGGTGTGAATTATAACATTTGTCCATTGCCTCACCCTACGCACGAGACCAAAAGCGGAATAACATTTTTCAAACCGCCTCTAAATTACCCCACCTCAGGGTCAGAGAATGGCTCAATCTGACCCAAAAACTCAGAGCAGCCCCCCAGGCTCACGTTGAAGGACGCCAGGGCCTCGGAGACGCTCTTCTCGATGAAGTCGTCGGTGATGCGGCGGGAGGGGTGCTCGTTGAACACGGAGTTCATCAGCGCGATCTTGGCCGCGCTCCGGCGCGCCTCGGCCTTGGTGGGACAGAACTGGGGACACACGGACACGCTGGGGGCACCCCGGGACCCCCAGAGCACCAGCAACGGGGGCTGAGCGGGGGGAGTCAGGAAATGGCACCCCCAGAATCAGAATTGCCCGTAGCGCTGGTGATTAATTTGATTTAATTCATTTTTTCAGACCCAAATTCCCCCCTGAGATCAGGATTTGGGGACAGAACCAAAAGAGGTTCAGAACCTCCCAGTGTCTTTCAATTAATTAATTCAATTTAATTATTTTTTTCAGACCCAAAGTGTTGCCAAATTCCCTCCTGAGATCAGGATTTGGGGACAGAACCAAAAGAGGTTCAAAACCTCCCAGTGTCTTCTCAATTAATTAATTCAATTTAATTATTTTTTTCAGACCCAAAGTGTTCCTAAATTCTCCCCAAATCCCAGGATTTGGGGACAGAACCAAAAGAGGTTCAGAACCTCCCAGTGTCTTCTCAATTAATTAATCCAATTTAATTTAATGATTTTTTGCAGACACAAAGTGTTCCCAAATTCCCCTGAGATCAGGATTTTGGGGACAGAACCAAAACAGTTTCAGAACCTCCCACTGCATTATTAATCAACTTAATTGAAATAATTTTTTCAGATCCAAACTGGTCCTAAATTCTCCCCAAATCCCAGGATTTGGGGACAGCAACAAAAGAGATCCAGAACCTCAGCTTAATCTAATTAATTTTTTCAGACCCAAAGTGTTCCCAAATTCGCCCCAAAGACCAGGATTTTGGGGACAGAACCAAAAGAGGTTCAAAACCTCACAGTGTCTTCTCAATTAATTAATTCAATTTAATTTAATCCTGGGAAGGAAAAGGAAGGATCAAATCCTGGGAAGGCGAAGGAAGATCAGATCCAGCCAACCCAATCTGTAAGTGACCAGAACAGGGAATAAAGGACACCAAAACCCTCACAATCCACAGCCAAATCTCCCCAGATTGGGACCTGATGGGGATTTACAGACCAGGAACAACTTGCAATTAAATCTCTTTGCAACTAAAGAGGTTTAGAGGCAGATGCTGGGAGTTCTTCTCTTTAGGGAGAAGCACTCCTAGCAGGGAGGAGATCTTTGGGAAATGATGCTCGTGGGGTCCTGGAGGAGCATTCCCTGGGAATTTCCTTGAAATTAAAGAGGTTGCACAATCCAAATCTTCCCAGATTGGGACCTGATGGGGATTTACAGACCAGGAACAACTTGCAACTAACGAGGTTTAGAGGCAGATATTTGGCAGGAGATATTTGGGAAACGATGCTGATGAGGTCCTGGAGGACATTCCCCGGGAATTTCCTTGCAAAGAAAGAGGTTTAGAGGCAGATGCAGGGAGGAGATATTTGGGAAACGATGCCGGCGGGGTCCCGGCGGGGCACTCCCGGGGTGGGGTCGGTACCTGGAAGCTGCCGAAGCAGCTGCCCCCGGGCAGGGTGACATAGCACACGTACGGGGGGCTGGCGGCCGGCACCATCTCGTAGAGAACCAGGGCTCCGTTGCGCAGCTCGGCGCCGCGGGATTGCTTCATCTGCCAGAACTCCTGCAGCGCCTCCACCACGTTCACTGCCCGGGCAAGCCGCGGGGAGAGGGAATGGGGAATAAGGAAAAGTGAAAAAATGGAATAAGGGACAATCGCCCCCCCCTCCCAGCCCGGGCTGTGGGCATCCCCGGCTCCCCCCGGCCCCGCTCACCGCGGCCGTAGCCCTGCGTGTGCTTGGCGAAGCTCCGCACCACGGCCTCCACCGCCTCCCGCAGCACCGCGGGCGGCCCGGGCACGGCCCCGGCTCCCGGCCCGGGGGCGCGGGGGCCCTGCAGGCCCAGCGGGGGCGGCGGCGGCGGCAGCCCCAGCCCCGGGCCCAGCCCCGACCCCGCTGCCGGTGTCGGGCCGAGCCCCGCGGGGGCCCCGGTGAGGCCGGGCCGAGCCCCGCGGGGCCCCGTGCCCACCCCGGGCTGCAGCCGCTGGGCCCGCACCGCCTCCATAGCTGCGCTCCCTCCTCAGCGCCGCGCTGTCAATCAGCGCCGCTCCGCGCTCAGCAGACCAATAGAAGCGCCGAATCGGGGAGGGGGAGGCGGGGAAAGCGCTAGCAGGCCAATCAGAACGCGGTGCGCGGCTGGAGGGGCGGGGTCAGGGCGCGGCGCACTCACCCGCTAACACAAATAGCGGTGTGTGGTCGTGGGGCGGTAACGGGGCGGGGTTTGGTGTCCGTCGACCAATCGCATTGCGGGATTTGTTAGATTGGCAAGGGAATAAACGAATCAAAATGCAGGAAGCACAAACCAGAAGAGATGACGGTACGGGATGACAGCCCCGCTCTTCTTGATCAGGAGAAACAATTAATGGCAAAATGACCCAATCAAACCCTCGGACACAGATTTAGAGGCGGAGATTACGCTGCCGCCCGTTCACGGGCTCTGTTTTGGTCAAAGTGGGCGGCTCCGCGCTCTGCCAATGGGCAGGCACCGCGGCCGCACCGGAAGTGACGCCGCCGTCCCGGGCTCGGTACCGGGCCCGCGCCATGGAGGCCTGGGTGCGCTTCAGCGCCCAGAGCCAGGCCCGGGAGCGCCTCCTCAGGTGCAGCCGCGGCTCCCCGGGCCCCGCGGGCGGGGGAGGATCGGCGGGGATTACCGAGAGCCCGGCGAGGGCGATCACGGGGGTCCCGCGGCGGAGTCCCCGGTGCCCTCCTGACTCCCTCGTTGTCCCCAGGGCCGCCCAGTACGCCTGTGTGTTGGCGGGGGCCGCGCTGACGCCCGGGGCTCCGGGCGCCGGGCGCCTGAGGCGGCTGCAGCCGGGGAGCCTGAGGCGGCTGCAGCAGCTGGAGGCGCACCTGAGCCTGGGCCGCAAGCGTGAGTGGGGCTGGCGAGGGGGACAGCGAGGGTTTGAGGGGGGATTTGGGGGTTTCAGAGCCCGGGGATTTGCGGCTTTCAGCGCTGCCTTTGGGGGGGTCCGCCCGGGGGGGGATCAGCGAGGGTTTGAGGGGGCATTTGCGGTGTCCCCCCCCCCCCCCCCCCCCGCTGCCTTTGGGGGGCTCTGAGGGTGATCAGGGCATTTTTGAGGGGACATTTTGGGATCTGTACACCCCCGGTATCCCCCCCCTCTGCAGTGCTGCCTTTGGGGAGGATCAGGGTGATTTTTAGGGGGGATTTTGGGCTCTCACACCCCCAGTGACCCCTCTGACATCCCCCCCTGTGCAGTGCTGCCTTTGGGGAGGATCAGGGCGGTTTTTAGGGTGGATTTTGGGCTCTCACACCCCCGGTGTCCCCCTGTGCAGTGGCATGTTTGGGGAGGATCAGGGCGGTTTTGAGGGGACATTTTGGGCTCTCACACCCCCGGTGTCCCCCCCTGTGCAGTGGCATGTTTGGGGAGGATCAGGGCGGTTTTTAGGGTGGATTTTGGGCTCTCACACCCCCGGTACCCCCTGTGCAGTGGCATGTTTGGGGAGGATCAGGGCGGTTTTTAGGGTGGATTTTGGGCTCTCACACCCCTGGTGTCCCCCCCTGTGCAGTGGCATGTTTGGGGAGGATCAGGGCGGTTTTTAGGGTGGATTTTGGGCTCTCACACCCCCGGTGTCCCCCTCCTCCCGCAGTGCTGCGTTTGGGGGGCTCAGCCGAGGCTCTGGGCGGCGCCCAGCGCTCGCTGCACCTCCCTGACCCCGTGCTGCGTTTCTGCCTCACCCTGTCCCACCTGAACCGGGCTCTGTTCCTGGCCTGTGACAACGTCCTGTGGGCCGGCAAAACCGGGGTCCTGCCCGGCCTGGCCATGGAGAAGTGGAGCCAGAGGTCCTTCAGGTGAGAGAGGGGTCGGGGGGTGCTGGGGGAGGCTGGGGAATGGAATTACCCCGGGGAGAGTGAGGAGTGGCATTTCCCAGGGAGAAGAGGGAACGAGGATTGCTGAGGCAGAGCAGGGAATGGGGTTGCCCCCGGGGGGAAGAAAAGGAAAAATGGGATTCCTGAAGGAGAGCAGGGAATGGGGTTCCTGAGGAATAAGGAATGGAGTTCCCTTGGGAAAAAGGAAAAATGGAATTCCCGAGGGAGAGCAGGGAATGGGGTTCCCCTGGGGAAAAAAAGGAAAAATGGGATTTTCCAAGGGAAAGCAGGGATTGGGGTTGCCCTGGGGAAGAAAAGGAAAAATGGGATTCCTGAGGGAGAGCAGGGAATGGGGTTCCCCTGGGGAAAAAGGAAAAAATGGAATTTTCAAGGGAGAGCAGGGATTGGGATTCCTGAGGGAGAGCATGGAATGGAGCAGGGAAAAGAAAGAATGGAATTCCTGAGGGGAGAGCAGGGATTGGGGTTCCTGAGGAATAAGGAATGGAGTTCCCTTGGGAAAAAGGAAAAATGGAATTCCCAAGGGAGAGCAGGGAATGGGATTCCCCTGGGGAAAAAGGAAAAAATGGGATTTTCCAAGGGAGAGCAAGGAATGGGGTTCCCCTGGGGAAGAAAAGGAAAAATGGGATTCTTGAAGGAGAGCAGGGAATGGGGTTCCCCTGGGGAAAAGAAAGAATGGAATTTTCAAGGGAGAGCAGGGATTGGGGTTCCTGAGGGAGAGCAGGGAAAAGAAAGAATGGAATTCCAAAGGGAGAGCAGGGAATGGGATTTCTGAGGAAGAGCAGGGAGTGGGGGTTCCCCTGGGGAAAATAAATAATGGAATTCCTGAGGGAGAGCAGGGAATGGGGTTCCCCTGGGGAAAATAAATAATGGAATTCCTGAGGGAGAGCATGGGGATTCCCTGTGAAGAGCAAGGAACACAATCCCACGGCAGAGCTGAGACTTTCCCCCGTCCCCAGGCATTTCTGTGGCTGCTGGGAGCACCCAGAACCTTCTGCTGCCCCTCCTCCTGTCCCTCTCTGTCCCTCTCTCCCCTTTCCCGAGCAGGTATTACCTCTTTGCCCTGCTGGTGAGCCTCAGCAGGGACGCCTACGAGATCCGGCTGCTGCTGGAAGCGGCCGGCGGCGGGCGGAGTCGGGGGGGGCGCCGAGAGCAGAGCCCGGCCCGGCGCCGAGGGCAGCGCGCAGCACCTGCGGCTGCGGCTGCAGCTCCTGCTGCAGGTGCTGCGGGACAACCCGCCCGTGCTGCTGGACCTGCTGAGGAACGCCTGCGACCTGGTGATCCCGCTGGAGAGGCTGGGGCTGTGCAGGAGCAGCCCCGCACTCGTGGGCTTCTGCGGGCTCGCCTCGTCCCTGCTCTCCATCGTCACCATCCTCCACCCCTGGCTCAAGCTGAAGCCATAGTTATCCTTGAGAATTTGGGGGATTTTGGGGGGTTTTGGCACCTCTGGAAGTGACTGGTTGCTGCCATTCCCATCATTCCTGACTCCTTGGAGCGACATGGTTTTCAGAATTGGATCCCACAGGGACATCAGCTCCCAAAAATGTGGTTTTTTCCCATTGACTTTTAGGGAAAAAATAGGGATTCAACGTTCCCCCTTTCTTTTTGGGAAGAGCCTTTCACGTGGAGCCAGCTAATGGGAATATTTGGGGCTGGAAAATGTGGATTTTGGGGCTGGAAAATGTGGATTTTGGGGCTGGAAAATGTGGATTTTGGGGTGGAAAATGTGGAATTTGGGGTGGAAAATGTGGGGTTCTGTGGGCTCGCCTCGTCCCTGCTCTCCATCGTCACCATCCTCCACCCCTGGCTCAAGCTGAAGCCATAGTTATCCTTGAGAATTTGGGGGATTTTGGGGGGTTTTGGCACCTCTGGAAGTGACTGGTTGCTGCCATTCCCATCATTCCTGACTCCTTGGAGCCATGAGGTTCCAGAATTGGATCCCACAGGGACATCAGCTCCCAAAAATGTGGTTTTTTCCCATTGACTTTTAGGGAAAAAATAGGGATTCAACGTTCCCCCTTTCTTTTTGGGAAGAGCCTTTCACGTGGAGCCAGCTAATGGGAATATTTGGGGCTGGAAAATGTGTGGATTTTGGGGCTGGAAAATGTGGAATTTGGGCTGGAAAATGTGGGGTTCTGCGGGCTCGCCTCGTCCCTGCTCTCCATCGTCACCATCCTCCACCCCTGGCTCAAGCTGAAGCCGTGATTTTCTTGGGATATTGGGAATTTTGGGGGGTTTATCCCAAAATTGTGGTTGTGACACCTCTGGAAGTGACTGGCTGGTGCCATTCCCATCATTCCTGACTCCTTGGAGCCATGAGGTTCCAGAATTGGATCCCACAGGGACATCAGCTCCCCAATATATGTTTTTCCCATTGAGATTTCCAGCAATTTTAGGGGAAAATATAGGGCTTCAATGTTCCCCCTTTCTTTTTGGGAAGAGCCTTTCACGTGGAGCCAGCTAATGGGAATATTTGGGGCTGGAAAATGTGGATTTTGGGGCTGGAAAATGTGGATTTGGGGCTGGAAAATGTGTGGATTTTGGGGGCTGGAAAATGTGTGGATTTGGGGCTGGAAAATGTGGATTTCGGGCTGGAAAATGTGGATTTCTGGGGATCTCTCCTGGTTTTCTGTGCAGGGTGAAGCCATGGGGTTGGGGTGATTCTGGTGCCAGATAACGTATCCAGCCCCAAATTGTTTGGATGTTTTTTTCCTGCCTTATTAAAAAAGAAAAAAAATCAGAGTGCAGGGAGAGGAGAAAGTGTGTCAGGGCTAAATCCACGGCTTTGGGGGCTCCAAATTCTTAAATTCCAGAGGCGGATTTTCCTTGGATCTGTCCCTGGGAAATCAGGAATTTTTGGGATATTCTTAAATTCCAGAGGTGGATTTTTCCCTTGGGAAATCAGGAATATATTGAAGGTTTTTTTGGGAGCCCTAAATTATCAAATTCCAGATTGTCCCTGGGAAATCAGGAATATCTTGAAGGATTTTTTGGGAGCCCCAAATTAAATTCCAGAGGTGGATTTTCCTTGGATCTGTCCCTGGGAAATCAGGAATTTTTGGGATATTCTTAAATTCCAGAGGCGGATTTTTCCCTTGGGAAATCAGGAATAGGTTTGAAGGTTTTTTTGGGAGCTCCAAATTAAATTCCAGAGGTGGATTTTTCCCTTGGGAAATCAGGAATATATTGAAGGTTTTTTTTGGGAGCTCCAAATTATTAAATTCCAGATAGTCCTGGGAAATCAGGAATATCTTGAAGGATTTTTTGGGAGCTCCAAATTAAATTCCAGAGGCAGATTGTCCCTTGGGAAATCAGGAATAAGTTTGAAGTTTTTTTTGGGAGCCCCAAATTAAATTCCAGAGGTGGATTTTCCTTGGATCTGTCCCTGGGAAAGCAGGAATGGGTTTGAAGTTTTTTTTTGGGAGCCCCAAATTATCAAATTCCAGATTGTCCTGGGGAATCAGGAATATCTTGAAGGTTTTTTGGGAGCCCTAAATTAAATTCCAGAGGCGGATTTTCCTTGGATCTGTCCCTGGGAAATCAGGAATTTTTGGGATATTCTTAAATTCCAGAGGCAGATTTTTTTTCCTAGGGAAATCAGGAATATATTGAAGGTTTTTTTGGGAGCCCTAAATTATCAAATTCCAGATTGTCCCTGGGAAATCAGGAATATCTTGAAGGATTTTTGGGAGCCCCATGCTGAACTCCCGGGCCCGCCTGGGTTGTGCCCAAGGTTTTTCAGGTGCTGGGGGCTCTGGGGCAGAGTGGGGATCCCGCGTGTCCGTGTGATTAATTAATTAATGAATTAATGACTAATTGAGTGATTAAAGTGCAGCAAACACTGCCTCAGACACTCGTGGAGCTCTTGGGGCCGTGCCCGTTCCTGGAAAAAAAAAAGATAAACCTGGTTCAGTGCCCTGATAAACCTGGTTCTGATAAACCTGGTTCTGATAAACCTGGTTCTGATCCTAAACCTGGTTCTGATAAACCTGGTTCTGATCCTAAACCTGGTTCTGATCCTAAACCTGGTTCTGATAAACCTGGTTCTGATCCTAAACCTGGTTCTGATCCTAAACCTGGTTCTGATAAACCTGGTTCTGGTTAAACCTGGTTCTGATAAACCTGGTTCTGATAAACCTGGTTCTGATAAACCTGGTTCTGGTTAAACCTGGTTCTGATAAACCTGGTTCTGATATTAAACCTGGTTCTGATATTAAACCTGGTTCTGGTTAAACCTGGTTCTGATATTAAACCTGGTTCTGATAAACCTGGTTCTGATCCTAAACCTGGTTCTGATAAACCTGGTTCTGATAAACCTGGTTCTGATAAACCTGGGTCTGATAAACCTGGTTCTGATTAAACCTGGTTCTGATGCCCACCTAAATCTGCCCCTGAACTGGGGGCACTGGGCTGGACTGGGGGGGAGGTCCCCGTGCCTCAGTTTCCCCGGTGCCTCAGTTTCCCCGTGCCTCAGTTTCCCCGGTTCCTCAGTTTCCCCCGTGCCTCAGTTTCCCCCGTGCCTCAGTTTCCCCGGTTCCTCAGTTTCCCCCGTGCCTCAGTTTCCCCGTGCCTCAGTTTCCCCGTGCCTCAGTTTCCCCGGTGCCTCAGTTTCCCGGTGCCTCAGTTTCCCCGTGCCTCAGTTTCCCTGCCTGGGCGGGGCCGTGTTTGGCCGCACAGTCGCCGTTTGTCTGTTTTTCTCCTCATTCCTTGAAGGGTTTTTTTTTTTTTTTTTTTTTCCTTTGAATTCCCCCTGAAAAATTCCAGCCCGTCCCACACAACCTCCGGCCGCACAATTTTCCCTCTGTCCTAAAATCGCGGAGTTTGGATTTTTTTTGCCTTTTTTTTTTTTTTGAAACTCTGGGTGGTGCCAGTGTCACCCGGAGGACGTGGCAACAACCCCCAAAATCCACCCAAAATCCACCCCAAATCCACCCCAAATCCACCCCAAATCCACCCCAAATCCACCCAAAATCCACCCAAAATCCACCCCAAATCCCCCCAAACCCCCAAAATCCACCCTAAATCCACCCAAATCGACCCCAAATCCACCCCAAAATCCACCCAAAATCCACCCCAAATCCCCCCAAACCCCCCAAAATCCACCCCAAAATCCACCTAAATCCCCCCAAAATCCACCCAAATCGACCCCAAATCCACCCCAAAATCCACCCCAAATCCACCCCAAATCCACCCAAACCCCAAACCCCCTAAATCCACCCCAAAATCCACCCCAAATCGACCCCAAATCCACCCCAAAATCCACCCCAAATCCACCCCAAATCCACCCTAAATCCACCCTAAATCGACCCAAAATCCACCCCAAATCGACCCCCAAATCCACCCCAAAATCCACCCCAAAACCCCAAAACCCCAATCCCCCAAAATACCCAAAATCACCCCAAACCCCCAAAATCCACCAAATCACCTAAACCCCAAATCACCCCAAATCACCCCAAAACACCCCAAATCCACCCAAACCCCCAAAATCACCTAAACACCTAAATACCCCAAATCCACCAAAATCACCTAAACCCCAAAACACCCACCCAAACCAAAAACCCCAAAATACCTAAATCAAAAACCCAAATCACCCCAAATCCCACCCCCAAAATCCACCCCAAACACCCCCCAAATCCACCCTAAATCCACCCTAAATCCACCCAAAATCCACCCCAAATCCCCCAAACCCCCCAAAATCCACCCCAAATCCACCCCCAAATCCCCCCCAAATCACCCAAAACCCACCCAACCCCCCAAAATCACCTAAAAAATCCCAAACCCCAAAATCACCCCAAAAACCAAACCCCCAATACCTAAATACCCCCCAAATCCACCAAAACACCTAAATCCACCCCCCCCAAAAACCCAAAACACCCCAAATACCCAAATACTAACACCCCCAAACCCACCCCAAAATCCACCCCAAATCCACCCCAAAATCCACCCAAAACCCACTCAGACCTCCCAAATATCCAAATTCTCTTTGGTTCAATCCTTGGCATAAAATTCCCATTTTTCCCACCTCATTTTCCCGGGGAAAAAAATAAAAAAGGAAAAATTCACTTTAAACCCCCAGAACCCCCCCAAAAAACCCCGCACCCACCTCCTCCCTTCTTCTCTCTCCTTTTTTTCCCACTTTGCCTGCTTTTTTCCCCGAAATTCTGCCTCCCCTCCCATCCAAAACCACATTTATTTTTAGCAGCCAATTGAGGATGAAGGAGGAGGGAAAAATAAACTGAAAAAAAATGAAAAAAAAACCTCAAACTCGGCGATTTTTGTCCTGTTTGGAGTCAGAACTGCAGCTGGAGCCATGCGGGGTGTGAGGATGATCCTGGCGCTGATCCTGCTCCCAGGTAACCCCAAAAATTCCATTTTTTTGGGGCAATTTTGGGGTTGTTTTTTTGGCTAAAATCGGAGCCAGAACTGGGATTAAAGTCTGGGATGGGATTGGGGGTTTGAATAACCCGAGCGCAGCCACGTGTGCTTCCCGCTGTTCCCTCGCTCGCTGAATTTCCAGCAGGGATTTTGGGGTAAAATCGACCGATTTTGGTCATTTCCCCTCCTAATTTATTTTTGAGATTTTTTTCAGGGACAAAACACCAAAATCCCTTTAAAACTGAGCAGTTTTGGTCATTTCCCCCAATATAATTTATTTTTCAGGGAGAAAACACCAAAATCCCTTTAAAATTGACCAGTTTTGGTCATTTCCCCCCATTTAATTTATTTTTGAGGGAGAAAACACCAAAATCCCTTTAAAACCAATCAATTTTGGTAATTTTCCCCCCATTTAATTTATTTTTGAGGGAGAAAACACCAAAATCCCTTTAAAATTGACCAGTTTTGGTCATTTCCCCCCATTTAATTTATTTTTGAGATTTTTTGGAGGGAGAAAACACCAAAATCCCTTTAAAACCAATCAGTTTTGGTCATTTCCCCCAATTTAATTTATTTTTGAGATTTTTTTCAGGGACAAAACACCAAAATCCCTTTAAAACTGACCAGTTTTGGTCATTTCCCCCAATACAATTTATTTTTCAGGGAGAAAACACCAAAATCCCTTTAAAATTTACCAGTTTTGGTCATTTCCCTCAATTTAATTTATTTTTGAGATTTTTTGGCGGGAGAAAACACCAAAATCCTTTTAAAACCAATCAGTTTTGGTAATTTTCCCCCATTTAATTTATTTTTCAGGGAGAAAACACCAAAATCTCTTTAAATTTAGGGCGGGCTCAAGGTGGGAAGGGGAATTCCTAAGAGGAACTAAATCCCGGAATTTGTAATGGGAAAAAAAAAAATCTTATTTTTAATGAAAAAAATCATATTTTAATGGAAAAAAATTTTATTTTTAATGGGAAAAATTTTATTTTTAATGGAAAAAAAATCGTATTTTTAATGGGAAAAAAATCTTATTTTTAATGGAAAAAATTTTCTTTTTAATGGGGTTTTTTGGGGAAAAAAAAAAAAAGACAAAAAAAGGGAATTTCCACCCGTCCTTCGCCTCCGCAGGGGTCGCTGAGGGGTTCAGCATGGACCCGGGCAGTGCCAGGGTGTTCCAGGGGCCACCGGAGTCCCAGTTTGGCTACCGGGTGCTGCAGTGGGGCAGTGACGGGGACAAGTGGTGAGTGAGCCCTGGGGGACGGGGGAAACTGAGGCAGGAGCGGGGAAACTGAGGCAGGAGCGGGAAACTGAGGCAGGAGTGGGGAAACTGAGGCAGGAGTGGGGGAAACTGAGGCAGGAGTGGGGAAACTGAGGGAGGAAAGGGGAAACTGAGGCAGGAGCGGGGAAACTGAGGCAGGAGTGGGGAAACTGAGGCAGGAGTGGGGAAACTGAGGCAGGAGTGGGGAAACTGAGGCAGGAGTGGGGGAAACTGAGGCAGGAGTGGGGAAACTGAGGCAGGAGTGGGGAAACTGAGGCAGGAGCGGGGAAACTGAGGCAGGAGTGGGGAAACTGAGGGAAGGGGAAACTGAGGCAGGGGGGGGGAAACTGAGGCAGGAGCGGGGAAACTGAGGGAGGAAAGGGGAAACTGAGGCAGGACGGGGAAACTGAGGCAGGAGTGGGGAAACTGAGGCAGGAGTGGGGAAACTGAGGCAGGAGTGGGGGGCGAGTGGGAAACTGAGGCAGGAGGGGAAACTGAGGCAGGAGTGGGGAAACTGAGGCAGGAGGAGGAGGGAAACTGAGGCAGGAGTGGGAAACTGAGGGAGGAAAGGGGAAACGAGGCAGGAGCGGGGAAACTGAGGCAGGAGTGGGGAAACTGAGGGAGGAAAGGGAAACTGAGGCAGGGGGGGGAAACTGAGGCAGGAGCGGGGAAACTGAGGCAGGAGCGGGGAAACTGAGGCAGGAGCGGGGAAACTGAGGGAGGAAAGGGGAAACTGAGGCAGGAGTGGGGAAATGGGGAAACTGAGGCAGGAGTGGGGAAACTGAGGGACGAAAGGGGAAACTGAGGCAGGAGTGGGGAAACTGAGGCAGGAGCGGGGAAACTGAGGCGGGAAAGGGGAAACTGAGGCAGGAGCGGGGGAAACTGAGGCAGGGGGAAACGAGGCAGGAGCGGGAGAGGGAGGAAAGGGGAAACTGAGGCAGGAGCGGGGAAACTGAGGCAGGAGTGGGGAAACTGAGGCAGGACTGGGGAAACTGAGGCAGGAGCGGGGAAACTGAGGCGGGAGCGGGGAAACTGAGGCGGGAGCGGGAAACTGAAGGCGGGAAACTGAGGCAGGAGTGGGGAAACTGAGGCAGGAAAGGTGGGGAGGGGGTGGGAAAGGGGAAACTGAGGCAGGAGCGGGGAAACTGAGGGGAAGGGAAGAAGGAGACTGAGGATGGGGTGGGGGTGGGGAAACTGAGGCAGGGAAGGGGAAGCACGGGAGGAGCAGGAGGCTGCGGCCTGGACGGACGGACGGACAGACAGACAGACAGAGACAGACGGACAGACAGACGGACGGGCGTGGGCGGCTCAGCCCGGCGCGGTGCCCACCCCTCCCCAAAAAAAAAAAAGTCCAAAAACCGCCAAAAAAACATCAAAAAAAAAAAGGTCAAAAAAAAACTTCAAAAAACATTTAAAAAAAAATTAAAAAAACAAAAAAACAAAACAAACCGCGGCCGGGCTGTGTTGGGGGAGGGGAGGGGGCGGTGACATCCTCGCTGTCCCCTCTGTCACACCCCTGCACCCCAATTCTGTCCCCCCAGGCTGCTGGTGGGGGCCCCGTGGGACGGCGACGGCCGAGGGGACATCTACAGGTGCCCCGTGGGAGCCCCGAACGCCTCCTGTGCCAAGGGCAACCTCGGTACCCGCGGGACAAATCTGGGGGTCCCCGGGGTTTGGGGGTCCCCGGGGTTTGGGGTTTGGGGTTCCCTGTGGGGTTTTGGGGTTCCCTGGGGGTTTGGGGGTTTGGGGGGTTCCCTGTGGGTTTGGGGTTCCCTGGGGGTTTGGGGTTCCCTGGGGGTTTGGGGATTTCCTGGGGGGTTTGGGGGTTCGGGGGTTTGGGGTTCCCTGTGGGTTTGGGGGTTCCCTGTGGGTTTGGGGGTCCCTATGGACTTTAGGATTTCTGGGAATTTGGGGTTCCCTGTGGGTTTTGGTGATTTCCCTGTGGGTTTGGGTGATTTCCCTGTGGGTTTGGGGAAGTTCTGGGGCTCCCTGTGGCTCTGACCCTCCCCACTCAATGTTGGGGCGCTGCATTGCGGGGAGCCCCCCGCATCCCAGAGCCCTGCCGAGGTTTTGGGGTGCCCCCCCGAGGCGCTCACCCCGTTTGTGTCCCCGTTGTCCCCAAGGAGCCGCGGTTCCGTGGCTCAGCAGCAGCGCCGGGCGCCTGGGCATGACCCTGGGGGAGGCCAAGGACGGGGGACTGGTGGTGAGCACGGGGAAACTGAGGCACGGGCGGGGAAACTGAGGCAGGAGTGGGGAAACTGAGGCACGGGCGGGGAAACTGAGGGAGGAGCGGGGAAACTGAGGCAGGAGTGGGGAAACTGAGGCACGGGCGGGCGAGGGGAAGGGGGCAGTGAGGCAGGAAAGGGGAAACTGAGGGAGGAGCGGGGAAACTGAGGCAGGAGTGGGGAAACTGAGGCAGGAAGGGGGGCAGTGAGGTGGGAAAGGGGAAACTGACGCCGGAAAGGGGAAACTGAGGCAGGAATGGGGAAACTGAGGCAGGAAAGATGGGGAAGGGGTGGGAAAGGGGAAACTGAGGCAAGAGTGGGGAAAATTGATGTTGGAAAGGGAAACTGAGGCAGGAATGGAGAAACTGAGGCAAGAAAGGTGGGGAGGAAGGAACGGGGTGGAGAAAAGGAAACTGAAGCAGGGAGTGGGGAAACTGAGGCAGGGAGGGGAAACTGAGGCAGGGAGGGGGGAAATGAGGTGGGAAAGGGGAAACTGAGGAGGGGAAGAAGGAGACTGAGGGTGGGTGGGGAAACCTGAGGCAGAAAAGGGGAGAAAGGAGGGGGAAACTGAGGCAGGGGGAAACTGAGGCAGGCCGGGGGGTGGCGGTGTCCCTGCTGTGACCTCGCGTCACCCCCCAGGCCTGTGCCCCGCTCTGGTCCCAGCAGTGCGGCACCTCCGTGTTCAGCTCCGGCCGCTGCGTCCGCCTCGACCGGCAGCTGCAGCCGGTGGCCACCGTGGCCCCCACGGCCCAGCGTGAGTGGGGGGGCACCTCCCGGGACCTCCCGGGGCGTGCCACCCCCCGGTGCCACCGTGTCCCCTGCCAGGCTGTCCTACCTTCATGGACATCGTGGTGCTCCTGGACGGCTCCAACAGCATCTACCCCTGGGAGGAGGTGCAGGCCTTCCTCGGCAACGTCCTGGCGCGCTTCTTCATCGGGCCGGGCCAGACCCAGGTCGGCACCACGGTGTCCCCAGGGCTCGGCGGGGGTCCCTGGGGTGGTGGCATTGTCCCTTGGGGTGATGGCATTGTCCTTGGGGTGATGGCACTGTCCCTGGGGTCATGGCATTGTCCCTGGGGTGGTGGCACTGTCCCTGGGGTGATGGCATTGTCCCTGGGGTGGTGGCATTGTCCCTGGGGTGGTGGCACTGTCCCTGGGGTGATGGCATTGTCCCTTGGGGTGATGGCATTGTCCCTGGGGTGGTGTCCCTGGGGTGGTGGCATTGTCCCTGGGGTGGTGGCATTGTCCCTGGGGTCATGGCATTGTCCCTGGGGTGATGGCATTGTCCCTGGGGTGGTGTCCCTGGGGTGATGGCATTGTCCCTTGGGGTGGTGGCATTGTCCCTTGGGGTGATGGCGCTGTCCCTTGGGGTGGTGGCATCGTCCTTGGGGTGATGGCATTGTCCTTGGGGTGGTGGCACCTAGTGTGGCACCTTGGCCACCACGGTGTCCCCAGGGCTGGAGGTGTCCCTGGGGTGATGGCACTGTCCCTGGGGTGGTGGCATTGTCCTTGGGGTGGTGGCATTGTCCCTTGGGGTGGTGGCACTGTCCCTTGGGGTGGTGGCACTGTCCCTGGGGTGGTGGCATTGTCCCTGGGGTGGTGGCACTGTCCCTGGGGTGCTGTCCCTGGGGTGGTGGCATTGTCCTTGGGGTGGTGGCACTGTCCCTGGGGTGCTGTCCCTGGGGTGGTGGCATTGTCCCTGGGGTGCTGTCCCTGGGGTGGTGGCATTGTCCCTTGGGGTGATGCCATTTTCCTTGGGGTGATGTCCCTGGGGTGATGGCGTTGTCCTCCTGGGGGTTTGAGGTGTCCCCGTTGGTTTGGGGGTTCCCTGTGAGTTTGAGGGACGTCCCTGTGGGTTTGGGGGTTCCCTGGGGTTTGGGGGATGTTTTGGGGTTCCCCTCTGGGTTGGGGATGTTTTCGGCGGTTGCAGGTGGGGGTGCTGCAGTACGGGGAGCACGTGGTGCAGGAGTGGGCGCTGGGGCAGCACCCCACAGCCCAGAGCCTGCTGGAGGCCGCACGGAACCTGACCCGGCAGGAGGGCAGGGAGACCAGGACGGCCATGGCCATCCGGGAGGCATGGTGGGATTGGGGTGGGATTGGGGATGGGATTGGGGTGGGATTGGGGGTGGGATTGGGGGTGGGATTGGGGGTGGGATTGGGGTGGGATTGGGGTGGGATTGGGGATGGGATTGGGGATGGGATTGGGGATGGGATTGGGGATGGGATTGGGGATGGGATTGGGGGTGGGATTGGGGATGGGATTGGGGGGGGATTGGGGATGGGATTGGGGATGGGATTGGGGATGGGATTGGGGATGGGATTGGGGTGGGATTGGGGATGGGATTGGGGATGGGATTGGGGTGGGATCGGGGGTGGGATCGGGGGTGGGATGGGGGTGGGATTGGGGTGGGATTGGGGATGGGATTGGGGATGGGATTGGGGGGATGGGGATGGGATTGGGGATGGGATTGGGGGGATTGGGGGATTGGGGCGGGATTGGGGGGATTGGGGCGGGATCGGGGCGGGACTGGGGCGGGATCGGGGCGGGATCGGGGGATGGGATTGGGGTGGGATTGGGGGGATTTGGGGCGGGATTGGGGGTGGATGGGGTTGGGGATGGGATTGGAGGCAGGATTGGGGGCGGTGTCGGAGTGGGATTGGGGCTGGGATTGGGATGGGATTGGAGGCAGGATGGGGTGGGATTGGGGGCAGAGCTGGGTTTAGGGTCTAGGTTGGGATGGGGATTGGAATTGGTGTCAGGTTTGGGATCAAGTCAAGATTTGGATTGGGATTGGGGTTGGGACTGGGGTCAGGGTTGGTACTGGGATCAGGATCAGGGTTGGGATCAGGATCAGGGCTGGAGTCAGGATCAGGGCTGGAGTCAGGATCAGGGCTGGGATCAGGATCAGGGTTGGGAGCAGTCTCAGGATCAGGGCTGGGATCAGGATCAGGGTTGGGAGCAGTCTCAGGATCAGGGCTGGGATCAGGGTCAGGATCAGGGTTGGGACTGGGATCAGGGTTGGGATCAGGATCAGGGCTGGGGTCAGGATCAGGGCTGGGATCAGGATCAGGGTTGGGAGCAGTCTCAGGATCAGGGTTGGGATCAGGATCAGGGCTGGGATCAGGATCAGGGTTGGGATCAGGATCAGGGTTGGGATCAGGATCAGGGTTGGGAGCAGTGTCAGCCCCGGGGCAGGGTTCACCGTGGGCTGCCCCGGGGCTCACTGTCCGTGCCCCCTCCCGCAGCACCGAGTCCTTCAGCCCGGCGCGGGGCGGGCGCCCGGGGGCCGCGCGGCTGCTGCTGGTGCTGACGGACGGGGAGTCCCACGACGGGGACGAGCTGCCCGCGGCGCTGGCCGAGTGCGACCGCCGCAACGTCACCCGCTACGCCATCGCCGTGAGGCCCTGACGCCCGCCCTGCGTCCCCCCGAGCCCCCGGGGCTCCCGCTGAGCCCTGTCCCCCCCTCAGGTGCTGGGGCATTACCTGAGGAGGCAGCAGGATCCCGAGGATTTCATCCGCGAGATCAAGTTCATCGCCAGCGACCCCGACGAGAAGTATTTCTTCAACGTCACGGATGAGGCTGCCCTCAACGACATCGTGGATGCTCTGGGAGATCGGATCTTCAGCCTGGAAGGTGCTGGTTTGGGGCTGGGGTGATGGCAAGGGCTGGGGACTCCAGCTGCACGAGCTGAGTCTCCTTCCTGCCCTGCTCAGGTACCCACGGGGTCAACGAGAGCGCCTTCGAGCTGGAGATGTCCCAGATCGGCTTTTCCATCCACCACCTCGAGGTGATCCTGTCCCTGCCGAGTCAGAAATGCCGCAGAAGGTTAAATCCACTTTATCAGGACACCCATTCCTTTTTATATTCCGGTTGGCTACACCAGCACCTGATTGGTCCTTTAATCAAAACATTGGCTAATTAAGAAGCCCGCCTTTGGTAATCAACACACACTAACGCGTTCACAAACACCAGGCGCAGCGAGTTAAGATAAGAATTGTTTATAATTCTTTTCTCTGAGCTTCTCGCAGCCTTGGGGAAGTTGTGACCACAGTGATCCCACTGGTGGAAAACAACCCTGAGCCCATCTCACCCCTGGCATGGCAGGGTGGCATTGTGGAAGGAATGATGAATCTGACTCCACGTTCTCAGAAGGCTAATTTATTATTTTATGCCACTCTATTATATAAAAGAATACTAAACTAAGCTACACTAAAGAATACAGAAAGGATGCAGACAGAAGGCTGGAAAGATACTCATGAAACCCAATTCCAAACACATCCCAAAACAAAACACAGAAAGAAAGAAAATTAGTGACTCTTTTCCAGAGCCTCTCCCGGAAAAACCTGGGCAAATTTCAGAAAATGTGAGGAGCCAGCACGGCTTGGCTGTGATTGGTCATGAAGTAAAAACAATTCTCATGAAACCAATGAATCACAATGTCCAAACACATCCCAAAGCAGCAAAACACAGGAGAAGCGAATCAGACAATTATTGCTTTCATTTTTCTCTGAGCCTTCTCAAGGAGAAAATCCTGGGCAAGGAGATTTTTTCCAGAAAATGTGAGGAGCCAGTGGGGCTTGGGGACACAGCTTGGCTGTGATTGGTCATTAAGTAAAAACAATTCTCATGAAACCAATGAAACAATGTCCAAACACATCCCAAAGCAGCAAAACACAGGAGAAGCGAATCAGACAATTATTGCTTTCATTTTTCTCTGAGGATTCCCAACTTCCCAGGAGAAAATCCTGGGCAAGGAGATTTTTTCCAGAAAATGCGACGGAGCCAGCGGGGCTTGGGGACACCGAGGCATTGCGGTGACGAGTCCCACCCATCCCAGCAGGACGGGATCCTCTTTGGAATGGTCGGAGCCCACGACTGGGAGGGTGGAGTGCTGGAGGAGAGGCAGCGTGGGCGCGTCGTCCCAGCCCGGGGGGCGTTCCGGGAGGAATTCCCGCTGCAGCTGAGGAACCACGCGGCCTATCTGGGTATGGGGCAGCCCTCTGGGGTGAGCCGGGCTTTGGTTCCAAATCCCTCCAGATTTGGGGTGAATCAGGGGTGTTCCACGGCCTGGAGATCAAGGGGTGAAGTGACGGCTGCTCTGTGGAGTGGGTATTTTTTGGGGGGGCAGAAATGTCCTGGAAATTTGGGGTGCGCTGGGGATGGTCCAGGGTGCCCCAGGGACGCTCCATACTCCAGGGATGCTCCAAACCTGGATATTTGGGGTGCCCTGGGGATGCTCCATGTAATGGATATTTGGGATCCTTGGTGATACAGAAATGTCCTGTCAATTTGGGGTGCCCTGGGGTTGCTCCAAACCCGGTTATTTGGGGTGCCCTGGGGATGCTCCATGTCCTGTCAATTTGGGGTGCCCTGGGGATGCTCCAAACCCGGTTATTTGGGGTGCCCTGGGGATGCTCCAAACCCGGATATTTGGGGTTCCCCAGGACCCCCCTGTCTCCCCGGGGCCGTCCCCCCGCTCTGACCCCGCTGTCCCCCCAGGGTACTCGGTGTCCTCGCTGCAGCTGCCGGGGGGGCAGCGCCTCTTGGTGGCCGGTGCCCCCCGGTTCCAGCACAAGGGCAAAGTCGTCCTCTTCCAGCTGGACCCCGCGGGCGCCGTGACGGTGGCCCAGGCGCTCCTGGGGGACCAGGTGAGGGGTGCTGGGGTGGGGGACCAGCTGAGGGGTGCTGGGGGGTCCTGAGGGCTTGGGGGAGGGAGTTTGGCCCCCCTCCACCTCGGCCTCACAGCCCCTCGCACCCCCAGATCGGCTCCTACTTCGGCAGCGAGGTGCTGGCGCTGGACCTGGAGGGAGATGGGGACAGCGAGCTGCTGCTGGTGGCCGCGCCCTCCTACCTGGGCGGGCAGAGCTGGGAGACCGGGAGGGTCTACGTGTACCGGGTGGGGCAGGTGAGGGGACAGGGGCAGGGTCTGGGGGTGTGGGGCAGGTGAGGGGACAGGGGCAGGGTCTGTGTGTACCTGTGGGGCAGGTCAGAGGGGCAGGATCTGTGTGTACTGGATGGGGTAGGTGAGACAGGGAGGGTCTGTGTTTATCGTGTGGGGCAGATGTGGGTCTGGGGGTGTGGGGCAGGTCAGAGGGACGGACACTGGGTCGAACTGGGGCAAACTGGGTCGAACTGGGGCGAACTGGGTCGAACTGGGTTGAACTGGGGCAAACTGGGTTGAACTGGGTTGAACTGGGGCGAACTGGGTTGAACTGGGCCGAACTGGGTCATACGGGGGTGAACTGGGGCGAACTGGGTTGAACTGGGTCGAACTGGGGCAAACTGGGGCGAACTGGGTTGAACTGGGGCAAACTGGGGCAAACCGGGGCCGGGGACGGGCGGCCCAGCGGCACGCAGAGGGACCGGGAGGCAATTTGAGGCGGTGGTCGGGGGAACGCGGCGGCGTTGAGGGGCTGCCTGTCCCTTGCGGGTACCGAGGGCCCCCCCGCACCCCCCAGGAGCGCCTGAGCCCCGCGGGCTCGCTGCTCCCCGAGCCGAGGCCGCAGGATTCGCGCTTCGGCTCCGCGCTGGGCGCCGTGCCCAACCTGAGCCAGGACGGGCGCGCCGGGGCCGTGGTGGGGGCGCCGCTGGAGGGGCACCGAGGGGCGCTCTACGTGTTCCACGTGGCCCCGGGCACCCTCGAGCCCCGCTGCAAACAGGTGAGATGGGGCTGGGAGGGGCAGCTGTGCCAGCGCTTGGGGGGACACCCCGGGAATGGGGACTTGGAGAAAAAAGGACAGGGATACCCCGGGAATGGGGACATGGAGAAAAACAGGGACACCCCGGGAATGGGGACATGGAGAAAAAAGGACAGGGACACCCCGAATGGGGACATGGAAAACAGGGGCACCCGGGAATGGGGACATGGAAGAAGGGGACACCCGAATGGGACAGGAGAAACTTGGGGGCACCCCGGGAATGGGGACTTGGAGAAAAAAGGACAGGGACACCCCGGGAATGGGGACATGGAGAAAAAAGGACAGGGACACCCCGGGAATGGGGACATGGAGAAAAACGGGGGCACCCCGGGAATGGGGACATGGAGAAAAACAGGGACACCCCGGGAATGGGGACATGGAGAAGGGACAGGGACACCCCGGGAATGGGGACATGGAGAAAAAAGGACAGGGACGCCCCAAAATCAGGGACATGGAGAAAATAGGACAGGGACACCCCAGGAATGGGGACATGGAGAAAGGAGAGGGACATGGAGAAGGGACACCCTGGGAATGGGGACATGCAGAGGGAACAGGGACACCCCAAAATCAGGGACACGGAGAGGGGACAGGGACACCCCAGGAATGGGGACATGGAGAAAGGACACTCCTATAGTATATTGTAATTAAGAAATAATTCGCTTCTGATTGTGATGGTGTGAATTATAACACCTGTGTTGTCTCACCCTTCACACGGGACTAAAAATAGAAGTTTTAAAAACTTTTAAAATAAAAGTTTATTTTTACTTGATTTTATTTTTACTTGATTTTATTTTTACTTGATTTCATATTTTACTTAACTTTATTTTAAGAGTTTACATTTAAAACTGTTTATTCTATTTTATAAAACCAACTGAGCCTCTCAGTCGCCCCATCCCTGGGCCAGAAAAGGGCTGAAAAATGAAAAATGAAAAATTCTCGTTGCCAGCGCATCGAGGCGGCGGCGCTGGGCTGGAGCCTCCGGTACTTTGGGATCAGCGTGGACGGACGGACGGACATGGACGGGGACGGACTGGTGGACGTGGCCGTGGGGGCGCAGGGGGCGGCCGTGGTGCTGCGGTGAGCAGGGAACGGGGGAAGGGGACACCGGGGAATGGGGACAGGGACAAGGGACGGGGACATGGAGAGGGCACAGGGAATGGGGACAGGGACAAGGGACGGGGACATGGAGAGGGGACAGGGACACCCTGGGAATAGGGACAGGGACATTCCAGGAATGGGGACAGGGACAAGGGACAGGGACATAGAGAGGGGGCAGGGACAGCTCAGGAATGGGGACAGGGAGAGGGGACAGGGACATGGAGAAAGATGGGGACACCTTGGGAATGGGGACATGGAGAAGGGACAGGGACATGGACAAGGGACAGGAACATGGAGAAAGACAGGAACACCCCAGGAATGGGGACAGGGACACTTGGGATCAGGGACATGGAGAAAGGACAGGGACACCCCAGTGACAGTGACATGTGGGCCGTGGGGACATTCAGTGGAAAAGGCACTCCGTGCCTCAGTTTCCCCTCGTGAGAGCGCAGGATGCTCCTGGGACCGTCCCAGCGCTGTGCACGCCTCAGCGCGGACGCAGGGCGGGCTGTCCCTGTCCCCAGGCTGAGGTGCCCGGCGTGGCCGTGCCCCCAGGTCCCGCTGGATCCTGCGGGTGGCCGCGGCCGTGTCGGTGGAGCCGGCGGCCGTCAGCGTCACCCGGCGGAACTGCCGGCGCGGCGGCTCCGGCGCCGTCTGCCTGCGCGCCCGCCTCTGCTTCCGCGCCCAGAGCCGCGCCCCCGGCGCCCCCCCGGGCATGGATGTGGGTGAGTGCGGGACCTGGGGGGCTGCAGGGTCCTGGGGGTGGGCCTGGAGCAGCCCAGGAACATCCCAGAGCACCCCAAAGGGTCCCAGAGCATCCCAAAGGGTCCCAAAGGGTCCCAGAGCATCCCAAAGGGTCCTGGAACATCCCAAAGGGTCCTGGAGCATCCCAGAGCATCCCAAAGGGTCCCAGAGGGTCCCAGAGCATCCCAAAGGTCCTGGAGCAACCCAGAGCATCCCAAAGGGTCCTGGGAGTGTCCTTGGAGCATCCCTAGCTGGGTCTGGAGCATCCCAGAGCATCCTTGGAGCACCCCAAAGGGTCCCAGAGCATCCCAGAGCATCCTTGGAGCATCCCAAAGGCTCCTGGAGCATCCCAGCGCATCCCAAAGGTTCCCGGGGGTGTCCCTGGAGCATCCCCGGCTTTCCTGGGCTCCCTGCCGCGGCTCTCGCGGCGCTGAGCCGCCCGCTGTCCCGCAGCTCTCCGCTACAACGCGTCGCTGGAGGAGCGGAGCCCGGCATCCCGAGCCGCCTTCGACTCCGGTGCCCGCCGGCTGCTGCAGCGCCGCGTGGAGCTGCCGCTGGGCCGGCAGAGCTGCACCCGCCTGCCCTTCCACGTCCTGGTCAGCCCATGGGGGGCTCCCCCCGGCCCCGTTCCCGGGGTCCCGCCCGGTGAAGCTGACGGGACCCCCCCCCGGTTGTGCAGGACACCTCGGATTACCTGCGGCCCCTGAGCCTCAGCCTCACCTGGGCGCTGGATGCGGCCGCGAGCTCCGTGCTGGATGAGGCGTCTCCCACCTCCCTCCGCAAACTGGTGTGTACTGGGAGGGTGTGCGGGGGCACCGGATCGCCCTGGGCACTGGGATCAGCACTGGGAACTGGGATCACCCCTGGGCACTGGGATCGCACTGGGATCACCCCTGGGCACTGGGATTGCACTGGGATCACCCCTAGACCCTGGGGTCAGCACTGGGATCACCCCCGGGCACCGGGATTAGCACTGGGATCACCCCTGGGCACTGGGATCGACCCCGGGCACTGGGATTGCACTGGGATCACCCCTGGGCACTGGGATCACCCCTGGGCACTGGGATCGCACTGGGATCACCCCTGGGCACTGGGATCGCCCCCGGGCACTGGGATTGCACTGGGATCACCCCTGGGCACTGGGATCGCACTGGGATCACCCCCGGGCACTGGGATTGCACTGGGATCACTCCCAGATATTGGGATCACACCTGGGCACTGGGATCACCCCCAGACACTGGATCACCTGTAGACATTTGGATCACCCTTGGGCACTGGGATTGCCCCTAGACCTTGGGATCAGCACTGGGATCGCACTGGGATCACTCCCAGATATTGGGATCACCCCTGAGCACTGGGATCACCCCTGGGATCAACTCCTGGGCACCGGAATCACCCCCAGACATTGGGGTCACCCCCGGACATTGGGGTCGCACTGGGATCACCCCTGGGGCACTGGGATCACCCCCGGGGCACGGGGATCCCCCCTGAACCCCAGGATCACCCCCAGACACCGGGATCCCCCCGGCTCCTTCCAGATCCCGTTTTTCAAGGATTGCGGCGACGACGACGAGTGCGTCACCGACCTGGTGCTCAAGGCCACCACGGACATCGTGGGCTCCAGGTACCCCCGGTGTCCCCCCAGTGTCCCCACGGTGTGCCTGGGATGCCGGGAGCGCCCTGTGACCCCCCCGGCCTCCAGGCAGAGCCCCCACATCCTGCGGAAGGGCCGGAGGAGGATGCTGGTGCAGGTGGAGCTGGAGAACCGCGGGGAGAACGCCTACAATGCCAGCCTGTGGCTGCAGCTGCCTGGGAACCTCCACTTCTCCAGCCTCGTGCTCCAGGTACAGCCTGGGGGGACCCCAAATCCCCGAGGAGCCCCACCAAGTCCCTGAGGAACCCCTTCAAAATGTCCCACCAAATCCCTGAGGAGCCCCTCCAAAATGTCCCACCAAATCCCTGAGGAGCCCCTCCAAAATGTCCCACCAAGTCCATGAGGAGCATCTCCAAAATGTCCCACCAAGTCCATGAGGAGCATCTCCAAACTCTCCCACCAAGTCCTTGAGGAGCATCTCCAAAATGTCCCACCAAATCCCTGAGGAGCTCCCCCAAACTCTCCCACCAAGTCCATGAGGAGCATCTCCAAAATGTCCCACCAAGTCCATGAGGAATCCCTCCAAACTCTCCCACCAAGTCCATGAGGAGCATCTCCAAAATGTCCCACCAGGGTAAAGATGGAGACTCAGGTCTTTGGAGAACCTCTGGCTCATTCTTGTCCCAACCCGTTGCAGGTGGGATGGGTTGGAGTCCGTTGGGTCCCCAAACCCATGTCAAGGGGGACGTAGGAGTCCATGATGTCCCCAACTAATCCCAAGTGGCATTTGGGGCTCCATGGTGTCCTCAACCTATTCCATGTGTCATGTGGGGGTCCATGGTGTCCCCAGCTCCTCCCAGGTGGGACATGGGGCTCCATGGGTGTCCCCAACTCCTTCCAGGCGGCACCTGAGGGTCCATGGTGTCCCCAACTAATCCCAGGTGGCATTTGGGGCTCCATGGTGTCCTCAACCTATTGCAGGTGGCAGTTGGGGGTCCATGGTGTCCCCAGCCTGTTCCATGTGGGACATGGGGCTCCATGGCGTCCCCAGCCCCTCCCAGGTGGCAGATCATGTTCTCCTGGTCCCCCGTGGCCCCCCAGGGGTGCATTGCTGCCACCTCCCGGTGTCCCAAGCCCCCCAGCTCCGTGTCCCCGTGGTGTCCCCCCGGCAGGAGCCCAGCTCGGTGAAGTTGGAGTGCTCAACCCTGGGGGGGCAGCGCCGGCGCTGCAGCGTGGGGTACCCCGTGTTCCGCTCGCAGGCCAAGGTAGGACCCCAAGGGACCCCGGGGAACCCCCGGGGAACCCCCACTGCCCCAGCCTCGTGCTCCAGGTACAGCCTGGGGGGAGCCCAAATCCCTGAGAAACCCCTCCAAACTGTCCCACCAAATCCCTGGGGAGCTCCTCCAAACTCTCCCACCAAATCATTGAGGAACGCCTCCAAACTGTCCCACCAAATCCCTGTGGAGCTCCTCCAAATTGTCCCACCAAATCCCTCCAAACTGTCCCATCAAGTCCCTGAGGAGCTCCTCCAAATTGTCCCCTCAAATCCTTGAGGAGCATCTCCAAACTCTCCACCAAATTCCCTCCCAACTGTCCCACCAAATCATTGAGGAACCCTTCCAAACTGTCCCACCAAATCATTGAGGAACCCTTCCAAATTGTCCCACCAAATCCCTCCAAAACATCCCACTAAATCCCTGGGGAGCTCCTCCAAACTGTCCCACCAAATCCCTCCAAACCCTCCGCCAAATTCCTGGTGAGCTCCTCCAAACTCCACCAAATTCCTGAGGAACCCCTCCAAACTCTTCACCAAATTCCTTGAGGAACCCCTCCAAACTCTCCACCAAATCCTTGAGGAACCCCTCCAAACTCTCCACCAAATCCTTGAGGAACCCCTCCAAACTCTCCACCAAATTCCTGAGGAACCCCTCCAAACTTCACCAAATCCTCGAGGCGCTTCTCCAAAACGTCGCACCAAATCCCTCCAAGTTCTCCACCAAATCCTTGAGGAACCCCTCCAAACTTTTCACCAAATCCTTGAGGATCTCCTCCGAACTCTCCCACCCAATCCCCGAGGAGGATCCCTGCCCTCCAACCCCCCTCGGTGCCCCCCAAGCCCCCTCGCCCCCCAGGTGTCCTTCACCCTGGAGCTGGAGTTCAGCTGCTCCGTGCTGCTGGACCGCGCCGAGCTCACGCTCAGGGCCACCAGGTATGGGCGGGGCTGAGCCCTGGGGGGGGAGGAGCCACAGCTCAGGGGGCGTGGCTGGAATTTGGGGACACTCCCGAGTGTCCCCCCCACCACCCCACGCCCCCCATTTAGTGACAGCAGCGAGGTGACACCGCAGGACAACGTGGTGGAGCTGTCGGTGCCCGTCCGCTATGAGGCCAACGTGTTCCTGTCCAGGTGGGGCTGGGGGGACACAGTGACCCCTCCCCAAAAATACCGACCTGCAAATTGGGGGGGGTCACTGATGGGGACCCCACCATGGATGTGACCCCCCCTGTGCCCCCCCAGTGCCACCAACCTGCCCCGCTACGAGCTGCACCCCCGGGGCACCTTCAGCCCCGGCCCCGAGTTCAGCACCACGCTCAAGGTGAGGAGATGACGAGGAGGAGGAGGAGGATTGGGGTGGGGGGTCTGGGGGGTCCTGAGGGGCTTTGGTGGACAGGGATCCTCCTCAGGGGTTTGGTGGGACAGTTTGGAGCAGCTCCTCAAGGATTTGGTGGGAGATTTTGGAGATGCTCCTCAAGGATTTGGTGGGACAGTTTGAAGGGATTTGGTGGAAAGTTTGGAGGAACTCTTCAAGGACTTGGTGGGACATTTTGGAGATCCTCCTCAGGGTTTTGGTGGGAGAGTTTGGAGGAGCTTCTCAAGGTTTTGGTGGGACGTTTTGGAGATGCTCCTCATGGATTTGGTGGGAGATTTTGGAGATGCTCCTCATGGTTTTGGTGGAGCTCCTCAAGGATTTGGTGGTGAGTTTGAAGGGATTTGTTGGAAAGTTTGGAGAAACTCCTCAGGGACTTGGTGGGATGTTTTGGAGATGCTCCTCAGGGATTTGGTGGGACATTTTGGAGATGGTCATCTGGGTTTTGGTGGGACACTTCGAAGGAGCTCCTCATGGATTTGGTGGAGCTCCTCATGGATTTGGTGGGACATTTTGGAGGAGCTCCTCAGGGATTTGGAGGAGCTCCTCAGGGATTTGGTGGGACATTTTGGAGGAGCTCCTCAGGGATTTGGTGGGACACTTTGGAGATGCTCCTCATGGATTTGGTGGGACATTTTGGAGGAGCTCCTCATGGATTTGGAGGAGCTCCTCATGGATTTGGTGGGACATTTTGGAGGAGCTCCTCAGGGATTTGGTGGGACACTTTGGAGATGCTCCTCATGGATTTGGTGGAGCTCACCGTGCCGCCCTGCCCAACCCAGGTGCAGAATTTGGGGTGCTTCCCCCTGCAGAACCTCACCCTGCACATGGCCCTGCCCGCTCTGGGCCACCGCGGGGCCCCCATCCTGTCTGTCACCAAGGTCCTGGCTGACAATGTGAGTCTGGGGGACACCGGGGGGGTCCCCCCTGTGCCGCTGCCCCCTGAGCCCCCCCTGAGCCCCCCCTGTGCCCCCCCAGGCCTCCTGCAGGCTGCACCCCCCCCACGAGGGCCCCCCGGTGGTCCCGGTGCCCCCCGAGGAGCTGCAGCACATGGAGAGGCTGGTAGGGCTGGCTGGGGGCTTGGGGGGTCCCCAGAACACCACGGGGGTCCCCAAAACACCACGAGGGTCCCCAAAACTCCCAAGGGGGTCCCTAAAACTCCACTGGGGTCCCCAAAACACCACGGGGGTCCCCAAAACTCCACTGGGGTCCCCAAAACACCACGGGGGTCCCCAAAACTCCCAAGGGGGTCCCCAAAACACCACAAGGGTCCCCAAAGCTCCACGGGGGTCCCCAAAACTCCCAAGGGTGTCCCCAAAACACCACGAGGGTCCCTAAAACACCACGGGGGTCCCCAAAACACCACGAGGGTCCCCAAAACACCACGGGGGTCCCCAAAACTCCAGGGGGTCCCCAAAACTCCCAGGGGATTTCAAGGGAATCCCCAAACTCCAGACGGGTTCAGGTGGGTTCAGAGGGGTCCCCGAAACTTCGGGAGGGTCCCCAAAACTCCCAGGGGTGTTTAAGGGGGGTCCCCAAAGAGATCCAGGGGGGGATCCCCAAAACTCCTGGTGGGTTCAGGGGGGATCCCCACCCCGGAGCTTTGGGGGGGTTCAGGGGGTTCCCCACCATTTCCAGCTGGGATTTGGGGGCTCAAGGGGGGTCCCCACCCCACCCTGGGTATTTGGGGGGTTCAAGGGGGGTTCCTCACTCTACCCCTGGGTATTTGGGGGTTCAAGGGGGGGTCCCCACCCTACCCTGGGTATTTGGGGGGTTCAAGGGGGGTCCTCACCCCACCCTGGGTATTTGGGGGGTTCAAGGGGGGTCCCCACTCTCCCCTGGGTATTTGGGGGGTTCAGGGGTTTCCCCACCATTTCCAGCTGGGATTTGGGGGGTTCAAGGGGGGTTCCTCACTCTACCCCTGGGTATTTGGGGGTTCAAGGGGGGGTCCCCACTCTCCCCTGGGTATTTGGGGGTTCAAGGGGGGTTCCCCACCCTCCCCTGGGTATTTGGGGGTTCAGGGGGTCCCCACCCTACCCTGGGTATTTGGGGTTCAAGCCTCACTGGTATTTGGGGGTCTTCCCCTGGGTATTTGGGGGGGGGGTCCCCACTCTCCCCTGGGTATTTGGGGGTTCAGGGGGGGGTCCCCACTCTCCCCTGGGTATTTGGGGGTTCAAGGGGGTCCCCACCCTACCCTGGGTATTTGGGGGTTCCGGGGGTCCCCAGCCCTGCCCTGCCCCCCCGTTTGTGCCCCAGGACTGCTCCAGCAGCCGCTGCCGGGAGCTGAGCTGCGGCCTGGGCCGGCTGGGGCGGGGCGAGGGCGCCACCGTGCGGCTGCTGCAGGGCCTGCACCCGAGCTCCCTCCGCACCGTGAGCATCCCGGGCGTGCCTGGAATAATTGAAATTAAAAAAAAATAATTAAAAAGAAGGGAAAAAAAAAATTGGGGTTTATTTTTATTTCTCGATTTTTATTAGAATTATACTTTAAAAAAATTATTTTATTTTATTATTTACTTCTATTATATTTTATTGTTTTATTTAATGATTGTATTTTTATTTTATTTAATGATTGTGTTTTTCGATTTTTATTAGAATTATACTTTAAAAATTATTTTATTTTATTATTTACTTCTATTATATTATATTGTTTTATTTAATGATTGTATTTTCTTTTTATTTTATTTAATTATTGTGTTTTTTGATTTTTATTAGAATTATACTTTAAAAAAATTATTTTATTATTTACTTCTATTATATTTTATTGTTTTATTTAATGATTGTGTTTTCTTTTTATTTAATTTAATGATTGTATTTTCTTTTTATTTTATTTAATTATTGTATTTTCTTTTTATTTTATTGAATTACTGTATTTTTTAAAATTTAATTTATTATATTTTACTTTTAATTTAATTTAATGATTGTATTTAATTTTATTGCTTTATTTAATTTTCTAGTTTTATTTAATTTGATTATTTAATTTTATTACTGTTTTATTCTATTTTTGTTTTATTCAATTTTATTATTTTATTTCACGTTGTTATTTTTCTATTTAATTTTGTTATTTTATTGAATTTTGCTATTATTTTATTTCATGTCATTATTATTGTATTTAAATTTATTAGTTTATTGAATTTTGGTATTATTTCATGTTGGTATTATTGTGTTTAATTCTGTTATTTTACTGAATTTTGGTATTATTTCATTTTATTACTCTTTTAATTTTCCTATTCATTTATTTCATGTTGTTATTATTGCATTTAACTTTATTCCTGTTTTAATTTTATTATTAGTTTATTTCCTTTCAATCATTATTTTATTTTATTTAACTTTATTAGGATTGTGCTTAATTTCGTTACTATTCGATTTCATTTTATTATTGTTTATTTCCTTTTACTATTATTTTATTTAATTTGACGGTGTTTGTTATTCACAGGTGAAATTCAGGAGCCTGAGCATCGTCAGCAGCGTCTGGCTGGGGGTCCAGGGGGGGCTCTTGGTGCTGGAGGAGGGGGCGCAGCGCAGGGAGGTGGGACCCCCAAAATCCCCATTTCCCCCCAAAATCCCCATTTCCCCCCCAAATTCCCATTCCCCCCCAAATTCCCCATTTCCCCCCAAATTCCCCATTTCCCCCAAATTCCCCATTTCCCCCCAAATTTCCCATTTCCCCCCAATTCCCATTTCCCCCCAAAATCCCCATTTCCCCCCAAAATCCCCATTTCCCCCCAAATTCCCCATTTCCCCCCCAAATTCCCATTTCCCCCCAAAATTCCCATTTCCCCAAAATTCCCCATTTCCCCCCCTCAATCCCATTTTCCCTCCCAATTCCCCATTCCCCCCCCAAAATTCCCATTTCCCCTAAAATTCCCCATTTCCCCCAAAATTCCCATTTCCCCCCAAAATTCCCCATTTCCCCCCCTCAATCCCATTTTCTCTCCCAAATTCCCCATTTCCCTCCCAAAATCCCCATTTCCCCCCAAAATTCCCATTTCCCCAAAATCCCCATTTCCCCCAAAATTCCCATTTTTTCCCCAAAATTCCCCATTTCCCCCCCAAATTCCCATTTCCCCCAAAATTCCCATTTCCCCCCAAATTCCCCATTTCCCCCCAAATCCCATTTTCTCCCCCAAATTCCCCATTTCCCCCCAAATTCCCATTTCCCCCAAAATCCCCATTTCCCCCCAAAAATTTCCCCCCCCTCATTTTTCTCTCCCAAATTCCCCATTTCCCTCCCAAATTCCCCATTTTCCCCCAAATTTCCCATTTCTACCCCTCAATTCCCCATTTTTCCCCCCCAAATTCCCCATTCACCCCAAAATTCCCCATTTTCCCCCAAATTTCCCATTTCTACCCCTCAATTCCCCATTTTCCCCCAAAATTCCCCATTTCCCCCCCAAATTTCCCCATTTCCCCTCAAATTCTCCATTTGCCCCCCCAAATTCCCCGTTTTCCCCCTGAATCCCATTTTCCCCCCAAATTCCCCATTTGCCCCCCAAATTCCCCTTTTTCCTCCCTGAATCCCATTTTTCCCCCCAAATTCCCCATTTTTCTCCCCAAATTCCCCGTTTTCCCCCCCAAATTCCCCGTTTTCCTCCCTGAATCCCATTTTTCCCCCAAAATTCCCCCATTCCCCCAAATCCCCATTTCCCCTCCCAAATTCCCCCATTTTTCCCCCCCCAAATTCCCCATTTCCCCCCAAATTCCCATCTCCCCCCCCAAATCCCCCATTTTTCTCCCAAAATTCCCCATTTCCCACCAAATCCCCATTTCCCCCAAATTCCCCATTTCCCCCCAAATCCCCATTTCCCCCCAAATTCCCCATTTCCCCTAAATCCCCCATTTCCCCCCAAATCCCCATTTCCCCCAAATCCCCATTTCCCCCCAATCCCCCATTTCCCCCCAAATCCCCATTTTCCCCCCAATCCCCCATTTCCCCCAAATCCCCATTTCCCCCCAATCCCCCCATTTCCCCCCCAATTCCCCCATTTCCCCCCAAATCCCCCATTTCCCCAAATCCCCCATTTCCCCCCAAATCCCCATTTCCCCCCAATCCCCCATTTCCCCCAAATCCCCATTTCCCCCCAAATCCCCATTTCCCCCCCAATTCCCCATTTCCCCAATTCCCCCATTTCCCCCAATTCCCCATTTCCCCCAATCCCCCATTTCCCCCAATCCCCCATTTCCCCCCCTCTCTCGTCCCCAGCTGGTGCTGCAGCTGCTGCGGCCCCGGCGGCCCCCGGTGTCCCTGTGGCTGCTGGGGGGCAGCGCCCTGGGGGGGCTCCTGCTGCTGGCGCTGCTCAGCCTGGGCCTCTGGAGGGTGAGGGGACAACGGGGACACCGCGGGGGGGGACACGGGGGGGTGACACCCAGGGGAGGGGACACGGTGGCACCGAGGGGGGGCACAATGACACCGAGGGGAGGGAGGGACACGGTGGCACCGAGGGGAGGGGACACGGTGGCACCGACAGGGTGGCATGGTGGCACCTTGGGGTGACAACAAAGGGGGCACCAACGGGTGACACCAAGGGGGACACGGGGGGACAACGGGTGACACGGAGGGGGGGGACACGTGACACTGAGGGGGGGCATGGTGGCACCTAGGGGTGACAACAAAGGGGGCACCAACGGGTGACACCGAGGGGAGGGGGCACGGTGGCACCTTGGGGTGACACTGAGGTATCGGGGGAGACATGGTGGCACTGAGGGGTGACATCAAGGTGGGGCACGGTGGCACCTTGGGGTGACACCAAGGTGGGGGCATAGAGGGGTGACACTGAGGGAGGGCACAATGGCACCAAGGGGTGACATCAGGGGGGCACCTTGGGGTGGCACTGAGGGGAGGAGACACAGTGGCACCGAGGGGGAAAATGGTGCCACCGAGGGGTGACAATCAGGGGGACATTGAGGGGTGACACCGAGGGGAGGGGACACGGTGGCACCAACGGGGGGGACACCAAGGTGGGGGCATAGAGGGGTGACACTGAGGGAGGGCACGGTGGCACCAAGGGGGCATGGGGGCACCTTGGGGTGACATTGAGGTGAGGGCATGGTGTCACCTTGGGAGGGTGACAATGTCAGTGTCACCTGGAGAGGGTCATGATGTCACCTTGGGGGAGAGTGGCAATGTCACCTGGAGAGGGCCATCATATCACCTTGACAGGGCCATGATGTCACCCTGGGGTGGTCACGGTGTCACCTTGGGAGGGCTGAGATGCCACCTGAGTGGTGGGAGGTCACCTTGGGGCAGGGTGACGATGTCACCTGGAAAAGGGTCAAGATGTCACCTGGGGGTGGTCATGGTGTCACCTTGGGAGGGTCATGGTGTCACCTGGGGGTGCTCATGGTGTCACCTTGGGAGGGTCATGGTGTCACCTTGGGAGGGTCCCAATGTCCCCCCAGGGTGAGGGACGTGTCCGTCCCCCATTCCCCATCCCCTCCTCTCCCCCCAGCTGGGATTCTTCTCCCACCCGAAGCCCTCGCAGCAGGAGGAGGAGGAGGAGCAGCAGGATGAGGATGAAGAGCGCTGAGGTGACAGCTCTGCTGGTGGCACGAGGACACCCAGCAATGTCCCCACGCGGGGTTGGGGCTTGGTGGAGGGAGCAGGAGCGGCCGCGGGGATGGAGCAGCTGCAGCAATAAAGCTCCGGCCTGTGGAACTGCTGTGGCCTGGGAGCAGGAATTCTTCATCCAGGGGGGGAAAAACCCTGGAATGATCCCAAATGTAACACGGAGGGGTGGGGGAGATCCAAATCCCAGCCCCCCGAATCCAGGATTTTGGGGATCGGGAATTTCCCATCCCGATTTCCAGCAGGATGTGGAAGAGGGGAGAAGTGGAAGCAGGAATTGCACCCGGAATTCCCCGTTATCAGGGGAGCTGGACAAGAGAGAAAAGCACTGGGATAAATTTACAAACCCAGCTGGATTTTCCCCCCCCCAAAAAAATTCTCCTCCTGCCCCAGGACTGGGGTGTCCCTGTGTCCCTCAGCAGGGACAAAGCGTTTGCATCTCCTCCCTCGGGGACAAATTCAGCAAATCAGGGTTTTTTTTCCTTCCCAAAAAAAGCTTTTTCTGAGCTCATTTCTGCCCCACTCACCCAGCCCCAGCCAAGCTCCCTCCTCCCTCTCCCAGCTCCAAGGATGACTTGGGGATTCATTGAGAAAGGCTTTTATTGGACGGAAGAGCAAAGAAAATCAGGAATTAAATCCACGTGGACGCCGAGCCGCCGAGCCCAAGGGGTTTAGGAACGTCCCCAACACGAGGGATGGGGGTCACAATGTCCCCCCCCAACCCAGGACAGCCAGTGGATACCACGAGGATGAGGAAAAACTCCCCAGGATTCAGACCTGGAAAAAAAGTCACAGGAAATGGAGGAAAAAAACAAAACAAAAAAAAAAACAACAACAACAAAAAAAAACCAAACCAAACTCTCAAAACAACCAAATAATCAGGAAAAATAAAGAGTTTTCCTTAAGTTATGGGGGAGGGTGGGGGATCCCCAAGGGAATGGTCCATAATTCCACAATTCCTGCCTGGAATGACTCGTGGGGAGGGCACGGGGAGGTTTGGACGCGCCTGGGGCCACAGGGTCAGGAAAAAACCCCAAAAATCGTCCAGGATGAGGCCAAATCCTGCTCAGAGCGCTCCTGACACCGCAGAGTTCCCAGAGCCTTGCCGGGACCACGGGGGCTCCTCAGGGTCCAACCCCCCCCACCCAGGAAGGGTTCCAGAACCTTCCTCCTTCCACCTGCCATGATTTTACAGACCCCAAGGCTCCCAGCCCAAACCGGGGCAATAAAATCTCTCGTGGCTGCAATTCCAACCTCCTGGAGTGCAGGAAGATCCCAAAAAATCCCCTTTTTATCCCAACCTTTTTTCCAGAGAAGGCTACGAGGGACTTGGAACCCTCTCTCTTCAGACCGGGCCCCTACTGGAAAAAAAAAAAACAAAAAAAAAAAACCTTTTCTGATACAAAAACGAAATGAAATCACCCCCAAAAACTTCCCAATTTAGGGCTAACGAGGCAATTCCATGGAGCAGAAGGAAAAATTCCTGGGAGAAGAGCGCTTGGTGCTGTAATCCCACAGGGTGGGCCCCCCAATTCCTGCTGCTCGGGGGGAGGTTCTGTTGGAATTCTCAGGCAATGAACACCTCGAGCTGGGATGCCCCTGGAACCTTCTGGAAGCGCTGCAGAACTTTTCAGAAGGGTCAGAAAGTCCATCTCTCCTGCACTGGGCTGTCGGAAGCATCGGGATTTGGGATTTGCCTGGTGGAATCTTCCCCCTTGAGGCTCTTCCTGCACACCGGACACGTGTCGTGCTGTGGGGGGAACACACAGGATTTATGATAATGCTAAAAATTTCAAACTTTCTGTGCTGAAAACCACAAGAAAATGTTATATTTAACCTGAATGTGTGGAGGAAAAAAATCCCAAATTTTTTATATAGAAGTGGTTTGAATCATCACCGGTTTGAATAGAAGTGTGGAAAATCACAGGGTAGAAAAATGTGAGTTTAAGGTTTTAGAATGCAGCAATATTTATAAGGCAAAATAGAAATTTTAGGAGAGTTTGTTGAGTTTAGTTTTAGCAAGTTTTTCTTGTTCATGAGTTTGTGTAGTATTATAGAATTACAGAATTAAAGAATTGTAGAATTCCCCCTTTAGGCTCCTCCTGCACACCGGACACGTGTCGTGCTGTGGGGGGAACACACAGGATTTATCCGAAATGCTAAAAATTTCAAACTTTCTGTGCTGAAAACCACAAGAAAATGTTATGTTTGACCTGAAGCTGCGGAGAAAAAAAATCCAAATTTTTTTGATATTCCAAAATTTTTTTCACCAGTTTGCGGTTTGAAGTGTGGAAAATCACAGGGTAGAAAAATGTGATTTTAAGGTTTTAGGATGCAGTAATATTTATAAGGCAAAACAGAAATTTTAGGAGAGTTTGTTGAGTGTAGTTTTAGCAAGTTTTTCACTTTCTTCTTCATGAGTTTGAGTAGTTAGAAATAATAATTAGTAAGAAATAATTAGTTAGAAAAGCCCGCATTGCGGGCTTGGCGTGATTAGTTATTGGGTTGAAAATGAAAATAATTTAAGTGTCAATTCTTAACTGGATGGTTTATCCTTAAAAAACCTTAGAGAGAAAATCAGGGTTATTTTGTAGCTCGTTAGGTGAATCCTGCAGAACTCAACATACACCAAATGCAATATATTGCATATACGTGCTAGAGATAAGAATTAACGACATTTGAGCCCAAACCTAAAATTCCATCTCCTGGACATTCTAACAAAGAAAAGATAAGAAGGTGATAATAGCTGGGGTTTTTGGGATCTTACCAGCTCCAGCCAGGGCACGATGCAGCTGCTGTGGAAGACGTGGTTGCAGGGGAGCTGCCGGACCTGCTCGGCCACGGTGTAATCCTCCTTGCACACGGGGCACTCCAGCCCTGTGTCTGTGCAAAACACGAGCGGCGCGGCATGGAGCGAGCGCCGGGCTGCGGGAGCCGCTGCTGGGCTCTGCTCGGAGCGGGGGCAGCGCGGCGGGGATAACGGGAGTGCCGGGGATAACGGGAGTGCCGGGGATAACGGGAGTGCCGGGGATAACGGGAGCGCCGGGGATAACGGGAGTGCCCGGGATAACGGGAGTGCCGGGGATAATGGGAGCGCCGGGGATAACGGGAGTGCCGGGATAACGGGAGTGCCCGGGATAACGGGATGGCAGCGGGAAAGGGAGTGCAGCGGGAACGGGGGGTTTGTGCGGGATGGGGATGGAGCGGGCAGGGCGCCAGGGATTCCTGCAAGGATGGATCCATCCATCTGTCTGTCCATCTGTCTGTCCATCATCCATCCATCCATCATCCATCCATCATCCATCCATCCATCATCCATCCATCCATCCATCCATCCATCCACCATCCATTATCCATCCATCCATCCATCATCCATCCATCCATCCATCCATCCATCCATCCATCCATCCATCCATCATCCATCCATCCATCCATCCATCCATCCAAAATCCTCTGGAGATGGAGAATCCAGGGATCAAGGAATTCCTGCCAGGATCCACCCACAAAACCCTCGGAGGATGGAGCATCCAGAGAACAAAGAACTCCCGAGCTCCTTTGGTGACCCCAGGCATCCTTGGATATTCCAAAATTTCCTCATTTCTGGCCCGCTCTGTGGGCTCAGCCATGTGGAATTCCAGCCGGTGCTTGGCTTCCCAGAAAAGAGGAGGACAGAAGGGTGTGGAAAACCACAGGATAAAAATATCCTGGCTAGAAATGTCTGGTTTAACCATAACGGAGGAGCAGGGCTCTGGGAGGGATCCTCGGGGTGAAAAATTCACGGGATTTTTTTATTGCAAAGCCAGGATTGTGCTGAGACGGCCCCCAGGTCCCTGCTGGGGTGAAAAAATTAACGGGATTTTTAATTGCAAAACTGGGATTGTGCTGAGACACCCCCGAGGTCCCTGCTGGGGTGAAAAATTAACGGGATTTTTAATTGCAAAACCGGGATTGTGCTGAGACACCCCCCAGGTCCCTGCTGGCAGATTTCCATGGCATTTCCAGAGCAGGGTGTGTCTTGAAAGGGAAGAAGGGATTGAGAGCACAAACTCAGGGGATTTGGGAAAATCATGATGGGGATGGGAAAATCATGATGGGAGGGGAAAACAATCATGAGGAGGGGAAAAAAAAACATCATGGGGATGGCAAAATTATCATGGGGAGGGGATAAAAACCATCATGGGGATGGGAAAATCATCATGGGGATGGGGAAATCATTATGGGGAGGGGAAGGGTCAGTATGGCACATTCTAGGAGTCCCCAAACACTCTGGAGAATGCTGGAGCTCCAAGATTCCTGGGAGAGCTGAACCCCAGAGCCGGCAGCAGCAGCAAAGCTGGGGAGCTGACAGCTTCCAGCCCAGCTCCAGGGGGCACAAAGTGGAAATTGGGGAGCTGAGGGTGTCAAACAGCAGGATGTGTGGGGATGGAGGCACGCACCGACTTGTTCCTGCGTCACCGGCACCGTGGGGAGCGAGGAGATCTTCTCCTTGTCTGCTGGTGGTGGTCCCGTGTTCTCCAGCTGCCCCAGGAGCTGTGCAGAGGGAGAAATCCCATGCTCAGGAGCAGGGATGTGCCACTGGAGCTGCCCCCCCGGCACAGGTGGCCCTCACCTGTTGGATTTGCAGGCAACCCCAACGAGGGGAGAGGTGAGCGAGTCTGACCCCGTGCTCTAATTCGTTATTTTATGATATTATATTGTATTAAAGAATGCTACACTAAGCTAAAGAATAGAGAAAGGATGCAGACAGAAGGCTACAAAGAATGATCATGAAATCTTGTGACTCTCTCTTCGTTGGCCATTAAGTTAAAACAATTCACACGAAACCAATCAAACAACAACCATAATGATTTTCCCATCCCCATGATTTTTTTTTCCCATCCCCATCATGGTTTTTTTCCTATCCCCACAATGATTTTCCCATCCCCATCATGGTTTTTTTCCCATCCCCACATTGATGTTTGTTTTTCCCATCCCCATGATGGTTTTTTTCCCATCCCCACAATGATTTTCCCATCCCCACAATGATTTTCCCATCCCCATGATGGTTTTTTTTCCATCCCCACCATGGTTTTTTTTCCCCATCCCAAATCCCCTGAGTTTGTGCTCTCAAATCCCTGCTGGGGATCTCCAGGGCACATTCCAAAGCAGCGAAACGCAGGAGAAGCAAATCACACCAACATTGCTTTCGTTTCTCTCTGAGGCTTCTCAGCTTCCCCACGCTGGGCAAAGGAAGGGATTTTTGCAGAAGATGTGACAGTGACACTCACCTGGGTGACGATGGCGTCGAGGCCGCTCTGTCCCCACGCGTAGTCGCCGGGGCTGGAGTGCAGCATCCCGCTCCTGCCAACGGGACAGGCCAGGAATTGCCAAGAATTCCCAAATTCCCAAAGCTCACTGGGGCATTTACTGGTGGCATACTCACCAGGAGAAGGGATGCTGGGAGCCAGGAACGGCTGAGTTGGCAAAAAAGCCGGCGAAGATCTGCTGGATTATCCTGAGGAAGAAGGAGAAAGAGGGGGAAGGGTGAGTTAAGTGAGGAAATAAATGGTGGAAGGGAAAAAAAAAAAAGGCAGGAAAAGCAGGAATTCCTGCTCTACTGATGCCTGGCTCATGGCTGTGAAAATCCCCGGATAAAGCTCCAAAATAGAGAGAGACAGCAGGTGTTGGGCAACACCCTTTGTCACTCCACATTTGGTAGCTACACCCACTTTCTCCTTCTCCCTCTCTTTCCCCCAGTTCCTTTAACACGTTTACTGTGGTCATTCAATAAAGGTGCATTTGTTTTGGTTGATAATGCAATCCCCTTTCCACGCTGGTTTTTTGCACTCTAGATCAGTCAATGAACCATCCCCATTCTTGATTTTGCCGATGCTGCTCACCCCTTCCCGCGTTTCACCATCCAATGAACCACCCCAGCCTTTCTGATGGTGACACCCAGAGAGCTTTCCTTTCCATGCTGGTTTTTGCACTCTGAGATCAGAGTTGTAACAATTGCAACTCTAGATCACTCATCCCTTCCATTTGGCTTTAGCACTCTAGATCAGTCAATTGCGCTCTAGATCAGTCAATGAACCATCATGACTCCCATTCTTATTTTGCACTCTAGATCACGCCCTTCCCATGCGTTTTGAACCATCGACAGCACTGTTTGTAGAACAGATTGTGACACCCAGCAGAGCTCACTCACCCCTTTCCACGCTGGCTTTTTACACTCTAGATCAGTCAATGAACCATCCCCAGCCCTGTTTTTGATGGTGACACCCAGCAGAGCTCATTCACCCCTTTCCACGCTGGTTTTTTGCACTCTAGATCAGTCAATTGCACTCTAGATCAGTCAATTGCACTCTAGATCAGTCAATGAACCATCCCCAGCCCTGTTTTTGATGGTGCCACCAGCAGAGCTCATTCACCCCTTTCCACGCTGTTTTTTTGCACTCTAGATCAGTCAATTGCACTCTAGATCAGTCAATTGCGCTCTAGATCAGTCAATTGCGCTCTAGATCAGTCAATTGCACTCTAGATCAGTCATTGAACCATCCCCAGCCCTGTTTCTGACGGTGCCGCCAGCAGAGCGCACTCACCCCTTTCCACGCTGTTTTTTTGCGCTCTAGATCAGTCAATTGCACTCTAGATCAGTCAACTGCACTCTAGATCAGTCAACTGCACTCTAGATCAGTCAATTGCACTCTAGATCAGTCAATTGCACTCTAGATCAGTCAATTGCCCTCTAGATCAGTCAATTGCACTCTAGATCAGTCAATTGCACTCTAGATCAGTCAATTGCGCTCTAGATCAGTCAATTGCACTCTAGATCAGTCAATTGCGCTCTAGATCAGTCAATTGCACTCTAGATCAGTCAATTGCGCTCTAGATCAGTCAATTGCACTCTAGATCAATCATTGAACCATCCCCAGCCGTGTTTCTGACGGTGCCGCCAGCAGAGCCCACTCACCCCTTTCCACGCTGTTTTTTTGCGCTCTAGATCAGTCAATTGCACTCTAGATCAGTCAATTGCACTCTAGATCAGTCATTGAACCATCCCCAGCCCTGTTTCTGACGGTGCCGCCAGCAGAGCGCACTCACCCCTCGATGGCCGGCGAGCGATCCGGGCGGGAGCTGCCCCGGGCCCGGTACCTGCGGGGCATGGGCAGCCGAGGGGGGCGGCTGGGACCCCAAAGCTCGGCCGGGGCGCCCCTCTCCACGTCCCTGGGCTCTGCATCCAGGGAGCTGCTGCTCAGGAAGGGCCGGAAATCCGGGAAGAACATCGTGTGGTCCAGGTGGTCCCAAAGCTGTGGAGAGCGGGGGTTTAGGCTGGGGGGGTGCGGATGTGATCGGGATGTTAGAGGTGGGGCAGGTGTCTGATGGTAACGGTGAAAATTCTGCAATTTCTGGGATATCAGGATCTCTCCTGAAATTCAGGAATTTCTGGGATATCAGGATCTCCTGAAATTCAGGAATTTCTGGGATATCAGGATCTCCTGAAATTCAGGAATTTTTGGGATATCAGGATCTCTGAAACTCAGAAATTTCTGGGATATTAGGATGGATCCCCCTGAAATTCAGGAATTTCTGGGATATCAGGATCTCCTGAAATTCAGCATTTTTTGGGATATCAGGATCTCTGAAATTCTGCAATTTTTGGGATATCAGGATCTCTCTGAAACTCAGAAATTTTTGGGATATCAGGATGGATCCCCCTGAAATTCAGGAATTTCTGGGATATCAGGATCTCTCTGAAATTCTGCAATTTTTGGGATATCAGGATGGATCCTCCTGAAATTCAGCAATTTTTGGGATATCAGGATCTCCTGAAATTCAGGAATTTCTGGGATATCAGGATCTCTCTGAAACTCAGAAATTTCTGGGATATTAGGATGGATCCCCCTGAAATTCAGCATTTTTTGGGATATCAGGATCTCTGAAATTCTGCAATTTTTGGGATATCAAGATCTCTCTGAAACTCAGAAATTTCTGGGATATCAGGATGGATCCCCCTGAAATTCAGCATTTTTTGGGATATCAGGATCTCCTGAAATTCAGGAATTTTTGGGATATCAGGATCTCTCTGAAACTCAGGAATTTCTGGGATATCAGGATGGATCCCCCTGAAATTCAGGAATTTCTGACAAATCAGGATCTCCCTGAAACTCAGAAATTGCTGGGATATCAGGGTCTCCCCGAAATTCAGGAATTTCTGACAAATCAGGATCTCCCTGAAACTCAGGAATTTCTGGGATACCAACTGCTATCCAAGGAATATTTTGGATAAATGCATCCAGATGAAGAGGGGGATGCCCGGAGCACGGAAGGAAGGATCCACATTGAAATTCTGATTATTTGGTGACCCCATTTCTGACCCAGCATTGAGTGAATTTCCTCCAAATTTGGACTTTTAAAAGGAAAGATTCTGGAAAATGTGGGAGCAAGGAGAGACCTCGCCTGGCTGAGCATCCCCAGACAAATCCCAGGATCTGCCCTCAATCCTCCTCTTCCTCTCGTGCACAAAAATGCCAATTTTCAGTCTCCTAAAAATCCTTCCAAATCCTGGAAATTGTCAGGAAAAAGAGGGGAAAAAAAGCAGGAAAACTCACCTCTGAGAACTGAGAGGAGGGGCTGTCATCCAGGGAATTGCTGTCAAAAAAACTGGGAAAAAGAAGAAAAGTTAGGGAAGGGTTTATTCCTAAAATTTCCCCCCACTGTGTTTGCTGAAATATCCCCAGGAAGGGTGAAAATAAAGAGAAAAATAAGTAAAAAATTTAAAAAAAAATAATAAAAGGGTTTTTACTTTCAAAATATTAAAATATTTTAGAATATTAAAAAATTAAGAAAAAAAAATCAAAAAGGGGAGAAGAAGAAAAAAGAACAAAAAAAGGTAAAAATAAAGGACAAATGTAGAAAATAGTAAAAAGGTGTTTGGGTTTTTTTCCTAAATATGATAAAGGGGTAAGAAAAAATCAAAAAGGGAAAAAAAAAAGTTTCAAAAGTAAAAGGGCAAACACAAAAAATAAAGAGAAGATTTTTTTTCCTAAATAGAAAAAAAGAAAAAATCGAAAAGGGGGGAAAAAAGACCAAAAAAGAAAAAAACCCCCACAAAAAAAATGGATTTTTTTTTCCTAAATGCTAAAATACTATTACTTTTATTTTCTTTTTCTTTTACTTTTATTTTTATTTTACTTTTATTTTACTTTACTTTTTTACTTTTATTTATCTTTCATTTTACTTTTATTTCACTTTTATTTTCTTTCATTTTACTTTTATTTATCTTTATTTTACTTTTATTTTACTTTTATTTTCTTTGAGGGGAAAAAAAAAAGCTTTTTTCTTCCTAAACACTAAAAAAGGGTAAGAAAAAATTCAAAAAATGAGAAAAAAAAAAAAGACCAAAAAGTGTAAAAAATATCAAGAAGACAAAAAAAAATTTTTTTTAAATTTTTGTAAATTAAAAAAGGGGAAAAATACATCCAAAAAAAGAGCAAAAAATGGCATTTTTTACACTGAGTCTCCCTGTTATAAATTGAATTTTCCTGGATTTTTTTGGTACCTGGAATCATCAGTGACTTCCTCGATGAAGCCAGACTCACAGCGAGGGCAGGTGTATTCCTGGCGAGGCAAAAGGAGTGGAAATTAAACCCCCAAATCTTTGAAATTCCAAAGAAAAATCTGCTCAAAACAGCAGAAAAGCTGAAAAAAAAAAATCAATCAGAAAATCCCCTGGAATTTGGGCAGCAGAGAGGAGAACACAATTGGAGAGGCAAGGAGCAAAATACCTCCCAAGAAGAAAAATTTTCCTTGTTCCCATTCGCAGAGTTTTATCCCAGATTGAAGAAAAAAACCCAAAAAAAACCCCCAAAAAACCCCCAAACCCCCCAAAAAAACCCCAAAAAACCCCAAAAACCCCAAAACCCCAAAAAAACAAGAAAAACCAAAAAACCTCCAAAAAAACCCCAAAAAAACCCAAGAAAAACCCCCAAAAAACCCCCAAAAAACCCAAAAAAAAAAGATTCTCATGGATTTTCCTTCTCCACATCCCAGGAACTGGGAGCATCTCAGATTTTTACTGGAATATTCCAAATTTTTCAGCGTGGATTTTGTGGGATCCCAGATTTTTTTAATTGGAATATTCCAATTTTTTCAGCGTGGATTTTGTGGGATCCCAGATTTTTTAATTGCAACATTCCAAATTTTTTCATTGTGGATTTTGTGGGATCCCAGATTTTTTTTTAATTGGAATATTCCAAATTTTTCAGCGTGGATTTTATGGGAATTCCTCCCAAATCCAAATCTAAATCTGAGTTTTGAATCAGAATTTTTTTTTTGGAGGGGGGTTGGATCAAATTTTCCCATCACCAGCAGCAGGTGGGACGCTGCTGCATCCCTGGGAGCTTTGGGATATTTTTATTTTTGGAATATTTTTATTTTTGCGCTATTTTTGCTCTTGGAGTCCATCTGGAAAGTCTCAGCTTGCCGCCCCAGGAGCTGGAGAGAGATAAAAACGGCATTTGGGAGGAAGAGGAAAGGGGAACGATGGGTGGCCTGCGGCCGGATTGCCGGATTGGGAAAGGGTTATTACAGAATTTTTGGATATTTGTGGGATGGTATCCTGGATTTTCCTGGGATAATTCCCGGATTTGCCTTGGGATATTTCCAGGGATTATTCCCTGCATTTTCCTTGGGATAATTCCCTGCATTTTCCTTGGGATATTTCCTAGAACTGGGATGGTTTCCTGGATTTTCCCTGGGATAATTCCCTGGATTTTTCTGGGATAATTCCCTGCATTTTCCTTGGGATATTTCCCTGGATTTTCCTTGGGATATTTCCTAGAACTGGGATAATTCCCTGCATTTTCCCTGGGATAATTCCAAGGATTATTCCTAGAACTGGGATAATTCCCTGCATTTTCCCTGGGATAATTCCCTGCATTTTCCCTGGGATATTTCCAAGGATTATTCCCTGGAACTGGGATAATTCCCTGGATTTTCCCTGGGATAATTCCCTGGATTTTCCTTGGGATAATTCCAAGGATTATTCCCAGGAACTGGGATAGTTTCCTGGATTTTCCCTGGAATATTTCCAGGGATTATTCCCTGGAACTGGGATAATTCCCTGCATTTTCCCTGGGATAATTTCCTGCATTTTCCCTGGGATATTTCAGGAATTATTCCCAGGGACTGGGATAATTCCCCGATTTTCCTTGGGATTTTCTCTGGGATCATTCAGCAGTAATGGACAATCCCCACTCCGCCGGACGCTGCTCAGGGGAGCAGCATGAGAATGGAACGAGGGTTATGGAATGATCCATTCCCATCAGGAACGGGACATTCCTCCGGTCCCTTTCCACATTTTGGGGGATCTCCTGTTCCATGTGGGAACAACCTCGGGGGCTGGAGGTCACCCCTCCCTCAGGGGCCCGGGGAGCCATTGGGGGATCACCCCTGCCCCTACACCCGCCCGGGCAGCTCGGGGCTTTCCCCCCGGCCCTCCCCGCTCGGGGCTCCCCCTCTCCGACCCTCCCTTCCCGGGGCTCACCGGCAGCTTGGGGCTGACCTCGCCCTTGCAGCTGTGGCAAAAGAACCGGTGCTGCTGCACCGCCGCCGCCGCCTCCGCCATCTTCCCTCACAGCCGCCGCTGCCGTCACTCCTCCCAGAGCAGCGAGCGCGGGCCAGAGCGGCACCGCACTTCCGGTCAGCTCGTCTGCTCCGCGCCCAGCCTGCAAAGCGCGGCCGAGCGGGATAGAGCGGCCCCACGGGGCCGGGCAGCGGAATGGCGCCCCCTGGTGGGAGCCGCCCATTGGGAGCCTGGCAATGCCGGGTGGCGGCAGCGGAAGTGACGTAGCAGGAAGTGGAGGCAGGACGGCGCCGTTGTCATGGCGGCGGTGATGGCGGCCTAGGCCGGGCCTGGTGGTGAGCGGGCGGGACACCGGGACACCGGGACACCGGGACACCGGGACGGGGAAAATCCCAGCTGGGGGGACACGGGGACCGCTGGGACAGCGCTGATCCTCCCCCGGGAGGGGATCTGCAGCAGGGTCAGCCTCTGTCCCTCTCCATCCATCCATCCATCCATCCATCCAGCTGTTCCTTCTTCCCTTCCTCCCGCTCCGTTCCCGCGATTCCGGAGCCGCCGGGATGACCCAGGCCGAGCTCCGGCTCTGCTCCCTCCTGCTGAGGGAGCATTTCGGGGAAATCGTGGAAAAAGTCGGCAATTCCCTGCTCCGGACGGGCCCGCGGCCGCTGCGGCTGCTGGTGGGGGACACGGGGCTGCTCCCGGATCAGGTACGGGCTGCGAGGGAAACCTGCGGGAGGCGGTTGGAATATGGAAATGATCTCGTGTTGCTGGGAACGAACAGGAAATTATACGAAATTAATATGAAATGATTTGAAATTAATATGAATTTAAAAATGGCTTGAAATTGTTATGGGTTTATTCCCATTAAAAAGGACAGGGCTATTCCTATTAAAAGGCACGGCGTAATTCCCATTGAAAGGGACAGAATAATTCCCATTATTCCCACTAAAAGGAATGGGGTAATTCCCATTATTCCCATTAACAGGGATGGGTTTATTCCCATTAAAATGGGATGGGTTTATTCTCATTATTCCCATTAAAAAGCACGGGGTAATTCCCATTGAAAGGGACAGAATAATTCCCATTGTTCCCATTAACAGGCACAGGGTAATTCCCATTAACAGACACAGGATAATTCCCAATAAAAGGAATGGGGTAATTCCCATTATTCCCATTAAAAGGAATGGGGTAATTCCCATTATTCCCATTAAAATGGGATGGGTTTATTCTCATTATTCCCATTAAAAATCACGGGGTAATTCCTATTATTCCCATTAACAGATATGGGATAATTCCCACTAAAAGCAATGGGGTAATTCCCATTATTCCCATTAAAAGGGACAGAATAATTCCCATTATTCCCATTAAAAGAGCTGGGGTAATTCCCATTATTCCCATTAACAGACGTGGGATAATTCCCATTAAAAGCAATGGGGTAATTCCCATTATTCCCATTAACAGGCACAGGGTAATTCCCATTATTCCCATTAACAGACCCGGGATAATTCCCACCAAAAGCGCCCGGTTGATTTTATCATTTTATTATTATTATTATTATTTTTAAATGATTCCCACTGACAGCTGCATCCCCCGCAGGTGAAGAAGGCGCTGTGCGTGCTGATCCAGCACCACCTGGCGCGCTTCGCGGCGGCGCCGCGGGGCTGCGTGGAGTACGAGGCGCGGCGCGAGCGCGTCCTGCGCATCCTGCGCTACCCGCGCTACATCTACACGGCCAAGGCGCTCTACGGCGACCCGGGGGAGCTGCTGGTGGAGGAGCTGCTGCTCCACGGGCAGCTGCCCATGAGCTGCGCCGTGGCCAGGGTGGCCGATCGCCTCACCGAGACCATGGAAGGTGGGAAGGAACGTCAAAAAAATGGGATCTGGGAGTTGTGAGTGGTCAGTGGGATCAGAGGGAGCTCTTGATGGTCCATGGGCACCTTCCCATGAGCTCCGCCGTGGCCAGGGTAGCCAATTGCCTCACCGAGACCATGGAAGGTGGGAAGGAGGCACCTTGATCCCAAATAAATTGGGATCTGAGTGTGGGGTTGGTGAGCGGGATCAGAGGGACCGTAGGGTGTTCTATGGGGAGCTGCTGGTAGAGGAGCTGCTGCTGCTCCATGGGCACCTTCCCATGAGCTCTGCTGTGGCCAGGGTGGCCGATCGCCTCACCGAGACCATGGAAGGTGGGAAGGAACTCAGAAAAATGGGATTTGGGAGTGGTGAGTGGTGAGTGGGATCAGAGGCACTGTAGGGTGTTCTTTGAGGGACCCAGAGCAGCTTCTGCTCCACGGGCAGCTGCCCATGAGCTCTGCCGTGGCCAGGGTGGCCGATCGCCTCACAGAGGCCATGGAAGGTGGGAAGGAGGCACCTTCATCCCAAAAAATTGGGATTTGGGACTGGGTTTAGTTGGTGAATGGGACCAGAATAGGATTTGGGAGTGGTGAGTGGTCAGTGGGATCAGAGGCACTGTAGGGTGTTCCTTGATGGACCCAGAGGAGCTTCTGCTGCTCCATGGGCTCCTTCCCATGAGCTCCACTGTGGCCAGGATGGCCGATCGCCTCACCGAGACCACGGGAGGTGGGAAGGAACTCAGAAAAATGGGATTTGGGGTTGGGCTGAGTTGGTGAGTGGGATCAGAGTTACCTGAGGATGTTCTCAGCCAGGCTGTAGTGGTGGCCGTGGTGTCACCGCGTTCTCCTGAGCCTCAGGAACATCCAGGATCAGCTCTTGGACAGCCTCATGGAGAGCTGGAGGGCAGGAAGCTCCTTAAAAACCGGGGCTTGGTTCGGGTTTGTGGATGTCCCAAAGGCCCTGGGCGTGCTCGTGGCAGTGAGGACACCACGGCCACGTTCTCCAAAGCCTCAGGACCGTCCCAGCTGCACCCAGCACGTCTCTCCTCCCTCCTAGATGGCAAAACCATGGATTACACGGAGGTGTCCAACACCTTTGTGCGCCTGGCGGACACTCACTTCATCCAGAGGTGCCCCACGGCCCCAGAAACGCCCCAAAGTGCCCAAGTGCCAGCAGCCCCTGCCCTGGCCAGCGCCGACAAGGACATGTACGCGGTGCCGCGCCTCAGCCTCGTCGGTGAGACCCCAAAACCCTGGGATTTTTGGGGTGGGAAATCTGGATTTTTGGGTGTTGGCTGCTGTGGATGAAGTAGAAGTTGTTTGTTTATGTTCTGTATAAATGAAATGTTAAAACGTCCAAAAAAAAGTTTAAAATTAGAATTTAATTCTTAAAAAATTATTTAAAAATTAGAATTTAATTTTAAAAATTATTTTGAAATCATAGTTTAAATTTTTAAATTTAAATTTTTAAATTTAAATTTCATTTAAATTATATATTCTATTAAATAATATTATAATTTTATTTATATTTTATATTTCTATTATTTCTATTTTTAATTTTTTATTATATTTTTAATTTTAAATTTTTAATAACTATTCCATAATCATTCAGAAACCATCATTTAATTTTAAAAATGATTTAAAACTATTTTAAAATTATGATCGAATTTTTGAACATGATTTAGGAATTATTTCAATTTTTAATTTGAAATGCTTTAAAAAATTATTGACAAATTATTTGTAAATTATTGCTTAATTTTGAAATATTTTAAAATTATTTAAAATTTATTATTTAAATTTTAACAATTATTTTAAAATTATTTTTCTATATAATTGATATAATTTTTGGGGGGTTGACAGGGAAAGGGAAGAGGAGACGCTCATGTGACGAGGAAGAGGAGGGAGAGCACAAAGCTAAAAGGCACAAGCAGGAGGGAGGAAGCTCAGAGGTCCTGGCAATGCTGAGATCCATATTCATCTCCTGGGGAAATCAGGAAATTTTTGGTGGCTCTTCTTCCTCATTTTTTATGGCTCTTCTTCCTCATTTTTTATGGCTCTTTTTCATCATTTTTGTGGCTTTTTCTTCATTTTTTGAGGTTCTTTTGCCTCGTTTTCCTGGCTCCCATCCCTCAGTTTTGTGGCTGCTGTTCCTTAGCTTCCTGCCTCATTCTCCTCTCTTTTCCTGCCCCATTTCCCTCTCTTTTCCTGCCCCATTCTCCTCTATTTTCCTGCCCCATTTCCCTCTCTTTTCCTGCCCCATTCTCCTCTATTTTCCTGCCCCATTTTCCCCTCTTTTCCTGCCCCATTTCCCCTCTTTTCCTGCCCCATTTTCCCCTCTTTTCCTGCCCCATTTCCCCCTCTTTTCCTGCCCCATTTCCCCCTCTTTTCCTGCCCCATTCTCCTCTATTTTCCTGCCCCATTTTCCCCTCTTTTCCTGCCCCATTTCCCCTCTTTTCCTGCCCCATTTTCCCCTCTTTTCCTGCCCCATTTCCCCCTCTTTTCCTGCCCATTTCCCCCTATTTTCCTGCCCCATTTCCCCCTCTTTTCCTGCCCCATTCTCCTCTATTTTCCTGCCCATTTCCCCCTCTTTTCCTGCCCCATTTCCCCCTCTTTTCCTGCCCCATTTCCCCCTCTTTTCCTGCCCCATTTCCCCTCATTTTTTGTCCTTTTTCTCCCCCAGGCTCCCCCAGATGATGGCATTTACTGGCAGGTCAACCTGGAGCGTTTCCATCAGCACTTCCGTGACCAGGCTCTGGTCAGTGCCGTGGCCAGCCGGATGGACCAGGTCTGTGCTCCCACCCTGGAACTGTTCCAGCTCCAATTCCTGCTTTTCCCCCTCTAATTCCAGCTTTTTCCACTCTAATTCCTGCTTTTCCCACTCCAATTCCTGCTTTTTCCACTCCAATTCCTGCTTTTCCCCCTCTAATTCCCACTTTTCCCGCTCTAACTCCATCTTTTCCCCCTCTAATTCTTGCTTTTTCTACTCTAATTCCAGCTTTTCCCCCTCTAATTTCAGCTTTTCCCACTCCAATTCCTGCTTTCCCCCCTCTAATTCCTGCTATTCCCCCTCCAATTGCTGCTTTTCCCACTTCTTTTCCCTCCCTAATTTCAGCTTTCCCCCCTCTAATTCCTACTTTTCCCGCTCTAATTGCCACTTCTTCTTTTCCTGCTCTAACTCCAGCTTTTCCCACTTTAATTCCAGCTTTCCCCACTCTAATCCCAACTTTTCCCTCCCTAATTCCAGCTTTCCCCCCTCTAACTCCTGGTTTTCCTGCTCTAATTCTCACTTTTTTTCCTGCTCTAACTCCAGCTTTTCCCACTCTTAATTCCAGCCTTTCCCACTGCTTTTCCCTCCCCAATTCCCACTTTCCCCCTGTAACTCCCCCTTTTCTCAGCACAGACCAGCAGCGAGGTGGTGAGCAATTTCCCACTCTAATTCCCATTTCCCCTCCCCAATTCCCATTTCCCCTCCCCAATTCCCCCTTTCCCCCTGTAATTCCCATTTCCCCTCCCCAGTTCCCATTTCCCCTCCCCAATTCCCATTTCCCCTCCCCAATTCCCATTTCCCCAATTCCCATTTCCCTCCTTACCCTTTCCCCATCCCCATCTTCCCCATCCCAATTTTCCCAATTCCCATTCCCCTGTAATTCCCATTTCCCCATCCCCCAATTCCCATTTCCCCTCCCAATTCCCATTTCCCCATCCCAATTCCCATTTCCCTCCCCAATTCCCATTTCCCCATCCCATTCCCATTTCCCTCCCCAATTCCCTTTCCCTCCCATCGTAATTCCCATTTCCCCCCCATCCCATTTCCCCCCAATTCTCCCCATAACTCCCCTGTCCCTCGCAGACCAGCAGCGAGGTGGTGCGGACGATGCTGCGCATGAGCGAGGTCACCACGGCCTCGGGGGCGCCCCACACGCAGCCCCTCTCCTCCAACGAGGTGGGTCCTGCCGGGGGGGTCCTCTCGGAACCCCAAATTCCGAGAATTCCGCCTTTTCCTGTGTCGGAAGGCGCGTTGCTTGGCTTTTCAGAACAGTATGAATGTGTTTATTGAGAGAAATATATGTGATATATGTATGTGATATAATATGGGATATAATTATATGTAATATATAATACAATACATTATATTATATATGACATATTACATATTACGTATTATGTATGATATTTTCTATATTATATTTTATATATTACATATTATATATTACTTATTATGTATTACATATTATATATTGTATATAATATTACATATTATATTACATATTGTATATTGTATGTTATATATTATATATTTTATATTCTATATTATATATTATATATTTTATATTCTATATTATATATTATATGTTATATATTATATATTATATATTATGCATTATATATTATATATTATATATCTATTATCTATTACATATTATCTATTATGTATAACAATTACATAATAATATATGCTTATATGTAATATATAGGCATAATATATTTAATTATATAAATAATATATAAGCATATATATAATAAATATATGCTTATATATTATATATAATTACCTATATTATGCTTATATATATATAATAATACATATGATATTTATATATAAAATAATATATATGGTAAATAATTTTTATAGCTAATATTTATATAATATATAATATATAATATATATTATATACTATATACTATATACTATATATTATATACTATATGTAATTTTCTATATATATAATATATTTTTATAGTATATTATATATGTTCTTTGTTTTCTTAAGTAATATATAATATTAAAATATATTATTTGCCATATATTAATATGTTAAATATATTAATGTCTTATGCTATAATAATATCTTATTACATTTTATTATATAATATATAATTTCAGGTATTATTATAGGATTCTATTATATGCTATAATGTGTTATATATTATAATATATAATAACATATATTTATATAAACATATCAAGATATACTCTATATAATTCTAATATATTTACATATATGATATATTTTATAAAATCTTTGTGTATTACATAATATATTATGTATAAAATTTAATAAACATCTATCATCTCTACACATTTAATCCCAATCCTAACCAAAACAGGAAAAAAACCCCGATAAAATGAAATAGTAACCCTTGGAATCCCTGGATTTTTTTCTGACATTCCCTGGTTTTTTTTCTGATATTTTTTAGATTTTCAGGTCTCTTCCCGCTGGGTACAACATTGGGAAGCAGGTGCTGGACCAGTACCTGGCGCTCCTGGCTGATGATCCGGTGAGCTTGGCGCTTTAATTCCATTTTTCCTCCTTTGTTCCTCTGTCTGGGGCTAAAACATTTTTTTTTCTGAGAGGTCAAGGAAGGTTTTTAACAGATACTTAAATATTTTTAAAGTTACTGGACAGATCTCAAAGATATTGTAATTATTTATCAGGTGTTAAATAAAATTCTGTATTCTGTTTTACTGACATTGAAGGTATTTAACAGGTGCTGAAGATTTTTAAATTAATAAAATTTATTATTTATTTATATTATATATGTATTAATTGTTTGTATATAATATATTATATATATATAATATATATAAAATATATTTTATATGTTGTTTATTTATATTATATAATATATAGAGTATATAATGTATATTAATTATATAATATATAAATATATTTATTATTTATCAGATATTAAATAACATTCTGTATTCTGTTTTACTGACATTGAAGGTATTTAACAGGTGCTGAAGATTTTTAAATTAATAAAATTTATTATTTATTTATATTATATGTGTATTAATTAGTTATATAATAGATATTATATATGTCAATTATTTATATTATATAATATATAGAATATATAATGTACATTAATTATTTACATTATATACTATATAAATATATTATATTTATTTATTATTTATCAGATATTCAATAAAATTCTGCATTCTATTTTACTGACATTGAAGATATTTAACAAGTGCTGAAATTATTTCAGAATACTTGAGTTATTTAACTTATATAAAGTTATAATTTTAAGTTAAAAGTTATAAAGTTGTAATTATAAGTTAAAGATATTTTTTTCCCTGAAATCTTCTTACTCTTCCCACTCCAAATTTGAAGTAAAAATTCCAAATTTTCTCCCTGCAGTTGGAGTTTGTGGGGAAGTCGGGGGACAGTGGAGGGGGCACCTACACTGTCAGTATCCTTTGGGGTGATTTGGGGGATTTTGGGCAGATTTGGGGTGATATTGGGGATTTTGGGGTGATTTTTAGGGGATTTTTTTGTGATTTGGGGGGATTTTGGGGATTTTTGTCAGTGATTTTCAGGGGATTTTGGGAGTGATTTTTAGGGGATTTTTGTGAGTGATTTTTAGGGGATCTTTTGGTGATTTGGGGGGATTTTCGGGGATTTTGGGGTGATTATTAGGGGATTTTTTTGTGATTTGTGGGCATTTGGGGGATTTTTGTCAATGATTTTCAGGGGATTTTTGTGAGTGAATTTTGGGGCATTTTGGGAGTGATTTTCAGGGGATTTTTGTGAGTGATTTTTAGGGGATCTTTTGGTGATTTGGGGGGGATTTTTGGGGATTTTGGGAGTGATTTTCAGGGGATTTTTGTGAGTGATTTTAGGGGATTTTTGTGAGTGATTTTAGGGGATCTTTTGGTGATTTGGGGGGATTTTGGGAGTGATTTTCAGGGGATTTTGGGAGTGATTTTGGGCTGATTTGGGGGGATATTTTTGTGGGGAATTTGGGATGATTTGAGGGGAATTTTGGAGCAAGGATTTTGGGCAGATTTGTGATGACTTTGGGTGATTTTTGGGGTGATTTTTTGGGGCATTCTCCTTGACCTCAGCCCCTCCAGACCTGCACAAGGCCCTGGTGTCCCTGGCCGTGCCAGATTTGGGCAGCTTTGAGGGATTTTTGGGGTGATTTTCAGGGGATTTTTGTGAGTGATTTTTAGGGGATCTTTTGGTGATTTTTGGGGGGATTTTTGGGGATTTTGGGAGTGATTTTCAGGGGATTTTTGTGAGTGATTTTAGAGGATTTTTGTGAGTGATTTTAGGGGATTTTTGGTGAGGTGATTTTGGGGGATTTTGGTGATTTTGGGGATTTTAGGGTGATTTGGGGGATTTGGGGGGATATTTTTGTGGGGAATTTGGGATGATTTGAGGGGAATTTTGGAGCAAGGATTTCGGGCAGGTTTGTGATGACTTTGGGTGATTTTTGGGGTGATTTTTGCACAATTCTCCTTGACCTCAGCCCCTCCAGACCTGCACAAGGCCCTGGTGTCCCTGGCCACGGCCACGCTGGAGTCCATCGTGGAGGAGAGGTGACCAAGGGCACCTGGAGCCCCATCCTGGGCTGCCCCCAGCCCCTTCCCCACGTCCCTCCCTCTCATCCCACCCCTCCCGGGCAGGTTTGGCTCCCGCTGTGCCCGGATTTTCCGGCTGCTCCTGCGCAAGAAGCACCTGGAGCAGAAGCAGGTGGAGGATTTTGCCATGATCCCGGCCAAGGAAGCCAAGGACATGCTCTACAGGATGCTCTCAGAGAACCTGGTGGCCTTGCAGGTGAGGGGTTTGCCCAGGTGTGGCAGCTGGACGGGTTTTGGGCGCTTCTGAGTGATCCCACCTGGAATCTGGGCACAGGGATCACAGGGATACCCTTGGGGAAAGGGGATATCTCCATTTGGTTTCCACCATCCCTCTGCCCTTCCACAGGAGGAAATTTCCAGCTCTGGGATCCCAGAGATTGCCCAGGTGTGACATCTGGCCAGGTTTTGGGCACTTTTGGGCACTTCTGAGTGATCCCACCTGGAATTTGGGCACAGGGAACCACCTGGGAAGGGAGCACAGGTTCCTCCATGGAGGAGGGGACACTTCCATTTGGTTCCCACTGCCCTTCCACAGGAGGAAATTTCCAGCTCTGGGATCCCAGAGATTGCCCAGGTGTGACATCTGGCCAGGTTTTGGGCACTTCTGAGTGATCCCACCTGGAATTTGGGTCCTGGTCGCTGAGAATTTGAGATTTTTCTGCGCTGCCAGGCACTGACCCTCAGGAGAACACTGCAGTGACCTGAGGCCGTGGAGAAATGTCCCAGAATTGGGTGACAGAACTGGGATTGTGGGTGTGGAGTTTGAATAGAAGCGTGAAATATCACAGGGTGGAAAACTTGGGAGTTTGGGGTTTAAAATGTAGAAAAACATATAAAACAAGATGGAGATTTTAGGTGGAGGCTGGTCGTTCTTCTTCACTTCTCCATCTTCTTCTTCTCCACCTTCTCCTTCTTCTTCTCCACCTTCTTCTTCTCCTTCTTCTCCTCCTCGGGTTTGGGTGGTTTTTGTGTAATTGGATAAAAACGTCCACGTTGCTGGCCATGGGTGGTTGCTTATTGGGTTAAAAGCAAAAATAATTCAGGTGTCATTTCTTAATTGGGCAGTTTATCCTTGAAAGGCCTCGTAGAGAGAGACAGATCTCCATTTTTAGTTTGTTAAAAGTGCTGTAGGACTCAGGCTTTGTGAGACTGTAACAGAGATAAAAATGAATTATTTGAGTCCGAGGAAGGAATTCCATCTCACACATTCAATCCCAGCCCTGGCACAAAGAAGCGAAGACTCCTCAGGGAATCAATCCCAAGGGGGAGGGAACACAGGGGCACCTCCAGGGAAGGGGATCCCCCCGACTTTGTTCCCACCATCCCTCTGCCCTTCCCCAGGAGATTCCCAAGACTCCGGACCACGCTCCGTCCCGCACCTTTTACCTGTACACGGTGAACGTGATGGCCGCCGCGCGCATGCTGCTGCACAGGTGCTACAAGGTGAGTGAGCCCCAGGAGCTGCTGCACAGGTGCTACAAGGTGAGTGAGCCCCAGGAGCTGCTGCACAGGTGCTACAAGGTGCTGTCCCCCTGTCCCCTGTTGGGTTTTTGGGAGTGTAGGGCCCCTTGGGAAATAATTTTTATGTATTATCTATATTATAGAGTTTTCTATATATTATACAAGATACGTTATATAATATATATTATACATTATATATTATAATTATATAATATACATTATACATTATATATTATAAGTATACATTATACATTATGTATTATAATTATATATTATATATAATACATTATATATGATATATTATATATAATATATATAATATATTATTATATATATATTATTATATATTATATATTATACATTATATATTATAATTATACATTACATATGATATATTATACATTATACTCTATACATTATATTTTATACATTATACGTTATATATTATACATTATATATTATATGTGATACATTATATATTATACATTATATATTATATATTACATATGTTCTTTGTTTTCCTAAATAATCTATAATAGAAAAATATATTATTTATAATATATTAATATATCAATATATATTATTAGTACACCTGGTTCTGTCCCTCTGGAGCTCCTTCCTCCTGCAGGTGTCACCGCCCCCTCCACCCTCTGTGTCCCCGGTGGGGTTTTTGGGGAGTGGGGCAGCACACCTGGGCTGGGGGCTCACCTGGTTCTCCCTGGAGCTGCTTCCTTGCTCCGAGGTGCGGGTGGCACAGCCCTGTCCCTCGCGGTGCCACAGGCGCGGCCGTGACTGTCCCCGTGTCCCCCCGTGGGGTTCTCCGGTGCTCCCCAGCGCCTCCACGCTGTGTTCTCGCCCGTTCCTTCCGCAGAGCGTGGCCAACCTGATGGAGCGGCGGCAGCACGAGATGCGGGAGAACAAGTGAGCTCCGTGCCTGGGGGGGCGGCCTGGCCCGGCGCCGCCGCCGCCACCCCCGCGTGTCCCTGTCCCCGCCAGGCGGCTCCTGGAGAAGTCGCAGCGGGTCGAGGCCATCCTGGCCTCCATGCAGGCCACGGGCGCCGCGGCGGCGCAGCTGCACGAGGTCGAGGAGATGATCACGGGGCCCGAGAGGCAGCAGCTGGAGAACCTCAAACGCAACGTCAACAAGTGAGAGCGGCTGGGAGCGTGGGTGCGCGCAGGGGCCTGAGCGTGGGGGAGGAGATGAGGATCTGACTCCGCGTTTCAGAAGGCTTGATTGATTATATATTTATCATATATTATATATATATTTATATATATATAATATAAAATATACATTATATATATAATATAGTATTTTAAATTTATATATAAAAATATTCTCTATTTCATTATATATTTATCATATATTATATATATAATATAATATATAAAATATATATATTTTAAATTTATATAGAAAATATTATCTATTTATTTTATTATATATATTATATTTACTCTATATATTTATTATTTTATTAAATAATATATAAACATTTCTATATAAGCATATAAAGATTTCTATATAAGTATATAAACATTTTATAAATATATAAATATTTATATATAAATATATATTTATATATCAATAAATATATAAATATAATATTATAAAGTATACCAATATTCTATTAGAATAATAGATTATTATTATATTTATTTAATAAATATATATAATATATAAAATAATATAATTAATAAATGAAAATATATTCATGTATAAATATATAGATAAAGACATAATATATAATAACATGTAATAATGAATATAAATATATATTTATATTTTTATATAAATTTATACTTATGTATATTATTTATATAGATTTATATTTATGTATATTATATAATATAACACATAATATATTACATGTTATATTAAAACGATACTAAAAGAATAGAAGAAAGGATTTCATCAGAAGGCCAGCTAAGAATAGAAAAAAAAAGGAATGAAAAACAAAGGCTTATATATATTTATATATCAGACAGAGAGTCCGAGCCAGCCGGACTGTGATTGGCCATTAATTAGAAACAACCACATGAGGCCAATCACAGATGCACCTGTTGCATCCCCCAGCAGCAGAGAATCATTGTTCACATTTTGTTCCTGAGGCTTCTCAGGAGAAACAAATCTTAAGGAAAGGATTAGATAAAAGAGAAAAAATCTTAAGGAGAGGAAAAGATAGATGTCTGTGCCAAGGGGGGGTGGGCACAGGGGTGGGCCCTGGGGACCCTGCCCATCGCTGTGTGTCCCCAGGATCGACGCCAGCGAGAACCAGGTGGACGAGACCATCTTCGTGCTGGAGTCGTTCATCGAGAGCACCACGAGGAGGCCGTGAGGGAGCAGGGCAGGAACGAGGCCATGGACAGCGATGGGGACAGTGACGGGGACAGCGATGGGGACAGCGATGGGGGCAGCGATGGGGACAGTGATGGGGACAGCGACGGGGACAGCGATGGGGGCAGCGATGGGGACAGCGACGGGGACAGCGATGGGGACAGTGACGGGGACAGCGACGGGGACAGCGATGGGGGCAGTGACGGGGACAGCGATGGGGACAGCGATGGGGACAGCGATGGGGACAGTGATGGGGACAGCGATGGGGGCAGCGATGGGGACAGCGATGGGGCAGCGATGGGGGCAGCGATGGGGACAGCGATGGGGGCAGCGATGGGGACAGCGATGGGGGCAGTGATGGGGACAGCGATGGGGACAGCGATGGGGACAGGGAGCAGATGCCTCTGCCCGCCGTGCTTTTGCTGCTGAGGAGAATAAAGAGCGCTTGCCAACGCCGCTGTGTGCCAGGCTGCTGCTGCTGGCAGATTGCAGGGCACGCTTGGCGCTGTGGAACCAGCCCGAGCTGGCGCCGGTGCCAGGCCGGGTCTGGGGCATCCCGAGCATCGCGGAGTTTCAGCGGCGTCAGAGCCCTGAGCACCAGCGGCAGCCCCTTCCCTGGGAAACCAAGGGTTCTGCTTGGAAGAGAGGGGCCCAAAATCCATCCCAGGGTCCCAAAATCCATCCCAGGGTCCCAAAATCCATCCCAGGGTCCTAAAATTCATCCCAGGGTCCTAAAATTCATCCCAAGGGTCCCAAAATCCATCCCAGGGTCCCAAAATTCATCTTGAGAGTCCCAAAATCCATCCCAGGGGCCCAAAATTCATCCCAGGGTCCCAAAATTCATCCCAGGGTCCTAAAATCCATCCCAAGGGTCCCAAAATCCATCCCAGGGTCCCAAAATTCATCCCGGGGGCTCTTTGTACACAGAAATTTCCCCATTTTGGGATCATTTTTAGCAAATAAAACTCCTTTTGTAGCAAATCTGGTCCCTGTCACCCCCAGATCGGGGACAGAGACACCAAAATTTGTGTCCCCGTGTCCTGGAGGATTTTTGGGGGGGCCCCACTTGGATTTGGGGTCTCCCCCCCCCTAATTTGCCACCCCAGCAAACGATTCTTAATTAAATAATTGTTACAAAAGGCTGAAATTTTAATTAATTTTATTTTTAAGCCTTTCTCCAAAAATTGGGGGATCCTCACCCTCACCCCCTCCCCACTTTGCCACCAGCCCCGAGCTCAAACCCGACGGAAAAAAAGAGGGAAAAATGGGGAAAATCCCTTAAATTTGTGCAAAAAAACCCCCCATTTCCACCCACCCCACCCCAAGCCAGAAATTGGGGTAAAAAATCCTCAAACTGGGGCTGAAATCGTCCAAATTTGGACCAAACCCGACAGATCGGGGGCCAAAATCCCCAAAATTGTGCCTGAGAGATGGAAATGGGAATGAAGTCCTGCGGGCGGGGCTGAAAGCCCAAAAATTGGGATAAAATTCACCAATTTTGGGGCTGGATCCGGGAACTGGGCACTGAAATTCGGCAAATTTGGAGCAGAATTCCAAACACAGAAATTGGGCCTGAAATCCTGGAAATTGGGACCGAAATCCCACAATTCTGGACTGAAATTGGGCCTAAAATCTTGAAATTTTTTTCCTGGAATTTTGGGCTAAAAAGCTGGAATTTCAAGCTGAAATAATGGATTTTTTCTTCTGAAACCCTGGAATTTTTGGGGCTGAAATCCTGGAATTTTTTTTTTTTTTTTTGCTAAAAGGCTGGAATTTTGGGCTGAATTCCTGGAACTTTTGGGGCTCAAATCCTGGATTTTTGGGGCTGAAATGTGGGAATTTTTGGGTGACATCCACAAAATTTCAGGCTGAAATGTGGGAATTTTGGAGCTGACATGCTGGAATTTTTGGGGCTGAAATCCTGGAACTTTTGGGGCTAAAATGCTGGAATTTCGGGTTGACATACTGGAATTTTGGAATAAAATAATGGATTTTTAGGCTGAAATAATGGAATTTTGGACTAAAATCATAGACTTTTGGCCTGAAACCTTGGAATTTTTGAGGCTAAAATCCTGGAATTCCAGGCTGAAATCCTGGAATTTTGGGCTGAAATCCTGGAATTTTGGGCTAAAATAATGGATTTTTGAGCTGAAATAATGGAATTTTGGGCTGAAACACTGGATTATTGGGCTGAAATAGTGGATTTTTGGACCAAAAATGATGGATTTTCAGGCTAAAATAATGGAATTTTGGGCTAAACCCATGGATGGAACCAATTTTGGGGCTGAAATCCTGCAATTTTTGAGGCTAAAATCCTGGAATTCCGGGCTGAAATACTGGATTTTTAGGCTGAAATACTGGAATTTTGGGCTGAAATAATGGATTTTTAGGCTGAAACAATGGATTTTTGGGCTGAAATACTGGATTTTTGGGCTGAAATAGTGAAATTTTTGACTAAAATAATGGATTTTTAGGCTGAAACATGGATTTTGGGCTAAAATAGTGGAATTTTGGGCTGAAATAATAGAATTTTAGGCTAAAATGCTGGATTTTTGGGCTGAAATACTGGATTTTTAGGCTGAAATCCTGGAATTTCGGGCTGAAATACTGGAATTTTGGACTAAAATAATGGAATTTTAGATTAAAGAATGGATTTTTGGGCTGAAATACTGGAATTTTTGGGGCTGAAATCCTGCAATTTTTGAGGCTAAAATCCTGGAATTCCGGGCTGAAATAGTGGAATTTTGGACTAAAATCATGGACTTTTGGCCTGAAACCTTGGAATTTTTGGGGCTGAAATCCTGGAATTTTGGACTAAAACAATGGATTTTTAGGCTGAAACACTGAATTTTTGAGACTAAAATCCTGGAATTCCGGGCTGAAATCCTGGATTTTTGGGCTGAAACACTGGAATTTTGGGCTGAAATAATAGAATTTTAGGCTAAAATGCTGGAATTTTGGGTTGAAATCCCGGAATTTTGGGGCTGAAATCCTGGAATTTTGGGCTGAAATGCTGGAATTTCGGGCTGAAATCCTGGAATTTTGGACTAAAACAATGGATTTTTAGGCTGAAACACTGAATTTTTGAGACTAAAATCCTGGAATTCTGGGCTGAAATCCTGGAATTTTGGGCTGAAATCCTGGATTTTTGGGCTGAAACACTGGAATTTTGGGCTGAAATCCTGGAATTTTGGGCTGAAATCCTGGAATTTTGGGGCTGAAATCCTGGAATTTTGGGCTGAAATCCTGGAATTTTGGGCTGAAATGCTGGAATTTTGGGCTGAAATCCTGGAATTTTGGGCTGAAATCGTGGAATTTTGGGGCTGAAATCCTGGAATTTTGGACTAAAACAATGGATTTTTGGGCTGAAATGCTGGAATTTTGGGCTGAAATCCTGGAATTTTGGGCTGAAACACTGAATTTTGGGCTGAAATCCTGGAATTTTGGACTAAAACAATGGATTTTTGGGCTGAAATGCCGGAATTTGGGTCCGCCCCCCCCGTCTCCCCCCTCCCCAAGCCCGTCCCCGTTTCCCTGCCCGCGGGTCGGGCACAGCAAGAGGCGCAGCCGGGTCCTTGGAGCCGTGTATTGTGGGGAAGCCAATCCAGAATAAAAACAGTGCAAATACAGAGCAGGGTCCCGGCGCCGCCCCGTGTGAAAGGCACAGAATCGGGGGGAGCCCCCGGCCCCCCCTCCTTGCACGGTTCATGTCACACACACGAGGTCACACGACACGGACGCGGCACTTCCACAACACCGGGCGGGTCCCTCCCGCGACGCTTTTGTTTTGCCGGGTTTTCCGTTATTTTTTTTTTCTTTCTTTTTTTTTTTTTCCTTTTTTTTTTTTTTTTCTACACAATGTACAGTTTTTTGTTTTTTTTTTTTTTTTTTTTTTTGTTGGATTTTTAACTTTTTTCGACCTTTTTTCTTTTTTTTTAATGTGTCAAGAAACAGCTCAAGTTTTTTTTTTTATATACACGGATGAGTCCTGGTTATATCGGCAGCGAGAGCGGAAGCAAAACGGGGACTGGGGGGGATCGGGGGAATTCGGGGTTGGGAATTTGGGGATGGGAAATGGGAAATGCCTTTGGAGGAACCAAAAAAAAAAAAATTAAAAATAAAACCCTCCCCCAAAACTGAAACCCCCCCCAAAAAAAAGCGTTTTCACAAGCGGATCTACCCCTAGGCGGGAAACAAAAAAAAAAAGCAGGAAAAATCCTCAAAGTTTGGAGCTGGGAATAAAAAAAGGGAATTTTCGGGGATATCAACAGCCCAGGAGGGGGTGGACAAGGGGGGGGGGCAAGCCAAAAATAATAATAATTATAATAATAATAATAATAAAAATAGGGATAAACCGATGCTGGGGGTTGGACACGGATCCAAATTCCCCCCTGGAATTCCGGGATTGGGGGGGGGGAACTGCCTGGGATCCCAGGAAGGGTTTGGGGGGCAGGTTTGGGACTGGGGGGGTCCATTTTTGGGGGTGGGGGTTGGGTTGGAACTGCTCAGGAGCCCCGGGAAGGGATTTGGGGTCATTTTGGGGTTGGGAATATCCCCCCCCTTCCCCCCAATCCTGGGAATCAATTTTGGGGTTTGGGGTGGATTTTTGGGGGGTGGGAATTGCCCAGGATCATTTTCATTTATAGCACCAAGAGTTCCCCCCCCCCCCACTATTGCACTTGGGTTTGGGATTTTTTTCCAGGTTTTCACCATTTGCGTGGGTGAAAATCCCTTTTTTTTTTTTTTGTTTTTTTTGTTTTAGGGTTTTTAAAATTTTGTTTTTTTCAATGAAAAACTCAGCCCTGGGGCAGTGGCACTTGGGGGGGGGGTGGAGAGGGAATGACTCCCCCCCAGAAAAAAGTAAAAAACAAAACAACCCTAAAATAACCCAAAAATTCAGGTTTTAGCCCCAAAAACCCGATTTGTCAAAGTGCTCCCGGGGTGAGGAGGATTTTGGGGAAGGAAAAGGGAAAAATGGGAAAAGAGGAAAATTGGGGAGGGGGGCGGGGGAAGGGGGGAGCAGCTGGAAATGATCAAAGCCAAGGAAAACACCCCAAAATTCTGAATAGAAAACCCCATTAACCCCCCCACCCCAAAACATCAGAATTCACCCCATTTGTCCTTTGCCTCTGGGGAGGGGTCCCGGGGGGGATTTTGGGGGGTCCAACCCCCCCCGGGGTAAGTGCTCATTGAATTTGGGGAGGGGGCTGGAGAGGGGGGACCCCTCCTCCAATGCAGGGTGGGTTGGGGTCCCCCCCATTACAATTTATGGGTTGGGGTCCCCCCCCCTTGGAATTCAGGGGTTGGGTCCCCCCTGGTTTGGGGTCGGGGTCTCCCCCTGGTTTGGGGGAATTTGGGGGGATTTGGGGGATTTGGGGGATTTGGGACCCCCCCAATCGGGGGAATTGCACGAGAGGAGCGGGAAAGGCTCAGAGTTGGGGAAAAAGGGGAATTGTGACCAAAATTCACCAAAACCACGAAAAATCGGGGAGGGGGGGTCGGGGAGGCTGAAGTGCAAACTCGAGATTATTTCTTTTTCTCGCGGCTCATTTCCTCGCTTTGGGTTTTGTCCCCGACGCCCCCGGGGGACACGAGAGCCCCCCCAGGGCCACCCCCGGGGACAGGGGGACAAAGGGACCCCCCGGCCAAAGGTGCCACCGCTGTCACCCAAGGGTGGCACAGAGAGACCCAAGGGTGGCACATGGGGACCCAGAGTGGCACATGGGGACCCCAAGGGTGGCACAGAGGGACCCAAGGGTGGCACAGGGGGACCCAGAGTGGCACATGGGGACCCCAAGGGTGGCACAGGGGACCCAGGGTGGCACATGGGGACCCCAGGGTGGCACAGAGGATCCCAAGGGTGGCACAGAGGATCCCAAGGGTGGCACATGGGGACCCAGGGTGGCACAGAGGACCCCAAGGTGGCATATGGGGACCTAAGGGTGGCACATGGGGACCCAAGGGTGGCACAGAGGATCCCAAGGGTGGCACAGGGGGACCCAGGGTGGCACATGGGGACCCCAAGGGTGGCACAGGGGGACCCAAGGGTGGCACAGGGGGACCCAGAGTGGCACATGGGGACCCAAGGGTGGCACAGAGGATCCCAAGGGTGGCACAGGGGACCCAAGGGTGGCACAGGGGCCAAGTCACAGGGGACCCAAGGGTGCGGGGGACCCAAGGGGGCACAGAGGATCCCAATGGTGGCACAGGGTGACCCAGAGTGGCACATGGGGACCCAAGGGTGGCACAAGGGGGACCCAAGGGTGGCACAGAGGATCCCAATGGTGGCACAGGGTGACCCAGAGTGGCACATGGGGACCCAAGGGTGGCACAAGGGGACCCAAGGGTGGCACAGAGGATCCCAAGGGTGGCACATGGGGACCTAAGGGTGGCACAAGGGGACCCAAGGGTGGCACAGGGGACCCCTCGCTGTCCCTGGGGTGACACGTTGGTGACCCCGGTGCCACCCCCGAGTGACAGAGGGGACAGGGAGGGCTGAGAGCGGCTCTGGAGCATGCAGGGGTTGGGGACAGACGTGGGGACAGCTCAGGGGACACTCACCCGCCCTGGCTCCGCCGTCCGCTCCAGAGCCGCCGCGTCCCCAAGGCGGGGACAGAGGGGACATCCCCGGGGGGGGCACCCGGGGGTCCGGGCACCTCGAGGGGACACCGAGGGACCCCCGAGGGGTTCCTGGGGGGGTCTGGCACCCCTGGGGACATCGGGATCGGGGCTGGGGGACCGGGGAGGTGACAGCCCGGGATTGGGGACAGGGGGAGGTGACACCCCGGGATTGGGGACAAGGGGAGGTGACACCCCCGGGATTGGGGACAGGGGAGGTGACACCCCCGGATCAGATCCAACAGGGATTTGTCCCCCTCTGGGATCAGAGCATCCCCCCCAAATCCCCCCAGGCTGCCCCCAAAATCTCCCCCCTTGGGGAAAGGGGAAGGTGCCCTTGCCAAAGTCTCTGGAAAAAGGGAGAAAAAAGCTTTAACCATCCATGGAGCGAAGGGAGGGCGGCAAAAATAAGGAAAAAAGGGGCAAAAAACAACCCACAACACAAGGGGGAAGCGGCGGCGTTACAAAACGAGCGGCGGGGCCGGAGCCACTCCCGGCCTGGCGAACCCAGGGAGTTTCGGGCTGGGCTGGGGGCGGCTCGCCCTTTGAAATGTTTGTTTTGTCTGTTTCGCTGTTCTGTTGTTTGTTGTTGGTTTCGTTGGTTTCCCCGCGGTTTCTCGGTTTGTTCCTCGCGGTCGGCAGGGGCAGCGGGGCAGGCCCGGGCTATTTCTGCCCGCTGATGGACTGCGCTATGGAGCGCGGCGGGATCATATCCAGCAGGTACTCCCGCTGCCGGTCCGCCAGGCTCGACGCTTTGTGGCCCCCGATGCCGGCGTTCAGGTAGGCGATGTTCACCCCTGGGGACGGCACGGAGCTGCCACAGGGCCCGGGGACCCCACAGGGCCCGGGGACCCCACAGGGCCCGGGGATCCCACAGACCCCATAGATCCTACAGGGCCCAGGGATCCCACAGGGCCCGGGGACCCCACAGACCCCATAGATCCCACAGGGCCCGGGGATCCCACAGGGCCCACAGACCCCATAGATCCTACAGGGCCCGGCGACCCCACAGGGCCCAGGGACCCTACAGACCCCATAGATCCTACAGGGCCCGGCGACCCCACAGGGCCCAGGGACCCCACAGACCCCATAGATCCTACAGGGCCCAGGGATCCCACAGGGCCCGGGGACCCCACAGGGCCCATAGATCCCACAGGGCCCAGGGATCCCACAGAGCCCACGGATCCCACAGAGCCCACGGATCCCACAGTTCCCATGGACCCCACAGACCCCCTGGATCCTGTGGATCACACAGATCCCACAGCCAGCCCAAATCCCCCACAAGGCAGGAAGGGCCAGGACAGGGCAGGCACAGGGTGAGAATTCCCAAATTCTGCCCCGAAACCCAGTGGGCGTGGTCTGAGCTGTCCCACGCTGCTGATCCCACCCCATCAATCCCATCCCACCCATCCCATCCCATCCCATCCCATCCCATCCCATCCCATCCCATCAATCCCATCCCATCCCACCCCACCCATCCCATCAATCCCATCAATCCCATCCCATTGATCCCATCCCACCCCACCCCGTACCTGGCATTCCCAGGAGCCCCCCGGCCACGGAGAGCTGCGGGGCCTGGGCGAAGTTGGAGAGCATGGAGCGGGCGGAGGTGGGGATGCCGCGCTGGAGGCTGCTCTGGGGCTGCGGGGCCTGCGGGACACGGACACGGGGCTGGCATCGTGGGCACGGGGGGAACGGGCGGCCACTGCGCCCATCCCCATGGGCACGTCCTGTCCCATCCCAATGGTCCCATCCCCATAAACCCATCCCATCCCCATGACCATATCATCCATCCCCATATTATCCCACAATCCCATCCTATGATCCCACAATCCCATCCCATCATCCCACCCCATTACCCCATGGTCCCATCCCATTATCCCATTATCCCATGATCCCATAACTCCATGATCCCATTATCCCATCCCACCATCCCACCCCCCATTACCCCATGCCATCCCTGATCCCACAATCCCATCCCACCCCACGATGCCATCCCCTGATCCCACGACCCCACAGCCCCCGTGTCCCCGTTCCCGGTCCCCACCTGCCGGAGCGTGTGGTGCCGCAGGATCCCGTCCTGTTTGCCCACGCTGGGCACGGCGGGCGCGGCCGTGGGGGACAGGGCAGCCTGCTGCTGCACGCTGCTCGATTCCTGCGCAGACAGCAGACGTGGGACACCATGGGAGTGACAGACACCCCTGGGGACAGGGCAGCCTGCTCTGCAGCCGCTGCTCGATCTCCCTGGACAGACAGACAGACAGCATGGAGTAAGACATCTACAGGGACAGGGCACCTGCTTGCAGCCGCTGCTTCGGACAGACAGACAGACATGGGAGTGACAGACATCCCTACAGGGACAGGGCAGCCTGCTGCTGCAGCCGCTGCTCGATCTCCTGCGGACAGACAGACAGACATGGGACAGACAACATGGGAGTGACAGACACCCCCACGGGGACAGGGCAGCCTGCTGCTGCAGCCGCTGCTCCCCCCCCAAAGCGACAGATCATGGGACAGACAGACATGGGAGTGACAGACACCCCTACAGGGACAGGGCAGCCTGCTGCTGCAGCCGCTGCTCGATCTCCTGGGGACAGACAGACAGACAGACACCCATAGGAATGACAGACAGCCATGGGAATGACACCCCTGGGAATGCCAGATATCCCATCCAAATCCCATGGGAATGACACATTTGGGAATGACATCCATGGGAATGCCACCCCATCCAATCTCCACGGGAATGCCATCCCGCTCAATTCTTCAGGAATGCCAACCTGGCTGGGATGGGATGAGTGGGACGGGATCAGTGGGGTGGGATGAATGGGATGGGATCAACGGGATCAGTGGGAGCAACGGGATGAAATCAATGGGATCACTGGGATGGGATCAGTGGGATCGATGGGATGGGATCAATGGATCATGGGTGGGATCATGATCACTGGGATGGATCAATGGGATCATGGGATAACATGGGACATGGTGGATCATGGGACAATGGGTGGATCATGGGATCATGGGATAGGATCAATGGGATCATGGGATGGGTATTGGATCACTGGGATGGGATCAATGGGAACATGGGATGGGATCAATGGGAACAATGGGATGGAATCAATGGGATCAATGGGATGGAATCAATGGGATCAATGGGATAGGATCAATGGGATCACTGGGATGGGATCAATTGGATCACTGGGATGGGATCAATTGGATCACTGGGATGGGATCAATGGGAACAATGGGATGGGATCAATAGGATCACTGGGATGGAATCAATGGGAACAATGGGATGGGATCAATGGGATCAACGGGATGGGATCACTGGGGTGGAATAAATGGACTGGAAGGGGATGGGGACAACGGGATGGAACAGGGTGGTTTGGGGCGGTTTGGGGCGGTTTGGGGCGGTTTGGGATGGGATGAGCCACCGGGAAGGGGCGTTCCCAGCCATGCCCACCTGCTCCTGCTGCAGGGCCTTGACGAAGGCGTTCTTGAGGCGATTCGTGTGCTCGGCCTTGAGCGCCTTCTTCTGGTTGGAGGTCTGGCACTGCTCGCACAGGATCCGCCCGCCCTTCTCCTGCTTCCAGTGCGGCGTGAAGTCCGTGCGGCACTGCGCGCACACGAACGGCTCCACGCGCGGCACCGCCGGCGCGCTCTTCCCTGAAACGCACCCCGACTCAGCGCCCGGCACGACATGACGGTTTGGGGGGGGAAAGATTTAAAATCCTGACTGAGATCGCGAAAAAAAACGGGCGGGAATAGTGAAAGTTTTGGCTGAAATCACGCGAATTGGGTGAAATCCTGAGAATCGGCAAAAAGTCCCGCAAATCGGCCAAAAATCCTGCACCCAGACAGAGCACAACGTTTTGGGGTGAAAGACTGAGAATCTCGACTGAAATCACCAAAAACTGGGCAGGAATATTGAGATTTTTGGCCAAAATACTGAAATTTTTGGCTGAAATCCTGAAAATCGGCCAAAATCCTGAAAATCAGCCAAAATCCTGCGAATCGGCCAAAAATCCTGCACCCAGACAGAACACAATGTTTCGGGCTAAAATCCTGAAAATCCCGACTGAAATCACCAAAAAACTGGGTGGGAATATTGAAATTTTTGGCCGAAATCCCGCGAATCGGGCAAAATCCTGATAATTTCATCTAAAACCCCACAAATTTAATCTGAAATGCTGCAAACCCCTTAAAAACCTTCAAACCCATCCCAAAATTTCAATTTCCTCCCAACCCCCACCACATCTCCTTCTCCAACCCTTCTAACCACCCCCAAGAGCCCTAAACCCCACGATTTCACCCCAAAATGCCCCAAACCTTGGTTTGAACCCCACAATTTCACCCTGAACCGTGGGCTGAACCCCACTATTTCACCCCAAACCTTGATTTGAACCCCACGATTTCACCCCAAACCATGGTTTGAACCCCACAATTCCACCCCAAACCTTGGTTTGAACCCCACAGTTCCACCCCAAACCTTGGTTTGAACCCCACCATCTCACCCCAAACCGTGGGTGGAACCCCACGATCTCACCGCAAACCATGGATCGAACCCCACGATTCCACCCCAAACCTTGGTTTGAACCCCACAATTCCACCCCAAACCTTGGTTTGAACCCCACGATTCCACCCCAAACCTTGGTTTGAACCCCACAATTCCACCCCAAACCGTGGTTTGAACCCCACCATCTCACCCTGAAACGCCCCAACCCGTGGGCCGAACCCCCAGAACCCCCTTTGGCACGTCCCCGGGCACCAAACCTTGGAACCTCTCAATGAGCCGCGCTGAACCACCTCCTCCACCCCAAACCATGTTAGAACTGAACTTCACCGCAAACGTGGGTGGAACTGCGCATCCCGACAGGCCCACAATCACCCCAAAGAAGCCCAACCCACAACGCCAATTGGTTAACCCACCACCAAGCAACTGAAACGCCTGGGGCGACCCGAGAACCCTTGGCACGCCCCGACCCTGGCTGCATGTGCACCACCTCCTCGAGCGTTCATGTAGATGAAGGCGGCGGCGCTGGCAGGACGGGGAGCCCGGCCTCAGCGCCCGTTTGGGGTCAGGTGGGGATGTTGGGGAGAGGGCGTGGGGATTGGGGATCATGGTGGGGATTTGGGGGTCAGGTGCGGGATTTGGGATCATGGTAGGGATTTTGGGTCAGGGTGAGGATTTGGGGTCAGGTGGGGGATTTGGGATCATGGTGGGGATTTCAGATCAGGTAGGGATTTGGGATCCTGGTAGGGATTTGGGATCACGGTGGGGATTTGGGATCGTGGTAGGGATTTGGGGTCATGGTGGGGATTTGGGATCCTGGTGGGGATTTGGGATCATGGTGGGGATTTGGGATCATGGTGGGGATTTGGGGTCAGGGTGAGGATTTGGGGTCAGGTGGGGATTTGGGACCGAGGTTCATGTAGATGGCGGAGGAGGACGAGCGCTGGCACGGCACCGAGGAGCCCGACTGCTGCAGGAGGAGGAGGTTTGGGGTCAGGTGGGGATGCGGGATTGCGGTGGGGATTTGGGATCATGGTGGGGATTTGGGATCAGGTGGGGATTTGGGATCAGGTAGGGATTTGGGATCCTGGTAGGAATTTGGGATCAGGTGGGGATTTGGGATCAGGGCAGGAATTTGGGATCATCAGTGGTAGGAATTTGGGATCATGGTAGGGATTTGGGATACAGTGGGGATTTGGGATTGGGAGCAGGAATTTGGGATCAGGGTAGGATTTGGGATACAGTGGGGATTTGGGATCATGGTAGGGAATTTGGGGATCAGGGGGGGATTTGGGATCATGGTGGGATTTTGGGATCAGGGGGGGATTTGATCATGGTGGGGATTTGGGATCTGGGGGATTTGGGATCATGGTGGGGATTGGGCAGTGAATTTGGGGATCAGGTGGGGATTTGGGGCGAGGTTCCTGTGGATCAGAGGAGGAATTTGGGACAGGGCCACTGCTGCGAGAGGAGGTTTGGGATCAGGTGGGGAGCGGGATTGTGGGGATTTGGGATCAGGTGGGGATTCAGGATCAGGTAGGGATTTGGGATCCTGGTAGGAATTTGGGATCAGGTGGGGATTTGGGATCAGGGCAGGAATTTGGGATCAGGGAGGAATTTGGGATCAGGTGGGGATTTGGGATCAGGGCAGGATTTGGGATCAGGAGGCGGATTTGGGATCAGGACGCGGATTTGGGATCAGGGCAGGAATTTGGGATCAGGGTGCGGATTTGGGATCAGGGCGGGATTTGGGATCGGAGCAGGAATTTGGGATCAGGGCAGGATTTGGGATCAGGACGCGGATTTGGGATCATGGTAGGGAATTTGAGATCAGGGCAGGATTTGGGATCAGGGCGGGATTTGGGATGGCCGGGAGTGCCAGGCTCACAGAGCCCCGGAGCAGCAGGAGCTGCCGGGGGGACACCAGGGCTGGGGAGCCCCGGGAATTGCACAGCCAGTGCGGCCTTGGGGTGGGGGTCGTGCAAACCGGCCCAGACCAGTGCAAACCAGTGCAAACCGGCCCAAACCACCCCAAACCAGTGCAAACCGGCCCGCAAACCGGCCCAAACCAGTGCAAATCAGCGCAAACCAGCGCAAACCGGACCGCGCAAACCAGTGCAAACCGGCCCAAACCACCGCAAACCAGTGCAAACCGGCCCAAACCACCCCAAACCAGTGCAAACCGGCCCAAACCAGTGCAAACCGGCCCAAACCAGTGCAAATCACCCCAAACCAGTGCAAACCGGCCCAGACCAGTGCAAACCAGTGCAAACCGGCCCAAACCACCCCAAACCAGTGCAAACCGGCCCAAACCACTGCAAACCGGCCCAAACCAGTGCAAATCACCCCAAACCAGTGCAAACCGGCCCAAACCGGCCCAAACCGGTGCAAATCACCCCAAACCAGTGCAAACCGGCCCAAACCAGTGCAAACTGGTACAAACCAGTGCAAACCAGCCCAAACCAGTGCAAACTGGTACAAACCAGTGCCCAAACCAGTGCTTGACCAGCCCCAACAGGCCCGAACCACTGCCCAAACCGGTACAAACTGGTAAAAACCGAGTGCAAACCGGTACCAAGCAGTGCCCAGGCAGCCCAAGGCAGTGAAAACCACCCCAAACCAGTGCCCAACCACCCCAAACCAGTACCCAACCAACCCAAACCAGTGCCAAAACCAACCCAAACCAGTGAAAACCAGCCCAAACCAGAGTCCAGGCACTACAAACCAGTGCAAACCAGTACCAAGCAGTGCCCAGGCAGCCCAAACCAATGAAAACCACCCCAAACCAGTGCCCCACCAGCCCAAACCAGTGCCCCACCAGCCCAAACCAGTGCAAACCAACCCAAACCAACCCCAACCAGTGCAAACCAACCCAAACCAACCCAAACCAGTGCAAACCAGCCCCAACCAGTGCAAACCAACCCAAACCAATCCAAACCAGGTCAAACCAGTCCAAATCAGTGCCCAAACCAGGGCCCAAACCAACCCAAACCAGTGCAAACCAGCCCAAACCAGTGCAAAGCCCAAGTAAAGCACCCCAAAAGTAACAGCCCAAACCAACCAAACCAGTCAAACCACCAAATCCAAACAACCCAAACCAGCCCCAACCAGTGCAAACCAACCCAAACCAACCCAAAGCAGTGCAAACCAGCCCAAACCAACCCAAACCAGTGCAAACCAGCCCAAATCAGTGCAAACCAACCCAAACCAGCCCCAACCAGTGCAAACCAACCCAAACCAACCCAAACCAGTGCAAACCAGCCCCAAGCAGTGTCCCACCGGCTGGTAGTTGATGGCAGGGCTCATGCCGGGCGTGGAGCTGCGGACCAGGCCGGGTTTCTGGGGCCCGCGCTGGCCCTGGAGCTGGGCGGGGCTGGGGGCGATGACGCGCTGGGACATCAGCATGTGGGGCAGGGCTGAGCTGGCGGCCGAGCGGATCACGCTGTGGCCCTGCGGGGAGCCCACGCGGGATCGGGGATCAGACCCCAGGAACCCGCTCAGGAGAAGCACGGGAACCCCCCCAGAGCTCAGGAACGAAACCGCAGAACAATGATGGGAACTTGGAGCACTGATTCTGTGACACGCTGAATTCCTGCTTATCCACAACCCCAGTTAATGCCCCAAATCCCTCGTTTTTCCCCAAATTCTCCTGGATTTTTTCCCCCACCCCCAGCCGGCAGATCCCCATTTCCTGCCAAATCCCTCACTTTTTCCCAAATTCTCCTGGATTTTGGCACAAGATGTGCCTCTCCCCAGCTCAAGCTGGCACATCCCCATTTCCCATGGGAGGCCCCAAATCCCTCACTTTTCCCCAAATTCTCCTGGATTTTACAAGATTGTGGCCCTCTCCCCAGCTCAAGCTGGCACATCCCCATTTCCCATGGGAGGCCCCAAATCCCTCTTTTCCCCTAATTCTCCTGGATTTTTGAGGATTGTGGCCCTTGCCCCCAGCTCAAGCTGGCACATCCCCAATTCCCGTGGGAGGCCCCAAATCCCTCACTTTTTCCCCAAATTCTCCTGGATTTTTGAGGATTGTGGCCCTTGCCCCCAGCTCAAGCTGGCACATCCCTAATTCCCGTGAGGCTGGAATTGCTCCATGGTCAAGGAGAGCAGCAGAAATCCATGGAGCAAACATGCAGGGAGGCTGCAGGCCTTGGAGAATTCCCACCATCCTCATCCCGCTCCAGCTGGGACATCAGACACTCAGAGGATCATGGAATATCCATCTCCACAAGCATCACTGACTCCTAATTCCTGACAAACCCAAATCCAACCCCAAGCACCAGGAATTGAAGGAGAAAACCCTTCCAGCTGTGTGTGCATCCATTAAAATCAGCATTTTCCAGAAAAAAACGGGAATTCTCACCTGTAATGTCCTTAAATTCTGCGGCTCCACGCCCTGAGCTCCGGGCCGGGAGGGGATCTTGGACAGGCCCTGCTGTCCCACGTGGGCAGGGGACGGCTGCACGATGGACGCGGCGTTCTGGACAACGGGGGTCTGGGGGGGCACCAAGGGCAGGATTTGTGTCCCCAGGAGGGGATTTAGGGAATCCCACAGGTGGAGCGGGGGCCGTGTGTGCGCCCCTTGCTGTTGTCCCACCCAACCCCGCCCCTCACCTTCTGCACCACGTTTTCCTTCTGGAGCTGGCTCTGCCGCAGCTTCTTGAGGAGCACCAGCCGGGCCTCCTCCAGCCGCAGCTCGTCCCGGAGCTGCTTGATCAGCTGCTGCCTCTCCTCCAGGCTCTTCCCCTGGAAAACCCCAGAAACCGAGCGGGACGTGAGCAAGGGAGGGGGGGAAAGCTGAATCCAGGTGGGAATTTGGACCACGGGTGCGAGAACAGGGGGGCTGCACCTGGAACTGGCTGAGAAATGCCCCAAATGCTTCATCCCTCCCCAAATCCTTCATCCCCAATGCCCCAAATGCTTCATCCCTCCCCAAATCCTTCATCCCCAATGCCTCAAATGCTTCATCCTTCCTCAATGCCCCAAACACTTCATCCCTCCCCAAATGCTTCATCCCCAATGCCCCAAACGCTTCATCCCTCCCCAAATGCTTCATCCCTCCCCAAATGCTTCATCCCTCCCCAAATCCTTCATCCCTCCCCAAATCCTTCATCCCTCCTCAACACCCCAAACGCTTCGTCCCTCCCCAACTCCCCAAATCCTTCATCCCTCCCCAACTCCCCAAATCCTTCATCCCTCCCCAAATCCTTCATCCCTCCCCAAATGCTTCATCCCCAATGCCCCAAATGCTTCATCCACCCCAATGCCCCAAATGCTTTGTCCCTCCCCAACTCCCCAAATCCTTCATCCCTCCCCAAATGCTTCATCCCTCCCCAAATGCTTCATCCCTCCTCAATGCCCCAAATGCTTCATCCCTCCCCAAATGCTTCATCCTCCCCCAGTGCCCCAAATCCTTCATCCCTCCCCAAACGCTTCATCCCCCCCATCCTGTGCCTTTCCCGGGATGGAATTCCCGCTCCCTCACCTTGAACATCTCCAGGTTGGCCGCCTTGAGCCGCTCCTCCATGCGGGAGCTGGAGCGGGGGCTGGAGGCCTCGTTGTCCGACAGGACGATGATGTCCGGGGACGGGGTCAACCTGCCCCGGTCCTGGTCACTGCAGGGGGAAAGGAGCCCCACTGAGGCAGGGATTTGGGATTTTGGGAGCCCCACTGAGGCAGGGATTTGGGATTTGGGGAGCCCCACTGAGGCAGGAATTTGGGATTTTGGGAGCCCCACTGAGGCAGGGATTTGGGATTTTGGGAGCCCCACTGAGGCAGGGATTTGGGGAGCCCCACTGAGGCAGGAATTTGGGATTTGGGGAGCCCCACTGAGGCAGGGATTTGGGATTTTGGGAGCCCCAGTGAGGCAGGGATTTGGGATTTTGGGAGCAGGATCCCCCTCAGTCCAGCACGGATCCAGAGCGGCGCCCATGGACACCAGGAGGGAAGGACTCCCTCAAATGCATTCCCTGAGCCCCCAGGTCCCTCTCCAGGGCTGCAAATCCCACCTGGGAGTGAGGTGGGAGCCAGGAGCGTGTCCTGGTGCTGGGATGGGAGGGAATGGCAGGGATACTCCAGCCTGGAATTGCTCGTCCTCACTGCGGTGGAGAAGGGGCTGAATTCCCTGCCATCATTAACAGCACCACTCCAAGCCTATCCCAACCCAAATCTATTGGAAAAGCTCATTCCATAAAGGAAAACCCGCATGAATATCCAACTGATCCATGATGGGATTGGGAAACCAAAGGAGCAGCAGGGAAAAGAAATAAACCAAAAATCAGTGGTGGAGTCCGGCAGGATCCAGGCAGGATCATCCCGGCAAGGAGAGTCCAAGAAAAGCTCTTTGAGAGCCTGGATTCCATTCCTGCTGCTGGAGAGCCTTGGAAAACCGTGGGATAATCCAGTGTGGGGGTAATTCCAGCTCCCTGGGACGTCCCTGCAGTGAGGGGACACCGTGGGATATCTCATCCCAAACTCTGAGCTCTGAACGCCCAGGAGGGACCCCAGAGGCAAATCCCAGCTCCCAGGTTTGGCTGCTCCGAGGCTGGGGAGACGCTCAGAGCTGGGATTGCCTCCCAAACGTTCCAGCTGTTTTTGTGGATATTCCAAAGCACCAGGGCACGGAGCTGTCCCTGCTCCAGCAGAGAAATTCCAGAGCATCCCGAGGAGAAGGAGGCAGAGGGAGCCCGTCCAGGCAAAGCAGGCTGAGTGCCAGGGGTTCCAGACTGGGCTGGCGCATCTGGGAGGGATTTTCCTGCATCAGTCCTGCAGCTCCTGGGGATCATTTTCCAGGAGCATCCCAATAAATCCAGGCTGGATTACTGACAATCCACCAGGGGAACAAGGCAGAGCCAGAGTCCAAATCCGAGAGGGAAAGTGGATCCATCCATGAGGAATCGCCAATTGCTGGATTTCCTTTGTTCAGGGAAGAGCAGAATTCCAACAGAATCACCGGAGGAGGAGCCAGGGCGAGGGAGGCAGGCAGAGGTGGAGCACATCCCCAAGGAAAATCCAGGAAAATGAGACATTCCCAGTGTCACTTCTCAACTCAGAGTGGAGTATTCCCAGCTCCTTCCAGGGCTGATTTCCTGATCCAAGTGTCCGTGTGCGATGCTGGTGTCCCACTGGGACCGCTCACATTACACAATATCCCGGGAATTCCGCTGAGGATGCAGCTCCACGCTCAGAGCAGGACCCTCCAGGGACACCTCCCACCATCCCAGGCTGCTCCAGGCCTCGTCCAGCCTGGCCTCAGACACTTCCAGGGATGAGAAATTCACAAATCTCCGGACAACCTGCGCCACCTTCACATCCCACCTGCCCTCTGTCCACGGGAAGCCATTCCCTCTCACCCCACCATTCCCAAGTCCCTCCCCAGCTCTCGGTGTCACCAGAACAGGCTCTCCAGGACCCCCCAAATCCCATGTCACTCCCAACCCAGCTCCTCCCACCCCGGAATTCCCAGCGCCCACCTCCTCCTGGCGCTCATGTCCACGGGCTCGTCGTTGATGTTCTCCTTGCCCGGCCGGGCCGCGCTCCGCCCGTCCCCGTGGGGCCTCAGGCTCCCGTTGAGCTTCTCCTCGTAGCCCTTGATCCCGTCCGGCTTCACCGGGAGCTCGTGGGGCACCTCCAGCCCCGCCAGGTCCTTGCGCTTGAGCAGCGCCAGCATCTTCAGCCTCTCCATGGCCTCGTGTCCCTCCATCTTCAGCCTCTTGGCCAGGACGTCCTCGCGCTCCTCCGCCGGCTCCAGGCTCCGCTTGAGCAGGTTCAGGCGCAGCGCGTCCTCCGTCATGCGGTCCATCCTGAGGGACAGGCACAGGTCAGTGACAGGGACCCCCGTGAACCCCCCCAGGATCCCCCCTGAGGTCAGCCTGGCTCCTCAGAGAGCTCTGATCTCCTCATGGAGCTCCGACCCCTTGGAGAGCTCTGATCTCCTCATGGAGCTCCAATCTCACAGAGCTCCAACCCCTTGGAGAGCTCTGATCTCCTCATGGAGCTCCGACCCCTTGGAGAGCTCTGATCTCCTCATGGAGCTCCAATCTCACAGAGCTCCAACCTCTTGGAGAGCTCTGATCTCCTCATGGAGCTCCAACCCCTTGGAGAGCTCTGATCCCCTCATGGAGCTCCGACCCCTTGGAGAGCTCTGATCTCCTCATGGAGCTCCAATGCCTCGGAGAGCTCCAATCTAACAGAGCTCCAACCTCTTGAAGAGCTCCAATCTCCTCACAGAGCTCTGACCTCATGGAGACCTCTGACCTCCTCACAGAGCTCCGACCCCTGGAGAGCTCCAATCTCACAGAGCTCTCATCTCCTCATGGAGCTCCAACCCCTTGGAGAGCTCCAATCTCGCAGAGCTCCAATCCCACAGAGCTCTGACCCCTTGGAGAGCTCCAATCTCCTCACAGAGCTCCGACCTCCGGGACAGCACCAATCCCACAGAGCTCCAAAGCCTTGGAGAGCTCCAATCCCACAGAGCTCCAATCTCCTCACAGAGCTCTGACCTCCTGGAGACCTTTGATCTCCCCAGAGAGCTCCGACCCCTTGGAGAGCTCCGATTTCCTCATGGAGCTCCAACCTCCCCAGCCCCCATCCAGGTCAGGAGCTTCCCCCTCTGAAAGGCCCTGAAGTCCCCGAGAACGGCAGCACCATCCCTCCTTTGGGATTAAACCCCACGGATGTGGCTCAGCAAGGAAGGGGAGCGGGGATGAACCCCCTGGAACGTCAGGAAATCCCCACCGTGCGCTTCTCCAGGCAGGAATGCTTGGCAGCTCCGGGATGGAGGCTCGGGCAGGTCCATCCCCGCCCTCCCACCTCTCCAGGTGCAGAAATGCCCTCTGGAAAACAGGCAGGAGCCCATCCCAACCCCATCCCAATCCCGCTCCCAGGCTGATAAGGAACCAGCTCCGACAACAAAGAGCCAGGGGAGCTCCACCTGCAAACCAGCTGGGCGAGGCCTTTCCCTGAGGAGCAGGGCTGGGGACCAGGACAAACACCTGGGGAATCAGGACAAACACCTGGGGAATCGCTGGGAATTCCACGTGGCTGGCTCGGGAACACGGGAATTCCTTGCTCTGCAGGGAACACAAAGTGTCCTGTGGAGCACCTGGAGCTGCTCCACACCTGCCAGGACCCGGCTCCGAGTCATTCCCGGGACAAACCCTCCCAGCTCCTGCCAGGAGGAGGCTCTGGCTCGGGTACAAATCCCTGGAACGACGCATCCGCACATCGGCACACGAGTTCAGTCCCACTGGAGACAGCAGGAGCAGGGGAGGGCAGCAGGAAAACCCACGGGAATCCCAAATATGACCCGAAAGAAACGCCGGACGGAGCCTCTGAGGAGCACCGAGGGCTCTTCCCTACCTGCTGATCCCGTCGCTCCGCACGTCTCCCAAATTTAGCCCGGCAAGCCGGGACAGGCCACGGGAGCTGCTCCCGCCCCCGTCCCGCAGCAGTGACCCCGGGGGGAGCGGGGATGTTCCAGACACCCCGGGAGCGCTCGGAGCCGCGCCCAGCGCTGCGGCTGGAGCCGCTGGGAGCGCGCCAGGAACGGGCCCGGCGCTGCTCCCGGCCAGGAGACAGCAGCAGCAGCACGAGGGAGAGGTCCACAGGAGCAACGTCCCACGGGATAGGAGCTGCCCACGGATAGCTGAAGTGAGCACAGAGATGGGATCCAGCAGGATCTCCTGCACCAACGTCCTGCTCGGCCTCTCCAGGATCCTGCAGGAATTCCAGAGATCCCTCCAGTCCCTGCTCCATCACCAAGGTGGTCTCCCAATGCCCTCCCCTCTGGCAAAATCCAAACAAATCCAAAGTGCTGTTACCAGGAATGGGGCCCACCGCTATTTAATCCGCTCCAGAGGTTCTCCAGGCTCAGCCTGATCCAATAAAAATGAAATTAGGCTTCAGATTCGGTATTGAATGGGGCCCTGTGGCTGGAGGGGGAAGGGGAGGATCCACTGGGAATTTCCAGAGCGCTGGGAAAGCCAGGGAAGAGCTCCTGACTCCATGCAGAAATCCACAGCACAGAGCAGGAAGGATTCCAACGCCGGGAATTGTCTGGAGGTCGGACAGGCTCCGGGAGGCTCCGCGCTGGCCCCGCTCCGGTCTCGGCACATCCCAAACCGGATCATCCGGCCCCGCCGGCCTCGGGCACAGCCCCGGGCGACCGGCACATCCCAGGGAACAGCCTCTCCCTTCAGCTTCCACCTAAAAAAATCCTCCTCGCTGCAACCAGATTCCCAAACGGCGGCAAAACTCACGGAAAGCAGTAGCTAAATCCACGGCGCGCCTCCGGTTACCCCCGAGAGCCGAGATCCCAGAGGCTGCAGGAGCAGGATGAGCAGGGTGGGCTGGACCCACCTGGGGAGGCTTTCCAGGAATGCCAGGGTGCTGGACACGTCCTGCTGGCGATTCCCAGCTCTCCGCGGGGACGCTGCTGCCGTCCCTGCTGCTCGGCACGTTCCTCCTGCTCCACGGGGCCCGGCAGGACGGGTTTGGTGCAGACAAAACAAAGCAGCACCCCCTTTTCCCATGGAGATTGGATGTGGTGGCCACAGGGGAAAATATCCAACAACAACAACAACAACAAAAAAATCCTCAGCGGGAGGATTTGAAAAGCTGGAACGAGCGAGTTGGGCCAAAAGAAGGAATATTCCAGGAAGAAGCGGGAATATCCAGGGAGAGATGAAAATATCCTGGGATTTACCCGATGGAATCCAGAACCAAGACTTGGCAGCGCCAGGAGTTAATTCCAGAGTTTATCCAGGGAGGTCCCAGCTCCTTCCCAGCCTCCTCGGAGGGTTTTCCGTTGGGTCAATCCCCATGTTGGTCTTCCAGCCCCAATTTCCAGCCTCGGACCCTCCGGAGCTCATGGAGGGGTTGTAATTCCTGATCCAGCATCAGGAATGGTCCCTGATCTGCCAGCAACAATCCTTGATCCCCCAGGAATGGTCCCTGATCTGCCAGGAACAATCCTTGATCCACCAGGAATGGTCCCTGATCCACCAGGAGTGATCCCTGATCCCCCATGAGGGATCCTTGATCCACCAGGAGTGATCCCTGATCCACCAGGAACGATCCTTGATCCATGAGGAGTGATCCCTGATCCGCCATGAGGGATCCCTGATCCCCCAGGAGTGATCCCTGATCTGCCAGGAACGATCCTTGATCCACCAGGAGTGATCCCTGATCCACCAGGAATGGTCCCTGATCCACCAGGAACGATCCCTGATCCGCCACGAGGGATCCCTGATCCGCCACGAGGGATCCCTGATCCACCACGAGGGATCCCTGATCCACCAGGAGTGATCCCTGATCCCCCATGAGGGACCCACGCGCCCCCAGGTCTCCCCAGTTTCCCAACCCCTTTCCACCAGTGCCAGAATTCCGTTGAGCGGAGCTGCTGACAGCCCGAGGTGGGAAACCAAGGATGGGAAATGAGGGATAAACCAGCCCAGCACCTGCTCTGCTCCTTGGGGAGCTCGGGTACTCCCAGGCTGAGGCAGCCTCGGGGACCCAGAGCTTCCATTTGGGGCTGGGATGCCAGAATTAATCCCAGGAGAGGCGCAGGATCCAAACCCATCCCCAGAGCCAAGGTGCTCCAGCGCCATCCTGGTCACTCCAAACCCAGACACCACTCAGATATGAGACTGATGGAATAAAACCTGTCCAAATCCCATTAAAGTCCAATTTTTGGATCAGGGATTGGTGAGATCCAACTCCTGCAGCTCACCTGGGCACGCTCCCACTGCCTGAACCCCCCAAATCCCGGGATCTGGAGTCAATCCCGTGGGAAATCCGCAGGGCTGGCTGCTCCTCCGGAGCCATCCGGCCACAATCCTGCTCCGGGGGCTTCCCGGGGCCCGGCACGAGGCGGCTCCGGTTCCATCTGGGCTCGGCACATCCCGACGTCGGCGTAAAAACAAAAAAAAAAAAAAAACAACAAAAAAAAAAACCCCCCGTTCCGGCACGGAACACAAAATGGCTGGCTCCCAGGGCCAGCATTCCCAAGGAACGCCAGGAAAAGGATAATCACCTAAAAAGGTAATTAGGATTTAACGGCTCGGCGGCCGGGAGCGGGATCCGGGAAGGGGAAAAGGCTCCTCCACGGCTGAACAAAACCCGTGTGCTGCTCCGGGAATTCCGAGGCAGGTACGGGAGGATGAGGGCGGCTCACGGAGGGTTTCTCCGGAGCAGGAGGAGCACCGGGATTAAAGCAACAGCAGAGAAGCCCCAAGAACGACGCCGGAGCCGTCCCAGAAGGGACACGGCTGCTCCCGGGAGGGAATGGGAATGGGAGGAAAGATTTGGGAAGGGATGGGATGGGAGCGGGCAGCGGGATGTGGCAGAGTGGGAATTCCTACGGAGCAAACTGCTCCGGGAGTTCTGCTGCTCCTGTTCCTGGATCCCAGCACGGGGACACCGGTCCCTGCCCCGACACACCGGTGCCAGACCCTGGATCCCCCTGATTCTGGATCTGACAGACCCTGGATCTCTCAGATTCCACATCTCCCAGACTCTGGATCTCTCGGATTCCAGATCTCTCAGACCCAGGATCCCTGATTCCAGATCTCCCAGACCGTGGATCCCCCCCAATTCCAGATCTCTCAGACCCTGGATCTCTCGGATTCCACATCTCCCAGACCCTGAATCCCCTCAATTCAGGATCTCTCAGACCCTGGATCTCTTGGATTCCAGATCTCCCATATTCTGGATCTCCCAGACCCTGGATCCCCCCAATTCCAGATCTCCCAGACCCTGAATCCTCTCAATTCAGATCTCCCAGACCCGGGATCTCTTGAATTCTGGGTCTCCCAGACCCGGGATCTCTCAGACCCTGGATTTCTCGGATTCTGGATCTCCCAGACCCGGGATCTCCTGGGTTCCACACCTCCCAAACCCTGGATCTTTTGGATTCTGGATCTCCTGGATTCCACACCTCCCAGACCCTGGATCTTTTGGATTCTGGATCTCCCGGGTTCCGGATCTCCCAGACCCCGGATCCCCCTGAATTCCAGATCAGCACCCCCAGCTTGGGATGTCCTCAGATTCTGCAGCTCCGGGTCAAGTACAAAACCAACAATGGGAAGGAGGAAAAGCAGGAAAGGAGGAGAATCCTCCCTCCCCAAAAGTGCTTCCCTTCCCTCCTAACTTTGTGTTCTTGTCCAGCTCCACTTCTCAGGATCAGGGGCTGGGTCCAGCACCACAGGCCTCACCCCTCATCCCACCCCAGGATTTTTGGGATGTGGGAGGAGAGCAGGAGCCCCAGAAACTCCTTTATGCCCTGAAATGGGGGGGCGGGGGGGAAAGACCCAAAAACTCCACGAAGTCTTAAAGCAAGCTAAAAATTCCATGGCATCTGGCTGGGACGGGCCCGCTTTGGGAAAAGCCAGCTAGGAAAAGAAAACCCAATAAAAAGTGATGGGATGGAAGGCGGGGCCCCCTCCCCATCCGGGATGACGCAGACTTCCCAGGCTCCCTTATATAACGCTTCCCCATTTCCTCGACTGCGGGCGCTGCCTTTGTGCGGCTCGGCGGGGCCATCGATCACCAATGAGCGAGCCAATCAATCGTTAAATCAATCGGCCCAGGCGAGGGGAGGGGCTGACACGGACACAGGCATTGTTAGCGCCGGTATTTCTGTCACCCCCCTGTCCAGCCGGCGGCGGGGAGGGTGGGATTGGAGAATTCCAGGGAATAGCGATGGTGGGGAATGGGGGGGAGGGAAAAGAGAAGGGAATCACGGATCCGCTCCCACAGCAAGCCCAGCACCGGCGCTCCTTTTCTCCCTCTCCAGACACAAAATAAAACCTCAATAAAAACCCAAAAAAAAAAAAAAAAAGCAGAAAAGCAGCTTCAGGAACCCTTTTGTGCGGTGCGAATTGCCCGGCGTGGTCGGTGTGACGGATACTTACAGGTCCAATATTCCCGCTGCTGCCTCGAGTTGCCGAGAAAGCGAGGGAGGAGCGGAGCGGGAAGGGGCAGGAGGCGGCCGGGGCCGGGCAGGGCCCCGCGCTCCATCGCCCGCGGAGCCGCAGCCGCAGCCGGAGCCGGAGCCGCGCTCCGAGCGGGCCCTTCCCTGCCAATCATGCGCGTTCTGTTTTATTAAACAAAAGAAAAGGGGGGATGCTGACTTTTTTTCCCATGATGCCTCGCGGGGCAGGGAAAAAAGAGAAGGGAGAGAAAAAAAAAAAAAAAAAAAGGGAATTAAAAAAAAAATTGAATGAAAAAAAAAAAAAAAAAAAAAATTCCGGTCGTGACCGGTTTGGCGCTTCCCGACATGGAATTGGCTCCGTTTTTTTTTTTGGAGAGGGGGTTTAATTTTTCCTGGGATTTCGGTGCTGGCGCTGCCGCCCCCTCCCCGCTCCCCCTCCCCCCGCTCCTGGCCCCCCGCCAAACTTTGTCTTCATTCATGGAAGCTCCTTCCCTCCCCTGGAATTTTAACCGTTTCCCTCCCAAAAAGGAGCCTCGGCGCCGCCGGGAGCCGCCCCTCCCGCTGCCAAAAATCCGCGGGCCGAGGTCGGAGCAGCCTCGGGATCGCCGAGCCCAGGGCGGGGAGAGGGTCCCGAGGGGTCCGGGAATGAGCCCAGGGATCCGGGAATGTGCCCAGGGATCCGGAATGAGCCCAGGGAATGTGCCCAGGGATCCCGGGAATGAGCTCAGGGAATGAGCCCAGGGATCCCAGGGAATGTGCCCAGGGATCCGGGAATGTGCCCAGGGATCCCAGGGAATGAGCCCAGGGATCCGGGAATGAGCTCAGGATTGTGCCCAGGGATCCCAGGGAATGAGCCCAGGGATCCGGGAATGAGCCCAGGGAATGAGCCCAGGGATCCCAGGGAATGAGCCCAGGGAATGTGCCCAGGGATCCAGGGAATGTGCCCAGGGAGATGTGGATGAAGATGCCAGAGGAGATGCCAAGGAACACGCCAGGAAGACCCCGAGGGATGTCAATGAAGACGCCAAAATCCCAAAACGGACCCCAAGGGAAGGAGGAGCTGCTGAGGAACAGGAGGAAAACGGCAAAGGGTCCCAGCAAAGATCCCTGAGGATTCCCTGGGAAGATTCCCTGAGGATGCCAAGGAATGCTGAGGAACCCCGGGTCAGGAGATGCCACCTGTGGGGTTGGCCCTGCAGAAGGAGCATCCAGAGGGATTTTGGCTGTCCCAAACCTCCTGATCCAGCTGAGCCCAATTCCAGAGGAGCCCAAATCCCACTCTGGATCCCCAGGGCTGAGGGTGCCCCAGCAGGAAGGGGATGGGGACAAATTTGGGGCCTTATTAAGGAATTAACGAGCATTCAGTACATGGAGAACCCAGGGATGGAGAACCCAGGGAATGGAGAACCCAGGGAATGGAGAACCCAGGGAATGGAGAACCCAGGGAATGGAGAACCCAGGGATGGAGAATCCCAGGGAATGGAGAATCCCAGGGATGGAGAACCCAGGGATGGAGAACCCAGGGATGGAGAATCCCAGGGAATGGAGAATCCCAGGAATGGAGCAAGGAATGGAAAAGAGCAGGAGATGGAGAATCCCAGGGATGGAGAACCCAGGAGATGGAGAATCCCAGGGAATGGAGAATCCCAGGGATGGAGAATCCCAGGGAATGGAGAATCCCAGGGATAGAGAACCCAGGGATGGAGAACCCAATGGAATGGAGAACCCAGGGATGGAGAACCCAGGAATGGAGAATCCCAGGGAATGGAGAACCCAGGAATCCCAGGGAATGGAGAATCCCAGGGATGGAGAATCCCGGATGGAGAACCCAAGGGAATGGAGAATCCCAGGGAATGGAAAACACAGTTTCACACCAAAACATGGGAGTTTAAAACACAGTTTCACACCAAAACACGGGAGACTGAGACTGGATATTTGGGATTGCTTAGCCAAAGGAATATCCTTATCCTCATTGCAGCCCTCCCTGCGAGGGCGGTGAGGCCCTGGCACCGATTATCCCGGGAATCTGGGGCTGCCCCATCCCTGGAAGTGCTCAAGGCCAGGCTGGACGGGGCTTGGAGCAGATGGGAGGCGTCAGATTCCCCCAAAACACCCCGAAAATCCCATAAATCCCCAACATGCAGGGCTTTGTTCCACCCCTGAGGTGTGGGAGTCTGGGAACTCCGGAGCGCCGGAACCCCCAGTTTGCCTTTATTGGATAAAATGGAACAATTTGGTTTCCAAAGGGGGAAAGGATTAATTAGCTTTAATTGCACGCTCGTTTCCATGGATTTATCAGCTAATGAGGGGGTGGGATGGGCCCGGGGATGATTTATGCCAGGCTGTGTCCATGGAAAACGCAGAGGGCACAGGAGAGCAGCACATTCCTTTATTTCTCCATTCCCTGGTTTTTCAGGAGCTGTTTCCATCCTCCCCCTCCTCCTCGGGCCCTTCCACCCCTGTTTTTGCTGGGTGGGGATTTGGGAAGGGGTGAAATGCCTCCCATCCCACTGCTCCGACCTTCCCAAGGGATCCTCCCAGCCAGGGTGGGCAAAGGAAGCACCAAAACATCATTTAATTGGATGTGGGGGTCTCTCCCTGTGGATCCATCCCCTGGGAGCTTCTGTTTCCTGAAAAGCTCTTTGAGGAAGTCTGACCAGAGCTCCTTTTATCCCAAATCCAAAAAATCCCTGGATCTTCCTCCCCACTGGCGCATCTCCCCCAAAACAGAGAATTCCTGGATCCAATTCCCTCCTCCTAAACCGACAGGATCTGTGATCCTCATCCGGCCTCAGGCCAACGCTGTGTGCTCAGGAAGAGATGCTGGGAGAACTGGAGGATGATAAAGCAGGGAAAGGATGATTTTTCCCCGATTTTGCCATCCAGTGGGAATCCCGATCTCCAGGGAAGGCCTCGCTCAAGGAGGTTCCACCACAAACTCAACACAACCAAAGGATGGCCGGGATACGACCACGGGAATGTGGGAATCCATGATCCCATTCCTATGGATTCATCCCAACCCCTCCAGAACACATCCTTGGCCTGATGGAATTCAGGATTCCCATCCCAAAGGACAGCAGAGCCATCCCCACCCACATCCAGCAGCTCCAACTTCCCAGTCCAGCACTTCCAGGTAAAACCAGAAAATTTTGGGTTCTGGGATTTCCTGAACCTTCTGTTGAGGCCATTCCTTGGAAAAGCAGGAATCCATGATCCCATTCCTATGTCCCCTTTTGCCTGATGGGAATTCAGGATCCCCACCCACATCCAGCAGCTCCAATTTCCCAGTCCAGCAATTCCAGGTAAAACCAGAAAATTTTGGGTTCTGGGATTTCCTCAACCTCCTGTTCAGGTCATTCCTTATGGATTCATCCCAACCCCAGTTGGATTAACCCTTTCAGAACGGGTCCTTTGTCTGCTGGGAATTCAGGATTCCCATCCCAATGCACACCAGAGCCATCCCCACACACATCCAGCAGCTCCAACTTCCCAGTCCAGCACTTCCAGGTAAAACCAGAAAATTTTGGGTTCTGGGATTTCCTCAACCTCCTGTTCAGGTCATTCCTTATGGATTCATCCCAACCCCAGCTGGATTCATCCCTCCAGAACGTTTCCTTGGCTTGATGGAATTTCAGGATTCCCATCCCAATGGACACCAGAGCCATCCCCACCCACACCCAGCAGCTCCAACTTCCCAGTCCAGCACTTCCAGTTAAAACCGGCAAATTTTGGGTTCTGGGATTCCCTGAACCTTCCACTGAGGCCATTCCTTGGAAAAGCAGGAATCCATGATCCCATCCCTATGTCCCCTTTTGCCTGATGGGAATTCAGGATCCCCACCCACATCCAGCAGCTCCAATTTCCCAGTCCAGCAATTCCAGGTAAAACCAGAAAATTTTGGGTTCTGGGATTTCCTCAACCTCCTGTTCAGGTCATTCCTTATGGATTCATCCCAACCCCAGTGGGATTAACCCTTTCAGAACGGGTCCTTTGTCTGCTGGGAATTCAGGATTCCCATCCCAATGCACACCAGAGCCATCCCCACACACATCCAGCAGCTCCAACTTCCCAGTCCAGCAATTCCAGATAAAACCAGAAAATTTTGGGTTCTGGGATTTCCTCAACCTCCTGTTCAGGTCATTCCTTATGGATTCATCCCAACCCCAGCTGGATTCATCCCTCCAGAACGTTTCCTTGGCTTGATGGAATTTCAGGATTCCCATCCCAATGCACACCAGAGCCATCCCCACCCACACCCAGCAGCTCCAACTTCCCAGTCCAGCACTTCCAGGTAAAACCGGCAAATTTTGGGTTCTGGGATTCCCTGAACCTTCCACTGAGGCCATTCCACGGAAGGAACAAACACCCAGCCATGGCAATGCCCCCACGGCACAAAGAGGTGTTGGAATTTCTCAAGGCTCCAAGATTTAATCGGAATCCAGGATTTAATAAAGAGGAAAATCCAAGTTTGGATTTTTTTTTTTTCCCCCAACACCAAGTTTGGAGTTACTCAAGGAGGAGCACGGGATCATTTTGGAATTCTCTGGAATTCTGTGTCCCTCTGATCGCTGCTTTTTTCCCCTCAGAATCCCTCAGCACAGGGATGGGTTTGAGGAGTTGGGAAATCCCTTATGGACACGGAGGAGCTCCTCCACCTGCACCCCTCATCCTGGAACTGGGAGCAAACTGGGAGCAAACTGGGAGCAGCTGAAATCCCCAACCCTTCCTTCAGCCAAGGACCAATCCCTGGAGCATCGACCTCAAAATGCCCCGGGGGCCGTGGATGCTGTGGGAAACAGCCCAGGCAGGTTTTCCAGCCAGGCCCTCCCGAAAATCCGGGATTTGGGGAGCACGCCTGGGGCTCTGCTCCTGGAGTTTGGGGGATTCCAGGTGGATTTTGAGGAATTTCTGACTGGGAAACCAAAAATGGATGTTGGGATGGATGACAAGGAGCAGGCTCCCCTTCCCACAGGCTTTGGCTCAGTGTCATCCCAAAAAAATCCCAGGATTCATGGATCCATCTTCTGGGACTGCATGAAAACGAAACCCAAATTGGATTGGGAGAAACACCCTGGGTATGGAAAACCCACCCAAATCCAACTCCTCCCGTCACCTCGGCCCCCAAGGGTTCCAAAATGGGACAATCCCAGCATTCAGCCCCAAAATCCCCACGGAGACCTCAGGGGATGGGATCTCTGGAGCAGGGATGGGCACCACGGATGTGAGGAAATCCCTGGAAATCAAAGCCGCCCTCCTCGGGGTTAATTTTAGGTTTGGGAGCGGCGCTGCCAGCACCCTGCGGATTCCAGAGGCTGGGGCTGCTCCTCGCAGGGATTTCAGGCACGTTCCAGATGCTTCCATCCCAAATTCCACCTCCAAGGGGCACAGAGGCAACGCTGGGATGGGGAGGGGGAGTGATTCCTTCCCCCAGCCCATCCTGAGCCTGCCAGCGCCGCATTCAGGGGAAAATCAGGGAATAAAATAGAAAAATTAAAAAATAAATTTAAAAAAAATTAAAATATAAAGAAAAAATTAAAATAAAACTAAAGAAAAAATTAAAAGCAAACGAAAGAAAAAAATTAAAACAAAACTAGAGAAAAAATTTAAAAAAGAAAAATCATAAAAGGAAAAAAAAATTGAAAAATGAAAAATAATAAAAGAGAAAAAAGAAAAAAGAAAAATCATAAAAAAGGAAAAAGAAAAAAAGAAAAATCATAAAAAAGGAAAAGGAAAAAAAGAAAAAGAAAAAAGAAAAAGAAAAAAGAAAAATGATAAGAAAAAGAAAAGAACTAATACAAAAGAAAAAGGGAAAAGAATAATAATAAAAAAAAGAAAAAGAAAAAGGAAAAATAATAAAAAAGGAAAATAAAAAAAAGAAAAATAATAAAAAAAGAAAAAGAAAAAAGAAAAAGAATAAAAAAAGAAAAAAGAAAAAGAATTTAAAAATAAAGAAAAAAATTAAAATTAAAATAAAGAAAAATTAAAAAAAAAAAAAGAAAAATAAAAAAAGAAAAATAATCCCATCCCAGCCATGGGAGAATCCCTAAATTCTACAAAATACAGAATTTCCCTAAAAACCTGGAAAAAACCCTAAAGCACCAACAAAACCCACGGCAAGCACAACCCCAGAATTCCCAGATCCCTGTGAAACCCAAACATTTCCACCAGGAACACTGATGGACCAAGGAGCATTTTGCCATTGGAGATGGAAGAGCCAAGCATGGAAAACTCTCAACAAAGTGGGAAATAATCAGGAAGAATCAGAAGATTGGAAGGAATCTGGGAAATTCCTCTCCTGAGCGCGGATCCCAACCCCTCCGGGAGGTGACACTGGAGGGGAAGGTGCCCCCAAGAACATCCTGAGCGGGATGGATCCATCCTGCCAGGCAGGAGCTGCTGCCCTCCCCTGCGCCAGCAGCGCCCGAGGGGAGCCCGGGAGCTGAGATGGATGGAGGCAGTGCCAGGAAAGGTGCCAGGGGAAGGTGGCACCCAGATCCCAAAGGATCAGAGCAGTGGAACCACCACGGAGCCCTGGGATGGATCCCAGCGACAAATCCCAGCCCAACCCTGGATTCCCAGCAGGGATTTCATATGGAAATCCCATTTCACCCAAAGAGCAACCTCAGCATGTCCCAAATCCTGGAAGAGGGATGGAGGCAGTGCCAGGAAAGGTGCCAGGGGAAGGTGGCACCAAGATCCCAAAGGATCAGAGCAGTGGAACCACCACAGAGACCTGGGATGGATCCCAGCAGCTCCAACACCACCAATTCCAGCCCAATCCTGGATTCCCAGCAGGAACTCCCTATGGAAACTCCATTGCACCCAAAGAGCAACCTCAGCATGAGCATCCCTGAGCTCTGCCCCCCCAAATCCCTGAGTGGATGTCCCAAATCCTGGCACGGGCTCTGAGCAGAGCAGGGAAGATGGATGGAGGCAGTGCCAACCCCGTGACCAGGAAAGGTGCCAGGGGAAGGTGGCACCGAGCTCCCAAAGGATCAGAGCACTGGAACCACCACGGAGACCTGGGATGGATCCCAGAAGCTCCAACACCACCAAGGTGACGAATTCCAGCCCAACCCTGGATTCCCAGCAGGAACTCCCTATGGAAATCCCATTTCACCCCAGCACCAACCTCAGCATGTCCCAAATCCTGGAAGATGGATGGAGGCAGTGCCAGGAAAGGTGCCAGGGGAAGGTGGCACCAAGATCCCAAAGGATCAGAGCACTGGAACCACCACAGAGACCTGGGATGGATCCCAGTGACAAATCCCAGCCCAACCCTGGATTCCCAGCAGAGACTCCATATGGAAACTCCATTTCACACAGATTTGGGGGATGTCCCCCAATCCTGGCCCGTGCCAGGGTCTCTCAGAGTGGGCACCCCCAGTCCTTAAAATGCCTGAAATTGCCCCAAAACCGCGGCTGCCTCATCAGCCCCAGCCCCCACCCGGGAGCACCGAGGAACAGGAGTCAAATCCTCCCACACTCCTGCCAGGAGCAGGCTGCTCCCATTCCCGTGCTCCCCCTTCCTCCTCCTCCTCCTCCTCCCGCCTGAGGAAGCTCCAAAAAAATCAAATGGATGTTAAAATGAAAAATTAAAAAAAAAAAAAAAATTAAAAAAAAAATCAGAAATGCTCGGGAAAAGCCAATGGATCCCGGCTCTTCCTCCCTGCTCCCAGATTCCCAAATCTCCTCCTCCTCCTCCTCCTCCTGTGTTCCCGGCAAACCACCCCCTCCCCCCGCCATCACAGATCCCTTCTCCAGGCTCCAACGGGAGGGGAAACGCGCCCCAAATGTGGGCAATCTGGGCAAGGATTCTCCTCGGGGAGCAGAAATCCTCAATGCCTGGCAGGAGAAACCCTCTGCGATCTGCGGCTGGGAGAGGATCCAGCTCCCCCAAAAGGGCGTGAGGAAGGGTCCGCGCCCCCTCCCAGCGCCCCAGCGCGGCGTTTTCGTCCCGATCCCCCCGAAGCGGGCAGGGCGAGGCGCCGGGGGCTCCTGCGGCGATGGCAAAGTTTCCCCGCTGCCTCCGAGCAGGGGAAGCGGCGCCGGGAAGCGACAGGAAAAGAGGGAGAATCCCGCGGGGAGGAAATCCGGGATGGGGCTGGGAAACGGCGCGGGAAGGAGCCGGGAACGGGGAGCGGCCCCCGGATCCCGCACGGAGCGCAGGAAACAAAGCGGGGCTCGAGGGGGGGCGGTCCGGGGGGTTCCCGGTATCCGCCCCCCTAAATCCCATCGGGGACATCCCGGATTTCCCGGGGCATTCCCCGGCGCGCCCCCAAACCGCCCGGGCTGAGCCCCAAAATCCCTGAACTCTGAGCCCCAAAATCCCTGAGCTCTGATCCCCCAAAATCCCTGAGCTCTGATCCTCAAAATCCCTGAGCTCTGCCCCCCAAATCCCTGAGCTTTGATCCCCAAAATCCCTGAGAGCTGCCCCCAAAATCCCTGAGGCTGCCCCCAGCTCTGATACCCCCAAAATCCCTGAGTGCTGCTCCCCAAAATCCCTGAGCGCTGCCCCCCAAAATCCCTGAGCTCTGACCCCAAAATCCCTGAGCTCTGATCCCCAAAATCCCTAGCACCCCAAAATCCCTGAGCTCATCCCCCAAAAAGAGCTCTCCCCAAACCTAGCTCTGATCCCCAAAACCCTGACTCTGATCCTCAAAATCTCTGCTCGCCCCCAAATCCCTGAGCTTTGATCCCCCAAATCCCTGAGCTGCCCCCAAATCCCGAGCATCCCCCAAAATCCCTGAGAGCTGCTCCCCAAATCCCTCAGCTCTGCCCCCCAAATCCCTGAGCTTTGATCCCCAAAATCCCTGAGAGCTGCTCCCCAATCCCCCTGAAAATCCCCTGACTCTGACCCCAAAATCCCTCAGCATTACCCCCAAAATCCCCCAGCTCTACCGCCCCGAACCTGAGCTTTGCTCCCCAAAATCCCTGAGCTCTGATCCCCACCCAAAACCTCCCCCAAAATCCCGGAGCTCTGAGCCCCAAAATCCCTCAGCTTTGCTCCCTAAAATCCTTTAGCTCTGCTCCCCAAAATCCCCGTGCTTTGCTCCCCCAAATCTGAGCTCTGCCCCAAATCCCTGTGCTCTGCCCCCCCCAAATCCATCTGCTTTGTGCCCCCCAAAACCTCTCGGGCTCTGCTCGCAAAAATCCGAGCTCTGCCCCTCCCCAAAATCCCCGAGCTCTGCCCCCACCAACCTGTCAGGCTGCGCCCCAAATCTGAGCTCTGCTCCCCAAAATCCCCGAGCTCTGCACTCCCAAATCTCTGAGCTCTGCTCCCCAAAATCCGAGCTCTTCCTCTCCCAGATCTGTCTGCTTTGTGACCCCAATCCTTCCGGCCCTGCTCCCCAAATCCCTGGGCTCGGTCCTCCCGAAATCTGAGCTCTGCTCCCCAAAATCCCTGAGAGCTGCTCCCCAAAATCCCGGTGCTTTGTTCCCCTAAATCCGAGCTCTGCCCCTCAGAATCCCTCAGCTCTGCTCCCCAAATCCGAGCTCTGCTCCCCAGAATCCCTCGGCTCTGCCCTAAATCCGAGCTCTACCCCCCAAATCTGAGCTCTGCCCCCAAACCCGAGCTCCGCCGCCGCCCAAGCCCTCGGGCTCTGCCCCCCAAACCCGCGCCCCGCGCCCCCACGGCCCAGCCCAGCCCGCCCGCAACCCCTCGGGCTCTGCCTGCCGCCCTCAGCCCCCAAAATCCGCCCTCAGCCCCCCGAAATCCGCCCTGATCCCCCGAGATCCGCCCTGATCCCCCAAAATCCCCCTCAGCCCCGGTTCTCGCCCCCCTTCCCCAGCCAGGCCCTGCCCCGCCCCCGCCGGGCCGGCCCCACCGCCCCCGCGGGCCTCACCTGGCTCGGGGGTCGCGGGGGATCTCGGCGGGTTCCCGGTGGGTCCCCGGCGGTTCCCGTTGGGTTCCCGGTGGTTCCTGGTGGTTCCCGGCGGATCCCGGCGGGTCCCGGGCGGTCCCGGGGGTCCCGGGCCGGGCGGGCGGAGCAGACGCGGCCGCCGCCGAGCGCAACCGGCACCACCACAAACAATGCCGCTGATTGGCCGCCGCCGCCGCCGCGCCCGCCCCGCCTCCCGACCCCAGCCGCAACGCCCATTGGTGCGGCGTGCAGACTGGCACGAGATCTCACCAATGGAATCGCTGCAATCCGCTCTTATCCCGCCTCGCAGCTTTCACTGGGTGTCTCAGCAATGATTGACGTCGCGCTGCACCAATGGAAAAGCGCCGAGCTTCCCCGCGGGGCGCCTTTAATGGGTCCCCGAGCCTGAACATCCGGGTACCGCCGGCGGCGCGCGGTGGCGGCGGGCGACTTCTCCCCCGGCGCGTCAGGGAGTTTTGTCCCCTCACAGCCGCCGTACCCGCCCCGGGCCCAGTACCGGCCCGGTTCCGCCGCACGTGGCGCCGCTGCGAGGCCGCGGTGGGTCCGGGGAAGGAGATCCCGGTTCTGGGGACACCGGGCAGAGCCCCCAGTGCCCGGCGGGGCCACAGCGCGCGGGGCTCGGCGGCCGCGAGGCCTCATGGCCCGTGCCCGGATCCAAGATGGCGGCCTGAGGGCAGCGCCAGGGTGGAAGATGGCGGAGCCGGCCTCACTCCCCTCAGGGGGGTTCCGCACCCTCCAACCCCCCCCAACCCCCCCGGTAAATAAAAATTATCCCGGAGCCAGCGAGGAAAATACCGCAGCAGCTTTTATTTACAGGCCCCTGGGGCGGGGGCTGCTATTGCACAGTGCGAGGGGAGGGGGCGGCCCCGAACCCCCCCCCCAATGGCCCCAAACCCCCCCGGGGGGCACCAACCCAGAGCCCCCCCAGCTGCCCTGGCACCCCCAAACCCCCCCCGGGGCAGAAATGAGGAGGGGGAACCCCCCCCAGAGCCGCCCCTGCCCGTCCCACCCGCGCTCTCACTCTGGGGGAGGGTGAATAAATAAATAAAAATATATTAACACTGCCATAGAAAACCCGTCGTGAGCCTGGGGGTGCCGGGGGTGCTTCCTCCTCACCCTGGAGTATTTGAGGGGAGTCTTGGGGGTCTTTTTCTCCCACCCTGGAGTATTTGAGGGGGGGGGTCCCTTCTGTGTCCTGAAGCATCTGGGGGGGGGTCCTGAGGGGTCCCTGGAGCATTTGAGGGGGGTCCTGGGGGGTTCCTTCCCCATCTCAGCTCCCCCCAAGCATTTGGGGGTGCCCTGGGGGGGTCGTTCCTATCCCATCCTGGGGGGTTCCCGGGGGGGTTCCCCAGTCCCGGGGGTCTCTCAGCACTCGGGGGTGGTTCCCGGGGGGGTTCCCGGTCCCGGTGCCGCTCTCAGCACTCCGGGGGCGCCCCGAAGCACCGGCGGCACTCGCTCGCTCTGGCGCTCGGGGGCTGCGCCCGCCGCCGCCTCAGCTCGTCCCGGCCCGGGGTCCCGCCCAGCTTGGCCAGCGCCGAACGGTACCGGCGGTCAAAGGCGGCTGGGGGGGGCACGCGGGGGTCAGCACGGAGCCCCCGGAACCCCCAGACCCACCGTGTCCCTCTGAGCCCCCCCAGACCCACCGTGTCCCTCTGTGGCACCCCCAGACCCACCGTGTCCCTCTGTGGCACCCCCATGTCCCACCTGAGCCCCAAACACCCCCTGGGTGCCCTGAGACCCCCGTGTGCCCCCCAAACACACCCTGAGCCCCCCCAGACCCACTGCATCCCCCCCGAGCCCCCAATACCCCCCATGTGCCCCTGAGACCCCCGTGTCCCCCCCAAACACACCCTGAGCCCCACATGTCCCTCCTGAACCGCCGTGGTTCCCCCCAGACCCACCGTGTCCCTCTGTGGCACCCCCCGTGTCCCCCCCCCGAGCCCCCAATGTCACCCAGGTGCCCCCCGTGCCCCCCGTGCCCCCCGTACCGATGTCCGTGTGCTCCCGGCCCAGCGCCGCCAGCGTCAGGAACAGCAGCTCCCGGTAAATGCTCCTGCAGGGGATTTGGGGGGATTTGGGGGAATTTGGGGGATTTGGGGGGATTTGGTGGATTTGGGGGGTTTGAGGGATTTTTGGGGGATTTGGCAGAATTTGGGGGGATTTAGGATGACTTGGGGGAATTTTGGGGAGATTCAGTGGGATTTGGGGGGGATTTGTGGGACTGGGGGGATTTGGGGGGAATTGAGGGGGATTCAGGAAGAATTTGGGGGGAATTGGGAGTGATTTTGGTGGGATTTTAGGAGATTTTGGGGGGGATTTGGGAAGAATTTTAAGGGGATTCGGGTGGAATTTGGGGGATTCTGGTGGGATTCAGGAAGAATTTGGAGGGATTTGGGTGGAATTTGGGGGGAATTTGTTGGGATTTGGGAGGATTTTGGGGTATTTGGGGTCTGTCTGTACCTGTGCAGGGTGTGGGGGGCTCTGGGGGCCGTGAGGGTCTCCAGGATGGGGGAATTTGGGGGGATTTTGGGGTATTTGGGGTTGGTCTGTACCTGTGCAGGGTCCAAGGTGCTCCAGGGGCCATGAGGGTCTCCAGGATGGGGGGGATTTTGGGGGATTTTGTTGGGATTTGGGGGGATTTGGGGTATTTGGGGTCCGTCCGTACCTGTGCAGGGTCCAAGGGGCTCTGGGGGCCATGAGGGTCTCCAGAATGGGGGAATTTGGGGGGATTTGGGGGTATTTGGGGTTTCGGGGTCTGTCCGTACCTGTGCAGGGGTGTGGGGGCTCCGGGGGCCATGAGGGTCTCCAGGATGGGGGGGGAGGATTTGGGGGGATTTTGTTGGGATTTGGGGGGATTTGGGGGATTTGGGGTCTGTCCGTACCTGTGCAGGGTGCGGGGGGCTCCGGGGGCCGTCAGGGTCTCCAGGATGGGGGGGATTTGTGGGGATTTGGGGGATTTGGGGTCCGTCTGTACCTGTGCAGGGTCCAAGGGGCTCCGGGGGCCATGAGGGTCTCCAGGATGGGGGATTTGTTGGGATTTGGGGGATTTGGGGAATTTGGGGTATCTGGGGTCCGTCCGTACCTGTGCAGGGTGCGGGGGGCTCCGGGGGCCGCCAGGGTCTCCAGGAAGAGCCCGATGGCTTTGTGCACCTCGTTGAGCCCCACGTGCCTCAGCAGGGCCTCCAGGAAGGGCAGCGAGAACGGGGGGGCCGGGGGGCCCCAGGGGTGCAGCCGGGGGGGGATGGCACCTGGGGGACCCCAAAGGTGAGCCCAGTGACCCCAGTGTCCCCAAATCCCCTGGGATGGCACCTGGGGGACCCCAAAACGTCACCCCAGTGTCCCCAAATCCCATACCCCCAATCCCCCAAATCCCCCAATCCCATATCCCCAATCCCACCCCAAAACCCCCAATCCCCCAAATCCCCCATATCCCAGATCCCATACCCCCAATCCCCCAAATTCCCCACCCCAATCCCCCAAATCCCCCAATCCCAATCCCCCAAATCCCCCAATCCCAATCCCCAATCCCACACCCCAATCCCATATCCCCAATCCCCCCAAATCCCCCAATCCCAATCCCCCAATCCCGCACACCAAATCCCCAATCCCAATCCTCTATCCCACTCCCATTCTCCCATCCCACCCCCCAATCCCATATCCCCAATCCCATCCCAAATCCCCCAATCCCATATCCCCAAATCCCGCACACCAAATCCCCAATCCCAATCCTCTATCCCACTCCCATTCTCCCAATCCCACCCCCAATCCCAAATCCCCCAATCCCAATCCCCCCCAAATCCCCCCAATCCCAATCCCCCACCCCCCCGCGGCCCACCCCCAAACCCCCAATCCCAATCCCCCCCAATCCCAATCCCCACTCCCATACCCCAAATCCCCCCCCCAATCCCCAATCCCCAACCCCCCAAATCCCCCCAAATCCCCCAATCCCATCCCCACCCCACCCAAATCCCCCCAATCCCAATCCCCCCCCAATCACCCCCAATCCCCCAATCCCAATCCCCTAAATCCCCCAAATCCCATCCCACCCCATACCCCAAATCCCCCAATCCCAATCCCCCCCCAAACCCCCAAATCCCAATCCCCATCCCCCAATCCCCCAAATCCCCCCAATCCCATACCCCCAATCCCAATCCCAAATCCCCCAATCCCAATCCCCACTCCCATACCCCAAATCCCCCGATCCCAATCCCCCAATCCCCCCAAATCCCGCAGCCCATACCCCCAAATCCCCAATCCCAAATCCCCCAATCCCAATCCCCACTCCCATACCCCAAATCCCCCGATCCCAATCCCCCCAATCCCCCAAATCCCGCAGCCCATACCCCAAATCCCCAATCCCAAATCCCCCAATCCCAATCCCCTAAATCCCCTAAATCCCCCAATCCCAATCCCCCCAATCCCCCCAATCCCAAATCCCGCACCCCACTCCCGGTCCCGGTCCCGGTCCCGCTCTCACTGTGCATTCTCCAGATGACGTAGAGGGGGGGGCAGCTCTCGGCCTCGGCGCTCAGCACGTCCCACAGGAGCCGCACCCGGACCCGCGACGCCTCGGGGGGCTGCACCACGGGGGTCAGGACCACCAAGGACCCCCAGACCCTCCCCGGACCCCCCAGAACCCCCCAAACCCAACGGGGGAGGCGGGGGGGTGCTGGGAGCTCCAGGACAGGTTTGGGGGGCTCAGCACCTCCAACAGACCCCAGGATCGGGGGGACCCCAAAATTGTGGTGGTGAGGGACCCCCTGCCCCCCAAACCCACCTGGGGGTCTTGGGGGGCTGTGCTGGGAGCCCAGCAGGGCTGTGGGACAGGGGTGGGGGGTTCAGGAGTTTGGGGGTCAGGGGGGTGGGGGCTCAGGACAGGGGTGGGGGGCTCAGCACAGGGGGTGGGGGCTCAGCACAGGGGTGGGGCGGGGGTGGGGGGCTCGGACAGGTTTGGGGGGCTCAGGACAGGGGTGGGGGCTCAGGACAGGGGGTTCCAGGGTGGGGGGGCTCAGGACAGGGGTGGGGGGCTCAGCACAGGGGGGGGGGGGGGCTCAGGGGGGACAGGGATGTGGGGGCTCAGGACAGGTTTGGGGGCTCAGGACAGGGTGGGGGGCTCAGCACAGGGGTGGGGGGCTCAGGCAGGTTCGGACAGGTTTGGGGGGCTCAGGACAGGGTGGGGGCGCCAGCGGTGGGGGGCTCAGGACAGGTTTGGGGGGTTCAGGACAGGGTTGGGGGCTCAGGACAGGGTGGGGGGCTCAGGACAGGGGTGGGGGGCTCAGGACAGGGGGGGGGGCTCAGGACAGGGGGGGGGGGGTTCAGGACAGGGTGGGGGGTTCAGGACAGGGGTGGGGGGCTCAGGACAGGGTGGGGGGTTCAGGACAGGGGTGGGGGGCTCAGCACAGGGTTGGGGGGCTCAGGACAGGGGTGGGGGGCTCAGCACAGGGGTGGGGGGCTCAGGACAGGTTTGGGGGGTTCAGAACAGGGTGGGGGGGCTCAGGACAGGGTGGGGGGCTCAGCACAGGGTTGGGGGGCTTCAGGACAGGGTGGGGGGCTCAGGACAGGGGTGGGGGGGGTTCAGCATCACCAAGGACCCCTCCAGAGGCCCCCCAGACCCCCCAGACCCCCCCAAACCCACCTGGGGGTCACAGGGGCTGTGCTGGGAGCCCAGCAGGGCTGCAGGACAAGGTTGGGGGGCTCAGCACCACCAAGGACCCCCCAAACCCTTTCCCAGCCCCCCAAACGCACCTGGGGGTCCGGGGGGGCGTGCTGGGAGCCCAGCAGCAGCAGGGGCAGCTGGCTGGGCAGCGCCAGGCGCTGGAAGAACCAGAGAAGGTTCCAGAAGATGATGGGGTGCTTGTCCACCAGCTCGGGCCGCGCCAGCAGCTCGGCGCCCTCGTTCTCCACCAGGCTCTCGAGCTCCTTGCGCAGCACCAGCGGGCTCAGGTAGGCGAAGGCCACGCGCTCGCGGCGCCACGGCGGCTGCGGGGGGACACCCGTGGGACCCCCGGGTTGGGGAGAGGGGGGACATGACTGGGAACCCCGGGTTGGGGGGGACACCCGTGGGACCCCCGGGTTGGGGAGAGGGGGGGACATGATTGGGAACCCCGGGTTCGGGGGGGGACACGAGTGGGACCCCTGAATTAGGAGGGAGAAGCACGACTGGGACCCCACAATTGGGACCCCCGAATTAGGGAGGGGCAGACACAATTGGGACCCTTGAATTAGGGGAGAGGGACATGATTGGGATCCCCGAATTGAGGGGGGGACACGATTGGGACCCCCAAATTAGGGGGTATTAACACCCCCTGCCCTGCCCTGGAACACACCAGGAACTGGGAATTTGGGGGGACATGAGTGGGACCCCCAAATTAGGGCGGGGGGACAAACCCTGCCCAGCCCTGGAATGCACCAGGACCTGGGAATGGGGGGACGACGAGACACTTGGGACCCCCTGCCCAGCCCAGAACCACCAAAGCACCAACAGGGACCCCAAATCCCAAATGGGGCTGTCCCAACCCCAATTTCAGGGGTGAGGGACCCCAAATCCCAAATGGGGCTGTCCCAACCCCAATTTCAGGGGTGAGGACAGGCCCCCCCCCATTCCCAGCCCCCCCGTACCGGGGTCTCGGCGCAGCCGTTGCACAGCCCGGGGTCCCGGGGTCCCGGGGGGTCCCGTCCAGCTCCAGGCAGCGCCGGCGGTCGCTCAGCACCGGCCCCTGCGGGGAGGGGGGCACCGGGGGGGGGCTACGGGACACACGGGGGGGGTCAGGGCAATGGGGGGCACCGGGGGACCCCCAAAGGGTGGATGGGTGGGGGGGGAATGGTGGGGAGCAAACAGGGGGGTTGGGGACAGCCTGGGGACATTGGGGAGGGCAGGGGGACACTGGGGGGCCCCACAGAGGATGGGGGTCCCTGGGGGTGTCTGGGGGGGTCCTGGGGGATACCTTGGGGACAGCTTGGGGACATCAGGAGGGCAGGGGGACACTGGGGGGCCCCACAGAGGATGGGGGTCCCTGAGGCTGTCTGGGGGGGTCCCAGGGGGTGTCTCAGGGTGTCCCCAGGAGTGGCACCTGGGGGACAACTTGGGGACATTAGGAGGGCAGTGGGGGTCCCTCAGGTTGTCTGGGGGGTCCCAGAGTTTGTCTGGGGGTGTCCTTGGGGGTCCCCATGGGTGGCACCTGAGGGGGTCCCTGAGGCTGTCCGGGGGTGTCCCAGGGGGCGTCCCCAGGAGTGGCACCTTGGGGACACCTTGGGGACACTCTGGGGGAGGGCAGGGGGACACTGGCGGTGTCCCAGGGGCGGCACCTGGGGGGCCGGCGGAGGTCGCGGATCTCGATGCTCAGGAAGGGCACGAAGGAGCGGCAGCAGAAGGGGCACGAGGTGTTGAGGTTGGAGTCGTCCGAGGTCCAGCCGGCCATGAGCTCCTCGTCGAACACGAGCGCGGCGCAGCCCGGGCAGCGCGAGCAGCTGGACAGCAGCACCTGCGGGGCGGCTGCTGTGAGCCCGGAGCCCAGAACTGCCCCCCAGAGCCCAGATCTGCCCCCCAGAGCCCAGAACTGCCCCCAGAGCCCAGATCTGCCCCCCAGAGCCCAGATCTGCCCCCCAGAGCCCAGAACTGCCCCCCAGAGCCCAGATCTGCCCCCCAGAGCCCAGAACTGCCCCACAGAGCCCAGCTGCCCCCCAGCCCTGCCCCCCAGACCCCCCCAGAACTGCCCCCCAGAGCCCAGAACTGCCCCCCAGAGCCCAGAACTGCCCCCCAGAGCCCAGAACTGCCCCCCAGAGCCCAGAACTGCCCCCCAGAGCCCAGATCTGCCCCCCAGAGCCCAGAACTGCCCCCCAGAGCCCAGAACTGCCCCCAGCGCAGATCGCCCCAAAACCCCAGAACTGCCCCCCAGAGCCCAGCTGTGCCCCCACTTAGCAGCCCAGAACTGCCCCCAGAGCCCAGAACTGCCCCCCAGAGCCCAGCTGTGCCCCCCAGAGCCCAGAACTGCCCCACAGAGCCCAGCTGTGCCCCCCAGAGCCCAGCTCTGCCCCACAGAGCCCAGATCTCCCCCCCAGAGCCCAGATCTGCCCCACAGAGCCCAGAACTGCCCCACAGAGCCCAGCTGTGCCCCACAGAGCCCAGAACTGCCCCCCAGAGCGCAGATCTGGCCCCCAAACCTGAGCTGTGCTCCCCAAACCTCAGCTCTGCTCCCCAAACCCCAGCTCTGCCCCCCAGAGCCCAGCTCTGCCCCCCAAAGCCCAGCTCTGCCCCAAAACCCCAGATCTGCCCCCCAGACCTGGGCTGTGCTCCCCCAAAGCCCAGCTCTGCCCCAAAACTGGGCTGTGCCCCCCAAAGCCCAGCTCTGCCCTGAAAACTTGAGCTCTGCCCCCCAAACCTCAGCTGTGCCCCCAACCCCTGTGCCCCCTCAACCCCTGTGCCCCCTCAACCCCTGTGCCCCCCAAACCCCCATCTCTGCCCCCCCCAACCCCCCATTTCTCACCTCCAGGCCGGGGGGCTCCGTCCCCGCCCCCCCATCCGCGCAGGGCTCCCCTGAGGCTTTGGGGGCGCCGCCGCTGCCCCCCGAGGCATCGGACAGGTCCAGTTCACTGCCCAGCGACACCGAGCTCTGGGGGGAAGGACATGGGGGTCAGGGGGGGCCGGCCGGACAGACAGACGGCCGGACAGCCGGACGGACAGCCGCGGTACCTTGGACGCCGTGGACTCGGGCCGCTCCCGGCGCCGCAGCAGGCTCCCGGCGGGGCTGCGCCGTGACGGGCGGGGGTCCCCGTCCCGCTGCTCCGACCCCGGCGACCCCGGCGGGATCCCGGGCGGCTCCTCGGGGCCGGCGGCGGGCGGGGCGCTACCGGGGACAGCAGCTGCTGCAGCTTGCCGCCAAGCCGCTGGGCGCTGGTGTCCCCGGGACCCCCGGGCCCCTCCGTCGCCGCCGCTGTCGCCGGTGGCGATGTCCGAGAGGCTCCCGTCGGCAGAACCGGGGGCGGCGGCAGGGGGCGGCCGGGGTGGGGGTGGCGGGGGAGGGGGGGCTCCTCCGCGGGCCGCCCCGGCCTCGCATGGGGCGGGGAAACTGAGGCTGCCGCTCTTGACGAGCCGCGGGGCCGGCGCCGCGTCCCGGAGGCTCCGACCCGCCCAGGTGGTCTGGCGGTGCAGGGGGGGGCGCGGGGCGGGGGGGGCACGGTCACCTGGGGGACAGAGGGGTCAGGGACAGAGGGACGAGGGGTCAGGGACAGAGGGACAGAGGGTCAGGGACAGAGGGACAGCGGCCCCACCCCTGGGGGGGACAGAGGGACCTGGGGGGCACAGAGGGGTCAGGGACAGGGGGACAGAGAGGGACAGAGGGACAGCAGCTCCCAGCCCTGGGACAGAGGGGTCCTGGGGGGCACAGAACGCCCCCCCCAGCCCTGGGACAGAGGGGTCCTGGGGGGCACAGAGGGGTCAGGGACAGAGGGACAGCGGCCCCCAGCCCTGGGACAGAGGGACCTGGGGGGCACAGAGGGGTCAGGGACAGAGGGACAGAGGGGTCAGGGACAGAGGGACAGCGGCTCCCACCCCTGGGGTGGGACAGAGGGACCTGGGGGGGACAGAGGGGTCAGGGACAGAGGGACAGCAGCCCCCAGCCCTGGGACAGAGGGGTCAGGGACAGAGGGACAGCGGCCCCCAGCCCCGGGGGGGGGGGGCTCAGTCACCTGGGGGGGGACAAGGGGGTGTCAATGACCCCCATAACACCCCCCCAACACACGGGGGTGACAGGAGGGGACAGGGGACAATCACCAGGCCCCCCCCCATGCCCTGGAGATGCTCGGAGGGGCTCGATCACCCACAAGGGGACCAGGGGGTGTGAGTGGGGTACCAACCCCCCCGTGCCCTCACCGGGGGGGTCTCCGGCCGCTCTCTGGCGCTGCCTCTGCCTCAGGGGCTGCCGGAACTGCGCCGCCCCCAGCACCACGTTGCGCAGCTTGGCCCAGCGCAGCCGCCCCCCCTGGGTCCCCGCCGGCCATTTGCTCTCCAGCACCGCCTGCCATGGGGCACGCGGGGGGTTGGGGGTTAGGAGGTGGCCATGGGGACCCCCAGCAACCCCCCCCAGGGCGTCCCCTCGGCGTCACCTTGTTGTAGTAGCCGTAGGTGACGGTGTTGGGGACGATGCCGGCGCGCTTCATCTCCAGCAGGACGCGCACGGACAGCACGGGCTCGCCGTACTGCCCGCACAGCTGCATCAGGATGCGGTAGCACACCTGGGGGGGCACCTCAGCATCAGCCTGGGGGGCACCCGGGCACCCCTCCAGGCTCACAGTGCCACAGGCAGCCGGAGAACACGGACCTGTGCCCAGCGGCACAGGGGCCAAGCGGTGCCAGCCCCCAGCTGGGCACCCAGATCAATGCCCAGGCCTCCTCAGCCACCTCCAGGGGTGGTCATTCCAAACCTCCCTGAGCCCCTTCCAAAGCCTGACCCCGTTTTCCAGCAGGAATTTCCCCAGAAATCAACCCTGAGCTCCCCCGGCCCAGCCTGAGGCCGTTCCCTCCCCTCCTGTCCCTGTCCCCTCCTGGCAGGAGCTGTGCAGAACCACAAAGTCCCCCCTTGAACCTCCTTTGCTCCCTTTCCAGCTCCCTCAGGGCTTCTCCATTCCCTCCTCCTGCTGCTCCAGACCCTTCCCCTTCTCTGGACATGCTCCAGCCCCTCCATGTCCCTCCTGGCCTGAGAACTGGACACAGCACTGGACACTGGCCCCAGCACTGGACACCGTTTCCCGTTTCCCCCATCCTCCAGCTCCGCTGACCCCACAGTCCCAGCCCAGCTCCCCCTTTTCCCAGGAAGATCTGGAGCAGGGCCTGACCCTCCCCTGGCTGTCCCCTCCTGGCAGGAGCTGTGCAGAACCACAGAGTCCCCCCTTGAACCTCCTTTGCTCCCTTTCCAGCTCCCTCAGGGGTTCTCCACTCCCTCCTCCTGCTGCTCCAGCCCCTCCATGTCCCTCCTGGCCTGAGAACTGGACACAGAACTGGACCCAGCACTGGACACTGGACACAGAACTGGACCCAGCATTGGACCCAGCACTGGACACTGACCACAGATTCCCGTTTCCCCCCTCCTCCAGCCCCGCTGACCCCACAGTCCCAGCCCAGCTCCCCCTTTCCCCCAGCAGGTTCTGGGGCAGGACCTGACCCACCTCGTCGGGCAGCACCACCTTGTGCTGCTCCATCTTGCGCAGCACGTCGTAGGCCAGCTGCAGCGCCCGCAGCTTGGCGGGGGCGGCGCGCACCTGCGTGGGCAGGTACAGGAACCAGAGGCCGTAGCAGTGCCCCAGCAGGCACCGTGCCCACAGCTCGGGCACTGCCGACGACTTCTGCGCCACCCGCTGGGCCACCTTCATCTCCTGGGGACACCAAGGCACAGTCAGGGAATGGGAGCTGAGCCCCTGTGGGCACCTGGCCGGGTGGCACAGCCCAGGGACACCTGTGTGAGCGTTGTGCCATCTCACAGGTGGCACAGCTCACAGGGACACTTAGCCAGGTGGTGTGCCAGCTGTCCAGGTGGCACAGTGTCACAGGCAGCCGTGCCCAGGTGGCACAGCACAGAGACACCTGTGCAGGTGTTGTGCCATCTGGGCACCAGGCCAGGTGTCACACTGTCACAGGCAGCTGTGCCCAGGTAGCACAGCTCAGAGACACCTGTGTGACCATTGTGCCATCTCACAGGTGGCACAGCTCACAGGGACACTTAGCCACGTGCTGTCCCAGCTGTCCAGGTGTCCCAGCAGAGTGCCCAGGTGGCACAGCTCACAGGGACGCTTAACCATGTGTTGTCCCACCCACAGGTGTCACAGTGTCCCAGCAGCCATGCCCAGGTGCTGTCCACACTCCCCAGGTGTCCCAGGTGTGTCCCTCACCTGCTTGGTGCGCCGCGGCGCGGGGCTGCTCGGGGCGCTGCTCCTGGCCTGGCACAGCTGAGCCACCAGCGGGTCCCGGGGGGGCTCCAGCAGCTCCGGGCGCAGCGCGGGGAACCCGTCATACCTGGGGGGGCGTGGGGGGCACAGGTGAGCGGGGTTTGGGGAGGGGCACACGCGGGGAGGGCCCCGGGGGTCTCACCTGTAGCGCGCGGGGGGCTCGGCCCCGTCGGGCCCCGCCGGCTGCTCCGGGGGCGTGATGAACACCGTGTGCTCCCCGCCGCGGGGGTCGTCCAGCTCCATCAGGGGCGTGTCCTCGGGCTTCTCCAGGTCCACCTGCACCTGCACGGGGGGCGGGGTCAGCAGGGGCATGGGGGGGACACGGGGACACACGGAGGGGACACGGGGACACACCTTGGAACTCAAGGTGGGGACTGAGGGACACAAAAGGGACACACAGGGGGGACAAGGTGAGGAACTTGAGGTGGGGAGTGAGGGACACACGAGGGACACGTGGAGGGGACACAGGGACACACCTTGGAACTCGAGGTGGGGAGTGAGGGACACACAAGGGACACACAAGGGACACATCTTGGAACTCGAGGTGGGGAGTGAGAGACACACAAAGGACACAAAAGGGACACACAGTGGGGACACATTTTGGAACTCGAGGTGGGGAGTGAGGGACACACGAGGGACACACAAGGGACACACAAGGGACACATTTTGGAACTCAAAGTGGGGAGTGAAGGACACACGAGGGACACACAAGGGACACATCTTGGAACTCGAGGTGGGGAGTGAGTGACACACGAGGGACACGTGCAGGGGACACAGGGACACACCTCATGGACACAGGTGTGAGGAACTCAATGCAAGGAGTGAGTGACACACGAGGGACACGTGCAGGGGACACAGGGACACACCTTGTCGACGCAGGTGTCGAAGAACTCGAGGCAGGGCTCGCGGTCGCTGGCGAAGGAGCAGTCCTCGATGAACTGCGTGAAGAGCTGCGTGCGCAGCAGCTGCCCGTAGAAACGCTGGTACGCGCGCTCCCGGGAGCGCAGGAACCCTGGGGACACAAAGGGGACACAAAGGGGTCATTGGGGTGGCGTGGGATCAATGGGATGGGATCGATGGGATGGGATGGGATGGGATGGGATGGGAGGAATGTACAGGATGGGATCCACAGGATGAGATGGGATGCACAAGATGGAATGGATGGGATGGGGTGGGATGCACAGGATGGGATGGGATGGGATGGGATGGGATGGGATGGGATGGGATGGGATGGGATGGGATGGGATGGGATGGGATGGGATGGGGTGGGATGGGGTGGGATGGGGTGGGATGGGGTGGGATGGGGTGGGATGGGATGCACAGGATGGGATGCACAGGATGGGATGGGATGGGATGGGATGGGATGGGATGGGATGGGATGGGATGGGATGGGATGGGATGGGGTGGGATGGGGTGGGATGGGATGCACAGGATGGGATGCACAGGATGGGATGGGATGGGATGGGATGGGATGGGATGGGATGGGATGGGATGGGATGGGATGGGATGGGATGGGATGGAATGGATGGGGTGGGATGGGATGGGGTGGGATGGGATGGGATGGGATGGGATGGGATGGGATGGGATGGGATGGGATGGGATGGGAAGGGATGGGATGGGAAGGGATGGGATGGGATGGGATGGGAAGGGATGGGATGGGATGGGATGGGATGGGATGGGATGGGATGGGATGGGATGGGATGGGATGGGATGGGATGGGATGGGATGGGATGCACAGGATGGGATGCACAGGATGGGATGCACAGGATGGGATGGGACAAAGACGAGCTGGACCCAGCCGGACAGGACAGCACAGCACTCACAGGGACACCCCCCACACGCCCCCCCAGCACCCCGTTCCCCTCACCCTGCAGCGCGAAGAGGCTGCCGGCGTCGCGGCCGGCCGGGGCGGGCGCGGGCGCGATGGGCCGCAGGAAGGAGCGGTACCCGCGCAGGGCACAGGCCATGAAGCGCAGGAAGGCCGCCCTCGCCTCCAGCTCCAGCTGCGCCCGCCGCGCCCCCGCCGCCTCCGCGTCGCTCAGAACCAGCTCCGGGGGCTCCTCCTCGCCCGGCGCGCTCAGCACTGCGGGGACACGGAGGGGACAGGGTCGGTGCTGGGGACAGGGATGGGACAGGGTCGGTGCTGGGGACAGGGAGGGGACGGGGTCGGTGCTGGGGACAGGGATGGGACAGGGTCAGTGCTGGGGACAGGGACGGGACAGGGTCGGTGCTGGGGACAGGGATGGGACAGGGTCGGTGCTGGGGACAGGGAGGGGACAGGGTCAGTACCAGGGACACGGAGGGGACAGGGTTGGTACTGGGGACATGGAGGGGACAGCATCAGGACCAGGGACATGGATGGGACAGAGTCGGCACCGGGGACAGCCGGCCAGATGGGACAGCAACAGCACCGAGGACACAGACAGGACAGCATTGGCACCGGGGACGTGGATGGGACACCTGGCTGGACGAGTCCTGTGGCCGCAGAGCCCCAGGGGTGGGGCTGGTTGGGAAGCAACACCCAGGGAATGAGGGAGTGAAGCCACGGCTCTGATCCTGCTTGGGAAATGCTCCCAGACAGGGAGGGGAATTCAGGGTGGCCTTCGACCCCGGTGGGTCCCTCCCAGTTTGGGCCATTCCATGATAACAGCAGAGCTGGGGGATGTGGTGACCCCCAGACCCCCCAGGACCCCCAGGCCCCCCACTCACGCTCATCCAGCTGCTGGGACAGGCTGTGCAGCGAGGCCAGCAGCACCTTGCAGGGCCGGCGGGGCAGCGCGCGGGGCGACAGCAGCTTCCGCTCCTCGCTCCTGGGGACACAGGCACGAGGGCAGGGCGGGACCCCCGGGACCCCCCGAGACCCCCTGCCCGCCCCCAGCCCTGGGGACACTCACTGGAAAATGGTGTTGGTGTCCAGGTCGACGAAGATGACGTCGCGGGGGGGCTCGTAGAGGTCGAAGTAGCTGGAGTGGATGCCTACAATGAAGGGCACGGGGGCACACAGCACGTCAGCCAGCGCCAGCGGGCACAGCGGGATGTAGGGGCACTGCCAGCGCAGGGGGAAGATCATCTGGGGACAGGACGAGGGTGGTCAGCGCCGCAGGGCCCCCGCCGGGCGGCATGGGGGGCCCGGCGCCGCGGCGTGGGGGCTCCAGAGCTGTGGGACCGGGATCGCCGATGGCACGGGACAGGGATCCCCAGCGCTGTGGGATCGGGGTCCCCAGCAGCACAAAACGGGGATCCCCAGCACCGCGGCAGGGAGATCTCCACGGCAGGTCCCCAGCACTGCGGGATCAGTGCTCCCAGCACCGCAGGGCAGGGATCCCCAGTGCTGAGGGACCAGGATCCCCAGTGCCACAGGTCCCCAGCGCTGAGGGACAGCAATCCCCAGTGCCACAGGTCCCCAGTGCTGAGGGACCAGGATCCCCAGTGCCACAGGTCCCCAGTGCTGAGGGTGGCAATGCCCAGTGCCACAGGTCCCCAGCGCTGAGGGTGGCAATGCCCAGTGCCACAGGTCCCCAGCGCTGAGGGTGGCAATCCCCAGTGCCACAGGTCCCCAGTGCTGAGGGACAGCAATCCCCAGTGCCACAGGTCCCCAGTGCTGAGGGTGGCAATGCCCAGTGCCACAGGTCCCCAGCGCTGAGGGACCTGGATCCCCAGTGCCACAGGTCCCCAGTGCTGAGGGTGGCAATGCCCAGTGCCACAGGTCCCCAGCGCTGAGGGTGGCAATGCCCAGTGCCACAGGTCCCCAGCGCTGAGGGTGGCAATCCCCAGTGCCACAGGTCCCCAGTGCTGAGGGTGGCAATCCCCAGTGCCACAGGTCCCCAGCACTGAGGGACAGCAATCCCCAGTGCCACAGGTCCCCAGTGCTGAGGGTGGCAATCCCCAGTGCCACAGGTCCCCAGCGCTGAGGGACCAGGATCCCCAGCACAGCAGGTCCCCAGCCCCGCGGTGGCACGTCCCCTCAGCGTCCCTGCAGTGTCCCCTGCGGTCACTCACCGCCACCAGGGCTTCACCCACGCTGGTCAGGACGTCGGGGCGCAGGGAGTGGATGAGCAGCTTCTGCTCGGTGAGGACGGCCACCAGCAGTGCCACAGCATTGTCAGGGCCCAGGTTCTGCAGCAGCGTCAGGAAACTGGCCCCGCTGAGGGTGGGGACATCACCTGGTCACCCACGGCCCCCTCCCCACCTGTGCCCCCCAAACCAGCACCCCCCAGTCCTACCTGAGGGGCAGCGGGGAGGACACGGGGCGGCACAGCAGCAGGCTGTCATACGGGGACATCTGCAGGGACACACGGACGTGGTGGTGGGGGACATGGGGACACGCTGAGCTGGGATGGGATGGATGGATAGGGTGGGATGGGATGGGGTGGGATGGGAAGGGATGGGATGGGAACAATGGAATGGGATGGGGTGGGATGGAATGGATTGGGAAGGGAACAATGGGATGTGATGGGACGGGATGGGATCAATGGGATGGGGTGGGATGGGAGTGGGATGGGATGGGATGGGATGGGATGGGAAGGGAACAATGGGATGGGATGGGATCAATGGGATGGGATGGGATGGGATGGGATGGGATGGGATGGGATGGGATGGGATGGGATGGGATCAATGGGATGGGGTGGGATGGGATGGGATGGGAAGGGAACAATGGGATGGGATGGGATGGGATGGGATGGGATGGGATCAATGGGATGGGGTGGGACGGGATGGGATCAATGGGATGGGGTGGGACGGGACGGTCACCCCCTGCAGGTGACTCACCTGGACCAGGATGCGTGGGCGCTGCGGGGACGGGAAGGGCACGTTGTGCATGAAGTGGGAGATGTGCCTGCGGGCGGAGCGGCCCCGTCAGCGCGGAGGTGACGCGGGCCCCCGTCCCCCCCGGAGCCCCCCCCGGTCCCCGCTCACGTCTCCAGGGGCAGCACGTGGGGGCCCGAGATGGAGTAGCGGTAGATGAACATGAGGAACTTGCGGAAGACGTCGAAGAAGGGCCAGTGGGACAGCACGCAGATGCTCTTGCGGGTGTGCAGGGAGCGCCCGGGCACCGGCCCCCGGTCCACCACGCTGAGCAGCCCCAGGCGCAGCGCCTGCGCCTCCGACAGCCGCTCCCGGGGAAACGCCTCGTGGAACTGGATGGCGGCACCGTACACCTGCGGGGCACCCCGGGCTGTCAGGGCACCCCGGGCACCGGGATCCTGGGCCCAGAGGGATGGGAACCCCTGGCACAGGGATCCGGGAGCCGTGAGGGGTGGGAACCCCTGGCACCACGATCCCGGTCCCACAAGGGAACCCCAAGCACCAGGATCCCAGTGCCATGAGGGATGGGAACCCCTGGCACTGAGGATCCTGGTCTTATAGCCCCGGGAACCCCAGGCACTGGGATCTTGGTCCCACGGCCCTGGGAGCCCCTGGCACAGGGATCCCGGTCCCACGAGGCTGTAGGCGCTGAGACCTGGGCACCCAACCCCTCCCATGGCACTGGGGACCCCCATGCCACCCCTCCCCGAGCCCCCTGCCCTGCCGTGCCTTGTCCCCCGAGGCGCCGGTGAGGACGAAGGTGGAGAAGACGGGCAGGGGGTACTTGGTGCCCACGGGCCAGCTCTCGATGGTGGCCCCCATGGGCAGGCAGAACACGGGCACCGACTCGGGCAGAGGGAAGGACTCGCTGTCCTGCTCGGGGTAGCGGCTCAGCAGCCCTGCACGGACACACACACGGACAGCCGGACACCGGGATCAGCCCCACAGGTCATCTCACCCACGCCAGTGAGGAGGGGGCAGCCAGGTGAGTGCCCACAGCTCCGCAAAAGCACCCCCCAAAACTTCCCCCCAACAGGAAACCCAACTGCCCCCAACCTCCAGCGAGAGACCCCACTGGCACCCCAGTAAGGGACCCCACTGTCACCCCAGTAAGGGACCCCATTGTCACCTCAGTAAGGGATGCCACACTGCCCAGTAAGGGACCCCACTGTCACCCCAGTAAGGGACCCCACTGTCACCTCAGTAAGGGATGCCACACTGCCCAGTAAGGGACCCCACTGACAACCTCCCCCCCTGTAAGGACCCCACTGTCACCCCAGTAAGGGACCCCATTGTCACCTCAGTAAGGGATGCCACACTGCCCAGTAAGGGACCCCACTGTCCCCCCTCCCCAGTAAGTGACTCCAGTCCCAAAAGCCTGGCAAGGCCCCCCCAGGGGTGCTGGGGCAGCTGAAGGGCCCCACCTTGTGCTCCCCAAACCCCCCTGAGGAGACCCAGGGGCTCCCCCAAATCAGCCCCACGCCAGCTGCAGGAGGTTAAATCAGAAAATATTTTTCAAAATAATAACAACAATGAGGCCCCAGAACCCTGAGCCCCAGGTCCCCACCTGCCTCGTAGACCAGCGTGTTGTCCTTGGCCACGGCGATCTTGTAGCACAGGAACAAGGCGGGGCCCCACTGCAAGGAGGGATCGGGGATTTGGGGCTCAGCGCGGGCTGGGCGGCACCGGAGGGGCGACAGGGACCCCCCCCAAACGCACCATGCTGGTGTTGAGGTTCTTGTCCACGCGGCAGAAGGTGTGCGGGGTGCTCTCTCCCTTGCTGGGCATCACCAGGCAGATGTCGGTGACGCCCAGCGTGTGGTGCCCGGGCGGCTCGGCCGGGCGCCGGAACGTCAGGAACGTGCGCTGGTGGCCCGGGGAGCCCGAGGCCAGGTTGGCCGAGCGGCTGTAGGGCGTCGTGTCCAGGATCTGGTAGCCTGGCTTGGGCCGGTCCTTGCCCTCATAGTGCACCCTGAGGGGTGTCACAGACGTGCGTTAGCAGAATTCCTTTCCTTGGGATTGTTTCTCCTGAGGGATTGTTTCTCTCTCGGCCTTTCTCCGAGAGGCCTCAGGAACAAAATGGGAGCAATGGTTATCTGCTGCTGTGGGGTGCAACAGGTGCATCTGTGATTGGCCTCATGTGGTTGTTGCTAATTAATGGCCAATCACAGTCCAGCTGTTTTGACTGTCTCAGTCAGTTCAAGCCTTTATTATCATTCTTTTTCTATTCTTAGCTAACCTTCAGAAGAAATCCTTCCTTCTATTCTTTTAGCATAGTTTTCATATAACGTATATCATAAAATAATAAATCAAGCCTTCTGAAACATAAAATCAACATTCTCATCTCTTCCCTCATCCTCAGACCCCTGCGAACACCAGCACAGGGAGAGGGGTGAGGGGAACCCCAGGAGCTGCCGGCGGCACCTCCAGGGTCTTTCTCAGCTTCTCAAACTTCTCCCTCCAGGTTATTTCCCAGCTTCCCAAACTCTTCCCCCTCTGAGATCTTCCCCAGCTTCCCAAACTCTTCCTTTTCCAGGTTATTTCCCAACTTCCCAAATTTTCCCCTTCCAGGTTCTTCCCCAGCTTCCCAAACTCTTCCCACTCTGGGTTCTTTCCCAGCTTCCCAAACTCTTCCCTTCTTGGGTTCTTTCCCAGCTTCTCAAACTCTTCCCACTCTGAGATCTTCCCCAGCTTCCCAAACTCTTCCTTCTCCAGGTTCCTCCCCAGCTTCCCAAACTTTTCCCCCTCCAGGTTCTTTCCCAGCTTCCCAAACTCTTCCCTTTTTGGGTTCTTTCCCAGCTTCCCAAACTTTTCCCCCTCCGGGTTCTTTCCCAGTTTCCCAAACTCTTCCCCCAGCCCGCTGTGACCCAGAGCAGGGCTCGGTGCCCCCCACTCACCCCAGCTCGATCAGGGGGGGTTTGTCCCGCCCGCGTTTGTAGCACAGGAACATCTGGGGGTTGTTGAGCAGCCCCGCGTTGAGGTCCACGGGGTGGCCGGACGTGCTGGTCTCGATGCAGGTGAAGCCCTGCGGCACCTCCTCGCCCTGCGAGCGGATGATCACGGCCACGTCCGTGATGGGCTCCCCGGGCCGCGCCGGCCGCGGCTGCTGCTCCTCCTCCAGCGCCCGCGAGCCCTCCGCCAGCCCGGCCACCACGAAATAATCCACGAGCTGCGGGGGCTTCTCGTCCGACATGGCTGTCACAGCATCTGCGGGGACACGGCCGACGATGCCACCGCCGCCGCCGGGGACGGACGGGACGGACGGGACGGGACGGGACGGGACGGGAGGGAAGGGAAGGGAAGGGAAGGGAAGGGAAGGGAAGGGAAGGGAAGGGAAGGGAAGGGAAGGGAAGGGAAGGGAATGGAAGGGAAGGGGTTCCGGTCACGCCGCGGGACACGGGGACCCCCCAGAGCCCCCAGCCACCCCCGAGCACGGGCAGATCCCCTCGGCAGTGCCCGAAGGACGGGCGGACCCCAACCCTGAGGCAGCCCCGGTTCACTCTGGGGACCCGCTCCCTTCTGCGCCCCCTCCCTGTCCCCAGCACACCCGGTCCCCAAAGTCCCCCCGGAGCCCCTCCGGTGTCCCCAGTCCCCCTCCGTGCCCGCAGCACCGCCGGTTTGCCCACGGGGAGCCCTGCAGGAGCGGCGGAGCCGGAGAACGGGGGCAGCAGGAAAGGGGAAGGAAGCGGCGCCAGGCCCGGGCCGCGCACGTCACCCCGGCCCCGCCGCACCGGGGGGGCCACGCGGCCGCGACCCCACCGCGGACACCCCCCGGGAGAGCAGGGGGCACCGTGAGCCCGGGAGGGCGGCTCCGGTGCGGAGGTCACGGTCCCTGCACCGAGGGCTGCCCGCAGTGACACCCCCTCAGGCGGGCCGTGACACCACCGGGGACAGCGACAGCGACAGCCCTGCCGGGGGTCACCGCCTACCGGGGCCTGCGGGGGTCCCTCACCCCCGTGTCCCCCCCGTGACCCCCCGGAGGATCCCCTGTCCCCGTGACGCCTCCGGTGGGCTCCCCATCCCCGTGGCCGCCCCGGTGGCCCCCCCGGCGGGCTCCGCATCCCCGTGTCCCCCTCCCGGTGACTCCCCCACATGCGGCCCGGCTCCTTCCCCGAGCCTCGCAGAGCCCAGCCCCGGCCCCGCAGCCCCCGCGGGACCCCCGCCCGGCCCCTCCCGGTTCCCCCCTCCCCGCTCTCCCGGTACCTGCGGGCCGGGCCGGGCCGGGCCGGGCCGGGGCCGCGTCTTTGGGCTCCGCTGGGCCGCGACCGCGCGCCCGCCCGGCGCCCGCCCGCCACAGCGCCCCCTGGCGGCGGGGAGGACTCGCGGGACCCGCCGGGGGACAGCGACCCCCGCCCCAAAAGCTCAGAATCCCCCCAAAATCCTCAAATCCCCCTCCAAATCCTCAGAACGCCCCTCTCAAAATCCTCAGAAACCACCCCCAAAATCCTCAGAACCCCCTCCCCCAAAATCCTCAGAAAATCCTCAGAACCCCCTCCCCAAAATCCTCAGAACCCCCTCCCCCAAATCCTCAGAACCCCCTCCCCAAAATCCTCAGAACCCCCTCCCCCCAAATCCTCAGAACCCCCTCTCCAAAATCCTCAGAAAATCCTCAGAAACCCCCTCCCCAAAATTCTCAGAAAATCCTCAGAAACCCCCTCCCCAAAATCCTCAGAACCCCCCCCCCCGCCAAAATCAACTGCACGCCAACGGAGGGGGGGATTTAATTAACATAGAATATATTTTAAAAAATAATAATAATAATAAATCACTCTGGCTCCCTCCGGGGGGGGCCCAGGGCCCCCCACCCGCGGACGGGCCCCCCAGTTTTGGGGAGGGGGGGGGGGCAAAGTTACAAGTGCTTTCTACACGTCCCCGGCAGCTGGGTAATTTGGGGAGGGGGGCTGGGGGTACATATTGGGGAGGGGGGAGCAGGATTTCTCCTTAAACATGATGATTAGCCGGAAAAATGATAAAATAAAGGCAGAAGCGGCCCCCCCGAGCCCCCCCCGGGGGTCTCTACCTACGGGGTTATGTACAGCCCCCCCCGGGGGTGCCTGGATTGCAGCCCCCTCCCCAAATTTCCCGGGGTTCGGTGCCAGGTGGGGTCTGGGGGTGAGAATTGGGGAGGGGGGCGCTGGGTGGAACCCCCCAGGATGGTTTGGGGGAGGGGGGGGGTGCCTGGATTGTCTCCCCCTCCCCAATTTATTTTCCCTGCCCCGAGGTGGTCCCGGGGTTTTCCTGGAGAACAGAACCCGGTGGGAATTTGGGGAGGGGGGGACAACTGGGGGGCGCTGGGGACCCCTCCCCAGCCTCGGAAGGAGCAGAAGGAGCCCTTGAGAGCTGCGGCTGGAGCCCCCTCCCCACTTTGCCAGGATTCTCCTGGCATGCCAGCGACTGCTGGGGCCAATCCCCAGAGTGGGAATTGGGGAGGGGGCGGCGCTTGGCACGGACCCCCCCCCAGGCTAAATGGAGGCGGTCACAGCCCTTGACAGCAACACTTTGGAGGGTCCGGACGGAGCCCCCCGCCCATTATTTTGGGGCTGGGGGTGGGGGGCGATCGCAGCTCCCTCCAGCCGGGTTTGGGACGCCCGTTCCTGGGTTTGGGACGCCCGTTCCCGGTGCAGTCCTGGTGCAGTCCCGGTGCTGTCCCGGTGCGTTCCCGGTGCTGTCCCGGTGCGTTCCCGGTGCTGTCCCGGTGCAGTCGCGGTGCGTTCCCGGTGCTCTCCTGGTGCTGTCCCGGTGCTGTCCCGGTGCGTTCCCGGTGCAGTCCCGGTGCGTTCCCGGTGCAGTCGTGGTGCAGTCCCGTGCGTTCCCGGTGCTCTCCTGGTGCTGTCCCGGTGCAGTCCTGGTGCGTTCGGTGCGTTTCGCGTCCCGGTGCTCTCCAGTGCTGTCCCGTGCGTTCCGGTGCGTCCCGGTGCGTTCTCGGTGCTCTCCCAGTGCTGTCCCGGTGCTGTCCGGTGCTGTCCGGTGCTTCCGTGCGTTCCCGGTGCGTTCCTGTCCGGTGCTCCCGGTGCAGTCCCGTGCTCTGCAGTTCAGCGGGCGGGCGGCGGGCGGCGGGGCCGGGGGGCCGGCATGGCGGGGGGGGCGCGGCGCCGGGGCCCCCCCGGGCTCACTGCAGGCGGTCGGAGCGGAAGGAATCCTCGACGGCGGGGTCGGTGAGCAGCGCGCAGGGGTCGCTCAGCATGCTCAGCCCGTCCAGCGTCAGCGGCTCGATGCGCAGCTCCTCCTCCAGCCCCCCAGCCCCCCAGAGACCCCCTCCACCTCGAAGCCCGGCACCCCCGCCAGAGCCGTGGCGATCTCCTTGGACAGCCCGGGGGGGGAATCGCCTGCGGGGAAGGGTGGGGGGGACGCGGGGGTCAGCAGGGCCGAACAGCCCCGGGACAGCACAGCCAGCCCTGACACCCCCAAACAGCCCCCAGCCCGCCCCTGTGCTACCCCATGGAGCCCCCAGCCCCCCAGGACACCCCACCTGTGCCACCCCACGGACCCCCTGTGACACCCCAGAGACCCCCAGGACACCCCATGGAGCCCCAAGCCCACCCACCCCTCCTGTGCCACCCCAGAGCCCCCTGCCCACCCACACCCCCTGTGACACCCCAGGGACCCGCAGCTCCCCCCCAGGCCCCCCAGCCCCCCCACCTGTGAAGACGATGTTGGGGATGGGGCCGTGGCGGCTGCAGTTGCTCAGGTTTGGGCGGCTCAGGCCGGGGGGGTCGTAGCCCCCCTCGCTCGGGGGGTAACTCAGGGCCCCCCCCAAATCCTCGGGGAAGCCTCCGCTGTTCCCGGGGGGGCTCTCCCCGATCCCGAACTGCTCCAGCTGCGGGGAGAGGGGGACACAGGAGGTGAGACCCCCACAGGGGGTGCCCTGACCCCATCTCTCCCCTGGTGACCCCACCCAGAGGGTCCCACCCCCATGTCCCCCTTACCCCCCTGTCCCCATGCCCACCCCAAAAAGGACCCTCCTGACAGATTCCTTGTCCCCACATCCCCCTTGCCCCCTGTCCCCAAATCCACCCCCCAAGGACCCTTCTGAGCGGTCCCCTGTCCCCATGTCCCCCTCCCCATCCCCACACCCCTCTCCCCCCCATGTCCCCCTCCCCATCCCCATGTCCCCCTCCCCATCCCCACGCCCCCCCAGAGGCGTCCCTGTCCCCATGTCCCCATCCCTGTGTCCCCCCCAGAGGTGTCCCCATCCCCCTTCCCTCCCTTATCCCCACGCCCCCCCAGAGATGTCCCCGTCCCCATGTCCCCCTCCCCACCCCACGCCCCCCAGGTCCCCATGTCCCCATCCCTGTGTCCCCCCAGAGGTGTCCCCTATCCCATGTCCCTCCCCATCCCCACGCCCCCAGAGATGTCCCTGTCCCCACCCCCCCCTTCCCCCGAATTCCCCCCCCCATGTCCCCTCCCCACCCCCCCCCCAGAACGTCGTCCCGCCCCCGTTCCCCCCAGAGATTCCCTGTCCCACCCCACCCATGTCCCCCTCCCCATCCCCATGTCCCCCCCCATCCCCGTCCCCCCAAATCCCTGTCCCCATGTCCCCCTCCCCATCCCCCTGTCCCCCTCCCCATCCCCACGCCCCCCCAGAGATTCCCCTCCCATGTCCCTCCCCATCCCCAGTCCCCCCCCGCGTGCCCCACGCCATACCCCCCACGCTGCCCAGGCCGAAGTCTGCGTGGGGCTGTGCCAGGGGCTGCCCCAGGGGGGTGCCGGGGGTGTAGGGGGGGTTGTAGGGGCGCGGGGGGGGCGCGGGGGCCCTCGGGGGGGGCTGGGGGCCCAGCAGCATCCCCGGCTGCCCGTAGGGGTACGGGGGGAGCCGCTGCTCCGCCGGCAGCTTGCTGGTGTCCAGGGGGACGCCCTGCGGAGAGAACAGGGGGAAGGGGGCGTCAGCACGGCCCCCCCGAGCCTGGGGGGCTCCCCCGGCCCCCCCAGAACCGGCAGGAGCCGTCCCTGAGAGCCCCGAAACAGCCACGGCTGCAGCCGGAGCCCTGCGAGGGGAGGGGGCCTGGAAGGGACATGGGGGCCCTGGAAGGGACAGGAGGTCCCTGGAAGGGACATGGGGGTCCCTGGAAGGGACAGGGGGGGCCCTGGAAGGGACAGGGGGTCCCTGGAAGGGACAGGAGGCCCTGGAAGGGACATGGGGGGCCCTGGAAGGGACATGAGGGTCCCCCCAACTGGCCCTGAGCACAGGGAGGGGCTGTGGGGGTGAGGGGGGCCCTGGGGTGTGGGTGAGATGAGGATGGAAACGAGACGAGAAGTGAAGGGCAGGAGGAGGGGAGAGAAGAGGAAGACGAGGATGAGGAGGGTGAGGACAAGAGGGACAAAGAGGAGGGTGAGGAAGAGGAGGAAGAGGACAAAGATGAGGTCCAAGACAAGGATGGGGAAGAAGAGAAAGAAGAAAAAGAAGAGAAAGAACAGGAACACAAGAAGGATGAGGAAAAGGAGGATGGGGAAGAGGATGAGGAAGGAGACAAGGAGGAGGAGAAGGAAGGGGAAAGGAAGAGAAAGGGGACGAGGAAGAGGAGGAAGAGAACAAAGACAAGGTTCAAGACAAGGACAAGGATGGGGAAGAAGAGAAAGAGAAAGAAAAGGAAGAAAAGAGAAAGAGGAGGAACATGAGAAGGGTGAGAAGAAGGAGGATGGGGAAGAGGGAGAGGAGAAAGGAGACAAGGAGGAGGAGAAGGAAGGGGAAAGGAGGAAAAGGACGAGGAAGAGGAGGAGGAGGACAAAGATGAGGTCTAAGACAAGGACAAGAAAGAAGAGAAAGAAGAGAAAGAGAAGGATGACAAAAGGAGGATGGGGAAGAGGACGAGGAGAAATTAGACAAAGAGGAGGAGGAGAAGAAAGGGGAATGGAGAAGAGAGGAGGAAGGGGAAAGGAGGAGGAGAAGGAAGGGGAAAGGAGGAAAAGGCCGAGGCCGAACAGAAGGAAGGGCAAAGGAGGAGGAGAAGGAAGGGGAATGGAGAAGGAAGGGGAAAGGAGCAAAAGGCCGAGGAGGAGGCCGAGGAAGAGGAGGCGGCGGCGGCGCTGGAGCGTGGGACGATGCGTACCTGGGTGATGGAGGACAATGTGGGTGACATTGTTGGTGAGAACTGTTTGGGGTGCTGCCGTCTGCAGTCGCCGGCCACGGGCAGGGACAGGGGGCTGAGCGGGACGCGCCGGCGGGGCGAGGTGGCCGCGAAGGAGCCGCCCAGCCCCGAGGGCAGGCTGGGGTTGCTGGGCGAGGACTGCAGCGGCTGCGGGCGGGGGGACGTGGGCAGCGAGGGGTTGGAGAGCGAGGAGGACAGGGAGGAAGGCAGGGACTGGTTGGAGAGAGAGGAGGGGATGGAGGAGCTGCTGTGGGAGGATTGGAGCGAGGGGTTGCTGAGGGAGGCCTGCAGGGAGGGGCTGCGCAGGGAGGCCTGGAGGTTGGGATTGCTCAGGGAGGACTGCAGGGACGGGTTACTCAGGGAGCTCTGCAGAGGTGAGGGGAGTCCTGTGGGGACAAAAACAGAGAGCACCGTTACCTCAGCACGGCCCCCAGCCCCGGGACGGCCCGGGCGGGGCTCCCCGGGGGCAGGGAGGGGGATGCAGGGGGAACAAAACGATGGAGACGGACACAGGGACAGACACACACCCCGGGCAGGAGCAGGAGGGGACACCGCGGTGGGAGATGGGCTCCTCCCGGACCCCTGACACCGTCAGAGCCCAGGGAATGGGAGCTGGGCTCCCCCAGGGACCCACAAAGCCATTGGACCCCATAGGGGAACAGGGCAGGAGCTGGGCTCCCCCAGGGACCCATAACACCAATGGACCCCACAGGGCAACAGGGTGGGAGCTGAGCTCCCCGAGGGACCCACAGGACCCCCAAATCCATCCCCACCCCACTCCCAGATTGCTCCATCCCAGACTGGGATCCCTGGAGCTGCCAGCCCAGGACATCTCCTGGGGGGGCTCTGTGTCCCCCCACACTGGCCAGGGGTCCCCATCTTTGTTTGTTGGACACTGGTGAGGCTGCCCGTGTCCCCCAGAGCAGTTCCCAGCCTGGGGACCCTCTCTGGCCCCCCCGGTGCAGGGAGGGGGTCCCGGCTCACCTGGGGGGTCGTAGCCCAGCCCGACGCCGCCGCCGCTGATGCCCAGGTGGGTCATGGTGGTGGCCAGGTTGGAGGTGCTGCTGCCCCCGCTCAGGGGCGGGTACGGGGCCTCCTCGGGGTCCAGGGGGGTGGGCAGGGGGGATGGGAAGTGCAGCGTGGTCAGGTCGGGCAGGGACCCCCCCGTGTTGAGGGCCGAGGGCATGAGGGGCACGTTGGCAGGTTGATCCGGGGATGGGAATATGCTGGGACAGGGGGGAGAGACACAGGATCAGGGCAGGAGAGGGGCTCCCCCAGCGCCCCCCAGCGTCCCTTTCCCACCTCCAGCCCCTCCCTGGCATCCCCCTCCCCATCCCAGCCCCTTCCCAGCACTCACTGGATTCCCGGCACCTCGCAGGAGCGTGGCCGGGCCGAGGAGGACGAGAGCTGTGGGATCAAAAGATGGCAATGAGGCCAGGCCAGGCCACTGGGGTGGGGGACAGCAAGTGGGGGACACAGGGGGGACACCCCCACCCACCTTCTTGGTGTCCCAGGGCTTCAGCGAGTGCTTGTTGTCATCGAAGTTCTCTTCAATGGGAGGCACTTGGAAAAGAAACACTGAGAAGGGCACGGGGGGTTCAGTGGGAGGAGGAGGGGGCACACAGGGGGGCACGTCAGAGCCCCCCCAGCACAGAGGAAGACAAGAACACAACACTGGGGACACGGCTGGGTGTGGGTGCCACGCTCACCTTTGCTGTCTGAGTCCCCGTCCAGGAAACCTGTGGGGGAGCAGGAGGGTGAGGGGAGCACAGAGGGGAGGGGGCTGCCCTGGGAGCCCCCAGACCCCTCAGGGAGCGTGGGGGGAGCTCACCAGCTCGGCGGCCGGGGGGGCCCGGCCTGGGAGGGGCCCAGGTAGGAGTCCTGGGGTGCGGGGTTCATCACGCTCGTGTGCAGCGCCGAGTCCGAGTTCGTCCTGGGAACGGGGAGAGCTGCCTGGATCCGGGCTCAGCCTGGCCCCCTCCCCACTGACAGCCCCCTCCCCACTGACAGCCCCCCAGCCCCCTCCTGGTGCCCCTTCCCCAATGGGGTCCCTCCCCCTGCACCCCCAGACCGGCTCCGCTCCCATCTCCTCCACCACCCCCAGGGACCCCCAGGGACCCTTCAGGGGCTGGGGGCACCCAGGGTGTTCCCAGTGAGCTGTTCCAAGGCAGAGGAGGGCAGGGAAGGGCTGGGAAAGGCTGCTGGGACGAGTGACAAAGAGGGACATTGTTCAGCTGTGGCACAGGGGAGCAAAGGGACCCCTCCAGAGGGGGCCCTGAGGGGGAGTCGGGGGCCACCTCGTCCCCAGGGGGGTCCAGGGCCACCTCCTCTGCAGAAAGGGCTGGAGCCTGGCTTGGGAACAGGGAGAGAACGGAATCAATCCATCCATTACCTGTTGAGAGCTGAGGGCAGCCGGAATAAGTGTCCTTTTTCCATGGGGAAATTGCTCCAGGGCATGGTCCTGAGGGACAAAGGGGATCAGGGGAGGCAGTGGGGTGGGGAACAAGGAGCCACGGGGGAGGAGGGCACCCCTCAGGGATCCATGGCCCCGTTCCCTGCCCTGGGAGGGCTGGGAAGGGCAGGGAGATGGGATGGGGACAGGGACGTGGCTGTCACACCCCATAGAGACACCGAGGGATGGAGCTGCAGCTTGGACTTGTCACCTGTCCCTGGGGATTCCTCTTCTTGGTTAAAATTCCTCCTGAAACCCCCACTTTGTGGGACAATCCTGGAATCTGAGAGGGTGGGAGCTTCCCTCTGCCCCCATCCCAGATGCCAGGAATCCCCAGGAATCCCCAGGCAGCTCTGGCTGCTTGTGCCAGAACCTCTTCCACTCCCAAACCTCCGGGATGGGAACGGGATGGGAATGGGCACATGGGATCCAGGGCAAGCAGGGAATTACCCCCTCCAGGATGGGAAAGGGATGGGAATGGGCACCCAGGATCCGGGAATGGGCACCCAGGATCCAGGGCAAGCAGGGAATTCCCTCCTCCAGGATGGGAGTGGGATGGGAACAGGATGGGAACGGAATGGGCACATGGGATCCAGGGCAAGCAGGGAATTCCCTCCTCCAGGATGGGAAAGGGATGGGAATGGGCAGCAGGGATCCAGGAATGGGCAGCAGGGATCCAGGGCAAGCAGGGAATTCCCTCCTCCAGGATGGGAAAGGGATGGGAATGGGCAGCAGGGATCCAGGAATGGGCAGCAGGGATCCAGGGCAAGCAGGGAATTACCTCCTCCAGCTGGGCTCAGGCGGTGGTGACAGGTACGTGGGTCCGTAGGGAGAGCTGTCGATGTGGGGGGCACGTTAAGGGCCACAAGGAGAGCAGGGGTTCCCAAAGCCCCAGGGAAGGGCAGGAGGGCTGGCACAGTGCCGGGGACACGGGACAAAGGATATCTGGCGGACGTAGCGGCGCAGGGGGGACATCATGCGGCGCGGGTCCCGCTGCACGCGCTCCACCAGCCCGTGGTGCCGCGTGCTCCGCGTGGAATCCAACGGGGACGGGCCCTGAGGGGAGGGGGAACGGCTGAGCCCACCCAGCAAGGGCTCAGGAGCAGCTCCCCGGCGTGGCAGCGGGTGAAGGGATTGGGGAAGGTCCCTCTGTCCCCGGAGAGCCCCTGGAGTCACCTGGAAGTCGGGCACGCCGCTGCCGATCTGGTTGACGTTGGGCAGGGAGCCGCTGTAGAAGGGCCCCCGGCTGTGGGCCAGCCGCAGCTTCTGCGCCTGCAGCTGGGGGGACACGACGTGGGGGACACGTCAGGGGGGTCCAGCACCCCTCAAACTGCCCATTGAGACACCCAGGTTCCCCTTCCCACACGCCACGTTGGATCCGGCCCCTTCCCGCAGCCAGAGCGGGGTGGATGAGGTCAGGATCCCGAGAGGATCCCACAGTCCCAGAGCAGAGGCTGCCCCTGTCCCACACAGGCTCTGGAGTCAGATCCAGAGGGATTTTCCACCTCATCCACCCAAGGCCACCCCGGAGATTGCAGCGCTGAGCAGGACTCAAGGCCGGGGGAAGGAGTCACAGCAAAGCGCGGCGGGAGATAAGGGGATCCCAGAAAACACCCGAGATTTGGGATTCCCAGGAAAGGGAACGGCTCCCACCACCCTCCAGCAGCCGGGCATGGCCCAATCCCCCCATCCTGACAGAGCAGGGCTACCCTGATCACCCCACCCTGCTCCCAGTGCCCAGGGAGGGAGGAATTCCCCGGGCTGAGCCCACAGGAATCCCCTTTCCCTCCAGAGCTGGGGGTCCTGAAACAGATCCAAGAGCTGCTGCTCCTCCGTGCCTGGAGAAATCCCAGGGAAAGAGAAGCTGAAGCCTCAAAAAAACCAGCTGAGAAACGGGAAACACCGAATTCCCGAGCGTAAAACCATGGAAATCCAGATCCAGAGGGAAAAACAAGGAAAACAACCCAAAAAAAAAAAACCCCAGGAGATTTAGGCAGCAGCTGGCGGGATTAGCGCCCGGAGCTGCGCTGGGGCTTAAGGTCTTGGGATGGAGCGTGGAGCTGGGAGCCAGGATCCCTGTGGGAGCCTGGAATCCGGGAGCAGCTCTGAAACAGCCGGGAAAAACTCCAGGGAAAACTCCAGGGAAAACTCCAGGGACCACAGGGCAAAGCTGGGGGGGCTGCAGATCACACACGGACAGGGATGAGGGGAGGAATTCCTAGAGGAGCCATCCCAGAGTGGATTCCCTGAGAAATTATTCCAGGCAGGGATCAGGGAGTGAATTCAAGATTCCAGGCAGGGATCAGGGAGTGGATTCCCTGAGAAATTATTCCAGGCAGGGATGAGGGAAGGAATTCCCAGAGGAATGATTCCAGGAAGGGATCAGGGAGTGGATTCCCAGAGGAGCCATCCCAGAGTGGATTCCCACAGGAATGATTCCAGACAGGGATTGGGGAAGGAATTCCCAGAGGAATGATTCCAGGCAGGCAGGGATCAGGGAGTGGATTCCTGCAGGAATGATTCCAGACAGGGATTGGGGAAGGAATTCCCAGAGGAATGATTCCAGGCAGGGATCAGGGAGTGGATTCCAGAGGAATGATTCCAGGCAGGGATGAGGGAAGGAATTCCCAGAGGAATGATTCCAGGCAGGGATGAGGGAAGGAATTCCCAGAGGAATGATTCCAGGCAGGGACGAGGGAAGGAATTCCCAGAGGAATGATTTCAGGCAGGCAGCAGCACAGCCCCGCTGCACATTAACCAGCTGTTTGCTCTGCAAACACGGCCCCAAAACCCCTGCGGATGACGGAAGCACCCGGGGATGCTCCACCCCGTTCCTAAACTCCCCAGGAAGGGACAGAAAAGCCCGGCCCATCCCCAAACTCTCCAAGGATGTCCCTGTCACTGCTGCAGTGACATCCCAGCGTCCGGGTCCCCGCAGATCCGGGAGCCACGGGGCTCTCCGAGCCAAAACATTCCCGATTTTGAAGCTCTGCCGGGAATCCCCTGGAATTTCCCAGGGACAGAGCTGCCCCCATCCCCTGGACGAGCCTCCCCGGATTCCACACTGCCCATCCTCGCTCCTCCATTCCTGCACTTTGGGCTGGGAAGGAGCAAATTCCACCAAACGCCGGCACGGTGGAAATGCCCGCAGGTTTCGGGAGGCAATTCCTGAGCAGCTCCACATCTGGAGCGCTGCCGGCCTTCCCGATTCCCTCCGAGTTCCCAGCACTCGCCTTTCCCGGAGCTGCCGGGTGGGATTTATCCCAGATATCCCATCCCTGCCTTTCCCAGCCGCCAACAAACCCAACGTGAGCATCCCCCGAGGGTCCCCGGGGACAGGGACAGAGCGCGGAGCTCCGCGGAGGGGACACGGGGTGGGATCCGAACCATCGGGGATCCTTTCCCCACCCCAATTCCGCCGGCATCCACCCGGAGCCCCCCGGACCCCCTCCCCAAAATCCTCACAGCCCCCTCCAACACCCCCAAACCCTTCCGAACCCTTCTACCCCCGACCCAAATCCTTCAGAGCACCCCTCGGCCCCTCAAACTCCCCCCCAACACCCTCGCAGCCTCCCTAGCCCCCTCCCCAAATTCTTCCCGGCCCCCCCCATCCCCTCACGACCCCTCCAGCCCCCCCCACACCCTCGCCCCCGCGTCCCCTCACGATCCCCCCAAATCACGGCCCCCGCCAGCTCCTCAAGACCCCCCTCAGCCCCTCACGATTCCCCCGGTCCCCATCCCCTCAGCTCCGGGCCCCCTCAGCCCCTCACGGCCCCTCCACCCCGGCCCCCCCCGCCCCGCGGCGCATCCGGCGCGCGGCCCGTCCTCACCCGTGTGGAGCAGATCTCCATCATGACCTCCTCGAAGGCCGCGGTCTCCTCCGCCTGCCGCTGCTTCTGCAGTGCGATCTTCTCGCTGAACTTGCGCGGGTTGGACGCACCGGCGCCGGCCGAGGGTCCCGCGCCGGGCCCGCGGGCCCGGCCCCGCGCCCGCCGCCGCCATCTTCCCCGCTCCGCCGCTCCGCCGCCGCCGCCGCGCGCGGCACGCCGGGATCTGTAGTTCAGCGGGCCGCGCCAACAGCAGGGTGTGCTACGAGTGTGGACTATAACTCCCAGCGGTCTGTGCGGGCGCTGCGCAGGGAGCGCTGGGAAATGGAGGCACCGGGTTACGAGGTACTGGGGGGTGAGGGATGTTGGGACTACAAATCCCGGAGAGCAGCGCGAGAGCGCGGGGCGGGGGAAGGGGCGCGGCCTCTGGAAGGGGCGTGGTCTGCGCTGTGAGGGGAATGGGGCGGACGAGCATGGAGGGGCTCAGAAATGGGGGCGGCTCTGGGGGTACAGCGGGGTCACCCCCTCCCCAAGCCTGGGAACAGAGCAGAAACCTCCCCACACCCAAGATTAGGGGGTACCAGACTCCCCCAGCCCATACAGCCAGGAGGGTAAGTGGAGGACACTGCGACACCCACCCCAAATTCCGTCCCAGCCTCCCCAGGCACAGGCAGCAATTTGGGGTTCAGTTCTTTATTTGCTTCATCCAACACCCCCAAAATCCGGGGGAGTCCGTAAGGGCACTTGTGGTTATGGGGTGGGGGGACATTTCCCCCCTCCCGGGGCCCTGAGTGAGGGAGGGGGTGTCACAGCACCGATCCCTTGTGCAGATGGGGAAACTGAGGCACAGCGCTGAGAGACGGACATGGGGACCCCCGGGACGGACACAGGGACCCCAAAACTGGACATGGGGACCCCAAAAATTGACACGGGGACCCCCGGGATGGACACGGAGACCCCAAAAATGGGTACAGGAACCCCAAAATGGACACGGGGACCCCCGGGAGAGACGGACAAGGGGACCCCAAAAATGGACACGGGGACCCTCAGGACAGACACGGGGACCCCTGGGACAGAGATGGGACACCAAAATGGACGTGGGGAACCCAAAAATGGACACAGGGACCCTCAAGACAGACATGGGGACCTCAAAATGGACACGGGGACCCCCGGGACAGAGAGGGGGACCCCAAAATTGACACGGGGACCTCAAAAATGGACGTGGGACTCCCGGGAGGGACACGGGGACGCCCAGGACAGACATGGGACCCCAAACATGGACACGGGGACCCCAAAAATAGACAAGGGGACCCCCGGGAGGGGCCGGGAAACGGAAAACCCGGGCCACGGGACCCCCGGGAGGGACACGACAAAGGACAGGGCCGCCGCTGCCGGGCGCCGGGGCTGCGGGGGCGGGGCTATCCACGGGCGCTGCCGCCGGGGCGCCCAGCGGGACGAAGGCTCGGGCGGCCTCGTCCAGCACGAAGAGCGGCTCCGCCACCAGCGCGGGGTCGCAGCCCCGCGCCAGCCGCACCTTCTGCTGCTTGAAGGTCTCGGTCATGTCCAGCCCCTCCTGGGGACAGGGCGGGTATTGGGGAACCCCCGGGACCCCCAGGGAACCCCCAAGGACCCCTGAACACCCCCAGGGACCTCCCGGGACCCCCAAGCACCCCTGGGACCCCTGAGCACGGGACCCCTGAACACCCCCTCAACACCTCCTGGGACCCCCCAGCACCCCTGGGGACCCTCAAGCACCCTCCAGGACCCCCCCAAGCACTCCCCAAGCACCCCCCTGAGCACCCCCTGGGACCCTCCTGAGCACCCCCGGTCCCCCTGGTCCCCCCTGGCACCCCCCAGGACCCCCAGCACCCCCTGGGACCCCCTAAGCACCCCCTAGGACCCCCCTGAGCACCTGCCGGGGACCTCCAAGCACTGTCCAGGACCCTTAAATACCCCACTGAGCACCCCCGGTACCCCCCGATACCATCCCTGAGCACCCCTGGGACCCCCAGGACCCCCGGTGTCCCCCGGTACCCGCAGCCGCAGGAATCGGGGCAGCGCGTAGGGCGGCAGGAGCCGCTCCAGGTGCCGGTACAGCCCGGGGCCGTCCAGGGAGCGCCCGGGGCGCAGAACCAACGCGGCCATCCCGGCCCGGCCCTCGTGTCCTGCAGGGGAGGAGGGGACATTGGGGACACTGGGGACATTGGGGACACTGGGGATATTGGGGACATTGAGGACAGTGGGGACACTGGGGATATTGGGGACACTGGGGACAGTGGGGACATTTGGGGACATTTGGGGACACTGGGGATATTGGGGGATTGGGAGGATTGGGGACATTTGGGGACGTTTGGGACATTGGGGGACACTGGGGACATTGGGGACTTTTGAGACATTTGGGGACATTGGGGGGGATTGAGGACATTGAGGACAGTGGGGACATTTGGGGACATTGGGGACACTGGGGGGATTGGGGACATTGAGGACAGTGGGGACATTTGGGGACATTGGGGACACTGGGGGATTGGGGACATTTCGAGACATTGGGGACACTGGGGACATTGGGGGGATTGGGGACATTTAGGGACATTGGGGACATTGGGGGGATTGAGGACATTGAGGACAGTGGGGACATTTGGAGACATTGGGGACACTGGGGACATTTGGGACATTGAGGGGATTGAGGACATTGAGGACAGTGGGGACATTTGGGGACATTGGGGACACTGGGGACATTTCAGGACATTTGGGGACACTTGGTGGCCGTACCTGGCACGGTGACCCCGTAGACGGTGGCGTCCTGCAGGGACTCGTGGGCCAGCAGCGCCTCGGTCACCTCGGTGGTGGCCACGTTCTCACCTTTCCACCTGGGGGAGGGGGGACACGGTGGCGGTGAGACCCCCCCAAACACCCCCAGAAATGTTTAATGGAGACCCCCGAGCTCCCCTGAGCACCCCGGGGACCCCCCTGTCCTGGGCGGGGGCTCTGGGGGTGTCCCCATCATGGGGAGGGGGCTCTGGGGGTGTCCCCATCCCAGGGGTGTCCCTGGGGGTGTCCCCATCCCTGTCCATGCAGGGAAGGGGCTCTGGGGGTGTCACTGTCCCAGGGGCGTCCCTGGGGGTGTCTCTGGGGGTCTCCCCCACCCCGGGGGAGTCTCTGGGGGTGTCCCCATTGCCAGGGGGTGGCTCTGGGGGGTGTCCCCACCCCAGGGGTGTGTCTGGGGGTGTCCCAGTTCCGGGGGGGGGCTTTGGGGGTGTCTCCATTCCTGGTCATGCAAGGAGGGGGCTCTGGGGGTGTCCCTGTCCCAGGAGTGTCCCTAGGGATGTCCCTGGGGGTCTCCCCACCTAATGGGGGTGTCCCCATTGGGAGGGGGTGTCCCTGGGGTTTGTCCCCATTGGGAGGGGGTGTCCCTGGGGTTTGTCCCCACCCCGGGGTGTCCCTGGGGGTGTCCCCATTGGGAGGGGGTGTCCCTGGGGTTTGTCCCCATTGTGAGGAGGTGTCCCTGGGGTTTGTCCCCACCCCGGGGTGTCCCTGGGGGTGTCCCCATTGTGAGGAGGTGTCCCTGGGGGTCTCCCCACCCCGGGGTGTCCCTGGGGTTTGTCCCCACCCCGGGGTGTCCCTGGGGGTGTCCCCATTGGGCAGGGGTGTCCCTGGGGTTTGTCCCCATTGTGAGGAGGTGTCCCTGGGGTTTGTCCCCATTGTGAGGAGGTGTCCCTGGGGTTTGTCCCCATTGGGCAGGGGTGTCCCTGGGGTTTGTCCCCATTGTGAGGAGGTGTCCCTGGGGTTTGTCCCCATTGGGCAGGGGTGTCCCTGGGGGTGTCCCCATTGTGAGGAGGTGTCCCTGGGGTTTGTCCCCACCCCGGGCTGTCCCCGGCACCTGAAGGTGTCCCCGGTGCGGTCCCTGAAGCGCACGAACTGCTCCCGGTCCTGCTCCACCAGGTCCCCGGTGTTGAAGAATTCGTCGCCTTCAGTGAAAACGCTCGGAGCAATTTCTGCTCCGAGAGCTCCCGGCTGCCCGCGTAGCCCAGGAACGGCGTCCTGGCGGTCACCGGGGCGATCAGCAGCCCCGTCTCACCTGAGGGGATGGGGAGACATCAATTAAGGTAATTTAGAGAATTTGGACTTAATTAAAATAGCCCAGGAACGGCATCCTGGGGGTCACAGCAGCCCACGTCTCACCTGCAGGGATGGGGATGGTGAGACAAAAACTTGAAGGGATTTCGAGATTTTAGAGGAGCTGAGATTTTAATTAAGAGATAAGCGTTATTGAAGTTAATTAAAACAGCCCAGGAATGGCGTCCTGGGGGTCACCGGGGCGATCAGCAGCCCCGTCTCACCTGAGGGGATGGGGAGACACAAAATGTAGGGAATTTAGAGAATTTGGAGTTAATTAAAATAGCCCAGGAATGGCTATTTTAATTATTTTAACCAGGGCATCAGTGGGGTGATCAGCAGCCCCGTCTCACCTGTGGGGACAGGGACAGTGAGACAAAAACTTGAAGGGATTTAGAAATTTTAGAGAATTTAAGAGATTTAGAGAATTTAAGGAATTTAGAGAATTTAGAGGCGCTGAGATTTTAATCAGAGGTAAATTTATTGGAGTTAATTAAAATAGGGGCGTCACTGGGGTGATCAGCAGCCCCGTGTCACCCGCAGGGATGGCAAGACACAAATTATAAGGGATTTAGAGGATTTTGGGGAGTTATCCTGCAATAAACATACACTTTCTAACTCTAAACTGTCCGAATTTTTGGGTTCTAGCCCAATATCTATATTTTTAAAAGAAATCAATCAATAATTGTGCCCGCTGCTCACCCGTCCTGGCGCGGATGCAGCGCCCGTTCCTGTCCCGCTCCGGAGCTCCGGCAGCGACGTCGTAACGAACGACCTCGAACGGGGAGAAGAGCTGGGGAGAGCTCATTTTTATTAATAGAAATAAACTAGAAATGTTCCTTTCAATTAAAATGAAATCAATAAAAAGAAATAAAAATCTCACTTTTTAAAAACCGAAACAAAAACCCTAAAAACAGCTCTAATGTGTGCGCAGTAGTAAAAACACGAAATAAAAAATTAAATAAAATAAAAAAAAACAAACGGGGTGGGGGGCTCAGGGCAAGGGGCTGTCCTGGGTTGATAAAAATGAGATTTTTGGGAGGTTGTGGTCAAAGCAAGGAGTGCTCAGGTTTGAATTTTGGCGTGGCCAATGAGGAGGGAACTGCCCGGGGTGTTCTCTCTTGGTTCTGGTCAGTGAGAAAGTGAATTTGGGGGGAATTGGGATCATGAATAGAAATAAAATCAAACGTAAATAGAAATAAAACAGAAATAAAATAAAAATTAGTATATAAAATGTATATATTATAATATGTGTATATAATATAAACATGTATATGTAATATAAACACGTATATATAATATAAACACGTATATATAATATAAACATATATAATATACATATGCATATATGCCTATGTATATAATATAAATATGTGCATATAATATACATATGTATATAATATATAAATATTAATTATTAATAATTATTGGTTAATTAACATTACTAATAAGGCTAATTATTAATGATGTCATTAAATATATAATTAAATATTAATTATTATCCATTAATAACTGCTAACAAGGTTAATTATTACTTAATATAATTAATAAACTTTTTTTGCCTTTATTCCTAACTTCAGCCCTACTTTATTTCTAGTCACGTCTCACAACAAAAAAACATATAAATATACTTAAATATTCACTAAAAAAAAAATAAATCCATTTTCCCGAATCCATTTTGCGCAGACCTTGTAGATGAAGCTGCAGCGCCCCACGGCGCCGGGGGTGCCGGTGTAGTTGAACAGGGTCACGTTGCCCTCGCTCATCCCGTACGTCTCCACGATGCGCACGGGCCCGAAGCGCCGCTGGAAGCTCCGCCACACGTCGGGCCGGAGCCCGCTGCCCACGGCCAGCCGGAGCCCGTGCTGCCGCTCCGCGGGCCGCTGCGGGGACAGCGTCAGCACCGGGACCCCCCGGGACCCCCCGGGACACCCCGGGACACCCCCGGGGCACCCCCGGGAGAGCCCCCGGGACACCCCCGGGGCACCCCCGGGAGAGCCCCCGGGACACCCCCGGGACACCCCGGGACACCCCCGGGACAGCCCGGGACACCCCCGGGACACCCCCGGGACACCCCGGGACACCCCCGGGACACCCCGGGACACCCCCGGGACACCCCGGGACCCCCGGGACACCCCGGGACACCCCCGGGACACCCCCGGGACCCCCCGGGAGAGCCCCCGGGACACCCCCGGGACACCCCCGGGACCCCCCGGGACTCTACCCCAGCCCGGGATCCCCCCTTCAGCTCCGGGAGAGACCCCCAGAGCTCCGGGGGAGCCCCCCGAGCCCGGGACCCCCCCCAGCTCCGGGAGAGCCCTCTGGGACCCTCCCCAACCCGGGGTCACCGTCAGCTCTGGGGAATCCCCCAGGACCCCCCAGCTTTGGATCCCCCCAGCTCCGGGGAGCTCCCCGGGACCCCTCCCAGCCCAGGACCCCCTCCCCAGCTCGGGGAACCCCCCGGCTCCCCCATCCCGGCGCCCTGACCTGCGGCTGGTTCACCAGGTAGCGGCAGAGCTCGCCGATGTACTGGAACACGGTGACGCCCTCGGCGCGGCAATCCTCCCAGAACTGGCTGGCCGAGAACTTCTCCTTCAGCACACACGTGGCTCCTGCGGGATGGACAGGGGGGGATCAGCCCCAAATCACCCCCAAAAACACCCCAAAAACACCCCCGGTGCCCGTGCCCGCTCACCGATGCCCAGGCAGCCCACGATGCCCAGCAGGGACCCGGCCATGTGGTAGAGGGGCAGTGCCAGGTACACCACGTCCTTGCTGGAGGCTCCCACCAGCTCGTAGAAGCTCAGGCACATGATGGCCTTGAGGTGGGACACGCGGGCGGCTTTGGGGAGCCCTGGCAGGGGGAAAAGAGAGCTGAGCCCCCCCTCGGTTCACCCAGAGCGCCCCCCCGCCCCGGTTCCCGGTGCCGGCCGCACCGGTGGTGCCCGAGGTGAAGATGTAGAGGCAGGTGTCGTTCATGTCCCCGGGCTCCCAAACGTCCTCGGGCTGCAGCTCCTCGGAGGCCGCGTCCAGCAGCTCCTGCAGCGCCACGGCGCCCTCGGGGTACGGCCCCGCTCCCAGCACCCACACGGCCACGCCGTCCTCCCGCAGGCCGGGCAGCAGCGGCTCCACCGAACCGAACAGGTCTGGGGGGGACGGCACCGAGTGGGGACCGCCCGGCCGGCCCCGGGGCCACCACCCTACCCCCGGTGCCATCACCCCATCGCCGGGGCCACCACCCCATCCCCGGTGCCACCGGCCCGCCCCCGGTGCCACCATCAATCCCCGGGGCCACCAGCCCATCCCCGGTGCCATCACCCCATCGCCGGGGCCACCTCCCTACCCCCGGGGCCACCGGCCCACCCCCGGGGCCACGATCTCGCCCTCGGTGCCACCACCCCTTGTCCCCCTCGTCTCCGGTCCCGTCCCGTTCTTTACTCCCCTGGTCCTGCTCCGGTTCCCCGTCCGCTCGTGCCCCGGCCCGGTATCCCCGTTATACCCCGGGATTTCTGCACTCCGCGGTCCCCGTTATCCCCCGGTCCCCTCCCGGTCCCCTCGGTGTCCCCCCGTTATTCCCCGGTCCCCTCGGTGTCCCCCCGCTTCCTCTCGCCCCTTTTCCCGCACGTTCCCCGCTCCCCTCCCGGTGTCTCCCCGGTATCCCCCCGGTTTCCCTGGTGCCTTTCCCCCTCCATCCCCCGGTCCCCTCAGGGTCCTCCCGTTATCCCCCGGGCCCCAAAATCTCCCTGCGTCCTCTCGCCCCTCTTCCCGCACGTTCCCCGCTCCCCTCCCGGTGTCCCCCCGTTATCTCACGGCTCCCCCGGTTTCCCCGGTGCCTTTCCCCCTCCATTCCTCGCTTCCCTTCCCGGCCCTCTCGGTGTCCCCCCGCTTCCTCTGGGCTCTTTCCCCGCACGTTCCCCGGTGTCCCCCCGGTGTCCCCCGGTTCTCACCGTCCGCCACGAGCAGCGCCCGCGCTCCGCAGCCTCTCAGGCAGTGCCGGAGCCCCGCGGGGCGCAGCGCCGTGCCCAGGAAGGCCGGGCGGGCTCCGAGCGCCGCCAGCCCGAACCAGCCCCACACGAAGCGGGGCTCGTTGCCCACCAGCAGCCCCACGGTGTCCCCGGGCCGCGGCGGGGCCCGCAGCGCCCGCAGCGCGTTCGCCACCCGCGCCACGCTCCGCGCCGCCCGCCCCAGCGGCTCCTCCCTCCCGGGCCCGCAGGAACGGCCGAGCCGGTGCCTCCCGGGCCGCCCGTAGGAACCGGGAGACCACGCAGCCCCCCGGGGCCGCGCCGCGCCCGCCGCCGCACCCGCAGCGCCCGCAGCGCGAACGCCAGGTCGGCCCAGAGGTGCGGCCGGAGGAGCCGCTGCAGCGCCAGCAGCGCCCCCAGCGCCGCCAGCAGCGCCCCCAGGCCCCCCCGAGCCCCCCAGCCCCAGCGCCCCCAGGAGCCCCCCAGAGCCCCCAGCGCCCCCCAGCGCCGCCGCCAGCGCCATCGCCCGCGCCCGCCTCGGGGGCGGGGCGGACACGCCCGCCTTGGCCACGCCCACTGACCGCGCCCACTTCGGGCACGCCCACTCTGAGCCCCCCCAACCCCGGACCCCTCTGCCAAGCCCAACTCTCCCCCGTGTCACCCCTGTCCCCTTCCCGGCCCCGCGGTCCCCTCTGTCCCCTCTCCATTGTCCCCATTGTCCCTCCCCTGTCCCCCCCTGTCCCCTCCTCTGTCCCCCTCTCCATTGTCCCCACTGTCCCCTCTCTGTCCCCCCAACTGTCCCTCTGTCACCCCTTCTGTCCCCTCCCCATTGTCCCACTGTCCCCTCCCCTCTGTCCCCTCCCCATTGTCACCCCCCTCTTGTCCCCTCCCATTTTCCCCATTGTCACCTCCCCTGTCCCCCGCTCTGTTCCCCCTGTCCCCTCCCCATTGTCCCCTCCCCTGTCCCTTCTGTCCCCTCCCCGTTTTCCCCATTGTCACCTCCCCATTCTGTCCCCACCCTGTCACTCCCCCATTGTCGCCTCTGTCCCCTCCCCTGTCGCCTCTGTCCCCCTCCGGGGCCTCCCCGTGTCCCAGATTCCCCCTGTCCCGCGGGGGTGGCAGTGTCACCGTCCCGGTGGTGCCACCACGTGTGTCCCATCCATGTCACCCCTTTCTGGGGACGGGGGGGACACACACGACCCCCGCCCCCCCCATGTCACAAATTGGGTCCGTTCAATACAAAACAGGATGGATGGGAATGGGGTGCAGGTGAGAAAAACCCCCAACTCCTCAGGGAATGAATTCCCAGGGTCAGAATTCCCAGACCTCTGGCGCTTTCGGGGCAGGGGAGAAAAAAACCCCAAATCCTCAGGGTGGGAATGGGGTACAGGTGAGAAAAACCACCCCAAATCCTCAGGGAAGGGATTCCTGAGGAATCCCTCCAGGAGCCCCAGAACCCCCAGACCTCTGACATTTTTGGGGCAGGGGAGAAAAAAACCCCACCCAACTCCTCAGGGAGGCAATGGGGTACAGGGGAGGAAAACCACCCCCATTCTTTAGGGTGGGAATCCTGTGGGAATGGGGTACAGGTGATAAAACCCCCCCAAACTGCTCAGGGAAGGGATTCACAGCTCCAGGACTCCCAGACCTCTGACATTTTTGGGACAGGGGAGAAAATAAAAACCCCAAATCCTCAGGGTGGGAATCCTGTGGGAATGGGGGTAAAAACCCCCCAACTCCTCAGGGAATGAATTCCCAGGGTCAGAACCCCAGACCTCTGCTTTGGGGCAGGAGAAAACACCCCAAATCCTCAGGGTGGGAATGGGGTACAGGTGATAAAAACCACCCCAAATCCTCAGGGAAGGGATTTTGAGGAACCCCAGACCTCTGTCGTTTTTGGGGCAGGGGACAAAAACCACCCCAATTCTTTAGGTGGGAATGGGGTAGAGGTGATAAAAACCACCCCGACCCTTTAGGAAGGGAATTCCCATTTCCAGGACCCCCAGATCTTTGCCTTTTTTGGGACAGGGAAGAAAAACCTGAGTTCCTTAGGGTGGGAATTCCGTGGGAATGGGGTACAGGGGAGGAAAAACCACCCCAATTCCTCAGGGAAGGAATTCCCAGATTCCCAAACCTCTGACATTTTTGGGAGAGGTGATAAACCCCCCCCCCCATAATTCTTTAGGGTGGGAATTCTCTGGGAACGGAGTAGAAGCGAGAAAAACCACCCCAAAATCTTTGCAAATTGGGCGTCTGACTTCATGCCAGGCTGTTAGTTGAAAATTATCAAAAGATTGTTGTGAGTTTTCTAATTTTGGGATTAACGCTGGCGGATTTTCAGGGTTTAGTGTCTCTTTTTGGGTCGAGAAATCTGTCCCAAGCACTGTGGGGACTCTGCAGCTGTTTGGGAACGGTTCTTTTTCGGAATTCTTTTGTGTCGGGGATCAGAGGGTTGGCATTTGCAGGGGCAAAAGAATTCTCTGTCTGTCCTTTATTTATTGAAACATCCCAGCCTCCCCCTCCTCGTGGCGCGGTTTGTGACACAAAGTAGTCCCGCTCTGCGCTAGGAGCGCGGAAAGGCGAAAACGCGGAGGGATATCAGGTGTCGGAGGTGAAGTATCACGCGCTGCGGAGGGATCTCTCGGTGATGCGGCCGTGCCCGGCTCCTCAAGTTCCGGCAGAGACGCGGAAGGATACGTGCAAGGCGCTGCAGTATTCGTCGCTGCGGCGCCGTGTATAGTCCCGGTGGCGGCGGAAGTGCCGTGACAGGGCACAGGGATGCCGGTTGTGGCTGCACAGCGGCACGCAGCGGCTCGGAACCGGGACCGGGCCGCACCAAAGCTGCGGCTAAAGCAGCGCTGGTGGCGGCGGGGCAGTGCAGATAGAACCGCGCATGCGTGCGGCTCATCCTGGAAGCAGCGCTGCGCTTGGATGAGGCGCGGAGTGATATCGCTGCGGCGGGGGTTGTAGCATCTGCGCATGCGTGCGTTACGTCACTAGTCCGCGTGGGGAGCTGTGATGGCGGCGGGCGGGCCCGGGAGCGCGGGAGGCGGCGGAGCCGCGGGAACGGGAACGGGGCCGCGGCTGCGGTCCTGGAAGGGAACGGCGGGACCCCCGTGGTTGCAGGAGGCGGCGGAGCCGCGCCATCCAGCAGCTCTGAAGCGGGGGCCGCGGTGGGGAAGACGCGGCTCGGCTCGCCATGCAGCGGCGGCGGCGGGAGCGGGAAACGGCCACGGGCGGCGGCGGGGCGGCCTCGGCAGCGGGAGATGATCCCGGGGTGGCGGCGGGAGGAGCGGCGTGGAGGCGGCGGGAGTCCTGGAGCGCGGCGCGCAGCCGCCGGGAGCTGGCTGGCTGCCGGCCCGGCGGGCACGGGCGGCGCTCACGGGACGCTGCGCTGGAGCCGCGCCAGGCCCGGAGAGGCCGCAGCCGCCGCTGTGGGCGCCGCGGCGCCGGCACGGGGTGGCCGGGCGGGCTGGGGCTCCCCGGGGCCAGCGGTGCCGTACCGGGGCCGGGGCATTGCCCGAAACGGCGGCAGGGACGGGGCTTGCCGTGGGCGTCCGCCCCGCCGCGGGCCCGCGGGCAGCTCGTTATCGGTCCCATTTCTGTTCTGAGGCTTCTCAGGAGACAAATGCAGGATTTCCATCAAACACGTCAGTGCCAGGGGATGGCACAGGCAGCACCGGCTGGCCGAGGTCACCGTGTCTGTCCTCTCTGTCCCCTCCCCATTGTCACCTCCCCTCTGCCCCCTCCGGGGCCTCCCCGTGTCCCCCTGTCCCGGGGGGTGGCAGTGTCACCGTCCCGGTGGTGCCACCACGTGTGTCCCATCCATGTCACCCCTTTTTGGGGACGGGGGACACACACACACGACCCCCGCCCCCCCCTCCATGTCACAAACTGGGTCCGTTCAATACAAAACAGGAAAGTTTTTATTGCTGCTTTTCTTAGAAACACTTAAAAACGCTCCAGGGAGGGCAGGACCCCTCCCCAAATTCCGCTGCCCCCCCCTCACCCCAGGAGCCCCCGGTGAGGGGGGGGCAGGACCCCCCAACTCCCCCTCCCCAAATCACCCTGGAGCAGCCACTCGGTTCCACCCTTTATTTACATCTCTGGAGGAAAATGGGGCTGGGGGTTCCCCCCTTTGTCCCCTGAGGGGGGGTCCCACCAACAGTGGGGGCGCGGGGGGGGCAGCGACCCCTCCCCAGGTGGTGAAAAGGGGGGGGAGGGGAGGGGGAAGGGAGTGGGGGGCACCCCGAGCTTGGGGATTTGCTGGCACCGGTTTGGGGGGTTCCCCATGGGAAGGGGATCGCGGGGGGGTTCCCATGGTGGGGAGGGGTCCCACCCCTCAGTCACTGTCCGACCCCACAGCAGAGGAACCTTTCCTTTTCCTCTTGGCCGGTTTGGGTTTGGTGTCCTCCTCCTCCTGCAGGGACATTGAGGGGGGTCACACGGGATTTGGGGAGCTCAGGGGGGGCTCGGGGGAGGGCGGGGGTCTCACCGAGGCGCTGCTGGAGCCAGACTCCTCCTCGTTGTTGGGGGGCTGCGCCGCGTTCTTGCGGCTGCGGGGGCTGGCCAGCGCCGTGGCCTTGCGGCGGCTCTTGGGGGGTTTGCTGGAGGAATCCTCGTACTCCTCGGCCAGGGAGAAGAGATCCGAGAACCTGGGGGGGCACCGGGGGGCTCAGGGGGGGTCTGGGGTCTTCAGGAGGGGGGAGGGAAATGTGGGGAGGGGTCTCACTTCATTTTATGGGCCTCGTCGCAGCTGGCCTGGACGTGCTGCAGCGCCTGCAGGATCGGGGTCTGGCTGAAAACTGGGGGGGAAATGGGGAGGGTCAGGGCAGGGAGGGACCCCAGACCCAAATGGAACAGCCCAGGGTATGGGGGGGCACCCACAGTTGTGCTTGGTGTTGGTGAGGTTGAGCCTGAGGTTGTCCAGGTGCTCCAGGATCTGCTCCAGGGTGAGCTGGGCCAGTTTGCTGCTGGAGCTGCGGAGGCTGCGGGAGAGGAGGGCAAAAAATGGGGTGAGAATCGCAAAAAATGGGGGTGAGAAAGTAAAAAATGGGGTGAGAAAAAAAATGGGGTGAGAAACTAAAAATGGGGGGGAGAAACAAAAAATGGGGGGGAGACACAAAAAATGGGGGTGAGAAAGTAAAAAATGGGGTGAGAAACATCAAAAATGGGTGAGAAACTAAAAATGGGGAGGAGATACAAAAAATGGGGGTGAGAACCCAAAAAATGGAGAGGAGATGCAAGCAATGGGGGTGAGAATCCAAAAATGGGAATGAGAAACTAAAACTGGGGTGAGAACCTAAAAATGGGAATGAGACACAAAAAATGGGAGTGAGACACAAGAAATGGGGATGAGATATAAGAAATGGGGATGAGACACAAGAAATGGGGAGCAGAGCCCAAAAAATGGGGAGGAGACAAAAAAATGGGGGTGAGACACCAAAAAATGGGGAGGACTGCCCAAAACTGGGGAGGAGAGCCCCAGGACCCCCAGACCTCTGGCGTTTGCGGGGCAGGCTGTTGTTTTTGATCAGCAGGGCCTTGATGTGCTCGCCCAGGAGGTCGTCGTGCCGCAGCCCCCAGTGCCGCAGGATGCTGGTGGTGAACTGGTCCTCGGGGTGGCACGGCCTGCTCAGCACCATCTTCACCATCTCCTCGCTGGGCCTGGCACAAAGGGCAGTGGGGAAGGGCGGGGGGACAGCCCTGGACACCCAGGAGAACCCCCAGAGCCCCCCAGAGCCCCAGGAGACCACCCCAGACATCCCCAGACTCCCAGGACACCCCTCCAGACCTCCAGGAGACACCCAGAAGACCCCTCAGGCTCCCAGGAGACGCCCCTGACCTCCAAGAGACCCCCCCAGACCCTCCCAGATCTCCAGGAGAACCCCCAGGAGATACCCTCAGACCCCTCAGACCACCAGGAGACCCCTCAGAGCCCCCAAATCCCTTCAGGGTCCCCTGGAACCCCTCAGAGGCCCCCAAATCCCATCGCTGTACCCCCCCCAGAACACCAGGCATGTCCCCCCTCCCTTGGGGACACTCTGGGGGTCCCCCCTGTCCCCCCCAGACTCACTTTTCCCTGCGCAGCTGCAGCAGGAGGCAGGACAGGGCCTCGGGGTGCTCTGCCAGGGGAAGGAGGTTGGCAATGTCCCCAGGAATGTCCCCCAAAAAATGTCCCCAAAAAATGTCCCCGAAAAATGTCCACCCCTGGGAATGTCCCCAGGAATGACCCCGGGAATGTCACGTGGGAAATGTCCCCAAAAAACGTCCCCCATGGGAATGTCCCCAAGATGTCCCCAGGAACGTCTCCTGGATGTCCCCCAGAAGTGTCCCCTCTGGGAATGTCCCCCAAAAAATGTCCTCCATGGGAACGTCCCCAAAAAGTCCTCAGGAATGTCCCCAGGGTGTCCCCAGCTCACCCTTGTACTCGAGGTGCTGCAGGATGGGGATGTTGTGGGACAGCAATGTCCCCTGGGAATGTCCCCCCATGGCAATGTCCCCCCATGGCAATGTCCCCAGCATGTCCCCAGGGCATGTCCCCAGGGTGTCCCGGGATGTCCCCAGGGTGTCCCCAGCTCACCCTTGTACTTGAGGTGCTGCAGGATGGGGATGATGGTCTCCAGGGGGATGTTGTGGGCCAGGAACAGCTGCCAGGTGCAGTACTGCTCAAAGGTCTCCCAGTCCAGGCTCTGAACTGGGGACGGGACAGGGGGACAAAGGGGGGGGACAGGGGGGATGGATAACAGGGACAATGGGGATAATGCGGACAATTAACCCCATTAAAATGGGGTTAGTAGGAATAATGGAGATGGATAATGGGGACAAAGGAGATAATGGGGATGGATAACAGGGACAATGGGGTTAACAGGGATAATGGGGACAGCAGGGACAACAGGGATCATGGGGATGGATAATGGGGACAGCAGGGACAACAGGGATCATGGGGATGGATAAGGGGAGAATGGGATGATGGGGACAGTGGGACAATGGGGACAATGGGATAAAGGGGATGGAAAATGGAGACAATGGCGTTAATAGGAATAATGGAGATGGATAATGGGGACAATGGGATAATGGGGGATAACAGGGACAATGGGGACAATGGGATAAGCAGGGACAACAGGACAATGGGGTTAACAGGGATCTGTGTCAGCCCCTTCCCCAGCTCCAGGGACCCCCAAACCTGCCCTGGTCCCCCCACCCCTCTGGGCCCAGGGAATGGGGACAGAGCCCTGACCTGGGAACGGGCTGTGGGGCAGGGCTAACGAGGCTCCCTAATTAACAGGCTGATCCCAAAAGCTGGATTTGCTCTGGGAACACCGAGGGACCCCACAGAGAGGCCGTGGAGCCGATTTTGGGATTTTGCGTGCCCTGCCTGGCACCCCTGGGGGCACAGGGATAAATCCCACGATCCGCCCGGGGCAGTGACCCTTTAATGGCAGCAGGGAATTCAGCCCCGGGCAGGGATCTCCCTCTGGAAAGGGCCAAGCTTGGATCTGGGGCAGGATTCGGGGGCTGCCTGGGACCTCATTCCCGTTCCCATTCCCATCCCATCCCCTTCCCACTCCCATTTCCATTCCCATTCCATTCCCATTCCTGTTCTCAATCCATTCCTGTTCCCAATCCCATTCCCATTCCCAATCCCATTCCCATTTCCTCTCCCATTCCATTCCCATTCCCATCCCATTCCTAATCCCATTCCCATTCCCATTTCCCATTCCCACCCCAATCTCATTTCCATTCCCACTCCCTTTCCTATTCCCCTTCCATTCCCACTCCCAATCCCATTCCTATTCCCTCTCCCTTTCCCATTTCCCACTCTCACTCCCAATCCCAATCCCATCCCATTTCCATTCCCTCTCCCAATCCCACTCCTGTTCCCAATCCCACTCCCATCCCATTCCCACTCCCATTTCCATTCCCATTCCCATTCCACTCCCATTCCCATTTCCTCTCCCCTTCCTATTTCCTCTCCCATTCCATTCCCACTCCCATTCCCATTTCCCATTCCCAATCCCATTCTCAATCCCATTCCCTTTCCCATTCCCTCTCCCAATCCCATTCCCATTTCCCAATCCCACTCCCAAGTCCCATTCCCGCTCACTGAGGATGTTGAGCACAGAATCCTTGCGGAACATGACGAGGTTTCCCATCATCACGTGGCACACGAGCTCCTGGAGCTGGGACGGGGCAGGGAATGGGGTCAGGGGGCTCTGGGGACCCTCCCCAAATGGGATCCAGTGGGAAAAGTGCCAGCAGCACCCCCGGGATGGGGCAGGGAATGGGGTCGGGGGTGACATTCCAGAGGTGCCCCCGGGAAATTTTGGGTTCTGTTTTTGGGTTCTCCCAGCAAATTCCAGGCCAGGCAGAGGGGCTCATTAGGGGTAATTAGCGCTGATTGCCCGGGAAACGGCTCTGCAGGAGATCCCTTGGGATCGACCTTTGAACAAGGGGATTTAGGCGAGGATTGGGGCCATGGACGGCTCATTTTGGGTGAAATTCGGGAAGGATTGGGGCCATGGACGGCTCATTTTGGGGTTAAATTTGGGAAGGATTGGGGCCATGGACGGCTCATTTTGGGGTTAAATTTGGGAAGGATTGGGGCCATGGACGGCTCATTTTGGGTTAAATTTGGGAAGGATTGGGGCCATGGATGGCTCATTTTGGGTGAAATTTGGGAAGGATTGGGGCCATGGACGGCTCATTTTGGGTGAAATTCGGGAAGGATTGGGGCCATGGACGGCTCATTTTGGGTTAAATTTGGGAAGGATTGGGGCCATGGACGGCTCATTTTGGGGTTAAATTCAGGAAGGATTGGGGCCATGGACGGCTCATTTTGGGTTAAATTTCCCAGGAAAGGGGAGGGATGGATCCCCCTCACCTGGAAGGAGTCGATGACAGCCACGATCATGTTCAGCAGCTCCCCGCTCCTCAGGGTCTCATCTGGAAACTGGGAATGCACAAAAATGCAATATTGGGAGCACAAATTCCCAACTGGGGAGCGCACAAATCCCCTCACCTGGGAATGCACAAAATCCCAACTGGGAATGCACAAAATGCAAACTCTCAGGGAAGCACAAAATGCAAACTGGGAATGCACAAAATCCAAACTGGGAATGCACAAAATCCCAACTGGGAATGCACAAAATCCAAACTGGGAATGCACAAAATGCAAACTGGGAACGCACAAAATGCAAACTGGGAACGCACAAAATCCCAACTGGGAATGCACAAAATGCAAACTGGGAACGCACAAAATGCAAACTGGGAACGCACAAAATGCAAACTGGGAATGCACAAAATCCAAACTGGGAACGCACAAAATCCCAACTGGGAACGCACAAAATCCCAACTGGGAATGCACAAAATCCCAACTGGGAACGCACAAAATGCAAACTGGGAACGCACAAAATGCAAACTGGGAACGCACAAAATCCCAACTGGGAATGCACAAAATCCAAACTGGGAACGCACAAAATGCAAACTGGGAATGCACAAAATGCAAACTGGGAACGCACAAAATCCCAACTGGGAACGCACAAAATCCAAAATCCGGGCAGGTTCGGGGAGGGACAGCAGGGAGAGCCCTCCCAAAATCCCCAAAATTCCAGTGGGGGGCAGCCGTCAGCCGGGGCTCTGGAATTCCCGGAATTCCCGTTTTTTTTTCCCTTTTCCTGGCTCTGCTCCCGGCTCCAGGGCCCCGCAGGAAACACAAAATCAATCAGGGCAGGAGCCAAGGGCTGGGACAGCGGCGCCAGGGAGAGGGACGGGATCTGGGATGGATCCTGGATTTGGGATCAGCACAGGGAATAACGGGATCCTGCCCTGGGATGGATCCTGGATTTGGGGTCAGTGTGGGGAACAGTGGGATCCTGCTCTGGGATGGATCCTGGATTTGGGATCAGCACATGGAATAACAGTGGGATTCTGCCCTGGGATGGATCCTGGATTTGGGATCAGCATGGAAAACAGTGGGATCCTGCCCTGGGATGGATCCTGAATTTGGGGTCAGCACAGAAAACAGTGGGATTCTGCCTGGATGGATCCTGGATTTGGGATCAGCACAGAAAATAGTGGGATCCTGCCCTGAACATTTGGAACTGAAAATAAATTCTGTAATTGGAATCCTGGATTTATATGGGAGCATCCTCTGAATTCAGAAAATAAATTTGAGAGAATTTTGGGGCATTCTCTGAATTCTGAGAGAATTCTGGGGCATTCTCTGAATTTCGAGAGAGTTTTGGGGCATTCTCTGAATTCTGAGAGAATTTTGGGGCATTCTCTGAATTTCGAGAGAGATTTTTGGGGCATTCTCTGAATTCTGAGAGAATTTTGGGGCATTCTCTGAATTTCGAGAGAATTTTGGGGGATTCTCTGAATTTCGAGTGAATTTTTGGGGCATTCTCTGAATTCTGAGAGAAGGGATTCTCTGGAATGGAGAATTTTTGGGGCACAATTCGGACAGAATTTTGGGGCATTCCTGATGGAGAATTTTGGGGCATTCTCTGCTGCAGCACAGCCTGGATGGGACCCGGGGCACATCTGGGATGGGATTTGGGCACACCTGGCGCTCAGGGCACACCTAGGAACAGGATTTGGGCACACCTGGGACTCAGGGCACACCTGGGATGGGACTTTGGGCACACCTGGCGCTCAGGGCACACCTAGGAACAGGATTTGGGCACACCTGGGCAGGTGAGGGCTCACCTCGGTGTAGATGGAGGGCGTGAGGAAGCAGAGCAGGCGCACGTCGTCCTCCTGGCACGCCTTCATGTCCATCATGAGGCAGGTGTGCAGCTCCCCCAGCTGCGTGGCCTGGGCGAACGACTCGTAGAGCCCCATCCTGCCCAGCGCCGCCTTGCTGGGGACACAGCGCACCTGGCACCTGCCACACCTGGCACCTGGCAGGGCTGGCACCTGGCAGGGCTGGCACCTGGCAGGGCTGGCACACACCTGGCATCTGCCACACCTGGCATCTGCCACACCTGGCACCTGGCAGAGCTGGCACCTGGCAGAGCTGGCACACACCCGCTGGGACACACCTGGCACACCTGACACACTCACAGAGCCCCATCCTGCCCAGCGCCGCCTTGCTGGGGACACAGCGCACCTGGCACCTGGCACACCTGGCACCTGGCACACCTGGCACCTGGCACACCTGGCACACGGCAGGGCTGGCACACCTGACACATGACACCTCACACCTGGCACACCTGTCACACACCTGGCAAACACCTGGTACTGCTGGCACGCACGTGGTATCACTGGCACGCACACACCTGGCACACCTGAACCACGCCATCACCAGGGACATGCACAGGCACAGGCAGGGGAGGGGCACAGGTAAGAGGGCGGGGCCAAGGTGAGGGGGAGGAGTCAGAGGGGAGAGGGAGGAGTCAGAGCAGGGCATGGCCCATATGAAGGGGTGGGGTCAGAGCAAGATGGGGGGAGCCAGAACAGGGCGTGGCCCAGATGAGGGGGTGGAGTCAGAGCAGGGTGTGGCCCAGATGAGGGGGCGGAGTCACAGGAGAGAGGGAGGAGTCAGAGGGGTGGGGCCCAGATGAGAAGGCGTGGCCCAGATGAAGGGGCGGGGTCAGCACCGGGCATGGTCCATATGAGGGGGTGGAGTCACAAGAGAGAGGGAGGAGTCAGAGGGGTTGGGCCCAGATGAAGGGGCAGAGTCAGAGCAGGGCGGGCCCAGCTGAGGGGGAGGGGTCACAGGAGAGAGGGAGGAGCCAGAGCAGGGCGTGGCCCATATGAAGGGGCGGGGCCAGCGCAGGGTGGGGCCTCACCTGGCCCTCAGGTAGTAGAGCAGGTGGTAGCCGATCTTGGGCTGTTTCTGGTAGAGCTCGGAGAGCAGGTCCAGCAGCAGCGAGAAGCCGCTGTTGTCCTCCTGCATCTGGCACAGGTTCCTTGGCAACAGCGGGAATGTCACCGGGATAACCGGGACCAAAAACCCCCAAAAAAACCCCAAATCCCCGGATTTCCCACTGGGAATGGGATGGGGAACTCCCTGGGAGTTTTGGCAGGCTGGGAATCCCCGGGGGTGTGGGAAGGGACCTACCGGAATATCAGGTACAGGGGCTTCCCCACGGACTCCTCCAGGGACCTGCGGACAGACGGACACTCTGAGCTCCCGGGAATGGCACCCAGGATCCTGGGAACGGCACGGGAGCAGCCCTGGGGAGCAGCCCTGGATCCCTCCGGGTTCTCCCAGGAAATGGCACGGGAACGGCCCTGGATCCCCTCAGGATCTCCCAGAAAATAGGACAGAAACAGCCCTGGATGCCCCCAGGTTTTCCTAGGAATGAGAACAACCCTGAATTCCTCTGAGTTTTCCCAGGAATGGCACAGGAACAGCCCTGGACCTTGCTGGATTTTCCCAGGAATGGGAACAGCCCTGGATCCCCCTTGGTTTTCCCAGGAATGGGAACAACCCTGAATTCCACTCAGTTTTCACAGGAATGGGAACAATCCTGGATCCCTCTGGGTTTTTCCAGGAACGGGAACAGCCCTGGATCCCTCTGGGAGCACAAGAACAGCCCCCGGACAACCCTGACCTGTATTTCCAGGAACAGGAGACTCTGGGAGCACAAGAACAGCCCCGGGCCCCGCTCTGAGTTTTCCCAGCCCTTACTCCTCCGTGATCTCCTCCGGCAGCACCTCCCCACGGAAATGAGCCTTGAACAGCTCCTGCAGGCACGAGGCGAGCACCGAGAGCTGCTCCGAGTCAAAATCCTCCTGGGAAGGGAGACAGGGGGCTCAGGGACTGCCTGGACTGAGATCCTGGCACGGGGATGTGACACAGGGACAGATCCTGGCACAGGTAGGGGCACAGGAATGGATCCCAGGCTGCTCTGGAGGGGTTCCAGCACCAGGGATGGATCCTGGATTCCACCCAGGATTAATCCCAGATCCCACCCAGGACAGATCCCACATCGACCCAGGACAGATCCCAAATCCTGCCCAGGACAGATCCCAGATCCCACCCAGGATCAATCCCAGATCCCACCCAGGACAAATCCCAAATCCTGCCCAGGACAGATCCCAAATCCTGCCCAGGACAGATCCCAGATCCCATCCCTGTTACCTCCAGGACCTGATCCACGATTTCCTGCATGACCTCGCACTGCGCCTCCGTGTCACTGCAGCAGCACAGGGACAGAAACCCCGTTACTGGGAGCACTGGGAACACTGAATGGGAGCACTGGGAGCACTGGGATGGGGTCAGGGCTGGCTCTGGGGGAGGCCCAGCTGTGCAGATTCCAGAGGGGGGGGATGAATTCCAGGATTTTGAGGGCACTCAGAGCCAGAAATTCCATGGAATGGCTGGGCTGGGAATGGAATGGGATTGGGAGTGGGATGGGAAAGTGATGGGAATGGGATGGGATTGGGAATGGGATTGGGAATGGGATGGAATGGGAATGGAATGGGATGGAATGGGAATGGGAATGGGAATGGGATTGGGATGGGATGGAAATGGGAATGGAATGGGAATGGAATGGATTGGGATGGGAATGAGATGGGAATGGAAGGGGAATGGGAGTGGGAAAGGGAATGGGAATGGGATCGGGATGGGATTGGGAATGGAATGAGAAAGGATGGGAAGGGGAATGGGAGCAGGACTGGGAATGGAATGGGAATGGGATTGGGATGGGATGGAATGGGAATGGGATTGGGATGGGATTGGGATGGGATGGGATTGGGATGGGATTGGGATGGGATGGGATTGGGATGGGATTGGCCCCACCTGCCCTTCTGCAGCTGCAGCACTTTGTCCCTCAGGGACTCGTCCAGCTGCTCCAGGAAGGGGGTGATGTCCACGGGCTCCTCCACGATGGATTCCTTGATGGGATGGAACCTGAACTCCCTCTTCTTGCCTGAAACCAGGAATTCCCTGGGATTCTCCTCCTTCCCAGCAATCCCTGGCCTGGATCCTCCTGCCCTCCTGGAGCCAGGGCTGGTTGTGGCCCGTCACCCAAAGAACTCCCCAAAGGGATTTGTGAACCTCCACGTTCCCAGAGGCAAAATTTGGGACGGGCTCCCCATTCCCAAATCCGAACCTCCAAGGAGGCAAAATTTGGGATTGGGGCTCCCCATTCCCAAACCTGAACCTCCAACGTTCCCAAGGAGGCAAAATTTGGGACTGGGGCTCCCCATTCCCAAACCTGAACCTCCAATGTTCTCAAGGTGTCTCCAAGGACACAAAATTTGGGATTGGGATTTTGAGGTTCCCAGAGCACATCCTCCGCCCCAAACCCCCTGGAACAGCGGGAATTCCGCAGGGATCCGACCAGTGAGGCTGGGAATGGCTCCAGAGGGGATTTGGGTGGGATGTGAGGCTGGAAAAATGCTCTGAGCTCCTGGGAACAGCCCAGGAAAGGGAACAAATGCTGTGGGCACAGATCCAGGACACAGGATTTGGGAATCAGCTCCTGGGATTTGGGAATCAGCTCCTGGGATTTGGGAATCAGCTCCTGCAGGAGGAAATCTGGGATTTTCCAGTGGGATCAGCTCCTGATTTTTGGCAATCAGCTCCTGGGTTTTGGGAATCAACTCCTGATTTTTGGGAATCAGCTCCTGCAGAGGAAATCTGGGATTTCCAGCAGGATCAGCTCCTGATTTTTGGGAATCGGCTCCTCCGGCAGGAGGAAACCTGGGATCTCCCAGCTCCTGCTCCTGATTTTTGGGAATCAGCTCCTGGGATTTGGGAATCAGCTCCTGATTTTTGGGAATCAGCTCCTGCAGAGCCTCCCTGGAGAAAACTGGGATTTCCCAGTGGGATCAGCTCCTGGGATTTGGGAATTTGGGATTTCCCAGTGGGATCAGCTCCTGGGATTTGGGAATTTGGGATTTCCCAGTGGGATCAGCTCCTGGGATTTGGCAATCAGCTCCTGCAGAGGAAATCTGGGATCTCCCAGCTCCTGCTCCTGATTTTTGGGAATCAGCTCCTGATTTTGGGAATCAGCACTTGGGATTTCCCAGTGGGATCAGCTCCTGGGATTTGGGAATTTGGGATTTCCCAGTGGGATCAGCTCCTGATTTTTGGGAATCAGCTCCTGCAGAGCCTCCCGGCAGAAGAAATCTGGGATTTCCAGCAGGATCAGCTCCTGATTTTTGGCAATCAGCTCCTGGGATTTGGGAATTTGGGATTTCCCAGTGGGATCAGCTCCTGGGATTTGGGAATCTGTGATTTCCACCGGGCTCGTCTCCTGGGATTTGGGTTTTTTGAGGGAATCCCGCAGCCTGGCGGGGAACCCCAGGGCCTCCCTCACCTCCCTTGCTGCTCAGCTCCTCCTCATCGTCACTGAAGGCGGCCTCAGCGTTGTCATAGCAACCGTCATCCTTCTCCAGGTGATTCTCCATCTCCATGGCAACGGGCTCCTCGATTTTCACTGGCACCAAAAATCCCAATTTAATCCCCCAAAAATCCCAATTTAATTCCTCAATTTAATCCCCCAAAATCCCAATTTAATTCCCCCCAAAATCCCAATTTAACTCCCCAAAATCCCAATTTAACTCCCCAAAAACCCAATTTAATCCCCCAAAAATCCCCATTTAACTCCCCAAAATCCCAACTTAATTCCCCCGAATCCCAATTTAATTCCTCAATTTAATCCCCTGAAATCCCAATTTAATCCCATAATCCCAATTTAATCCCCCCAAAATCCCAATTTAACTCCCCCAAAAATCCCAATTTAAGTCCCCAAAATCCCAATTTGATTCCCCCAAATCCCAATTTAATTCCCCAATTTAATCCCCCAAAATCCCAATTTAATCCCATAATCCCAATTTAATCCCCCCAAAATCCCAATTTAACTCCCCAAAAATCCCAATTTAAGTCCCCCAAATCCCAATTTGATTCCCCCAAATCCCAATTTAATCCCCCAAAATCCCAATTTAATTTCCCAATTTAATCCCCCAAAATCCAAATTTAATTCCCCAAAATCCCAATTTCATTCCCTACCTTCCATGGGGGGCGAGGGGGAGCTGCAGAATTCCGGGAATTTCTCCCTGAGCATGGCCCGGAGCTCCTTGTCCAGTTTGGGGTTGTCAAAGAGCGGGGCCAGGTGCCTGCAAGGGAGAATTCGGGGAAATTCCACCTCAATTTGGGATCAGCCAGAGCTGGGATGGGGCCTCATCCCCCTGGGAATGGGAGAAGGGGCTGGAATTCCTGAAAAATCCCAAATTCCCTCTTTTCCCTCATGGGCATTGGGATCCCCTCACTTGAACGTGGGAATGGGAAAAGGGGCTGGAAAATTGGGCTGAAAAATCCCAATTTCCTTTTTTCCCCATCCCTTTTCCCTCATGGTTTTTGGGATCTCCCCACCTGTGCCACAGGAACATGGAAATGGGAAAAGGGGCTGGAATTCCTGAAAAATCCCAATTTCCTCTTTTCCCTCATGGGCATTGGGATCCCCTCACTTGAACATGGGAATGGGAGAAGGGTCTGAAATTCCTGAAAAATCCCAATTTCCTCTTTTTCCCCAATCCCTTTTCCCTCCACCAGAATATGGGAGAGGGAAAAGGGGCTGGAAAATTGGGCTGAAAAATCCCAATTTCCTCTTTTTTCCCCAATCCCTTTTCCCTCATGGTTTTTGGGATCTCCTCAACTGTGCCACAGGAACGTGGGAATGGGAGAAGGGTCTGAAATTCCTGAAAAATCCCAATTCCCTCTTTTTTCCCCATCCCTTTTCCCTCGTGGTTTTTGGGATCTCCTCAACTGTGCCACCTGAACATGGGAATGGGAGAAGGGTCTGAAATTCCTGAAAAATCCCAATTTCCTCTTTTTCCCCAATCCCTTTTCCCTCATGGTCCTTGGGATCTCCTCAACTGTGCCAGAAAATGGGAGAGAAAAAGGGGGAAATTTTCCAGGGAAATCCCAATTTCCTCTTTTCCCTCATGAGATCCCCTCACCTGAACATGGGAATGGGAAAGGGGGATGGAAAATTGGGCTGAAAAATCCCAATTCCCTCTTTTTCCCCATTCCTTTTCCCTCACCTGTGCCACCAGAACATGGGAATGGGAGAAGGGTCTGAAATTCCTGAAAAATCCCAATTTCCTCTTTTCCCTCATGGGATCCCCTCACCTGAACATGGGAATGGGAGAAGGGGATGGAAAATTGGGCTGAAAAATCCCAATTTCCTCTTTTTCCCCATCCCTTTTCCCTCATGGTTTTTGGGATCTCCCCACCTGTGCCACAGGAACATGGAAATGGGAAAAGGGGCTGGAATTCCTGAAAAATCCCAATTTCCTCTTTTCCCCAATCCCTTTTCCCTCCATGGTTTTGGGAGAAAAAAAAAAAAAAAACCAAAAAACCCTCTCCCTCTCCCTCAACTGTGCTGGGACTCCTCAACTGTGCCACAGGAAAATGGGAGAAACTTTGAGGGTGAAATCCCATTTTCCATCTTTTCCCTCATGAGATCCCCTCACCTGAACATGGGAATGGGAAAGGGGATGGAAAATTGGGCTGAAAAATCCCAATTCCCTCTTTTTCCCCATTCCTTTTCCCTCACCTGTGCCACCAGAACATGGGAATGGGAGAAGGGTCTGAAATTCCTGAAAAATCCCAATTTCCTCTTTTCCCCAATCCCTTTTCCCTCATTATCTTTGGGATCTCCTCAACTGTGCCACAGGAACATGGGAATGGGAGAAGGGGCTGAAATTCCTGAAAAATCCCAATTTCCTCTTTTTTTCCTCTTTTCCCTCATGGGATCCCCCCTCACTGGAACATGGGAATGGGGGGGGAAAAGGGGATGGAAAATTGGGCTGAAAAATCCCAATTTCCTCTTTTTCCCCAATCCCTTTTCCCTCATTATCTTTGGGATCTCCTCAACTGTGCCACCAGAACATGGGAATGGGAGAAGGGTCTGAAATTCCTGAAAAATCCCAATCCCTCTTTTTCCTCTTTTCTCCCATCCCTTTTCGTTCCACCAGAATATGGGAGAGGGAAAAGGGGATGGAAAATTGGGCTGAAAAATCCCAATTTCCTCTTTTTCCCCATCCCTTTTCCCTCATGGTTTTTGGGATCTCCTCAACTGTGCCACCGGAACATGGGAAATGGGAAAAAGGGTCTGAAATTTTCCTCCACCATTGGGAGAGGGAAAGGGGGCTGAAAAATCCCAATTTCCTCTTTTTCCCCAATCCCTTTTTCCCTCATGGTCTTTGGGATCTCCTCAACTGTGCCACAGGAACATGGGAATGGGAGAAGGGTCTGAAATTCCTGAAAAATCCCAATTCCCTCTTTTCCCCCATCCCTTTTCCCTCCTGGATCAGCCCCCAGTCCAACCCTGGCTGATCCCAAATTTCCCTGGATAACTCCAGAGCTCCAGGAGAGGCCCAGGGTGGGGCAGCTGTGGAAAATCAGGGGAAAAAAAATTAAAAAATGGGAAAATCTGGGAATTCTTACGCCAGGACTCGCTTCTCCACGATGTGGGTGAGGGAGTTGAACACGCCCTGCCGCACGTGGGCTTCCAGAGGGGGGTAAAAATTGGGAATAATCTGGAAAAGATCAGGGATGGAGAGAGGAGGGTGAGAGAAAAATCCCCGCCTCAGGAATGTCCAGGGTCCCTCCATGGAGCCAGGACAATTCCAAAAGTTTCTCCCAGGAATTTGGAGCAGGAGGGAGGGAGGGGTGAAACTCCAGGACCTTCCCAAAAAACACCCCCAGCCAGAACAGGGGTTTTAAATCCCTCTTTAATTAATTAAATGTCTCTTTAATTAATTAAATCCCTCTTTCATTAATTAAATCCCTCTTTATAAATCCCTCTTTAATTCCCAATTCCTGGAACCAGCAGCTTCCCTGCCCTGGGATCATTCTGGAACATTCCCTGATGTTCTGATTCCCCCCACTCCTGGATCAGGAATTCCATCATTAATTTGGGGTAAAGGAGAAAATCCCTCTTTAATTTTTTGGGGGGATTTTTTTGGGGGGTTTTTTTTTGAGGGGGGATTTTTTGGGGGGGATTTTTTTAATTTTAGGGGGGGGGGATTTTTTTTGTGGGGGGGATTTTTTTTGGAGGATTTTTTGGGGGGATTTTTTTTTTTGGGGATTTTGGAGCCCACAGTTTTTTTGGGGATTTTTTGGGGATTTTTGTGGGATTTTTTTTTATTTTTTTTTTTTGGGGGGGATTTTGGAGCCCACAGTTCCCTCCCAGCTCTCCCCACCCCTGGAATTCCCTGTTGAAGGAGAATTCTTACCCTGCACATGAAATCCAGCAGCGTGGCCGTGATGGCCGGGTGGGGTTTCATGGAGTGGTGCATGACCAGGATGGCCGGTTCTGGGGGAAACAATGGGGTCAGACCCCCAAAACCCCAAATCCCTGCTCTGGGACCCCAAAATCCCCAAATCCCTGCTCTGGGACCCCCAAATCCCCAAATCCCCGCTCCTGGGGGGCTGCCCAGGCACCACTCCTGGACCCCAAAATCCCCAAATCCCTGCTCTGGGACCCGAAATCCCCAAAGGGGGCTCCTGGGCCCCCAAAACCCCCAAATGCCCCCCCTGGAGCCCCAAAACCCCCAAATCCCACCCCTAGGACAACATCTCATGGATCTCATGGACCCCAGGAATGGATCCTGGCGGCTGCTCAGCACCAGGAAGGTGCATCCATGGATCCATGCGGGGAACATGACGCGGATCTCTGCCCATGGAATATCCATGGATCTCACCCCAGGAATATCCCATGGATCTCATCCCAGGAACATCCCACGGATCTCATCCCAGGAACATCCCATGGATCTCATCCCAGGAATATCCCACGGATCTCATCCCAGGAACATCCCATGGATCTCATCCCAGGAATATCCCACGGATCCCATCCTAAGGTGGATCCCCATGGATCCCGGCTCAGGAACATCTCATGGATCCCATCCCCAGGAACATCTCATGGATCCCATCCCAGGATCCCATCCCAGGAACATCCCATGGATCCCATCCTAAGGTGGATCCCCATGGATCCCACCCCAGGAACATCCCATGGATTCCACTCCAGGAACATTCCATGGATCCCATCCCAGGAACATCTCATGGATCCCATCCCAGGAACATCTCATGGATCCCATCCCAAGGTGGATCCCCATGGATCCCACCCCAGGAACATCTCATGGATCCCATCCCAAGGTGGATCCCATGGATCCCACCCCAGGAACATCCCATGGATCTCATCCCATGGATCCCATCTCATGGATCCCACCCCGGAACATCTCAAGGATCTCATCTCAGGAACATCTCATGGATTCCATCCTAAGGTGGATCCCCATGGATCCCACCCCAGGAACATCTGATGGATCTCATCCCAGGAACATCCCAGGATCCCATCCCCAGGAACATGTCATGGATCCCATCCCATGGATCCCAACCCAGGAACATCTCATGGATCCCATCCCCAGGAACATCCCATGGATCTCATCCCAGGAACATCCCATGGATGCCATCCTAAGGTGGATCCCCATGGATCCCACCCCAGGAACATCTCACGGATCTCATCCCAGGAACATCTCATGGATGCCATCCCAAGGCAGATCCCCATGGATCCCACCCCAGGAACATCCATGGATCTCATCCCAGGAACATCTCATGGATCCCATCCCAAGGCAGATCCCCATGGATCCCACCCCAGGAACTGCCCAGGATCCCATCCCAAGGTGGATCCCAGCCCCAGGATCCCATCCCAGGACAGATCCCCCTGGATCCCGCCCCGGGCAGGTCCCACCCACCGATGTTCATGATGCTGTCCTTCTCGGGGTTGAAGAAGAGCCAATCATAGAACAGAGCCAGCTTGGCGTTGGAGGCAGCGACGTTCGACTGCAGGAGACCAAAAATCCCAAAACATCCCTTGAACACAATGCCGAGATCCCACCAAGATTCCCTGAGACCTCTCCAAGAAGCCCCTGAGATCCCACCAAGATTCCTTGAGATCCCCCCATGACCAAACTCAGAGCTGGGAAACCTCCAAGAGCCCCCCAAAATCCCTCTGAGAACCCTCCAAGATCCCTTTTTGGGATGTTCCTGCCCCATTTTTGGGATGTTCCCATTCCCAGCCCATCCCATACCCGGTTTTTGGGGTCGCCCCTCTCCCAGCCCCCCCGTACCCCATTTTTGTGTTCTCCCAGCCCATGTTTGGGGCGCTGACCGTGCAGGTGGTGAGCAGCCAGCCGATGATGGCCCAGCGGGGCAGGATGTCCGAGCTCAGCACCTCGTTGGACGGGTGCACCACGCCGCAGATGTAGCGGATCAGGTCACAGCGCAGGGACTGGCTGTCGGGGGTGGACAGGTACTGCCGCTGGAACCAGTCCTGGTACCGCTTCTGCTGCCCAAAGCGCACCTGGGGACAGGGATGGGACATGGGACACGCTGGGGACAGGTATGGGACATGGGACACAGCTGGGGACATGGGGACAGGGCTGGGGACAGCCACAGGGACATGGGACACAGCTGGGCACATGGGGACAGGGATGGGACAGGGACAGGGACATGGGGACACAGCTGGGGACATGGGGACAGGGATGGGACAGGGACATGGGGACACAGCTGGGGACATGGGGACAGGGATGGGGACACGGCTGGGGACAGGGACTGGCTGTCAGGGGTGGACAGGTACTGCCGCTGGAACCAGTCCTGGTACCGCTTCTGCTGCCCAAAGCACACCTGGGGACAGGGACAGGGACATGGGACACAGCTGGGGACATGGGGACAGGGATGGGACAGGGACAGGGACATGGGGACACACCTGGGGACAGGTATGGGACATGGGACACAGCTAGGGACATGGGGACAGGGCTGAGGACATGGCTGGGGACAGGTATGGGACATGGACAGGGACATGGGGACACACCTGGGGACAGGGGACATGGACAGGTATGGGACATGGGACAGGGCTGGGGAGAGCTGCACGGACATGGGGACACAGCTGGGGACACTGCTGGGGACAGGGGACAGGGATGGGGACAGGGGACACAGCTGGAAATGGGACACAGGACGGGGCTGGGGACACAGGACAGGGGTGGCAGTGGGGACAAGCAGGACCCTGAGCTAGGGGGAATTCGGGATGGAACCCATCAGGAATTTGGGAACCCAGGTGGAATTCAGGACAGAACCCATCAGGAATTTGGGAATCCAGGTGGAATTTGGCAGGGAACCCATCAGGAATTTGGGAATCCAGAGGGAATTGGGATGGAACCCATCAGGAATTTGGGAACCCAGGTGGAATTCAGGACAGAACCCATCAGGAATTTGGGAATCCAGAGGGAATTTAGGAGGGAACCTAGGGGGAATTTGGGAGGGAATTCACGGGGAATTTGGGATGGAACCCATCAGGAATTTGGGAGTCCAGGTGGAATTTGGCAGGGAACCCATCAGGAATTTGGGAATCCAGGTGGAATTTGGGGACCCAGGTGGAATTTGGGAGGGAACCCAGGTGGAATTTGGGAACCCAGAGGGAATTTGGGAGGGAACCTATCAGGAATTCAGGACAGAACCCATCAGGAATTTGGGATCCAGGTGGAATTTAAGACAGAACCCAGGTGGAATTTAAGCGGGAACCCAGGTGGAATTTGGGAACCCAGGTGGAATTTAAGACAGAACCCAGGTGGAATTTGGGACCCAGGTGGAATTTGGGAGGGAACCCAGGTGGAATTTGGGAACCCAGGTGGAATTTAAGACAGAAGCCAGGTGGAATTTGGGATCCAGGGGGTTTTTACCCTGGAGGTCATGAAGAGCAGCTTGGTCTCCATGTCGGGCGTGAGGCGACACGCCAGGAACTTGCGGGAGGTCCTGGACTGCAGGAGCTGCAGCACACCTGGGGGCACAGCGACAGAAATTTGGGTGCAAAAAGCCTCAAATACGGTCTGAGTGTTTCCCTGAGGTGTTTAAAGGGATTTGACCGGGTTCCAAAGGGTGGGAACACTTCCAAGCCCCATTTCCCTGGAATTGCTGCATCCAGAAGCTGCTGGGAAGTGCCCAGAGAAGGGAATAATTAATAGAAATATAATTAATGTAAATAAAGATAGGAATATTATTAATGTCAATAGATATAGGAATATAATTAATGTAAATAAATACAGGGTTATCAATAATGTAAATAAATATAGAAATATCACAAATGTGAATAAATATAGGAATATCAATAATGTCAATAAATATAGGAACATCATCAATGTGAATAAATATAGGAATGTATTTAAGTTTTTCCTAAGTTTTCCTTAAGTTTTTCTAAAAAGTTTTCCTCAAGTTTTTATTAAGTTCTTCTTAAATTCTTCTTAAGTCGTTCTTAAGTTTTTCTCAAGTTGTTCTCAAGTCGTTCTCAAGTTTAACTTTTAAGCAAGAGGGTTTTGTTCTGGGTAAAACACTTCACAAAAGCAATCGGGTTTTTTTGTTCTCTTTCTTTTTTTTTTGGTGAATTGCTTAGGCCAGACTTTTTGGCTTTTGTTTAATAGTCTATCTTTAATTTTAAGGTGGAATTCTTTAAAGTTTAAGGTGAAATTCTTTAAAATTTAAGGTGAAGTTCTTTAAAATTTAAGGTGAAATTCTTTAAAGTTTAAGGTGAGATTATTTAAAGTTTAAGGTGAAGTTCTTTAAGTTTAAGGTGAAATCCTTTAAAGTTTAAGGTGAAGTTCTTTAAAGTTTAAGGTGGAATTATTTAAAATTTAAGGTGAAATCCTTTAAAGTTTAAGGTGAAATTCTTTAAAATTTAATGTGAAGTTCTTAAAGTTTAAGGCGAAATTCTCTAAGTTTAAGGTGAAATTCTTTAAAGTTTAAAGTGAAATCCTTTAAAGTTTAAGGTGGCATTCTTTAAAGTTAAGGGTGAAATCCTTTAAAGTTTAAGGTAAAATTCTTTAAAATTTAAGGTGAAATTCTTTAAAGTTTAAAGTGAAATTCTTTAAAGTTTAAGGTGAAGTTCTTTGAAGTTTAAGGTGAAATTCTTGAAGTTTAAGGTGGGGATCTTCAAAGTTTAAGGTGGAAATCTTTAAAGTTTAAGGTGAGATTATTTAAAGTTTAAGGTGAAATTCTTTAAAGTTTAAGGTGAAATTCTTTAAAGTTTAAGGTGGAGTCCTTCAAGCCTATGAGATGCAATTTTCACTTCATTAAAGAAACTCCCAAGCTCCTTTCCTTTTTAAGGAAACAAAAGGCAGTTTTGTCACTCTGGCAGCAAAAAGGGCATTGGAAAAGCCCTGGAAAAACGCAGAATTTGGGGAATTCATGGAGAAGGGATGATCAGACCTGTGAACTGGGGGCTGAGCACCTGCGGGTTGTGCAGGATGTCCTTCCAGAGCTGCTCAAACTCAGGGATCCGAGCCACGTTCTGCAGCAGCCGCACCAGGTCCCGGCCGATCATGAAACAGTCCATGAACTGGGGAAAAGGGGGAATTCCATGGAATAATCCATGGGAATGCCATGGAATAATCCAGGAAATACCATGGAATAATCCAGGAAAATCCCATGGAATAATCCAGGAAAATACCATGGAATAGTCCATGAAAATCCCATTAAATAATCCAGGAAAATCCCATGAAACAGTCCATGAACTGGGGGAAAAGGGGGAATTCCATGGAATAATCCATGGGAATGCCATGGAATAATCCATGAAAATCCCATGGAACAATCCATGAAAATCCCATGAAATAATCCAGGAAAATCCCATGAAACAGTCCATGAACCCGGTAAAAGAAAGAATTCCATGGAATAATTCATGGGAATGCCATGGAATAATCCAGGAAATACCATGGAATAATCCAGGAAAATCCCATTAAACAATCCATGAAAATCCCATGGAACAATCCATGAAAATCCCATGAAATAACCCATGGAAAATGCCATGAAATAGTCCAGGAAAAACCCATGAAAATCCCATTAAATAATCCACGAAAATCCCATGAAACAATCCATGAACTGGGAAAAGGGGGGAAATTCCATTAAATAATCCAGGAAACAATCCATGAACTGGGAAAAAGGGGAAATTCAATGAGATAATCAATGGAAATGCCATGGAATAATCCAGGAAAATCCCATTAAACAACCCAGGAAAATCCCATGAAACAATCAATGAAAATCCCATTAAATAATCCAGGAAAATCCCAGGAAAATCACATTAAATAATCCAAGAAAATCCCATGAAACAATCCAGGAAAATCCCATGAAACAATCCATGAAATTCCCATAAAACAATCAATGAACTGGGAAAATCCCATGAAACAATCCATGGACTGGAAAAAGGAGGGAAAAATCCCATTAAACAATCCTGAACTGGGAAAATCCCACGAAACAATCCATGAAAATCCCATGAAACAATCCATGAAAATCCATAAACAACAAAAATCCAGAAAAACCCATGAAACTGAAATACCCAGAAAATCCCATGAAACAATCCATGAAAATCCCATGAAACAATCCATGAAAATCCCATGAAACAATCCATGAAAATCCCATGAAACAATCAATGAACTGGGAAAATCCCATGAAAATCCCACGAAACAATCCCTGAACTGGAAACAGGGAGGGAAATCCCTTTCCAGAGCAGGGGATGGGATCAGGGAAGGCAGAATTTTCCCTCCTCCCCTCCCTGGCCCCCTGCCCCGCCAGGGAGGGTCATTCCAGCAGCTGTTCTGGAATGTTCTCCCTCCCAAAGCAAACAATCGGCCCATAAATCCCACAAATCCCACAAATCCCATAAATCTGCCAGGTTCCCCCCAGGAACGCAGCCAGGGGATGGGGGAGGAGGGGGAATGGGAGGGTTTGGGATGGATCCCAGCCCTGGGGGGTTTCCTGCTCCATCCTGAGACAGCCTGGGGATGCTGCAGGGCCCCCGGCCCAAAGTGGGGCACGGCCTGCCCCTGCCGGGAACGGGGTCACACCACAGCGTACCGCCCTGCTGCTGGAGGAGGCAGGATCCCCATCCCATCCTCATCCTCATCCCAATGCCATCCAATCACCCTCTCCCGGAGCAGGGAGACGCAGGATCCCAATCCCATCCCCATCCCATTCCCATTCCCAATCCCATCCCCATCCCATCCCCATCCCAATGCCATCCAATCACCCTCTCCCGGAGCAGGAGATGCAGGATCCCGATCCCATCCCCATCCCATCCCCATTCCCAATCCCTCCCATCCCATCTCATCCCAATCCCTTCCCAATCACCCTCTCCCTGAGCAGGGAGATGCAGGATCCCGATCCCATCCCCATCCCATTCCCATCCCATCCAATCACCCTCTCCCGGAGCAGGGAGATGCAGGATCCCAATCCCATCCCCATCCCATTCCCATTCCCAATCCCATTCCCATCCCATCTCATCCCAATCCCATTCCCAATCCCGCTCACCCTCTCCCTGAGCAGGGAGATGCAGGATCCCGATCCCATCCCCATCCCATTCCCATTCCCATCCTAATCCCATTCCCAATCCCATTCCCCATCCAATCACCCTCTCCCTGAGCAGGGACATGCAGGATCCCATTTCCATTCCCAATCCCATTCCCACTCACCCTTTCCTGGAGCAGGGGGATGCAGGATCCCAATCCCATTTCCATCCCAATCCCACCCCATGCACTGACCCTCTCCTGGAGCAGGGAGATGCAGAATCCCATTTCCATTCCCAATCCCATTGCCATCCCAATCCCATAGGATCTCACCCTCTCCCTGAGCAGGCACACACAGAACTCCAATCCCAATCCCATCCCAATCCCAATCCCATCCCAATCCAAATCCAATCCCAAATAATCTCACCCTCTCCCTGAGCAGGCACACATAGAACCCCAATCCAATCCAATCCAATCCAATCCAATCCCAATCCCAATCCCATATAATCTCACCCTCTCCCTGAGCAGGCACACACACAACTCCAAACCAATCCCAATCCCAATCTCACCCCAATCCCATCCCAATCCCAATCAATAATCTCACCCTCTGCCTGAGCAGGCACACACAGAACTCCAATCCCAATCCCAATCCCAATCCCAATCAATAATCTCACCCTCTCCCTGAGCAGGCACACACAGAACTCCAATCCCAATCCCAATCCCAATCCCAATCAATAATCTCACCCTCTCCCTGAGCAGGCACACACACAACCCCAAACCAATCCCAATCCCAATCTCACCCCAATCCCATCCCAATCCCAATCAATAATCTCACCCTCTCCCTGAGCAGGCACACACAGAACTCCACCTCCTTCTGGCGCAGCGCCTGCAGCGCGGCCGTGCCGTGGTGATCCACGATCAGCCTCAGGTAGGTGTACACGGCCATGGCCACCAGCAGGCTGCTCTTCAGCACCCACTCCCTGAGAAACCCCAAATCCGCCCCAAATCAGCCCCCGGGGTGGGGAGGAATTACAGGGGATCCTGTGGGATCGGGGTACGGGGAGGGAACACCGGGAATGGGGCGAGCGGCAAAGGGGGGACGGGGCTGGTGTCACCTGGAATCATGGCCCAGGGCATCAGTAGAAGTAATTAAGTTATATATTAATTAATTAATTAATGTATTAATTGGGGAATGTGTTAATTAACAAAAATATCAAATTATATCTTTGTGGGATTTGGGGGTAGGAAGGGAACACCGGGAATGGAGCGAGCGGCAAAGGGGGAACAGGGTTGGTGTCACCTGGAATCATGGCCCAGGGCACCAATAAAGGTGATGAAATAATAAATACATTAATTAATTTATTAATTAATAGGTGTATTAATTGTGGAATGTGGTAATTAATAAATAATAAAGATATTAAGTTATATCTTTGTGGGATCAGGGTGGGGGAAGGAAACACCGGGAACGGGCCAGCGGCAATGGTGGGATGGGGTTGGTGTCACCTGGAACCATCACCCGGGGCATCAGTAAATGTGATTAAATAATAAATAAATGTATTAATAAAGATACTACTGGGGGAATGTGTTAATTAATAAATAATAAAGATATTAAATGATATATTTGTGGGATTTGGGGGTGGGAAGGGAACACTGGGAATGGTGCGAGCAACAAAGCGGGGACGGGGCTGGTGTCACCTGGAACCATCGCCCAGGGCATCAGCAAAGGTGTTAATTAATAATTGGGAAACATATTAATTAATAAGGATAATAAATAATAAATATATTAAATTATACAGATATTAACTGATAAATATATTGATGATGAACACAGAACTGATAAACACTGGAAAATCCAGCCCAGCCCTGGAGTGTGCCAGGTGGCTCCTGCTGCCTCTGAATCCCAGGAAAAACAAAAAAACAATCCCAGGAAAAACAAATCAATCCCAGGACAAACAATCCCAGGAAAAAAAATCCCAGGGAAAAAAAAAATCCCAGGAAAACAAATCCCAGGAAAAAAAAAAATCCCAGATAAAACAAACCCAGGAAAAAAAAAATCCCAGGAAAATAAATCCCAGGGAAAAAATCCCAGGGAAAAAAATCCCAGGAAAAAGCAAACCCAGGACAAATCCAGCTGGATAAAAGCTGGAGCAGCTCCATGGGATTTTAGGGAATTCACTGCTGCCCCAGCTTGGAGCAAAGCCATTCCCAGCCCTGCCTGGGCAATCCTGAATCCAGGAATTCTGCGGCTCCAGGACAATGGGATGGAATTCCCAGCTGGCAAACACAGGAAATTTTTTGGGGGCAATCAACTCCAGGCTGCTGCTCCCAAAGGAAAAGCTCCCCCCGTGGCTCAGGAAGTTTGGGAAGGAAACATTCCCGGGACGCTGGGCCAGAGCCACGCCTGCTCCTCAGCCCTGCAGGGCGTTTAGGGGATTTAGGCACTTTGGGAATGTGGGAAGGGCAGGGAGGGGGGGTTCCCGGGGGTTACCTTTGCTCTGTCAGGATCTCCAGAACGTTCTCTGCCAGCCAGATGTTCTTGGCAGTGACGTCCCCACCTGGGAAAAGAGCAGGGGAAAAGATCTGGGGTATGGGAGCAGGGGGATTTGGGAGCTGGGATTTGGGAGCAGGGGGATTTGGGAGCTGGGATATGGAACAAAGGGATTTGGGAGCTGCCTGTTCCCATCTCTGTGATCCCAGGAAGGCTCCCCATGGAGACCCGGGAGAATCAGGGAAAATCAGGAAAAACCAGGGAAAACCATGGAGAAACCAGGGAGAAACCAGGGAGAACTATGGAAATCCATGGAAAAACTGGGAGAACCACGGAAAACCATGGAAAAACCAGGGAAAAACCAGGGAGGACCAGAAAAAACGGGCAGGTCCAGCCAATGGCACGGCCGTGAAGGGCAGGGAGTGTGAGCCAGAGGGGCCCTGCAGGGGAGGAGTGACCCCGGGGACCCCGGGCCTTCCCCAGGGCTGGGTTTTCCGGGGCTGCTTTTTCCAGTGATCCCTTTTCCAGGGCTGGATTTTCCAAGGACCTTTCCCAGGGATTTCCCTTTTCCAGGGCTGCCTTTTCCAAGGACCTTTTCCAAGGACTCCTTTTCCAGGGCTGGATTTTCCATGAACTTTTTCGAAGTCTCCCTTTTCCAGGAACCTTTCCCAGGGATCTTTTCCAGGGCTCCCTTTCCCAGGAACCTTTTCCAAGGCTCCTTTTCCCAAGCCTGCCTGATTTTCCAGGGATCCCTTTCCCAGGGCTGGATTTTCCAGGAATCCCTTTCCCAGGGCTGGATTTTTCAGGGACCTTTCCCAAGTCTCCCTATTCCAAGGCTCCCTTTCCAAGGCTGCTTTTTCCCACTGCTCCCTCCCTCCTGGCATTCCCCACCCATCCAGGAATTCCAGGCACACAATTCCTGCTCCCTGCACGGCAGCCCCGGCCCCGGGAGCACGGAAGAGGCTCCGGAAAGGCGGGAGCAGGGCGGGGTTCCCGGGATTCCCGAGGGATGGACGGAGCAGCGAGCGGCTCCTCCTCCTCCTCCTCCTCCCATCCCCTGCCTGTGCCGGGAGCTGCCAGCCGGGAGTGATCCCAGGGATTCCCAGCTCAGATCCTGAGGGATTCCCAGCAATTCCTGACTCAGATCCCAAGTGGATTCCCAGCCCAGATCCTGAGGGATTTCCCAGCCCAGATCCCAAGGATTCCCGGCTCAGATCCAGGGGATTCCCAGCAATTCCTGACTCAGATCTCGGGGATTCCCAGCCCAAATCCTGAGGGGATTTCTGGCTCAGATCCCGATCAGGGATTCCCAGCTGATCCCGATCTGATTCCCAGCTCAGATCTGAGGAATTCCCAGCTCAAATCCTCAGGATTTCCCAGCCCAGATCCTGAGGGATTTCCCAGCCCAGATCCCGAGGATTCCCAGCTGATCCTGATCTGATTCCCAGCTCAGATCTGAGGAATTCCTGGCTTGGATCTGGGGGATTCCCAGCTCAGATCCCAAGGATTCCCAGCAATTCCCAGCTCTGATCCTGAGGGATTCCCAGCAATTCCTGACTCCTATCCCAGCAATTCCCAGCTCAGATCCCAAGGATTCCCAGCCCAAATCCTGAGGGATTCCCAGCCCAGATCCTGAGGGATTTCCCAGCTCAGATCCCAAGGATTCCTGGCTCAGATCCAGGGGATTCTCAGCTCAAATCCTGAGGATTCCCAGCAATTCCTGGCTCAAATCCTCAGGATTTCCCAGCTCAGATCCTGGGGATTCCCAGCCCAGATCCAGGGCATTCCCTGCTCAGATCCGGGGGATTCCCACCATTCCCAGCTCACATTCCCACCGCCCCCAGCTCACCTGCAATCTGTTTCATGAACGTCATGCAGACTCCATCGGCTCCCAGCACGCCGCTCTTCACCAGCTCCCGCAGCAGCCACAGCAGCTGCACAGGGAAACGGGGGGTCAGGGACCCCCAGAGCCCCCCCAGGGACCCCAATCCCACCCCAGGACCCCCAAACCCACCCACCCACAGCAGCTGCACAGGGAAATTGGGATCAGAGACCCCCAGGACCCTCCAGGACCCCAATTCCACCCCAATCCCACCCACAGCAGCTGCACAGGGAAATTGGGGGTCAGGACCCCCAGGGACCCCCAAACTCACCCCAGGACCCCCAATTCCACCCCTCAGGGAGGTCCCCGAGCCCTCCCTGCTCCCCTCTGCTCATCCCCTGCAGGTGGGACAGGAAATTCAGGTGGGACAGGAGGGACAGAAGATTCTAGGTGGGACACGAAATTCCAGGTGAGACAAGTGGGACAGGATGGACAGAAGATTTCAGGTGGGAAAGGAGGTGCCAGGAGATGCTGGGTGGGATAGGAGGTGCCAAGTGGGACAGGAGATTCCAGGTGGGACAGGAAATTCTGGCTGGGACAAGAGATTTTGGGTGGGACAGAAGAGTCCAGGTGGGACAATAAATTTTGGATGGGACAAGAAATTCCAGGTGGGACAAGAGACTCCAGATGGGACAGGAGATTTTGGGTGGGACACAAGATTCCACTTGGGACAGAAGAGTCCAGGTTGGACAGGAGATGCTGGGTGGGACATAAAATTCCAGGTGGGACACAAAATTTTGGGTGGGACACGAGATTCCAGGTGGGACAGGTGGGACAGGAGATTCCAAGTGGGACACAAGATTCCAAGTGGGATAGGAGACTCCAGGTGGGAAAGAATCCAGGTGGGAGGAAATTCTGGGTTGGACAGGAAATTCTGGGTGGGACATGATATTTTGGGTGGGACAGGAGAATTCTAGGTGGGCCAGGAGATTCCAAGTGGGACAGAAGAGTTCAGGTAGGACAGGTGGGACAGGAAATTTCAGATGGGACAAGAAGGACAGGAGATTTTGGGTGGGACAGGAGAGTCCAGGTGGGACAGGAGATTCCAGGAGACGCCAGGTGGGAGAGGAGATGTTGGGTGGGACAGGCAGGACAGGAAATTTTGGGTGGGACAGGAGAGTTCAGGTGGGACAGAAGAGTTCAGGTAGGACAGGTGGGACAGGAAATTTCAGATGGGACAAGAGGGACAGGAGATTTTGGGTAGGACAGGAAATTTTGGATGGGACAGGAGACTCCAGGTGGGACAGGAAATTTTGGGTGGGACAGGAGAATTCTAGGTGGGCCAGGAGATTCCAAGTGGGACAGAAGAGTTCAGGTAGGACAGGTGGGACAGGAAATTTCAGATGGGACAAGAAGGACAGGAGATTCCAGGTGGGACAGGAGAGTCCAGGTGGGACACGAAATTTTGGGTGGGACAGGTGAGTCCAGGTGGGCCAGGAGATTCCAGGTGGGACAGGAAAGTCCAGGAGATTCCAGGTGGGACAGGAAATTTTGGATGGGACAGGAGAATTCCAGGTGGGACAGGAGACTCCAGGTGGGACAGGAAATTTTGGGTGGGATAGGAGAATTCTAGGTGGGCCAGGAGATTCCAAGTGGGACAGGAGATTCCAGGTGGGACAGGAAAGTCCAGGAGATTCCAGGTGGGACAGGAAATTTTGGGTGGGACAGGAGACTCCAGGTGGGACAGGAGGTTCCAGGAGACGCCAGGTGGGAGAGGAGATGGTGGGTGGGACAGGCAGGACAGGAAATTTTGGATGGGACAGGAGAATTCCAGGTGGGCCAGGAGATTCCAAGTGGGACAGAAGAGTCCAGGTAGGACAGGAAATTTCAGATGGGACAAGAGGGACACGAAATTTTGGGTGGGACAGGAGATTCCAGGTGGGACAGAAAGTTCAGGTGGGACAGGAGATTTCGGGTGGGCCAGAAGATTTCGGGTGGGACAGGAAATTTTGGGTGGGCCAGGAGGTTCCGTGTGGAGCTCCCTGACCTGGGTCCTGCAGGTGTCCTGCAGCTTCAGGTACTTCTCCATCAGGATGTGGTTGATCTTGTTGAGGACGATGTTCATGCCATCCCTGCTGACCAGGGCCAGGTCCCGGTAACACTGAGGGGAAAACGGGGGGGGAAAATCCGGGGATTTGGGAAAATCCAGAAAAAGGGATTTGGGGAAAATCCATGGAAAAAACCACTTTTGGGGAAAAAGCAGGGAATGTATGGAAAATTCAGGGATTTTGGGAAAATCCATGAAAAAACCACCCTGAGCAGGGAATTTATGGAAAATTCAGGGATTTGGGGAAAATAGTCCAGGAATGGGTGGAAAATTCAGGGATTTTGGGGAAAATCCATTAAATTCCATGGAAAACACATCCTGAACAGGGAATGGATGGAAAATCCAGGGATTTTTGGGAAAAAACAGCCCAGGAATGGATGGAAAATCCAGGGATTTTGGGAAAATCCATGAAATTCAATGGAAAACACATCCTGAGCAGGGAATGGATGGAAAATTTGTGGATTTTGGGAAAAAAACAGCCCAGGAATGGATGGAAAATTCAGGAATTTTGGGGAAAATCCATTAAGTTTTATGGAAAACAGACCCTGAGCAGGGAATGGAGGGAAAATCCAGGGATTTTTGGGAAAAAACCAGCCCAGGAATGGATGGAAAATTCAGGATTTTTGGGGAAAATCCATGAAAAAAAATTTTTAGCGGGAATTAATGGAAAATTGAGGGGATTGGGGGAAAATCCAGGGATTTTCAGGGAAAACAGACTCTGAGCAAGGAATGGATGGAAAATCCAGGGATTTTGGGAAAAATCCAAGAAATTTTATGAAAAACACATCCTGAGCAGGGAATTTGTGGAAAACCCAGGGATTTTGGGGGAAAATCCAGAGAAAATTCCCGGAATTCCTCCCTTCCGCCCGGCAGCGGATTTTGGGGAAAATCCGTGAAATCGCTGCAGTGATAAACAGACTCTGAGCAAGGAAGGAGGAAAACGAGGGATTTTGGGAAAAAATCAGCTAGAAATTTTATGGGAAACACATCCTGAGGCTGGGGAATATGTGGGGATCCCTGGGGCATTTTGGGGAAAATGGAGGGGTCCCTGGGGGATCCTTCCCGTTTCTGGGGCACGGAGCCCAGGGGCGTCCTGGGGCAGAATTTTGGGGTCCTGGAGTGATCCCTAGGGGCGTGAGGGTCCTGCGGGGGCAGTTGGGGGTCCTGGGGCAGATTTTGGGGTCCTGGAGGGTCCCTGACAGGAGGAGGGGAGGAGGAGGAGGCGGAGCAATGGGGTCCTGGGGCAAATTTTGGGGTCCCTGGGGCAGATCTGGGGGTCCCTGGGGCAGATTTGGGGGTCCCTGGGGCAGATTTGGGGGTTTCTGGGGCAGAATTTTGGGGTCCTGGGGCAGATTTGGGGTTGTGGAGGGGGCTCTGAGCAGTTTTGGGGTTCCTGGGAAGGTTTGGGGGTTCCTGGGGCAGATTTTGGGTCCCTGGGGCAGATTTGGGGTCTCTATGCCAAGTTTTGGGGCAGATTTTGGGGTTCTGGAGGGGTCCCTGGGGCAGATTTGGGGGTCCCTGGAGCAATTTTGGGGTTCCTGGAGGGGTCTCTGAGCAATTTTGGGGTTCCTGGGGGAAGGTTTTGGGGTCCCTGGGGAAGGTTTGGGGTCCCTGGGGCAGATTTGGGGTCTCTATGCCAAGTTTTGGGGCAGATTTGGGGTTCCTGGAGGGGTCTCTGAGCAGTTTTGGGGTCCCACGGCCAACCCCAATGAATTCCAGGCATGGGCAGGAGCCCCAGCTCCGTGGGGTTTTTTTTTGCCCCACAGGGATTCTGGAACGTTCCAGGGAATTCCAGCCAGGGAAATTCCCCGAATCATTCCCAAAAATTCCCAGATTTTTGCATTTTTCCCCCCCTCCCCTCACCTTCTGGGCCTGGGCTGGCTCTGTCAGGACCAGGGTGAAGAGCCCCAGGCAGATCTCCTCGTGCTGGGGCGTCCCTTTGCAGATCTGGGAGCGAGAAAATGCCCAAAATCCCAGGTGAATTCCCAAAATCCCAGGTGAATTCCCAAAATCCCAGGTGAATTCCCAGTTCCCTGCTCCCAAATCCCAGTTTCCAGCAGCAATTCCCATTTCCCATGAGGAAAATTCCCATTTTCCAGGATAAATTCCCAATTTTCCCAGGACAAATCCCCATTTTCCAGGACATATCCCAATTTTCCATTAGTAAATCCCAATTCCCATGATGAATCCCCATTTTCCAGCAGGAATTCCCAATTTTCCAGGAGAAATCCCCAATTTCCCCAGATAAATTCCCAATTCCCATGAGGAAATTCCCATTTTCCAAGAGGAAACTCCCAATTTTCCATGATAAATTCCCAATTCCCACAATAAATCCCCATTCCCATGAGGAAATCCCCATTTTCCTGCAGGACTTCCCAATTCCCAGGATAAATTCAGAATTCCCATAAGGAAATTCCCATTCCCACGATAAATCCCCATTTTTCCAAGAGGAAATTCCCAATTTTCCATTATAAATCCCCAATTTTCCATGAGGAAATCCCCATTCCCATGAGGAAATTCCCAATTCCTATGAAGAAATTCCCATTCCCACAAGGAAATCCCCCATTTTCCATTATAAAATCCCCATTTTTCCCAGACAAATCCCCAATTTCCCAGATAAATCCCCATTTTTTCCCAAAGAAATCCCCATTTTTCCAAATCCCAATTTTCCCAGATAAATCCCTAATTCCCATGAGGAAATCCCCATTTTCCAGGAGGAATTTCCCGATTTTCCCAGATAAATCCCCATTTTCCCAGATAAATCCCCATTTTCCATTATAAAATCCCCATTTTTCCCAGACAAATCCCCATTTTCCATTATAAAATCCCCATTTTTCCCAGACAAATCCCCATTTTCCATTATAAAATCCCCATTTTTCCCATATAAATCCCCAATTTTTCCATATAAAATCCCCATTTTCCCAGATAAATCCCCATTTTCCCAGATAAATCCCCATTTTCCATTATAAAATCCCCATTTTTCCCAGACAAATCCCCATTTTCCATTATAAAATCCCCATTTTCCCTTATAAAATCCCCAATTTTCCCAGATAAATCCCCATTTTCCCAGATAAATCCCCATTTTCCATTATAAAATCCCCATTTTTCCTAGACAAATCCCCATTTTTCCCAGACAAATCCCCATTTTCCATTATAAAATCCCCATTTTTCCATAAATCTTTTCCCCCAAAATCCCCATTTTTCCCAGATAAATCCCCATTTTCCCATATAAAATCCCCATTTTCCATTATAAAATCCCCATTTTTCCCAGACAAATCCCCATTTTCCCCAGATAAATCCCCATTTTCCCCGATAAAATCCCCATTTTCCATTATAAAATCCCCAATTTTCCCCGATAAATCCCCATTTTCCATTATAAAATCCCCATTTTCCATTATAAAATCCCCATTTTCCCATATAAAATCCCCATTTTTCCCAGATAAATCCCCATTTTCCCCAGACAAATCCCCATTTTTCCCAGACAAATCCCCATTTTCCATTACAAAATCCCCATTTTCCATTATAAAATCCCCATTTTCCCCAGACAAATCCCCATTTTCCATTATAAAATCCCCATTTTCCATTATAAAATCCCCATTTTTCCCAGATAAATCCCCATTTTCCATTATAAAATCCCCATTTTCCCAGATAAATCCCCAATTTTCCCAGATAAATCCCCATTTTCCCAGATAAATCCCCCTTTTCCATTATAAAATCCCTATTTTTCCCAGACAAATCCCCATTTTTCCCAGATAAATCCCCATTTTTCCCAGATAAATCCCAATTTTCCCAGATAAATCCCTATTTCCCATTATAAAATCCCCATTTTCCAGATAAAATTTCCCAATTTTCCCAGATAAATCCCCCATTTTCCCAGATAAATCCCCATTTTCCATTATAAAATCCCCATTTTTCCCGCATAAAATCCCCATTTTCCCAGACAAATCCCCATTTTCCCAGACAAATCCCCATTTTCCATTATAAAATCCCCATTTTCCATTATAAAATCCCCAATTTTCCCAGATAAATCCCCATTTTCCATTATAAAATCCCCATTTTTCCCAGACAAATCCCCATTTTCCATTATAAAATCCCCATTTTTCCCAGATAAATCCCCATTTTCCATTATAAAATCCCCATTTTCCCCAGATAAATCCCCATTTTCCATTATAAAATCCCCATTTTTCCCAGACAAATCCCCATTTTCCATATAAAATCCCCATTTTTCCCAGATAAATCCCCATTTCCCATTATAAAAATTTTCCGAATTTCCCGATTTTCCCAGATAAATCCCCATTTTCCCCAGACAAATCCCCATTTTCCATTATAAAATCCCCATTTTTCCCAGAAAAATCCCCATTTTCCCTTAGACAAATCCCCCTTTTCCATTATAAAATCCCCATTTTTCCCAGATAAATCCCCATTTTTCCCAGATAAATCCCCATTTTTCCCAGATAAATCCCCATTTTCCATTATAAAATCCCCATTTTTCCCAGACAAATCCCCATTTTCCATTATAAAATCCCCATTTTCCCCAGAAAAATCCCCATTTTCCATAATCCCCATTTTTCCCAGATAAATCCCCATTTTCCATTATAAAATGCCCATTTTCCCCATTTTTCCGATAAATCCCCATTTTTCCATTATAAAATCCCCATTTTCCATTATAAAATCCCCATTTTTCCCAGACAAATCCCCATTTTCCCCAGACAAATCCCCATTTTCCATTATAAAATCCCCATTTTCCATTATAAAATCCCCATTTTTCCCAGATAAATCCCCATTTTTCCCAGATAAATCCCCAATTTTCCCCGATAAATCCCCAGTTTTCCCCGATAAAGATTCGGGCCTCACGTGGGCGTTGAGGGCGTCGTTGGCCTCACGCTCCGACAGGCCGCCCGTCAGCGAGGTGACGACGCCGACGCAGCGCTCCAGACGCTGGGGAACGGGGCAAAAAACGGGGAAAATGGGAAAAACCGGGGGGAAGGATGGAGAAAAATGAGAAAAAATGAGAAAAACCGGGAAAAACGGAGGAAAAATGGGGAAAAACGGAGGGAAAATGGGGAAAAACGGGGGATGGAGGAAAAATGGCGGGAAAATGAGAAAAATGGCGGGAATGGATAAAATGGAAGAAAAATGGGGAAAATGTGGGGAAAAATGGGGAAAAAATGGGGAAAATGTGGGGGAAAACGGGGAACAAATGGGGAAAAAGCGGGGGAATGGGGAAAATGGGGGGAAAATTGAGGAGAATGAGAAAAATGGGGGAAAACGGAGGAAAACATGGGGGAAATGGGGAAAAAATGGGGAAAATGGGAAAGAAATGGGGGAAAATAGGGAAATAAATGGGAAAGAAATGGAGGAAAAATAGGGAAAGAAATGGGAAAGAAATGGGGGAAAATGGGGAAAATATGGGAAAGAAATGGGGAAAGAAATGGGGGGAAAATGGGGGAAAAGTGGGAGAAAAGTGGGTGGGGAATAGAGGGAAAAAGGGGGAAAATTTGGAGGAAAAATGGGGGAAAATTGGGGAGAAATGGGGAGGGGAAATAGAGAAAAAGTGGGGGAAATCGGGAAGAAATCGGGAAGAAATCGGGAAGAAATGGGGAAAGAAATGGGGAAAGAAATGGGGAAGAAATGGAGAAAAATAGGGAAATAAATGGTGAAAATATGGGGGAAAATGGGAAACAAATGGGAGAAAATGGGGGGGAAATGGGGGGAAAATGGGGAAAAGTGGGAGAAAATTGAGGGCGGGATGGAGGGAAAAAGGGGGGAAAATTGGAGGAAAATGGAGAAAAATGGAGGAAAAATGGGGGGAAAACGGGGGGGAAACGCGAAAATTGGGGGGAAATGGGGGAAAAGTGGGGGGAAATGGGACGGGTGGGAATTTTGGGGAAATTTTGGGGATTTTGAGGAATTTTGGGGAAAGTTTGGACCAGGAGCATCCGCAGATCCCGGGAACCGATCCCGAGCCCCCAGCCCGGTCTCGGTACCCCCCGGTACCCCCGGTATTCCCGGTATATCCCCGGTACCCCCGGTATTCCCGGTGTCCCCTGACCTCCTCCAGCTCATCCTTGGAGTCCAGCAGCGAGCTCACCAGCAGCTTCCCGGCCGCCGCCGCCCCCGCCTTGCCCTTGGCGAGCTCCATGGCCCGGGACGGGCGGCGGGAGGCGGCGGCCGCGGACGGTCCCCGGTGAGGGGAACGGGAGCGGAGCGGCCCCGGGGGCACCGCGCGCTCCCGGTGCGCTCCCGGTGCGGTTCCGGTGTCGCCGTGCGGGGCTCGGAGCCGCTGAGGGGAGCCCGGGCCGGGCCGGTCCCGCTGGGGCCGGGCCCGGTGAGGCGGCGGCGGCCGGAAGTTACCGGAGAGCGACGGAGGAGCTCGGCCGGAAGCGGAAGCACCGCGCGGGAGGAAGCCCCGCCCCTCCCGCCTCCGCCGGCCAATGGGAGGGGAGGAACGGGCTGTGAGTGACAGCGAGCGGGGCGGGGATTGGGGGGCGGGGCATAGCGGCGATTTGGCCAATGGGGAGGAGGGGGCGGGACCGGTGCGGTGAGGAGGCTCCGCCCACCCGCGGGTGCGGGGAAACCGCGGGAAAACTCCGGGAGCACCGGGAACCGCGAAACCAACGGGAATACCCGGGAAACGCACCGGGAACCCACCGGGAACCCACCGGGAAACGCCAACGGGAGTACCCGGAAAACACCGGGAACCCACCGGGAACCCGAAACCAACGGGAATACCCGGGAAACGCACCGGGAACCCACCGGGAACCCCCGGGCGAAACCAACGGGAATACCCGGGAAACGCACCGGGAACCCACCGGGAACCAAACAGAAGAAAACCGGGAGCCCACCGGGAACCCCGAAACCGGGAATAGGAAAAGGAAAACCCTACCGAACCCCAACCACATACCACCGGGAACGCACCGGGAACCCAAACGCCGGGAACCCCGAAACAAACGGGAATACCGGGAACCACCGGACACCGGAACCCACCGGGAAAACACAACCCGAACACCAACGAAACGAAATCACCGGGATGAAACCCCCGGGAACCCCCCAAGAACCTCCCGAGAACCCCGGAACCCACCGGGAACCCCCCGGGAACTCCTCGGGAACCTCCGGGACCCCCCAGGACCCCCAAAACCTCCCGGGACCCCCCATCAGTCCCGAATCCCCGAGCCCCCCCCACGGAGACCCCCGGGTGCATCCACAGCAGCTTTATTGCAAAAATGCCCCCCCCGGGGACCCCCCCGGTGTTGGGGGGACCCCCCCGGTGCCCCCTGGGGGGGTGCAGGGCTCCGGGGGTGCCCCCAGCCCCCGTTCCGTGGTCCCGGTGCGGATTTTGGGGTCACCCCCGCGTGCTGCTGCCCCCGCGCTCCCCCAGCAGCCAGTAGGTCCTGAGCTTGCCCTTGCCCTGGGGGGGTTTGGGGGGAACCCCGAGTTTGGGAGGGTTTGGGGGGACCCCGGGGGTTGGGGTGAAGGGGGAGATTGGGGGAATCCCAGGGTTTTGGGGGAGGATTTGGGGATTTGGGTTTTGAGGTGCAGGGAGGGTTTGGGAGGACCCTGGAGTTTGGGGGTACCCTGGGGGTGGGGGGAGTTTGGGGGGATCCCCGAGTTTGGGGGGGTTTGGGGGACCCGGGGGTTGGAGGGGATTGGGGGGATGCAGAGGTTTGGGGGTTTGGAGGGGATTTTGGGGTATCACGGGTTTTGGGGTGCAGGGGGGTATTTGGGGGTATCCCAGAGTTTGGGGTGTGGGGGGGAGGTTGGGGGGACCCCAGGATTTGGGGGAGATAAGGGGGAATCCCAGAGTTTGGGGTGAGGGGGGATTGGGGGTGCCCCGGGGTTTGGTGGGGATTTGGGGTACCCTGGGATTTGGGGGTTTGGGGGGGGATTTGGGGTACCTGGGGTTTTGGGGTGCAGGGGGTTCCCCATTGGGGTGGCACTTGCGGGGGTTTGGGGCGGTTTGGGGTTGGGGCAGTTGTAGGGGGGTCTCAGGGCAGTTTTGGGGGTCTCAGGGCAGTTTTGGGGGATATTGGGGCAGTTTTTGGGGTTCAGTTCTCACCTTCATCTCCACGTCCCCCCTCAGCTCCAGCTCGAAGCCGCCGAACTCCTCCAGCACGGCCTTGGTGACCCCCGAGATGTGGATCTTCAGGGCTGGGGGGGGTGGCACCCCAAAGTGTCCCCAGGGTGTCCCCACAGTGTCCCCAGGTGTCCCCAAGGTTTCCCCACGGTGTCCCCAGGCTGTCCCCATGGTGTCCCCCCAGTGGCCCCACAGTGTTTCCAGGTGTCCCCAGGGTGACCCCAAGGTGTCCCAAAGATGTCCCCCAAAGGTGTCCCCAGGGTGTCCCCAGGGTGTCCCCAGGGATTCCCCGCATTTGCCAGGGTGTCCCCATGTCCTCAGGCTGTCCCCAGGTGTCCCCAAAGGTGTCCCCAGGTGTCCCCAGGTGTCCCCAGGTGCCCCCCGCTCACCCTCCCCGTTGGACTCCATGCGTGACGCGGTGTTCACGGTGTCCCCGAACAGGCAGTACCGCGGCATCTTCAGCCCCACCACGCCCGCGCACACGGGGCCTGGGGACACACGGCCGATGGCCCTTCCCATTTCCCTTTCCCATTTCCCATTCCATTCCCATTTTTCCATCCCGTTCCCACCGGTGTGGATGCCAATGCCCATTCTCCATTTCCCATTTCCCATTCCCAATCCCATTTTCCCCACCGGTGTGGATGCCGATGCCCATCCCCATTTCCCATTTCCCGTTCCCATTTCCCATTCCCATTCCCATTCCCGTTCCCGTTCCCGTTTCCCCACCAGTGTGGATGCCATTTCCCATTTCCTGTTCCCATTCCCCGTTCCCATTCCCATTCCCGTTTTCCCCACTGGTGTGGATGCCGACGCCCATCCCCATTCCCATTCCCCCATTTCCCGTTCCCATTCCCCCATTCCCATTCCTGTTTTCCCCACCGGTGTGGATGCCATTTCCCATTTCCCAGTCCCATTCCCATTCCCATTTTCCCCACCGGTGTGGATGCCGATGCCCATTCCCGTTCCCATTCCCATTCCCGTTTTCCCCGTTCCCGTTGTTCCCCACCGGTGTGGATGCCAATGCCCATTCCTGTTCCCATTCCCATTCCCATTCCCCGTTCCCCATTCCCGTTCCCGTTTTCCCCGTTTCCCGTTCCCATTCCCATTCCCATTCCGTTCCGTTCCATTTCCCCACCAGTGTGGATGCCATTTCCCATTTCCCATTCCCATTCCCGTTCCCATTCCCATTCCCGTTTTCCCCACCGGTGTGGATGCCGATGCCCATCCCCATTTCCCATTCCCATTCCCCGTTTTCCCCGTTCCCGTTGTTCCCCACCGGTGTGGATGCCGATGCGCAGCTCCAGCCGCTCCCGGGGCCGGTGCCGGATGCGGAAGGAGCGCACGGCGTCCAGCAGCGCCAGCGCCATCCGCGCCACCTCCCGCGCGTGCAGCTTCCCGTTGCGCACCGGCAGCCCCGACACCACCATGTACGCGTCGCCGATGGTCTCCACCTGCGGCGGGACGGCGCCGGGAATACCGGGAATTCCGCAGGGAACGGCGCCGGGAATTCCGCGGGGAATGGGAGGGAACAGTGCCAGGAATTCCGCGGGGAACGGAGGGAACGGCACCGGGAATTCCACAGGGAACAGGGAACGCCCAGGGATTCTCTGCGGGGGGAACGGCACCGGAATTCCGCGGGACAGGGGATGGGATACGGGCACCGGGAATTCCACGGGGAAGGGGAGGGAACGGCACTGGGAATTCCGCAGGGAACGCCCCGCGGGACAACAACGGGACTTGCGGGACAACAACAGGAATTCCAGGAATTCCACAGGGAACGGCCTGGGAAGGGAGTATTTGGATTCTGGAATACTAGAATTACATGAAACTGGAGCTCTGGAACTCCTGGCTTCTGGGATTTTGTGTTTCTGGGACTTTGTGATCCTGGAATTCCCTGATTGTGTCCCTACCTGTCCCTAAATGTCCCCACCTGTCCCTAAATGTCCCCAGGGCATCCCCAAGGTGTCTCCCTCACCTTGTAGACATCGAAGTTGTCGATGATGGCATTGAAGTCATTGAGCATGTCCAACACATCCCTACCTGTCCCTAAATGTCCCTAAGGTGTCCCAAGGTGTCCCCCAGGTGTCCCCCTCACCTTGTAGATGTCAAAGTTGTCGATGATAGCATCAAAGTCGGTGTAGAGGTCATTGAGCATGTCCAACACATCTCTTTGTGTCCCTACCTGTCCCTAAATGTCCCCAAGGTGCCCCCAGGTGTTCCCCTCACCTTGTAGACGCCGAAGTTGTCGATGATGGCGTTGAAGTCGTTGAGCATGTCCAACACATCCCTACCTGTCCCTAACTGTCCTCAAGGTGTCTCCAGGGTGTCCCCCAGGCGTCCCCCTCACCTTGTAGACGTCGAGGTTGTCGATGATGGCGTCGAAGCAGGTGTAGAGGTCGTTGAGCAGCGTCACCACCTGCATGGGGGTGCTCTGTGCCGAGAGCGCCGTGAAGCCCACAATGTCGCTGAAGTAGATGGTGACGCTGTCGAACGCCTCCGCCTGCACCGTCTCCCCCCTCTTGAGCTGCTCCGCCACCGAGCTGGGGGACAGCAGGGTGGGTCAGGGCGGGCACCACCCCCAGGTGCCCCCCAGGTGCCCCCCAGGGCCCTCCGGAGCTCACTGGGGCAGGATCTGGTAGAGCAGAGCCTCGGCCTTGCGCTTCTCCTCCAGGTAGGCCTGGGTGCGCTCCTCCACCAGCTCCTCCAGGTTGTTGGCGTACTGCTCCATGCGGGACAGCAGGTTGTCCAGGATGTTGGTGCTGCTCTCCCTGCGGGACGGGGTCACCTCACACACGGGGACCCTTTTTGGGGGTCACCTCCTGCCCACAGACCCTTTTTGGGGGTCACCTCCCACCTGGGGACCCTTTTCAGGGGTCACCTCCCACTCATGGACCCTCTTTGGGGGTCATGTCCCACCTGGGGACTCTTTTTGGAGGTCACCTCCCACCCACAGACCATTTTAGGAGGTCACGTCCCACCCACAGACCCTTTTTGGGGGTCACCTCCCACCCACAGACCCTTTTTGAGGGTCATCTCCCACCCATGGACCATTTTAGGAGGTCACCTCCCACCCACAGACCCTTTTTGAGGGTCATCTCCCACCCATGGACCCCTTTTGGAGCTCACCTCCCACCCCAAAATCCTCTCTGGAGGCCACCCCTCATCTGGGGACCCTTCCTTGGTGTCACCACCCACCCAGGGACCCTCTCTGGATGTCACCCCGGCCCGCGGGTGGGGGTCCACGGTGGCACCTGTTGAACTTGCGGAGCTGGACCTTGATCTGGTTGAAGTCGGGGCGCTCCAGGACGTCCTCGGCCCAGCAGTGCTGCATCAGCTGCCCCAGCTCCTCCTGGTGGCACCCGACGTTGGCCGAGGGCCGGAAGCTTGGCCGCTCGCCGCTCTTCACCCGCTCGATGATCTCTGCGGGGACGGGCACCCGTCACCCACCGGGGCTCACCAGAGGGTCCAGGAACCCAAACGGGGGTCCAGGAACCCATCTGTGGGCCCAAGAACCCATCAGAAGGTCCAAGAACTCATCCATGGGCCCAAAAACCCATTGGCCAGTCCAATAACTCATCAGAAGGTCCAAGAACTCATCCATGGGTCCAGGAACACATCTGAGGGTCCAAGAACCCATCCCTGGGTCCAAAAACCCATCTGTAGGCCCAAGAACCCATCTGAGGGTCCAAGAACTCATCCGTGGGTCCAGGAACCCATCTGAGGGTCCAGGAACCCATCCCTGGGTCCAAAAACCCATTGGCCAGTCCAGTAACTCATCAGAAGGTCCAAGAACCCATCAACAGGTGCAACCATCCATTGATGAGTCCAACAACCCATCCACGGGTCCAGGAAGTCATCAGAAAAGGTCCAAGAACCCATCCATGGGTTCAAAAATCCATCCGTGGGTTCAAAATCCCATCCGTGGGTCCAACAACCCATTGGCCAGTCCAGTAACTCAGCAGCAGGTCCAAGAACTCATCTGTGGGTCCAACCACCCACCAGCACATCCAAGAATGGATCAATGGATCACCCAAGAACCATCAGTGGTTCCAACCGCCCATGAACACATCCAAAAATGGATCATCCAAGAACCCATCAACAGTTCCAAGCACCCACCAATGCACCCAAGAATGGATCATCCAAAAACCCACCAGCACATCCAAGAATGGATCAATGGATCACCCAAGAGCCCATCAATGGTTCCAGCCCATCAATGGATCATCCAGGAACCCATCACAACACCCAAGAATGGATCAATGGATCACCCAAGAACCCATCAATGGTTCCGACCACCCATCAAAACATCCAAGAATGGATCAAAGGATGATCAAAGAATGGATCAACAGATCACCCAAGAACCCATCAACGCTTCCAACACATCCAAGAATGGATCAATGGATCCTCCAAGAACCCTTCAATGGTTCCAACCCATCAATGGATGATCTAAGAACCCATTTGGTAGGTTCCACCTACCAAAACATCCAAGAATGGATCAAGGGATCACCCAAGAACCCACCAACGCTTCCAACCACCCACGAGCACCTCCAGACCCCACCGTCCTCTGCGGCCACCCCCTCCCGCGTCCCCGCTGACCTTTGGGGCTGAGCTCCACGCCCTCCACGTAGAAGACGCCGCAGCGCAGCGCGATCTCCTGCAGGATGATGCCGAAGCTGTAGACGTCGCCCTTCTGCGTGCCCCGCGCCGGCGGCTCCTCCATGCGCAGCAGCTCCGGCGCCGTCCACAGCTTCTCTGCGGCACCGGGGACCCCGTCAGGGCAGCCCAGGGGACACCTTGGGGACACTTTTTGGGGGGGACGCTGCGGGGGCCTCACTGGCGAAGAGCGCGTGCGTGTCGCCGTCGCCGTCGGGCGCCGCGCGGAAGCTCTCCAGGCCGTAGTCGGTGATCTTGAGCACGAAGCGCGAGTCCACCACGCAGTTGGAGGACTTGAGGTTGCCATGGGACACGATGACCCCGTTGTGCAGGAACTGCATCCCCTAAGGGGGGCACGGGGACATCGGGCACGGCCGGAGCCCCACGGGGGATCGGGGAGAGATGTGGGGATTTCTGTGGGATATGGGATTTCTGTGGGATATGGGATTTCTGTGGGATGGGGGATGTCCATGGGATGGAGAATTCCTGTAGGGTGGGGGATCCCTGTGGGGTGCGGGAGAGATATGGGATTTCTATGGGATGGGGACCCCTTTGGGACGGGGGATTCCTGTGGGATAGGGGTTTCTGTGGGATGGGCGATTCCCATGGGGATGGGGGACCCCTGTAGGACGGAGGATTCCTATGGGATGGGGACTCTCTGTGGAATAGGGGGCTCCTCTGGGGTGGGGGATTCTATGGGATGGGGATGCCTGTGGGATGGGGATCCCTATGGGATGGGGACCCCTGTGCAATGAGGGATTTCTAAGGGATGGGGGATCCCTGTGGGATGGGGGATCCCTTGTGGGTTGGGGAACCCCCCGGTACCATCACCGGCACCTTGACGATGTCGTTGGTGAGGGAGTAGCGGAACATCCAGTCCAGGGTGATGCTCTCGTTCTCCAGGATGTCCTGGGGACACGGGGGGTGAGGGGCGGGACCGGGACGGGGCTCCGGGTGCCATCCCGGTTCTGGTCCCCCATGCATCCCCGCAGGCTCCCGGTGCCCTCCCGGTCCCATCCCGGTGCCCTCCCGGTGCGGTGCATCCCCACAGGCTCCCGGTGCCGGTTCCAGTGCATCCCCACAGGCTCCCGGTGCCCTCCCGGTCCCATCCCGGTGCCCTCCCGGTGCGGTGCCGGTACCTGCAGGCTGCCCCGCGGGCAGTACTCGGTCAGGATGCAGATGTTGGGCGGGTCGGTGCAGGCCCCGATGAACCGCGTCAGGTGCTCGTTCTGCACGTCCCGCATCTACCGGGGGCACCGGGGAGGGGTGGGCGGGGCGGTCCCGCCGTGTCCCCTCCCTCCGTGCCCGGTGCCATTCCCCGCTGTCACCGCCGGTGTCACCGCCCGGTTTTCACGTACGTGTTTCAGCTCGAACAGCACCTTGCGGGTCAGCTCGATGCGTTTGCGGTTCACGTGCTTCACGGCCACCAGGTTACCCTGCGGGGACAGCGGGGGCGGTGACACCGGGGCGGGGACACCGGGGCGGTGACACCGGGGCGGGGACACAGTGGGGAGGGGTCCCCGGTGCTGTCCTCCCCCGCCCTTACCTTGTAGTAGGCGGTCTTGGCGTACACCTGGAGCTGCCCCTCGGCCGTGAGCAGCGAGCCGTAGTTGGAGCCTCTCTGTGCCGGGGGTGGGCGGTGAGAACGGGAACCAGCCCCGAGCCTCCGGTGCCGAGAGCCCCGGAGGGGATGTGGGGGGCCCCGACCCCAAAATCCCTGGTCCCCGACCCCAAAATCCCCAGTCCTGGGGTTGTGGGGTGACCCCGGACCCCTAAATCCCCGGTCCCAGGGCAGTGGGGCTGTGAGGTGACCCTGGTCCCCGTTCTGCCCCTGGTCCCCCCGGTGCCCCCGCTCCTCCTGCTCCCCCCGGTTCCCATTCCCGTTCCCCACCAAGAATAGGGTCAGTTTGTTGCCCTGGTTCCCCCAGTCCCGGTCCCTGTTTCCCCATTCCCCACCAGGGACAGGGTCAGTTTGCTGCCCCGGTTCCCCCGTTCCCCATTCCCGTTCCCCACCAGGGACAGGGTCAGTTTGCTCCCCCCGGTCCCGGTCCCTGTTTCCCCATTCCCCACCAGGGACAGGGTCAGTTTGTTGCCCCGGTTCCCCCGTTCCCCATTCCCGTTCCCCACCAGGGACAGGGTCAGTTTGCTGCCCCGGTTCCCCCAGTCCCGGTCCCTGTTTCCCCGTTCCCCACCAGGGACAGGGTCAGTTTGCTGCCGGCGCTCCTCAGATGTTTCTCCAGGCTGCTCATCTGCAGATCCTCCCAGCGCACCCTCCACAGCTCTGCCGCCAGCTCCTTCTCCAGCTGCAGCTTCCTGCAGCGGGGGGGGCTCTGTGAGACCCCTCCCCACACCCCCAGCCCCCTCCCCACACCCCCAGCCCCCTGCCCAGACCTGCAGATGAAGAAGGAGGTGACGGTGATGGCCATGAGCATCAGGCTGACCACGAGCGACAGCACCTCCAGCGTGGACAGCGAGGCTGCGGGGACAGAGAGGGCGGTCAGGACCCCATTTGGGGGTCGGGCGGGGGTCTCAGGGCTCGGACCCCCCCTCACCTTTGCGGCACCGCGGGTCGGTGCCCTCGAAGCCGCAGGGAGGGACATCGGGCGGCACCGAGTTCCCCGGCCAGTGGAAATCCCTGCCCGGAACCATCTGGATCTCCTTGGTGGTGCCGTTGTAGGTGGCCACGATCTTTGGGGGGGGGAGGAATGGGTGGGGGGAAGCCCCCAGACCCCTCCCCAGGTCGGGACCCCCCCTCGGGTCCGGGGGCTCACCTGGAATTCGCCCAGCTCGGGGTCCATGTCCCACAGGGAGTAGTCGCTCTCGCGGTCGCCCTGCTCGTCGATCTTCAGGAAGCCGGTGACACCTGGGGAGGGGGCGTGAGGGGCTGGGGGGCTCAGAGGGGGGGTCTGAACCCCAAAATCTCACCTGGGAGTGGGGATGGGGTGGGACTGGGAGGTGACACCAGGCCGGGAGGGGGACGGGGTGGGGACAAGGACAGGATGGGGATGGGAGGGGACAAGGAGGGAACAAGGAGGGGACAAGGAGGGGACAAGGAGGGTCCGGGAGGGTCCGGGGCGGGTCAGGTCGGGCCGGGTCTCACCGTAGAAGGTTCGGTTCCACATCTGGCGGGTGATGGCCGAGGCGTCGCTGACGGAGCCGCCGCGCTCCAGGGTCTCGTTGAGCGCCTGGGCGTAGAGCAGCACCCCATCGTGGAAGGCGGCGGCGATGAAATTCATCTGGGAACACGGAATTAATTCGTCTGGGGACACCAAAGTCATCTGGGGACACCAAATTCGTCTGGGGACACCAAATTCATTCATCTGGGAACAGCTTGGGGGGACAGGGCACAGCCGGGGGTCCCTGTCCCCATCCCGTGTCCCCTGGCAGCTCCAGCTCGGTGTGGTGTCCTGGTGTCCCGGTGTCCCCTCTCAGTGTCCTGGTGTCCCCTCCTGGTGTCCCTGTGTCCCTTTGTCCCACTGTCTCCAGCTCCACCCTGTGCCCCCCCACAGCTGCTCCCGTGTCCTCCTTGTCCCCCGGTGTCCCTGGTGTCCCCTCCCGGTGTCCCCTCACCAGCCCGTCCTGCAGGGAGCTGTTGAAGCTCTCCCTGTCCCCCTGTCCCCCCGGTGTCCCCTCCGTGTCCCCGGTGTCCCGTGTCTCACCAGCCCGTCCTGCAGGGAGCTGTTGAAGCGCTCTCGGGCCTCGCGCTGCAGCCGCTGCAGGAACGGGCGGTACTCGGCGTTCTGCGGCTCCGCGTACGTGATGATGGTCACGGCCTGGGGGGACAGGGACGGGGCTCAGGGCTGGCCACACCTGGGCAGGCCGTGCCCACCCGAGGACATCTGTGCCCACCTGGACCTGTCCCCACCCACCTGCAGGTGCCGTGCCCACCTGGGGGTGTCCCCGTGCCCACCTGGGCTGTGCCCACCTTGCTGTGTCCCTGTGCCTGCGTGGGTGTTTCCCTGCTCACCTGGACCTGTCCCTGCCCGCCTGGGCAGGCAGTGCCCACCTGGATGTGTCTGTGCCCACCTGGGCATTTCCCTGCCCACCTGTCCGTGCCCCCGTGCCTACCTGGGGGTGTCTCCGTGCCTACCTGGCCATGTCTCCATGCCCACCTGAGGCCATCAGTGCCCACCTGGATGCACCCCCTGCCCACCTGGCTGTGTCCCCGTGCCCACCTGGGCGTTTCCCTGCCCACTTGTCTTTGTCCCCGTGCCTACCTGGGTGTCTCTTTGCCCACCTGGCCGTGCCCCCTGCCCACCCTTGCCCACCTGTCCATGTCCCTGCCCACCTGGGCATTTCCCCGAGTCCACATGACCGTGTCCTGTGCCCACCTGACCGTGTCCTGTGCCCACCCGGGCATTTCCCTGCCCATCTGTCCCTGCCCCCGTGCCCACCCCGCTCACCTGTCCCTGTCGGTGTCCCCGCTCACCTGGAAGGCGCGGCGGGCGCGGGCATCGTTGCTGTCCCCGCGGTGCCAGGGCCGCCGGGGCTCGGGGAAGCCGCGGCCCTGCAGGCTCGCCCCGAACGTGTCGATGTAGAAAAAGGCGAAATCGCCGCCCGTGAGCCCCGCGCGCTCCGCCTGCAGCAGCAGCGCCCGCAGCGTGTCCGGGGCGCAGCACACGTACACGACTGCGGAGAGGAGGGGACACGCGGGGGGATTGAGGGGGGACAGCGCCGGGACCCCCGCCCCACACCCCCGGGCTCCCGGGTTATTGGGGGACACGGCCCCGAGACCCCAGCCCCAATCCTGGGGGTCTCTGATCGCTGTGACGCGGTCCTTGGAGGGGGGACAGCCCCGAGATCCTCACCCCACATCCCAGGGTGACACAGCCCCGAGACCCCCAAAACCTCTGGGAGACCCCTGGAGACCCCAGCCCCAAATCCTGGGGGTCCCTGGTTATTGGGGGACACAGCTCCGAGACCCCCACAGACCCCATCCCCAATCCCGGGGGTCCCTGGTTGCTGTGTGACACAGCCCCGAGACCCCCAAAATGTCTGGGAGACCCCCAACACCCCTGTGACATTCCTGGAGCCCCCAGCCCCAAATCCTGAGGGTCCCAGGTTATTGTGTGACAGGAACCCAAGATCCCCAACACCCCTGGGACACCCCTGGAGACCCCAGCCCCAATCCCAGGGGTTATTTTGTGACACAGCCCCGAGACCCCGCAGACCCCAGCCCCACTCCCGGTGCCCCCCGGGCCGTTCCGTGCGGTTTCGGTGCCCCCGGCGGGGGGTCCCGACCCCGCTGCCGCCCCCTCCCCGTGCCCTGCCCGGCGCTGCCCCGGGCGCCAGCCCCGGTGCCGGTTTCCTGTTTTCCCGACTCCGTTTCCTCCTCCCCGCGGCCCTGATGGATTCCCGGCGACTCCGTGACCCCGGGGGCCCCTCCGGCCGTGCCCACCCCCGGGGACCCGAAATTCACCCCCGAGGCTGAGCCCCCACCGACCAGCCCCGGGCTCCCGGTGCTCCCGGTGCTCCCGGTGCTCCCGGGGCTGGTGACAACGCCCGGGGACTCGGGGGGGACACGGGGTGGGTGGGGAGGGGTCCGGGGGGTGCCGAGGGTCAGGGTGGGGCAGGGGCAGCGCGGGGGGGGGGAGATGAGGGTAGGGGGTGACGGCTGCGGGCAGGCGTGGACAGCCATGAACAACCATGAACAACCATGAACAACCATGAACAACCATAAACAACCATGAACAGCCACGGACAGGCATGAACAACCATGAACAACCATGAACAACCATGAAAAACCATAAACAACCATGAACAACCATAAACAACCATGAACAACCATAAACAACCATGAACAACCATGAACAACCGTAAACAACCGTAAACAACCATAAAAAAGCCAGAAAAAACCATGAACAGCCACGGACAGGCATGAACAACCATGAACAACCATGAACAACCGTAAACAACCGTAAACAACCAATAAAAAACATAAAAAACCATGAACAGCCACGGACAGGCATGAACAACCAGGAACAACCATGAACAACCATAAACAACTGTAAAAAACCATAAAAAACCATAAAAAACCATGAAAAACCATAAACAACCATGAAAAACCATAAACAACCATACAAAGACCATAAACAACCATGAACAGCCACGGACAGGCATGAACAACCAGGAACAACCATGAACAACAATGAACAGCCGTGTACAGCCATGAACAGCCATGAACAGCCATGGACAACCGTGAACAACTGTGAACAACGGTGTACAGCCATGAAAAGCCATGAACAACCACGGACAGGCATGAACAGCCATGTACAAGCATGAACAACCACGTGCTACCATGAACAACTGTGTACAGGCATCAACAACCATGGACAACCATGAACAGCCATGAACAAGCATGTACAGGCATGAACAGCCAGGAACAACCAGGAACAGGCATGAACAACCATGAACAACTGTGTACAGGCATGAACAGCCATGAACAACCGTGAACAACCACGAACAACCATAAACAACCACGAACAGCCATGAACAACTGTGTACAGGCATGAACAGGCATGAACAACCATAAACAACCACGGATAACCACGAACAGCCATGAACAACCACAAATAACCATGAACAGCCAGAAACAACCAGGAACAGGCATGAACAACCGTGAGCAACCACAAACAGGCATGAACAACCACGAACAGCCATGAACAACTGTGTACAGGCATAAACAGCCATGAACAACCATGAACAACCACGAATAACCATGAACAGCCACGAACAACCACAAACAGGCATGAACAGGCATGAACAGCCATGAACAACCACGAATAACCACAAACAGGCATGAACAGCTGTGTACAGGCATGAACAGGCATGAACAACCATAAACAACCACGAATAACCACGAACAGCCACGAACAGCCATGAACAGCCATGTACAGCCGTGCCCAGCCGTGCACACCCACGAAACGCCCGTGCAGAGCTCAGCACAGCCCTGTCTGCCCACGGAAAGCTCGGCACAGCCGTGAATAACCACGAGATCCCCCCGTGAAACCGGGCACAGCCGTGCGTGCCACCCGTGAACACCCACAAACACCCCTGACACCCCCCGTGAGGCCGGGCACAGCTGGGCACAGCTGGGCACAGCTGGAAACACCCCCGTACAGCTGTGTCAGCCCCCCGTGAACACCCACAACCCCCCCGTGAGGCCGGGCACAGCCGGGCACAGCCGGGCACAGCCGGGGCCGGCTCTGAACACCCCTGTAAAGTTGGGCACAGCCATGTATGGCCATGAACACCCCGCGCATAGCGTGCCAAGCCTGGCACAGCCACGGGCACCGGCGTGGGGCCGGGCAGCTCTGTGTGGGGCTGGGCACTGCCCAGTGGGGCTGGGCACTCCCATATGGGGCTGGGCAGTTCAGTGTGGGGCCGTGTACACCCCAGTGGGGCTGGGCACTCCCTTGTAGGGCTGTGTACTCCTCTATGGGGCTGAGCACTGCCCAATGGGGCTGGGCACTCCCGTATGGGGCCGGGCAGTTCTGTGTGGGGCTACGCACTCCCTTGTGGGGCTGTGTACTCCTATGTGGGGCTCCGTACTCCTCTATGGGGCTGGGCACTCCCTTGTAGGGCCGGGCAGTCCTATATGGGGCCGTTCACTCCTATATGGGGCTCTGTACTCCTCTATGGGGCCGGGCACACCCCAGTGGGGCCGGGCACACCCGTGTAGGGCTGTGCACTCCTATATAGGGCCGCGTACACCCCAGTGGGACCGGGCACACCCCAGCGGGGCCGCACACCGCCCCATCCCCGCCCGCCCCATCCCCGCTGCCCGGCACTCACTGCGCCCCTTCGCCTTGATCTCCTGGATGATGAAGGAGAAGTTGCCGCCGCCTCGGAACACCACGTCCATGACCGTGAGGTTGCGCAGGGTGGGCAGCTGCACGTACAGACCCTCGGCGGCGAAATAGTAGGGCCGGTCCCCCGCCGGCTCGTCCCAGTACACGAGCAGCGCCCGCCGCGTCCAGTTGAAGCGCCGGTGCAGCTGCACTCCCAGTTCGCCCAGTTTGCGGTGGCTGGGACCGGCGCGGGTGGTCAAACCGAACTCCTCGCTCTTGTCGTCGAAGCCGTGCGCCTCGGCCCCCGCCGTGACCAGCGGCAGCTGCCAGTGCCCGGTGAACCGAGCCACCGGAGCGGCCGAGTAGACGCAGCCCGGCCCTAGGAAGGCCGCGGGGCGATGGGCGAGCCACAGGTCCACGGCCACGAGCGGCGCGGCCATTTCGGAGCAGACCCCGTGGCGATCCTCGCTGTCGCCGAACACCCAGCGCAGGGCGAAGCCGGGCAGCAGATCCCGCCGGGAATTGACGGCGGCCGCGGCCAAGCTGACGGCGGGACCCACGCGCGGCCAAGCCCACGGGTAGGTGAGGTTGCGGCGGGGCAGAACCACGGCGAGGGTCAGCGGCACCGGGGCCGCCGCCGCCGCGGCCACCGGGAGCGGGGCCAGCAGCGGGGCCAGCAGCGGGGCCAGCACCGCCAGCATCGCCCACGGACCGAGAGTGGCGTCCGCGACCCCCCCGCGGCGGGGCTGAGCTCTGGCTCGCCCCCCCCACTGGTGACACAAAGGGCCGTTATCATTAACTCCTTCCTGCCCGCTCCTCCCCCCCCCCGCGGCATTCCAGGCGGGATGGGCGGCGGGTGGGGCCGCCCGGTGGGGGGTGGGGACGGTCCCACCCGTGGAATGTGTCGGGATCTGTCCCCCTCCGGTGTCACCGGTCGCCACCGCCCAGGTCACGCGTGGGGCGCTGAGACCCGAGGAACTCGTTAGGGTGCGGGGACATCGCGACCCACGCAGCCCACGCTGTCCCCACGCGGCTCCGCAGCCTTCGCGCGGCTGGGGGACCTTCTGGGGGACCCGGGGGGGCTCGGGCACCTCTGGCCCCGCAGCCTCCGTGGGAGGTTCTGCCCCGCGGAGCCCCACGGCAGCCCCACGGCAGTGGGGGGGTGACCCCGGAGGTGCCGCTCGGGGGTTGCGCGGCACTGGCAGCGCTCGGGGGACACACACAAGGGGACGCGCTTGGTTGCGGGAACGCGCGCAATGGTCTGGTCGCGGCGCACCCGCACTCCCGGGGATGCGGGTGGGGTGACGCCCGTGACACCGGTAACCCCATGCTGCTGCCGGCTCGCCAGCAGGCGGGACAAGTCTGGGCGAGCATCAGGAAAGCATTAAGAAGCCAACGTAGCAAATAAATATTACCGAGCAAAACAAACCTCGCGTGGAGGAAAAAGTTCTTTTAGCAGAGGATGGTTTCGATCCATCGACCTCTGGGTTATGGGCCCAGCACGCTCCCGCTGCGCCACTCTGCTGCCGCGTGTCGCAACGTGCCGCACGCTTTATCCCCTCGGCGCGCGCGCTCCATTCATGAGCTCCGCGCCCCCTCCAGCGGCCACCCCGGTGCGCGCCGCCATTGGCCGCCTCCCGCTCTGATTGACGCGCCGCTCCGCCAATGGTTGCTGGAGAAGCGCCCGCCAGGGGCGGGATGAGGGAGAGCGGCGGCCAATGAGCGGGCGGGTTGCTGCGGGGTCTGTGAGCGGCGTTTCATTGTCGGGAACGGCGGCGGCGGCGACATGAGGTGGGGACCGGGGACACCGGGACTGCGGGGATACCGGGGGGATACCGCGATTGGGGAGGAAGGGGGAAAGTGGAGGGAGAACCGGGACCGGGAGGGACCACGGGGACCGTGGGGGGACGGGCACCGGGGAGAGACCGGCACTGGGGGGCCGCGGGACCGGGGAGAGACCGGGGGCGGGGTGGGGAACGGGAAGAGAGCGGCGGGAGCGGGGCGAACAACCGGGGATGGGGAGACCAGCACCGAAAGCGGGGGTGGGGGGATCCTTAAAGAGACCGGGGAGCACCGGGGAGGCGACCGGGAAAGGACCGGGGGAGGGACCGGGGAGCACCGGGAGGGACCGGGAAAGGACCGGGGAGCACCGGGAGGGGCAGGACCGGGACAGGAGAAGCGGCCCCGGGGCTCGATGCCCCCGGTGAGCGCCGCTCCCGTTCTCTCCCCGCAGGGGCGATCGAGGCCGCGGCCGCGGCGGCCGCTTCGGTTCCAGGCGAGTCCCGGGGCGGCTCCGGTGCCGCGGGAGCACCGGGCCGGTCCCAGAGGGGCGGGAGGGGGGTGCCGGGGCTCCGGGAGTGATTTTGGGCTTTTCTGTCCCTCGTAGGTTCCGGCCCTTTGTGCCCCACATCCCCTTCGACTTCTACGTCGTGAGTAACGCCCGCGGGCTTACCGGGAATGCACCGGGGTTTACCGGGAATTCCATTAAACTTTATAAATTCTGTATTAAACTTAATAAATTCTGTATTAAATTTAATAAACCCCTCTGGACAGGTCACTCCAAGGCCTACAGACAATGGGGATTTAACGAATTAATTTAAGAAATTCTTTATTAAATGTGATAACCCCCTCTGGACAGGTCACTGCCATGGCTGCAGACCACGGGGATTTAACGAGTTAATTCAATAAATTCTTTATTAATTTAATACTTTTAAAAATTTTCTTATTAAGAAATTTTTTAGTTAGTAAATTTTTAATTAATTTTAAAAATAAATTTTTTAAAATTCTTTATTAAAAAATTTAAAACCTAATAAATTACTTGTGGCTGAACCACTTATAAAAAAACCCCTCTGGACACACTGCTGGGCTGCAGACCACGGGGATGAACGAGTTAATTTAATAAATTTTCTTATTTTATTTATTTATAAATTTTTAAATAAATAAAAATAACCCCTTGACAGGTATGTGTGTGCAACATGGGGATACAGATTTATAAATTCTTTATTTTATTATAATTTTTTAATTAATACATTTAAAAATACATTTTAAAAATATTTATTTAACTTAATAAATTCTTTGATAAACTATTCTAGGGTTTGTTTGGGGGGGGGCCACTTTTTTTTTTTTTTCGGGGATTGAACAGTAATTTAATAAATTCTTAATAAAAAAATACATTTTTAAAATAAAAAATTTAAATAATAATTTTATTAAAATTTAAAAAAATTTTAAATATTTATTTAACTTATACTTCTTGGCTACTTAATAAACCCCTCTGGACAGGTCACTGCTGTGGCTGCAGACCACGGGGATTGAACGAGTGAATTTAATAGATTCTTTATTTTCTTATTAATGAATTTTTTAATTAATGAATTTTAAAATAGATTTTTAAAGTTATTTATTAAGCCTAATAAAATCTTTATTAAACCTAATAACCCCCTCTGGACAGGTCACTGCTGTGGCTGCAGACCACGGGGATTTAACGAGTGAATTTAATAGATTCTTTATTTTCTTATTAATGAATTTTTTAATTAATAAATTTTAAAATAAATTTTTTAAATTCTTTATGAAACTTAATGAAATCTTTATTACACCTAATAACCCCCTCTGGACAGGTCACTGCTGTGGCTGCAGACCACGGGGATCGAACGAGTTAATTTAAGAGATTCCACATTAAACTTCAGAAATTCTTTACTAAACTTAAGGAATTCTTGATTAAACGTCATAAACTCTTTATTGACCTCACCGAAGCGCTCTGGGCGGCAGCTGCCGGAGCCGGGAGGGCGAGCTGCAGCTGCCATTGTGTCCTGTTGCAGTGTGAGATGGCGTTTCCCCGCGTGAAGCCCGCTGCCGATGAGACGGCGTTCAGCGAGGCGCTGCTCAAGAGGAACCAGGACCTGGCTCCCACCGCTGCCGAGCAGGTGCCGTGCCCAAAACTCCCCCAAATCCTCGACATTCGGCCTTTGGGGGGATCCAGACTTCCTCAGGAATAGCCTAAAAATGAATTGGTTGTCTGCAATCAGCGCTGCGGGGGATAATGCGGATTTCGTGCTCTGCAAATGGGATTGTTCCTGGATGATTTTCCTTTGCAGGCTTCCATCCTGTCACTGGTGACCAAGATCAACAAATTTTCCTTTGCAGGCTTCCATCCTGTCCCTGGTGACCAAGATCAACAACGTCATCGACAATTTAATCGTGGCACCGGGAACGTTTGAGGTGGTGAGTGCAGAGCTTGGGGAAAAAGCTCCAGGGTGAGGCCCAGAGTGGTGGGGCCGGGAGATGCTCCTGGCCCAGGGTGGGTGAAGGCTCAATGCTGAGACCCCAAAACGTGGATTTTGGGCTGAATTCCTGGGATTTTGGGGTTTTTCCACCAGCAAATCGAGGAGATTTTCCAGGTGGGCTCTTACAAGAACTTGGGGGAGATTAAGGCTCAATGCTGAGCCCCCAAATGTGGATTTTGGGTTGAATTCCTGGGATTTTGGGTTTTTCTGGTGGTTTGCCAGGAGGGTTCCTACAGGGTGGGTTAAGGCTCAATGCTGAGCCCACAAATGTGGATTTTGGGTTGAATTCCTGGGATTTTGGGTCTTTCCACAAGGAAATCAAAGAGGTTCTCCAGGTGGGCTCCTTCAAGAACCCACAGTGGGTTGAAGGCTCAATGCTGAGCCCCTCAAATGCAAGATATGGGTTGATTTGGCTTTCCACAGAACTGGGATTTTTGTGGGTCTTAAAGAACGGGAGATCCAGCTGAGCCCCCAAATGTGGATTGGGTTGAGGTCTTGGGATTTTGGATTTGGGGGGTTCTCCAGGTGGGCTCCTGCAGGGTGGGTTAAGGCGCTGAGCCCACAAACGTGGATTTTGGGTTGAATTCCTGGGATTTTGGGCTGTTTTTCCACTAGCAAATTGAGGTTTGCCAAATGGGCTCCTACAAGAACCCAGGGTGGGTTAAGGCTCAATGCTGAGCCCCCAAATGCAGCTTGTGGGTTAAATTCTTGGGATTTTGGGTTTTTCCGTCAGCAAATCGAGGAGGTTCTCCAGGTGGGCTCCTACAGGGTGGGTTAAGGCTCAATGCTGAGCCCACAAACGTGGATTTTGGGTTGAATTCCTGGGATTTTTGGGTTGTTTTTCCGCCAGCAAATCGAGGAGGTTCGCCAGGTGGGCTCCTACAAGAAGGGCACGATGACGACGGGGCACAACGTGGCAGACCTGGTGGTGATCCTGAAGATCCTGCCCACCTGTGAGTGCCACCAGGGCGGGATCACAGCAACCTCTGGTGCCAGGCCTTCCTCCAACCCTCCTCTTCCTCCTTTTCCTTCTCTTTTTCCCAGTGGAAGCCGTGGCAGCCTTGGGGAACAAGGTGGTGGAGAGCCTGAGAGCGCAGGACCCCAGCGAAGGTGAGGCCGTGTCACCCTGATTTTTTAAGATTTTTAAGTATTTTTTTAAAAGATTTTTTTAAGATTTTTAAAGATTTTTAAAGATTTTTTTAAGATTTTTTAAGCCTTCTGATGTTGACGTTCTTGCAACGAACTTCCTCACATGCTTTCTGTAAAAAACTCATTGTTTTGCATTCCTTTATGGAAGAGGAGGAATCTGATGGACTGTTGGTAAACTACAAATATTTTGGGGTTGTAACAGGTAAATTTTGAGATTTTAGCAGGTAAAATTTGGGATTGTAACAGGTAAATTTTGGGATTGTAAGAGGTAAAATTTGGGATTGTCACAGGTAAATTTTGAGATTTTCACAGGTAAATTTTGGGATTTTAACAGGTAAAATTTGGGATTGTAACAGGTAAAATTTGGCATTGTAAGAGGTAAAATTTGGGATTGTGACAGGTAAATTTTGGGATTGTAACAGGTAAAATTTGGGATTGTAACAGGTAAAATTTGGCATTGTAAGCGGTAAAATTTGGGATTGTGACAGGTAAAATTTGGCATTGTGACAGGTAAAATTTGGCATTGTGACAGGTAAAATTTGATAGAGGTAAAATTTGGGATTGTGACAGGTAAAATTTGGCATTGTGACAGGTAAAATTTGGCATTGTGACAGGTAAAATTTGGCATTGTAAGAGGTAAAATTTGGCATTGTGACAGGTAAAATTTGGCATTGTGACAGGTAAAATTTGGGATTGTAACAGGTAAAATTTGGCATTGTGACAGGTAAAATTTGGGATTGTGACAGGTAAAATTTGGCATTGTGACAGGTAAAATTTGGCATTGTGACAGGTAAAATTTGGCATTGTGACAGGTAAATTTTGGCGTCAGAATTTATTTTCTGGAGTCAGAAATTAAAGTTCCCTTTTTCCTTCCCCTTCAGAGCAGCGCTGTGTGCGCTCGTGCTGTTTCACGTCCTGCAGTGACAAGGCCGCATTCTGGAGTGGTCCTGGCTGTGATCCACGGACATTCCTGATCCCTCCAGACACAACTCCTGCTCTTTCCCCACAGTCCTGACCATGCTGACCAACGAGACCGGCTTTGAGATCAGCTCAGCCGACGCCACGGTGAAGATCCTGATCACCACGGTGCCGCCCAACCTGCGCAAGCTGGACCCGGAGCTGCACCGTGGGTATCCGGCCCTGCTGCCTGCCCGGAGCACCCACGGTGCCACGGGGGGACTGGGGAAACTGGGAATTTCTGCTCCTTGCAGTGGACATCAAGGTGCTGCAGAGCGCCCTGGCCGCCATCCGGCACGCGCGGTGGTTCGAGGAGAACGCCTCGCAGTCCACGTGAGTGAGGGACGGGGCTGGGGACGGATCCTGGGGCTGGGGACAGATCCTCAGTCTGGGTCTGGATCCCGAATCTGGGTTCAGATCCTCAGTCTGGGTCTGAATCCTCCTTCTGGATCGAGACCTTCATTCTCGATCCATATCCTCCTTCTGGGTCCAGATCCTCATTCCGGGTCTGAATCCTCAATCTGGGTCTGAGTCCTGAATCTGGGTCTGGATCCTCAGTCTGGGTGCAGATCCTCAGTCTGGGTCTGGATCCTCAATCTGGGTCCAGATCCTCCATCTGTGTCTGGATCCTCAGTCTGGGTCTGAATCTGGGCCCAGATCCTCAATCTGGGTTCAGATCCTCATTCTGGGTCCAGATGCTTGTTCTGGGTCCAAATCCTCCTTCTGGATCCTAATCCTAGTTCTAGATCATAATCCTGGTTCTAGATCCCAATCCTGGTTCTGGATCCAGATTGTCCTTCTGGATCCAAATCTTCCTTTTGGATCCAGATCCGCCATCTGGATCCAGACCCCCATTCCCAAGAACATGGAGAGCAGTCCTGGTGTGGGCCTGAGCCTCCTCGTGCCTCTGCTCCAGGGTGAAGGTTCTGATCCGGCTGCTCAAGGACCTGAGGATTCGCTTCCCCGGCTTTGAACCGCTCACGCCCTGGATCCTGGACCTGCTGGTGGGGTCACCGATGTGGGGATGATCCTGTTCCTGGGGAGCTGGGATTCCTCTGTCCTTCCTGCCCTAATTCCCGCTCCTCTCCTCCCCAGGGTCACTACGCCGTGATGAACAATCCCACCCGGCAGCCCCTGGCCCTCAACATCGCCTACAGGTCTGTGGTGTTCCCTTTCCAGAAATTCCCCTTGTGGGAGAAAACCATTTTTGCTGATAAACCCATTGGGCTGACTGGGAGATAAATCCAGCTTTGGTTTCCGCTCCACCTGACAAAACCACAACTACAAGGCTGCTGGGAGATAATCCATGTGTGGGGGGGGGGTTTTCCCTTTGTGATTCCATTTTTCCTGGCAAAACCATTGGAATTTCATGGGCTGACTGGGAGATAAATCCAGCTTTGGTGTTTTCCCTTTGTGGCTCCATTTTCCTGACAAAACCACTGGAATCTCACAAGGCTGACTGGGAGATAAATCCATCTAGGATTTCCTGGTGGTGTTTTCCTTTTGTGGTTCCATTTTTCCTGACAAAACCATTGGAATCTCACAGGCTGACCGGGAGATAAATCCAGCTTTGGTGTTTTCCTTTTGTGGTTCCATTTTCCCGACAAAACCGCTGGAACCTCACGGGCTGACCGGGAGATAAACCCAGCTCCTCCAGCAGGGATTTCCCGGCGCTGGTTTTTGCTGGAAGGATCCATTTTTAACCCAGATTTTCCCCGCTGCAGGCGCTGCCTCCAGATCCTGGCGGCCGGGCTCTTCCTGCCCGGCTCCGTCGGCATCACGGATCCGTGCGAGAGCGGCAACTTCCGCGTGCACACGGTGATGACGCTGGAGCAGCAGGTGAGGAGGGGTCCCCAAAAGGACAGGGGACTCTTTTGGGGGTCCCTGTCCCCACACTGACCCCTTCCCATCGCCAGGACATGGTGTGCTACACCGCCCAGACCCTCGTGCGCATCCTGTCCCACGGAGGATACCGGAAAATCCTGGGCCAGGAGGGGGACGCCAGCTGTGAGTGGGGTTTGGGGGGATCTCAGGGTGGGCACGGCGCTGGTGTCACCTTGAGAAGGTGCCCAGTGTCACCTCCTGGGGCAGACCTGGCCTCTGAGATGTCCACGTGGGACGGGGTGATCGTGACGCCGTCGGAGAAGGCGTACGAGAAACCTCCGGAGAAGAAGGAAGGGGAGGAAGAGGAGGAGAACCAGGAGGAGCCGGCGGCAGGGGAGGAAGAGGAGAGCATGGAGACGCAGGAGTGACACCTGTGGCACCTGCAGCAGGTGAGGGGACACCGGCCCGGGTGTCCCTGTGCCCTGTCCCTGTTTTGTACGTTGCACATTAAAGTGTTCCCCCTTTCCAGCGTGTGCTGCTTGTTCAGATCCGTGTGGGACAGGTGGGAGTGAGGCAGGTGGAGCAGCAGCAGAAGGATCCAGAACATGAAGGAACCACCTGGGGGTGTCCAGACCCCACGTGGACTTCCCAAACCTCACCTGGGGGTGTCCAAATCCAACCTGGAGGTGACCGAAAATCCAACCTGGGGCAGCCCAAATCCCACCTGGGCTTCCCAAATTCCAGCTGGCGGTGTCCAAATCCCACTTGGAGCAGCCCAGACCCCACTTGAGCTTCCTAAATTCCACCTGGGGGTATCCAAGTCCAACCTGGAGGTGCCCAAACCCCACCTGAGCCTCCCAAACCCCACCTGGGCCTCCCAAATTCCACCTGGGGTGTTCCAAACCCAACCCGGAGGTGCCCAAACCCCACTTGGGGCAGCCCAGACCCCACCTGGGCTTCCCAAACCCCACCTGGGGGTGTCCAAGTCCAACCTGGAGGTGCCCAAACCCCACTTGGGGCAGCCCAAACCCCACCTGGGGGTGTCCAAGTCCAACCTGGAGGTGCCCAGACCCCACCTGGGCTTCCCAAATTCCACCTGGGGGTGTCCAAGTCCAACCTGGAGGTGCCCAGACCCCCTTGGCAGCGCCTCTGTTGTCCCCAAGGCCCCTCAGGGACGTGGGAGCATCATCACAAACTCTCAGTCACTTTTATTCCAGCGCCCCCAAATCCGGGATCACGGCTCCGAGCGTCCCAGGTCCCTCAGCTGCAGGTGATGGGGGGACATCCCCTCAATTCCTGAGCTGGGATCAACAGGAATTCCTGCTCCATCCCCTGCCTGGTCACCCGCTCACTTGCCCTGGTAGCCGCCAGCCTCCAGCATTGCTCTCCTCCTCACCGTCTCCTTGGCCACGCTGTGGTTCAGCCTCCTCAGCCGCTCCTGGGCAGGACAAAAAAATCATAAAAATCACTTGTCAGCACCTTGGGACCCCCATCTCCCTGTCCCACCCCTCACCTGGGCGTTCTGCAGGATGTTGTTGACCAGCACCACGCGGCGCCGGGCGTTCAGCAGCTTCTTCACGTAGGGGTCGAGGTCCAGAGCCACTTTCTGGTCCTCGTTGATGCGGCAGAGCTCTGGGGAGGGGTCTGGGTGAGCCCCCCGTGCCCCCCTCAGGCTGAGGAGGGGACAGGTGTGACCCCCACCCTGGGTTTGGCTCACCTGTGGCCAGGCTGTCGATGTGCTCCCGCAGCTCCACCTGGCTCTCCCTGGGGAAGGGGAAAAATCTGGATTTACACCCCAAATCCAGCTCTGTTCACCCCCCAAAAATGGGAGCTGCATGCCCAGCACCCCCCAGGCACCAACACCAAGAACTGCCCGCCTCATGTACCCCTAAAGCCCTTCAGCCCCAAAACTCACCCTCATGTACCCCTAAAGCCCTTCAGCCCCAAAACTCACCGTCACGTACCCGTACATCCCCAAAATTCGCCCTCACGTAACCCCAAATACTTTCAGTGCCAAAACTCGCCCTCACGTACTCCTACATCCCCAAAATTCGCCCTCATGTACTCCCTAAAGCCCTTCAGCCCCAAAACTCGCCCTCATGTAACCCCAAAGCCCTTCAGCCCCACAACTCATCCTCACGTACTCCTACATCCCCAAAATTCGCCCTCATGTACCCCCAAATCCCTTCATCCCCTCAGAACTGCCCTCACGTACCCCAAATCTCTTCAGCCCCACAGAACTGCCCTCCCCGGCTCTCCCTGCCCCGCAGCCTTGCAGCCCGGCCCGCCCCGCTCCCGGCCCGTCCCTGCCCCGCCGCCTGCCGCTCTCCGCGGCCGCTCTCGGTGCCCGGACCTGACGCTGTGGACGTGGCGGTCGAGCTGTCGCACGGCGGGCCGCAGGAACTGCAGCAGCCCCTCAGCAAAGAGCTCCCGAGCCCCGGGGCCGCTCCCCGCCGCCATCTTAACCCGCGGGGGCTGCCGGGAAACCGAGTCCGTGAGGAGGGGGAGAGGCCGCTTCCGGTGCGCGTCGCGAAGGCTGCTGGGAAACTGAGTCCGCATGGAGGGGGAGAGGCCGCTTCCGGTGCGCGCCGCGCGGGCTGCTGGGAAATGTAGTCCCAAGGACACAGTTGGACGCACATCTGGAAGCGCATCTGGAGGCGCATCTGGCGGCACGACTGCACTGCTGAGCGTCCGTCAAAGGCGCTGCCACGGCTAGGCCACAGATTCCAACCCCACCCATTAAATAATGGTTAAAACCAACGCGGTGTTGGTCCTTTCGCCTCGTTTTTAAAACTTTTTTTGGTTTATTTTCATATAAAAGTTAAAGCAGGAGGTGGAAATCAGCACCGAGGGCTGCACTACACCCAGACCACAAGCCCTGACCCAAGCCATTAAATAACTGTTAAACCAACACATTTTTGGTCATTTCGCTTCATTTTTTTGCCATTTCTCTTCATTTTTGGCCTTTTTTCCCTCTTTTTGGCCGCTCCTTCCAGGATTCAGGCGTGGGCGTCGGGCAGGGCGTGCAGGACGTGGTCCAGCAGCTGCAGGGCGCGGTGCAGGTGCACCTCGATCCAGCAGGGCGTGCAGGTGATGCTGGCCCGGGGGTAGTCGGGCCCCCAGCCCTCAACGAAGCTCAGCCTAACGAGGCACAGGCGCCGCAGGTCGTCCACGCCGAGCCCCGCGGCCACCGACAGCCCTGGGATGGATGGGGGGGGGGGACACCGTCAGCACGGGGGTCCCGGTTTGTCCTGGGGTCACTCACGGGGGTCCTTGGGTGGTGGGGGGTGAGTCCGGGGGTGTCCTGGGGGTGAGCACGGGGGTGGGACAGTTCTGGGGGTCAGCACAGGGGTGGGACAGTCCTGGGGGTGGGACAGTCCTGGGGGTCAGCACAGGGGTGGGACAGTCCTGGGGGGTGGGACAGTTCTGGGGGTCAGCACAGGGGGTGGGACAGTCCTGGGGGGGTGGGACAGTTCTGGGGGGGGTCAGCACAGGGGGTGGGACAGTCCTGGGGGTGGGACAGTCCTGGGGGGGTCAGCACAGGGGTGGGACAGTCCTGGGGGGTGGGACAGTTCTGGGGGGGGTCAGCACAGGGGTGGGACAGTCCTGGGGGTCAGCGGGGTGGGGTCAGCACAGGCACTGAGCACCGCCGCGGTCACTCACCGATGGCGCGCGCCGCTGAGCCGCGCCCCCCGGGGATGGTCCCGCCGCCCCGCGGCCCGGCAGTGGCCGCAGCCTGGGCAGTGGCCGCCTGCTGCTGCATCTGCCGGTGGCACTGCCGCAGGTCAAACACCTGCGGAGCACACACGTGCTTTTAGCAAAAGATTTGTTTAATTAAGGTTTTTTTTTGCTCCTGAGGAGATGAGAAACCTCAAAAAGAAAAATGTAAGTGATAATTTTCTGCTGCTATCAAATGCAAGAAGTAGATCTGGGATTGGTCTACTGCTATAAAATGCAACAAGTAATTAGTTTATATCATGTATTATTACAGGTATTATATAATGTAATTATTTCTAATTAATAACCAATCACAAGCCAGCTGTCTGGAGTGTCTCAGCCAATCACAAACCTTTCTCATCATTCCTTTTCTATTCTTAACTAAGCTTCTAATAAAATCTTTTCTTCTATTCTTTTAATAGAATTTTAATATAATACATATAAAAATATATATAAATAAATAAATTATTTATATATTTAACAAATATATATTTATAAATAAATATATTTGATATAATATAGAAATAAATATATAAATTGTGTTATATATATAATTATATTATATATTATGTATATTATGTTCTTATATATATTCCATTATATATATCATATTAATTATATTATATTATATTATATTATATTATATTATATTATATTATATTATATTATATTATATTATATTATATTATATTATATTGTATTATATTATATTATATATATCACTATATATTATATATTGTTATACATTACTATATAACATATTATATATATTATGTTATATATTATTCTATATTTATAGAATGAAATTTATTATTATATATTATTATATAATTACTCTATATTAATATAATAATCATATTATTATATAATATATATTTGATATAATAAATATATTTATAACATATATTATATATGATATATATTACAAATTTATTTATCAAATATATATTTATTAATAAAAAATTTATGTTTTAGAAGGTTTGATTTATAAATAAATAAATAAATAAATAAATAAATAAATAAATATTCTTTATTTCTAAATCAAACCTTCTAAAACACAAAACCGACATTCTCATCTCTTCCCTCATCCTCAAACCCCTACAAACACCACCCGGGGGGACCCCTGAGCAGGGCACCTTTGGGGTTGGGGGCGTCCCTCCATCCCTGGGGTCCTTCCGCTGCCCAGAAACCCCAAAACCCGGGCATGGACCCCCGCAGCCCCCACGGGGACCCCGACCTTGATGTGCGCTCCGGGGTACACCTTGTGCACGGCGTCCCCGGGGGCTCTGCCCGCCTCCCTGTCCAGGTAGAAGCTCTGCACGAACACGGCGTGCTCGCTGCGGCAGCGCATCCACACATCGCCCTCTCCTCGCCGCTCCAGCTGCACGCCCTTGCCGATGTGCAGCCTGCCCAGAGCATCAGCATGGACCCCCGAGCCCCCACCCCCGAGCGCCCCCAGGACCCCCGAGCGCCCCCAGCACCCCCAGGACCCCCGAGCGCCCCCAGGACCCCCGAGCGCCCCCAGCACCCCCAGGACCCCAACCCCAGCCCCCAACCCCAGACCCCCGAGCCCCCCAGACCCCACCCACCCCCGAGCCCCCACCCCAGGACCCCCGAGCGCCCCCAGACCCCCGAGTCCCTGTTTCACCCCCCAGCCCCCTGCTCACCTGTCCAGCCCCTTGTTCCAGCCGCCCAGCCCAGGCCCCAGGTTCTCCCCGTTTTGCCCTGATTATCCCACGTTTTTTCCTCATATTCCTATCACCCCCATTTCCCCCTTTCTCCTGATTTTTCCCCTTTTCCTCCTTCTGCCCTAACTATCCCCCATTTTCCCCATATCTCCCTTTTCCCATTCATCCCCCAACCCTCCACCTCTTGCCCCCCATCCTTCCCCCCCAGCCCCTGTGACCCCCTGCCCCATTCCCAACCCGATCACCTGCATTACTCCCCACCCTCTCCAATGCCCCCCGTGCCCTCTGCGCCCCTTTAACCCTCTGGTGCCCCCCTGTGGCCTCTGCCCCACCATGCCCCCTGTGCCCCCCATGCCCTCTGTGTCCCCTGACCCTCCGTCCCCCCCATGTGCCCCCCATACTGCAATGCTCCCCATGTCCCCTCACCCCCTCTGACCCCCATCTACCCCCTGCTCCCATTGCCCCCATCCCCTCCATGCCCTCCATTTCCCCATGCCCCCCATTTCCCCATGCCCCCTCATCCCCCATGCCTTCTATGCCCCCCCACAACCCCCTGCCCCCCATCCCCCCATGCCCTCTATGCCCCCACAACCCCCCCCATCCCCCCAATGCCCCCCAGTGCCCCCCCCCCCCGCCCACCGTGCCCTCTCGCTGGCAGCGCAGCGCTGCACGTTGGAGAGCTGCCCCAGGCAGAACCGGGCGCCCCCCGAGGGGTCCACGTAGCCATCCACGACCACCGAGGGGCAGCTCGAGGGCACCTTGAAGATCTCCCCCACCTGCACGTCCTGCTCGAAGTAGGCGATGGAGCACCAGAACTCCGGGCCTGGAACGGGGCAAAATGGGGGTTTTTGAGGGGGGGTCACGGCACCCATGGGTGCTAAGGAGGGTGGGGGGCACTCACCAGGGTGGGTGGACACGGGGGGCTGGAGCATGGGGGGCCCTGGGTGGGGTAGAGAGGGGGTCAGCACCTTGAAGATCCCCCCCAGGCCCTCACCCAGTGCCCCCCAAACCTACAGCAGCGGCTGGCGTGGTGCTGGGGGTGGCTCTGGCTGCTGGGATGTTGGTGGGGGGCGGGTTGTGACCCCCCCAAACTCGGCGTGTAGATGGTGCCAGGGCTCCAGCTCAGCGCTGAACCTGCAGGGGGACACAGAGGGACATAGGGAGGGTCCCCCCAGAGGGGGCGGGGGGCATTGGGGTACCCCATACTCACCGTGGTGGGGTGGTTTGGGGTACCCGTTCTGTGCTGGGGGGCCCTCGGGGTGGGCCAGGGGGTCCTGGGGGGCCGCTGTGGGGGAAAGATGTTGATTTTATGGTTTAGAAGGTTTGATTTATCATTTATATAAATATATTATATATATATATATATATATATTTATTTATTTATTTATTTATTTATTTATATATGTATATAAATATATATAAATATAATTTATATATGTGTATCTTTATCTATTTATCTTTATATATTTTTATATATATGCATATATTTTTATATATTATATATATTTTTATAATTTATATATGTCTATCTTTATATCGTCTTACATTTATATATATATGTATATATTTTTATATATTATATATATTTATATAATTTATATATGTGTATCTATATATTTTTATATTTATATAGATATGTATATATTTTTATATATTATATATATTTATATATTTTATATATGTGTATCTTTATATATTTATATATTTTTACATATTTTTATGTATTATATATATTTATATAATTTATATATGTGTATCTTTATATATTCTTATATTATATATATATATGTATAAATATTATATATTATATCTATTTTTATATTTTATATAGGTGTATCTTTATTTATATATTTTTACATATTTTTATATGTTATATATATTTATATAATTTATATATGTATATCGTTATATATTTATATATTTTTATATATTTTTATATATTTTTACACATTGTATATATTTTTATATTTATATGTATTTATATATTTACATATTTTATATATTTATATCTATTTCTATCGCTATATATTTGTATATTGTGGAGTGGGGGGCTCAGGGTGATGCCCCCAAACCCTCAGGGTGGGGGTCTCACCTTGGGGCGCCATGGGGGAGCGCGGGGTAGCTCCGGGGGGGCACTCGGGGGGGCTCAGGGGGCAGCGCTCGGTGGGGCCGGGCGGGGGTCTCGGCGCCCAGGTCCCGATGCGGGGCCGGCAGCTCCATCTGCACACAGTCATGGACAAACTCCTCCTTCACCGGGCGCGGGGGGGGCGCTGGGGAGGCCGGGGACACACACCGGAGACCATGGGGGGGGGGGCACGGGGACCATGGGGGGCTGGGCTGGCCCCGGGGCCCCGGGCCGGGGTCTCACCTGTGCTTGGGATGCTCAGACCTGCGGGAGAGGTTTGGGGGGGATTTAGCGGTGCTGGTGACCCCCCCTCCTTGGTGACCCCCTCCCCCAGCACGGGGGTCTCACCGCTGCCGGGGGTCCCCACGCGCTCGTAGTGGTAGGGGTTGACACAGACAATGTCGCACTTGAGGTCGAAGGCGAACTGGCAGAAGCGGGCGGGTTTCAGCTCGTTCTTGTGCAGGTCGGGCCAGCGCCAGAGCCGCGCGTAGATGACGTGCGGGAAACCCTTCCTGCCGGCCACCTGCGGGAGGGGGACACAGAGAGCGGCTGGGACCCCTCCCCGGGGTGACAACACCGGGATCCCCCGGGGTGACAATATCAGGATCTCCCCTGGGTGACAACACCAGGTCCCCTGGGTGACAACACGGGATCACCCTGACAGAGATCTCCCCGGGGTGACAACACCAGGTCCCCTCAGGGTGACAACACTGAGATCCCCCAAATCCCCACACCAGGATCCCCCTCAGGGTGACAGCACTGGGATCCCCATCGGGTGACAACACCGGGATCCCCCCAAACCCCCACACCAGGATCCCCCCGGGGTGACAACACCGGGATCCCCCCCAAACCCCCACACCAGGATACCCCAGGCACCCACCCCGGAATCCCCCCAAACCCCCACACCAGGATCCCCCCAAACACCCACACCAGGATACCCCAAATCCCCACACCGGGACCCCCCAAACACCCAAACCGGGATCCACCCACACCAGGACCCCCCCAGCCCCCCCAGCACGGGGCTGGCGCCAGGCCGGGGGTCCCCCCGCGGTTCCAGACACAACAAACGCCCCCTCCCCGCTGCCCCCGGCTGCAGCAGACACTGACTCACCGGGCAGGGCAGGGCGGCGCGGGGGAAGCCGCCGAGGGGAGGGGGCTGCGGGCGGGGGACGCAGCCCAGCCGCTCCCGCAGGGCCCAGGGCACCCCGACACGCAGGACCCCCTAATCTGGGGTGCGTTTACCCACGTCCCCCCCATCCCGCGGAGGCCCAGGGGGGTTTAGCCCCCATCCCGCTGTCCCGGGGTACCTGGAGCCGCCCGTCCAGGGTTCGCTGCACGGTGACACACTGGCCGGGCTGGGCCCCTCCGGAGGTGACAGCGGCCACCAGCGCGTCCAGCTCGTCCCTCTTCTCCTTCAGCTTCCTCAGCAGGCTCTGGATGGCGCGGCGGGCGAAGGCCTCGCTGTCCCCTCCCTGCCGGTGGCACAGCAGGCTGTGCACGATGCCGGGGCCGCTGTCGCTGCCCAGGGACATGGCGTGTCCCCAGCGGGTCACCCTGCTGCAGGGGACACCGAGCTGCTGGCACCAGGGAGGTGTGTGGCACCCTCCAGGTGACAAAGCCATCTGTCACCCCAAGCCTGCATTCTGTGCTCCCTGAGTGCCAGAGTTTGTCCCCAGCTTGGGGTCACCCTGCTGCAGGGTGACACCGAGCTGCTGGCACCAGGGATGGTGGCACCCTCCAGGTGACAAAGCCATGTCACCCCAAACCTGCAGTCTGTGCCCCCTGGCTGATGGCACAAACCTGAGTGCCAGAGTTTGTCCCCAGCTCGGGGTGAGGGGACCCAGCACACTTTACAGTGACACTCGGGGTGTCGCCAGGCAGAACCGGGTGGTGGCATCAGGCTCGGGGACAGCGCTGTCCCCAGCCTGGCACGGAGCAGGGCTGTGTCCGTGCCCGGTGCCACGGGGACGGAGCCGCTCCCGCAGCCGCCGCCGAGCCCAGACTAAACAGAGCCCAGCCTGGCGCCGCTCCCTAACCCCGCTCTGTCTCTCTCCCTCGGCTTCTCCCTTTCCTGCCAGACCCTGCTCACGCCAGAGCCTGGAAAATCCTTGGGATGGCGGCAGACACAACAAACGCTCTCTGCTCCTTATCTGGGACTGCGAGGGAGCCCGAGTGTCCTGCCAGCACTCCCCGCGTGTCCCCAGGCTCCTCCAAGATGCCATCTCGGTATGGGGACACTTCCAGGGATGCTCAGGGACCCCATGGTGGGGACCCTGAGCCCCCCGCCAGGCTCTGGGGTTCACCCCGGGTATCCCACCCCGGGTATCCCACCCCTGCTCCCTGCCCATGCTCTGCCTCATGTTTCGGGGCTAAAAGCAGTGGGAGAGGGGACCTGGGGTCCTGCTCCCCTTCCCTGCATCCCAAGGCTGCTCCAGGGAAGGCTGGAAGGGTCGGAGCCATCCCCGTTCCCCGCTCGGGTCTGGGGCAAGCTGGGCTCAGTCCTCACCCCACATCGCCCGGCCAGGAGAGCCCCCGGCTGATCCCAGTCCCAAAACTCATCCTAGGGGATGTTCCTGGGACACCACGGGAAGGTGACAGGGACAGCGCAGGGCTTCTGAGGGGTGACACGGTTCAAGAAGGAGGGGACACATCGGGGATCCCCAGGGGACCGAGGGTGGCTCGGGCTCGACTCACCTGCACGGGCCCCGGCTGCCGTCACTCGCGGCCCGGCTGCCGCCGCATCTCCTCCGGCTCACGGTGGTGCTGCCGTGCCTGCAGCCCCCTGCTTTTCCCTCAGCCCCCTGTCCTGCCCTGAGCCCCCTGTTCTTCCTTGAGCCCCCTGCCTTCCCCTCAGCCCCCTGTCCTGCCCTGAGCCCCCTGTTCTTCCTTGAGCCCCCTGCCTTCCCCTCAGCCCCCTGTCCTGCCCTGAGCCCCCTGTCCTGCCCTTTTCTCCCACCCTCAGTCCTTTCCCTCAGCCCCTGCCCTTTCCTCAGCCCCTTCCTCCTGCCCTCAGCCTCCTCCTTCTCCTGTCAGCCCTTTCCCTCAGCCTCCCTCGCCTTCTCGGAGCCCTCCCTCCCTTCTCTCAACCCTTTCCTCCTCCTCCCGGCTCTCTCCTCCTCCTCCTCCCCCCGGTCCCGTTCCCGCTCCCCCGGCCCTTTCCCAACTCCGGCCCTACAATAACAAAAGGAGCGGCCGGAGCGCGTGAGGCGCCGCCGCGCCGCAGCCAATGACGGCGCCCGTCACAGCCGGGCCTCGCCCCGCCAGCCAATCGCGGCCGCGCTTTCACGGCGCCAGCCCCCAGACGGGCCCCGCCCCCGGCGCCGCCGGGCCCGGCCCCCACCGGGAGCGCCGCGGGTCCGGCCCCGGTTATACCGCGGGTCCCGGGCCCGGTTATACCGCGGGTCCCGGGCCCGATTATACCCCGGGAACGCCGCGGGTCCGGCCCCGGTTATACCGCGGGTCCCGCCCCGTTATACCCCGGGAACGCCGCGGGTCCATGCCCCGGTTATCCCCCGGTTATCCCGCGGGTCCAGCCCCGGTTATACCCCGGGAACCCGCGGGTCCAGCCCCGGTTATCCCGCGGGTCCAGCCCTGGTTATCCCCCGGTTATCCCGCGGGTCCCGGCCCCGGTTATCCCCTTATCCGCGGGTCCTCCGGGGTCCCGGTCACCGTTATCCCCGGTTACCGGGTCCGCCCCGGTTATCCCCGGGAACGCCGCACCGGGAGGGAAGCAGGAGCCGGTGGATTCCCGGTGCCCTCCCCTTCCTTCTGCCCTGCGGAGTAAACTGAGGAAAATCCCATTTCCAGAGAAAAGCCCACACAGAGCTCTGGGAATTCTCTCTCCTTTAGGTAACCAGAAAAGCAAAATTCCAAGGAAACAGGAAAAAAAGCATGGGAGGTAAAAGCACAGAGCCTTTAGTTATGAAAATTCATCATTTAAAAAAAATGATAAATTTTGGAGCCTGTTCTGGAAAAGAGGAATTTCCACTTTCCTGTCCTGGCTGAATTTTCTGTCGCTGCCTCTCATTCCTTTAAACAAACACTTGAACCACACAGAAATTTGGCATGAAAAGAACTTCAATCCCCCAAAATCCACTAAACAGGGAAATTTTCCCCCTGCCCGAACCCCACAGGGATTTTTGGGGCAGAACAAAAAGGATTTGGGAAGAGAAAAACATCCAAAGTCAGGTTCTTCCTGTTGGGAAGGCTGATTTGGCTTCAGAGGGGTTAAACTGAACTCCAGCCGTCCCAAAATGTACAAGGGCTGATCCCAAAAATCCAACAAACCCATGCCAAAATCTAATAAACCATCCCAAAACCCACAAACCATCCCAAAACCCAACAAACCCATCCCAAAACCCAACAAACCATCCCAAAACCCACCAAACCCATCCCAAAACCCACAAACCATCCCAAAACCCAACAAACTCATCCCAAAACCCAAGAAATTTTTCCCAAAACCCAACAAACCCATCCCAAAACCCAACCAGGAAGCTCCACAGGCGCACAAACACCTGGTCCCCAATCCACAGGTGCATCCCTGGTGCTGCCAGCAGCAGAATCCCCGCAGCAGCTCCATCCCATCCTCGGTGAAAAACCACCAAAAAGATCCCCGGAAAAGAACAATCCAAAAAAAGTTTAATACAACAGAGAGTATCAAAACATCCAAGAACACACTAAGTCTGAGTTTCCCCTCGGGGATGGAGCCCCCCCCCCCGGCAGTCCCGGCCCCTCAGTCGGCGGCCTCGGGATCCGTCTGTGCCATGTACGCGTCCAGCTCGGCGTCCAGGTGTCCCTTGGTCTTGGACATGTAGGCGTCCAGCTGGTTGTCCAGCTGCTCCTTGGTGAGGGCGGGCCGTGCCGAGCCTCTGCCGCGCCCCGGCCTCTGCGCGCCGCCGAAGGCGCCCGGCGCGCCCGGCCATGCCGCGCCCTGCCAGGGGATGGCAACGGGATGTGGCCAGGGATTTCGCACTGCAGCACTGCCTGCATCCCGGGATTTCCCACCCCTCATTCCTGGAATTTCACACCCCTCCATCCCGGGATTTCCCATCCCATCACTGCCTGCATCCCGGGATTTCACACCCCTCATTCCTGGGATTTCACACCCCTCCATCCCGGGATTTCCCATCCCATCACTGCCTGCATCCCGGGATTTCACACCCCTCATTCCTGGGATTTCACACCCCTCCATCCCGGGATTTCACACCCCTCCATCCCGGGATTTCCCATCCCATCACTGCCTGCATCCCGGGATTTCACACCCCTCACTGCCTCCATCCCATCACTGCTTCATCCTGGGATTTCACACTCCTCCATCACTGCCTGCATCCTGGGATTTCACACCCCTCCATCACTGCCTGCATCCCGGGATTTCCCACCCCTCATTCCTGGGATTTCACACCCCTCCATCACTGCCTGCATCCCGAGATTTCACACCCCTCACTGCCTCCATCCCATCACTGCTTCCATCCCGAGATTTCACACCCCTCCATCCCGGGATTTTGGACTCCATCACTGCCTGCATCCCGGGATTTCACACCCCTCATTCCCGGGATTTCACACCCCTCATTTTTGTCCATTTTGGAATTTCTCACCCCACCTGGTCACTGCTTTCATCCCGGGATTTCACACCCCTCCATCCCAGGATTTCCCATCCCATCATTGCCTGCATCCCGGGATTTCACACCCCTCATTGCCTCCATCCTGGGATTTCCGACCCCTCACTGCCTGCATCCCATCACTGCCTCCATCCCGGGATTTCACACCCCTCCATCCTGGGATTTCCCACTCCATCATTGCCTGCATCCCAGGATTTCCCACCCCTGATTTCATCCAGTTCAGGATTTCTCACCCCACATGGCCACTGCCTCCATCCCGGGATTTCCCACTCCATCACTGCCTGTATCCTGGGATTTAGAACCCCTCATTCCTGGGATTTCCCACCCCTCACTGCCTCCATCCCAGAATTTCCTAACCCCCTCACTGCCTCCATCCCCTCACTGTCTCCATCCCGGGATTTCACACCCCTCTCAGCCCCTTGGGGATTCCCAGAGAAATGTCTGACTCATGGCTACACTCCCAGCTCCTTCTCATCACTCAGAGAATTTCAGAGCTTCCTGAGAATTCCTCAATCCCAGCCTAACACCAGTATGGTGTTTCTCCTCCCATCCCTGCTGATAAACAACCACATCTTGGATAAAAGCTTTCTATTCCAGGCTGGGGTTTCTTGTGGTTGCAGGCTCCACTCCCCAGCCTCAGCCAGGACAGAGGGCTCCCAGCTGGATCCCGGATCATCCCCGTTATTCCCAGGCACTGACCTCTGCCACCGATGCCTCCCCGGCCCATGGCGCCCCGGCCCAGGCCGCCTCTGCCCGGGCCCCCGCGGCCCCTGATGCCGCCTCTCCGCAGGCCCATCCTGGGGGCAATCCCCCTCCCGCCACGCAGCAGGCCTTGACCTTGGGTGGAAAAGTCAGAAAAATGGGTGTTGAGGCGTGGTTTCATGGTTTATCTCACCATCCCTGATTTATCTCCCTCCCAGGTGTATCAGTCATCCCTCCTTTCCCCACCCTGAGCCCTGCCAGCACTGTCTGTCAGTCCTGGAATTCCAGAAGGGCCATGGGGACATCCAGGTGTCCTTTGTCCCTTGCAGCTGGTTGGTGACTCCCTATCCCTTCCCTCCTCCTCTCCCCCAGCAACCACACGATCTGGGAGTTCTGCTGGAGCTGTTGCTGGATTCAGAATAAAAACTCTGCACCCAAACCCTCCATCAGAACCGACTCCTTTCCTTCACCATCACCCCAAAGCTTCTCTGGCAGAGGGAAACCTGAGGAGCAGCCCCTGTTATGGGGTGAAGCTCCATCCCAGCACCACCAGAGCCCTGAAGTGTCTGGACTTGTCTCCATGTGCCCAGCTGCAACATCCAGCTGGCCAAAAGTGTTTTTGAGCTGATCCAGCTGGCCAAAAGTGTCTCTGGGGTGAAATACCACACATCCAGCTGGCCAAAAGTGTCTCTGGGGTAAAAAAAACACATCCAGCTACCCAGAAATGTCTCTGGGGTGATCCAGCTGGCCAAAAGTGTCTCTGGGGTGAGACACCAAACATCCAGCTACCCAAAAGTGTCTCTGGGGTGATCCAGCTGGCCAAAAGTGTCTCTGGGGTGATCCAGCTGGCCAAAAGTGTCTCTGGGATGATCCAGCTGGCCAAAAGTGTCTCTGGGGTGAGATACCACACATCCAGCTGGCCAAAAGTCTCTGGGGTGATCCAGAGAGCCAAAAGTGTCTCTGGGGTGATCCAGCTGGCCAAAAGTCTCTGGGGTGAAACAAACACCACAGTTGCCCCTATTTGGTTCAGCCAAGCCAAAGCACATCCCACCTGCAATATCGGTAACACCAACAAACAGAATTTCATCCTGGGGGAACAGTGAGGGGACAGGGGGACGGCAGGGCACTGACCTCGGAGCGCCACCCCTCCTCGGATGATGGCCCGGGCGCCGCGGCCCCGCAGGGCCCCCCGGGGCAGCCCCCGCTGGCCCAGGGCCAGCCCCCGTTGGCCCAGGGCTCCTCGGGCCAGCGTCCCCGCCGGCCGGCCCAGCCGCGCCTGGATGTTGCTCTTGCCGCGGCGTTGCTTCAAGCTCTTCTGGAAGAGAAGATTTGGGAGGGACAGGAGTCATGCAGCAATCTGGGATTGGGGACACCACAGGGCTCCAGCACAGGAAAAGCCACCAGAGTGAGGGTAAAGAGGGAGGGGGGGTTTAGGGGATGTCGCTGCCCTGGGACTGTGAGGTGAAGCAGCTCCCGGAGCCCGGGATGAGCCTTTGGTCTGGAAAAATAGAGAGGAGACATCAACAGGGAGCACCCAACACCCCCACTGACCACCAGGGAGTAACAACACGTAGGGAAAACCCCCACTGACAACCAGGGAGTGACAACGTGTCACTGATTTGAGAGAAAAAGCAGAAATTTTCTGCCAGTCCCTCCCAGGTATTTCATTTTTTGGATCATGGAATGATCTGAGTTGGGAGGGATCCATGAGGATCATCCAGGCCAACTCCTGTCCCTGCACAGACACCCCAAAATCCCACCCTGGGCATCCCTGGGAACAGCTCCTGGAGCTCTGGCAGCCTCAGGGCTGTGCCCATTCCCTGGGGAGCCTGGGCACTCTCTGAAGGAAGAACCTTCCCCTCAAATCCATCCTAAACCTCCTCTGGCACAGCTCCAGCCATTCCCAGGATCCTGTCCCAGGGAGCAGAGATTGGAGCTGCAGATCCTTGAGTCTCCTCTGCTCCAGCTGGACACACCAAGTGTCTTCAGCCACTCCTCCAGACCTTTCTCCATCCTGGACACTCTCCAACACCTTTTTTACGGAATCCCAAAAGTCTCCAGGTTGGAAAAGACCTCCCTGACCACCGAGTGCAATCCCCACCTTGTGCCCAGCCCAGGTGCCACATCCAGGCTCTCCCTGGACACCTCCAGGCATGGCAACACCAAAATTCCCTGGGCAGGCCCTGCCAAAACCTGACCACCCTTCCCAGGAAATTCCTTCTCCTGTGTCCAACCCCACCGTCCTGTCAGGGAGTTATGGAGAACCAGAAGTCCCCCCTGAGCTCCCCACACTCACCCTCCATCCCCTTCCCTTCTCTGGCCTCTTTCTCTTTCCGGAGCCGTTTTTTTCCACATCCTGCAAGGCTCAAATCTCCTTTCCCCTCACCTGTTTGAGCTTCAGAGCAGCCTGCACAGACGGTCTGTTCTCCATCTGCTGGGCCAGCCGTCTGTTTCGAGCGCTGGCCAGCTGCTGCTGCTGCATGGTGGCCCGGATATTCACCGGCATCGGCTGTTTGTTCTTCAGCATGTTAGTGAAGCTTCAAGGTCGAATAAAACGGGGTTTAATTAAAGCTTAAAACACACAATTATCGGCATTTCACGGTGCTCGAGTGGGGCTCCAGCTCCCATGAACCTTTTATGCAAAGAGTGGCACTTATGGGATTACGGATCCCTCGCAGGAGAGGCAGGAATGAGGTGGAAGTTTTTGGAAGTTTTCAGTGGGAATGAGAAAGCTGGAGGTTAGTGGGTTTAGAGATGGCAGAAGGGGTGACAACCAGCAGGAAGCGGGGATGGTCGTGACAGAGAGGGGGAGAAACAGGACAGCAAAAGCCAAATCAAGCCCCAAAAAATCTGGGAAAAGCGTCAAAATTCCAGGCTAGGAGGCAGGTTGGGAAGAGGCCATGCTTGGCGTCCTACAGCATCAGGTTGGAAGGGATCATCTTAAAGGCTTTTCCAACCATGATTGTACAAAATTCCACCACCCAGAATCCCCTGAATTCTACCCAACTGTTCTCCTGAAATGAGGCCGCTTGGGAATTTAAGTGGTGTTTTAATTTCTCCATCAAAGAGAGGTGGTAAATAAAGCTCCTGAGTTCCAGCAGCTTCCTGGGAGCTGGCGAGTGAAATCCACCCCATAAAAATGAAATTCACTCCCTAAAAATGAAATTTACCCCCTAAAAATGAAATTTATCCTCTAAAAATAAAATACACCCCATAAAAATGAAATTTAACCCTAAAAAGGAAATAATCCACCTCCTAAAAATGAAATCCACCCCATAAAAAGGAAATTTAACCCCTAAAAAGGAAATTGACCCCCTAAAAATGAAATTCACCTCCTAAAAATGAAATTCACCCCCTAAAAACGAAATCCAGCCTCTAAAAATGAGATTCGCCTCCTAAAAATGAAATCCACCTCCTAAAAATGAAATTCACCTCGCAAAAATGAAATTTACCGCCTAAAATTGAAATTCACCCCCAAAAAATTAAATTTAACCCCTAAAAATGAAATTCACCCCTTAAAAATGAAATTTATCCTCTAAAAATGAAATTCACCTCGCAAAAATGAAATTTACCGCCTAAAATTGAAATTCACCCCGAAAAAATTAAATTTAACCCCTAAAAATGAAATTCACCCCTTAAAAATGAAATTTATCCTCTAAAAATGAAATTCACCTCCTAAAAATGAAATCTACCTCCTAAAAATGAAACTGACCCCATTAAAAATGGAATTTAATCCCTAAAAATGAAATCTACCTCCTAAAAATGAAACTGACCCCATTAAAAATGAAATTTAATCCCTAAGAACAAAATTCACCCCGTAAAAACGAAATTCACCTCTTACAAATGAAATCCACCCCTAAAAACGAGGAGTTTGGGCTGACAGGGAGGGAAGGAGGCAGCAAGGTGCCCCTGAGCTCGGGTGCTGCCCCATCCCAGCGTGTTTAACCCCAAAGTGCTCAGCAGGACAGAGGGACGCCCTGTTAGTGATCACGGAGGAGCCAGACGTGGAAAAACCCAGCGGAATGAGCCACGGGAAGAGCTCGAGGACAGAGAGAGATGGAGGTGAAGCCAAAGCTGGTGCCTCTTACAAGGCCCAGAAGGACCTTCGGGCCGGTTCCGAGGCCACCGCCGGCCTCTTACAGAGCCCACCCGGGCGGGCGGGACCCTCGGGCGCGGCAGCAGAGCCAAAATACCAATGTCAAAACATGTGGGAGAGACAGGGAGGGTGTGAGGTTGGTCTCTGCTCTTACAACACATCCCACCGGATTTACGACAACTAAAAGCACGGAGAAATCCCCTCCGGAATTATTTTTTTTTCGTTTTAGCCCTTTTAACCTTGGGTAAGGCGGGTGTGGAAGGCACCACCCGCTCGCTGGATGAGGTTAAAAGAGGGCGGAAAAACCACGGTGGGTTTTTTTTTTTTTTTTTTTTTTTTGGATAGTGAGAATTAAGTAAAAAAAAATAAAAAATTAAAAATATATATGATTTCTTAGGAGCTGAAGGTGCCGTTGGCTTCCTCACCGCTCGTTCAGAGACATCTTGGTGGTGCTCTTTAGCACGACCTTCGGTGCTGACTGTGCAGCCATCTTCAGAGAATCTGCAAAAAACAGGGCCCAAAAATAAAAATTTAGACATTTAGCACACATTTATACCACTAAATCCTAAAAATCCCTTCTGTTCTGCCTGTTTGGGTGGAGGAAATCAACATTACTGCAGGTTATGTGGAATATATTCATTTATTTTCAGTGATTTTTAGCCCTCTGTCAGGATTTTTCAGTTCTGATTCTGAGATTTTTAATGTTTTTTAGCTGTCTCCCAGTTCTAATTAATCAGGGAGTTCCTTTATTTCTCCCTTACCAAAAACTCATCTTTTCACAGTGAATGCTCCAGCAATATTAGGAAGAAATATATAAAAATCCAGCAGCAAGATGGAAACCAAATGGCATCTTCAGAGCAAAGATGCAAACCAGAACGCAAGACATCAAATTAACACAATTATTACATATTTACATGATTAAACATTAAAAAACCTCTGTTCTGTGTGGAGAAAACTAAGAGTGAGACAAGTTATAAATATTATATTTATGGATTTTTAATGTTTTCTAACCTTCTACCAGGTTTAATAAATATGGGAGTTATTTTAATTTACCTTTGGTAAAAAATTATCTTTTTACAACGAATACCTTATCGCTTTTTTGAGTAATAACATAAAAAACCAGCTGTAAATAGCACCCAAATAGCACAGTGACACCTCCACATTTCCCATGTTCTTAGCATGACCAAGGTGCAAATCCCAATTTTAAGGGCACAGGGAGTAAAACTGGGAATAAAAATCCAAGATGATGTTACAAAAGCATCGTATCCTTTAAAAACATCGAGGTTTAAATCCCCTCAGGGCAGGGATTTAAATCCCCCCCAGTGCTGGATGCTACAAAAACACGCTGGGTTCCAACCGCCGAGCTCTGCAGATCGATTTATTAATTTAATTTATAATTAGCAGCAAATTTAACGGGTGGATGGCGACCGGGAAGCGCTCACTCTATAACACCCTCAAAAAACCGCTTTATTGAGAGGATTTACACCTAGAAATGGCGACAACAGAAATCCTTATTCCTGTTTTAAATGATTTTTAATAATATTATTTTAATATACAGCAGCTTTTTCAATTCGAAGTGTTTTTTAAAACGTTTTTCTTCCTGAGGGGAAAAGTAATCAGCTCGGCCCCCCTCAGGCCCGGCTCTGGAGCCCGGTCAGGGGGAAATGCCCCGACCCTGAGGGGGCCATGAGGGGACCCTGAGGGGATCGTGAGGGGAACCCCCGGGCCCTCAGGGGCTCCCTCCGGCTCTCCGCCCCCGGGCCGCTCACTCACCGAAGCACACGGTCGCCAGGTCTCCGGTGGCTGCGGCGGGCGAGCGGGTGATTGCGGGGCCGGTGTGGGGCCGGCGCGGGGCCGGGGCTGGCGCTGAGCTCCGCCCGCACCCGCCGCCGCCGCCGCCGCCACTTCTCCCTCAGCCGCCCGCGACAAAATGGCGCCGGCGCCGCTCCCGCCCCCGTCGAAATGGCGGCCGCGCTCCCGGCCACGCCCCCTGCGGCGCGAGCCCCGCCCTCGGTGGGCGGTGGTTGGTGAAGCCGCAAAAGGGGCGGGGAAAGGGGCGGGGCGGAGGGGGAGGCGGGAACGTTCTGGCGGGAATTCGGGGTGGAGTCCTGGTGACGTCATAGGGAGCCGTGTCGTCATGGAATCGTCATGGGATCGTCATGGAATCGTCATGGAATTGTCGGGGAATTGTCAGGGAATTGTCATGGAATTGTGACGGACCGTCAGAGAATTGTCATGGAACCGTCATGGAATTGTGATGGAATTGTCATGGAATCGTCATGGAATTGTCATGGAATTGTCATGGAATCGTCATGGAACCATGGTGTGAAAAATGTGTATTTTATGTTTGGCTTTTGGCAAATATTAGAATAAATATTATATGTGTTATGTCAGAAAGTAATGCTGTATTAATTCTCTTAAGTAGTGCGTTAAATATAGTTTTAGATTATAACATAAAGTTAAAATAGAAACTATGCTAGATAAGATTCTTTTTTTAAAGAAAGGACTTGCAGTGAGATAGCAGCAACAGGACACCCAAATCTTTCAGAGAAAGAGAATTTATTGCCCCATTATCAGGAGAAAAGAACTTCTTCTTGCCTTGCTTAACCGTTAAAATGACATTAGGATTATGAGGAAGAAGTTGACACTGACCAGACAGACTCCTGCATTTGAATGGAATTTATGCATCATGTATGAGGTGTATGAATATGCAACAGGCTGTTGCTTTTAAGGGTTAATCCTCTGTTAACGTGGCTCCTTTTTCGGGCTTATTTTGCCCAGAAAAGGTACCTGAACCGTCTGAATTGTCTCGTCTTTTTATTGTCTCGTATTGTCCTAAATCCACATTGTCTAAATTTTTATTACTCTAATTATATGACTATTTTTATAACCATGCCGATCCCAGACCGGGATGGCGGGCGGGTGATGGCGCTGGCGGCCCTGCAGGAGCCCTTGGCCGCCGTCCCGTCCCATCCCATTCCCGGGAGATCCCAACCGGTTCCTCCAGTCCCGCGGGCGACTCTGGAGCCGCCCGGGGCGAGTCCCGGCCTGTCCCCCCCCTCCCCATTCCCAAATCCCGGTGATCCCGGCGCCCCACAGCCCAATGGGGTCACCCTGCCCCGGGGGAGCTCAGGGGGGATCCCAGGGGGGATCATAGTGGGGAATTCATGGGGGGATCCCATGGGGGATCCCAGGGCTGTCTGCAAGCCCTTGGGGTGACCCAGGGTGGATTTCCCCATGACCCCATAGCGGATCCCAGGGTGGATTTCCCTATGACCCCGGGGCGAATCTGAGGGTGGATCCCGAGGTGGATTCCAAGGTGGATCCCAGGGGCGATTCCAGGGTGAATCCTGGGATGGATCTCGGGGTGGATCCCAGGGCTGTCCCCAGGCCCTTGGGGTGACCCAGGGTGGATTTCCTCATGACCCCATAGCGGATCCCAGGGTGGATTTCCCCATGACCCCATAGTGGATCCCAGGGTGGATCTCCCCATGACCCCAGAGTGGATCCCAGGGTGGATTTCCCCATGACCCCAGAGTGGATCCCAGGGTGCATTTCCCTGTGACCCCAGAGTGGATTTCCCCGTGACCCCATAGTGGATCCCAGGGTGGATTTCCCCGTGACCCCATAGTGGATCCCAGGGTGGATTTCCCCATGACCCCAGAGTGGATCCCAGGGTGGATTTCCCCATGACCCCATAGCGGATCCCAGGGTGCATCTCCCCATGACCCCATAGTGGGATATCCCCTGGGAACACTCTCAGGGGGACACAGGGCAGGAATTCCGAGCAGGAATGAAGGAAGGAGCTCACAACACCCCTCAGGCAGGGTTGGTGCCTTTATTGTGCAGCTGGATCCCAGCGGGATCCCCTGGGAATGCTGGGGGGCAGAGGGGCCGAGCTGGGGGTTCTGGAGGGGGCTCTGGGTTTTGGGAGCCCGCGGGAACGCGGCAGGAGGGGAGGGTCAGGCGTTCTCCCAGAAGAAAGTGTTGCAGGCCACGGTCAGGGCGGCCACCAGGACCACGAATTCCTGGAAATCCACCTCCCCGTCGCCGTTCTCATCCAGGTCCTGCATGATCTTCTCCACGGCCTCCGCGTCCTTCTGGGTCTGGGGGGGACACAAGGGCTGGGCAGGCGACGCTCCCCTGGGAAATGGGGGAAAAATGGGGGAAAAGGAGCCCCCCCAACGCCCAAACCGGTCCCAGTTACCTCCAGGAAACATCCCAGCTCGCTCTGCAGCAGCTCCTTGAGCTCCTTCTTGCTCAGCTTGTACTTGTCGCCCTCCTTGCCCGAGTAGTGGTGGAAGACATTGATCAGGGTCTCCATGGCCCCTTCCAGCTGCGATCCCATGGCTGCGGCTGCGGGACCCCCGGCACGTCACCCACCAGCCCCCCTGTCCCGGTGGCACAGCCTGGTCACAGCCCCCGAATTCCTCATCCCCCAAATTCCTCATCCCCCAAATTCCTCATCCCCCAAATTCCTTATCTCCTGATTTCCTGACCCCCCAAATTACTGATCCCCCAAATTCCTAATCCCCCAAATTCTTCATCCCCCCAAATTCCCGATCCCCCAAATTCCTAATCCCCCAAACACCTCATCCCCCCAAATTCCTGATCTTCCAAATTCCTGATCCCCCAAATTCCTCATCCCCCAAACGCCTCATCCCCCAAATTCCTGATCCCCCAAATTTCTGATCCCCCAAATTCCTGATCCCACGAATTCCTCAGCCCCTGAATTCCTCAGTCTCTGGATTCCTCATCTCCTAAATTCCTGATCCCCCAAATTCCTCAGCCCCCAAGTTCCTGATCCCCCAAATTCCTCATCTCCTAAATTCCTGATCCCCCAAATTCCTGATGCCCCAAATTCCTGATCCCCCAAATTCCTGATCCCCCAAATTCCTCATCTCCTAAATTCCCGATCTTCCAAGTTCCCGATCCCCCAAATTCCTGATCACCCGAATTCCTCACCCACCCCCGGCTGTGGTCCCACCAGGAAGGACTGGGGGGTCTGGGGGATCCCAGGGGGTTCTGGGGATCCCAGGGGCTGGGCAGGGCGTTCCGAGGGGAGATTTGGGGGGAACCAGAAGCACCTGTGCTCACCTGAGCTCCCCGCGCTCCGAGTGCGCCCGCCCGGCCGGGCTGGGCACGTTAAATAAGCTCCAAGCCCCCTCCCTCCGGGAGGATCCGATACCGGGGCTGGGCAGCCGGGCTGGCACCACGGGCCAGCCCCGCGGGGGCCGGGCATGGGGGGCACAACCCTCGGGCAGCACCCCCAGAACGGCGGGGGGACAGCGTCGCCTCACGAGGGGTCCCCGCGCCGCCCTCGAGTGTCCCTCGCCACCCCCAGATACGGAAAAATTTGGGGACATTGTGAGGATTGGGATGGACACGGGGGTCCCTCAGTGGGGACAGCCCGTGGGGACCCCCGGGTGACAGCGGCGGCCACGCCGTGACCCCGCGGGCATCCCCCGTCTGTCAGCAGCGGGGGCCGCATCCCCGGGCTGCGATCGGCGGCTCCCGGTGCCCGTGGCGGATCCGGTGTCCTCGGGAGCCAGCGCGGCCCGGGGGGAGCGCCGGGGGCTATCGGGTGACTCCGCGGGGCCCCCCGCGCTCTCAAAGGGCTCTTGTCCGCCTGAAAAGGCCCCGCAAGGCCCAGCCCGGCGTTGCTGCAGCAACGGCTCGGCCAAAGAAACCGGAGCCGAGCTGGCCCCGGGGATGCTGATAATGCCCGGGATCCCGTTACGGCCCCGGGTCCGCGCGGGCTGGAGCCCCGCAGCCTCCGCGGCTCCGGCATCCCCGGGGAGACCGGGCCCGAATTCCTCTGCCCCCGAATTCCTGATCTCCATCCCATCCCCGAATTCCTCATCTCTAATTCCTCTGCCCGAATTTTAATTCCGATCCCAATTCCTCATCTCCTAAATTCCTCTGCCCCCGAATTCCTGATCTCCCGAATTCCCGATCCCCCGAATTCCTCATCTCCTAAATTTCTGATCCCCCGAATTCTTCAGGACCCAAATTCGTGATCTCCCGAATTCGTGATCTCCCGAATTCCCAATCCTCCAAATTCCTCATGTCCTAAATTCCTAATGACCCGAATTCCTCTGCCCCCAAATTCCTGATCTCCCGGATGCTTCAGCCCTCAAATTCCTAATCCCTCAGATTCCTGATCCCCCGAATCCCTCAATTCCTAAATTCCTGGTCCCCCGAATTCTTCAGGCCCCAAATTCCTGATCCCCCAAATGCTTCAGCCCTCAAATTCCTCAGCCCCCCAAATTCCTGATCCTCTAAATTCCTCATCTCCTGAATTAACTCCTAATCTCCCAAATTCCTCAACCCCCAGATTTCTCAGCCCCAGAATTCCTCATCTCCTAAATTCCTGATCTCCCAAATTCCTGATCCCCCAAATTCCTAATCCCCTGAATTCCTGATCCCCCCAATTCCTCAGCCCCCAAATTCATAATCTCCAAAATTCCTCATCCCCTAAATTCCCAATCCCCTAAATTTCTGATCCCCAAAATTCCTCAGCCCCCAAATGCTTCAGCCCCCAAAATCCTAATCCCCCAAATTCCTCATCTCCTAAATTCCTCATCCCTCAAATTCCTGATCCCCCAAATTCCTGATGCCCCAAATTCCTGATGCCCCAAATTCCTGATCCCCCAAATTCTTCACCCCCCTCTCTGCGACCCCCTCAAACAGCAGCACCACTTCCAGCAGGGCCGGGTGGTGCCGAGCTCCCCGTGCCGCGCTCCAGCCCTAATTAGGGGTTAATTAACATCCTGCAGCTCCCTCATTTCCTGTCCCCGCGGCTGACGAGGGGCCCTGCCCGGGGACCCCAAACCCGGTGGGAATGGGGAAATTGGGGGGGGTCCTGGGTGGATTAAGGGGGTCCCCAAACAGAGGAAGGGTCCCGTGGGGCCAGACCCTGGGAATGGGGAAATTGGGGGGTCCTGGATGGATGGGGGGGTTCCCAAACAGAGGAGGGGTCCCAAGTGGGGTGGGGGTCCCAAAAGGGCAGCTCGGGACCAGGGCGCGGCCCCATTGCAGGTGTGGGGCAGGGAGGGGGGGTCCGGGAGGGGCCGGATCCCAAAATTCCGAATTTGGGGGGCACCAGGAGGGGCCGGATCCCAAAATTCCGAGACCCCGAGCTTGGGGGAGCACCGGGAGGGGCCGGATCCCAAAATTCCGAGATTGGGGGGGGGAACCGAGAGGGGCCAGATCCTGAGGTTGGGGGGCACCGGGAGGGGTTGGATCCCAACATTCCGAGCTTGGGGGGCACCGGGAGGGGTTCCCTGGCACTCACTCGCCGTGTCCCCGTCCCCCGAGCGGATCAGAGCGGGCAGGATCCCGGGAGAGCCCCGGGAGCGTCACCGGGGCTCGTGACAGGGACGGGCACCGGCCAAAAATAACCCCGAGCCCGCGCCGTGCCAGGCGGGGACAGAGGGGACAGGGACGGGACTGGCGCGGGTGGAGTGCGTGAGGAGCATTCCCAGCCCCACAAATCCTCTGGGACAGCGGGACCGAGGGTGAACCCCAAATCTGGGGGGTCCTGGGGTGTCCCAGACCCTGCAGGGCAGGTTTCCAGGAGCTGTTCCCAAAGCAGGAGCAGTGAGGGACATGGCAGGAGCTTTACACACAGCTCAGAATGGGTTCCAGCCCCCCAAACTCTCTGGGATAGCAGCACTGAGGGTGAACCCCAAATCTGGGGGTCCTGGGGGATCCTGGCGGGTCCTGGGAGGTCCTGGACCATGCAGGGCAGATTTCCAGAAATGGGAGCAATGAGGGACATGCCAGGAGCTTTACACACAGCTCAGAACTGGTCCCAGCCCCAAAATCCTTTGGGATAGCAGCACCAAGGTGTCCCAGGGTGAACCCCAACTCTGGGGGGTCCTGGGGGGCCCAGGGCAGATTCCCAGGAGCTGTTCCCAAAGCAGGAGCAGCGAGGGACATGGCAGGAGCTTTACACACAGCTCAGAATGGGTTCCAGCCCCCCAAACCCTTTGGGACAGCGGGATTGGGGGTGAACCCCAAATCTGGGGGTCCTGGGGGGTCCTGGACCCTGCAGGGCTGGAGATTCCCAGGAGCTCTTCCCAAAGTGGACATGGCAGGAGCTTTACACACAGCTTGGAACAAGTCCCAGGCCCCCAAATCCTCTGGGAGACGGGGGACCGAGGGTGAACCCCAACTCTGGGGGTCCTGGGGGGTCCAGGGCAGATTCCCAGGAGCTGTTCCCAAAGCAGGAGCAGCGAGGGACATGCCAGGAGCTTTACACACAGCTTGGAACAGGTCCCAGCCCCTGCTCCACTTTGACCCAGCTAAACCAGTTGCTCCAGTTTAAACCAGTGCCGGGGCTGGGCCGATCCCGTCTCCCCATCCCATCGCCTGCAAGAGGCTTTTCCATCCCTGGGGTTTGGGAAGGGAGGAGCTGCGGTGGCCGGGCTGGGGACACCGCCCGTGGTGGCTCTGTGGCATCTCTGTCACCTCCAGAGAGAGCCGGTGGGGCCAGCAGGGGCCACTGCCGGGCTGGTGCCACCGTGGTGGCCGTGGTGACATCCCCGGTTGGGGTCCCCAGGCTGGTCACTGTGGTGACTCTGTGGTGACATCCCCGGTTGGGGTCTCCAGCCCATGCAGGGGTCACTGCCGGGCTGGACACCATGGTGGTCATCCCTGGTTGGGGTCTCCAGCCCAGATAGGGTGTGGAGAACCCCAAGAGGAGGATGTGGATGTGGACACCGACCCCACTCTGGTCACTCTGTCACACAGGGTCCTGTGGTCCTATATGGGCTGAGTCCCTATATGGTCCTGTCCCTGTCCCTATATGGTCCCTGTCCCTATATGGCCCTGTCCCTGTATGGCCCAAGTCCCTATATGGTCCCATTCTGGTCCCTATATGGTCCTGTCCCTGTCCCTTTATGGCCTGAGTCCCTACACAGTTCCTGTTCCTACATGGTCCCTGTCCCTATATGGCCCAAGTCCCTGTATGGCCCAAATCTCCCCCCAAATCTCTATATGGCCTGAGTCCCTGTATGGCCCTGTCCCAGTCCCTTTATGGCCCAAGTTCCTACATGGTCCCTGTCCCTATAAGGTCCCCATCCCTGTCCCTATATGGTCCCATCCCTGTCCCTAAATGGTCCCATCCCTGTCCCTATATGGCCCTGTCCCTAAATGGTCCCCATCCCTGTCCCTATAAGGTCCCATCCCTGTCCCTAAATGGTCCCAGTCCCTCCATGGCCCCAGTCCCAGTCCCTCCACGGTCCCCTTCTGTCCCCGCTGGTGTCCCCAAGCCCAGCCCGCCCCCCTGCCCATGGGGACAGTCCCGATGGGGACCGCAGTGTGACAAACCCGCTGGATGTCCCTTGCCCTCCCGCTGTGGGGCACCTGCCCCTTGCTCAGCCCGAATTCCAGGCTCGGGAGTCACGGGCCCGCCTGGCTCCGGGGCCGCTGATTCACCCCAAACCTGTCCCCGCTCCTGCCCCTGACTCACCCCGCCTTTCCCAAGAGGCCACCCCGGTGTCCTGACGTGGGGCTCGGGGACCGTCCCAACCCCGTGCCGTGTCCCTTCCCGTCCTGCCGGGGCCGGATGGGGCTGCAGGAAACCAATTCCAGCCCCGTGAGCTGGAGTGACACTGTGGGGTGGGGACAGGGCCCTTGGGAGCCTCCCTGTCCCCGTCGGTGTCCCAGGGCTCAGCAGGACCCGGTGACAGCGACATTGTGCCAGGGACACCCCTGTCCTCGGCCCTAAAACACCCCTGGGGCTCGGGGACCCCAAATTCCTGCGTGTTCCCCTGGGGGGTGCAGCTGCCTTGGGGACATTGTGGCTGCAGCTGCCTTGGGCACATTGGGGACAGTCCTGGGGTTGGGGACAATTGTGGCCTTGCCCTGGGGACCTCCCTGCCCTCGTCCCCCAAAACACCCCTGGAGATTGGGGACCCCAAATTCCCCCATGTTCCCCTGAGGGGCTGCAGCGTTTGTCACCCAGGTTGGGGACACTGGGGACAGTCCTGAGGCTGAGGGTCCCCTCGGGGTGTGGGGCACAGTTTGGGGTCCCCGTGGGAATGGGGGTGCCAGGGCTGCCATGTTATAAATACCCACTGATTAAAGGGGAGGGCCCGGGCCGTTCCAACCCCCTAATTAATTGGGATTAATTAATTTTTGACAGAGCCCACTATTAATAGGGATGATGTCAGCGGGTGGCTGAGTCACAACTCTCACTCGGTGACACCGCCAGGGATGTGACTGGGATGTCACCGGGATGTCACCGCCGCTCTGGGGTCACCTCTTTGTCCCCAACCCTGCAGGGAAGGACCTGGGGGTGACACCTGCCCTGCACACCCGGGATGGGGCTCAAAGTTTGGATTTAATCATCTCGGGGGTCTTTTCCACCCAAACCCATCCCGGTTCCGGGAATGTTTCTGTGCACGGTCCCGGTGATGCCGCAGCCCCGGTGATGTCCCAGCCCCGGTGATGTCCCAGCCCCGGTGATGCCCCCAGCCCCGGGGATGTCGCAGCCCCGGTGATGTCCCAGCCCCGGTGATATCCCAGCCCGGGGATGTCGCAGCCCCGGTGATGCCCCCAGCCCCGGTGATGCCCCCAGCCCCGGTGATGTCCCAGCCCCGGTGATGCCCCAGCCCCGGTGATGTCCCAGCCCCGGTGATGCCCCCAGCCCCGGTGATGCCCCCAGCCCCGGTGATGTCCCAGCCACGGTCCCCTCCTGTCCCCACCGGAGCTCCCCGAGCGGCGCCGCCGAGGCCGCGGCCACTTCAGGCCGAGCTTGGTCCGGTGCCCGGGCGGGGAGGGAGCAGAGGACGGAGGGACGGACGGACCGACGGACGGGCGGTGACTGCGCGTCCGTCCGGCCGCATCAGGAAACCCAACACCGGCGCGACACGGGGGGGGACACACAAAGGCTGCGCTGTCCCCTCCTGCGGCGCGGGTATAAAACCTCCTGAAACCGCCCCAAAACCGCCCCAAACCCCGCGAATCCTCCCGGGGGCAGCCAGGGGTGAGTGCGGCCTCCTCGCTCCCCGGTGGGGACGTCAGGGCTCCTGATGTCCCCGTGTCACCGCCGCCCCTCGCCGGGGTCCTGCACAAACCCCGGGACCCTCCTGAGCCCTCGCAGGGCTGGGGAGGGGGCGAGGGTCCCCCCCGGGACATCTCCGACCCCTTCTGGGCTCCTGTCCCCGCAGCCCCGTGTCCGGTGCCATGGCCGAGCTGCCCGAGCGGAGCGAAGCGAGCGATGCGACCGAGCTGACCGAGCTGGAGGCGGCCATCGAGCGCATCGTCACCGTGTTTGTCACCTTCGCCGCCAAGGAGGGCAGGAAGGGCACGCTGAGCACCGGAGAGTTCAAGGAGCTGGTGCGGCTCCAGCTGCCCAACATGATGAAGGTGAGGGGGGCGGCGGCAGCGCCGTGGGGTCCCCCGGTGTCCCCCCGAACCGCGGGGCTGCTCCCGGTGTCCCCCTGAACCGCGGGGATGCTCCCGGTGCCCCCGCTGTCCCCCTGAACTGGTGTCCCCAGTGTCCCCCTGAACCGTGGGGCTGCTCCCGATATTCTGGGGGTCCCCTGAACCACTCCCCCAGCGGTCCCCCTGAACCGGCGGGCTTCTCCCGGGGGTCTCTCTGAACCGAGGGGCTGCTCGTGATCCCCCGGGGGTCCCCCTGAACCGTGGGGCAGCTCCCGTTGCTCCGGGGGTCCCCTCGGGGCTGCTCCCGGTGCCCCCGGGTCTTTCAGTCCCTGCTCCCCCCGTGCCCATCCCGGTTTCTGGGGGGCTCCAAGCGGTCGAGCCGCCCTCCCTTGTGCCCCCCCCCGGCAGGACGTGCCCTCCCTGGAGGAGAAGATGAGCGAGCTGGACGTGAACAACGACGAGGAGCTGAGATTCGGGGAGTTCTGGCGGCTGATCGGGGAGCTGGCCAAGGCCGTGCGCAGGGACAAGGCGGCCAAGAAGTGACGGGGCTTCTGAAAAATAAAGAGAGGTTTCCCCGCGCCTGAGCATCGCTGCTGTTCTTGCTGGGGGGCTCCTGATTTGAGCGCCCACCTCGTGGTGGGGATTGGGGTGCTGGTTTGGGGTCACTCTGTGATGGACAGAGCTGTTCCCAAATCGCCCTGGCGCCGGTCTGGCTTTTGGGGTCTGGCTTTTGGGGTGCCACCCTGCGCCCCACAAACACCTTCCTGCCGCGCTGGGGGGTGCGTGGGGGGCAGAGCCGGGGCTGTGGCCGGGGTGGGGCCCGGGAGATCCCCGACAGCGATGCCACGGTGGTCACGGTGGTCACCAGCTCCTCTGCAGGGTCTTGGGTGGCGCAGGGGGCACATCCCGGCTGGGGAATATCCCGAATATTCATGCCCCGAATGCGGCGCTGCTGGGCCCGGTGGGATCCCGGTCCGGGCTCGCAGCGCCGTTCCCACGCGGTGCCAGCCCCGGTGGGATGGGGAAGCGCCGGTGTGGCCGGGAAGGAGGCGTTTCCCGGCCCCAACGCTGGCGCCGGGCCAGGCTCCCAAATGAACCGCCTTGCACCACGGAGCTCCCACTCACACCTGGCCCGGTATAAAACGCCGGCCCGCCGCAGCCCGCGCACACCCGGCACAGCCCGAGCTGCAGGTAAGCGGGACGGGATGGGACAGGGGGGTTTGTGCGCCCCGGGCCCCTCCGCTCCCACGCTCGGCTCTGCCGCGACTTGCGAGGACGCCGGGGACGTGTCCCGGCAGCTCCGGAGCCGCGTCCCGGGGCTCCTGCCGCGATGGGAGGAGGAGTCCTGGCGCTGGAACGGGGGGAGCTCCCCCAGAACCCAGAGCTGAGCTTGGATTCCTTCCCCGCCAGCTCCCCCGGATCCCGCGGCGCAGGAGAGACCCCGAGAGACCCCAGGAGGGACCCCCGAGGAGCAGCGAGCAGCAGGATGGGCCAGTGCAACTGCCGCAAGAAGCGCAAGGTCCGGGCGGCACCGGGGCACCGGGACCCCGGAGGGGCGGGGGTGACACCGGCGGTGACACCGGCGGTGACCGGGACATTGGAGCACCGGGACACCGGGGCACCGGGACCCCCGGAGGGGCGGGGGTGACACTGGCGGTGACCGGGACACCGCAGCACCGGGACACCCGATAGGGCGGGGGTGACACCGGCGGTGACCGGGACATTGGAGCACCGGGACCCCCGGAGGGACGGCGGTGACACCGGGGGTGACACCGGCGGTGACTGGGACATTGGAGCACCGGGACCCCCGGAGGGACGGCGGTGACACCGGGGGTGACCGGGACACCGGGGCACCGGGACCCCCGGTGGAGCGGGGGTGACACCGGGGGTGCCCCCTGGGCATGGCGGAGGAGCCAGGGGTGCTCGGGGCTTTGGGGGATCGGGCAGCTCCGGGATTGACCTCCGGGAGCCTCTGCGAGATGCCCTGGCGGCAGCAGAGCTCCCGTTCCGCTCGGTTTGCAACCGGGAGGTGCCCACCGGGACGTGCCACCGGGAGGTGCCCACCGGGAGGTGCCCGCCCCCGGCACCGGTGGAGGATTTGGAGGCGCCGGGCGGAGGCTTTGGGCATCCCCGGCTGTGGTTTCACGGGGAAGCCGCAGATTTGGGGTGAATCAGCGGCGTTTCCCTTAAACGGAGCCGCGGGAACGAGAGTGACCGGGAGAGACCGGGAATGACAGGGACAGACCGGGAGAGACCGGGAGTGACCGGGAGTGATCGGGAATGACCGGGAGAGACCGGGAATGACCGGGAGAGACCGGGAATGACCGGGAGAGACCGGGAGTGATCAGGGAGAGACCGGGAGTGATCGGGGAGAGACCGGGAGTGACCGGGAGAGACCGGGAGTGATCGGGAGAGGGTCCGCTTATTCTGCGGGCGGGGGTCCGGTTATTCTGCGCCCCCCACCCGGCCGGTACCGGGGTCTGGGGGTGGCCGAGGGGCTCCGGGGAGCTCCGGGCGGGCTCTGAGTCACTTGGGCTGGTGCGGAGGAGAGGAAGAACCAGTCGGGACGGGCCGGGCCCGCGCCGGGGGTGGCGAGAGACGCCGCGGTGGCGGAGCCTGGCGGGCCCCGGGCGGGGACAGCTCGGGGGGACGGGAGGTGGCGGCCGGAGGGGCCGTGACAGCCGGGGAAAGGCGCTGCAACAGCTGGATGGGGGCGAGGAACATCTGGATGGCCTCAGAGCTGCGCGGGGGCTGCGGGGGCTCGCAGCTGGATAAGGGTCACAGCTGGATGAGGGGGTCACAACTGGATGGGGAGGGCTCACAGCTGGATGGGGATGTGCCCCACACGGGCCTGATGCTGACAAGGAGATTTTTTCTGCCGTGGTTGTGGAGGGGTTAAATGTCCCACGCGCTCGGGGCTTGTCCTGTGTCGCCCCCTCCCCCGGCGGGATGTGCCACCCCTCTGGGGACCTGTGCCACCCTCCAGGGAGCTGTGCCACCCCTCTGGGGACCTGTCCCCCCCTTTGCTCACCCGCTGTCCCCCCCGCAGGACTGCCAGGAGCTGACGGACGTGGAGCGAGCCATCGAGACCGTCATCAGCCAGTTCCACTGCTACGCCGTGAAGGGCCAGAAGGAGTACCTGACCCCCAACGAGATGCAGGAGCTGGTGGTGCAGAAGCTGCCGCACCTGGGCAAGGTGAGGGAGGCGGCCAGGAGGAGGTGGGAGGGGTCCTGGATGGGGGTGGGACCCCCCGGGATGTCCCGATGGGGTCCTGGATGGGATGGGCCCCCCCTCGTGGGACCCCCCCCATCACACCCCATGTTGTCTCCGCAGTGCGTGGGACCCCTGGAAGAGAAGATCGAGTGCATGGGAGACCCTAACGAGGCCAAGCTGGAGTTCGGGGAGTACTGGGACATGATGGGGGATGCGGCCAAGGGCTGCCGGAGGAAGTAGAGGGTGCTGGGGGGGGACGGGAAGGCGCCCGAGGTTCCGCTCCTGGAAACGCCGGAGGCCGCCGAGCTCGGGGGGGACGCGCCTGGGGACAAAGCGACCTCGGAGGATCCCCCTGCCCTCTCCATCCCTGCCCTCCTCGGCTCTAATCCAGCCAGGATCGCTCCCTTCCCGCCCCCGGCTCTGCCCCGTGCCCGGCGCGGGGGGCGCGGGGGGGATCCTGGTCCCGGAGCCGCCTCCAGCCCCGGTCCCTGGGACCCTCCGGGTGCGGCTCCCCCCGGTCCCCGAGCTCCGCAGCCATCGGGATTCGGCTCCTTCCCCTCGGAATTGGGGGGCTTGACCCCCCAGCTCCGTGCCCCATCACCCCATGGCACCTCCACCCCCGGGTTTGTCCCACCTTCGTCCCCCGGGACCCTCCGGGTGCGGCTCCCCTCGGTCCCGGAGCTTTGGAGCCACCTGGACTCGGCTCCGTCCCCCTGATCCCCCCGGGATTTGGGGGGTTCGTCCCCCCAGCTCCACCCCATGGCACCCCATGGCATCTCCAGGGGCACCTCCATCCCCGGGTTTGTCCCATCTCCGTCCCCCGGGACCCTCCGGGTGCGGCTCCTCCGGTCCCGGAGCTTCGGAGCCATCAGGACCCGGCTCCTTCCCCTTGATCCCCTCGGGATTTTGGGGCTCGTCCCCCCATGGCACCTCCATGGCACCTCCATGGCACCTCCATCCCCGGGTTTGTCCCACCCGCGGTCCCCGGGGCCCTCCGTGTTCGGTTCCCCCCGGTCCCGGAGCTCCGGAGCCATCGGGACCCGGCTCCTTCCTCCTCGGGATTTTGGGGTTCGTCCCCCCAGCTCCGTGCCCCGTCACCCCATGGCACCTCCATGGCACCCCCATGGGCATCTCCAGGGGCACCCCGAGCTCCGCCGTGCCCGTGGGTGGGTGCGGGTGGTCCCGGAGCGTTCCCTGTGGGCCCCCCCCCGGTTTTTGGGGGGTTATTTTGGGGTTTTTGCCCTCCCGGTGTTCCCCGCACCTCCAGGGGTTCGGGCATGGGGTCGGGCGGGGCCGCTGGCGAGCGTTTTTGTATAAATTAATAAAGGAAAAAATATGGAAAAAACAAAACAAACAAACAAACAAACAAACAAAAAACAACAAAAGAGAGGGGGATGGGGGGGGAGCTCGTTTGTGGGGGCAGGGAGGGGTCGGGGGTGCAGGGTTGGGGGTTGGGGTCGTGGCTTTGGGGTGGGCAGAGGATGGGGTGCTGGGGGGTGCAGGGGATGCTGAGGGGGTGCTCAGGATGATGTGGGGGTTCAGGGGGTGCGGGGGGTGCTGAGGATGATGTGGGGGTGCAGGGGATGCTCTGAGGGTGCTGGGGGGTCAGGGGGTGCTGCAGGGGTGCAGGGATGCTCTGGGGGTTCAGGGGATGCTGCAGGGGGTGCAAGAAATGCTGTGGAGGTGCCAGGGATGTTTTGGGGGTTCGGGGGATGCTCTGGGGGTGCAGGGGGGTGCTGAGCATGCTCTGGGGGTTCAGGGGATCCTTTGGGGGCGCAGAGGATGCTGAGGCGGTGCTGGGGATGCTCTGGGGGTTCAGGGGGTGCAGGGGGGGGTGCTGAAGATGCTCTGGGGGTGCCGGGGATGTTCTGGGGGTACCAGGGATGCCGTGGGGGTTCAGGGGGATTCAGGGGATGCTCTGGGGGTTCAGGGGATGCTTTGGGGGTGTTGGGGGGGGTTCAGGGGGCTCTGGGGGGTTCAGCGGATGCTCTGGGGGTTCAAGGGGCGCTGAGGATGCTGTGGGGGTGTCGGGGATGCTCCGGGGGGGTTCAGCGATGTTTTGGGGGTGCAGAGGATGCTGTGGGCGCGCTGGGGATGCTCTGGAGATGCAGAGGGTGCTCTGGGGGTGCCAGGAATGTTTTGGGGGTGCAGGGGATGATGGGGGGGGGGGTGCCGAGGATGCTCTGGGGGTGTCCGGGATGCTGGAGGGGTTCAGGGGGTTCCGGGGATGTTCTTGGGGTGTCGGGGATGCTCTGGGGGTTCAGGGGATGCTTCAGGGGTTTAGGGGATGATTTAGGGTTGCAGGGGAAGCTTTGGGGATGCCAGGGATGTTTTGGGGGTGCAGGGGGTGCTGGGGGTGTGTGTGAGACCCCTTTGGACATCCCAGGGCTCCCCAAACCCCCAATTCCCAGGTGCCCCCCTCATTGTGGGGACCCCACGGGCAGAGCCGGGGCCGTGCTTTGGGGATCCTGGGCTGGAGGGGAGACCCCAAAATCCTGAAAAAAACCCCAAAAACCTGAAAAAAAGCCCCCAAATCCTGAAAAAAGCCCCCAAATCCTGAAAAACTCCAAAATCCTGAAAAACCCCCAAAATCCTGAAAAAACACCCCAAATCCTGAAAGACTCCAAAATCCCGGGAGTGAAACCCCCAAAATCCTGGGAAACCCCGAAATCGTGGGCTTGGCAAGCCCCAAGAAGGCAGCGGGCACCCCAAAAAGGCTGTGGGGTCCAAAGAGACCCCAAACACCTCCCAAATCTTCATCTGGAGGTGCTGGGGACACCAAACACCTCCAAATTCTTCTTTGGAGGCACCAAACACCTCCAAATTTTCATCTGAAGGTGCTGGAGACCCCAAAAAGGCTCCGGGGACCCCAAAAAGGCTGTAGGAACCCCAAAAATGTTGTGGAGATCCCAAAAATGTTGTGGGGACCCCAAAAAGGTTGTGGAGATCCCAAAAATGTTGTGGACATCCCAAAAAGGCTGTGGAGACCCCAAAAATGTTGTGGGGACCCCAAAAAGGTTGTGGAGATCCCAAAAAGGCTGTGGAGACCCCAAAAATGTTGTGGAGATCCCAAAAATGTTGTGGGACCCCAAAAAGGTTGTGGAGATCCCAAAAATGTTGTGGGGACCCCAAAAAGGTTGTGGAGATCCCAAAAATGTTGTGGACATCCCAAAAAGGCTGTGGAGACCCCAAAAATGTTGTGGGGACCCCAAAAATGTTGTGGAGATCCCAAAAAGGCTGTGGAGACCCCAAAAATGTTGTGGAGATCCCAAAAAGGCTGTGGAGACCCCAAAAAGGTTGTGGGGACCCCAAAAAGGTTGTGGAGACCCCAAAAATGTTGTGGAGACCCCAAAAAGGTTGTGGAGATCCCAAAAATGTTGTGGGGACACCAAAAATGAACATCTAAAAAGGGACAGGGCGTGGAGAGGGAGAAAACCAAACCCAAAGAGCTGCAAAGCTTGGGAAGGGCGATAAGGACACGGGACAGGTCCTGCCAGGTTGGTGACAAGGGCCAGGCGCTGGTGGCAGCTCTGGTGGCACCATGGCTGGTCCACCAGGAGCTTCTGGCCGGATTTTGCAAGGGCAGTGATTGTTGGTGGTTCCCAGGAGGGTGCGGCTGTCATCGGGGAGACGCAGGAAATGCGTCACATGGGGGGCAAAGGGGAGCCCCACATCTGCCCCGGGGCTGTGGGGACTCCTGGAGGTGGCAGGAGGACAATTCCTGAGACCTGAGCCACTCCTGGATGGGGCTGGAGTGTTCTGGAGGTGACAGGAGCTGATCAGTGAGGACACAGCACCGGGATGTCCATGCTGGAGGTTCGCTGGAAAGGTTCCTGTGGTGCTGGAGACACCAAATATCTCCCCGTTCTCCATCTGGAGGTCCTGGAGACACCAAAAACCTCAAAATCCTCCACCTGGAGGTGCTGGGGACCCCAAACACCTCCAAATTCTTCTTTGGAGACACTGAACACCTCCCAGTTCTTTGGAGACACCAAACACCTCCCAATTCTCCATCTGGAGGTCCTGGAGACACCAAACACCTCCCAGTCCTCCACCTGAGGTGTTGGGGACACCGAACACCTCCCAGTTCTTCATCTGGGTGTTCTGGAGGCACCAAAGACCTGCCAATCCTCCACCTGGAGGTGCTGGAGACACCAAACACCTCTCAATTCTCCACCTGAAGGTCCTGGAGACACCAAAAACCTCAAAATCCTCCACCTGGAGGTCCTGGAGACACCAAACCCCTCCCAATCCTCCACATGAGGTGTTTGGGACACCAAAGACCTCCCAATCCTCAATCTGGAGGTGCTTGAGACACCAAACACCTTCAAATTCTTTATCTGGAGGTCCTGGAGACCCCAAACACCTCTGAATTCTCCACCTGGAGGTCCTGAAGACACCAAAAATCTCTGAGTTCTTTATCTGGAGGTGCTGGAGACACCAAACACCTCCAAATTCTCCATCTGGAGGTCCTGGAGACACCAAACACCTCCAAATTCTTCTTTGGAGACACTGAACACCTCCCAATTCTTTGGAGACACCGAACACCTCCCAGATCTTCATTTGGAGGTCCTGGAGACCCCAAACACCTCCAAATTCTCCATCTGGAGGTCCTGGAGACACCAAAAATCTCTGAATTCTTTATCTGGAGGTGCTTGAGACACCAAACACCTTCAAATTCTCCATCTGGAGGTCCTGGAGACACCAAAAACCTCAGAATTCTTCATTTGGAGGTCCTGGAGACCCCAAACACCTCCCAGTTCTTCTTTGGAGGCACTGAACACCTCCCAGATCTTCATTTGGAGGTCCTGGAGAAACTGAACACCTCCCAATTCTCCATCTGGAGGTGCTGGACCAGGGGAACCCCGACCCCCCCAAGGTCCCACGGGCTGGGGACACCTCGGGGACACCTCGGGGACACCTCGGGGACGGGCTGGGGTGGCTCCTGCCCGCTCGGGGCCCCCGAGCACGCCCTGGATGCCTCGTAAAGAGCAGGGCCTGGACGTGGCTGTGCCACCTGCCCGGGGAGCAGCGCTGATTCAGGGCTGAGCTGTTCGCCCCGGGGCTCGGCGAGGGATTCCCACCCTGCCGAGAGGTTGCATCACCGCCATCATCATCATCATCATCGCCGCCACCACCAGAACAGGTTTTCCTCCTCCCCACCGAGATTAGGAAGAGGCCAGGGCCGAGCTGACGCGCTTTTTCCGGCGCGGGGAGGAATTCCAGAGGTGCTGGGAGCAGGTGGATCCCTGCCGGGATAAAATCAGCTCCTGCTTTGCATCCCCAGGTGTGCCCAGCGCCCGGCATCTGATCTCGGCATCGCATCTGGCTCCGCCAGGCACCAGGGCTGCAATTTGCGGGGTTAATTAATTTAGGGACGGGGCTTCACCAGCTCAGATCCCAGCTGGGGAGAGACTCATCCGTGCCAGAGAGGGCTGAGCGCTGGACAGGGCCCCAAAAACCCAGAAAATGCGGTTTGGGCTCAAATGAAGGATTTTATTCGCCCCAAAAGCGTTCCAGCCCCTTGCACCCACCAGAACAACTGGTTTGGGCTCAAATGAAGGATTTTGTTCACCCCAAACCTGGGTTTTAGCTCAAATTAAGGATTTTATTCCCTCCGAACCTGTGTGGGCCCCTTGCACCCCACCAGAAAATGTGGTTTTGGATCAAATAAAGGATTTGATTCATCCATAACCTGGGCCAGTCCCTTGCACCCAGCAGAACAATGGTTTGCGCTCAAATTAAGGATTTTATTCACCCCAAACCTCGATTTTGGCTCAAATGAAGGATTTTGTTCACCCCAAACCTGGGCCAGCCCCTTGCACCCACCAGAAAATGTGGATTTGACCCAAATTAAGGGTTTTATTCACCCCAAACCTGGGTTTTGGCTCAAATTAAGAATTTTATTCACCCCAACTTGTTTCATCCCCTTGCACACACCAGATCATCTGATTTTGGCTCAAATTAGGGATTTTATTCACCCCAAACCTGGGTCAGCCCTTTGCACCCACCAGAACAATGGTTTTGGCTCAAATTAAGGATTTTATTCACCCCAAAAGTGTTTCAGCCCCTCACACCCACCAGAACAAGTGGTTTTGGCTCAAATTAAGGATTTTATTCGCCCCCAGCGCCCGGGCTGGTTCAGAACTGGGATAAATGGATTTCCAGGATCAGGGGGGAATTCTGTGCCCTCTCCCCACTGCTGGGACCGCTCGTGCACCCCACTGGGACCTTTTGGGGTGATCCCCAAACCCCAAAACCCCGAAGGAGCCCCGGGAGGAGCCGCGGCGGGTCCCTGCTCGCTCGGACCCGTCCCGGTGTTGCAACCTCGGGGAAGCATTTCCCAGGTAAAGCCCCGGCCTGGAAACGCCCTGGGAACGTCAGGGGAGGGTGGGAGGCTCCTTAAAAACCCGGCCGGGCCGGCGGGATGGGTGCGAGGTGAAGGAGAGAGCGGCCGGAGCGGTTCCCAGCGCCCAGACAGACAGACGGACACCGCGGGACCCCCGGCAGGATGCAGGTGGGGGACGCCGGGGTGGGGAAGGGGGGAACCCCCCTCGGGAGCCCCATGGGATGAGGATTTACCTGGGAAGAGCCCCTGGGGGGTGGGGTTGGAGGTTGAGGGGGTGGAAATTCCTGGAATCCTCCGGGAGCGGGGCCGGGGAACCGGGATGGGCTCGGGAGAACCGGGATAGAACCGGGATGGGCTCGAGGGGAATCGGGATAGAACCGGGATAGAACCGGGATAGAACCGGGATGGACTGAGGGGAGAACCAGGATGGGCTCGGGAGAACCGGGATAGAACCGGGATGGGCTCGGGAGAACCGGGATAGAACCGGGATGGGCTCGGGGAGAACCCGGATAGAACCGGGATGGGCTGGGGGGGAACCGGGATAGAACCGGGATGGGCTAGGGGAACAGGGATAGAACCGGGATAGAACCAGGATGGGCTCAGGGGGAACCGGGATAGAACCGGGATGGGCTGAGGGGGATAGAACCGGGATAGAACCGGGATGGGCTGGGGGGGAACTGGGATAGAACCGGGATGGACTGATGGGATCGGGAGAACCGGGATAGAACCGGGATGGGCTGAGGGGAACAGGGATAGAACTGGGATGGGCTCGGGAGAACCGGGATAGAACCGGGATGGGCTCGGGGGGAACCGGGATGGGCTCGGGGGGAACCGGGACTGGAGCAGGAGCACCCGGGGAGGTTCCCTGGGGTTGGGGAGTTCGGGTTGGGGCTGCCGGTGGGGTCTGGGTGCTGGAAAAGGGCATTTGGCAGTGGAATGGGGGATTTGCCACTGGAAAAATGGGATTTGTCGGTGGAAAAAGGAATCTGCCGGTGGAAAGGGGGACTTTGCTGGTAGAAGAAGGGGATTTGTTGGTGGATAAGGAGGAGTTTTTGATGGAAAAGGAGATTTGCCGGTGGAAAAGGGGGATTTTTTGGTGGAAAAGAGATCTGCCAGTGGAAAAGGGGGATTTGCCACTGGAAAAGGGGGATTTGACAGTGGAAAGGGGGATTTGCTTTTGAAAAAAGGGGATTTTTTGGTGGAAAAGGAATCTGCCAGTGGAAAAGGGATCTGCCAGTGGAAAAGGAGGATTTGTTGGTGGAAAAGGGGGAATTTCCCCGTGGAAAATCAGGATTTGCCGGCGGGGATGCCGGGCTGGGGGCAGGGAGCGAAGGGGCCGCGCGTGGCTCTGTCCCCGTGGCTCTGTCCCCAGTGTCCCCATCGTCCCCAGCGTCCCCATTGTCCCCGTGTCCCCAGCGTCCCCATTGTCCCCGTGTCCCCAGTGTCCCCAGTGTCCCCGTGTCCCCGAGTGCCGCCCGGTGAGTGCCCGGTGTCCCGGGGCTGTCCCGTGAGTCACCGGCGGAGCAGCCTCGGTGCCCCAGGGCCGGGCTGGGCGCTGCCACCAGGGGGACAGGACAGGTGACACCGATGTCACCTGTGCTGCCGAGGGGGTTTTAGTCAGGGCGCTCCCAAATCCCTTCCGTTCCTGGGCTGGAGATGGAATCCCCGAGCCCCAAAGCCACCCTGGTGACAACTCTGAGAGTTGGGGACAGTGGAGTGACCTCGGGCTGTGGCACCACAGGGGACAGGGGTGGCTTGGGAGGACACAGGGACGCGTGGGGACAAGGAGGAGAGGGTGGCTGAGCTTGGTGTCACCTCCTCAGCTTGGCTGGGCTTGGTGTCACCTCCCTGGGCCTGGTGTCACCTCCCTGGGCCCGGTGTCACCTCCCTGGGCCCGGTGTCACCTCCCTGGGGCAGGACTGGGCAGGGTCAGGGTGACAGGAGGGGACAGGAGCCAGGCTGTGTCACAGGGCAGGTCCTGAGCGAGCAGCAGGGTTGGGGACACCCTCAGATGGTGTCCCCAGAGCGGGGACAGTGCTGGGCCACCCCTCAAGGTCCCCGTGGCGGTGGCTGTTGTCCCCTGGGCTGCGTTAAAGCAGTCTGGGACAAAAGGGACAAAAGGGACAAAAGGGACACCCCCAACCCGGCTGTCCCCACCCCGGCTGGGCAGGAAAGAGCCGGGTCCGGCCAAGGTGACGCCGTTTCCGTGTCATTGTCACCGGGATGTGACACGGGGGGGACCGTCCTGCCAGGCCCAGGCAGAGCAAGGAACTTCCTGGTGGGGACAGGGGGGACAGAAGGGGACAGGAGGGAACAGGGGGGACAGAAGGGACAGGAGGGGACAGAAGGGGACAGGAGGGGACAGGGGGGACAGGGGGGGACAGGAGGGACAGGAGGGGACAGGAGGGGGAACAGGAGGGGACAGGGGGGACAGGAGGGGACAGGAGGGGACAGGGGGGACAGGAGGGACAGGGGGGACAGGAGGGACAGGGGGACAGAGGGGACAGGAGGGAACAGGGGGGACAGGAGGGGACAGGAGGGGACAGGGGGGACAGGAGGGGGACAGGGGGGAACAGGGGGGACAGGAAGGGACAGAAGGGGACACGAGGGACAGAATGGACGGGGGGGACAGAAAGGACAGGGAGGGACACGAGGGACACGAGAGGCGCTCGGCAAGCCGGGACCTGCCCCGCCGCGCCGTTCCCGGAGCCGTGAAGCAACAGCGAGGGCAGGGCCGGTAATTCCTGCCCCGTTCCTCCCTAACGAGCCCCGCGGCACCGACCGGGACCGGCAGCACCGGCGCGGCCCGGCCCGGGCGCGGGGGCGGCACAGGAGGGCCCAGGGCCGGGCGGGGCGGGCACAGGGGGCACCGAGTGGCACAGGTGGCACCGGGGATTTGGGGCGGGCACAGGTGGCACCGTCTGGGGCGGGGCACAGGTGGCACCGAGGATTTCTGGGTGGCACCGAGGATTTTGGGGCAGATGAGAATCCCCCACACCCGCGGGCTGTTTCCCTTTTGGCGAGGATGGGATTTTACCTGCCGGGGCTTTGCGGCGGAGCCTCCCGAGGGTCTCACCTGAGTCCCGCCCCCTCAGGGCACCATGGCCGAGTGCACGGAGCTGGAATGGGCCGTGCAGGTGCTGGTGAACAACTTTGACAAGTACTCGAGCCGCTGCTGCTGCTGCAAGAACCCGCGGCGCATCAGCAAGAAGGATTTTCGCAAGATGCTCAGCCGGGAGCTCAACCACATGCTGACGGTGAGCACGGGGCTCAGGGCTGGGATTTTGGGGGGTCTGCCCACCCTGAACCCGGCCTGAACCTACACCAGCCCTTTATCAGCCTGGCCCTATGAGGAGCACTAATAACCTACGCCAAATCAACCTAAAGTCATTAATTTCTAACTCATCCATCAGCCACTTAGGACTGGTCGTAGCCGCAACCATAATCCCGTTGGGGAAGATGGAACAGGAAAGCCTTATCAATATGATTGCCTGGCAAAAGATTTGGAGAATATAGAAATTATCAGCGAGATTGAAATGAAAGCAAGTTTTGAGATCCCTTAGCTACTGAAAAACTGGAAAACAATGGTGTGGCTGGCTGAAGGTGATCCCATGTTGAAAGAAATTGATGAAACAACACCCTCTGCTTGAAGAGAGGTCCAGGGGCCAGAGGAGACACTACCAGCTTAGCAAAAGGGGTCCAAAGAGGAGTTTTTAGGGTTTAAAATGTAACACAGGGTGGTAATGTGGTGATTCTTATAGGCTGTATGGAAATGCTGTAGGATTTGTATATTCTACTAGATTGGTTAGTGAGAATTAGAATATTCAACACAGAAGAAGATTTATTTATAACCATAACCCTAACCTTAACCCTAACCTTAATCTTAACCCTAACCTTAATCTTAACCCTAACCCTAACCCTAACCCTAACCCTAACCTTAACCATAACCCTAAACCCTACATTTCACTTAAATCAAAATGGATTTCTACCCTGGAAAATTTCCACTCTGCTTCAATACCAAAAAAAAAAATCCTAAAATCCTACATTTTCGCCCTGTGATAATTTTATTGTTGCACCATTCGAACCTCTGCGACTTTCAGCTCCTCGTACCAAGCTGGTAACTTGCTCCAGGGCTCAAAATCAAATCCTCAGGTGTTTTGGGGGTCCTCGGCAGCTCTGGACACCCGGATGGATGTGCTGAGTTCTGACACCCCGTTACACGAGCCCAAAACTCCGCTGTGTGACCGTGTTCACAGGGGTTCTTGGATGAGGGAAGAGACGAGGATTTGACTCAATATTTTGGAAGGCTTGATTTATTATTTTATGATATATATATCACATTAAAACTATACTAAAAGAATAGAAGAAAGGATTTCATCAGAAGGTTAGCTAAGAATAGAATAAGAATAATAATAAAGATTTATGGCTCAGCTCTCTGTCCGAGCCAGCTGGGCTGTGATTGGCCATTAATTAGAAACATCCAACATGGGCCAATCAAAAATCCACCTGTTGCATTCCACAGCAGCAGATAACCAACGTTTACATTTTGTTCCTGAGGCCTCTCGGCTTCTCAGGAGGAAAAAAATCCTAAAGAAAGGATTTTTTTATAAAAGATATGTGCGACGCCACTGTCCCCTCCCCTGCAGGACACCGGGAACCGCCGCGCCGCCGACAAACTCATCTGCGACCTGGACGAGAACAAGGACGGGCGCATCAGCTTCGAGGAGTACTGGACCTTGATAGGCGGCATCGCCAGCCCCATCGCGCAGATCATCCGCCAGCAGGAGCAGAGCGTCAAACACACCAAGTAGACGCTGCTGGACGCCCCCCGGAACCCCCCAGCTCCTCCTATCCCCCGCTTTTTAATTTTATTTTATTTTTTTGTCCCCGCCCCGAGCATCTGGAACGCCCCATCCTCCTATCCCCCGCTTTTAATTTTATTTTATTTTTTTGTCCCCGCCCCGAGCATCTGGAACGCCCCAGCTCCTCCTATCCCCCGCTTTTTAATTTTATTTTATTTTTTTGTCCCCGCCCCGAGCATCTGGAACGCCCCAGCTCCTCCTATCCCCCGCTTTTTAATTTTATTTTATTTTTTTGTGCCCGCCCCGAGCATCTGGAACCTCCCTGGAGTCCCCCAGTTCCTCCCATTCCCCGCTTTTATTTTGTTTTTTTGGTTTTGTTTTGTTTTGTTTTTTTCCGGGACCCCCCCAGTTTGTTAATGGGATCGTTAATGGGACAGCTCGTTAATGGGATCACACAGCTCGTTAATGGGATCACACAGCTCGTTGATGGGATAGCTCGTTAATGGGATCACACAGCTCGTTAATGGGATCACACAGCTCATTAATGGGATCACACAGCTCAAACAGGATCGCAGATTCCTGTGGGTGGGATTTTGGGGGGGCTCCTCCTCGCCCTGCCCCTCTTTTCTCCTCTTTTCTCACTATTCCAAGTAGATGTCTCAGCCACATCACTGGAGGAGCTGGGCGTTTCTGACTGAACATCTCAAACTCGTCTCTTTTGGCCAAGGGGGTCGATTCTGCTGTGGGGAACGGGTTGTTTTCCCAATTCACTGACCACAGGCACTTCCAAACTCTAATTTTTTAACTCCTACACCTCAGTGTAGAGCTGGTGGCAAGGTTCAAATACCTGGGTTAAGCCAGAGAAGAGCAGGAGAGTCCATCTCAGTGGAGACGCTCTGACCTACCCTGAGTGAGCAGAGCGTCTCTCTGTAGAGATTTTGTTTTCTCTCGGGTTGCAGGGGATGGTTTAACAGCATTTGATGGTGTTAGATTTCATACCTTGAATCCCATTTGAGATTTTAGATGCAACATGTCAGAATATTCACCCTTTTCTCAGAGGACGAAGCTGTCCCCATGCTTTGGGGCGGGAATTCTGTCTGTGCTCAGAAATCCCAGCACGGGCAGCTCTGTCCTCGGGGGTCTCCCCAAACTGGGGGGGTGTTTCTCATTTTTTCCCCCAAAAAAACAACCTTGGGCAAAGGGGGTGGGGTGTTTTTCGCTGGTTTTTTTGTGGTTATTTATTGTTTATTGCAGCAATAAAGTTCGGAGGAGCAGCTGGTGATGCTCAGATTTTATCGGGGGGACTGTGGGGGGGGTCTGCCCTGTCCCCCACCTGTGGTGGGGTTCACGGGGGTCCCAGATGAGGGAGAGATGAGAATGTTGACTCCGTGTTTCAGAAGGCTTGATTTATTATTTTATTTTATATCTTATATTTATTATATATATTTCTATTAAATAATAGATATTATTTATATAAGATATAAATATATATTTATATCTTATATCATATATAAAGATTAATATTTATATATAGAAATAAATATTAGCTATAAATATAAACAATCACAATAAATATAAATATAAAGATATATGAATATTTAAATATAAACATATAAAGTATATTAACTAATATAAATATAAACGTAAATACTGATACTTATATTTATATATTATATATATATTAATATTTATATATATAAATAATATAGTAAAATAGAATAATAAATATATAATATATATTATATAACATATAACATATAACACATAACACATAACACATAACATATAACATATAACATATAACATATAACATATAATATATAATATATAATATATAATATATAATATATAATATATAATATATAATATATAATATATAATATATAATATATAATATATAATATATAACATAATACAATAAATGTGTATTTATATATTATTTATATAAATCTATATTTATATGTATATTGTTTAATATAATATATAATATATATTATATATTATATAATATTAAAACTATACTGAAAGAATAGAAGAAAGGATTTCATCAGAAGGCTAGCAAGGAATAGAAAAGGAATGAACAACAAAATCCTGTTATTCAAAATTATTAAACAAAATCCGACCAGAGAGAGACACATTTGGACTGTGATTGGCCATTAATCAAAAACAACCACACGAGACCAATCACAGATCCACCTATTGCATCCCACAGCCGCAGAGAATTTTTGTTTGCATTTTGTTCCTGAAGCTTCTGGGGAGAAAAAATCCTAAGGAAAGGATTTTTCAGAAAATATCAGAAAATGTTCAGAAAATATCAGGAAATGTTCAGAAAATACCAGAGTATTTTCAGAAAATATCAGAAAATATTCAGAAAATATCTCGGCGACAGCGCCAGGAGCCGCCGCGGGGTGTCAGCAGCCACCGCGGGCACGTCTGTCCCGGGAGGTCCCTCCGTGTCCCCCCCTCCGCGGGGACATCCCCGGGCAGGGACAGCCCGGGCCGAGCCCGCTCATTGGTGGGGTCTCACAGCTCGGTAATGGGATCACAGGGCTCGGTAATGGGATCACAGGGCTGGTTAATGGGATCTCACAGCTCGGTAATGGGATCACAGAACTCGTTAATGGGATCACAGGGCTCGGTAATGGGATCACAGGGCTGGTTAATGGGATCTCACAGCTCGGTAATGGGATCTCAGAGCTCACTCATTAATGGGATCACAGAACTCGTTAATGGGATCTCACAGCTCGGTAATGGGATCACAGGGCTCGGTAATGGGATCACAGGGCTGGTTAATGGGATCTCACAGGGCTTGGTAATGGGATCACAGGGCTCGGTAATGGGATCACAGGGCTGGTTAATGGGATCTCACAGCTCGGTAATGGGATCTCAGAGCTCACTCATTAATGGGATCACAGAACTCGTTAATGGGATCTCAAGGTAATACAGGGCTCGTAATGGGATCACAGGGCGGGTTAATGGGATCTCACAGCTCGGTAATGGGATCACAGGGCTTGGTAAAGGGATCACCGAGCTCGGTAATGGGATCTCAGAGCTCACTCATTAATGGGATCACAGAACTCATTAATGGGATCTCACAGCTCGGTAATGGGATCACAGGGCTTGGTAAAGGGATCACCGAGCTCGGTAATGGGATCTCAGAGCTCACTCATTAATAGGATCACAGAACTCGTTAATGGGATCTCACAGCTCGTAAATGGGATCTCACAGCTCGGTAATGGGATCTTAGAGCTCACTCATTAATGGGATCTCACAACTCATTAATGGGATCTCACAGCTCGGTAATGGGATCTCACAGCTCGGTAATGGGATCACACAGCTCATTAATGGGATCACAGGGCTCGGTAATGGGATCACACAGCTCACTCATTAATGGGATCTCACAACTCATTAATGGGATCTCACAGCTCGGTAATGGGATCTCACAGCTCGGTAATGGGATCACACAGCTCATTAATGGGATCACAGGGCTCGGTAATGGGATCACACAGCTCACTCATTAATGGGATCTCACAACTCATTAATGGGATCTCACAGCTCGTTAGTGGGATCACAGAGCTCGTTAATGGGATCACAGAGCTCGTTAATGGGATCTAACAGCTGGTTAATGGGATCTCACAGCTGGTTAATGGGATCTCAGAGCTCGTTAATGAGATCACAGAGCTCACTCATTAATAGGATCACAGAACTTGTTAATGGGATCACACAGCTCACCCATTAATGGGATCTCACAGCTCATTAATGGGATCACAGGGCTGGTTAATGGGATCACACAGCTCACTCATTAATGGGATCACAGAGCTCACTCATTAACGGGATCTTACAGTTCATTAATGCGATCTCCCAGCTCATTAATTAGTAGGATCTCAGAGCTCATTAATAGGATCTCCCAGCTCATTAATTAGTAGGATCTCAGAGCTCATTAATAGGATCTCAGAGCTCATTAATGGGATCTCACAGCTCACTCATTAATAGGATCTCACAGCTCATCTTCCAGCTCATTAATTAGTAGGATCTCAGAGCTCATTAATAGGATCTCCCAGCTCATTAGTGGGATCTCACAGCTCACTCATTAATAGGATCTCACAGCTCATCTCCCAGCTCATTAATTAGTAGGATCTCAGAGCTCATTAGTAGGATCTCAGAGCTCATTAGTAGGATCTCAGAGCTCATTAATGGGATCTCAGAGCTCATTAGTGGGATATCAGAGCTCATTAGTGGGATCCCGCAGCCCCCGAGCAGCCCCGGGGCTCCCGTGCGAGCCCGGCCCGGGCTGTCCCCGTGGGAACGGGCGGGGCCGGGCTGAGTCACGGCCGAGGAATCCCCGCGGGCGCGGCGGGGCCGTGACTCACCCGGGCCGGGCCGAGCCGGGCCGAGCCGGGCCGTGACTCAGCCCGGGGTGCGGGGCTCCCCCGGGACCCCGCAGATCCGGGCTCGGCCACCCCCCAGGTCCCATTCTGGGGACTGTTAAAAACGCCAATCACTTGTTTTTAAAATTTGAAAAGTTTAATAGTAATCAAATGGTTATAAAAATAGTAATACAACTGGAGTAATAATAATTTGGACAATTTGAATTGGGACAACATGAGACAATAAAAACAAAGAGTTGCGGACGTCCGCGTACCTTTTATAGGGCAACACGAGCCCGAAAAAGAACCCACGTTAACAGAGGATTAACCCTTAAAAACAATAATCTGTTGCATATTCATACACCTCATGCTTGATGCATAAATTCCATTCAAATACAGGATTCTGTCTGGTCATCCTCAGCTTCTTCCTCCGGATCCTAATAGCGCCTTTGAGGTGGGAAGAAGTTAATTTCTTCTGATAATGGAGCAATAAATTCTTTTTCTCTGAAAGATTCAGGTGTCCTGTGGCTGCTGTCTCACTGCGAGTCCTTTCTTTAAAAAAAGTATCTTACATAACATCATTTCTATTTTAACATTTTTTTAATAACCTAATATTTAACACACTGCTTAAGAGAATTAATACAGCGTTACTTTCCGACGCAACACATAGAATATTCATTTGAATATTTGCGAAAAGCCGATGATAAAATACGTGCATTTTTCACGGGGACAGATTCCGGGATTTTGTGTACCTTTCCCCTGGGGACGACTCGTGTGGGATTGCAGGGAATTTGGGGTGTTCTGTTCCCCCAATGGGGACAGCGGCCACCCCCCTGTCCTGGCTGAGGCCCGGCTGTGCCACCCCTGTCCCCAGGGCCACTTTGTGCCGGGGAAAAGGGGCAGCTCGTTAATGGGGTCACAGAGCTCGTTAATGGGATCACAGAGCTCATTTATGGGATCTCACAGCTCGTTAATGGGGTCACAGAGCTCGTTAATGGGATCATACAGCTCGTTAATGGATCTCACAACTCATTAATGGGATCACACAGCTTGTTAATGGGATCTCACAGTTCGTTATTGGGATCTCACAGCTCACTCATTAATGGGATCACAGAGCTCACCCATTAATGGGATTTCAGAGCTCATTAATGGGATCTCACAGCTCATTAATAGGATCACATAGCTTGCTCGTTAATGGGATCATGGAGCTCATTAATGGGACCTCATAGCTCATTCATTAATGGGATCATGGAGCTCATTAATGGGATCGCGCAGCTCATTAATGGGATCTCATAGCTCACTCATTAACGGGATCATGGAGCTCATTAATGGGATCGCGCAGCTCATTAATGGGATCTCACAGCTCACTCATTTATGGGATCACAGAGCTCATTGGTGAGATCACAGAGCTCATTATCAGGATCACATAGCTCGTTAACGGGATCACATAGCTCGTTAATAGGATCACACAGCTCGTTACACAAAAATGAGGCGCGGGCGAAACCCGATGCGAGGAGCAGCAGGGCATGTGGGGGCTGCCCCAGGGGCAGTGCCACCCTGTCCCACCCTGTGCCACCCTGTCCCACCCTGTGCCACCCTGTGCCGCCCTCCCTGGCTATAAATCCCCGCCGTGCCCCGCTGCCCCATCCCAACCCTCGAGAGCTGATCCACGCTCAGCCGGTGAGTCCCCGCTCCCTTTTCCCCTTCCAGCACCCCAAAATGCACCCGGGACGCCCCCAGACGCTGATGGCACCCCCCGATCTGTGTCCCCAGGTGTCCCCATGGCGTGTCCCCTGGAGCAGGCGATGGCCCTCATGGTCACCACCTTCCACAAGTACTCGGCCAAGGAGGGCGACAAGTACAAGCTCAGCAAGGCCGAGCTCAAGGAGCTGCTCAGCAAGGAGCTGCCGGTGTTCGGGAGCGTGAGTGGCCTTGGGGACATCCCGGGGGTCCCTCGGGGGTGGAGGGGCAGGAGGGACCAGGCCCGGGTCCTTCTCTGGGTCTTTGTCCTGGGTCTTTGTCCCGGGTCTTTTCTCTCGGGTCTTTGTCCCGGGTCTTTGTCCTGGGTCTTTTCTCTGGGTCTTTCTTTCTCTAGATTTTTGTCCCAGGTCTTTCTCTGTGTTTTTCTCTGTGTCTTTTCTCCCAGGTCTTTTCTCTTGGATCTTTCTCTGGGTCTTTCCTCCCAGGTCTTTGTCCCAGGTCTTTGTCCCGGGTCCTTGTCCCAGGTCTTTCTCTAGGTCTTTGTCCTGGGTCTTTTCTCCCAGGTCTTTTCTCTCGGGTCTTTCCCTCTCAGGTCTTTGTCCCAGGTCTTTGTCCTGGGTCTTTCTGCCTTGCCGGGGTCTTTTCTCCCAGGTCTTTCCTTCTCCCGGGTCTTCTCTCCCGGGTCTTTGTCCCGGGTGTTTATCCCGAGTCTTTCTCTGGGTCTTTGTCCCGAGTCTTTTTTCCCGGATCCGTCTCCCAGGCCTTTTCTCCCAGGTCTTTTTTCCTGGGTCTTTCTTTGGGTCTTTTTCTCCCAGGTCTCTGAAATCCTGATGGATCCATCCCTCGTGCTCCAGGGAAAGCCCTGGAGAAGAGAAGGGATGAGGTCTCAAAGGACTCAGCCCCAAAGGAAATTCGGCTTTTTTTAAACCCACAGAAATATTTTGTTTGGCAAAGGAAATCACGCTCTGATTTCCCTTTTTTTTTTACCCTCACTTCCCTTTCTCAGCTTGTGGTTTCAACTGGGAGGCGAATTTCAATTTTATTTTGTTTTATTTTATTTTATTTTATTTTATTTTATTTTATTTTATTTTATTTTATTTTATTTTATTTTACTTTACTTTACTTTACTTTATTTCATTTTATTTTATTTTATTTCAGCCAAATTTTCCCACACCCAGGAGACGCTTTGATTTTTTTTAATTCCTTTTTTTTTTTTTTGCCAAATTTTTCCACACCTGAGAGGCCCTTCAATTTTATTTTATTTTATTTTATTTTATTTTATTTTATTTTATTTTATTTTATTTTATTTTATTTTATTTTATTTTATTTTATTTTATTTTATTTTATTTTATTTTATTTCAGCCAAATTTTTCCACACCCGGGAGGCACATTTGGTAATTTGGGCACTGCCCATCTCACCCGCCAAGCCCAAAATCCCTCCCTGAGGCAGAGGAGGGGAGAGGGGCGGGCAAGGGGCGGCCCCTCCCCTCCAACCCTGCCCCAAACCCTCTCTCCGGACAGAAACAAATGGACGAGGCCGAGTTCAAGCGGCTGATGAACGACCTGGACCACAACAAGGACAGCGAGGTGGATTTCAAGGAGTACGTTTGCTTCCTGGCCTGCATCACCATGGGCTTCAACGAGTTCTTCAAGGACGACCCCAGCAAGCACCGCAGGAAGTGACCCCGGCGTGACCCCGCAGTGACCCCGGAGTGACCCTGGAATGACCCCTGAGTGACCCCTCCAGTGACCCCTGGATTGACCCCTCCCTATGGCCATCCCAGCCATGAGTGGCTTTCAATAAAAGATTTTCGCTGATCCTGGCTGAGTTTTGGGGTTCTGTTCATTTCCCCCCCAATCCTGGTTCGATTTTGGGGTTCTGTTCATTGTTTCCCCCAGTCCTCGTTCGATTTTGGGGTTCTGTTCAGGCTCTCCCCAATCCCAGTTCAGTTTTGGGGTTCTGTTCATTGTTTCCCCCAATCCCAGTTCAGTTTTGGGGTTCTGTTCATTTTCCCCCCAATCCTGGTTCAGTTTTGGGATTCTGTTAATTTCCCCCCCAGTCCTGGTTCGATTTTGGGGTTCCGTTCATTTTCCCCCCAATCCTGGTTCGATTTTGGGGTTGGTTCAGTTTTGGGGTTCTGTTCATTTTTCCCCCAATCCCAGTTCAATTTTGGGGTTCTGTTCAGGCTCCCCCCAACCCCGGTTCAATTTTGGGGTTCTGTTCATTTTCCCCCCAAATCCCGGTTCAATTTTGGGGTTCTGTTCATTTTCCCCCAAATCCTGGTTCAGTTTTGGGGTTCGGTTCATTGTTTCCCCCAATCCCAGTTCACTTTTGGGGTTCTGTTCATTGTTTCCCCCAATCCCGGTTCAATTCTGGGGTTCTGTTCAGGCTCTCCCCAATCCCAGTTCACTTTTGGGGTTCTGTTCATTGTTTCCCCCAATCCCGGTTCACTTTTGGGGTTCTGTTCATTTTCCCCCCAATCCCGGCTCACTTTTGGGGTTCGGTTCATTGTTTCCCCCAATCCCGGTTCAATTCTGGGGTTCTGTTCATTTTCTCCCCAATCCCAGTTCAGTTTTGGGGTTCTCTTCATTTTACCCCCAATCCCGGCTCACTTTTGGGGTTCTGTTCATTGTTTCCCCCAATCCCGGTTCAATTCTGGGGTTCTGTTCATTTTCTCCCCAATCCCAGTTCAGTTTTGGGGTTCTCTTCATTTTCCCCCCAATCCCGGCTCACTTTTGGGGTTCTGTTCATTGTTTCCCCCAATCCCGGTTCACTTTTGGGGTTCTGTTCATTTTCCCCCCAATCCCGGTTCACTTTTGGGGTTCGGTTCATTGTTTCCCCCAATCCCGCCCCGCTCAGCGCCCACCCCCGCCGTGCCCAGCCTGACTCACACCTTCCTCCAGCTCCGTGGGATTTTCCACAGCACAGCTCAGCTCCAGGAGGGTTTATTTTGGGAGAAATTTGAGCAAAAACAACTCCTGGATGTCCCTTGGAACGTTCTGGCTGGCTCGGGGAGGCTTCAGCAGCGGTGCCCTGGGTGCCAGCAGGGCTGGGGGCACACCAAGCCCCCAGGTTGTCCCCAAATCCCCCAAATCCTCCCCAAAGCTCCCAAATCCTCCCCAAATCCTCCTCAGAGCCTCCAGGTCCTCCCAAAGCTCCCAAATCCTCCACAAATTCCCCAAATCCTCCACAAATTCCCCAAATCCTCCCCAGAGCCTCCAGGTCCTCCCAAAGCTCCCAAATCCTCCACAAATTCCTCAAATCCCCCAAATCCTCCCCAGAGCCTTCAGGTCCTCTCAAAGCTCCCAAATCCTCCCCAAATTCCCCAAATACTCCCCAGAGCCTCCAGGTCCTCCCAAAGCTCCCAAATCCTTCCCAAAGCTCCCAGGTCCCCCCCAAATTCTCCCCAAAGCCTCTAGGTCCCTCTCAAATTCCCCAAATCCTCCAAATCCTCCCCAAAGCCTCCAGGCTCTCCCCAAATCCTCCAAATCCTCCCCAAAGCTCCCAGGTCCTCCCAAAGCCCCCAAATGCTCCCCAAAGCCTCCAGGCTCTCCCCAAAGCCCCCAAATCCATCTGGGGAGGTCTGGGGGACCCTCGGGGGCTTTGGGGGACCCTCGGGGGCTTTTCCGGGGCTCGAGGTTGCCCCCGCAGCTCCCGCACACGTGCCCGGGCCACGGGAGCGGCTCCGTTACACAACGGAAACGCCAAATCTCTGCCAAGAGGCTGGAAAAGGCAAAAAAAAAGAGAAACCCTCGGCACAAACCCCGGCTCGACACCGCCCCCGCGGCCGGACCGAGCTGGGGGCACCGGGGGAACCTCGAGGGGCTCTCCCGGCCCTGGCAAAGCCCCCGAGTGTCCCCCAGCCCTCCCCAGATGGATTTGGGGGCTTGGGGAAGACCTGGGGGATTTGGGGAGGATCTGGGGACTTTAGGGACAACCTGGGTGCTCAGGGAGGACCTGGGGGCTTTGGGGACAAGCTGGAGGATTTGGGGGCTTCGGGAAGAATTTGGGGGCTTGGGGAGGATTTGGAGGCTTTGGGAGGATTTTGGTGACAAAAACGCGGAAGAAACGGCGGCTGCTCCCATGCTCAGGGTGGGAAATTCACCAAATTCACCCATTTTGCTCCTCCTAACGCAAACCAGCGGCCTTGGCAAGGTGGTGGGGGGAGCTCCCGGGGTTTCCTTTCTCCTCCTTTTCTCCTTTTCCAGCCGGGTCCGGGCGGGCTCGGCAGCGCCGCTGCCTCCCCGGCCGGGTGTGGCCCAGGCGGGGCTCTGAATGCTATAAATGCTATAAATGCCAGGGCCTGAGGCTGGCTCCCCTTCCGCCCTGCCCGATCTCCTCTGCCCCTCCTTGAACTCTCGGTGAGTCGCTTTTCCCCCTCCAGATGTTCTCCAGATGTTGCCAGGCGCGGCTGGGGGGGGGGGTCCAAGCTGGAAATGTGGATTTCACCTGTCCAGGGCTGGGAAAAACTCCCGAGCCCCTTCCCTTCCCTTCCCTTCCCTTCCCTTCCCTTCCCTTCCCTTCCCTTCCCTTCCCTTCCCTTCCCTTCCCTTCCCTTCCCTTCCCTTCCCTTCCCTTCCCTTCCCTTCCCTTCCCTTCCCTTCCCTTCCCTTCCCTTCCCTTCCCTTCCCTTCCCCTCCCTTCCCCTCCCTTCCCCTTTCCCCCCTATTTTGGGGTTGTACAGCCCGGCTGGAGCCCGGGACAGACCCGGGCCTGGCACGGGGGTACCTGGTTCTGGTTCTGGGGGTGCCCAACTCCCGTGTCCCCTCCCCGTGTCCCCAGCCTGCCGCTGTCCCCATGGCGTGTCCCCTGGAGCAGGCGCTGGCCGTGGTGGTCGCCACCTTCCACAAGTACTCGGGCAACGAGGGCGACAAGTACAAGCTCAACAAAGCCGAGCTCAAGGAGCTGCTCACCAAGGAGCTGCCCAGCTTCAGCGTGAGTGCCGGGGGACGTGCAAAGCCCGGTTTTAACCCTTCCAAACCCCGGTTTTAACCCATCCAAAGCCCGGTTTTAACCCTTCCAAACCCCGGTTTTAACCCATCCAAAGCCCGGTTTTAACCCTTCCAAACCCCGGTTTTAACCCATCCAACCCCCGATTTTAACCCCATCCAAACCCTGATTTTAACCCATCCAAACCCTCATTTTAGCCCATCCAAACCCTGATTTTAACCCCTCCAAAACCCGATTTTAACCCCTCCAAAGCTTGGTTTTAACCCTTCCTTTTCCTCCTCGGGTAGAAGCAAACCAGCGAGGCGAGTTTACAGAAGCTGATGAGCAGCCTGGACTGCAACAGCGACAACGAGGTGGATTTCCAGGAGTACGTGACCTTCCTGGCCTGCATGGCCATGATGTGCAACGACTTCTTCCAGGACCTGCCGGACAAGATGCCGCGCAGGAAGTGAGGGCAGGGCCCGGCACGGCCCGGACCCTCCCGGTGTGATCCCCATGTCATTTCAATAAATCTCCATTTAAACCGAGCGGGTTTTGCCCCCCCCAGGGGTCTCTCTGGGCGGGCTGGGGGAAGTTGGGGGAGATGCCAGGTTGGTTCTGGCTCTGGTTTTGGTTCTGGTTCTGGCTCTGGTTTTGGTTCTGGTTCTGACTCTGGTTCTGGCTCTGGTTTTGGCTCTGGCTCTGGTTCTGCCCGATGTTGATACTGGTTCTGGCTCTGGTTCTGGCTCTGGCTCTGGTTCAGGTTCTGGCTCTGGTTCTGGCTCTGGTTTTGGTTCTGGTTCTGGTTCTGGCTCTGGCTCTGGCTCTGTCCGGGCTAGAGGAAGCTGGAGGCGATGCCAGGCTGGTTCTGACTCTGGTTCTGGTTCTGCTTCTGGCTCTGGCTCTGGTTCTGGTTCTGGTTCTCGTTCTGGTCCTGGTCCTGGTCCTGGTTCTGCTTCTGCCCGGGGTGGATGCTGCACCCCTGAGGCCTTGGGAACACCCCGGGGCCACTCCCAGGCTGGTTCTGGTTCTGGCTCTGGTTCTGGCTCTGGCTCTGATTCTGTTTCTGGTTCTGGCTCTGGGTCTGCTTAGGCTGGAGGAAGCTGGGAGCAATGCCAAGCTGATTCTGGCTCTGGCTCTGATTCTGGTTCTGGTTCTGGCTCTGCCCGGGCTGGGGGAAGCTGGGGTTGATGCCAGGTTGGTTCTGGTTCTGGTTCTGCCCGGAGTTGATGCTGCACCCCCGAGGCCTCGGGAACTCCCCCGGGGCCGCGTCGGGGCTGACTCAGCCCTGCCCGCAGCCGCTCCCATCCCGCAGGGATGCGGGAACAGCTCCGAGCTGGGATTGAGCCGGTTTGGGATCAGCTCCGAGCTGGGATTGAGCCGAGTCGGGGTCAGCTCCGAGCTGGGATTGTGCCAGTTCGGGATCAGCTCCGAGCTGGAATTGAGCTGGTTCGGGGTCAGCTCCGAGCTGGGATTGAGCCGGTTCGGGCTCTGTCCCTCACCCTCCGCCCCGCGGTGTCGCCATTGTCCCCTCCCCACGCCCGGTGCTCCGGGATTTCTGCCGCGTTCCTGCCCGGGGTGCGGCCGTGCGGAGCCGCCGCTTCCCGGTGCTCCGGGCCAGCCCATCCCGGTTCCTCCCCCGGTGCCCTTTCCCCTCCCTTTGTCACGCTGCGGGCTCCAGATGTGCCGCACGCCCCTTCCAGATGCGGCCGTGCCCCCTCCACCGCCTCCAGCGATGCCACAAAGGGAGGGAACGGCCTCGGGCTGTGCCAGGAGGGCTCATGGGGTGGAATTTCCTCCTGGAAAGGGCCTTGGAAGGGCTGCCCAGGGAGGTTTGGAGTGGCCACCCCTGAGGAACTCCTGGATGTTGTTCTGGAGGAGCGGGTGGGGGTCGGGCACAGCTTGGACGTGGTGATCTTGGAGGTTTTCCAACCTTTGGGATGCTGGGATTCTAAGAATCAGGGAAAAAAAATTCTCCATCCCTCCAGAGTCAGTGAACCCCCAGAGAATGGGGCTGAACTGCCCCTGTACCCCAAGGCAGGTGAGAGGGACCCCCAAAAATCCCAGACCTCACCTGTGGCCATCTGAAGGTGGAATGATGCTGCCCACAGGGATCCAACCTGGATTCATCCCCTCTGTCAGGGATTCACCCTAAATCCACCCCCCTGTCAGGGATCAACCCTAAATCCATCTCACTCACAGGGATCACCCTGAATTCATCTCCCTCACTGGGATCCACCCTGGATCAATCCCCCCTATCAGGGACCCACCCTAAATTCATCTCACTGTCAGGGATCCACCCTAAATCCATTCCCCATCACTGGGATCCACCCTGAATCCATCCCTCTCGTGGGAATCCACCCTAAATCCATCCCCCCTCACAGGGATCCACCCTAAATCACTCATCTGTCCTTGTCCCCCTGCCATCCCCGTGGCACTCACCTGTCCTTGTCCCTCTCCAATCCCCATGGCACACAGGTGGCCTTGTCCCCTCCTGTCCCCATGGCACTCACCTGTCCTTGTCCCACTCCCATCCCCATGGCACACAGGTGGCCTTGTCCCCTCCTGTCCCCATGGCACACAGGTGTCCTTGTCCCCTTCCCATCCCCATGGCACACAGGTGGCCTTGTCCCCTCCTGTCTCCATGGCACACAGGTGGCCTTGTCCCTCTCATCCCCATGGCACTCACCTGTCCTTGTCCCTGTCCCCGTGCCCCAGCCACACCCTCTGCCATCCCCAGGCCTGTCTGAACCCGTGTCCCGGCCGTGTCACCCATGTGTGTCCCTGCCGTGTCACCCGTGTGTGTCCCTGCCGTGTCACCCGTGTCCCTCTGCCCAGCCCACGCGCGTCCCCTTCCCGTTGAGGATGCGCCCGTCCCCATCCCAAACCTCGTTCCCTTTGTCTCCCTCTTTTGCAATTTTGGGTTTTTTGGCAGCAGTTCCTGGGATGAGGAGCCTGGCGGGAGGTGTTTCACCACCGCTGTCATCGTCACTTCCCAAAATCTCTGTGACCACGCGGGGTGGAGGCTCCTCACCACCCCTCTCCAGACACTTGGGGTCCTGCAGCTCATTCTGGGAATACTGGGAATACTGGGAATACTGGGGGGCTCCACTGGGAGCAATGGGGGGGGTCCCAAACCTGGGGGACAGATGGAGGTGGATCACCCGGATGACGCCCCGGGTTATCCATGGGCAGCAATTCCAGCTGCTGGGAAGTGCCACCTCCCAGGACCTGCTGGAAGAGTTCCACCCAGCAGGATTGTCCCCTGGATCCAGGGAAATATCCTCCTGGAGGGGTGGGATGTGAATTGGGAAGTGGGAAGTGAATTTTCAAAGCCTGACAAAATGAAATTAAAGTTTTTCAAACGCCTCTCAGTTGCCCCATCTGTGAGTCAGAAAAAGGCTTAATCCAACTCCTGTCCAGCACCCAAATTCACCAAAAACATTGGTGACAAACCACCTGGGTAAAACCAGCATCAGCTGGAGACCCCTACCCAGAGAAGTTCCTCCTTCATTACCTCCACCAAACACTTGTGGAACATTCCAGAAAACGCCATCGCTGGCCCCTGATGCAATTTTTGGCGTTTCCTTGTTTTTGCTTGACGAGTTTGGGGCCTCCCCTCCCTGGATAACAGTTCCTGGATGGGGTGAGGAGCCCGAAATCCTCACCTGGGCGTGCTGCATGCCTTGCACAACTCCTGGAGTTCCTGGCATCTCCAGGAGGGTATAAAAGGCGCCATCCCCAGCTCGGCACCACCAATCCTCCTGCTCCTCCCTCCGCAGAGCCCAGATCTCCTCTGAGGTGAGTAGATCTGTCCTGGTGAGTCCCCGGGCTGGGGTTCCCTTCGATGTTTTGCCGTTTGTCCCTTTCTCGGCAGGATGAAAACCGACCTGGAGCTGGCGCTGGAATGCGCCGTCAACGTCTACCACCGGTTCGCGGTGCAGCGCCCTGTGGACGACTACCTGAGCCTGGGCGAGTTCTCCAGGCTGCTCAAGGAGACGGCCGAGCCCTTCCTGAAGAACACGGTGCCGGTGAGAGCCCGGGGTGGGATCAGTGGGGTGGGATCAGTGGGATCGATGGGATTGGGATCGATGGGATGGGATGGGATCGATGGGAGGGGATGTGTTCAATGGGATGGGATTGATGGGATGGGATCAGTGGGATGGGATGGGATTGATGGGATCCATGGGATGGGATGGGATGCATGGGATGTGATGGGATGGGATAGGTTGGGATGGGATTGGTGGGATGGGATGGGATGAGATGGGATGGGATCAATGGGATGGGATGGGATGCGATGGGTGGGAATGGGCCTGTGAGATCCTCTCATTCCAGAGATGTTGGGTAGGGACACCTTCCGTGAGATTGGGGTGCTCAGAGCTCATCCTTGGGCACTTCCTTGGGGATGGGGGCAGTTCACAGAATTCCCAGAATCACTGGGTTGGTTGGAGGAGACCTTCAAGATCATCGAGTCCAACCCAGCCCCAACCCCTCAACTCAGCCCTGGCATCCAGTGCCGCATCCAGGCTTTGTTAAACACATCCAGGGACGGTGACTCCACCAGCTCCCCGGGCAGAACATTCCAGAACTTTATCTTGGGACCTTCCCAAAGCGAGGGAGGGTTTTTTGGGGTTCAGCCCTTGCTGGTTAAGGGTGAGGGACCCTGAGATGACTGTGTTCCCCCCACAGCCCCAAACGACCACGGACAACTACATCAAGCAGCTCTTCACCAAAGCCGACGCCAACCACGACGGCCGCCTCAAGTTCACCGAGTTCCTGACCACACTGAGCCTCGTGGCCATCGACGCCCACAACAGGTCCCACAAGGGCCCTGGTGGTGACCATGGCCATGACCATGGGCATGGCCACGACCACGGGCATGGCCACGACCATGGGCATGGCCACGACCATGGGCATGACCACGGGCACGACCACGGGCATGGGCACAGCCACCGTCGCTGAAATGGAACCATCTCCCACGGTGGCTGAGCCACGGGACTCTGCGTCCCCCCCTTGTCTGGAACCAAATCTTTGTCACCTGCTTCTACTTGGTGGCATTGAAATAAAATCCCTTCCTTTGAGCACCAAACCCATCTGTGTTCCGTGTCCTGGGGTCTGTGGGGAGGGGGTGAGGCCCAGCCTGTGATTAAATGCAGAAAAGCTATGGGGAGGAGAGAGTGGCATGGGGCGTCCTTGTTCTGGGCAGAGGGGGGTCAGGACAAGGTTTGGGGGTCCCCAGTGGGCAGCACAGGCTGAGTGGGCTCCTGGAGGGTGTCAGATGCCAAGGTGAAGGTCCAGGAAGTGCCAGTGGTGAAACACAGTTGGGGGGGGTCCTTCCTCAGGTCTCTGCCAAGATCCAGCCATGGAACTGGGGGTGCCACATCCTGGGGGTGACACATCCCAATGGTGCCACATCCCACGGGTGCCACATCCCGGGGGTGCCAGATCCCGGGGGTGCCAGATCCCGGGGGTGTCACATCCCAGGGACACCAGATCCCAATGGTGCCACATCCTGGGGGTGCCACATCCCAGGGGTGCCAGATCCCGGGGGTGCCACGCTCTGAGGGTGTCACATCCCAGGGACACCAGATCCCAATGGTGCCACATCCTGGGGGTGCCACATCCCAGGGACGCCAGATCCCAATGGTGCCACATCCCGGGGGTGCCGCATCCTGGGGGTGCCACTTCCCAGGCGTGTGTGAGATGTTTTTGTGACCCCAAACCAGCCCAGCAGCCCCAGCAGAGCAAAGCACGAGCTCGAGGGACTCTGGGGGCTCCATCCTGGGAGCTGCCGCTCTGCAGAACCAGTCAAACCTTTCATGGTTTGGGACACATCCCCCAGGTCACCACACACCTAAAAGCCACCGTGGGCTCCTGGGGGCTGAAACAGGAGGGGGCAAGAGCTCCAGGACCCATCAGTGAGGGGACACTGAGTGGGGAACCCCTGGACTGAGGGGGCTCCAACATCCCCCAAACCAGGGCCTGTCCCGGGTGAAACCAGTGGGGTTTGGGTGGCACCTCGGTGACACAGGACAGCTCTGAGTTTGGGGTGCCACCCTCGTCCCTCGAGGCAAATGTCACTCACTGCCACCCCCGTGTTGCTCGGGCATCACTGCCCTTGCAGGGCTGGGCATTGCCAGATGCTCCCCCACAGGTTTTAGGGAAAAAGTGGGAAAATTGGGCAAGGTGTCGAGTGTGGGAGGTGCACAAGAGCACCAGAGGATTTCCCTGCCAGCTGGGGGACGAGGGTGCAATTTGGGATGGGTGGCACTCCAATTTGGGGTGGGTGACACTCCAATTTGGGGTGGGTGACACTCCAATTTGGGATCCCAATTTGGGATCGATGACACTCCAATTTGACATCCCAGTTTGGGATGGGTGACATTCCAATTTGGGATGGGTGACACTCCAATTTGGGGTGGGTGACAGTCCAATTTAGGATCCCAGTTTGGGGTGGGTGGCCCTCCAATTTGGGATCAATGACACTCCAATTTGGGATTCCAATTTGAGATGGGTGACACTCCAATTTGGCATCAATAGCGCTCCAATTTGGGATTCCAATTTGGGGTGGGTGAGACTCCAGTTTGGGATGGGTGACACTCAGATTTGGGGTGGGTGACACTCCAATTTGGGATCCCAGTTTGGGATGGGTGACACTCAGATTTGGGGTGGGTGACACTCCAATGGGATCCCAATTTGGGATGGGTGACACTCAGATTTGGGGTGGGTGACATTCCAGTCTGACACTTCATTTTGGGATCCCAGTTTGGGATGGGTGACACTCCAATTTGACATCCCAGTTTGGGATGGGTGCCAGACTGCAAGGAGCGGGTCCGGGAAACAAAAGGAACAATGCAGTGAGTCAGGAATACCGGAATAAATCCGTGCAATGCCCTGGGGACACAGGAGCATCCTCAAACAGGAACGGGCACCCCTGGTTTGGCTGGTCCTTCCCTCTTCCTCCTACCCATTGTCTGATTTGAAACCTTCTCATTGTCTAATTTTAAATCTTCTAATTGTCTGATTTTAAAGCTTCTCATTGTCTGATTTTAAATCTTCTCATGGTCCAATTTTAAATCTTCTCATTGTCTGATTCGAAACCTTCTCATTGTCTGATTTTAAATCTGCTCATCCTTGTCCCTGACACAGGTGACACAGAGGTGACAATTGCAAAACACGCAGCAGTTCCTGCACCAGGCCAGAAAAGACCCTGGTCTTGGATTTTCTGCTGGTTTTGTGCCCAGTTTCCTCCAGAAAATGTCTGGAGCAAGAGCTGAGTACAAGTAGAAAACAATGGAAAATATTCTGGAAAACAAGCTATAAAAAACAGACGCTGCTTTGTCTTGGGCAGCGTCCAACCAGTTGGCGTTGCAGAAAACAGAAATCACATTAAAAGCTCACCCGGGGGACAAAGCCATCCCTGTTTACATGTGCAACAGCCCAGTTTGCTCCTGCAGCAGAAGGAAAATGTGCAAATTTTTCGTCGTGTTGCAAAACTCCCCAAGTTTTGGCAACTTCTGCCCGAAAGGCCTTGCCCTCAACGTGGAGGTGTGACCAAGCTGGGGTTTTTCCCCTCCCTGAGCCCTGTCAGAGGTGATGGAGGGGCCAAGGACAACATTTCCAAAGCCTGGTGGGTGCAACCAGGAACTTGAAGCGGAGGAATGAGGCCAGGAGGGGCTCGGGGTTCCCACCTGGCAATTTCCAGGTGCGGGAAATGTGAACTCAAGCCGATGCTTGTGGCAGGTGTGTCACCAGCTCTGATGAAACAGGACCTCAGACAGGTATAAAAGGGCTGTTCCAGGCTCCTGGGTCACACTGACGGATCCAAACCCTCCTTGGAGACCAGGGTGAGTAGGACAAAGATGGTCCTTGCAGGGGAAAGGATGAGGGAGAAGCAGTTTGGGATCCATCAGCTCAGGGTGATGGGTTCTCCTCGGGATACAGCAGGAGGTTGGTTTGGGTTGGAAAATGAGGACAAATTAATGGGATTTTGGTGGAGGAACCACTAATTCTGTGTCCTAAACGCCCCCACTGGCCTGACCCTGCTTCCGTCACCTGTAAAAGGTCCCCAGGTGTGTTGGAACAAGCTGCTTCCCTGGCAACGCCAAACTGGAGCAACATCCCCAAATCCCCTCATTTTCTGCTCCACACCAATGACCTGCAGGTGTCCCCGGGGTCAGGTGCTGATTTTTGTCCCCTCTCACACTCCGAGGTCTGTACCCAACCCCTGCAGGTCCCTCCAGAGCTCAGCCATGTCCACCAGCACCCACAGCCACGCCGGGAGCCGGCAGTTCCCGGGGAACTGCACCCTGGAGAAGTCCCTGCAGACCGTGGTGGACGTGTTCCACCAGTACAGCATCCGCCAGGGCGAGATAGACCTCCTGAGCATGAGCGACTTCACCACGCTGCTGAAGGAGCAGGCGCCGTCCTTCCTGCGGACCTGTGTGAGTTCTTGAGGGACAACCCCACGGGGATGGGGTTCAGGAGCTCCTGGGGGACGAGGGGGTTTCTGTCACACCCAGTTTGGGGTCACCCCTGCTGTTTGTGGTGGTGGAAAGTGAATCAGACAGATACAGCCCAAATTGCAGTTTGAGATTCTTCTGGTTTTTGCAATGCCCAGTCGAAAAGTGGAGGTGGAAAGTGAATTGAACTCACACCTGAACAGTCCAGGGATGCAATTTGCAATTTTTCTGGTTTTCGTAATGCCCCCCAAAAAAAAGATTTTCTTTTCAATGGTGGATAAATAGTGGAATCTTCACCGTTTCCAGCAATTTCGCTCTGGCTCTGATTATGACCTGAGCTGTCATTTCTCATGTTGCAAAAATTGGTTTTGGAGATCTGTAGGATAAGAAATTCCATTTGGATCCCTCTTTGAGGTGTCCCATTGAAATATGAGACCACACAATTGCATTTTTTCTCCTGACACTGCAAGAAGAAAGGTCTGTGGCATCCATGTGCTTGTCTTTGTTGAAGGGCCTCACCAACCTTCTCAAGGACTTCTTGGGCCTTGGCTGTGAGGGTTCTGGGAGCTCTAATGTTGCAGCCTCCTCTCAATAAGTCGGAAAGTGATGCAAGTTCATTGTTGGCTCCCAAAATTGGCCTGGTCCAACTGATTTCTCCCAAAATTGGCCTGATCCAATTGATTTCTCCCAAAATTGGCCCAGTCCATGTGATTTCTCCCCAAATTGACCTGATCCAATGGATTTCTCCTAAAAGCCATTGTGCCCCCAGCCACAGGATTTTGGGACAAAATCCTGTCCCCTCTGGGGTTTAATTTGGGGCTAAGGGTGAGGTAGGGGAGGGCTGGGACATCCTGCATCTTCCAAACCCTTCCCAGGGCAGGGAAGGATCCATCCAGCTCTGGGGTGGAGCTGGGACAGGGATGCGACCCTCACCTCATGTCCCCAAATTTAGGACAGGAACCGGGCTGGCTACTTGGAGAGGCTCTTCCAGGAGACCGACCTGAACAAGGACAAGGAGCTGAGCTTTGAGGAGTTCACCATCGTGCTGAGCAAGCTGGCCGACGATGCCCACCGCATCAGCCACGGCTCCGAGCGCTGCGGGCCCGACTAGGACTGAGCCTGGCCGCAGAAAAATGGGAGAGGGAAGCTTGGGGAGTCGGGTTCTGGCTGCTCCCTGCCCGCCTGGAGCAGCCCCATGGCGCAATAAAGCAGCACTTGAAGTTCTCTCTGGGCTTTTCCTTATCCGTCGTGGGGGTGGGAGGAGGGACAGGGAGGGGTGGGTGGGGTCATCTGCAGCGATGGTTTTGTCAAAAAATCCTCATAAAGCAAAATGTTCCCAGTGCCCAAAATCCTGTGGTTTGGGATATTGGGATTTCAGGATGATTTTAATATTTTTTAACATTGTGATATTTGGATTAATGATGATTTTCTGCCTTCTGGGAGAGACGTGGAGTCCAGACACTTCCATATCCCAAAACTGCAACACCCAAACACCCCAAATTCCAAATCTTGGATCTGAGGCAATACCCAAACACACAAAATCCCAAATCTTGCTTCTCAGGCACTGGGAACACTCTGCTTGATGACAATTTGGGATTTGGGAAGTTGGGGTATGGAGGTGTTGGGATATGGACCCTGATGGGACAAAGCTGCTGCTCCCTCTCCTCACATCAGCCACTCTCCTGCCCCTAAATGTGAGTTTTGAAAGAATTTTGCAATTCTTTGCAACCTTGGGGTGTTCCTGTGGGTCTCTGGGCACCTCCCAGCAGGTCCTGGGCTGTTTCTGCTCTGGTTTATGGATCCCTGGCAGAGCCCAGGCCTTGGGGACATCTGGACAGGGAGGTTCTCCTCAAGGACACCTCAGAGCCACCAAAGTGGTGCCAGCATCCATCCCTGTGACCTTCAGCACTGCCCCTTGTCCCTGGGCACCTCAGTGACCACTGACCACTCACACCTGGGGGTCACCCCTGGCTCAGGCCACCTTGGAACCCCCTGTCCCCCGTCCTTGTCCCCCTGGCACCTCCAGGGCGACCAAAGTGACCCAAGGAAGTTTCCTGAAATTGCACCAAAACTCTGCAACGCCGCGGCCGGCCCCGGACACCGTGTTGTGAAACGTGCCCGATGTCCCCAGACGTCCTGTTCTGCAGCAGAACCTGCCTGTTGTGAAAGCAGAGCACCCCAGCAGCCAGGGCTGGGGGCTGGGGATGGAATCTCAGCATCCCAGGGTCCTCTCACTTGGGAAAGACCTCCAAGATCGAGTCCAGCCTGTGGCCTGTCCCCACCTGGTCACCCAGACCTGTCCCCACCTGGTCACCAATGTCCAATGTGTGACCTGTCCCAAGTGGTCACCAATGTCCAGCCTCTAACCTGTCCCCTCTTGGTCACCCAGACCAATGTCCAGCCTGTGGCCTGTCCCCATCTGGTCACCAACCTCCAGCCACTAACCTGTCCCCTCTTGGTCACCCAGACCAATGTCCAGCCTGTGGCCTGTCCCCACCTGGTCACCCAGACCTGTCCTCACCTGGTCACTCAGACCTGTCCCCACCTGGTCACCCAGACCAATGTCCAGCCTGTGACCTGTCCCCACCTGGACCAATGTCCAGCCCTTCCTTGGACACCTCCAGGGATGGGGACTCCAAACCTCCCTGGTCCGGTTGCCCTTTCCAGGAGGAAATTCCTGCTGAAAGAAGCTCCTGAACTCAGCCTAGGCCTTGTTTTGGCCTCCAAAACCAGGAGGCCAAAGACCAACCTGAGACCAACCATGACAAGACCAACCCGAGCTGGGCAGGTCAAACAAACCCCAGATGAGCATGCTGAGTCAGCAGGGCACTCATTTTGATGAGGAAACGCTGGAAAATCTCGTTTTGCTCCTCAACTTGGCAGCTTGGAGCTGCCAGACCCGTGCTGGGCCTCTGCCAGGCCGAGAAACAACAACAACACAAAAAAACCCACAAAATCCGGGACAGAGTCCTGAAAAGCGAAATAAAAATTCACCTTTCAGCCACACCTGGGCTCTGCAGCTCAGGGCACACCTGGGGTGGGGACAAACCACCCTTGGCACGGATAGAACGGAGCTGCTGGAGCTGGGCCAGGCCGGGAACACACCCGGATCGTCTTTCATGGACAGCTGGTTGCCGCAGGCTGGGGACGGTCCCGGTGCCACCTGTGCCCCGTGTGACACAGCCAGGAGCGGGTGGCACCCGGTGTTCTGCTCTGGTGAAGGGTCAAAGGTCGGGCTCGGTGATTTTGGAGGTTTTTGGCAAGCACTGGGACACTGGGATGGACAAAGGGTGGGGGCGTTTTGTGGACAAGCAGGGCAGGGGGTGATCTTCACCACCCGGCATCAGCAAACAGCCCTGGAAAGGAGGAAAATGGGGAAAAATCCTAAATATGGAAAAATCCCAAATGGGGAAGAATCCCAAAGTAGAAAAATCCCAAACGTGGAAGAATCCCAAATGTGGAAGAATATCAAATGTGGAAGAAACCCAGAGGTGGAAAAATCCCAAATGTGGAAGAACCCCAAAGGCGGAAAAATCCCAAATACGGAAAAATCCCAGATGTGGAAGAACCCCAAGGGAAGGGGCTTTTGCCCAGAGCTGGCGGCGAATCCCAGCAGGTGAGGGGACAGGGCCACCCCCACCTGAGCCGGTGACACCCCGAGCTTGCAGGAAAAGCCACAGAGCCCCTTTTGGGGAACTTCCCGGAGCCTTGAGCAATGCCAGGGGCCTTGTGGGGCCATCCAGGAACGGGATGGGGACATTTCACAACGGGGACACTTCGTGGCTGGGCTATAAGAGACACCGGGGTGACACCGGCCCCGCACCTCAGGGGACCTCGCTGCGGTGACAAGATGAGCAAGGCAAGTGCCGGGGGCATTTGGGGTCTCTGTGCTCTTTTCCAGGTCATCCGAGGGGTGAGGATCCTCGGGGAGCATTTCTTCATCTCCACCCAGGGTGCTGGCTGGGCAAAACCATCTCCAGAGCCCGTGAGGAGAGAGGTTTCCTCCTGGCAGAGGTTCCTGGATGTCAGATCTCCTGCTCTGTGTCCCCACTGAGGGTTTTGGGGTGTTGTGACCTGCTTGGTGTCCCTACAGAGAATTTTGGGGTGTTGTCACCTGTTTGGTGTCCCCACAGAGGGTTTTTGGGGTGTTGTCACCTGCTTCGTGTCCCTACAGAGAGTTTTGGGGTGTTGTCACCTTCTTGGTGTCCCTACAGAAGGTTTTGGGGTTTTGCCACCTTCTCTGTGTCCCCACTGAGGGTTTTTGGGGTGTTGTCACCTGTTCTGAGTCCCTACAGAGGGTTTTGGGGTGTTGTCACCTGCTCTGAGTTCCCACTGAGGGTTTTGGGTTGTTGTCACCTGCTTGATGTCCCTACAGAGGATTTTTGGGGTGTTTTCACCTGCTTGGTGTCCCCACTGAGGATTTTTTGGGGTATTCTTACCTGCACTGTATTTTTGGGGTGTTATCACCTTCTCTGGTTGGCTTATCAGCAGAACCAGCCTCAGACCAGGCCCATTTTGGGGCCAAATCAGGTCTGAGCTCTCACCTGTAGGTGCACAGAGGCTGCCAGGTCCTTCAGCCTTCTTAGAGAAAACTCCAAGAGCTCCAAAAAGGAACAGTTCCACCCCAGATTTTTCTCCTTCAGCCTCCTTGGTGAAGGAGGTCTTTCAGCCTCCAACAGCTCCAGAGAGGAACATTCCTCCCCAGATTTTCCTGGATCCAGCCCAGTTATCCCAGATTCTCCTGGACGTTCCTTGTGACCGTTTCTCCTGCAGGGCCAGCAGAGCCAGGAGCAGCTGTCGGAGCTGGAGAAGGCCATGGACGTCATCATTGACGTCTTCCACCAGTTCTCGCGACGCGAGGGCGACAGGGACACCCTGACCAAGAAGGAGCTCAAGATGATGATTGACAAGCAGCTGGCCAATTACCTGAAGGTGAGGGGTTGTGTCCCAGCACCTGGATTGTCCCCAGGGTTTGGGTTCACCCTCTTCGTGCTCCGCTCTCCTGCCCAACCACCCTGTCCCAAATGTTCTCCGTGAAGGAACCCTCATCCCTTTCTCTGCAAAAATCAGCCCAAAATCTCATTTTCCTCCTGGAAGCCACACCACAAAAAAAGAAAAAAAAAACCAAAAAACCCATTTATTTTTTGTTTGGAACTCACCTTCCTAAAGCCAAAGGAAAATTTGGTCCACCCAGGGATAAAACAAGGAGATTTTGCCCTCACTTTGTCCACTCCTTCTCCTTCACAGCACGTGAAGAACAAGGCCACCGTCGACCAGATCATGAAGGACCTGGACGTCAACAAGGATGCCCAGATCAGCTTTGGGGAGATGATGCTCCTGGTCACCCGTGTCACCTGTGCCACCCACGAGCACCTGCACGAGGTGGAGGACCACCAGCACCAGCACCAGCACCAGCACCAGCACCACCACTGAGGCAGCCCCTCCGAGGAATCCTGGAGCTTGGAGAACGTTCCAGAGCTGAATCCAGCCTTAAAATCCTCCCTGTCCTCCTCCTCTTCCTCCTCCTCTTCCTCCCAGCGCCGTGGTTTTGCTGCCAAATAAAGATTTCCGAAGCTCTCCGGTGTCTCTGTGTTTTTGTTTTTTTTTCTGGGTTTTTTCTCTCCTTTCTCACCTTCGGGACTTTGGGAATTTGGGATTCACCCCAGCAGCTGCTGGTGGCTCACAGAGGTTGGGGTTGCACCCAGGATTTGACAGATTTTTGTGTTTCTAACTAGGAAAAAACCCCATTTTTTTGGCCTGGAAATTCTGCACAGATGTCCTGAGACTGAGCTGTGGTGGTGGACAGGAGCTGGGAGGAAGGATGAGCAATATTTTCTGCAGGAAAAACCTTTTTAGGGCATTTTTGCTCCACAGATGGTGGTGGACACATCAAGTTTTGGGCTTAAAAATTTATTTGTGGACAAGAACATGAAACAACCCCAATCCCTCACCCAGAACACCCCAAATTTTCCCCAAAAAGGTTAATTAGTTAATAATTAGCTGCTGTCCAGAGGGACAAGCTTGCTGGGAGCTTCCCAATCCCCTTTTGGGGCAGAAAAGCAGCAGAGCTGATTTCCCAAGGGTGACTCAAAGCTCTGAAACCGCCCAGATCCGGGAAGGAACCTTCCAGAAACTTCCCCAAAGCAGCAAGAGCTGAAGCAAGACACAATTAATTAACACAAGACACAATTAACACAAGACTTCCCCGGGTTTGCTTCACCCCCAGGTTGCTTCAGCTTCCTCTGGAGCCGATTTTGACACCCAAGATGTCAAATTCCTCCTGACGGGGTCAAAGCTGCTGCAGGAGCAGGGTCCCCTCAGCTCTGCGCCCCCAAAAAATGAGGTGTTTTAAAAATGTTTCTTTTTAAAATTTATTTTTAAATTTTAGTTTTTAAACGTAATAATAATAATAATAATAATAATAATAATAATAATAATAATAATAATAATTTAATATTACATTTAACTCTATATTATATAACACCATATCTTATATATAATATACAATAATATTATGATATATTCTATATAATAGTATATAATAATATATTATAATAATCTATAATGACATATTAATCTATCATATCAATATGTGTTACATTATATTAAAATCTAATATAAGATTATATTATTTAAATGTATAATATATAATAAAATATAATATCAATAGATAACGTAAGATATTAATATATACTATATACTATATACTATATAATATATAATATATATTTTATAATATATATGGTTTTATATTGTAGTAATATATAATATAATATAATATAATATAATATAATATAATATAATATAATATAATATAATATAATATAATATAATATAATATAATATAATATAATATAATATAATATAATATAATATAATATAATATAATATAATATAATATAATATAATGATACAATTATAAATTTTATTTATTTATTTATTTATAATAATCCTCTAATAATATATAATTACAATAATCCCCTGAAAGAGTCCGGGATCCGGAGGCGAGCCCGGGCTCCTGCTGCCACCTGCTGGGATGTGACATCGCCAGGATGTGACACTTGCAGAGGCCACCAGGTCCTGCCAGAGCTGCCACCGCCAGGGGAGCACCGACTCTGACCCTCATCCATGGAGAAATCTCCTAAACTTCAAAATAGACTGGAATCCATAAAAGTGTGACATTATAGAGAGTGAGAAATCGCGGCTTTGGGATTTTTAGTATGCAAGATGGAGGGCACAGGGTGTCGGCCTGGGTTTCTTCTTCATGCTTCTTCTTCCTCCTTCTTCTTCATGGGTTTGGGTGGCATTTTGTAATTGGGCAGAAAAGCCCACATTGGGATCATTTGGTTAAAAGGGGAAATAATCTAGGTGTCAGCTCTTAATTGGATAGTTTAGTCTTACAAGACCTTGGAAGAAGAGATTGTTGGACATTTGGGGCCTTCTAATGAAAATCTGCCAAATTCACAGCAGTGAGATTGTTTTACTGATAAGAAATAATAAACACAGTAATAAACACTTGAGTCCAAACACTAATTGCTGTCTCAAGTGCTTTCAATCCAGGCCCAGAGAAACCCACAACTCGTACCCCTACAGTGATGCCCCAAACCCAGCCCCGAAGGAAATCCCAAAAAATACCCAAAAACTCCTGGGGTTCTCAAACAGGGAGAGCAGCCAGGGCTGCTGCAGCTGCCCCAAAAGCAGCCAGGGACCTGCAGGGACTTGCTGCCTCTTGCCTCATCCTGCTGGGGAAGGAAAATTTGGCTCCAGCCCTTGGCCGCATCCCATTTCCAACCCACCGAGGGGCGTGGGTGGCTCTGCAGCTCCTCCTGTCCCAACCGCGGGGAGATGGGGAGCGAGATCTGCCCCTATCGGGAGATCTCGGTGCCGGAGAGGGGCACGCCCTGGGATCCATCAGGGCAGGATCAGAGCCTGAGCCTGGTCCTGACTCCATTGGGGCAGGAACAGAACCTGAGCCTGGTCCCAGATCCATTGGGGCAGGATCAGAACCTGAGCCTGGATCCATCAGGGCAGGATCAGAGCCTGGTCCTGGTCCTGGTTCCATCGGGGCAGGATCAGAACCAGAACCTGGTCCCAGATCCATCAGGGCAGGATCAGAACCTGGTCCTGGTCCTGGTTCCATCGGGGCAGGATCAGAACCAGAACCTGGTCCCAGATCCATCAGGGCAGGATCAGAACCTGAGCCTGGTCCCAGATCCATCAGGGCAGGATCAGAACCTGGTCCTGGTCCTGGTTCCATCGGGGCAGGATCAGAACCAGAACCTGGTCCCAGATCCATCAGGGCAGGATCAGAACCTGAGCCTGGTCCCAGATCCATCAGGGCAGGATCAGAACCTGGTCCTGGTCCTGGTTCCATCGGGGCAGGATCAGAACCTGACCATGGCTCTATTGGGGCGGGATCAGAACCTGATCCCAGATCCATCAGGACAGAATCCCGTGGTGACCCCAGATCCATCAGGGCAGGATCAGAACCTGACCATGGATCCATCAGGACAGGATCCCATCCTGATCCCAGATCCATCAGGACAGGATCCCGTGGTGACCCCAGATCCATCAGGGCAGGATCAGAACCTGACCATGGATCCATCAGGACAGGATCGAAGCCTGATCCCAGATCCATCAGGACAGGATCCCGTGGTGACCCCAGATCCATCAGGACAGGATCCCACCGTGGTCCCCAGGTGTCCCCAGGTGTCCCCACCTTGCCACCGCTGCCGAACCCACAAACCCCCTTGTGTTGTAGAGAAAAAACCCCATTTAGGGGATAAGAAATGCAGGATTTTATGTGAGAAGGGCGTTCTTTGGGCACCCAAGGAGGTGCTTTGTCCCTGACCTACATCCACCTCTCCAGGTGTGCCGTAAACATCCTGGGAGCGCAGGAGAATGAGGGAGGCTCCCTGGGAAGAGAACAGGACTGACCGGAAGGAATCTTCTCCTCCTCCTCCTCCTCCTCCTCCTCCCACCCCGATCCTGCCCGGGGCTGCTCCGAGCCTCTCCCGCCACTCCCGGTGCGGATCCAGGTGAGGCTCCGTCGCTTCTTTTTGCCTTTAAAATGAATTTTTGTGTTCGCGGCGTTGCCTTGGGACCGGTTTTAGCCGGAGGCAGGACGGGATCAGCTCCTTTGGGCACCTGCGGGAGCTGATTCATTCGCCCCGCGAGTGCCTGCGAGCAGCTTCCCTCTAATTGAGGCAGGGAAAGTGGGAAAATGAGGGGAATCCAGGGGAAAGTCCTCGGATAAACCGGGAAAGGAAAGTTTCTTTTTGGCTCTGGTGAAATCAAGTGCAGGAGGGCTGAGGTGGGATGTTTGGGATTGCTGGAAGGGATGTTTGGGGTTTTTGGAAGGGATGTTGGGGATTATTGGAAGAGATGTTTGGAATCATTGGAAGGGATGTTTGGGGGGATTTTTGGAAGGGATGTTTTGGGTTTTTGGAAGGGATAATTGGGAATTTGGATGTTTGGGATTATTGGAAGGGATGTTTGGGATCATTGGAAGGGATATTTGGGATTATTGGAAGGGATATTTGGAATTATTGAAAGGGATATTTGAGATTATTGAAAGGGGTATTTGGGATTATTGGAAGGGATGTTTGGGATTTTTGGAAGGGATATTTGAGGTTTTTGGGAGGGATATTTGGGATTATTGGAAGGGATGTTTGGGGAGATCTTTGGAAGGGATGTTTGGTATTTTTGGAAGGGATATTTGGGATTTTTGGGAGGGACGTTTGGGGGGATTTTCCGGCTGCCCTGACAGCGTCTGTGGCCTTAGGTTCTGCTCCTCTCCAGGACTGGAGCCATGTCCAGGCTCATCAAAGCCATCACTGACATGATGCAGAGCTCCCAGGGCAACGCCAGGAAGGGCAGGAAATCGGAGACCTTCAGCAGGAGCGAGTTCAAGAAGCTGATCCAGCAGGAATTCGTTCCTGTCAAGGTAACAGCAGGGGCTGCAGGGGGAAAAGAGGCTGGGAAAGGGAACCTGGAATTGTTGGAGAGAGCCCAGAGGAGACCACGAAGGTGATAAAGGCACTGGAGCCCTTCCCTGATGGATCCAGGCCGGGAATGTTGGGAATGTTGGGACCCCAGAGCCCCTCCAGGACCTGCAGGGGCTCCAGGGAAGCTGGAGAGCGACATTTCCTCAGGAACTGCAGGGACAGGGAAGCAGGATGGGCACCCACAGCTGGGCACTCCCCAGGGGCAACTGGGGCACCCAAAATTTGGGATTTTGGGCTCTGGGGACGCTGCAGCCACCGGGTTCCTGCTGTGACCACATCCCCCTCTGCCCTCTGGGGTATTTTGGGCTGGCTGGGGGGGTGAGTGGGGGTCTGCAGCATCCCCCCACATCCCGGGCTGGGCCGGGGTCTGTCCTCCCTTGGGGTTCTCCCTGCAGAGCTCCCGTGCCCCCCTCCCCTTTTCCTACAGGGGCAGCTCCAGCTCTGCAGCCCTGGCACCGGGTTTGGGCCCCTCCAGCACCTCGGGCTGAGGGGTCCCGGCCCTTCCCCACCTCGGGAGGGGCTGACGGGATTCTGTGTCCCCTCAGAGGTCCCCGAGCAGCAAGTCCAGAGCCATCCCCCGGCCCTCGGAGCCCGACACGGAGCCCATGAACAAGGAGAGAGCTCCCGCCAAGCCCTGCGTCTACTGAGGGCGCTCTGCTGCTCCTGGCACGTGGAGGGAGCAGGTGAGGGACAGCAGGGCGGTGTCACCCGTGGGACACCTCCCAAGGTGGGGACAGAGCCGGGTGTCACCCCAAGGCGCCGAGGTGTGGTCACGGTGGTGAGGGTGGGATGGAGCAGGAGCTGGGCTCTGCAGGGCGTTTAATCAGCTCTAATTGAACCTGTGCGGTAATTGGGTGTGGCAGTGGTCACGGGGGGGTCTTAAAATGAAAGAAGAAACGTAGATCTGGCTCTGTGTTACAGACAGCTTGATTTATTATTTTAAGATATATATTACATTAAAATTCCGTTCTTATTTTAAGATATATATTACATTAAAATTACGTTCTTATTTTAAGATATATATTACATTAAAATATATATCACATTAAAATTACACTAAAAGAATACAAGGAAAAGTTCCCATCAGAAAGCTGAGCTAAGAATAGAAAAGAAAAAAATCAACAAAAGTCTGTGGCTCGGACAGAGAGAGAGCCAGCTCTGCTGTGATTGGTTGTTAATTCTAAACATCCACACGAGACCAATCACAGATCCACCTGTTGCATCCCACGGCAGCAGATAATAATCATAAATAAATAATCATCGTTTACATTTTGTTCCCGAGGCTTCTCAGCTTCTCAGAAGAGAAAAATCCTAAAGAAAGGGTTTTTAATGAAGAGATGTCCGCGACAATTGGGCACCAATCGGAGCGGGCCGCAGGGAGGGACTCGAGTCCTGCCAGGTTTTGTGGGTGAACCCCCCCTGTGGGTTTTCCTCCCTTTCTGTAGGATTGCTCCGATGCTGGGGTCTCCTTCCAGGCTTTTCCTGCTCCTCCTTCCAAGCCAGGAACATCCTGGGGCATGTGAGGACCAAGCCCAGCTCCACCAATTTACCTCCATGAGGCAAAAAGTACCCCCAGGTCTCCTTTGATCCCCACGCTCCAGCGGTGTCTCCTCGGGGTGCTTTAAAAATGCAGCTTTGAAGGCTTGGAGGGGGTGGTTTGGGACAGATTTTCTCTTTTTTTTTTTCCTCATAAAAAGCAAAAAATCTCAACCCTGCTGAAATCTCAGCCCATTCACCATAATTATTAATGGGGAGAAAGTGAAAAAAATCCCTGGTTAATAGGGCTGGGATGAGCAGGGGAATTATTTGATTATTTGGTACCAGCCTGTACAGAAATAATGAGCCCAGAGTGGGTTCCTGGGGGAAAATTAAAAGTTCATTTTTTGTTCAGAGTTCATCTCCAGCTCATTTGGAGTCAACAGCAAAATTCCCACGGGTTTTTGGGGGGGGGTGGACACACCAAAAATGCACCTCAGCTGCAGCCAATCCTTCAGCTCTGGATGAGTGGGCTCGTTGTGATTTTCAGGGAGATCTTTCTGCACTGTAAATATCCCAAAGGCTTTTTTCCCCCTGCTTATTTTCCCCTTTCTCACATAAATGGTTGTAACACCACAAAAAACCCAATAAAAACTGTCCAACCTGGTGCCTGCCTGGATTTTAGGAGCCTCCCAGCCCTAAAAACCCCATCCTGGACTGGTTCTGGAGAACATCCGAGCTCCAAAACCCTATCCTGGTTCTGGAGAACATCCCAGCCCTAAAAACCCCATCCTGGACTGGTTCTGGAGAACATCCCAGCTCCAAAACCCCGTCCTATGCTGGCTCTGGAGACCATCCCAATCCTAAAACCCCATCCTGGGCTACCTCCTTGATTCTGGAGAATCTCCCAATCCTAAAACCCCATCCTGGGCTGGTTCTTGAGAACATCCCAGCCCTAAAACTCCAACCTGGCTCTGGAGAACATCCCAACCCCAAAACCCCATCCTGGGCTCCCTCCCTGATTCTGAAGAACATCCCGACCCTAAAACCCCATCCTGGGCTGTGTCCTTGGTTCTGGAGAACATCCCAACCCCAAAACCCCATCCTGGCTTTGGAGAACATCCCAGCCCTAAAACCCCATCCTGTCTCTGGAGAACATCCCAAACCTAAAACCCCATCCTGGCTCTGGAGAACATCCCAACCCTAAAACCCCATCCTGGGCTGTGTCCTTGGTTCTGAAGAACATCCCAACCCTAAAACCCCATCCTGGGCTGTGTCCTTGGTTCTGGAGAACATCCCAACCCTAAAACCCCATCCTGGCTCTGGAGAACATCCCAGCCCTAAAACCCCATCCTGGGCTGTATCCTTGGTTCTGGAGAACATCCCAGGGCTGCCTCCCAGGCTCTGGAGCTTAAGGAAACACCAACACCAGCGGGATTTAGGGAATGTGACTCTTTATTGGGCACAGCCCAGCCCTTGCCAGACTCCGGAGGGCACAGGGGTGGCTTCAGGACCCCCGGGAAGGTGACAGAGATCCGGCCCCTGTGTGACCTTTGCTGCCAGAGCTGGGACAAGGCGATGGCCGCGCTGTCACTTCATCTTCTGCTGGGGCATCTGCGGCACCTGCTGCTGCTGCTGCTGCTGCTGCACCGGCATCTGCGGCTTCCCGTGGCAGCCGGAGCCACCGGAGCTGTGACAGCCGCCACCGCCCGAGCTGTGACAGCCGCCACCACCAGAACTGTGACATCCGCCACCACCAGAGCTGTGACAGCCCCCAGAGCTGCCACCGGAGCTGTGACATCCGCCACCACCGGAGCTGTGACAGCCACCACCGGAGCTGTGGCAGCCGCCGCTGCTCTGGCGCTGCTGCCGGTGGCACTGGTCCTTGTCCTGGCGGGAGCACATGGCGCGGTGCTGGGCCACCTGTGGGTACACAGCAGCTGGCAGGGGTTTGTCCTTCCTGCTCCCGCCCTTCCAGGCAAGAGGAATCAGGGTTTGGAGTTTGGAGTTACTTGTCCCAGTCCCAGCCAGATCCCACTTTTCTGGATCGTTTTCCCCCCTGGCATTGTCCCACTGAAGGTGTTGGGGACACCCAGGCCATGGGGACACCCAGACTTTCCAAAATCAAAGCCAAGACCCCTGACCCTCCCTGGCTGGGACCCCAGACCCTCCCTGGCTGGGGCTGGAAAAATGAATCCTGGTGTTCCTTGTCCCAGTCCCAGCCACATCCCACATTTCTGGATCGTTTTCCTCTCTGGCATTGTCCCACCAAAGGTGGGGAGTTTGGGAACCATGCCTGGCTTTCCAAAGCCAGAGCCAAGACCCCAGACCCTCCCTCCACATCCCCACCTCTGCTCCCTGGGCTCCCTCCTCACCCACCCCAGCCCCGTTCCAGATTTGGGGATCCAAACTCACCCCCCCAATGGTTCTGGAGCCCGCCCAGCTCTTACCTGAGGCTGCTCGTGCAGGAAGAGATGAGGAAGGATGAGAGGCAATGAGGCTTTTGGGGACAGGAGCACTTTTATACCCTCTCTGCACACCCCACATAGAGAAGCCCCTCCCTGTCCCATTCATTTAATTCGCCGGTGGCTTTTTTCTTTTTTATTTTTTTTTTTGCCTCCCCATTTCTGGGGCTCCTGGGGTGACTCACCTGATCCACGCTGGGATTGCCTCTCCTTGTAGGTCGCCTTTCCAGTCCACGGAGCTTTAATTGCCGGCTCTGACTGTGCAGGGCTGGGCTGGGGGAGCCGTGGGTGGCCCCGGTTTCCCCAGGTCAGGTTTGGCATCGATCACACCCCGGGAATGATTCGGGTTCAGGGGGAGACTATGCCTCATCCCCAAACCACAACTTCCCTCCAGCATGTCCTGAGGTTCTCCGGGCCTGCAGCTCCCCCAAAAACCAAAATGGGCCCTGAAGTGGCAAAAACAGTTTTGGGAAAGGAGAAAACTCCGATTTGGCAGGAATTTCCTCTGCGCTGGCGATGGTGAGGGGAATGTCCAGTGCCGTGTCCAGTTCTGGGCACGCATGGCAAGAGGGGTCCAGAGAAGGGAACAGAGCTGGGGAAGGGGCTGGAGAACTCCTGGGGGAGTTGGGGGGGCCCAGCCTGGAGAAGAGGGGGCTCGGGGGGATTTCTGGCTCTGCACAACTCTGATAGGAGGCTCAGGTGGGAATCAGGAGGAATTTTTTTCTGGAAAAGGGGTTTGGAGTCACCTGGAAGTGTCCAAGGAAGGCCTGGCCGTGACCCTCTGGGCTGGGCACAAGGTGAGGATTTGGCACAGCTTGGACTTGATGGCCTTGGGGGGGCTTTTCCAACCTCAGGGATTTTGGGATTTGCCTGGAATCACCTTTGGCTCGTTCCTCTTAGAACTGGTCAAAACACGGTGGGGCGATGAGGAAACTCCGAGGTTTCCTGCCAGGAGGACCTCAAGCAGCTGGAATTCTTATTTTTGGAAGCAATAAGCCCTGCCCTGGGTAAGGATCCAGGATTAGCAAGGTGCTTAATTATGTGGTTGAGTCTCAGCCCGGGAATGGATCCATGGATTTATTCCATGTGAGCGGCTGTGGTGCTGCCGGAGGAGGAGGAGAGGAAGAGGAAGAGGAGGAGGAGGGATCCCACAGGAGCCTTCGGCCGCACACAGTTGTGGGCAACTGGCAGACCCCCGGGACTTTCTCCAGAGCTGCAGGAACCCCCTTTTTGCATTTCCCCTGATCCCCAATTAGCTCCTAATTGGCCAGCGAATCCCTGATGCACAGCCCCACATGGAGAGCTCATGAGAGGCAATAATTTGGGATACTCCCTGTACCTTTCTGCCGCGTGGGCTGGGAATTCTTTGGGGCCATGGAGCTTGTTTGGCTCTTTCTGTCTCTGCTTATGGAAGGCATTGCAATCGTTAAAAAGGAAGCAAAAAAAAAGGGCTGAAATCTGGATTTTCCCATCTGGGAACTGCTGTGGTTTTGTTGGTGTGGAAAGGCTTGGAAAACCGGGTGGAAAATATTTTCCTTCCTCCCGAGCTCTCCTGCCTTTGATTTGTCTTTGTCCACGTTGATTTTATGGAGATGGAGAGTGAGTGGTTCCTTCCATCCAAACCCCATCCACATTTGCTGGTACCCAAAACAGAGGATTTTGGGAAATTTGGGAGGACAGGGCAGGTGAAGGAACCAGGTGAGCAACCTGAACCTTCTTTTGTGTTGCTGAACTCCTGCCACGATCTAGGACAGTGTCAGGACAAACTGTGCCTGGGTTTGCTAGCTGCTCCTCAATTGGGTTTTGTTCTGGCCTCAGCAGAAATGTGGTCAATGACCTCTGGGAAAAAAACACTCGAAGGAATTTTTGGCTCTTGGCATCTCCCTGTGTTCATTTCCTTGTGTTTTAATTGCTCTGGGTTTGTTAACAATGAGCAACTCTACATTTTGTGGTTGGCCACCTTGATGTGCCTTGAGTTTTGAGATGGGGGGCTCAAGGCAAACCCCAGATTGGGACAAGGAGCCTTCCCGAGCCGCCTCTGCTCCAAAAACAGGGAGTGAGCTGCTGCCTGCACCCTTTTCAGCAATGCCAGAAATTTCTGATCCTCCTGACGCACTCGAGAACAATCTTATCACGGTAACATCCATTTCATGAATGGCAATACCGGAGCAATAAATTACCCAATTCGTTTTAATTACAAGCTCGGAAGAAATTTAGCAGCTCCTTGTGTAACCATCGAGCAACGCCCCTCGCACGACCCAGAGCTCGGGCAGGGCTGGGCACAGCGTTTCTAGAAAGGCTGGCTGGGGGTTTGCCACCAGCACGTGGAGGTGCCTCCCTCAGGGGCAATGTTTTGGGGCCAAATGGTAAAAAAAAAAGGAATTTTTTGTCTATAGGACTCTTTGGCTCAAAACCTCACAGAAATTATGGATTGTGGTGGCTCAAATGTAGTCACAGACTGATCCAGACACGACTGTGCCAGCTGAGCAAAGCGTTTATTTCAGCACCCACAGACAAGCTCAGGACAGGTTACAGGACACACCAGGGGAGGGGAAGGACACATTGTCCTCGGAAATTGGAAATTCCTGGGCACATGCAAAGCTTTCAGAATGTGGCACAGGATCCAGGGCGCTCCTGTGGACCACCTGCAGCTGGCGGGGTGATCACTTCATATTTGAGGACACTTGGTAGATTTGCTGCTGGCACTCCTGCGGCTTTCCATGGCAGGATCCCCCGCTGCTCCCATGGCAACCAGATCCGCTGCTCCCATGGCAACCAGAACCGCTGCTTCCATGGCAACCAGATCCGCCACTGCTACTGTGGCAACCAGATCCGCTGCTCCTTTGGCAGCCAGATCCGCCACTGCTCCCATGGCAACCGGATCCCCCGCTGCTCCCACGGCAACCAGATCCGCTGCTCCCATGGCAACCAGATCCACTGCTGCTCCCATGGCAACCGGATCCGCTGCTCCTTTGGCAGCCAGATCCACTGCTCCCATGGCAACCGGATCCGCTGCTCCCATGGCAACCAGATCCGCTGCTCCCACGGCAACGGGATCCCCCGCTGTGGCAGCAGGAGCGTTCCTGCTGGTGGCACTGGTCCCTGTCCTGGCGGGAGCACATGGCTGGAGACCTGCTGGGGAAACTCATCCGTGAGTGAAGGCCGCGAGGAGGGACACTGGAAGTGTCCAAAAATGCGGGAGAGGTTTTACAGCAACTTCTGGGAGCCAGAGAGAAGTTTGAGAAGAGGATCTGTTTTCAAGCCTGGAAGGATTTTCTATCAAGGTTTTTGATGCAGAAACCAAGAAAGAAAGAAGGAGAAATGAGAGAAATCTGCAACTGCCTGTTCCAATGAGCACTTTGTTAGTCTCTCATGACCAGTAGGTGTAAATTTATGAGTATTGTAAGAATGTATAAAAAGCACGCATGATGTAATCAAAATGGTTGGAAGCCTTCCGAAAAAGAAGAGTTGCTTTGTATTGTCTCCGTATCAACCACGACATAAGGCTGCGTTGGATGGGACTTGGAGCACCCTGGGATGTGCTAGTGGGGGGAATGTCCCTAAAATCAGTGAGATTTTAAGGTCTCTTCTATCCCAACCCATTCCATGACTCCACAATTCCATGATTTTGTGGTTCTAAGTCAGGTTCTTGAGCAGGAGAAGAGTTATCACCGCACGTCTACCTGTGGTGGCCCCTTTGGTCTTGTATATCAGAAAAGAGCTGGACAGACTCCAGAGCAAAGCCTGCAGAGCCCCTCAACCACCCAAGCCAAGAATTTTTACATTTTCCCACTCAGCAGAAGGACTGAGACGGAGATAGGACGTGGAAGAGAAATCCTCAAGAGCTCAGGACTGGGGAGAAGCTGGAGAGCATTGGGAGAGTAAAAATCGGATGGATCTGGACTCACCTGGATCAGAAGGAGCTCGAGAGGCGACGCTGAGGAGCTGAGGCGCTGAGGAGCAACGCGGAGCGAGGGTTTTTAAAGCCTGGCTTGGGCTTCTCCTCCGGAAACGAGCTGGGGCCCCACTGGAGGGACCTGATTGCTCAGCACCCCGAGCACTTGGCTAATTGGGAGTTTTTGCTCTGCTGTTTTGACACACGGAGCAGATCGATATCCTGACATCCCTCTCGTTACTCCATAAAAATGTTAATTGCCCACCACGCCTGGCCCGGTGGGGCGCGGGGCTGGGAGAGTTTGGGATGGTTTTTGTCACATTTGATCGTGGCATTTGCCTGTTCCTTGTGCCCAAATCCTGAACTGAGATGGGACTGGTCTTAGAGGGTGGGAAGGTGGGATTGTGGGGTCTGATTGTGGGGTTGTAAAGGAAACCCAAAAATAAAAGGGAAAAGAATAAAAAGGCTGTAGTGGTGGGTAGTAAAATTAAACATAATTGGACAGGGCATCAAAGAAACATCAAAAATTCTGAATAAAGTCAGCAAAGAAGCACTAAAAGTAGCGCTGGGATTGTTCAAGCCAGTCTTTTCTTTGCTTTAAGGCTTTCAACCCAAACAGAAGGAATTTAAAAGCCCATAGGATGTGGAAAATGTCCTGGTAGGAGTGGGAGGACATTGGGATCTGCATCTTACACGCTCTGCTTTGGGGACAAAAGTGTCTTTGTGCCCACGGAGAGCTCCAGGTCTCATCTCCTGCCGGACCCTAGCAGCCACTGTGATGTTAAAACCAGCCTGGAGTGAATGAAAATAAAATACAGAGTCCAGGAGATCCCTTGGTCCCCAGTGGAGCTGAATTGCTGGAACTGATAGATGAGGAAATCCGAATGCGACTCGGGATATTTCACAAACATTGGGAGAATGGAAATCCTTGTGAAACTCATTATTCACGATTAATTACAGCCCTGATTCTGTGATGGGGATGAACTTGTTCCATCGATGGAGACAAACACCTGAGCAGGGCCCGGAGGCACCTGGGCCCTCATATGGGGCAGGACCGTGCTGACCCTACAGCTGCTCTCTGTATCCCCTACAAAGCCCCTGTTCCTTGGAGACGCATGCCTGGATCCACAGACACCATTCTGAGTGGGAAATGGCTATTTTTGGGGTCATTTGTTGGTTTTATGATGGAATTGCCCGTGCAGAAGTCGGCGAGGGAGGCTTGGGGTGGTGTCACTGTCAGTGTCCACCCTAAAACCCCCACCCTGCACCTGGCTTCTGCTTCTTTCCCGTTTTCCAGCGGGAGAAATCCCCGCCCTGGGCGGTGGCTGATGGTGCCATGTCCTGATGTCAGGAGGGGATGGAGGCGTTCACCTGGGCTGGGCAGGTGCCAGGAGCTCCGAGCACGCGGTGCCGTGACTCACAGCGGCTCCACATCCCTGCTTGGCCACAGAAATCCTCCCAGAGGATTCCTTTCCCAACCCTACCACAAATTTGGGGGCTTTCAGAGCCATTCCCAAGTCCTCTTCCTGCCTTTTATCCCCAGGGCTTTTTTTTGGAGGTTTTTGGTGCCGGTCATGCTGCACCCGTTGCCTCGTGGTCCCAAACAGATCCTCTGCTTTTCCCCTCTCCGTTAAAATGTGGATTTTTCTTACACAACTTTATTAATATTTAATTACCCCCTTGCATAAACACCCCGCGATGAAAACTGTTACTTTGCCAACCAGGAAATTGCCTGGAGTGGGGACGAGGAGCCGCCAGGTGGAACCATCCCGGAGCCTCCTTGCGAGGCCGCTGCAAACCCAGCTCTGGCCACCAGAAGGACCAGGAGCCACTCAGAGGGATGAGGAGATAAAAACGCGGACGCGAGGAGGGTTTGAGCCAGCACTTTTTTATTTATTGCCTCCGCATCTGCTGGGAAACGAGGTGAAAAGCATTTTAAATTTCACAGCATCAGCGGGTCACAACTTCAGAGCGCGTTACAAGCAGCGGGACAGAGCAGAGATGGGTGACAAAGCAGGACAGGGAGAGGGGACAGCGACAATTCCCTTTGTTCCCCCTCACTCCTCAGGTCCTTTATTTGATCTTCCGGGCTGGCACTTTGCAGACCTGCTTCTGCTGCTGGTGCGGGATGCCCTTGGCCACGGGGACACAGCCCTGCTGGACCGGAGGGGGACAGGGACAGGGACAGGCCTGGACTGGGGGGGGACAGGTCTGGACTGGGGGTGGACAGCTCTTCACTGGGATGCTCTTCACAGGAGGGGGACAAGGACGGGGACAGACCTGCACTGGTGGGGGACAGGTCTGGACTGGGACGGTCTTCATGGGAGGGGGACAAGGACGGGGACAGACCTGCACAGGGGGGGGACAGGTCTGCACTGGGATGCTCTGCACTGGCTGGGGACAGCTCTGCACTGGGATGCTCTGCACGGGGGTCCCACAGCACGACTTCCCCCCTTGGGCCACTGTCCCGTGGCACCTCTCGGAGCACACAGACCTCCCATAACCCTGGCACCCCCCTGAGCCCCCGTAGCTGTACGTGGGTCTCCTGACACAGCTGGACCCCCCTCCGTGGCACGAACCTGAGGAGCCCTGGCACCTTTCGGCGCACACAGACCTCCCGTAACCCTGGCACCTCTCAGAGCACACAGACCTCCCGTAACCCTGGCACCCCCCTGAACCCCCGTAGCTGTACGTGGGCCTCCTGACACAGCTGTCCCCCGCTCCGTGGCACGAGCCCGAGGAGCCATGGCAGCGCTCGGCGCAGCGGGGCTGTCGGTAGCCGTAGTGCCGGTAGTCGTGGCCCCTCATGCCCTCGACGCCCTCGCCGTGGCAGCCCGAGGAGCCGCCCGAGGAGCAGCAGGTGGAGTAACCGTAGCGGAAGGGCGTGCGTCGCGTGTCCAGCCAGGAGCCGGAGGGGTCGTACCAGGTGGAGTTCAGGTTGAAGAAGGATTCTCTTCCTGAGGAGTAAATCATGGTGGGGCTCTGGGGGGAAAACCTGGAAAATAGGTGGGTTGGTGTCAGAGTCTCCTCTGGTTCTGTTTGATTTCTCTTGGGGTTTGTCCTGAGGGCTTGGATCCAGTAAACCTGGAAAAGAGATGGGTTGGTGTCAGAGTCTCCTCCGGTTCTGTTTGATTTCCCTTGGGGTTTGTCCTGAGGGCTTAGATCCAGAGGAAATTCCTGCGGTTGCCCAACGCTGGTCAGATTGCATCCAAATTCCATCCAAACCCTCTTTCTGAGCTTCCCTTTCCTGTTTTTCACCTCCAAGAGCAAAACCAACCAGGAGGCACCGCCACACGTGGTGGCACCGCTGTAAATCCCACCCCAGGTCCCTCAAGAGCTTCTCCCATGTCAGAGAGTGGTCTGAAGGTCCGGGTGTGACCTCCCAAATCCAAACCCCCCATCCAAGAAGGGATGAGCCTCACCAGATCTCAAACGAAGACAGGCACTGCCCAGGCGAGCAGAATGTGAGAGGCCGAGGGGCCGAGGGCTTTTATAGAGCTCCGAGAACTCCCCTGAACGTGAAACACGCAGCAGGAACGAGGATTAAATTATTTATTGGCAAAACATCTCCTCCATTTGGATGCTGCTCCCGGTGCCTGGCATGTTCTGCTTGACTCACCATTTCTGATAAGCATCTTTTAATTATAACATCAGTCCCCAGCGGGGCACATAAAAGACTTGAGACGGCCTAAGCCCCATTTTGGATGTGTGAGCCAGGTAATAAAGGACTTATTCACCCTCTGCAGGGTGACCTGTGAGTCAGGAGCTCTGACCCTCCCCTCCTGCTGCCCGTGAGGAGCATTTCCAGGTGAAGCACGAGCAGGTGATGGGAAGAGCCAGCTCAGAGTCACCAAAAGCAAATTGTGCCCGTCGGTTTCCGCGATGCAGGGCTTGGCTCTGGGCATGAGGGAGCCAGGGAGGGCAGGGCCTGACACGGCTTTTCCAGGGAATTTCTGGCTGCCTCATTCCTGGAAGTGTCCAAGGCTGGGTTGGACAGGGCTGGGATGGTGGGAGGTGCCTGTGGGAGTTGCAGTGAGACGATTCCTAAGGTCCCTTCCAACACAAACCATTCCATGATTCTGTTTTCTCCCCATTTCTGCATTCCATACTCACCCCTCCTCTCATCCCCAAGCTGATTTTTTGAAGTCTCTCCCAACCCAAACCATTCCATGATTCTGGTTTTTTCTCCATTCCAGACTCGCCCCTCCTCTCATCCCCAAGTTGGTTTTTTGAACTCTCCCAACCCAAACCTTTCCATGATTCTGTTTTTTCTCCATTCCAGACTCACCCCTCCTCTCATCCCCAAGTTGGTTTTTTGAACTCTCCCAACCCAAACCTTTCCATGATTCTGTTTTTTCTCCATTCCAGACTTGCCCCTCCTCTCATCCCCAAGTTGGTTTTTTGAACTCTCCTAACCCAAACCTTTCCATGATTCCATGGTTCTGCCCCAACTTCTGTGAGATTTTTGGCACAGTCTCCCTCAGCAGCCTCGGGGTTAATCTGGGGGAGGTTTGGACTGGGTGGGTGAAAAACGTGGGGGTGAAAAAGGGGCTGATTCTGGAGCTGGTGCTGCTTAACAGCTTCATTAAAACCCTGGATAATGGGATGGACTTGGAAAATCCTCAAATTGGGGTGAGGGGATGGGGAACTGGGATTGGGGAACTGGGATAGGGAACTGGGATGAGGAACTGGGATTGGGGAATTGGGATGGGGGAACTGGGATGGGGAACTGGGATTGGGGAATTGGGATGGGGAACTGGGATGGGGGAACTGAGATGGGGGAACTGGGATGGGGAACTGGGATGGGGTAACTGGGATGGGGTAACTGGGATGGGGTAACTGGGATGGGGGACTGGGATGGGGGAACTGTGCTGTGGTGAAGAATTGCTGTGGTGAAGAAAATGAGGATGAATTTCCTTTTCTGCCCTTCCCAGCTCTCCGTGGTGGTTGTGTGAGGACACGCCCGGGCCTTGCCGAGGCAACACAAAGAAATTACAAAGAAATTAAATTATTTATTTTCATGCCCTTTGCGGGAGGCGTTTTTTTGGCACAGCGAGGAGAAGCAGCAGGTTACCCGTGTGCCTGCACCTTCCTGCAGGAGCGAAAAGGCATCCCCGGCGTGCACAGCCACCCCTCCCGTGCCGGGCCACGCGCTCATTATCATAATTAGCATGCAAATGAGGATGTGCACTGCTCCCATTCGGGGGATGGAGGCGCAGAGCAGATGTTGGGGCCCGGCTCTGCCCATGCCGAGCTCTGGGGTGGGTAAATCGCGATGGGGAGGATTTTCCGACCTGGAGAAACCCCTGAGGGCAGAGCTGAAACCCTGACTTCAATTTAAATGCGCGAGTTTCCTCGGGAGAGTCTGAATGGCTTTCAACATCTTCTCGTTGTAATGTCGGTGGGCAAGAAACAGAGGAATCGAGAGTTTGCTAAATATTTTTCAATTTTATTCTTGAATACACGGGGAGGAGATAAAGGTGCAGGAGTCCGTGATGCTCCTGCCTTTACAGTGGTTCCTTTATTTCTTGCGAAGTCCTGGAGCTGCTTCCGAACAACCTCGGAGGTGAAGCCCGGCAGAGCAGATCCGTGTCCGAGCGGCCTCAGGAGGGGGAACCCCCAGGGAAAACCAAAACCCGGCGAGGGGAGAAATCGCTGAATTTAAAAATTTAAAGTGTCAGTGCCGGGGCCAAGCGGGGCATCCTCAAATCTGCAAAAAGCAGCAGCGAGCCCCGAGCGGCGCTGGGAGCATCCCTTGGGCTGGGGGCAAACCCCCCAAACCCAACCGGGAGCTGGGGAGGGGTCCCTGGGCTCAGTTCTTCACGCAGAGGGGCACCAGCGTCACCTGCTTCTGCTGCTGGTGGCAGGGGTGAGGTGGCAGGGGGACAATGGGGGGGCAGCAGCGCTGGGAGGGCCGGGGGCAGCAGGGCACGGGCCGGGGGCAGCAGGGCACGGGCCGGGGGCAGCGCTGGATGCAGGGACAGCGATGCTGCAGCGGCTGCAGGACCACCGGGGGTTCCTCATCCTCCTCGGGACGTTGCTCCACTCGCCTGCGGGGCTTGCCCGGGTCGGGCTCCGGGCACGGCGGGCACGGGCGGTGCTGCTGCAGCGGCCGGCGGTGGATCCTCACGGGCGGGGGGCACACGGGGGGCACCGGGCTCACCTCCACCCGCCGCCGGGGCTTGCAGCTCTGCGGGGCTGGGCAGCAGGAGGGCCGGGGCGGGCACAGATCGCCGGGGTGGCAGCTCTGGATGGAGCCCTCGGTGTCGTGGCTGAGGCTGCCGGGGTTGGGGCAGGTTTCGGGAGGGTTGGGGCAGGTTTCGGGGGGGTTGGGGCAGGTTTCGGGGGGGTCGTGGCAGTGCCCGGTGCAGCTGGGGGGTGTCCAGCCCTTGTGCTGGCACAGGTCGTGGTCGGTGCCGCCTTTGTGCTGGAGCATCCTGGGGCAGAGATCACAGAATCGGGGAGTTATTGAGGGTGGAAAAGAATTCCAGGGTCATCCAGTCGAGCCTGAGATGGATCAACATCTCCCAGCCAGGAGCCACCTCCAGGAATTCCTCGGGCACCTCCAGGGATGGAGACTCCAAATCTGCCTGCGCAGCCCCTGCCAAGCCCTGACCCCTTTCCAGGGCGAAATTCCTCCCGAGTCCAACCCGAGCCTGCCCTGGCACAGCCTCTCCCCTCCTGTCCCTGTCCCCTGGGAGCAGAGCCCGCCCCCCGGCTGTCCCCTCCTGTCAGAGATTTGTGCAGAGCCCAAAATTCCCCCTGAGCCCCCTTTTCTCCAGGCTGAGCCCCCCCAGTTCCCTCGGGAGCTGCTTCTCCCATGACTCACAAATCCTTTGAGGGTGACCAAGCCCTTGGGCATAAACAACCCGGGAAAACGCAAACAAAACACCGACGCCTTTTTTTTTTCCTTTTTTTTTTTTGCTATTTCCAAGAAATCGGAGAGAATGCGACTCACCCTGCGAGCAGAAACGGACGGGCAGAGCAGGGAATCGGAGTCCTGAGCACAGAGAGCCGGGGCTGGAAGCTTTTATACGGGCCGAGCTCTGCGGGGAATGAGGCACGTCCTGGGAATGAATAGCTGAGCACTGAGGCCTCTGCCGTGTGTGTGTGTGTTTTGTTCCTGGAGCTCGCTGTCGGGTTAATCAGCCCCAATTAGCGCCTGGCCCGCTGTGGGCAGCGCTCTGAAGAGGCTGTGGCCATTATTATCCCATTAGTCCCGGCCGGGCTCGGACGGGTCCCTGCCCCGCGTTAGTCAGACGGGATCCCGGGATGGGTTGCGGATACCTGGCATGCCGGGATGCTGAGTGATGCGCCCAGAAGGGGACTCTGGTGGCGGTGGGAAAACCACGGAAAGGCCCAGGAGTCCTTCCAGGGGAAGGGGAGGGAATCCAGGCTGGCCCCAGCACCGCGAGGAGCAGCGGTGGGAGATGGGAATCCGGGATTTCTGCGGACACTGGCCACGAGGGGAGAGTGGCAGGTTGTGGATGGGATGTTTGGAGGTTTATTCCCTGATTTAAACGGATTAAATTAAATTAATTCTCTCCCAAGTACGGAGCACCTTGGCTAGGGCAAGGAAAAACTTTTTATGTGTGGAAAGTCTGGAATGGGGACACCGGAGGAGCGATGACCTCATGCAGAAACAATTCCAGGCTCTGCCAAGCACCTTGTCCACCTTTCTGGCATTTTTGCTTTGTGGAGCTGCTCCAGTTTGCATTTCTGTGGCCGAGACATTTTTGAAGTACCAGGAAAATTCCTCTCCCAGGAGCCCCGCGGGGCTCCAAAGGCATTTCCATGTGGAGTAAGGGATGCTCGGCGCTCTGTCCGAAATCTGGGTTTGAATCACCGCGAAAAGCATCCGCAGAATTCGGGGGTGTGGCTCCAGGGCTGCGCTGGCACCTGACAGGGCTCTGCTGTAATTTATTCATTTATTCATTTATTCCGTAGCTACAGGAGAAGTGGAATTGCCTGGCAGGAAGCCACGGGATTTGTGTGGAAAGATGAAAAAGACCTCGGGATCTGTTCGGGCCGAGCAGGATTTTAAGTTTAGAACTCATTGCCAGAGCCCCAGGTTGATGCTGGTTTTGGATTTTTTTCACATTAAAGGAATTTTGGAGCCACTTCCCTCCCCGAGGATTTCACAAATCCCCGAGTGTGAATATTGAATTTCTGATCTCGTCTCTTAAAGCTTCCCACATTTTAATAGAACCCAGAGAAAATGATTCAGCGTTTCTGGATCCTTCAGGCTGGACCTAAATCTGATCAGCCTGGGCTAGTGGGAGGTGTCCCCGTCCATGGCAGGGGTGGGACTGGATATGAGATTTAAAGCCCCTTCCAACCTGAACGACCTTGGTTTGTTTAATAATTTTAAAACCTTTAAAAGCTCAGCAAGAGCTTTTAAATCTCGGAGGATTCCCATTAGGAATAGAAGACCTCCAGCTCTGGCTTTAGGACCTCAGAGATGCTTTGGTCACAAACTGGATCTCACATCAGCAGGAGAAAAATGAATTAAACTGATTAAACTAATGAATTAAAGTGCCAGCTCTTGCTGAGGTGACATTTTTCACTTGCAAGTCCCATTTTCCCTCAGGTGAACCCAAAGAGTTCACCAGGTACACCGGGGGCGTTGTCGTCACAGAATGCCAAACATGCAAAATTAATTACATTAATCAATTAGGCAAATGCTAAACACATCCCACACTACTGTTTAAGGGATAAAGAGAAATGAATAAACATAACCCAGGAGTCTGCGGGGTCAGAAGTTACAAATTTTATTGTCTTTCACGGCTAATTGGGGATTAAAGAAAGAGAAGGGAGAAGGAGACAGTCCCATCACCAAGAGGGGAAGGAAGAGCAGCGCCAGAAACTCGCTGGGCAGCGGCTTCAGGGCACAGCCAGGGGACTAAAGGCAGCAAAAAGAAATTCTAGGTGTCCAAACACAGCAGGAGGAGCGTTTGGGCTGGGATCCATGTCCAAATCTGTGTCCAAATCCATGTCCAAGCCGGAGATCCGCCGGGCGAGCTCAGTTGCCGCAGCAGCCGCCGCAGCAGCCGCTGTTGTTGTTGCTGATGGTGTAGCAGCAGGACATGGGCATGCAGCAGGACTGCACGGGCATGCAGCAGGGGCTGCAGCACTGCATGGGGCTGCAGCACATGGGGGTCTTGCAGCAGCTGGGTCTGCTGTAGCAGCACACGGAGTAGTTATTGCCACCGCAGCCGCAGCATCCGTTGGGCATCTTGGGGGTGGTGGGAGCGGAGGCGGAGCTGGAAGGGAGCAGAGAGAGGCTGTGAGGGGGAGCAGCAGGTTTGGAATTTGGGGGGAATTCAAGGCTCTGGGCATTCATTCACCTTTGGGGGTTCTAGGAGGGCAAACCCAGGGGTGTCCTGTTTGGAAATGGTGGCCGCAGCTCTGGGTGTTTCCCCTCGTGCAGGGGCCCAATGGTTCATTCTGGTGTCTTAGGAGGAGCAACCCACTCTGGACCCTTCTGGAATGTTCTCCATGCCCCTCCCCTGCATGGCCCTGTTGGTACTCCCAGAACATTCCCAGCTCATCCCCGAAACTCTTCGTGCAGAATTTGTAAAATCCCAACTCAAATTCCCATCCCAGACACCCAGAAATACTTAGATCTGCTATAAATATCAGATATCCAAATTTTGGATATCCAAAATTCCCTTTTGGGAGGCAAAGGAAGGGTTAGAAGTTCTCACTTACCCTGCTGAAGAGTGAGGAGAGCTGAAGGGAGGAGAAGACGAGCGAATGAAGCGAGCTGGGCCCGGAGCCCTTTTATACTCCCGGCCATCCTTCCTCCTGGAAGTGAGACAGCCATTGACCATTCCAGCTTCCCTGTTTATCCATCCAAACCCATATTTTTTAGCCGTAGGTGTCGCCTGGAATTTGCATTTCGCCTCATTACTGGTGATCACCACGCTCCTTCTGCCTCGTCATGGTTGAGCCTGGAGATAATCAAAGGGCTCCCCTGAATTTGGATGAATTTGTCCTCCCCACAACCTTGTGAGGGAGCTAAAAAATGCGGCCTCGTATCTGCTGGATGGAGATGTTCTGGGACTGACTCAGCAGCAGCTGGTGCTGAATCAGTGCTGGAGCCCAAACCCAGCCCCGGCGTCGCGCCGGTCGTTCCGTGGGGATGGCGTTTGGAGCAAACTGGGAAAATGTCAGGAGAATGAGGATGTTTGTTTGCTCCCGATCACTGGGTGTGCACGTGAGGAGGGAGCCAGGAGTGTTTGGGATGTCTGGGGCTCAGTCACCCGCACGTGACTCCGTGAAAATGCGCTGTGGGATGGTTTGGGTAGGAAAGGATCTTAAAGATCATACAATTCCACCCCTCTGCAGGGGACACGGGCAGGGACATGTCCAGGCTGCTCAGAGCTCCATCCAGCCTGTCCTTGGACACTTCCGGGTTTGGGAAGTTCCCGCTTTATTTATTAATTTTTATTTTTATTATTATTTTTATTAATATTTCAATTAAAAGGTCAAAGGGCAGCTCTGCTTGTGCAAGAGGCAACACAAGGGATGGTGGCTCCAAGACTGGGTGTGGAGCACCCCAGATCAACATTTCCCTCCTGCAGCCTCCCCTGGCATCCAGCTGAAGTCCGGGAATCCTGGAATCCTGGAATCCTGGCCCTGAGCAGGGATGGAGGGGCTTGGACTTGGTGCAGAACCCTCTGAGGGTGTTGGAAGCGGAGGGAGCCAGAATGAACCAAAAGTGAGAAGATTGAGGTGGAGGAGAAGGGCCCAGCACAGAAACTGCTCTTCACAGGGGCTCAGGAAGAGACTTTGTGGAGGTGAAACCATTTTCTGCGAGGGAGAGAGGAAGGGAGGGACGTCAAGGCAGGGCAGAGCCTTGGGCAGCTGAAGCCTGGCAGGAGCACTGGGCAGGAATTTTGGGAGGGATTTTTTCACAGTCCGAAATTGCAGCTCTCAGTCGAGGACCTCGCCACATTATCCTGAGAGCTGCCTAATGAGAGGATGGAGGATCCTGCCTGGCCAGTTCCCTGCTGCTGCCTGACATCCTCATGGATCCCGGGGCTGCTCAGGAGAGGGGTCGGCCCAGGCGAGCTGGGACCAGCCCCGATGATGGTGACAAGGACCTTGCTTTGCTCTCTGTGCGGTGCAAGGGGGAGCAGAATGAGATTTTAGAGCTGTTTCATCCCTGCAGGTGAGATTTTAGAGCTGTTTCATCCCTGCAGGAAATGCCAGCAGCTCCTTCCCAGGCTTGCCCGGCATGAGACCAATTCCTGGAGTGAAACGAGGGAGAAGCAACGCGGTAATTGCGACTTCTGCGCGAAGGGCAGGAGAACACGCGCGGCATTTCCTTCCTGGTGGGAAGAGACAAACGCACCTGGGCAGATCCATTTATTAATTTACCAGGAATTAGTGGGGCAGAAGCAAAGGGATGCACTGCATTTTTGCCTCCTGAGGGAGGTTTTCCATTTCCCACCCTGCATGGTCGTGCCTGGCTCTTGGTGGAACCAAGGCACCCAAGTAATTTTTGAGGAGTGGGGTGTGGATCACCGTGCAAACAAGGGACTGAAGCAGGGTGGAAACAGAGTCAGAAAAGGGCATAAAATGCATCAAAATGGTGGCAGTGCAGAACTTTCAGGTTTTGGTAGAACCCCCACTGACCATTGAAGGCAGCAGAAGTTCCTCAGCATTTATTTTACAAACTCAGTTTGGCAGAGGCAGAACCTCCATGTCCTGAGTGTCAGACTGTCTGCAGGGGCTGGCTGTGGGTCCTGAGGCAGATTTGGGCTGTCTGGGATGTGTCTGTGTCTGACTCTTCCTGAAAACGTCCCAGGTTTTTATGAGTTTATGAATTAGTTTCATAGAACCAGAGAGTGGTTTGGGTCGGAAGGGACCTTAAAAATCCATTTATTCCACCCCCTGACCTGGGCAGGGACAACTTCCACTATCCCAGGTGGCTCCAAGCCCTGTCCAACCTGGTCTTGGGCACTTCCAGAGATGGAACAACCAGAAATTCCCTGGAAAACCAGTGCCAGCTCCTCACCACCCTCACAGGGAATGATTTCTTCCTGATATCCAACCTCAATTTCCCCTCTGTCAGTCCGACCCCACTCCCCCTTGTCCTGTCACTGCAGTTCCTGATTAAAAGTCTCTCTCCAGCTTCCCTGGAGCCACTTGATACCTTGAAAGGTTTGTGAGGTCTCCACACAACCATTTTTTCTCCTATTCTCTTCCTTTTTCTCTGCTATTTTATACAGAGAGGGCAAATGTCACTCCCAGAGGTGCCAGAAACTCCAGTTTGAATTAATTTACCATCAGGAACACCCTGATTTTATTTGAGTGAGCACCTTGGAGACAGGAGAATCCCAACACTGGGAAAAGATGAAAGGCGCGGCAAAACCCCCTGGATCCACCAGCGAACAAACAGCTCAACACCAGGAAGTTGCAGGGTCACAAACTACAGATTTTATTGTGTTTTTTTTTTTTTTCCAGAAAGATTGAAACGAAACAGTGATGAGAAGAGCGAAACATCCCACACACCAAGAGGAGGACGAAAAGCAGCGCCAGTGTTCGCTGGAGGAACTCGCTGGGCGGCGGCTTCAGGGTGCATCACAAGAATGAGATGAAGGAAGGCAGGAGAAGAAGAGGAGTTCTACAGCCTCTAAGCACAGGAGGAGGAGGAGCTTTTGGGGTGTTATCCATATCCAAATCCGTATCCAAGAGGGAACGAGCCGGGTGGGTTTAGTTGCCGCCGCAGCAGCCACCGCCGTTTCCACCACAGCAGCCGCTGTTGTTGTTGCTGGTGATGGTGTAGCAGCAGGGCATGGACATGCAGCAGGACTGCATGGGCATGCAGCAGGGCGTGCAGCAGGGGCTGCAGCACTGCATGGGGCTGCAGCACATCGGCCTCTTGCAGGTCTTGGGGCTGCTGTAGCAGCACATGGTGTAGCTACTTCCGCCACCGCAGCATCCGTTGGGCATCTTGGTGATGGGAGTGGAGGCGAAGCTGGAAGGGAAAGAGAGGGTTTGTCTTTTTCTCTGCTTGAATATCCCACAGGTTGAGGCAGCTTAAAGCTTTCTTATCCCCAAATCCATCCCAAACTGGCCAGGGAGGTGCCTGGTGTGCTGAACCCCAGGACAGACTCCTGTGCGTCTGGCATTTTGTCCAGCACTGGTTCTGCCAGGGAGAATCCAAAACCAATCCAAAACGCAGCCCAAAACCAATCTCTGGTCCCCAAAACCAACCTGTGATCCCAAAATCTTCTGCGGTGTCCAGTCCCAAACCAGACAGCCCAGAAAACCCTGGGGAAGCCCAGGGAAACCCAAAGCAAAGACAAGCAGCAAAGTCCAACTTACCCTGCTGAGCAGTGGAGAGAGGAGAGGAGAAGTGGAGATGATCGAATGAAGACCCCTGGGCTGGGGGAGCCTTTTATACGCTCCAAAGCCTCCTCCCCTGGAAATGAGGCATCCCTTGGCAATTCCGACCCCGTGGATCACCCGGGGTCCCCGCTCACGTGTCTTCCTCCTCCGGTGTTTAATCTCTGCCTCCTTCTGTTTGCTCACCACCTCAATTGTGCCCCATAATTACTCCTCCAGAGGAAACAACAGATGCAAATTTTCTAATGGATTTGCGTTAATGGCAACCGGAGGGAGGGAGGGAGGGAGCTCTGAGGTATTCCCATCCCTTCCCAAGGAATGACCTTGGGACACAGGGACGCTTCACAATGTGCCTGGGGGGAGCCAGGCGCTGAAGCAGTGGGACAACCATGCCTGGAACTTGGAGCTGTCATTGCTCATGTGCCCCCTCTGCCCTTGGCCAGGATCTCTGGGGGCCGGTGAAAATTTCTGATCAATGGGAATCCTTTTATTCCCTGCCCCTGTGGTCAAAGTTTAGGCTGAAATTTCCCCTTTCTCAGTCTTGCTCTTGGGCCTCCCTTCAGGGTGCTGGGTTCCTCACACTCCCTGTTTTGTAATTTTTGTTGTATTAAGATTTTTTTTTTTTTGTTTTCACCCATGGAATGGATGGGTTGAGTCTAAATGAAGCGGCTTTCAAAGCAGCAGTGCTCACAGGAGGGTTTTTCCCCGTGTTGGTTCCACGCATCCCATTTTCTGAGATTATCCCAAAGGTTTCTGGCGCTGAGGAGACCTGTGGTGATCACGTTTGAGTGTTCACATGAGGAACTGTGTCCACACGCAGAGCGGGGACAGCTCCACGTTGGAAGAGGTCGATGGTGCCTCCACGTGATGAGAGGGGCCTCTGGTAACAGATGGGAATTCCAGGATGCTGAGGCAGCACCAATTCATGGCAAAAAGAGGCTGCCATCACATCCAGGAGACTCTGACTGTGAGGCTGACGTGGTGGCAGGTGATCCCTGGTGACTGGGACAGGATCTGCCTTTCCAGGATGTGAGCACGACCTCCTGTGACGTCGGGTGTCCCCTCTGGAATTGTCCCCAGGGGAGGACATTGTTTTGGTCGCTCAATAACAACCAAGAGTTGCCTGCAGGAAGCAACGTCCTCCTTGTGTAAACCCTCAAACATCTCCCTTGAATCAATCATTCATCGCATTTTTATCGGGTTTTATTGCTGTCCTGTTGGCCAAGATGATCCTGGTATTGTAATCATAGAAATACCGAATGATTTGGGTTGCAAGAAACCCCAAAATCATCCAGTCCAACCCTCCTGGATGGGCAGGGACAGCTTCCACTATCCCAGGTTGCTTCAAGCCCCATCCAGCCTGGCCTTGGACACTTCCAGGGATGGGACACCCATGGAATATCCTGTGCCAGGGCATCGCCACCCTCACAGGGAAGGATTTCTTCCCAATATCCCATCCAAACCTGCCTCTTCTCCAAGCTAAGCCACCCGACCACTGTCAGCATTTAGAGCATTTTCCCTGCTGTTCAACACTATTTAACCTGAGTTTGGGTCAGAAATAACATCCACACAAAGTTCCTTTTATAGGCCACGCACCATCCTGTGATGTTTTTTGGAAACTTTCACGGTGGTTCTGTGAGTTTGAGATTTTTGGGAGTCTGTTCCTGCAGCTTTTCCAGTGTGGGGTAAGGCCACGTTGGATGGAGCTCTGGCCTAGCTGCAGGTGTCCCTGTCCATGGCAGGGGTGTTGGAACGAGGTGGTTTTTGACATCCCTTCCAACCCAGCCCACCCCACGATTCTGTGATTCAAAGATGGAATTAATATTATGGATATTCACAAGATTTCCTAAAGAAAAAGCTCTTTATTGAATGTTCTGATCTGGGATAACCTCCCGCCTGATTTACAATAAATAAAAACCCTCCTGAAGACCCAAGCAATGTTTCCAGAGAGTCAAACACGTAGAGAAGATGATTTTAGTGCAGATGTGGCGTGTGAAGGCTGCAGGAAGCAAATCAAGCCAGAGCTCCGGGCATTTTCTCCAGACCTGCAATTCCCAGCTGAGTCCTGCATTTTAATAGCAAAGAAAGTCCCAGCCAGGGAGGGAAGGTATCGTTGACTCACGGGTTTGCTATTTTAGGAATGAGGCTTTTAGGTTGGATGCCAACCCCAGGTTTCATTCCTGGCTCGGAATGCGCGGCTGAAACGCTCTGCTCCCGTAAAAATTCAGTGATTTCTGGGGGTTTCTAAGCTTTTCTTTTTGGAAGACGGTGGTGGGAAGAAGATGCTGCCTGCTGTCCAGTGAGTAGTGAATTCCTCCTGGTATTCCTATTGGAATGTCCCTTCTGAGGTCAGGGGTGAGCTCCTGTGCATCTCAGAGCTGTCCACAACTTCCTCCCGAGGGGCAGCTCCCATCTCTGCTCTGGGACGGGGGGCAGGACCTGAGGGAATGGCTGGAGCTGCGCCAGGGAAGGGCTAGGTTGGATATTTCTGGAAAGTTCTTCCCCCAGAGGGTGGTGGGGCACTCACCAGCCTCCCCAAGGAATGGGCTTTGCCCCAAGGGTGCCAGAGCTCCAGGAGCATTTGGATAATGCTCTCAGGGACAGGGTGGGATTTTGGGGTGTCTATGTAGGGGCGGGAGTTGGGCTCCATGATCCTGGTGGATCCTTTCCAGGTCAGGATATTGGAGGAGTCTCTGATTTATGGAGTGCTGTGTTTTCAGACGATGCAGTTACACCTCTCTCAGTCCCCACCCTCTGAGTTTTAATTACTTCAGCTTTCCGTTCTGTAGTAAAATCTGAGTGAGGCGAACTCTCAGGAAGGGCGAGAAGGAATCAAGGTTTGGGCTGGTAAGGGCTTTAAAGCTCATCCCCTTCCTCCGCTTGCCATGAGACACCTCCCACTGTCCCAGGCTGCTCCAAACCCTCCAACCTGGCCTTGGACAATTCCAGGGATCCGGGGGCAACCACAGCTCCTCTGGGCACCCATTCCAGAGGATCAGGAATGCTTCGCTTGCTTCAGACACGACTTAATTTGTGCCAAGAGCATGGACAGCTCTTTGTGTCCCAAATGTGTGGACCTTGGCCAAAGGCACAGATGGTGCCGGAATGAGGACAAGCTCTGGGCAAGGTGGAAAATTCTGGGCAAGGTGACAAGTCCTGGGCGAGATGGAAAATTCTGGGCAAAGTGGAAAATTCTGGGCAAGATGGAAAATACTGGGCAAGGTGGTAAATTCTGGGCAAAGTGGAAAATTCTGGGCAAGGTGACGAGTCCTGGGCAAGGTGAAAAATCCTGGGCAAGGTGACAAATCCTGGGCAAGGCGGAAGATTTTGGGTAAAGGGACAAATTCTGGGCAAGATGGAAAATTCTGGGCAAAGTGACAAATCCTGGGCGAGGTGACAAATTAAGGGCAAAGCCATGTAAGAACAACCAAAAGACCAAACGTTGTGTTTTGCTGAATGCCAAGTTTTATTGTCTACAAGTCAAGAGAGGAAATGAAGAGTGGTCACAGTGACACCAAAGGTTACCCAACACCAAGAGGAGAATTAACACCCCACTAATATCTAATGCCTTATACAATGGGAGATAAATTCAGGCCTACTCAAGACAGTCAATAATTAAAGATAGTAAAAAAATTAAAGACAGTCGATTACTAAAGGACAGAAAGAAGCAGCAGCTTAAGCTTGGAAAGAAGAAGAAAATCGCTATGAATTGTCTCCATCACCATGAGAACCAGAGGCAAACGAGGAGGTTTTCACCTCCTTGTGCCCATTTTCAGAGCCATCTGGGGCAGCTCAGCAGGTCTTCCTGAGGCTGGCACAGCACTGCTGGATGGGGATGCAGGGCGTGCAGCACTTCCTCACGGGGGTGCAGCAAACCACCACGGGCTTCTTCACCACGCAGCAGGGAGAGCAGCAGGGCCGGGGCACACAGCACACAGACTTGCGGCACACCTTGGTGCAGCACACGGACTGGCACGGGTCACAGCAGGTCTGGCACGGGTCACAGCAAGGCTTCTGGCACGGGTCACAACAGGACTGGCATGGATCACAGCAGGACTGGCACGGGTCACAGCAAGGCTTCTGGCATGGATCACAGCAGGACTGGCACGGGTCACAGCAAGGCTTCTGGCAAGGGTCACAACAGGACTGGCATGGGTCACAACAGGGCTTCTGGCATGGATCACAGCAGGTCTGGCACGGATCACAGCAAGGCTTCTGGCAAGGGTCACAACAGGACTGGCATGGGTCACAGCAAGGCTTCTGGCAAGGGTCACAACAGGTCTGGCATGGGTCACAACAGGGCTTCTGGCAAGGGTCACAACAGGTCTGGCATGGGTCACAGCAAGGCTTCTGGCACGGGTCACAACAGGACTGGCATGGATCACAGCAAGGCTTCTGGCATGGGTCACAGCAGGTCTGGCATGGATCACAGCAAGGCTTCTGGCATGGGTCACAGCAGGTCTGGCACGGGTCACAGCAGACAGTCTTGCACGGCTCACAGCAAGGCTTCTGGCATGGGTCACAGCAGGACTGGCACGGGTCACAGCAAGGCTTCTGGCATGGGTCACAGCAAGACTGGCACGGGTCACAACAGGGCTTCTGGCATGGATCACAGCAGGACTGGCACGGGTCACAGCAGACAGTCTTGCACGGCTCACAGCAAGGCTTCTGGCATGGGTCACAGCAAGACTGGCACGGGTCACAACAAGGCTTCTGGCATGGATCACAGCAGGACTGGCATGGGTCACAGCAAGGCTTCTGGCATGGATCACAGCAGGACTGGCACGGGTCACAGCAAGGCTTCTGGCATGGGTCACAGCAAGACTGGCATGGGTCACAACAAGACTGGCACGGGTCACAGCAAGGCTTCTGGCACGGGTCACAGCAGCAGGACTGCTGGCACGGGGAGCAGCACACGGTCTTGCAGGGACTGCAGCACACAGTCTTGCACGGGCTGCAGCACACAGTCTTGCATGGGCTGCAGCACACAGTCTTGCACGGGCTGCAGCACACGGTCTTGCATGGGCTGCAGCACACAGTCTTGCAGGGGGTGCAGCACACGGTCTTGCTCTTCACGACAGAGCAGCATCCCGTGGAACAGCATCCAGTGGAGCACATGGTGTTGGGAGAGGAGTGAAGGGTGGCCGGAGCGAGGACCTGCAACACAAAGGACTTTGAGATTCAACCCATCTTTCCACCCTGCCCAGGCCCTCATCCCACCCCATCTCCTGTTTGTTTGTCTTGTGTTGGAAACCCAAGATCCTCGCAGGAATCGAAGCAACTCTTGCTCTGTCCCAGAGATATTTGAACTCTCCTGGCAGCTGCCCGTTCTGTGCTCCTCCCTGAATTTCCACCCCAAGCAGCTCATTTTCCACTGTGCTCTGTCCATCTTTTCCAAGAGGCGACAGATCAACAGTCTCAGAAAAATCTGGATTTCAGGGAGAGCTGTAGCTCATGGAACCCCGCAACGTTATAACAATGGAATTGCAAAACCTTGGAACCATAAAGCCATGGAATCACAAACCCATGGAAGCATAAACCCATGGAATCAAAAACCCATAGAATCACAAACCCGTGGAACAGTAAACCCATGGAACCCATAAACCCGTGGAACCTTAAATCCAGGTAATTTAAGGTTCCATCACAAAGCCATGGAACCATAAACCGATGGAACAGTAAACCCATGGAATCACAAAGCCATGGAACCAAAAACCCATGGAACCATAAACCCATGGAAGCATAAACCCATGGAATCAAAAACCCATTGGAATCACAAACTCATGGAACAGCAACCCCATGGAACCATAAACCCATGGAACCACAAAGCCAAAGAACATTTTGGGTCGGAAGGCACCTCTGAAGGTCCATCCAGCCCAATGCCCTGCAGAGATCAGACACAACCACCCAGCCTCACTCCACCTCTTGCCCAAAGCCAAAGAACCAAGAGAACCAAGGATCTCTGGTAGGAAGCACTCACCGTTCTTGTTCTTGCTGAGAGCTGAAGCTGTGTGAGGAGCAGAGGCACCTGGAGACCTTTTTATTGAGGTCGGAGTTGTCCTGCCGGACATGAGGTACCCCCCAGCAATCCGTGATTTACGCACTAAGCCTGCACTTATTCACCCAATGGGCCTTCATGTGTTTAGTCTTTGCCTCGTGGCTTTTGACCAACCCTTCAATTTTGGGCTATTATCAATTTGTTGTGTGAATTTTTTACAATTTTTTAATGTCGAGTTAATTCTTGTGGGACGCTCGGAGGTGTTGTTTCTGCCCGCTTTGCATATGGTAAGGCTGCTGCTTGGAGGTGATTAATTGACATAAAAATCCTAATTAAGATTGAGATGCAGTGGATTCCAGAGGCGTGCAGAAGCTTCTGGACGTCAGTTGTTCCTTGATATGATTTTTAAAATAGAATTCCAGGAAGTGCGATTCCATGGTGTCGTGCTTTGCCTCTGAATGCAGAAATGGTGGAGCCCAAAGTCCTCCTCTCTGGTCACCAGAAGGGCGAACCCAGAAAGTCCTCGGTGTCCCATCCCTTGCTGATTTATCCCATCCGTGCATGGGAAAACACCTGGGAATAGGATCATGGAATATCCCAGGCTGGAAGGGACCTACAGCGACCATCCAGACCAACCCCTGGCCCCGCACAGCCCCAAAAACCCACCCTGTGCCTGAGGTTGTTATCCAAACTCTCCTTGAGCTCAAGACCTTGCCAATATCAAACATTTTCACTGCAAATTCATCGTGGAAATTCAGAATTGGTTTTGGGTCAAATCAGAGCTTGAGTTTTTCCAATTCGTTTTTGATGTATTTAAATAAAAGGAAAATGCAAAACTACTCTGGGAGTTTTTGCATCCTGTTTATGCTTGGCACGACTTGATCTGCAAAATTCCTATTCAATTCTTTTCAGATTCCAAGATGCCCTGGAGTAATGGAAGAGCCACCCACGGATGCTAATTCTGGAAAAACTCCGCGCTCAGCTCCCAGTCACCCGCTGGCAGCGATTAGCGCTGATGCTAATGATCACGCTGTGATCAGCCATTAATGATGGATGTTAATATCTATTTTGCATAAAAGCTCCGCGTGATGTGTCCTGAGCATCTCGAGGATCTCAAATTAAACCACGAGTTTATTAAAAAATGATCTCTCTCCCGTCAGGGGAAATGTTTGGTGTCTGAGGTCACCTCCAGGGGTGGAAACGGGGGCTGAGCGCTGAAGGATCCCTGGAGACCCCTCACTTCTGCTGGGGTGAGGGAGGGGAGATTTAGGCTGTTTTCTCATCCAATTCTGGGCGTTGAGGACACTTTGGGCCACCAGAACCTTCCATCTGGCTCCTGGTGACACAAACCCTGTTTCCCCTCAGTTCTGCTCTTGACGTTCGGCCACATCACAATTGGAGGAGCTGCTCCTCCTTCTAGGAATTCACAGGGCCATGAAGTCACCGCCTCTCCAGGCAAGGCCATCCCAAGGTCAACGTTCCAGTTCCCTTGGAGCTTAATTCCTATTGGCTTCAGCTGCGTTAATGACCTTGAGCCGGGTGCCGCCCATTATGTCCTAATTAGCGATTGACCCCCGGTGATCTGCTGGGGATTCCAGAGCCTCCAGAGAAACTCCAGCATCAGAAACGTGGGACATCCCGAGCAGGGAGGGGATGGAAGAGGGGTTGGCCAAAACAAGGCCATTTTATGCTGATTTTGTAAGGGTTTGGTGCGTGGTTTCATCCGGTGAGCCAAAAAAATCCCATTGTCCCAGTCGGATGTGAACACCAGAGGAGTTTAAAGCTCTGCAAGGTGGATTCATAGATCCAACGGCGATTTTGCAAAGGAAAATAATTCAAATTAGGGCCACAAAAATGTTGCAATCATATTTCGCTTTGAGTGAAAGGCTCTGAAAGATGCCCAGAGGAGCAGAACTCTGTTTGTTTGGACTGGAGATCCAGGAAAGCAATCCCGAGGCAAATTCCTCCCCATTAATCCCTGGGGGTTTCCTCACAGTTTGTCCGGGTTGTGGAATCCAGGGTGTCGTTATTTGAACTTAATTTTTTAATTTGTTTTCATTTTAAAATTTGTTTACATCAAAGTGTAAAGAACAGAAATTAATAAGCCTGAAGTTATTTGACGTGTCCATAGCAGAGCAGAAATGTCCCTTCAGGCCACTGGAGAAGAGGATTTCTCTTGCCAAACGTTTGTGGTTCTTCGAGGCCTCCCCACCCTCACAGGGAACAATTCCTTCATTTTATCCCACCCAAAACTCCTCTCCATCACTCTGAAATAATTTTCCTGTGTCCTGTCCCTGCAGTTCCTGAGGAAAAGTCCCTCTCCAGCTTCCCTGGAGCCCCCTGCAGATCCTGAGAGAGGCTCTGGGATCTCAACACTCTCAACATTCCCAACATTCCCAGCCTGGATCCACGGGAGAAAGGCTCCTTATCAACTTCACGGGCTTCTCTGGATTTGGAAAAGGAAATAAAATGCGCCATGGTCAGTGATGGAGCAGGAAATTGGAAGCTGGGGCAGCACAGGGAAGTGAAAGTGTCTGCTTGAAGACCAAACCACCACTGCGGTGAAACCTCACAAACTCAATTCCCACCGGCAGGGAGGGCAGGAATGAGTAGGAAAATTGTTTTTTTCAGGCTCCTGTGAGGCTGAGCCACCTCTTGGCAAGGCCAGGAACCCCCAGGCAGGTGAATCATTCATTGCTCCCTGTCCCGACCTCAACTTTTCCTTTTTAACCCATTCCTTTCTAATGAGCATTTTCTCCAGAACCTATAAATAACTAATTCCAATTGCTTATTGACCAAGTGGTCATTTAGTGGCTATTGCAGCACCCAGCTCATTCCAGGCTGTTTCCCACGCCAGGGATGGGTGATGAGGGATGTGTCACGCTGGGGAAACCTTCACTTATTTTACACTGCCGAAATTGGTTAATTGAGGCTGTTCCATGTTCAAAACCCTGCAGGATTTGATTTTATTTCAGTTCCAAAAATAGCAGCGGCTCTGAAAGCAGAAATACGTGGGGGAAACATGAACACACAGGTCAGGTGGAAACCTGAACCCCCAACATCTGCTGAGCCCAGGGCAAGGATTTGTTTCACCCCACGTGCTCCTCCCACCCCTGCAGGCGTTTTCCATGGATTTCGCGTTTCCTTGGCATTCCTCCGGCTCCAGGGATTAAATCATGATTCCAAACCCACAGAAAAACAGAGATACCACCAGATCAGCAGGGAATTCCCAGAAAAAGAGGTCCCAAGACCACCAAATCCAACCTGTGCCTGATGCCCACCTTGTCACCCAGCCCAGGGCACTGAGTGCCACCTCCAGGCCTTCCTTGGACACCTCCAGGGATGGGCACTCCAAACCTCCCTGGGCAGCCCTTTCCAAGGCCTGACCACCCTTTCCAGGAGGAAATTCCTGCTGATGTCCCCCCCGAGCTTCCTTTGCTCCCAGCTGAGCCTGCCCAGCTCCCCCAGACCCTTCTCCTGCTGCCCCAGCCCCTTCCCCAGTTCTGTTCCCTTCTCTGCCACACTCCAGCCCCTCAATGCCCCTCTTGCCCACCGACCCAGCCGATTTAATGAGGCAATGACTGAAAACATCCAGGACTGTTCATTTGGCTTGAAACACCATTTTTATTGTCTTGCTGGAGGACGAAGCAGCAAAGCAAGAAGGGAACCATTCCTGGTGTTGGCAGAGGAAAGATAAACATCTCAGAGCTCCTCAAACTGAGAGGTTTCGTCCTAAAACTGCATCACCTCTGGCAGTTTTAGAAGGTTTTTCTCGGAGACAAGCGGCAAAGCTGCAGAGCCATGAGCCCTGGGAGGAGCTGGAAGCTGTGGACGAGAAGTGAGCTGGCGCATCCCAATGCTGGATCCTGCCCTCAGTACTTGGGGTAGGACAGTGGCAGCTTGCAGATGTTCTTGGTGACCTGGGGGCAGACTGGGGGGCAGTAGCGCTGCACTGGGGGGCAGTAACGCTGCACTGGGGGGCAGTAACGCTGCACAGGGGGGTAGCAGGGCTGCACTGGGGGGCAGCAGGGTGTCACGTAGCTGAACTTCTGCACAGGCTGCCTCTGGATGGTGTAGTGGCACGAGGGCCCCGAGTCGTGGCAGGAGGAGGAGCGGGATCCGTGGCAGGAGGAGCGGGATCCGTGGCAGGAGGACTCGTAGTCGTGGCAGGAGCCGCGGGAGCACATCGTGCTGGAGTTGTGGCAGAGCTGTTTGGAGCAAGGCATCGATGTGGTGAGAGGAGGCTCTGATTCTCTTCTTATATCCCCCCCCCCCCTTTTCTTTTTAATAATATTTTTTCTTGATGTCTCCTGTGAATTGTTTCTCTCCTTTTTTCACCTGCCTAATCCAGACCCAACATCCCCTTGACCCTGCCGGGTCTGCTGGGAGTGCTCTGGGAATTGGGGTGTGAAATCAGGTCCCTGTGAGGCAATTGGAACCCACCTGCCAACCCCCAGCTCCGGCAGAGCTTGTGTCACCCCAGGATCCCTCCGGGGGCTGCGCCTTTCCTGGGATTCCCATGAATCCTTATCCTCCACCTGCCATTCCCCACCCATCCCTCCCTCCCTCAGCACATGAGGGAAGCGCTTCCCTAAATCCCAGCTCCTACAAGACCCATAAAAACCCCTGGTGGAGGTTTCTAGAACAGAAATGGCAAAATTTGTCTTACCCTCAGCTGCAGCGAGAAGATTCTGGAAGCGAAGGCGAGACTGCGGAGGACGGGGCTGAGGGACCTTTTATCCTCTCCCGAGGTCATTTGGGGTGTGAGGCACCTCCTCACGATGACACCTTAATTAATTTCGCGCTCAATCCCGCAGATGTTTGCACTTCCCCTGATTTTAGGTGTTCCCTCCTTGACGCACCGGGCCCCGTCCCGGCGGTGATTCCTACGGGAGGGATTTTGGAAGGGCAGATCTCTCCCATTTCCTGGAGACTGACGGGTGTTAATTAGGGACAATGAGGGACACCCGGGATTGCATCAGGCACAGAAAGGCCTCAGAAACGCTGACTCCTGGGGTTGGTCCCTCGTTGGGTGCAGGTGACAGCTCAGGGTTTTAATTCCCCTGCTGTTGAGTGCCAAGAGGAAATGGGATTAGCGCCTGCAATTCCTGGGGATGGCACAACGCCGGAAAATCCGACAGGATCTCCTCGGCTCCCTGGGCTGGCAAGAAATGAAATGTTCCTGGTTCTTCACGTGTCCCTCAACTTGGCAGATGACTGGGATGATCCCATCAGGTGGTTCCACGTGAATCACAGGTTATTAAAGAGAAAAACATCTGATCCTGAGCTCTGGATGAGGTTTGAGGATATTAAATTTTGCCGTTCCTTGGTTTCTCTCTCCTTCCATGATCTCTCACATTTTTTTTCACCTGACCTCACCAAAGGAGAAGAGGAGCTGAAGTTTGAGCAAATACTCAATTTTGTCACTCCTGGTGGACGTTTGGGCACTAAAGCTGGATTTATGGCCCTGTTTGACTCAGAGTTTGCAGTGGAAGAAAATGAAACTCCTCAACCTGGGAAAATGTTGCCCATTAGAACAATTCACTCACTGGGAAGGGGAGATCTCCAAACTGGGGGTGTCCCACAGCTTTCCCCCAGACTAAAGGCAGCCAGTTCCTCATGGGGAGTTTTGTGGAGCAAGGGAGGATGACAGGAATTCCTCAGGGACCTTTGGTGCCTCAGGTGAGGGTCCCTCAGCTGCCACCCAGGTGACAAAGTGGGAGCTTTGTGTGACAGTTCTCCTTTTGTCCACATTGATGCTCTCCAAAATCTTTATACCTCCTCGAGAGCCTTCCAAAACCACCCAAAAAACATCTATGAACTTTTCAGATTCAGGGTCTGCTCAGGAAAATCTCAGAAGGGTTCCCATCATCTTTTGCTCACAGTTCTTTCACAGGAATTTGGGCCTTCTGTTTTCAGAGGCTCAGAGGCTTTCAGATATTTGAAATTTTATATCCCAGATCTGAAATAGAGCTCGGAGTAAGTTATTACATATTGAGAAGGAGCAATGTGACCTTCTTATTCCCCTTCCATTTAATTTCCTGGAATCACTGAGGTGGGAAAAGCCCTCTGAGATCATCGAGTCCAATCTTTGACCATCTCCCCCTTCCCTTTACTGACTTCCATCCATTCCCAAATGAACGTGGGAATTATTTGCCACCAACTATTGGGATACTTAGGAAATACAAAGAAATTTGAATTGAAAATCCCTGAAAAAATTACGAAGAAAATCAAGGAAAATGAGAATAAAAGAATTCAAAGGCAACGGGGGTCTCATGAATCAGATTTATTGTTTCCCACACCCAGATGAGTCTGAACCAGAAGCGCAAGACAGAGAAAGATTCCCAACAAATAATTACACCCTGAATAATTAGAAAAGGACATTTCCGGAATAATTAGCAAGAATGACACCACAAATGCTAATTAGGGGAGCATTTCATCCCCACACGGCAGAGACCCGGGGGTTTCAGCGTGGACAAGACGAGCCGAGGTCGGGGTGCCCGAGGGAGGAGCCGGTGGCTCCGGCTGCCAGGGCTGGATCCTGTTCAGTACCTGGGGCATGCTGGTGGAAGGTTCCAGATGCTCTTGGTATACTGGTGGCAGTAGGGCACCTGGGGACAGCAGGGGACGGCAGGGGGGCAGTAACGCTGCACGGGGGGACAGCAGGGGACAGCGGGGGGACAGCAGGGCGTCGCGTAGGTGCATTTCTGCACCGGCTGCCTCTGGACGTAGTGGCAGGAGGGCTCGGGCTCGTGGCAGGAGGAGCGGGATCTGTGGCAGGAGAACCAGGATCTGAGGCAGGAGGAGGAGCGGGAGTTGTGGCAGGAGGACTCGTAGTCGTGGCAGGAGCGGCGGGAGCACATCGTGCTGGAGTGGTGGCAGAGCTGGAAGGAAGAGAGAGATGGTCAGGCTGGGACAGCTGCCCCCTCCTTGGCTCTTCTTTGGGACTGGGATGGGAAATGTTGTTTCCCTCTGTTTTGGGGTGTACGGGACATGGTGGCCCTTCCTTTGGAGGACACTCCATGATGGTGCGGCTCTGACGGGAATTTCCCTCCCAAGATGCTCTTGTTGGACTTTTCGGGGTAGAATTTCCCTCTAAAACTGCTCTGAATTGTCCAAGCTCTCTCTGCCTCCATCAATTGGGAGTGAATTCCTTGCTGGCTCCCAAAGACTCCCAAATCTACTCCTTCAATTTTTCCTTCTTTTCTGCCATCCCGCCCGTGAGCAAATCAAGCACTCCTTGTGTCTGTTCAAACACCCAGCCATCGAAAATAAGGAATTTCTAAGACAAAGGCAAGGTCTAAACACAGAACTCTGCAAACAGCTCAAGAGTAGATAAATCAACAAAATCCAACTCACCCTTGGCTGGAGCAAGAGGAAGAGCTCGTGGAGCTGGTGCTGAGTGAAGGATGGACAGGGGATGCCGGACTTTTATATCTCCCAAAGGTTGTTGTGGGAATTAGACACCTCTTGGCAATGCTGACACAAACCCTCATATTCATATTTATCTCCTGTGTCTTGTTTTTAGCATTTCCGACTTGACGCAGCCAGGAAAAAAAAAAACCCAATGATGACTTTTTCCTCAGCGCTTTAATAAGTGAGGAATTTCTCAATCTGCTTAGAAGGGAATTTTGGAGGCAGTTGCATATTCCCGTGGCAAAAATGAACCTATCCCTGGAGTTATTAAGTGATTTGTCGTTGGGCAACTGGGATTGCATCAACTCTGGACGGTTGACTCCTTCCCCGCGTGCTGCCCCTGGTTCTCCGTGGCAGAGTCACTTTTTGATTGATAGGTTTTTCTCCCCTGACACAAGGGACTGTAATTAAGAGCCACAGCTCCCAGGGACTTCATTAGAGGGAGGTCCTGGTGACTACCTGGGACCCGACGCCTCGGCTCTGGAGGTGACGCCAGAACGACGTCCCCAATCCCAATTTTTTCCGTTCCGTTTGCCAACCGTCAGCTGTTTTATTTTTGCTTGTGCCACAATGTTTTCCTCCTGGCTGGAGGGGGTTTCAAATCCTCAGCAGGAAATGTTGTGTGAGGATTTTTGCCAACCCAAGGTTTCTGTGGGGTCTCATTTAATTTAAGCGGTTTTGTAATTTTTATTCTTTCCCGCGTTTCGCTCTTTGGTCCCAAGTTTCTCTCAGAGCAACCCAAGGTTTTAGGAGAATAAAATGGGCGATTGTCCCTTTCCTGTGACTTTTATCCAGGTGAGAGCCACAGGAACAACTCAGACATCAAGGAATGAGGTGATCTTTAGGGTCCCTCCCCGCCCAAACTATTTTACGATTCTAGAAATCTTTTTATTTATTTGTCAGGCCGTGGTTCAGAAACCCAAAAGCTTTTAGGGAAATCTTTTAGAGCTTTGGAAAATCTGAAGTCTTCTGGAAGCTGCTGCGATGTAGAAATGCTTCATCCGGGTGGATAAAACTCATTTTTGGGGGAGTCCCTTGAGTCAATTCTCCGTCAGGCAGGAGGAATCCACGGAATCAGGGAATTGTGGAGTGACTTGGGTTGGAAGGGACATTAAAGATCATCTCATTCAACTCCCAGGGTTATTAACTCCAGCTGAGTCTGAATGCTGAGCTCGTGGGGAAGCTGATGCAGCCACAGAGCCTGTTCTGGAACCGGTGGCTCAGCTGGACTGGGAGATAAGGAAAGTCTGAGGTTGTCAAAAGCCCAGAGATATTTCACACTTATTTTAAGTGCCTGCAATTGTCGCTGAAAACAGTAATTTGGAGCTCAGTGAAAGAAGGAGGGCTAGGAAAAGCCACGAGGTGCTTATTTGCATTTGTTAGACACCTCAAAATGTTTGTGACTCTGAGCCAGAGGGACGAACGAAGTGTGAGGAGCTGCTGAGGAGGGGACTCAATTCCCTCCAGTGGAACCCTGGAATGGGCTGGATGAGGAGGGACCTTCAAGACCTCCAGTGCCACCTCTGCCATGGTCAGGGGCACCTCCCATTGTCCCAGGGTGCTCCAAACCCCGTCCAGCCTGGCCTTGGAAACTTCCAGGTATCCATGGAATCACCTGTGCTACCCTCCTGTGAGCAAATTCCTTTTGGATATAAATGTATATTATGTATACATTTATATATAAATACCATTTATTTATACATTGTAAATACACATTTAATGTATAAATACCTATTCTCCGTATCAATATGTGAATAAATATGGTGCAGGTGAGCTCCCTGAGCCTTCAGCTGCTCCAGAAATGCCTCTGGAATCACTGGCTTTTATTATTTTGAAATTTTAGGGACATTTTGTGATCAGCTTGAGGAGAAAAGTGGTGACTAAGAAGTCAGAGGTAACAATTATTTGGAATAAAAAAGGTCAAAGAATAAAGAGACCATGAACTTCTCTCACTTTTGGAAATCAAATTTTATTGTGAGAGTCAGGGTGACAGGAATCTTCTAAAACCTTCCAGTACGGGGGCAAATAAAAAAAAAGGAGAAGATGTCAGAGGGAATGTTTTGGAGGATGTCAGATGGGGGAGCAGGAATCATTCCCCACTTCACTGGGAAGCAACCTGAGCTGGGTCTTGCGTGCCGAGCAAATGAAACCAAATTAGAGCAAAACCAGGAACCCAATTCTAATCACAGATGAGGAATTCGAGGATCAAATTAAAAATGGGAATAAAGAACCATTGATTGAAGCTTCAGGCACAGAGAACACCCAAGGCAGGAACCGAAGAAAAAAGGTCAAAGAATAAAGAGACCATGAACTTCTCTCACTTTTGGAAATCAAATTTTATTGTTTTGGAGGATGTCAGATGGGTGGAAAGCAGCAGGAATCATTCCCAGCTTCATGGGAAGCAACCTGAGCTGGGTCTTGCGTGCCGAGCATATTAAACCAAATTAGAGCAAAACCAGGAACCCAATTCTAATCACAGACGAGGAATTCGAGGATCAAATTAAAAATGGGAATAAAGAACCATTGATTGAAGCTTCAGGCACAGAGAACACCCAAAGCAGGAGCCATCCAGGGTGCCCTCAGTACTTAAACCAAATTAGAGCAAAACCAGGAACCCAATTCTAATCACAGATGAGGAACTCGAGGATCAAATTAAAAATGGGAATAAAGAACCATCGATTGAAGCTTCAGGCATGGACAGCACCCAAAGCAGGGTGCCCTCAGTACTTGGGGTAGCACGGTGGCAGCTTGCAGATGTTCTTGGTGACCTGGGGGCAGACTGGGGGGCAGTAACGCTGCACTGGGGGGCAGCAGGGCTGCACTGGGGGGCAGTAACGCTGCACTGGGGGGTAGCAGGGCTGCACCGGGGGGCAGCAGGGCGTCACGTAGCTGAACTTCTGCACAGGCTGCCTCTGGATGGTGTAGTGGCACGAGGCCCCCGAGTCGTGGCAGGAGGAGCGGGACTCATGGCACGAGGTCTCGTGGCTGTGGCAGGAGCCGCGGGAGCACATCGTCCTGGAGAGGTGGCAGAGCTGGAGGGGAGAGAGGAACGGTCACAGCCAGCAGGAGCTTATAGATATTTGTTCTGGGATTCCCCATTTTCTTCCTAATTTCCAGTTCTTCAAGGGGTGAGAAAGCGGGGTCAGTGTTTTTGGGAGATGCTTTAATGCCTCGCTAAACCCAGAAACTTTTGTGGATGGGACTTGATTTCCAGAGAAAAATTGGTCCATACATCAATTTCCCATGAGCCAAATTGGTCCAAACATCAATTTCCTATGAGCAAAATTGCTCCAAACATCAATTTCCCAAGACCAGCTTGAGACCTTCTGATTCCTCCTTCTTGGAAACCTCCAAGCCCTTTTTCCACAAACCCCTCTGTCTGTATTTTCTGCCCTTTCTGTTATTTTGGTTTGCCTTGAGCCTCTGCTCAAAGCCCTTATTTTAATTTGTTTTAATAATTTGCTCTTGTGAGTATCAGGAACTTGGTCTCCAGCATGACCAAGATCTAGAGGTGAGGAGGGAGTGTCCAACACTCCAATTCCACCCAAACTCATGGAAAATCTCCAGGTTTCCTTAAAGAAACTCCAGGGGAAGAGAAAAAATTGGACTCACCCTTCCAGCAGTGGGGATGGAGCTGTTTTGGAGCAGAGCAGCGAGTGAAGGAAACTGGGATGGGAAACCTTTTATACTTTTCCACAGGTTTATCTGGGACATGAGGCATCCCTAATTACAGATCCCAGCCCATTTCTATCCACTGTGTTCAGCTTCCCGTATTTTCCCTTTGATGCTCTGTGCTTTTAGCATTGTAATTATTAATAGCTCATTAATTCCTTCACCTCCCTATGAACGAGATTGGAAGGAATTTTCACGGGAAGTGACCAATGGATCTGCTCGTGGACAACGTGGATCAGGCAGTCTGTAATCCCAAATTCCTCAGGGTCACCTGGACCAGGAGCTCCACGTGATCGACCTCCATGTGAAAAAAATAATTATTGATGTTAATCCCTGAGGATTAGGTTTAGGGCAGGAATTCTGCAGGGGAATTGCACAATGGGGCCGGTTATCTCGATGAGAGGTTTGTGTTAGCCCAAATCTGTCCTGCAGTGATCATTCCAACCTGCCCGCCCCGTGTGGCCCAGCAAGGATTCCTCCTCCAGGCGTCCACCAGAGTGGGTTTCTGTCCATGGGGTCACAGGTTTTGCCACCAAACCTGCCCCAGAGTGGGTTCCTGTCCATGGCCCACAGGTTTTGCCACCAAACCTGCCCCAGAGTGGGTTCCTCTCCATGGCTCACAGGTTCTGCCACCTCTGTGGATCCCCATCCACCAAAACCTGGCCGAGCAAACCCAGCCTGAGGCTTCAGGTGCTGTTTCAGTCTGGTTTTGCACCCCAACGTGGTGTTGGGGGCAGTGGTACAGGATGCTTTGGGGTGAACAGAATCCCAGATTTCCAGAATCTCTGATGTTGGAAAAGATCTCCAAGACTACCGAGCCCAACCTTTGACCAATCCCCACCTGGTCAAGCACTGAGAGCACTCAGCGCCAGGTCCAAGCATTCCTTGGACACCTCCAGGGTGGCCCAAACCCTCCCAGGGGTTGGTTATTTAAAATAACCAGGTTTTGGTTATTTTCTCTTTTGATTTTACCCAGAATTTTTAATTTTAGCCAGGACAGAGTGCTGCTGTTGCTGCCCTGCTTCCAGCACTTCTGGAATGATCTCAGGGATGATGAGACAGAGATGGAGGCACAAACACAACAACGTGATGCAGGAGACACTTCAGAACCTGGATTTTCCCGTGAATCACGGGTGAACTTTGGTCTCCCATGCCTGGGTACAAGTCATGCCCATCCGACCCATCAATTACATCTTCTTGTCCCATAAAAGGCAGGAATGTGTCAACACCGGGATGGCACCGGGGATTAGGAGTGAGGCACGAGGGATTTGGGGTGATGCTCTGCTGACTCACCGGGATCCCTCGGACTGGAGCACTCACAGCTGAGCTCTGTTCCCCTGGTGCACAGAACCAACCCGTGACTCCTCCCTGAGAGGTTTGGGTCAGGGAGCACTTCTGGGAATTTTGGGGCACATGTGGGAGGAGATTTGCTGTCACCCGGGAGAGGTGAGGAGGGAAAAACGGAAATAAAAAAGGTGACAGATGTAAGTATCAGGAAGTGGGGCAGGAAACAGAAATGTCTGAGGTCATGAGAGGGCAAAGGCCCCATTCTTCAGGGGTGGCTCAGTGTGGAAGCTTCCAGGTCCATGAGGTGTGGGATGAGATCCAGGAGGTGTGGGATGAGCAGCTGGAGTTCCAGGAAGTGTGGGATGAGCTCTATGAGGTGTGGGATGAGCTCCAGGAAGTGTGGGATGAGCAGCTGGAGCTCCAGGAGGTATGGGATGAGCTCCAGCTGTGGGATAAACTCCACGAAATGTGGGATGAGCTCCGGGAAGTGTGGGATGAGCAGCTGGAGCTGCATGAGGTGTGGCACGAGCTCCATGAGGTTTGGGCTGAGCGCTGCCACTCCCTGTGGTTGTCTGAGGGGGTTTCACCAGCGGCCTGGAGCATTTACAGCGAATTATCCGCATTTGCACACCTGACTTGGCTCTGCCTGGACCCACCTGCGCTTGCTGCAAACGCTGCAAGGTGGAGTGCAGTGTTTTATCCCTATAGAAATATTTTATATTTTTTTATGCCCAGGGAATTTCTCTGCAGGGTTTCAGCACCTTGGCTGCTGTGGGAGGAGAAGGTGGGGACAATTTCCTGCTGGATTCCTGCAGCCTTTCCTGCTTCCCTCTGCAGATGTGTGTGGAGATAACACCACTCCAGCTCTCCAGGGAGAGATTCCCTGTCTCTGCTCCTCGGGCCCTTGCCAAAAATCTTTCCTTCCATGGGGTGGCACAGCCTGGATGGCTCCGGCTCAGCCGGGAGCGGAGGTGAAACCTCGGATTGCTTGGAAAGGATTCGCCCTGGAGATTTTATCTGCCCTTCCCACAAAGCCAGAACTCAAAGCCAGCCTGGAGCCGCTGGTCTGGCTGGGTTGGCCCAGGCTGGGTGAGGGGGGACAGGGATTGGCACCCCTGGATGTCCCCAAGCCAGGCTGGAGCCTGTTCCCAACCCTGATGTTTATTCCCTGCTCCTGCAATCACCGACCTCACACCTGGCATTGAGGCTCCTCGTTATTTTAATTAAGAGCAGTAATAAAACCAGCGCTAATAGCACCTTTCTCGTTCCTTTCCCAGGTTCGTCATGAACCCTTGGCTAATTAAATATCTTGTGCATTACACACAGTGCTGCTCTCATCCCACAGAGCCCCAAACCCCACAGAAATCAGCCTGGTGCAGTGAGAAATCCAACTGCAGATCTGAAATTCCTTTTCCCCCTTCCACAACTACAAGGGGGGCTCATAACTTTAATGGTTCAAGTCAGTTAAAACCTCGGGAGGAAATGGGAATGTTTTTTTTCTCACTCGAGAGGGGCATTGAGGGGCTGGAGTGTGTCCAGAGAAGAGAACAAAGCTGGGGAAGGGGCTGGAGAACTCCTGGAGCGGGCTCAGCTGGGAGAAAAGGAGGCTCAGGGGGGACATCAGGAGGAATTTCCTCCTGGGAAGGGTGGTCAGGACTTGGAAAGGGAGGTTTGGAGTGCCCATCCCTGGAGGTGTGCAGGGAAGGCCTGGAGGTGGCACTCAGTGCCCTGGGCTGGGTGACAAGGTGGGCATCAGGCACAGGTTGCCCTCAAAGGTCTCGGAGAGCTTTTCCACCCTCAGTTCCTCTGGCATTCTGGGATTTCCTGCAGGGAACACAGATTCTCAAAGCAGGGAGACCAGAAAAGACCAATCTAACCCCAAATTCTCCGTTTTAGAGGGGCCAGAAGGGACACTGAGCACGACGTGGTCCTTCCTCTGCTCGTGTCCTCCTCTTTAGGGAGATCAGGGATTTCCAGACTTCCAGGACAGAGCCTGCTCTGTGCTCACCAGCCACGAACAAACTGCAAACCCTTCTCAACGTGCCCATGAGGGGCTGAGGCTCCGAGCCAAGGGCTGGGGCTGCAGAGAGCCTGATCCGCACCTTCAGCCCCAGACAGATTTTGAAATCAGCCTGGCAGGTGCCCAAGGTGTGGGGACTGCAGGGCTGAGCCACCCCAGCCTCTGGGATGCCACGGGAAAGGGGAGGGAGCTGCGGAGAGCAGCTCCCCTCAGCCCAGACAGGCTGGGGAACGATGCCAGAGATAAAGGAAAAGCAGTGGAAAAACACCAGGACGCCAGCAGGTTTTGATGAGCTTTTAGGCTTTAATTCAACATCACACCTTTGCTACTGGAGGCAGGAGCAGGGAACGAAGAACAAATCCCAATTCCACCGCGCTAATGCCACTCGGGGGTTCTCAGGAGGAGGGAAAAGGGCCGCAGGGATGAGGCAGGGCCTGTCCAAGCTCAGGGACAGGGAGCAGCTCCGAGCTTCTTCACTTCTGCTGCTGCTGCGGCGGCCACTGCACCGGCTGCTTGATCTGCTGCTGCTGCTGCTGGCACGGCACCTGGGCCAGGGGCACCTGCCCGGTGCCCGCCGGGCACTGAGGGGTCAGCACCACCACGGGGGTGACGTCGGGCACCGGGGTCACCTCGTGGCACGCCAGCCCCTCGGAGCCGTGGCAGGAGCGGTCCCTGTCGTGGCAGGAGGAGCCGCCGCCGTGGCAGGAGGAGCTCTCGGAGCTGTGGCAGCCTCTGTTCTCACGGGAGCACATCTTCGGGGCGGCTTGGGGAGCTGGGGAGGAGAGGAGGTTGGTGTTAGGGGCAGGGAGGGAACGGTTTGCATCGCTCCCAGGTTCCCCGGCCGGATTTGCCTTTCTGCCCACCCAGTTCCCCCAGTTTGGGGCTTCGTTCCCACAGTGCTGGATCAGACTGGACCCATCTGAACACCCCCATGAGACCCCACAGCAGCCCTCAGGGCTCTGCTGGGCCCCATGAGCCATTTCCCTCTTCTTCCTTGAGCCATTGCCAAGCAATTTTTTGAGTAATTTCCCTGTTCTCCTTGAGCCATTTCCATTATTTTTTGAGCCATTTCCCTGTTCTTCTTGAGCCATTTCCCTTATTTTTTAACATTTCCTGCTATTTTTGAGCCATTTCCCTGCTATTTTTTGAACCATTTCCCTTTTCTCCCTTGAGCCATTTCCCTGTTATTTTTGAGCCATTCCCCTGCTATTTTTTGAGCTATTTCCCTGCTATTTTTTCAACCATTTCCCTGTTATTTTTTGAGCCATTCCCCTGCTATTTTTTGAGCCATTCCCCTGCTATTTTTTCATCCATTTCCCTGCTCTTCCTTGGCTGCATCCCGGGATGCTCCTGGAGGAACAGATGCTCCGTGTGATGCTGGGATATCCCACACCAGCAAGAGGCATCTTGGCAAGAACCCCAAAAATCTCGTAGCCTCGAGGGGCCCTGGCAGAGCCAGGACTGGTGGCAAAGCCCTGGAAAAATCCACTTCCAAAGGCAGGTGCCCAAAATAAAGACAATTTCCTCTGCCTTCCTCCCTCCTCGTGTCCTCTGCTCCCTCCAGGCCAAATTTCCTGAGCACAAGGAAAATCCTCTGCGCACATCCCAACACCCTACCGAGGGTTGCTGGGATTTCAGGGAGGCAAAAATCATCCAGGATGCTGAGCTGGAAGAGGATCCTGCTGCTCCTTCCTCTCGCAGTTTAAATCCACCCTCTCTGTCCTTTCCTAAATTTCTTCAAGGAAGAAATTTCTTCAAGGAAGAAATTTCAATACTTCAAGGAAGAAATTGTAATACTTTCATCTCCTGAATGTTTTCCAAAGGAGCTTATTAAAGGAGTCAGGCTTATAAAAGCAATTAAAATTCCCAGTTTAACCCCGAGGTTCCTTATGAAAAATCAGCCTGCTGTCTCCCATTCATCCCAAAATCCCTCTTCTTTACTTTTATTAATTTCCAGTTTGTCCTTTGAATGCTGGAAAGCACCGGAATAATCCAAATATAACTACAGGTAATAAATTTTGCCTCTCAGCATAAGCAGTCCCGATTTTTAGGAGCACAAAACAGCCCCAGCCACAGAGCTGAGGATTTGGCTCTCAGGAAATGCCCCCAGAGCAAAGCTCAGCTCAGTGCAGGGAATTCTCCTTGGAATTAAAGCTTAGCAGGCACTCACCTGGGCTGTGAAGGCTCTGAAGGATGAACGGAGCTGAGTGAATGAGTTGCTCTCCCCTCCAAGGACTTTTATACAGTTCCCAAGTCCCTTCCTGAAAATGCAATAACGCCCTGAGGGGAAAAATGACCAAGGTATTTACAAAACAGCCCCACCCCTAATTACCCATCACCTTCAAAAGCTCCTTCCACCCGATTTCTTTGATTGACTTGTCAGGCTCTGGATTGTCTTCCTCGTCTTACACAGCTTTAATTGCGCCCTGCCCCTGGCGGGCTCGGGGTGAAAACCGTGTGGGCGGCAGGGGCTGGCTCACGCTCACGGCACGATGAATTTTAGGTTGCAAAACGGGCGGCAAAGGTGGCGAGTTTTGGGATTCCTGTCCTCCCGAAACCTCTCACCTGGAGTCTGGCAGGAAGGAGAGGTCCCGGTGCCCCGTCCTCCCCAGCTGGTCTCGGCAGGAGAAAAACCTTGGGGTTCTTGTGGAGAAAAACCACCGTTCTCAGGTTGTCCCCGTGAAAAATGGTGAATTCTTAGAAAGTCTTGGTTGGATGTGCTTGGAAAACATCTTTAAAGTAATTTTCATCGTGTGAGGAACCTGCAGGTGCCAGAAGTGAGCCGAGGGTCCCCTCTCTGGCGGGGCCACTTCCCAAAGGAACAAAACCAGGATGGTGAAGTCTGTGGCCACCATGGGAGGCTCAGGCTGGGAGGTGACCTGGCAAACCCAGCTGGTGGCACAGGCCATGGCTGGAAGCGTTGGCTCCTACCTGTGAGTTCCCCAGAAATGTAACGAGGTTTCCTCAACATGAGGGAGAATTTCTCCCCTGGAACAGCTGGAGTGTCTGGGGTCATTCCAGACCCTCCCGGATGCGTCCCTGTGTCACCTGTGCCAGGTGACCCTGCTCCCCTGCTGTTCTGGGGTTCTGTGGCTGTGAGATCAGGGATTCCGAGCTTTTGTGGCTCCCTGGTTCTGTGATTGCCCACCTGTGTCCATCTACTTGGTCATCTACTCCTGGAGTTTCTGTCCCACCTGGTTTTACAGCCATTCCACCATCACTGACACAGCCACCACCGATTTTCATTGCTGACGTTTTTCCTGGCCAACCCCGAGATGCCCCACATGGAATTCCTCATTGAAAATTTCCATTTTTTCTCATATTTTACTGTTTTATTTGCCGGGCTTTGGAGCAACGATGGGAAACCAGTGCCGACGGAAGCCGCTTGTGCAAACCCTGCACCCGTGAGTAAGCTGTGAGTAAAATGCTGGGTCAGAGACCACACATCCGAGCTCCCCACGCATCCTGAGCTCCACCAGCTCTTCCCTGGGGGCAGGATGGGAGCACCTGGGTGCAGAGCACTGGGGTGGTGCAATCGTGGATGCAACCATGGCTTCGCAACATCCCCGGCTTCTCATTTCCCCTCCCGACCATGGAATTCCAGCAGGACTCCTGATGTGTTCTCACTCACTTCCCACCTGAAATCCCTCATGGAGCCACGAGTTTTGGCTGGGCAGAGGTGCCCTGAGGCCGAGGGGTGGTGGGGTTTTGTCGGGCAGAGGTGTCCTGAAGCCGAGGGGTGGCTCTGTTTGCTATCACTGAAACAATTCCTGGAGTTTCTCTCCAGAGGCGCCAGTTGGAGACTTTCATCCAGAAGCCAGAGTTGTGTTTACTGCTCAGCCTGTTTACCAACAACTGCAGGAGAGGAGCCTTGGTTTGACAAGCATAGACAGGCTCAGGATGAGTCCTGGCTTATCAGAGTTTGGGATGAGTCCTGGCTTATCAGAGTCGGGAATGAGTTACCAGGCTTTGGGATGACTCCTGTGTTATCAGAGCTCCTCACAGGATGACTCGTCCCTGCCCTGTTGTGCAAGGAGAGGGGAGGAAACCTCGCTGTGCAAAAGGATAAAACCCAGCCTGGGACTCCTCCCAGCCTCAGGCTGGAGCTGAGCTCTGGGGAGGGCGGATCAGCTCAGGCTCCTCGTGTCCAGCCTTGGGTGCAAACCTGTGCGCCCTGGGTTTATTAAATATTGAACCATCCAAACTTTGGGAGTGTCCTTTGAAAGGAGACTCCAGAACCAGGTAGTAAAAAATGGGATTTTCAAGTGTTTTCTCTGTTTTGGGGTAGACTGAAATTTTGAGGTGGTTTTCAATCACTTGGATAAGCACAAATATTTGAAGGCTCTGGGCTTGGTTTTGCAGAATTTTCTAGGAATTTATTTGAGCTTTCAGAGTTTTTTTGCTTGCCCTAATGAAGGAAGGAAACCCACAGAAATATCAATAATGGAGTGGTAGATTTTAGAAATAGAAATGAAAGCAAATAAATGATAACGCCGCCTAATTTTAGAATAGAATTGAATAGGGGTTTTTTGCTTGTCCTAATGAAGGAAGGAAACCCACAGAAATATCAATAATGGAGTGGTAGATTTTAGAAATAAAAATAAAAGCAAATAAATGATAACGCTGCCTAATTTTAGAATGGAATTTAATAGGGTTGGTGACAAAATCTTGTGTAATTGTCCCCACATGATGATCTTATGACAATTTACGTGTGAAGGATCCCGTGGCATCAAACACAGGTTTAGAGCTCAGAGGATTTGGGTCTTTGGTGTTTCAGGGAAAAGTTTTCTGGATTTTTACTGAGTTGAAAATGTCAAAATCCCCCCCAGGTGGGTGAAAGCAGAAAGGTAAAAAACAAAATATGATTTTATGTCTCACTTTTAAATGGACCCAGATCTACGTGTGGTTTTTTCTCCCCTTCCTAACAAGTATTTGGATGAGTCAAACAAGAGAAGATTAAACGTTGGGCAAACCCCACGTCCCAACCAGCGCTGGAACCGTCCTCTCCCCGTGCTTAATTTAGGGCCTGATCCTATCAAAAAAAAAAAAAAAATGCCATGAGCAGGTTATGGGGACGAAGCCAAGGAGCTCCTCGGAGTTGCCTCATGCACGAGGTTCTACGTGCTCGGGGTTTCGCCATCGGGGCAGGAGCCAGGTAAACAACCTTTCACTGCCAGGTCACGCTGTAAATAATAATCAGTCGGAAATCCCCCGGGAGATTGGCAGATCTCCTTATTGAGGCTCTTGGGGGGGCTCCACGGGGTGGGAACAGCAGCTCCAGAAATGACCAGAATCCCAGAATTAAGAGCAAAATCCCAAAATTCTGGAGTAGTTGGGGTTGGGAGGGAGATCTCCTGAGGAAGCAGGGGGCACAGGGACATGTCCAGGTGGGGTTGGGATGTTTCTGGAAGGGGAGACCCCACTCCTTTCAGGGCTCTGCCTTCTCCATGGAAATAAATTCTCCCTTTTGCTGAGGTGGAATTGGGGTTTGGTTTACCCTTGTCCTGTCATTGGGCACCACTGAGGAGAGTCTGGCACCACCTGAACTCCTCTGGCAGTTGAAAGTGATGTATTTTAATTGTATGAACATAAAATTTACATTTAAATTGGGTGTTAAATACACATGAAAAATGTCCTTTGTGTTGTGGAGATTCCTTGAGGAACCCATTTGCATTTTGTGTTGTGGAGATTCCTTGAGGATCCATTTGCATTTTGGGTGAAGGAGCCAGAAATGAAAGAAACCATCCCAATATTGAAATTATGCGCGGACTGTGAGGTTTTATTTTCCAACCCATGATCCAGAGGAGATGGAGAAAAGAACCTTTTCCCATCACCACAGCACAAACCCCTTTTTCCAGCGGCTCCTGGGGGGCTGTTGTCAGCACAGCCCCACATGAGGAATGCAGAGCTCTGTGATGTAATGACGCCGTTAGGGGGGACAATTCCACCGTGGCACATCCAGGGGCACATTTGGGATGTGGAAGAGGCTGCTGGGCCGCTCATTTCTTCTGGATGGGTGGCCAGTGGGTGCTTTGCTTGCACTGCTGGCTCTTGATGGTGGGGACGACCACGGGGCATTTCTGCTGCACCACCTGGGCGCATTCCCCGCCCGCAGGGCTGAGCTCTGGCCCGGGCAACACCCCAGTCCCATATGTCCCATATCCATACCCTCCTCCGTAGTACCCTGAGCCCTCAGAGACCCCTCCAGTGCTTAGGGTGTCACTCAGGGGTGCAGAGTACCCATACCCAGCCCCTGCTCCCTCCGCCACTCCCAAATTCCCTCCGTGGTAGACGGATCCTCCACCTCCCCCTGCGCTGCTGATGACCGACCCCACATCCTCACCACCGTACCCCGACCCCACATCCTCACCACCGTACCCCAACCCCACTCCGGAGCCATAAACCGGGACCGTCCTCACCACGGGGTCCCAGGCAGACGTGACCCCACAGTCCCCACTGCTGACCACGAGGGAGCCGTTGACGTCACACGAGAACCCCCCTGAGATGCTGCAGGGGGCTGGCGCTGGCAGGGGCGGGCAGGACGAGGGTCTCCGGCTGTAGGTGACGGAACAGTCCCTGCTGCACGAGAAGGAGGCGCGGCCGTGGCGGTTGGTGAAGGAGCCCGAACAGAAGCCGCCGTGGCTCAGGGAGATTTCCCGGCTGTAGCCCCGGTTCCGCCCGGACCATTTGCGCCGCAGGCAGTGGTAGAGCTGGAAGAGGAAAGGAAAACATCCCTGGTGGTAAAACTGGAAGAGGAAAGGAAAACATCCCTGGTGGTAAAACTGGAAGAAGAAAGGAAAACACCCCCAGTGGCAGAGCTGGAAGAGGAAAACACCTCCAGTGGTGAAGCTGGAAGAGGAGAGGAAAACACCCCTGATGTTGAAGCTGGAAGAGGAGAGGAAAACACCCCTGGTGTTGAAGCTGGAAGAGGAAAGAAAAACACCCCTGGTGGTAGAGCTGGAAGAGGAAAGAAAAACACCCCCAGTGGTAGAGCTGGAAGACGAAAGGAAAACACCCCTGGTGATGAAACTGGAAGAGGAAAGGAAAACACCCCCAGTGGTGAAGCTAGAAGAGGAGAGGAAAACACCCCCAGTGGTGAAGCTGGAAGAGGAGAGGAAAATACCCCCAGTGGTGGAGCTGGAAGAGGAAAGGAAAACACCTCTGAACTTGCACCGTTTCACTTTGTGTTGGTTCCAAGGCAGGTGGGGAGCTGCCAGGCAATGTGGCAGTTCCAGGCTTTGAAACTGAGCTGGTAGAGAATCGTGGAATTGTGGAGTGGTTTGGGTTGGAAAAGAACTTGAAGCTCATCCAATGCCACCCCCTGCCATGGGCATGGACACCTTCCGCTACACCAGGTTGCTCCAAGCCCCTATCCTTCAAATCCAAGGATATGTGGGCTTTTCCTGGGATAGCTTTCCTCTTTCCACCTCGATTTCCAGAGAATCCAAAAGCTGAAATATGTTCTGAATCCAAAATTTTGAATGTATCATTTTCCCTTCTAAGAACTGCCATGGCTTCCCCCATTCATCTTCATGTCCACAGAGCTGCAAAATTACCGGGATCATCCTCATTTCTGTTCCTCACTTGTTGCAAGAACAAGGGATCAAAGTTTCCACCCTGGCTGTGTTACTGCAGCCCCAAAATTCTTTTACAGAATGTGATTGGCCCAGGCACAGAGGCTCGTGGCCATTCTGAGGTCCAGCTGTTATTAAATGATATAAAAATGTGTCCTGCACATTCAAACCCACAGAACTTGCGCAGTTCCCACGTGCCAGCCCCACCACAGACCCATCTGGGTTTTCACCCTGCTCATCGCTCTGCATCCCGCTCTGGTGCCTTGATTTCACTTTTCTCCGCAGGGATTGGACCCAGAACAGAGCTGGAGCCCACCTAAACCCCGAGGATTTGGCTCAGGCAGAGGGGTCCTGCTGCCAGCACGAGCCAAGGTATCAAATGAGCCGCATCCCATGACTAGGAAAGGATAAAATCCCAGAGAAAAAAAGAGACTTACCCTCTTCAGCCATCGGAAACACATTTAGAAGGTAAAAGTCGACTGAATGAGGAGCTTAAACAGCCTCGGGAACATTTATATGGCGTTTAACATGTATGGGAAGTGAGACACCCTCGGGAATGAGAAGGATTTATTTACCAAACTGCGATATCAGTGTTTGCTTTGACTCCCGATCCATATCTCCCTTCACACTGCTCATTTCGCCGCTGTAATTGTTACTTCTGTGTAATGAGCCCGTTCCTGCGCCCCTGCCCTGGGCTACGCAGGAATCCTCCGGCCCCCAACCCCGGGAGAGGCGGGTGGGAATGTGGGTGTAGGAAAATGCCCATCCAGAGCAGGGACCGTGGGGAGGAACAGCTCCCAGAGCTCTGGTGACAACCTGATCCCTCCCCGGTGGCTCCAGGGGGAGCTTTTTTTCCGAGGAAAACATTTGCACATGAGCCAGAAGTTCGTTCAAAGCGATTGATGCCCTAAGTGGGAATTTTGCAAGGGTGCTCAAAGAGAGCTTAAAGGCAGAATTTGCGGAGGTGGGAATGTCCCCATGCTTAAACCCAGCCTGGCTGGATTACGCTTTAATGAAGGATTATGCCACTGCATCCCTCCCTTCCTTCTTTCTCATCTCCTTCCCCTGGTTTGGAACCAGCTCCTGGAGGCTGGACCGGCTCCAGAAAGTTCTGCCGTGGTGACAAAAAGTCCCAGTTTTGGCCAAAACCCCATCCCCAGGAAGAAATCCGTGCGTGGGGCTGTGGGGCTGCCAGGACAGGGTGCAAAGCCTGGGAGGGGAGGATTTTTGAGGCCGGGAGGAAGATTTGGAGCAGCCTGAGGGATTTGATGCTGGTTTTATTCCCTCTTGCCTGGCCCGGGGCTGGATTGGCTGGCTCGAAGGTGAGGCTTCCCTCTGGGCACAGATCATGGAATTCCAGAACCCCTGAGGTTGGAAAAGCCCTCCCAGACCATCAAGTCCAGCCTGTCCCTGCTTCGTCAGCCAGCCCAGAGCACTGAGTGACCTGTCCAGGCCTTCCTTGGACGCCTCCAGGGACGGGGACTCCAAACCTCCCTGGGCAGCCCCATCCAAGACCTGACAACCTTTCCATGAGGAAATTCCTCCTGGTGTCCGCCCTGAGCCTCCCCTGGCACCGCCTGAGGGTGTTCCCTCAGCTTGCTGCAGGAAAGGGGAGGATGGCAAGGCCGCGGATGTTGTCATGGATGTTTTATTGGCCACCTGCTGCTGTTGGGTCATCCCCAACCCCTGCTCTTCCCAACTGAGCTTGGTGGGCTTGGTCACATCTCCCATCAGGTCCATAGAGGTGGTCATTGTGTGCTGGCACCTCAGAGGACACAGAGGGCCTGCACCATGCCCTAAAGGGTGTTGGTGCTGCGGTTCCTTCGAATTTTGGGGTCTTCTGTTCCTCCCTCTCAGAGCCCAGGTGGAAAATGAAAGTGGAAAACCTCTGGGGCAATAAACCGGGTGGCTTTGGAGTTAAACATCTCATCAGAGGCATTTCTGCATCCCAAGACCACGAAGTGCAGGTTGGTGGTTCAAGAAAGAAATGAACTTCCAAAAAAAGGGGCAGGTTTGAGCAATTGTAACATTTATTGGCTGTAAAAAGTGGTAGAACTTTATCAAAGGTGCCCCAACACCAGGAGCAGGGCACAGCAGGGCAGTCCTAGAGATCTCACACGGGTGTCCAGGGAACAGGGACAGGAGAGGACACGCTGGGAAGGACCAGGCAGCAGAGCCAGGGATGGAGGCAAGGATGGCAGAGACTCAGAACTGGAGCTGCCTGGGGCTGTTACTTCTGCTGGCCATAGGGCCAGTAGGAGCTCTGCTTGCTCTGGTGGGACACCACGCTGGGGATGACAATGGGACATTTCTGCTGCGAGGAGCCTCCGCCGCCACCTCCAGAGCTGATGATGATGGTCTGGCCTGAGGAGCCACCACCGCATCCTCCTCCCATCCCATAGCTGGATCCTCCACTGCAGTATCCAGAGGAACCTCCACTACCTCCACCTCCAGTGATGGTCTTTGATCCTGAAGAGCCACCACCGTACCCTCCTCCCATGCCATAGCCTGAATATCCCCCACCACAGTATCCAGAGGAGCCTCCACTACCTCCACCTACAATGATGCTCTTTGATCCTGAAGATCCTCCACCGTATCCTCCACCCATGCCATAGCTGGATCCTCCACCGCAGCACCCAGAGGAACCTCCACTGCTTCCCTCTCCCATTATGATCTTGGTTCCTGAAGACACACCGCCACATTCTCCACCCATGCCATAACCTGAAGATCCTCCACCACAGTATCCAGAGGAACCTCCACTACCTCCACCTACAATGATGGTTTTTGATCCCGAGGATCCACCACCATACCCTCCACCCATCCCATAGCTGCCCCCACTGCAGCATCCAGAGGAACCTCCACCTCCAATGATGGTCTTGGATCCTGAAGATCCACCATATCCTCCACCCATCCCGTAGCTGGATCCTCCACTGCAGCATCCAGAGGAACCTCCACTACCCCCACCTACAATGATGCTCTTTGATCCTGAAGATCCTCCATATCCTCCACCCATTCCATAGCTGGATCCTCCACTGCAGCATCCAGAGGAACCTCCACTGCTTCCCCCTCCAATGATGGTCTTTGATCCTGAAGATCCACCATATCCTCCACCTATCCCATAGCTTCCTCCGCTGCAGCATCCAGAGGAACCTCCACTACCCCCGCCTACAATGATGCTCTTTGATCCTGAAGATCCACCACCGTACCCTCCTCCCATGCCGCAACCTGAGTATCCTCCACTGCTTCCCCCTCCAATGATGCCCTTTGATCCTGAAGATCCACCACTGTATCCCCCTCCCATCCCATATCCAGAGGAACCCCCGCTGCAGCAGGATCCACCTCCTCCACCACCAGAGCTGATGATGACTTTGCCCCCTCCGCCCCCGCAGCAGGAGGAGCCTTGGGATTGGTAACTGGAGGAGCTGTGGCAACCGGAGCCCTGGCTGTGGCACCCGCTGGACTGGGAGGACATCCCATGGCAGCCTCCGGAGCTTTGTCTGGAGCACATCTTGGAGCAGTGACCCTGCAAGGAACGGAGCTGTCAGAAAGGAGAACTTTGGAGACGCAGCTGAGCCCTCCCAGCTCGGGAAGGGGAGAGTTCCCAGGACTTGTCCCATCTTCTGCAGCCCTGCTTTAAACTCCCACCCTGAGACCTGTCCTGACATCCCAGGGAGCTCTCTGCAGGTCACAACGGTTCCAGGAACCCTCTGCGTGCAGGGAGGTTGGGAACACTTCCCGAGGTTTGCACACATGCTCTGACACGCCTCAAAAATGGTGTGGATCCTTCTGGATGTCTCACACTGACTCAGCAGCTCAAAGTTCAGCTTTCAGGGCTGCACCTGCAACGCCCCTGTCTAAGGAAGGGAGCTCTGTTGGCACCTCCAGTTGGTTTTGGAGCCACCACGGTTCAAAGAACACCCAAAGACAAACTGGTGGAGGGATCTCCCTGCCCAGAGGTTCCAGAAGTTTCCGTATCCACTGGCTTACCTTCGGTGCTGGTGGGGACGTCACGATGCTCGGCCGGGTTGGATGAGGAGCTCTGGGATGGCTGAGCTTTTATACCAGCTGCACCGCGCTCCCGAGGGAAGTGAGACACCCTAAGGAATGCTGAGAGATTTATTGACAGAGCTTGGCCTCAGCTGCCTCCTTCCTTGACTCACCTGCAGCAGAGGAGATGTGAAGGAGGTGCATCAGCCCCGTTCTGTGTCGCAGCCGCTAATTCCGCCTAATGATTCCCTTCCGGGAGCCTCGCGCCGAATTTTTGGGGCAAATGACATCTCAGGGTCTGTTTTGGGGGGGCCCCGATGTGTTTCTGCTGGGATGGAGCTCCCTGGGTGCTCAGGACAGAGTGGGGACTGAACAGATGCCAAGCGGAGTGAGTTGGAGCCAGAGATTGATGGAAGGACAAGGATGAAGGATGTGCTTGAGCAGAGTCACAGAAAATTTTGGAGAATTCCCTCAAGGACTGGCAAGATGGGGAGCAGGAGCATGTCCATCCTGCTGGGAAAGGCCAGAGGTGCCACCCCAACAGAGTTACCTGCTTTGGAGCTGCCCAGAACTGTGTCAGAGGACGTGGCAGTGACAAAGGGGACATTTCCCTCCAGTCTTTTGTGACCCCAAGGCGGAAGCGGCTGTTGAATTTCCATGGAGGTCTGTGCTCAGCTCCAGCTTCCAGGGGTCTCAGTCTCCAGGCTGGAGTGGGGAAAACCTTGGAATCCTTCTGTTTTAAAAGTTGCACTTGAAGGCCATCAAGACCTGACCCTTGAAGGCCATCAAGACCTGACCGTTGAAGACCATCAAGATCCTTGAGCTCTAGGACATTAAACACCCCCTCTACCTCAACAGGAATTTCTGAGGGTCTTCAGTGGCCACCCCACCCACACCTGGGCGGGGGAGTCACCTGGCTGTGTTCCCTGCTGGAGGATGATAATTTGTCAGCACAGCTGTCCCAGCACCAGCTCTGTGTCACGCGTGTTTGGAGCCTGACAGCAGCATCCGCCCTCCTGGGACGCTGAGCAGAGGAAGGACTAATAGAGGTTTTGGCTCTTGTGGGGACGAGTGACAGCAGCAGCAGGTCCCGGCTGTCACCATGAACGTGACTTTGAGCACTCACACATGACACCCTTGGGATGGGGACAGGGCCACCAGCAGCGGGGACACACGTGCAGGGGCTTCCTTCGTTCAGCTTTGGAGTCCCTCCCATGGCCTTATCTCTGTTCTCATCTCCAGATCTGAGGTGTCACCGCTGTTCTGGCTCCCAGCTCTGGCGTGTGGGTGTTGTACTCCTGAGGATCTCAACACCTTGATCCCTTCCGTGCCTTCAGCCTGTAGGGACTTGCCCAGATTAGGACTCGGGATTAGCCAGACTCGGGATTAGCGGCTCACTGGCACAGAGGGACACCCAGCACGAGCAGCTCGTCCTGACCCAGGGATGTGGAAAGGCCGCGGAAGTTTTTGGAGGGGTGGTGAGAGGAGCTCCTGCAGATCACAGAGTGTGGAGAGCCCAGGGTGGGACCCCCTGGAAGCACTGGACCTGCAGCCCATGGATTTGTTTGCCAGAGGTGTAGGAAAAGCATGGCTGGAGCACAGGGTCGGCACTGCCACAACCTCTCCAGGTTAGGGAGAAGTTTGGATATCTATGTTTGCTGAAGGGAAATGGGGATGTAAAATGCTTCGGGGCCACGTTCTCAGTTTTGTGATCTCTGCTGGGCCCTTTTTCCTGCAGTCCTGGAGCCTTTGGGAAGGGCTGGCGGGTCATGGAGCCTCTTCATCTCCTCACCACAAACATCTCAGTCGGTTGTTGATACAAGAGAGGACAAATCCCTGGCCAAATCCTACTCTAGATCCCTTTTCCCACCAGATTCCCTCAGGCACAGTGATGCTGACAATGTGGGGCATGATCCTGGAGAAGAACTGTCCAGTTTTCTCCAAAAGGCAGGAATCTGTCAGTCGTGATCCCCCAAGAGTTTCATGGCTGATGATCCCTCTAGAGTTTCATGACTGATGATCCCTCTAATTCCTAATTTTGTTTCCTCCCTACCAGGTGTGTTTGTGAGGTGAACAAATCCCCCCTGGGCTTAAAATTAACGTTTACTGGACTCAAGACTAATCCCACCAGTTCCAAAGAGGACTTTGGGAGTCCTTTTTGAGATGATTTTCCTGATTTGAAAGGAAAGCCAACTGTCTCTGGGCTGCATCCAAAGAAGAATGGGCAGGATGGTGAGGGAGGGGTTTTTCTGCTCTGGTGAGATCCCACTGGGAATGCTGTGTCCAGTTCTGGTGTCTCCAACGTAAGAAGGACATGGAATTGTTGGAACAGGTCCAGAGGAGGACATGAAGTTGATAAGAGGAGCCCCTCCCCTATGGAGCCAGGCTGGGAGGGTTGGGAATGTTCAGCCTGGAGGAGAGGAGGTTCTGTGGAGACTCCCCAGGATCTGCAGGGGCTCCAGGGAAGCTGGAGAGGGACTTTTCCTCAGGAACTGCAGGGACAGGACACAGGGAATGGGGTCAGGATGAAAGAGGGGAAAATTATGTTGGGTATAGGAAAGATCTGCTCCAGCACTGGAGGGTGGAGAACATTTCCCAGCAGAATGTTTTGGATGTTTTACTCATTTTTTCGGGAAGCAAACTGACAAAGGAGAATAGAACCTCACAAACCAGTTCTGTCCGTGCACAGAAATCTTTATTTCCCGTCACATTTATGGCACAGAGGAGCCACCTGGGAGTTCACAGCTCGGGGATGCAGCACCAAGGGAACACAAGGGATACGGATGTGCTGGGGAAAAACGTGGAGGGCAAAGACTTGGCCGTTCCTGATGGGAACCAGAGCTGCCCAGGGCTGTTACTTCTGCTGGCAGGGCCAGTGGGAGCTCTGCTTGGTCTGGTGGGACACGCTGGGGATGACAACGGGACATTTCTGCTGGGAGGATCCTCCGCCACCACCTCCAGAGCTGATGATGATGGTCTGGCCTGAGGAGCCGCCGCCAGATCCGCCACCGCAGCATCCAGAGGATCCGCCACCGCCTCCACCTCCCATGATGATCTTCCCTCCTGAAGAGCCACCACCAGATCCCCCTCCGCAGCATCCAGAGGAGCCTCCTCCTCCTCCACCACCGCCAGAGCTGATGATGATCTTCTGGGCTGATCCCCCACTGCCACCACCGGATCCTCCACCACAGCATCCACCACCTCCACCACCGCCTCCACCGCCCATCATGCTCTTTGAGGAACCACCACCGGATCCTCCACCGCAGCATCCAGAGGAGCCTCCACCACCTCCACCTCCCATGATGACCTTCATCCCAGAAGAGCCACCACTGGATCCTCCACCACAGCATCCACCGCCTCCACCGCCCATCATGCTCTTTGAGGAGCCACCACTGGATCCTCCACCACAGCATCCACCACCTCCACCACCGCCTCCACCACCCATCATGCTCTTTGAGGAGCCGCCACCAGATCCTCCTCCGCAGCATCCGGAGGATCCTCCACCACCTCCACCTCCCATGATGACCTTCATCCCAGAAGAGCCACCACCGGATCCTCCACCACAGCACCCACCACCTCCACCGCCCATCATGCTCTTTGAAGATCCACCGCCAGATCCTCCACCACAGCACCCACCACCTCCACCACCCATCATGCTCTTTGAAGATCCACCACCAGATCCTCCACCACAGCACCCACCACCTCCACCGCCCATCATGCTCTTTGAAGATCCACCGCCGGATCCGCCACCGCAGCATCCAGAAGAACCGCCACCACCGCCTCCACCTCCCATTATGATCTTCATCCCAGACGATCCACCACTAGATCCACCACCGCAGCATCCGGAGGATCCTCCTCCTCCTCCCATCATGCTCTTTGAAGAACCGCCACCGGATCCTCCACCACAGCATCCAGAGGAGCCTCCTCCTCCTCCTCCGCCGCCGCCAGAGCTGATAATGATCTTCTGGGCTGATCCTCCAGAGGATCCTCCACCGCAGCAGGATCCGCCTCCTCCCCCGCCGGAGGAGCCCTGGGACTGTTGGCTGCCCCGGCAGCAGCAGCAGCAGCCGCAGCCGTGGCACCCGCTTTGCCTGGAGCACATCTTGGAGCAGTGACCCTGAAAGGAAAAGCTTTTTACTCCAGGGCAGCCACCAGTTCTCATGAGAATTTCCCAGGGCTTGTGATCCCAGTCCAGCCTAACACCACTTTGTAGTGGCCAGGGTCATCTTTTAAAGATTTTTATCCCAAAGTTGTCCCGTCTCCTTATCCCAGAGCCATTCTATCTCCATCTCAATACGGACAAGACACAACCCTCAGCAGCACAGGCTGATCCTGCTCCTGCTTGGTCTGGTGGGACCAAGGCATCCGCAAGAGATTTAAATCCATCCCAGCAACTTCCCTGCCATCCCACCAGATGTTTTTCACCGAAACTTTTGCATTTTGGGAGCAGGAAAGGAAGAGAAGAATCCCTCCCTCGGGCAGACCTGGACTTACCCTTCTCGGCTCTGACCACGGACGCCTCAGGGCAAAGCTGAGCGAATGAAGCACCCCGAGATCCACCAACTTTTATACCGTTGTTCCTGAGTGGGAAGTGAGGCATCCAAAGGAATGGTGATAAGTTTATTTACCAAACAGACTCTCCTCCTCCATCCCACTTGTCCTGACTCACTGGATGCGGACGATGCCTCTCCCGTGCATCACTTCCTCGGCTGCCCTGCATCCATGGCAGGTCCCACACGTGAGCTCGGCTCCCGCGGTTGAATTCCCGTGGTTGAATTCCTTCTGGGGCTCCAGTAGGATTCTGGAGGTTGCCACTCTCCACTCCAGCTGGGAGATGCTGCTGGTGACCGACACCAGGAGGGGCTGAGGAGCCTCATTTTATTGAAAGTTACGCACTGGAGGCACAGGGGGGATTGCTGGGGTGTCTCTGCAAGGCCAGGAGTTGGGCTTTGATGATCCTTGGTTGTCCCTTCCACCTCAGGATATTCTGTGACTCCACGATGGAGATTCCCGGGGGAACAGGGGTGGGACTGGAATTTCTGGGGCACCACAGGAATCCCCCGTGGCCGTGGGAGATTTCCCTCCCCAGCAGCGAAGGGTTGATGGGGATTTTTGTTTGGTTCCCCCACTCAGGGGAGACCTGAGGTCAGGCAGGCCCCACCACTTCAAGTGATGGAGATGGAGGGGTACCAGATCCAACATCCCCCCTGTGCAGCAGCATCTCCATGGATATGGACCAAAAGGATGAATTCCTGCCCGTTTTGGGGATAAGTCTGGCATTTCTGAAGAAGCAACAAGATTTGAGGCTGTGCTGTGCTCCTGCTGTCACCCTGAGAATTTCTGTGATTTGGGTCCTGGTTTTCTTGGTCCTGGGCCACTTCTGGGCGCAGGAATTTCTGACAGCACCATTCCCACCCCCCTGAAGTGGGACCCCAAACTCTGGCTTTGCTCTGTGCCTGCAATGTCAGTGTGGAATTCCCAGCCTCTGGGATTTTATCAACCTTGATGACTTCCCATAATAAAATACCAGGAAAATCTGCTATTCCTGTGGCAGCACTGGCTGGAGGGGCTCATCTGGATGTGTTTTGAGGTGTTTGCCTCACTGAGGTCCCCAGGGGGGTGAGGGCAGAGGGTGGAGGGACAGGAGGAACCGTTATGGCCGTGGGTTACTCTGGTTTCTCCTGGGACAATTCCAGGTGTCCGTCACCTGCCTCCCGTAGAACAATTCCGAGGTTTAATTCCCTTTCCCTGCTAATTGCTGGAGTAGACCACATCAAAGAGATCGCTCCCCACAGGGAAACTCCCTCTGAGGACTCACACCCGGAGCTGTTCTGGCCCTGTGGGAATGAGGAAATCCCAAAATGTTCCAGCCTGAGCATCCCAGCCCTTGGAAGGGCCTTGCTGGAGTCCCTGATTCCACTGGGGGTTCAGAGCTGGAAAAGTGTTGGAGAACTTTATTTCTCTTCCACTTGTGAGAGCACCAGGGGCTTCTGCACCACCTCAGGAGGGGCCTGAGCTTCTCTCACCCCATAACTGCACCTTGAAATCCTTCATAGCTGAATTTTGTCATCTTCCCTCTCTGAACCCACTCAGAACTTTCTTGGGCATCACCAGGATTTTGGTGAGGTAGAGAGACCCCAGTGATGAATTCTGTGGTTCCTTCTCTAACAGGCAAAAGTCAGGATCATCATCATCATCATCATCATCAAGAGACATTGAAAAATGACCTGAGAATATTTAGTGAATCCAAAATCTTTTCTACCAGTGCAGTTTTGCTCTGGAGCTTTATTGCAACAGCACCAGAATCAGGTGATGGAAGTAAAGGGATGATAAATAAAGTTTATTTCCAACCAGGGATGGAAATAAAGCAACGAGGGATGGAAAATCCAACCACTCACACACGGAACTTCCTAGAACAGCAAGTTTTTATTGTCTGGTGCAAGCACTTGAAAACTGGGGCAGGAACAGGGACACGGAACATGGAATTATGGGTACACAACACCAGAGGTTCCGGTCAGAACATTCCCAGGGGAAGGGAGAAGAGAACAACGCAAATCATCTTCAATCGAACAGATGAGGAAATGTCAGGCATCTTCATATCTTGGGCTTCCTCGGTGGCAGAGTCCTTCTGGCAGCCACTACTTGTGCTTGGTCTGCGGTGGCCAGCAGATGGGCTGGGTCTGCTGCTGCATGGACATTCCTCCAGAGCTGGAGGAGCCACCTCCACCTCCACCACCACCGCCGATGATGACAACGGGACCTTGGCCCTGGTGGCCTGAGCCTCCTCCACCTCCTCCTCCTCCTCCACTGCCTCCCCCAATGCACACGGGGCCTTGGCTTTGCTGCCCTGAGCCACCTCCTCCTCCTCCACCACTAATGATGATGGGACCTTGGCCCTGGTGGCCTGAGCCACCACCACCTCCTCCTCCTCCTCCCATGCCACCTCCAATGCAGATGGGACCTTGACCCTGGTGCCCCCCCCTGCGCCACCACCAAAGGACCGCCCTGGTGGCCACCACCCTCCTCCTCCCATGCCACCACCACCGATGCAGACGGGACCTTGGCCTTGGTGGCTTGAGCCACCACCTCCACCACCACCACCACTAATAACGATGGGACCTTGGCTTTGCTGACCACCACCACCTCCTCCTCCTCCTCCACTGCCACCTCCAATGCAGATGGGACCTTGGCCCTGCTGTCCTGAACCTCCTCCACCTCCTCCCTTGCCACCACCTCCTCCTCCACTGATGATGATGGGACCTTGACCTTGCTGCCCTGAGCCACCACCACAACATCCACCTCCACCTCCTCCTCCTCCTCCTCCCTTGCCACCACCACTGCCTCCACTGATGATGATGGGACCTTGGCCACCACCACCACATCCACCTCCTCCTCCTCCTCCTCCCTTGCCACCACCACTGCCTCCACTGATGATGATGGGACCTTGGCCACCACCACCACATCCACCTCCTCCTCCTCCTCCTCCTCCCTTGCCACCACCACCTCCTCCACTGATGACGATGGGACCTTGGCCACCACCACCACATCCACCTCCTCCTCCTCCTCCTCCTCCTCCCTTGCCACCACCACCACCTCCTCCACTAATGATGATGGGACCTTGGCCACCACCTCCTCCTCCTCCTCCTCCTCCTCCTCCTCCTCCCTTGCCACCCCCACCGATGCAGATGGGACCTTGGCTTTGCTGCCCACCACCACCACCACCTCCTCCTCCACCACCAATGCAGATGGGACCTTGGCCCTGGTGACCACCGCCACCTCCACCTCCACCACCACCACTGCCCCCACCAATAACAATGATTCCTTTGCCCTGGTGGCCTGAGCCTCCACCTCCACCACCACCACCTCCATCTATGCAGATGGGACCTTGACTTTGCTGGCCACCACCTCCACCACCACCACCGCCGCCTCCTCCACCTATGCAGATGGGACCTTGGCTTTGCTGGCCACCACCACCTCCTCCTCCTCCTCCTCCTCCTCCGATGCAGATGGGTACATGGCTCTGGTGGTCAGAACATCCTCCGCCACCTCCACCCCCTCCAATAATGATGGGACCTTGGCTTTGGTGCCCACCACCACCACCTCCTCCTCCTCCTCCTCCTCCAATAATGCAGATGGATCCTTGGCTCTGCTGGCCACCTCCTCCTCCACCTCCTCCTCCTCCTCCTCCACCTCCACAGGAGGTTGATGCCATGTGAGTCTGATAAATGATCCCACCACCGCCACCGCTGCCACGCCGCCGCCGCCGCAGCAGCCTCCTCCTCCTCCTCCTCCTCCTCCGTGGCAGGACGATCCCTGGCTCTGGTATCCTCCTCCACCGTGGCAGCATCCTCCTCCTCCTCCACCTCCTCCGTGGTGGCAGCAGCAGCCGCAGCCGGCCCCGTGGCACCCTCCGGACTGCTCGGACATCCCTTGGCCGTCACCCTTCTGCTGGTGGGATCCCATGGTCTGTGTGATGGGAGTCCTGCAGGAGAGACAAAAAATCCAGGCCTGAGCACTTCCAGAGGGAGGGAAAGTTGTGTTGCTGGGCCAGCCCATCCCCTTCCAACAGGGAGTTGTCTTCTCTTCCCTTTTTGCTCCTTCTGCCGCCTCTGGCTGATGCAAAAATTGTCAGCTTGAGGAATTAATGAATAAACTGAAAACCTGTGAAGTAAAAACTTATTCCATCTACAGAACCTCCTTATCCAGATATAACTGTTCCTTTTTTACCTAGGACAACAATCACGCCTTAGTAATTCCCTCTTGCAGCAGGTGTGTCACTGCAAGAGGCACACGAGGCCGTGGTACCCCAGAATTACCCTCATCCAAATGCGGTTTGGGGATTGTGAAAGGGCTGCGATGCTCAGGGACAGGGATTAATATTCCCTGGCCGCAGGAAAGAACCCGGCTCGTCATTTGCATAACAATAACTCTGTTGTACTTTGAAACTCTTCAATCCTTTCAAATTCTTCAATTCTTGCAAAGGAGCTCAGTGTTTCATTTCTCCTCCAGAAGGAGAAGGAAGAGGAGCAGCCTGTGGAAAAGTTGTCAGAGATGCAAAAGAAAGGAGGGGGGGAAAAAAAACCTCAAAACTTCAGCAGCTCCAGGGCAGCACTTGCAGGGTTTGATGTGTGTCTGTCCCTGAGGGATGCTCTGAAGTTTGAGCTCTTCTTTAGCGCTTAATCCCCACCCCAGCCACGTCCTGGTCTGCTGGCAGCAGGAATTGATGTTCCTGTGAAGGAAAGGGACAGCTCTGAAAGGAAAAGATCAGCAGGATCTGGTGTCCAAACCTCCAATAAATGAAGTGCTCCTCAAGAAATGCTCCTCAGGAAGTGCTCCTCAAGAAGTGCTCCTCAAGAAGTGCTCCTCAAGAAATGAATTGCTTAAAAGAAACCCCTTCCCCACCCAGATAAAAGGCTGGAAAATGAGGATAGAACCCCATTTTGTGTTTCTTTTCCTCTGTTTCCCACTCTTTGCAGAGTACCTACAAACCCTCTTTTTCCTGCCCTTTCCCTCAAGGTTTGTTTTCCAAGAATATTCAGGAGTTGTGTGTGTGTGTGTGGTGCTGGGCCTAGAGAAACCAACCCAAGGGGCTCCAAACCCCAGATTTTCCATGTCCATGTCTCTCCTTTTCCTGTGTGCTTACACCATCCCTGAACTGGTAGGAAAAAACAAAAAAAAAAACCCAGCAAATAAAGAGGAATTTTTGAACCGTGAGACCCAAAAGCCACATTTAACCCCACATTTCCACTTCAGCATTCCAAGCCTAATCAGCCAAATTAATTTCCATCTCTTACCGTGTCCCACGGCACGAACCAGTGGAAAGGAGTCAACGGGACTGAGGGAACGTGGTGTGGGAGAACTTTTATATAGGATCTGGTCCTCCTCTTGGAAAGAAGCGATGATTGATTTATTTACGGCCAAGCCCAGCCCCGACTGCCCACTTACTTCGCATAATCTCGGGCTCAGTCACTGCAGAGATTGCTATCGCCCTTCCTTCCACCACGTCTTTTGTTAAAATTGTTGGATGGCTCCACCTACTCTGAGCAAAGTGAGGAAACACCAAAAACCAGAAACATTTTAAGCCCAAACAAGTGTTTTTTGATTTTACGCCCCTCTCTAGAAAAGCACAGCATTCCAGAGAGGAAACTTGGGAGGGGGGGATTTTGTCTTTATGGACGAGGGAAATTTATTTCTCATTCTAGAAAATATTTCTGAGCTGCCAGAGGTGGCCCTGGCGTGTCATTAGGGTGTGATGCAAGCCAGGCTGTGGATTATATGTTCCTGATGACACCCACGTTATTGCCAGGGACACGTTGGGCTCCGGCGAGTCCGAGGAGCTGCAGCTCCCCAAAAACACAACAAATGCCTCCGGAGCCAGAGGTTGGAGTGATGCAAATCTGGGACACTCCGGGTGATTTACAGCCCTTGGAGGGTTTGACCTACTGAGAAGTAGAGGGAAGAAGCCCCAAAAATCCCAAAGAAGCCCAAAAAGAAGGAGTGAAATGGTCCTTGGGGAGATTTGGAGAAAAGCTGAGGGAATTGGAGCTGCTCAGCCTTGAGGAAGGGAAGCTTTGGGGTGACCTCATTGTGGCCTTCCAGGACCTGAAGGGCCTACAAGGAACATGGGGAGAGATTTTACAAGGGTTTGGAGCAACTGGAGAAGGGGTAATGGGTTAAAACGGAAAGAGGGGAAATTTTGGGTGGATATGGGGAAGAAATTGTTCCCTGTGAGGGTGGTGAGGCCCTCACCCCTGAACTGCAGGGGAGCCCACTCTGGATGGAGTTTGCTCCCACTTTTCCTGCCTTTCTTCTGCCAACCTGGAATTGTTCCAGAGAGCAAAACTCTCCAGCTCCAGGCGAGCTCCAAAGTGCCAGAGCTGGGAGGATCTTTCCCTCAGATGGAGCTGATTGAGGCAACGGGAAGTTGATTTATTATTTCAGAGCCGTTCTTGGTGCCAGAGCCGCAGGCTGTGTCACTCAGGTGCCACCTTCCTGCCCAAATCCTGCCCAAATCCTGCCCTGGAGGCTGCTCAGCCTTGTCTCAGTTTTATCTCATCCTTCCCAAATGCCAGCATGGGACCTGGCTGGAGGTGACACCACCGTGGGTGGCGCAGGACAAGGGGCCCCCTCCCCAGGGCTGCATTGGAGGGTCTCATCTGAATGGGATTGAATGGGATTTTTGTTATAAGAAGCCCCCAAAAATATATATATTTTTTAAAAATTTAACATATTAACATTTATATATGGAGAATTGCATTTATATATATATATATAAAATCAACATTTATATATATATAACATTTATATATATATATATAAATTATGCATTGACATTTATATATACATATATAATATTAAAATGATATATAAAAAAAAAAAAAAAAACAAAAACAAAACCAAAAATATATTTTATATACATATAAAATTAACATTTTTTTATTCTGAAAACTTTTGGAAGCCTCCACGTCACTCCCAAGGGATGCTCACACACACCTGGCTGTTGGAGGGTGAGCAGGAGAGTGAGTAGATTAAAAATACCCACAAAAAATTCAATTAAAAAAAAGAAATTAAATAAATAAATAATATTAATTGCTCTTATTTATAATTATTTATAGTTATATATATATATATATAATAGTTATATAATTATTTATAATTATTCAATAAATAAACAGAGCAAAAAAATGAAATAATATAAAAGTCACCTCCCTTTTCCCGAAATTTGGTGCTGTATTTCCCACAAAACCGAAGGAAAATTTAATTTTGATTGAATTAAAAGTGGGGCAGGGAAGGGAGAGGTGAAGGGACCTGTGCATGTCTGGAATCAGAGGAAGGGCTGTGGTTGCAGCACATCCTTTGCATATCTGGAGCAGCTTGTTTATCTCTGCTGCCAGGATCCAGGGCGCTCAGGATGCACCTGCCAGGGTCCAGCACATCAAAAATGGATCTGGATTTCTGGGAGCAATTCTCCTGATTTCTGAAAGCAAGTTTCCTCATTTTGGGGAGCCATTCTCTTGATTTCTGGGTGCAATTCATGCTGATTTCTGAAAGCATTTCTCCTGATTTCTGAAAGCATTTCTCCTGATTTCTGGGTGCAATTTTCCAGATTTCTGGGAACAATTTTCCAGATTTCTGGGTGTATTTCTCTTGATTTCTGAGTGCATTTTTCCTGATTTCTGGGAGCCATTCTCCTGATTTCTGAGAACAAATTTCCTGATTTTTGAAAGCAATTTTCCTGATTTCTGAGACCCAGTCTCCTGATTTCTGGGTGCATTTCTCCTGATTTCTGGGAGCCATTTTCCTGATTTCTTGGAGCAATTTTGCTGGTTAGAACATCCTGATTTCTGGGTGTATTTCTCCTGATTTCTGGGTGCCGTTTTCCTGATTTCTGGGTGAATTTCTCCCAATTTCTGGGTGCAATTTTTCTGATTTCAACACCTGCTGTGATTTGCATCTCCCTGCCAAGGAATTTCAACACGGCTGATGAGGTTCGTGTACCCCAACCAGGACAACTTTCCCCAATAATTAATTGCCAGTGGTTTTGGCAGTGGAACAGTCCAGCTGTGCCTTGCTTCCCTAATTTCACTTTTATTTGGTCCCTGCACTTTGCCACCACCATTTAAGCCTCGGCCACACCCTGGCTTCCATTTTCTTCTTTCCCCCACGCTGGTTCCTCATTCTTCAAGGTTGGGAAATCCTCGGAACTTCACTGGGAATTTGGGAGCTGGGAAATGGGATGAGCTGGGCCTGACCTTGGCATGGCTCAAAGCAAAGCTCAGCTTAACAAAACCTTGCCTGGCTTTAAATCTGGCACAGGAATGGCCTGGTGGGGGTCAAAATGTTTCCGAGTGCTCCTGTGAATTCCTGGCAAATTCCTCCAAAGTTTGGAGGATCAGGAGGTTGATGAAAGGGGATTGGAGCCTGTTCCCAATGGATCCAGGCTGGGAATGTTGGGAATGTTGAGCCTGTGGAGATCTCAGAGCCTTTTCCAGGGTCTGTAGGAGCTCCAGGGAAGCTGGAGTGGGACTTTATATCTATAAATTATATATATATGTATAATTTTCTCAGGAACTGCAGGGAATGGGTTCACGCTGAAAGAGGGGAAATTTAAGGTGGGTATTGGGCAGGAATTGTTCCCTGTGAGGGCGGGGAGGCCCTGGCCCAGGTTATTCCATGGATTTCCCATCCCTGGAATTGTTCCAGGCCAGGGTGGAGGGAGCTTGGGCCAGTGGGAGGCGTTCCAATGTGGTCAGATGGAAACGATCATTTTTTAATTACTAAAATTTCCCAAGAAGTGGAAGCACATTTTGAAAATAAATGAAATCTGTGACTTTCTGGCAAGCCAGGACCTGGAGCTGAGCCTGGCCGAGGCAGACACTGGCGGCAGATGAAACAAAAAGGAGGAGAAGTCAAAATTGAGCAAGGGCTCCTCCCCCTCAGAGGTGCAGATCCCTTATCATACCCACGGCCTCATCACGGGAGGGTTTGGTAATGGCAGCAAAATTGGGGCCACTTCCTTCCTGCACACACCAACCTCGGGCCCGTTTGGGTTGTGTCACATCAGCCGCCATCAAATCATCCCTGGAGCTGGACTTCCCGCCATGGTGGTGACCAGAGAGAGCCCCACGAGTGTCACCCAACACCTCCTCGGGTGGGAAAATGTCACCGCTGAGGCGGAGACAACACAAAGCAACACGATTTTCAGAAGGCTTAAAACTGTTTTTATTCTATTTATTCTATTATTTCTATTTATTCTATTTTTTAAAAGCATGAATAATTTTATACATTCTTACAAAACTCATAAATTTGCACTTATTGGTCACAAGAGACAAACAAAGTGTTTATTGGAATAGACAGTCGCGGGTTTCTCTTATTTCTCCTTTTTTTCTTGGTTTCTGTGTCAAGGTAGAAAATCCTTTTAGGGATGAACACGGATCCTCTTCTCAAACTTCTCTCTGGCTCACAGAAGTCTCTGTAAAACCTCTCCCGCAGGAAAATAACATTTCCTGGGGGAATGAGCCCCGGGAGGGGCCCACACCCACCCAGAGTCCTGTGAGGCCCCAGCTCAGACCAAACTTCCTGTGCTGATAAGGGCACACCTGGCTGGTCAGGGCATCACCTGGAGGTGACAAATCCATCAGCTTGGGGACACCTCCGTGGCTCCGGGCACAGGACACCTGACAGGATGTCCTGGGAATCAGCTGCCACTGCCCAACCCCCTGGCACAGTGGGGAAGGAATGTTTTCGGTTTTAATGGTGATTTTTTTTTTTTTTTTTGCAGTTTTTCAGGTTTTAGTTTTAATTATTCCTGGGTTAGGGCAGTGTGAGGAGGGCCAGAGCTGCCTGGAATTTTATTTGCAGAGCAGGATGCCCTCCCAGCGGGAATTCTGCTGTCTCCCAGGACCCTGAGCTAGGAAAAGCTGTCCTTGGGTAGAACGAGGTGATTTTTGGGGTTCTTTCCAACCCAAACCCATTCTGCGGCTCTGTAATTTTGACATTTCAAGACATCCCCAGAGGGAAGAGCATCCACCATGAAGGGAGGAAGGAAATAAATCCCCGTGGTTTTGTTTTGGGTCACTCCCTGCAGCTCCAAACATTGAAGTGAGTTTTTATTTGATCTTTATTTGCTCCAAACCTTTTATCCTCACCCGCAGGAGTTTTCCAGAACCCCTCCTGGGCACTTTTCCATTTTCTCTCATTTTCCCCACCACGGAGCTGAAACATTTCTGGGACGCCAGGAGGGCTCGTTGGCCAAGCCTGTCATTGTCACCCAGACACCGACGTCACTGCCAGCCCCATTCCAGCGTCCCCCAGGGATCCGTGGGGACAGGGCAGGACAAACTCCTGGGGAAGAGGGAGCTGCTCGTGCCCTGGCCAGTTCAGCTGCATTGCTTCCTATTTTTGAGGATCCACCCAGCTCTTTACTGGGTCATCTGCCCAGTTTTTTTTTCCCTGGGACACTGAGGCAGCTTCCTCCCCTTGTTATTCAGAAAATTACAGTCATCAAATGGAAAGTCTTAATTGCTCCATTCATTATCCTCGGGAGTCATATCCGACTGTTAATTTATTTTGCCTGGGAACTCCCCAAAGGCTTCGCGAGGTTTTTGGCCTAAATCAGGATTAGCTGCTCTGGGGACAGTTGGAGGAAGGAATGTCACCAACACAGGGGAGCCTCTCGGTGCCAGCAGCTCCTGGGCCACCAAAACCAACCCCAATTTTCAGCTGCCGGGTCTGGAGTGGGGAGAAACCTCGCTGTGATTTTTGGGGAAGTTGGAGCCTTTTTATCCCTCACCAACAGCTGATTTTTGGTTACTTCCATGGGGATTTCAGTAGAGGACAGAAAAACCAGGACCTGTTTTGTTGGACACGTGTGAAATACGATATTTTGTGTGGGGTAGAACATCTGGAAGTCTCCTTATCCTCTTTCCAAGGGCCTGGAGTGACAGGACAAAGGGGAATGGCTTCAGATGGACAGAGAGGGGGTTCTGATGGGATTTTGGGAAGGAATCTTGTTGTGAGGGTGGACAGGCCCCGGCACAGGTGGAGCAGAGAAGTTTTGGATGTCCCTGGGTCCTTGGAAGTGCTTGGAGCAGCCTGGGAGGGTGGGAACTGTCTGTGCCCATGGCAGGGGTGGGATGGGATGAGCTTCCAGCCCCTTCCAAGCCAAACCATTCCATGATTCCACCATCCTTAGAAGTCGCATTTAAGAGCCAGGGTCCCCCCAGATCCTCCTGGTGGAACTGCAGGCGCAGCACAGCCGGGTGAGGCCAGCCCTGCTTGCTGCTCATCCCATCAGCACCACCCAGAGAGAGCTCGGGGAAGTCGGGATGGAGGGGAGGAACACCCCAGAAAAATGGCAAATCCTATTTATATTATATTAATAATATAATATAATATAATATAATATAATATAATATAATATAATATAATATAATATAATATAATATAATATAATATAATATAATATAATATAATATATATAATATATATATATATATATATAATATATATATATAATATAATATAATATAATATGTATATTTATATATATTATATTTTTAATATTATATATTATGTTTAATTAAGAAATAGCTTCTAATTGTGATGGTGTGAATTATAACATCTGCATTGCCTCGCCCTTCACATGAGACTGAAAACAGAATAAAAATTTTTTAAAAATCCTCTCAGTTGCCCCATGTCTGGCTCAGAAAAGGATTTAATTTGACATCTGTGCTCCCTTCCAGAGGAGTCCCGGGGAGCCCGGACCTGCTTTTCCAGCTCTCCACACAGGACGGGCCCTGCTCCATCCCTTTATCACAGCCGCATCACCAGGGCAGCAATTTGGGATTTCCACACCGGCCCTGCTCCACCTTCCCCGCCCAGAGCCGGTCTGAGCTCCCCAAATCCCTCGGAGTGTCCTGAGTAATTTATGGTTTTTTGTGGCTTTTTTTTTTTTTTGTGGAGTAGTTAGTGGTTTTTTGTGAAGTATCTCTGTCCCTCTGTATGTCTCTCTGTCTGGCTTGCTCCTCCCAGGGCAGGATCTGGGCTGGAATCAGCAGAGCTCGTTATGCAGCAATTAATTACCGTCACCCACACTAATTACAATATATAATATATAATATATAATATATAATATATAATATATAATATATAATATAATAATATATAATGTATAATATATAATATAATAAATATATTATATAATATATAATATATAATATGTAATATATAATATATAATATATAATATATAATGTGTAATGTGTAATGTGTAGTATATATAATATAAATAATATAAATAATATAAATAATATAAATAATATAAAATATAGAAATATAAAAATATAATATGATATAATGTGACAAAATATAATATATTAATATAATATGATAAATTAATATAGCAGAGTGTATATTATATTAATATATAATCTAATATAATAGAAAAGAACAGAATATAATAATAACTAACATAACTAATATAATATTTTATAATATTAATAATTCTTTCCACGCGCCTCCGGCTGCCGCGGGAATGAGGGGGATGAGTCAGGAACGTTCCAGAGGCTCTGCGCCCGCACGGCCACGGGAGGGCGCACCGAGACCATGCATGGAGGACAGCACGGAGAGGCTCCCATCCCACCCCTGGAAGGTCCGCGACCCCATGGATGATGTAAAATGCCGATTTTCATCTCTGAGTCACGCGAAAAAGGATGGAGGAAAAACCCAAATTATAAACAAATAATTCCATGCAGCAGAGGTTTTGTTGGGGATGTGCCGGAGAGAATGAAATAGTGCAAACCACGGAGCAAATTCTCTGGCTTGCAGCTGAAACATCTCGGGTGCGTATTTCATGTATTTATTGTATCTGAGGAGTTTTTATTATTATATTTAAGGTGTAAATGCTTTGAGGGGGAATTGTTTGACACAAGAGACTCCCTTGACTTGAAAATCAAATTCTGGTTCTCACAATCTTTTTTTCCTGTTTGTTTGGTTTTTTTATGTTTGTTTTTGTTTTGTTTTGTTTCCTTTGGTTTGGTATTGGTTTTTTGTTGTTTTTTTTTTTTTTTTTTGTATGTTTGGGTTTTTTATATGTTTGGTTGTTGTTTTTGTATGTTTGGGTTTTTTTTTCCTGTTTGTTTCATATGTAATTAAAATCCCCAAATCCTTGAGGTTGGAAAAGCCCTCCCAGAATCATCAACTCTGACTGGAGCCCCATCCCCACCTTGGACACCTCCAGGGATGCGACCCCACCACCTTCCCGGATTTCTTTACAAATTTCCCTCCGGAACAAAGTCGTAAGCAGAAAAATAAAAGTTTATTTGTAGCGGGATGGGCAGGGGGAGCTGTTTGGTGGCACCGGGGCCACCTGGAGGCCGTGTCATCCATGTGGGTGGCTGAGCCCACATCTCCTTCACACGGCTGCCGGAATCCCCTCGTGCCAGAGAAAATGCGGAGGAAAGAGGAGAAGAAAAGGAGCTGCAAGACCCCCAAAATCTAACACAGGGAGTTCATGGAGAGGATGGAACAGGGGCTGGGTCCCAAAGGTGACAGGAGGTTCCTAAAGGTTCCAGAAAGTTCCTTAAAGAACCAGGAGGTTCCCAAAGGTTCCAGAAGATTCCTAAAAGAACCAGAAGATTCCTAAAAGAGCCAGAAGGTTCCTAAAGGTTCCAGAAGGTTCCCAAAGGCTCCAGGAGGTTCCTGAAGGTACCAGAAGGTTCTTAAAAGAGCCAGGAGATTCCCAGAGGTTCCAGAAGGTTCCTAATGATGCCAGAAGGTTCCTAGAGGTTCCAGAAGGATCCCATTGGTTCCAGAAGGTTCCAGGAGGTTCCGGAAGGTTCCCAAAGGTTCCAGAAGGTTCCAGAAGTCTCCCAAACGTGCCCAGGAGTGGTTTCAGCAGGAGAAGCGTGGTGTTCCTGGGAGTTGCCCCTCGGTGCTGGATTTCCTCCTGCTCTTCACGCCCTGGCCGTGCCCTGGGCGCCCTTCAAGGTTTTACTGCCCGCAGTTGTACTGGTAACTGTTGGCCCACTGGTAGGAGTAGGGGCCGGAGCGCTCCTGGCACACCTGGGGACACCTGAGCACGCCCTGCCCGCAGCGGGGCACGCCCAGGAGCTGCGGGATGGGCGCGGGGCAGGAATCCAGGCACCGGGAGCTGCTGCACGACGAGGAGGAGGAGGAGGAGTGCCCTTCCACCACGCGCATCTCCACGCAGCTCGGCCGGCAGGGGCTGGGCAGGGCTTTCCTCACGGCGCAGAGCTTGGGCGCCACGGGGGCGCAGGGTGAGCAGGGTGAGCAGGGCACCACCAGCTCGGAGCTGTGGCACTGCTGGGGGAAGGTGAGTGTGGGGCTCGTCACCCCGCCGGGGATGAAGCACTGCTGCTTGTACTGGTAGTTGTAGTAGGACATGGCTCCGGGGATCCTGGGAAACACAGGAGGGAGATGAAGGAATTCCCTGCTGGGCTCTGGAGGGGAACTCTCAGCCCTCAGCTCTCCACTTGCTTTTCCCTAAAAATTTGCCCTGCAGCTCCAGCTGTTGAGGGGAGCATGGAGCTGTAATCCCTTGGAAAAGGGGAATTTCGGGAGCTGGCATTGGTGCTGAGGTTCGCAGTTCTTTAGGATAAGGACTCTCATTTATTTCCTTTCCAGGTGCCTCACCTGACAATGGAATTTCTTTCTGCCAGCAGAAGGAAAAGCAAAGGAAGGAATTGCCCTTGGACCTCCTGGGATGTCCTGCGTCCCTCCTCTCATCCCAGGTTGCTCCAAGCCCTGTCCAACCTGGCCTTGGACACTCCCAGGGGTGGGAAATCAATGGAATTACCTGGGACCCTCACAGGGAACAATTCCTCCCCAAAATCCCTCTCAAATTCCCCCTCTGTCCCCCTCAGCCCATTCCCTGTGTCCTGTCCCTGCAGCTCCTGAGGAAAAGTCCCTCTCCAGCTTCCCTGCAGATCCTGGAGGGGCTCTGGGGTCTCCACAGGCTCAGCATTCCCAGCCTAGCAAAGACCGATCCAAACCTGGATAATTATCACCTGAGCTACTAAAACAAGTGGCCTGTAATAAAGGAGAAGTCTAGAACTCAATTTTAACAAAGCAAATTTAAAAATTGGATTTAATAAATCAATAAATAAAAAGAAGAAGGCGAAGAAAGCTCACATCCCAAATAGGGTGAAGTTCTGTAAATCTCAAGCTCAACTTTAGAACCGTTTTCCTGTCTCTGCCTCAAAAAAAGCCAGCAACAAACCTAAGAAAGAACTTTTAGCTGCAACCACCCTCTTCATTCCCAGCGCCAGGATATTCCAGATTCCAGTTCTAAATCCCAGCAGAATTTTATTTTCTTAGGCGTAGAAATAGGGAAACAACTTACCGAGCTCACAGTGGAGAGTAAGGACTGGGTGGAAAGCTTGGAAATGGGGGTTTTTATATGGAGTTTTTATAGTCCTTCAGGCTTCATGGAAAACCTGAGCCACGGAGTGCCAAATCCTAATAAACCACAGCAGGGAATTTGTTCGCATGCAACTTTTCCACTGGCTGTAATTATTTTACTCACTTGGGCTTGTTAACGCATTGTTATCCCCAAATCCCGTGAAAAACGCCTCACACCCTGTGGGTTCTTTCCATTGGAAAGCTTAACTGGGAGAAGGAAAAGCTGCCTTTTATCTGGCTGACCTCGTTAGGCACCTGAAGAAATCCAAGCCTCTCCTCCTAAAGCTCCTTTTGTGGGTGCGACCGTGGGGAAGCAGCGCTGGGGGAGCGGGGATTGATTGGGGTCATTCCAACAGCTCAGGGGTCATCCCAACGGCTCTGGGACCATCCCAATGGCTCTGGGGTCAACCCGATAGCTCTGGGACAATCCCAGTGGCTCTGGGGTCATCCCAACAGCTCTGGGGTCATCCCACCAGCTCTGGGACCATCCCAACAGCTTTGGGACCATCGCAATAGCTCTGGGGTCATTCCAACGACGCTGGGACCATCCCAATGGCTCTGGGGTCATCCCAACCACTCTGGCACCATCCCAATAGCTCTGGGACCACCCCAACAGCTCTGGGACCACCCTAACAGCTCTGGGACCTTCCCAATGGCTCTGGGACCATCCCAAAGGCTCTGGGGTCATCCCAACAGCTCAGCTTTGCACCCAGAACTTGGCTCTGTCCCCGCGCCTTGCGCCGGGCCCTCGGGAACGATCCTGTGATGTCATTAGGGTAATTAGCAGCCTTTGATGTGCCAAGACGCGGACGTGAAATTGGCTCTGTGCTGGCGTTGCTGAGCCGGCGCGGCTTGGCTCGTGTCAGGCATTAATGAGCATTTGTGAGGGGTTTATGAGGTCCTGTTATGATGGTGTTGTTTAATGTCCTGTTCCATGTGCAGGTAAACATCGGGATGAGCCAGCTCAGCACCTCCGGAGTGTCTTCATTAATCAGGAGCGTCTTAATTTATCACCAGAGTGTCTTCATTTATCACTAAAATGTCTTCATGAATCAGCACGGCAAAGCTAAGTTTTGGAGTGAAAACAGGCTCTGATAAAGCTGTTTTTCCCTTTTTCCAGCTCAGAGAAGCCCTTGGAAAAACAGCCTGGCTGGACGTGGTGGTTTAGCTGTGGTTTTGTTGAATTAGCAAATGCATCATGTGTTTGTGTGTTGGAGAGGGGAGCAAAGTCACCAGGGAATTGTGGGGTGGTCTAGGGTGGGAAGGACCCTCAAGAACATCTCATTCCACCCCCTCCACGGGCACGTGGGAGGCGGAATTGTCTCTCCAAACTCCTGAGATGAGGTTTGGAGCCCCCATCCCTGGAGGCGTCCGAGGAATCCCTGGACGTTGGTCTGGGTGTCCAGGTGGGGTTGGGCCCAGCTTGGTCTCGATGACCTTGGGGCTCTTTTCCAACCCCAGCAATCCTGGGATTCTGTTTTTGGTGTTCCATTGGTCTCAGGGGTGGGTTGGATTCCTGGTCCTTCTTCTTTTTGAACACTTCACCCACATTGGTGTCCTCAGGGCTCTCCCTCCTCCTGAGCTCAGATCTTCCTCGATCCTTTCAGTTTTATCTTTATAAAGCCGGTGATTTTTTGCATTTTGCATGTTTATCTTTAGAAGAGCTGACACTGGATCCTTCAGCCTGTCTGGGCTGGGAATTGAGCTGACGCTGCTTTGCTGTTCTCCTCACTCAGGCGCTGAGTTTTGGCCACGTGTCACCTGTTGATTCATCACTTTTATTTCCTGGTTGTGCCTGAGCTGTTACAACTCTGTTAACAACGATACAGTGACAACATCAGGGCACTAATGAGCTTTTATGGTGTGTTTGGAAACACCTGCAGAAAGCCTTGACATGGTTCTTGTCAGGGTTAATGTTTGTGTTCACGGAAATCCACCCTGCAGTGACAGCAGCCCTGAGCAGAGGGAACAAATCCCAGCATTGTGGATTCCTCCCACGCTGGACTAAAGATCTGAACTTTTCATTATTAACAAATCCCCAAGATAAGATTTAACATCTGGTTTAATCTTCACCTCGCTGAAACCACTAATTAGATATTAATTCCAATGTTTTTGACTTTGGGGATGAATTGCTGGCCAGCTTAATGGGAGGTGAAGGTGGATGTTGCAATCCCCGTGGTTATCTTTGATTATTGTGGTTGTCCCACCCCTGGAAGTGTCCAAGGCCAGGATGGACGGGGCTTGGAGTGACCTGGGACACTGGAAGGTGGAATGGGATGGTCTTGGAAGTCCCTTCCAACCCAAGGGAGAAGGCTTTGAGGCGAGGTTTGATAAAAGACAGCAGAAGTAAGAAAATACTTTTGTTTTTTTAACCAAACAGGAACCAGAACGGGGCAGCTGCCGGGGGTGGGAGCGTCCATCCAACTCACACCCACACCACCCTCGGCATCTGTCCCAGAGCCTCCTCCTCAGGTTTAGCAGGATGATAACCCCGACCAGCAGGGATTCATCAGCAGCTGGCGTTCCAGAGGCGTCTCCCACTTATTGTTCCCAACGTCAGCTGTGCCAGCACCTTCAGGTGCCCTTCGGTCAGAGAAGTGACTCCCTGGAAAAAATGCCTGACGAGGTCTTGCCTCGGTCACACCCCGTTTTATGGCTCTTTTTGCCATTCCCCAAATCCAGTCATGATTTATGGTTTTGAAAATATGGGGTTTTTAATGGGATATTAAATGTGGTCTTGCCTTTCTTTCTGTTTTATTGTTCAAATCTGTAAGTTGGGTACTCAGTGTTGGGTTGAAAGAGGTGTCCTGACTTATTTGGGTCTGTAACTATAAAGTTCAGGATTTTTGCAGTGAGACAGAGCTTTCATCAGACTTTTTATTAGTCTAAAGAACACAGAACACAGGTTATAAATATTTCATTCAAGAACCCAGAACTCCAGTTTATCCCTCACATTTTCATCTCTTTCTGGGCTGAATTGAGGATATTTTTATCCAGAAAAATGTCTGTTTCCTCCCTGCCAAGGAATGAGTCCAGTCATGGAGGTGATCAAGCCTAAACCCCATAAATATTTTCCCTTTGAGATGCAGAGACAAAGAATCCCCTCCCTATAAAGCTGAAATTGCAGAGTGGGGAAGGCCGTAAAGGACAGGTCATGCAGGACACGAGGGCAAGCCAGCAATTAGCAAGAGTGATTTATCTAAAACAATTATCATCCGTTAACAAAGCTGGATCTGGAAAGAATCGTGGTTAGTAATTGATTAGGAAGTTCTGCATGTGGGTGATTCACGTGCTGGGCACTTCGAGGCCGGGTATAAAAGTGCCCAAGCTCACATCTCGCACCATCACTCCTCTTGTTTCGCTCTCTGGTGCTGTAGGTAAGTGCATTCCTAAATTCCTGGACTCCTGAGCTGCTGAATTCCTCCTCTAACCAAACCTTCGAGTGTGGTTTGGGGATCAGGCTGACATTCTGCTGGTGGGAACCGCTGGATGTGGCACTTGGGGCTCTGGTCTGGTTGGGAAGGTGGGGATTGATCACAGGTTGGACTTCTGGGGGGATTTTCCAACCTCAGCCACTCTGGGATTGGTAAATGGATCCATTTGTGACTGCTCAGCCACTGGGAAATACAGATCTGTGTGAGATCCGAGTAATATTCCATGAATATTCCATCTGCGTTCAGCACACAATTCAGGGATGCATTTTGGGTGCTGAGCTATCAGAATCCTCCCTGTCCCTTGAGCCTCTTCGTACCCTTTTATCCTCATGTTTGACTATGAAACAAATGTGAATTTTGTTTTATTTCCCTGCGCCCACAGATCCCCGCCCAAGCCATGGTTCACTCCCTGAGCCCCTGCACCGACGGCAGCGCCTCCCCTTGCGGCGTGGCCGTGCCCCAGCCCGTGGCCGACTCCTGCAATGAGCCCTGTGTCCGGCAGTGCCCGGACTCCACCGTGGTCATTTACCCTCCCCCCGTGGTGGTCACCTTCCCCGGGCCCATCCTCAGCACCTTCCCCCAGCAGAGCACCGTGGGCTCCGTGGGAGCGCCCGAAGTCGCAGCCGGCGTCGGGGGCAGCGCCGGAACCGGTGTTGGAGCCATCGTTGGAGGTGGTTTTGGTGCTGCCCGGACCCCTGGAGCCTCCCAAGTTTATGGCGGGGCCAGGTGGGGCCGGGGGTACCCGGTGGGCAGCTGCAGACCCTGCTGCTAAGGCCGTGGCTGGACGAGGGTGACCGGCAGGATGCGGCTCCAGGGAGAGCTGAGCACTTGGGGCGGCGTTAAAACCATCCGTGGATGTTTGAAGGCCTCAAAAATCCGTTTCCATCCTTCTGCCCTTCCTGGTTTTCCTTCTCTAAAGCTTTCCTCTCTTTCCAAGCACTCTGCTCTCAAAGCTCAGGGTTGCTCCTGGTTCCTTGGGGTATTCTCAAAGCTCAGGGTTGCTCCTGGTTCCTTGGGGGCTTGTCGGGATCTTCGTAGGTTTAGATTAGGGAGAAACTAGGATTTTAGATTTTTGAAATTTAGATTTTAGGGAGAGATTAGGAGGGAATTCTTTCTTGTGAGGACCTGGCACAGGCTGCCCAGTGAAGCTGTGGCTGCCTCATCCTTCTGGAAGTTTCCAAGGCCTGGCTGGATGGGGCTTGGAGTGGGACTGGATCATCTTTAAAATCCCACCCAAACCATTCTGTGCTTCCGTGATTGTGGCAATGTCGAGGATCTGGTCCGAGACCCCTTTCAGATCCATTTCTAAGCTCTTTCCGTGGCTCCTGATGGATAAAAACGGTTCTGCAGCGCCCCAGCCCCGTCTCTGCTGCCGTGCTGCATGACCAGGGCTGGCTGTCACCACAGGAGGAGCAGCCCCAGACATTCCCTGGGTCACCCCACATCAAACCACGGCTTGTGGGCAGTTTGTAACCTGTGCTGTGTCTCACCTGTCCTTCCTCATTAAACCAGATGTCACAGCAGCTTATTGGTGTCTCTGTGTGTCCCCTGTCCTTGTCCAGCTGCCCCAACCCCATCCTGTCACCAGGAGAGGGAAATTCCCAAGGGATCTGGCCAAGATCTGTGGGTGATCCCCTTTGCATGGCCTCAGCTGTCCCATCCTTCCCCATATTCCCAGTTTCTGGGGAGATTTTTGCTCAGTTTTGGCTTTCCTGGCTCCTTTTCCTGGTGTCCTGGGGATCCAGAGCACAGGATTGGAAAAACCCTCCAGGATCGCAGAGTCCAAGCTGTGCCTGATCCCCACCTGGTCACCCAGACCAGTGTCCATCCCTTCCTCGGACACCTCCAGGGGTGGCCACCCCAACCCTCCCTGAGCCCCTTCCAAGGCCTTTTCCTTTTTCCAGGAGGAATTTCCCCAAATTTCCCACCCCGAGCCCCCCCTGGCACAGCTCGAGGCCGTTCCCTCTTGTCCTGTCCCTGTTCCTTGGGGTCAGATCCTGGCAGATCCCAAATCCCCCCTGGATCCCCCTTTTCTCTGGGATCAGATCCCAAATCCCCCCTGGCAGATCCCAAATTCCCCCTGGATCCCCCTTTTCTCCATGCTGAGCCCCCCATCTCCCTCAGGATCCTCCATTCCCTTTTCCAGCTGCTCCAGCCCCATTCCCACCCCTGGACACGCTCCCCCTTCAATAACCAGGATAACCTGGACATGATTTTGGTGCTCCCTCGTGGAATTGGGGATTTCTTTGGGAATAAATTGGTAATAAACCTTTCCCCAGCTCTGAAATGTTATGTAGAGTGTGAGGAACAGCCCCAGTGTCTTTAAGGATTGCAGGATGACCTGAGAATGTGGGATTGTTCCAGGGTAGTCACTCTTTGGGGAATTATTATCCTCGTGTGGAAGGAAAACAAAGCTGCCCAGGTGCTGTAATAATGTGTAATTAATGTTGGCGAGCTCTGGAGCAGTGATTGAATCAGATTCTCCCCAACCACATAATCCTTACAACAGAGAAATCCCTCAAACCTCAAAAGCCAGGCAAAAATCCCCCAAACCTCAAAAGCCTTTGTTGTTGGGAGCATTTGGGAATGAGCTGCAGTTTATTTTCACCTCTCAAGATGCTCTTTCACACCCTAAATTGAGATCTGCGTTTACCACAAACCAGAAAAATCAGTGGAATGATGGAATTCTGCCAGGGGGTTTTATAGAACTATGTTTTATACATTTTTATTCCTTTTGCTTTAAAAGCCCTGTGTGAAATGTCCTTTCACAGCACTCAAGATATCGGGTGTCTCACCAAGAAAATTCAATGCCTTTTTAAGATAGAAGCATTTGCTAATATCTCTTAGGTTCATTATTGAGCCTAATTATTCAGTTTAATGTTAATTATGGGTTAATATCCATGTAAATACAGTGAATTTTGAAATTTTTTTTCTCTTATTGCCATTTTTTTTCCTGTTCCATGCCCCACTTCCCCTTCTCCTAAAAGACTGCGCTCTTTAACAAATAATTTGAAAATTTAGTACAGTTTGGGTGATAATGGGGTGCCCAACTTCTCATTTGGGATGGGTTTAGTCTTTAGGGAAGATCCTGAGCCTCGCAGGGAATCTTGGTGCCGGAGGCATCTCCTGTGGCATTAAATGTTCCCAAGGGAACCTTTAAATGGATAATTCCCCAGTGAATACATTCCTGAGTCGAGATGGAATTACAGGAGTTGGTTCGCAGTTATTTAAATCACCCGGCTGTCGCCTGTTATGAAAATATTGCAGCCAGGCCGCAAGTTCTTCTCCCCATCCCACTTTTCCTGAGCCTCAGGACACAAAATGATTCAGGTTTTAGGATCTGGGAGAGATCAAGGATGATCGGGAACTGGAGCGACAGGAAATTGGTTCAGACTGAAAGAGGGAAGATTTCGGTTGGATTTTGGGAAGTTCTTCCATGTGAGGTCCTGGCACAAAATATTCCATGGATTTCCCATTCCTCAGGACATGAAATAGTTCAGGTTTTAGGATCTGGGAGGGATCAAGGAAACTATGGAGGAGCTGACGGTTGGAAACTGGAGCAACAGGAAAGGGGGAATCAGTTCAGACCAAAAAAGGGAAAATTTAGGTTGGATTTTGGGAAGTTCTTCCATGTGAGGTCCTGGCACAAGATATTCCATGGATTCCTCATCCCTCAGGACACAAAATAATTCAGGTTTTAGGATCTGGGAGGGATCAAAGAAGCTGTGGAGGAGCTGATGGTTGGGAACTCAAATGACAGGAAAGGGGAAATTGGTTCAGACCAAAAAAGGGTGAGTTTAGGTTGGATTTTGGGAAGTTCTTCCATGTGAGGCCCTGGCACAGGATATTCCATGGATTCCCCACCCCAGGCCAGCTTGGAGCCACCTGGGATGATCTTTAAGGTCTCTTCACCCACCCAGAACAGATGTAGGAGAAAAATGTTCCTGAGACATCAGGACAGATCCATGGAAAACGAGCTTTGGTGTTGGGAGGGGTCTGGGCTGCAATTCCAGGATGATCTGGAATGTCCTGAGCATTCCTGACGAGCTGGAATGAACAGGTGAGGAAACGTCCCGTCCCTGCTCGGTGACTCCCGTGACAGGAGCATCTGGGGTGAGGAATTTGGCACTCCAGCATCTCCACAAGGGTGACCTGCAGCAGAGGAGGAGATCCTGGAGGTGTCCTGCACCCCTGGAGCTGAGGGATGCCCTCAGAGCCGCCGCATTCAAAGCAGGAAGGGGAAGTGAGGTGGGAGCCAGGTGGCCCCAGGTCAGGGTTGTGGCGGGAGGTGACGGCGGGTGACAGGGCTGGGGCTGGCAGGAGATCACCACCTGTGGGTCCTGTCCCCGGAGAGTGATCCGAGGGCGAATTCAGGAGGCAAGGACATCACAAATGGTGCTGTGCTGGCAAACTTGGGCAGGGACGGAGGTGAAGAGGGACCAAAGGACTCAGAATTTCACCCAAATCTTTGTCTTCCTGGGGTTTATTCCATCTCCCCTCCCGTGCAAGGCTGTCCAAGCCCTTCCCCACTCTCAGCGCAGGCGGGAGAAGGCTTTGTGTGCCCGAGGCATCACAGGGAGATAAGCTGAGCTTACCATGCTGGGAGACTCCACCATTTCCTAATGCTTTCCCCGGGGAACCCAGCCCATTTTGCTGCTGACAGCGGGAGGGTTGCAAAACCTCTCTTAAAGGCTTTGCCACGTTCAAAGGGCTGCTCTGATTGACTGGGGCTGTGCTCTGCTCGGGGGGAGGCTCCTCCTTGACCCCTTCCTGGGGCACCCCCATCCATCTGGGGCTGTCCTGCTCAAATTGGGGCACGGAGGGATCAGACCAACCCTCGCTCTTGGCAGGGGCTGCTCCTGCCCAGACGAGGCAATGGAGCTCTGGAGCTCAGCTCTGCTCCTTGGGACGGGCTCCAGGTCAGAGTTTTGGGGAAATCAGCGACATGATGGAAAGAAAATAGATGTTGGGCTGGAGGATTGGCGTTCCTGCTGGCCGCTCCTGGTTTTCTGCCCATGGAATGGCTTCTCCAATCTCCTCCTTTAATTATTTTGTCGAGCCTTTCCTCCTCTTTGCTCTGAGAGCTGGGAAATTTGCTCCAGGAGCCTCTCTGGGGGCAAAAGCACCCGAACCGTGACTCTTTCTGGGGAAATATTTGGGTAAACCCAACGTTAAGGGTTAGTTAAGGTTTCTCCTTCTGCTGGGGGAAATGAGTCAGGGCGGGAGCCGTTGAGATGGAGATGTGGTGACAGTCGCTAACATCCGGAGCCCGGCCTGCCCTCTCATTGCAGGGCTCCTGAGGGTGGCTGGGGGTCCCTTTAAAGTGCCCAGACAAAAACAGAGCAGACATTTGAAGCTTCTAACCAGACTAATTTTAATGGAAATGAGAAGCAGTGAGGAACAGAAAGAAGTTGGCAGAGATACAGAAGGGGCTTTGGCGAGCAGAGCGTTCCCGATGGTGAGGGATGATTTTCCTGGTGGAAATGGTGGAGTTTGCCAGTCCAAATGTGTTTCTTTCTTCGTGTTCACCGTCAGGTGAGGCGCAGCAGGGACTGAGAACAGGAGCTCCTCTGCTAAAAGTCACCTTTGGTCAGAGTCGAACAAAGTGGATTTTTGCAGAAACTCCCACACAAAGTGGCTGTGGATGAACTTAAAAAGCGCTTTCCTCACACCCAAATATCTCTTTCCACTCCACCAAAGTGCTCTAAAGATGCCTCAGCCCTTTGAGAGTGACAGCTGGAGAGACAGGAGATCCTACAGAGGGTTACATGGAGTGCCCTACACAACCTGGCGCCTACATATCCCCTAGAGTTGGAAATATGAGTCCTCAGCGTTCCTCAGAACTTTAACCAAACTCATGAATCCGTGTCCTTCATTCCATCCTGTGGGAGCTGCTCCTGCTGGGAGCAGCTCAGAGGGTCCTGTCCCCAAACTGAACGGAGAAGGGGAGGCTTAACCCCATGTTTCCCAAGTTACCCAAGTTACCCACGCAACCCAGGAGCCCGGGGAGCCCCTCGATCCTCCCCGAGAGCCTCCCGACGATGTCCCCATTCAGGTTGGCATAGACGGTCCCACGGATGTTCCCGGAGGGGTGGAAGAAGTTCCCGATGTTCCTGAAGCCGGATGGGGGCACGTCTTGGCACTGGTCCCGGTAGAAGCTGAAGGAGCGCCTGGGACGGAAGCTGGAGCTGCCAAAGCCACCGAAGTTGTCGCTGCCGCCCTGGGCGCAGCACGGGTTGTCACAGCACTCCTTGAAGGAATTCATCCTTGTTGATTCGGAGAGTCTGGAACACACACCCAGAAACAAAATTTATGGGCTGCTGAGGGCAGAGCAAAGGCTCCGACTCGGTCCCTCCTGCGCATCGGTTTAGCCCTCTTAATTAACTCGGTTATTTCTGTAATCTCCTCAATCCCAAACAATTTTGGTTTTTTTTCCCCTCATCAACTTTTGGAAACTGCTGACTAAACGTAGCGAATGAGGGTTTTGCCAGCTGAGAGCTGAGATTTCCTGCCCCAGAAATCAGAGAAATGTAAAAAATGAAAGAAAAGCGCAATAAATATAACCCAGAACGGAAAATTACTTTTTACTACAAGATTGTGGTAGCCAATTTCCAGTTTTAAGCTCTTTAAAGCCTAGTATTTAAAAAAGCACAGGAAAGAGGAGAAAAACGCCTTGAGTGGAAGAGCAAAATTCCTTGAGATTGCAGGGAATTTTGCGCTTGGCGTTGGCTCTAAAACAACAAGAAATTTCCTACAGAATGTCTGTACCTGCACATAGACACGGGTTTGTATTTATATGTTATATAAATATATGCAGACATAGCAGTACTTTTAAAATAAATAATTAAATAAATAAATAACCACTATACATTTAATATATATTCATATTAGTATCCATATTCATATTTTAACATAGAATTTTAGTTATAAAGAAATATTTAGAGAAACATTTCCACAGGAGAGTAGAGCCAATACAGACCTCTGCTTCAGCGAGAGAAGTTGAGAGGAGAAGTCGAGACGAGCGGATGACTTTTCGGAGTCGGGGGTCCGGTTTTTATACCTTCCAAAGTGGGTCATCCCACTCCTTATCCCTCCAACCTACATCACAGCCATTTCCATATTTTCCGTGCCTGGCGTCGCGGCGCTGACGTGAACCCTTTAGAATTTCTTTAATCTTAAAGCATTTTTAGGGAAATTGCCCCCGAATTCCTTGTGGCCAAACGGGGAGGTACTTGAAGAAATATTTATTAATTTGGAGAGATATTTATCCGGGGGAATATTCAGATTATTAAGGCAGCGGCCTCATAGGTGGTCCGTCAGCTTGGCGTTGGCGCCTCCGGTGTCGCTGGGGGAGGACAAAGAGAGAGGTTTTGCTTTGGTGTCCTGAAGATTGAGGAGGCTCCACTCAGCATCTCCATGACCTTCCTGGTGGAGTCTCCCACCAGGTTCATATCCCAGTTTCTCCAACAACAACCCAAAGGCATTTTCCAACCTCCTTGTGGGCGTTCCCAAATATTCCTTCCAATTTTAATTGATTTTTTGGGGATCATTTTTGTCTTTCATGGAAGAGCATCACCTTAATATGGCTCAGGAAGCAGAGACCTTGAGGAGTGACCATATTATTAAATCTGGAGGTGGCAAACTATTAATATTTAAATCCAGCAACACTTTGCAAATTGAAAACGTCAATGAGTGTTTATGAAGTGCTTTGGTATTCAAAATTCGGAGGAAGCCTCAACATCCTGCTTGCTCATTATTACGCTTATTTTCCATTCAAATTAATGCCAGAAATTAGGTGAAGGTCACCCAAGGAGCTCTGCCCTAAACTCCACAGTTCCTCCCTATCACAACTCCTGCACGTGGCGATTCTTTGTGGAAAAAAAAAAATACCAGCAGGGTTCTTTTAGCGTTCATTTAATGCTCTTTTAGTGCTAATTCTGATAATTTATTTATTTTCAGATCAAATTGAGGCTTGAATTCTCCACTTTGCTCTGCTGAACTGGGGTCAAGCCCTCTGGTGAATGACACTGCAAAAAATGCAGTTGGATTTTTGTTAAAAACATTCTTCCTGCTCCTGCAGCAGCACGGCTTTGATTCAGGAGCACTTTGGAATTGAGATTTATTTATAGTTCTGCTCCTTTTTCCTGAAGTTGGTGAGGTTTAATGTAAAATCTGTACATTTACATTTCCTTTAGATAAAACCCCATGGTGTATCTTCCTACTGAACACAAATACTTTCAAGCAAGTTGGAAAGTTTTCCTTTTTTTACTGAAAATTTTTCTCTCTGAAAAGAAAATTTTTCTTCTCAATGACCTTGAGAAATCAGAAGCAGCATTCCTATAATACAAAAAAAAAAAAAAGCAGATTTGACAAAGGAGGCAGTAAAATGGTATCAGGAATGTTGCTGGCCCAGAAAATGTTAAGATGAAAGAAACCTGTAATACACGGGACATACGGGAACACACTAATAATCCCAAACAATGAGGAAAATTACATTAATTGAAGATATGACGCGTACAGGCAAATCTGTTTGCCAACCAGTAGGATTCCAAAGCTTTTGAATCCACAGGGCGTCTGAGATAAGCCAGGAGGTCAAAGCTGGAGTATAAAAAGGGCTTGGAGCTCAGGGCTCCTCATCAGCTCTCCTGCCTTCTCCTCCCGGTGAACTTGGTAAGCTTTTCCTCCTTTCTCCCCCTGCGCTGGGAATTTTCCTTTCAGAATTTCTGTTGGGGTTGTGGCTCCTCTGAACTGTCAGGATTTGCTGTTCCTTTTGCTTGGGCTCACTGGGTTCGACTTTTAAAGCTGCAGGCGGAACTCTCCTGGTCCTGTTGGTACCTGGGTTCCCTGATAAGGGATTTTCAGGACAGCAGAGGTAGGAAAGGGTTTCCCCACCATGACGCTTGGTGGGTTTTTTCTTAAATCTCCTATTTTAAGTGGGATTTTGGGTCTGTCTGGCTGCATAGATGTTCTTGTGGTTTCTTCTATGGGCTCTCAGCATTCCCAGGTGCAAATTAAAATGGGTGGAAAGCGCTGAAATGGGTCTTAGGGTGATGGAGCCAAAACCTGAGGGGTGTTATCACAGGAAAATTCTGGGAAGACTTTCCTGATGAGGTCAGGAATGCAGAGCTCCATAAAAAGCTGATATTGTAAAAGAGAATTAGGGTTGTTAATTGCCTCAGGAAAAACCCTGAAGCAGCAGCAGCAAGGTTTTGATCTGTGACCGCTGATTCCATCAGGGGTTCCACCAATGCCAGGAATACAGAAACAGTCTCACACAAATATATTGAATCTGCATGAACGTGGAATATAAAATAATTTGAAGGCAGTGGGTAAATGAGCAGATTATACAAACGGGGCATTAAGAAGCAGCTGAGGTCATAATTTTTCCTTCTGCCCTCGTTCTCACGGGACTGGCGAGGAAGATTTTGCGCTCTGAGGTTGCACTCTGTGGCAGTGGTCACAAGGGTTCTTGGTTGAGGGAAGAGACGAGAACGTTGACTCCATGTTCAGAAGGCTTGATTTATTATTTTATGATATATATATATATTACATGATAACTATACTACAAAGAAATAGAAGGAAAGGTTTCAGCTCAGAAGCTAGCTAAGCTAAGAATAGAAAAGAAAAGAATGATAACAAAGGCAGCTGCCTCCGACAGAGAGCGAGAGCCAGCTCTGCTGTGAGTGGTCGCCGGATCCAAACATCCACAGGAGATCAATCACGGATCCGCCTGTTGCATTCCACAGCAGCAGACAATTATTGTTTACATTTTGTCTCTGAGGCCTCAGCTCCTCAGAAGGGAAAAAATCCTAAGAAAGGATTTTTAGTGAAAAGGATGTCTGCGACAGTACTCTCGGAGTATTTACCGCGCTTCCTTTCCTCCCCGCTGCAGGTTTTACCTCCACTTCCCAAAGATGACTTTCCTCCAAGGCCAGTGCGACGACGACTGCTACTCCTCCTGCAACTACGGGGGCCTCTACGGCTACCGGGGCTACGACTGTGGGAGCCCCTGCGGCTACCGGGGCTACGGGAGCCTCTACGGCTCCCGCGGCCTCTACGGCTTCGGGGACCGCTACGGCTACGGCGGCTTGTACGGCTACCGGGGCCTCTTCGGCTCCGGGGACTGCTACGGCTCCGGGGGGCTCTATGGGGGCTACCGGGGCCTCTACGGCTTTGGGGACTGCTATGGATACCCCGGGTTCTACTCCGGCCGTTATGGGTTCCCCTTCGGCTCCCGCTACGGCCGAAGGTTCAGCTTCGGGGGCTGCTACTAAAGCTGAAGGGAGCCGCCTCAAAACCCAGCCCGGGTTTGGTGGGATTGATGGAGAGTCCAGCGGTGGAGACCGTGGTTGGGCAGAGTTTTGGGGACAAGAGGCATGGCTGGGGTGCTCCGAGAGCTCTGCACTGCTGCTGAAGTGCTGGAGGTGATTTGCCTTCATCCCACTGCCCCAGCTCTCCTCTCAACCCAGAACTTCTCCTCAATCCTCCAAGCAAACCGAATTCCGTGTTTTTGGCAGTGCTGTACAAAATGTTCCCTCTGACTGGATGATGTGGGTGTTATGAGACTTTGGGTGTGTGGTCCTTTCGTTCTGTATCCCTTTAAAGTTATCTCTGTGTTTCATTCCTATTAAAGATTTTTTTCTGCATCAATTCAGCATTTCTGGGTTTATTTGTCATTTAAGTTTCTCAAAGAGCTTGAAGTCTTTGGCATCCAAAATCCTGAGGAAGCCTCAGCATCCTGTTTGCTCTTTTTTTATGCTTATTTTAAATTCGAATTAATGCCAGAAATTGGGTGGAGGACTTACAAATATGAAATCCTTCACAGCAAAAGGATTGGAAGACAAAATTATGAACTCAATCCTGTGTCCAGTTCTGGGCCTTTCATGCCAAGATGGACATTGAGGGACAGGAGTGGGTTCCTGATAAGGGAATGGAGTTGGAGCAGCTGGAAAAGGGAATGGAGGATCCTGAGGGAGCTGGGGTGGGTTCAGCCTGGAGAAAAGGGAGATCCAGGGGGGATTTTGGGCTCTTTCAAGGAGAATTTTGGGATCTGATCCCAGGGAACAGGGACAGGACAAGAGGGAAATATGGTGGCTTTGCTTGTGTGGATGTTGGCCTGGAAAACTCAAACCACCCCCTTGATCTTCCACACGGAAAAGAAGAAAATCCGTTTGAGCTGAATAAAATCCATTTTTATGGGTGCAGTTTCAATAAGACACTAAATCCAAGGACTAAAAGCCAGAAAACGGGGAGGAAAGTGGGGGGGGAAAGGCAAATACTCCTAAAGACAAAAAAAAAGATTGAAATGTCCTCATTCCTCCTGGCCAGCTCCTTCCAAGACCTGACCAGGAGGGAATTTCTCCTCGTGTCCAACCTGAGCCTCCCCTGGCACAACTCGAGGCCGTTTCCCCTCGTTCTGTCCCTGTTCCCTGGGATCAGATCCCAAATCCCCCCCTTGAAGAGCCCGAAATTCCCCCTGGATCCCCCTTTTCTCCAGGGTGAGCCTCCCACAGGATTCTCCGCTCCCTTTTCCAGCTGCTCCAGCCCCTTTCCCATCCCTGGATATTCTCCAGCCCCTCAATGCCCCCTTCCCATGAGGGGCCCAGAGCTGGACACGGATTCGAGTCCAGAAAGCCCCTTCAGAATTCCCCAACTCCCAGAATATCCACCCAAACCAAGGACACAGGCAAGAAAACAACCGGATCTCCAGAGGTTTGGGTTTTTTTTTCAAATGCAGAAAGTATTTAATAGAACAAGAAAAAGAGCTGGCACAGACACAGAAAGATTATAGTTTTGGGATGCTGGAGGCAGCTCCAGCAGATGAGTCACTGCTCTCCAGAACATTCCTTTTTGCTGAAGTTGTGTTGTTCATCCTTCAGGTCCTCGTAAAAGCAGATCAAAGGCGAGACAGCCGTAACGCTCCCTCACCCAGGGCTGCAGCGCCGTGCTGGAAGTGCTTATTGAAAATGCAGATGGCACCAAATCTAATTTCACAGAGGTCCTCCAGCCCCATTGCAGCAACTCCGAGAAGCTTCGCATGAATTGCAGATCGCCCCTCCCATTGCTGAAGGGGCCGTGGGAGGCTTTAAGTGCAGAATATCAGGAGAGTTGAGAAAGGCAGGAAGAAGGAGACAGAGACAACAACAAAAACCAGAAACCCCAAGAGGTTTCAGAGCACAGCAAAGCCCCCACTGGCGGCGACTTCGCCGTGGGGGCTCCGCGCTCGTGCGAACATCAACAGCGGGCTCGTCCGTTCGTCTTCCGTGGGCGTGGGTCTGTTCGTGGGGATTTTCCTGGGGGATCAGCAGCAGGGGTAGCAGCAGGAGTAGGAGCAGCACGAGGGGTAGCAGTAGCGCGTGGTGCAGCGCCGGGAGGTGCAGCAGCTGCCGTAGGAGCGGCGGCAGCAGCTCAGCGTGCGGGTGATGTAGGGGCTGCAGCTGTAGGTGCGCGTGCAGGTGCGGTAGCAGGGGGAGCAGCACAGGCTGTAGCAGCACGGGGAGTAGCAGCAGGACATGGTGGGGGTGCGGGGGTGGAGGTGAGCCTGGGACGGGGAGGGAGAAAAAGGGGGAGAAAAAAGGGGTTGTGAGGGCAGGGTCGTGGTGAGGTTGGGTGGAAATGTTGAGTGAATCCCTCGGGTTTGCGTGGGATTTTCGTGTCATAGATTTCCTGGAATCCCAAGATCCTAGAATTCCAGAAACCCAGAATCCCAGGATTCCAGAACCCCAGAACCCCAGGATTCCTGAACCCCAGAATCCCGGGATTCCAGGACCCCAAAACCCCAGTATTCCAGAATCCCATTATTCCAGAACCCCATAATCCCAGGATTCAAGGAACCCCAGAATCCCAGATTTCCAGAACCCAAGAATCCTGGGATTCCAGAACCCCAGAATTCCAGAACCCCAGAATCCCTGGATTCCAGAACCCCATGATTCCAGAACCCCAGGATCCCAAAGATCATTAAGTCAGAAAAGACCTCCAAGATGGAGTCCAACCCCAGCCCAGAGCTCTGAGTGCCACGTCCAGTCCTTCCTTGGGATGCGGACTCCAAACCTCCCTTCCGAATCCTGAAAACCCTTTCCAAGAAAGGAAAATCTTCCTGAGGAAGGGATTTGTTTGGCGTCCAGGCTCCCAGGATAGTCAGCTGAGGTAAATCCCACCCCAGTGAGGGAGTCCCAGTGTCTGACTCGAATCCCTCCTGGCGTTTTCCGGAGTTCTTGGACACGCACAACTCAAGGAGTTCATTAAGTCTCCAGCCTCCCTGTCTGCTTTTAATCTTGGCACATAAACAATTCCTTCTCCTGGCTTTGTCAGTGCCAGTTCTAGCAAGGACACTGTGCTGGACAGAGAAGGTTTAAACCCTGCAGCTCAGAGCTGCCCCAGGGACTCCAGTGGGACAAAAACAATTCCTGGGACTTTTCCATATTCCCCATTGCAACATCCCCTCAGAAAGAGCCATTTCCTCCTTGCACAACCAGGCCTGAAAATTCCAGACGTCACCACTGGGAAAAAAGAAACCCAGAACTTCTAACTCAGCTTCCCATCTTTCCAAAGACATGGGAATGTCCCCCAGATTAAACTTAACTTCCCATCTTTCCCATTCCATGGGAATGCCCAGGAGTTGATGCCGTCCCAGATTAAAAGCATCCAGGAGAAAACACCCACGAGCAAAGGATTTCTCCCCAAATTCAAGGATTCTCCAGGAGAACGGGATCTGGACTTACCGAGTTTGGTGGGAAGAGCAAACCAAGAGGAGCCGTGTGAGGAGCGCCGGGGTTGGGAGCATTTTTATATTCCCATTGTGGAGGTCAGAGCAGTTCCCCGAGAGCTCCCCTTAGTCACGGGACAAATTTGGGAAGTACATCAGCAGCCCAATTGCTATAATTGTTTTCCTCTGCATTTAGGACAATTTTGGAATTCCTGGGGTTGAGCGCTGTGATTACAGCCCGGGAGATTCTTTCATCTCCAGACTTTCCAGGACAGAGGGATTTCTGGGAAAGCACCCGGAGGACGGCTGGGAATGGGGCTGGAGGCTACACAGAACAGCTCCAGCCCCAATTCCTGGTCAGCTGGGAAGCCATGGATTGGTTCTTTACCTCGTGGCCCCACCAGGGAGGTGGGCGCTGCACGTTTTGGGGTGACGTAAAGCAGACGGGGAGCGGAGGAGAATGACCCCAAGCGCTCCGGGATTTCCGTCACAATTAATGACAGGCGTTCCATTGATTCTTTTAGGTCCTTCTCCTGCCTATAATTTGTCCTAGGAGAGGTACAGGCCGAGGCATGGGATCAATTAAAGCAGCATCTGAGAAATGTGGTTAATTTTTATGTTGTGAGGGTTTGGTTTTTTTTTTTTTTTTTTTTTTTTTTTTCCCAGATGAAATTATTAGAAAAATTTGCTTGAGTCGGTGTCTTGTGATATCATTCACGTGCCTGATATTTGTGGGGTTTATATATGGGATCCATGGGCATGAGCTGGCCAGAATCCCTCTCTGTGCTGGGCTGCATTCATGGGCAAGGGGGTCAGGCAGGGGCTTCTCTCCTTCTGCTCTCTCTGGTGGGATCCCACCGGGAATTCTGTGCCGGGTTCTGCTGTCCCCAAAATAAAAGGGACCTGGAATCGTTGGAGCCGGTCCAGAGGAGACCACGAATTTGATAAAGGAACTGGAGCCCCTCCCCGATGGATCCAGGTGGGAATGTTGGGAATGTGGAGACCCCAGAGCCCCTCCAGGATCTGCAGGGAAGCTGGAGAGGGACTTTTCCTCAGGAACTGCAGGGACAGGACACAGGGAATGGGGTCAGGGGGACAGAGGGGGAATTTGGGTGGGATTCTGGGGAGGGATTGTTCCCTGTGAGGGTCCCAGGTTATTCCATGGATTTCCCGTCCTGGAAGTGTCCAAAACCAGGACTTGGAGCAACCTGAGATGCAGGAAAGCGTGGTCATTCCAACCCAACCTATTCCATGGCTCCATATCCACAATAATGAGCCAAAGATCTCTTTCACCTTAAAAAAAAAAACCTTCGGGGTCCTCCTCAGCTTTAGGGATGAAATCCAGGTCTCCAAAACTCATAGGAGTTAAAATAATCAAATTATTTTCCTGCCTCGGGTGGGCTGGAGAGCACAAAGGGCTGGACGTTCCCTTGGGAGGGATTTTTCCTGAGGCAGGAATTGCTCCCCAACCTGCTGTGGTGGCATTTTCCAGCCGTATCTCCGTCACTCTGCTCCAGGGGACGGCAGGAATTATAAATAAATATAAATAATTTAAATAATGAAAAAAACCTCCCTTGTCCCCCGGGGGCTCCCTTCCCTGCTCTACCCGAGGAATTTAAACCGGGAGGGTTGAAAGAATCCCAACATTGCCAAAGGAGCTCTAATGATTGTTTTGGGAGGGCGCTGATACCAGAAATTCTGATGAGGCTCAGCACTTCCCCAGTGCCTGTCATTATCCTCATTTAATATGCAAATGAGGCTTGGCTCACTGCGGGGGAAGGTCGAACAGGGAGGTATTTGCTGAATTTTAAAAAAAGCCTCTTGATTTGTGCTGGGAAGGCTGAAAATCAGCGTTAGTAAGATTTGCTGCAAAATAATTTTATAATTATAGCTCCTATAAATTCCCTTGTCCGTTCTGAAATCTGGATTTCATCACTAAAGCTGAGGAGGAGCCAAAAAGGTTTTTAAGACAAAAATATTGTGGGTTTTTTGGTGTTGCCAGGTTGAGCTGAGAATAGATTAATAACCGCTGATGGAGAGGAAACCAATTATTTTAATTGAAGGTGTGACATGGACAAATAAATTTAATTTTGTTGATGTTTACATTGGTCAGATAATTTCTGAGTGACCAAAGCACCTCCCAAAGGGCCGAGGGACACTGAAGGGCCAGGAATTGCCCTGGGAAGATCAGCAAACTCAGAATATTTTCCAAAGTCCCTTCAATGATCCAAATTTATGCAAAATTTGGGTGTCCAGAACCCTGAAAATGTAAAACTCCTGCAGAAGCAGGAATTCATTTCTGTGCATGAAAACACAGTGAAGAACTCAAGAAAGAATTTGGTCATTAGGTGGAAATCTAATTTATAGAACCTTTAGTTAATTAGAGAAAGATGGAGTGAAATTCCTGGGGAATAATAAATGGAGGCGTTTAATGAAGGGCTCTGATTCATGGGACGGGTTAAAACCTGCTCATCCCCATTCAGTGCTTCTTTTTTTTTTTTTTTCTAATATTCTATACAAAACTTAAGTCCGAACATTTTGAAAAAACGCATTCTGAAAATACAAATAAATTCCAATTGCTTTTGGACTCTGCAACAGGAAAGTTTATTTTCTACTCCACTCTTTTTAAACTTTTAAACCAAATTCACGCCTAGACCAGAGCAACTTTAAATAAGAAATGAATCCCTTCGGCTGCTGAATTTGCACCTCCTGACCAGCGGAGGGAAACGTTGGTTTGCATTTTTAGCCTGTTTTATCAGATCTGAACTCACGCAGGAAAAGGAAAAGCCGGAATTCCGGGATCCCGGAGGTTGGAGAAGGCACCAGGATCAAATCCAAGCCCACACAGAATTCCAGGAATTCCTCGGACACCTCCAGGGATGGGGATCCGACCCTCCCGGAGCCCCTTCCAAAACCTGGCAGCCCTTTCCAGGAGGAATTTTCCCAAATTTCCCACCCTGGCACAGCTCAAGGGGGAGCAGAACCTGAGCTCCCATCAGGGATTTGGGGATCTGGGGGGGTTTGGGGTTTGGGGATTTGGGGTTTGGGGTTTGGGGTTTGGGGATTTGGGGTTTGGGGGTTTGGGGAGGGAATTCCGCCTCCCACCTGCACTCCGGGGCTGTGGGGAGACAATTCCTAATGGAAATCCCATCCAAAACTGGATCTTCCTGCGGGGCGGAACTTGGGCTGGAAATGTCCTGATTAATTTTTCCTAAATCTTCACTTTTTTTTCAGCTGGTGCTTTTGGAAACAGGAATGTTTTTGCTCGAAGAGGGGCAGAGTTGGGGACATGGCAAATGTGAATTTTGGAGCAGAAATCGAGGTGTTCAGCGCACCCTCAGTCCCCTAAAATTCTGCTAAAAACCGCAGAGATGAGAAACTGGTGCCAATTTTTATTTTTTTTCTATGTGTGCCAAATGAATAATTTACAAAGTCAAATACAGTGTTAAAAAGAACATTAAAACACAACAGAAGGCAGTGGTGTGATGCAAGATCTTTTAATGAGAGGAAGAAGTTACAGCTCGTAGTAGCACAGGAGGTTCACACCATCATACACTGAGGAGTAGCTACACCCCAGAGCAGAGGTCTGGGGAGTAAAGCTGGTGTAGGAGAGGAGCGGAGCTGTCAGCACAGCCGCTCCTCGGGACACACAAAAACCTCATCCCCAAAGAGAAGGAACAGCAAAAAAAAGCAAATTAATCAGAATAACATCATGGAAGAGATCCTAAACCCTCAGCGAACCAGAGCTGAGATGGAGCAAAATCCACCCAGGAGCAAAATGCACCCAGGAGCAAAATCAATCCGGCAGGACCGTTCAGGGCGGGTTTTGGGGTTTCCATGCTGGGGCCGGGCTCAGCACTGGTAGCAGGGGTAGCAGCTGCCGTAGGAGTATCTCTGGAAGTAGCGGGACGAGTAGGGCGAGCAGTAGCGGGGGCTGAAGCTCGGGCAGTACTCGCGGTAGCCACAGAGCCGCCCGTAGTAGCCCTGGTAGCCGCAGGGGCTGCCGCAGTCATAGCTGCGGGAGCTGCAGACGGTGCCGTAGCTGCAGGGGGAGTAGCAGGGATCCTCACACTGCCGCTGGTAGCAGAAAGTCATCTTGGGCTGGCGGGGGGGGCTGGGGCAGGAGGGAGGCGAGTGCTGGGAGGAAAAAAGTGCCCTGATCCTAGGAATGGGGATGGAAAAAGAGGATTGGGGGAATGGTTTGGGTTGGAAGGGAATTGAAGCTCATCCTGTTCTACCCCTGAACGGGCAGCGACAGGAGTCGCGAACGCCAACCATAACCTTAAACTAAAGCCTAACCCTAACCCTAAACCGAGCCCTAAACTTAAACTGAACCCTAACCCTAACTTTAACCTTAAACCTAACCTTAACCATAACCCTAACCCTAACCCTAACCCTAACCTTAACCTTAATCTTAACCCTAACCTTAACCATAACCCTAACCCTAACCCTAACCTTAACCTTAATCTTAACCCTAACCTTAACCATAACCCTAACCCTAACCCTAGCCTTAACCATAACCCTAACCCTAATTCTAACCTTAACCATAACCCTAACCCTAACTCTAACCTTAACCATAACTCTAACCCTAACTCTAACCTTAACCTTAACCCTAATCCAAGCCTTCCTCCAGCCCAGGGGGCTCCAAGCTGGCCTTGGACGTTTCCAGGGATGCGGAATCCTTGGAATATCCCGAATTTAGGGCCTCCCCTCCCTCCCAGGGCTCCCATCTGGAGCAGTTTGAAAGGAGAGCTCGGAGATGGGCCCAGCAGCGATTTGAGGCTTTTGGGAGCCCGGTGGGAGGATGGAAAGCAGGGAGAGGAGAGAAGGATGAACCCAACTGAACCTCTCCGTCCAAGGCCACTCTCGGCAGGAAGAACCTTGCCCTGATGTCCCACCTGAACCTCCCTGGCACAGCCAATTAGCAATAAATCCTGAAATAACCCATAATATCCTCACGTAATGCATTTCCCATAAGGGATGTCTAGATACGCCAAATTTCCATATTTACTAAATGTAGAAATTAGTAATTAATTTTTATATATATATATATATGTTTATCTATGTAAAAACCCATAGTATAAAATGAGGTATTAACCCATATTTATTTACTTTTTTTTCGTTTCATTTCATTCATATATATATATATATATATATATATATATATATATATATATATATGATTTCATGGCCATGCATCTGAGATATTTGTTTAAAATGGGGTATTAACCCGTATTTTATATACATATATATATAAAGTATATATATTTTAGATATATATACACATATAAAATATGGATTTATTATATATATTATATATATAATATATAATATATTTTATATATATATGTGTGTGTGTATATATATATGTATATATGTAAAAATATAGGTTAATACCCCATTTTTAACAAATACCCCAAACTGCACGGCCACGAAATCGCTTCTAAACCACAATTTCACAGTTTAACTCCCTGCCCTACCCCTCTACGGCCAAACCCAGCAGCAGAGCCCCTTAAGCCCGACTTACCACGCTGAGCAAGAGCCGAGGCTGAAGGCTGAAGGCGGGAGTGCAGAGCCGTGGACTCGGCTCCCTTTTATACATTTATCTACCCCAGCCCGTGGTGCTTCAAACTCCTTCTCCTCCCAGCCCCGCACGTCACCCCGCAGCTGATGGGGTTGTTTTCCTCGCTTTGGGATCCTTACTCAGCTCCCAGGGCTGCCACAGGGATGACTTCGTGCTTCTCTTTCCTTTCATGTCCAGGCTCAATTACAAACGGGGAGTGAGGGTGGCGAAATCTGAGTTACAGCAGGAAAAGGAAGGAAGGATATTGAGAGCAGAATTAATGGATGCTCGCAATCCCAATTTGGGATGAATGGACAAATGGTAATATGTGAAACCTGCAATGACCTTGGATTCATTTAGGGAGAAGGAATTTCAATTGTTTTTCAAAATGAAAATCCCTGGAGATAATTTATTGTTTGGGTCTATTTCAAAATTGTGTTTTTAGGTCAGAATTTTATTTATATTTATATTTATATTTATATTTATATTTATATTTATATTTATATTTATATCTATATCTATATCTATATCTATATCTATATCTATATCTATATCTATATCTATATCTATATCTATATTTATATCTATATCTATTTTTATTTTTATACTTATACTTACACTTATATTTATATTTATCTATTAATCTATTTCTATATCTGTATGTATATTTACATTTATTTTTATATTATAGTTAACGTTATATTTATATTGATATATTTTATTTGTTTTTATTTTTATTTTTAAAATTATTATTAAGTAATTCGACCCAGCTTTGATAAACCCCAAAGTCGTAGGAAGAAATGGTGATCCTTTTCCATGTAAGACTGGAAATACATTTGAATAAAACCAGACATCAATGACTTAAATGAACCTCAGAGCAGGTAGAAATACCCAACAAATCTAAATTATTTCAAGCGGGAAAAACCATATTTCTAATCTCCAGGTTTATTTTACGATATTTGAAGTCTCCAGACGTGTTTTATGAAATCCATTCAGGAACTGAATTTCCTGCAGAGCCAGCCCAAGCAAGGCGAATTTCGCTGGCTCCAAAAAGATCTGCTCGGTGGTTTTTTTCCCTTCGATCACAAAACGATTCTTTCGGGGGTTCCTGACAAGGAGAAAGATAAAAAACCCAGGGAAAAGCTAAAAAACCGCAGGGATTTATCTCTGTAATGACCGCAGTTTTCCCGAGAAACCCCCCAAATTCCAAATATGGTTTAATGTAAATTCTTCTTCATATTGTTGAGGTGTTTAATTCGCCCTAATGAAGGTGAATAATGCTGGGGTGACCTTCGCCTCCAAACCCTGTTTTGCTGTTTACTCCCATCCCAAGGGAGGATAATGACAGGCAGCACGTCAGGAGTTCTGGGCCTTTCTCTAAATTTGGAATATCAAAGCCTTCATTAAGACTTATTAAATATTTTCGGGCACAAAGAGATTTATTATTTCAATATTAACAGCACCTTGCTACGCCCCGCTCTTATGTAACACCCTCTCCAAAAACGTGCATTGGGGTGTCCTGTTTCCTGCCTTTATTAAAGTTCTAATTTATACCTTCGGAACTGGGTCTCGGGGAGATTTTTTCCCCCTTTAAAAATACATCCTGGACGTGCCAGTTCGATGCTTGCAGGCCAATTTTCTGCCTGAATCAATATTTCCCGGCTGAATCAGTATTTTCTCGTTGAATCAATATTTTCCGGCTGAATCAATAATATCCCCTGGCGTGGCGGCTCCAAATCACCGGAAATGTTGGGAGGGATCCGCAGGGATGCTCCAGTGTCATTAGGAGTGATGAAATTCATTAAAAACACAGCTTATGCCTTCCACGATTTTTCCAGGAGGAAAAAAAAAAAGCACAACAAAACACACTCAGTGTCCCAAAGCTGCCACGTTGGGAATTCCACGGGACTTTGCTGATCCCGAGGAGTCGCCGCTGCGCCAAAAAGCGCAAATTCAGCGCGATGATGATGATGATGATGATGATGATGATGATGATGATGGCGAGCCTTAATTGCGCTGAGTGGCTTTGGGATGAAAGGGACGTGGCGGGCGGAGCCTCCCGGTGCCGGTGCCGGACCTTGGGATATCGATGAAGGGACGAAAAGGGGCTGGGAATTAATTAGGGCTGAGCCCGACGCGTGCGGGGTGTGCGGGGCGGGACCGGGAGCTCCATAAAAACCCCGCATCCCTGCCGAGGAACCATTCCCTGCTCCTGCCTTCTCCTCCTTGCAGCCGAGGGTAAGTGGGAACAGATCTGGGGAATTCAGAGGATGATGAACGGACGGATTTGGGGCTGTTCCCCCTCATTTTTTCCCCCTGCTTATCAGCAGATGCTGCAGCCAAGAATTGATTTGTGATTTAGGAGCGCAAACCAATCTTTGCTCCTGAATTTTTAATGTCTGACTGTTCCAAACAGCCTCAGTTCCCCTAGGATCCCCTTTTCCCTTCACGCCTTTGTCCCAGCACAGCTCTGAGGATTTTCCAGCCCTGCTTTGGGTCACAGCCCCATTTTTCAGCGGGGCTGGGTGGGAAAGCTCAGGATGGAGGATTAGGAGGAAGGACTGGCCCTAAATTCGGGATATTCCAAGGATCCCTGGAAGAGTCCAAGGCCAGCTTGGAGCCCCATGGGCTGGAGGAAGGTTTGGGTTGGGATTAGGGTCAGGATTAAGGTTAAGGTTAGGGTCAGGGTTAGGGTTTGGGTTAAGGTTAAGGTTAAGGTTAAGGTTAAGGTTAAGGTTAAGGTTAAGGTTAAGGTTAAGGTTAAGATTAAGGTTAAGGTTCAGGTTAGGGTTAAGGTTAAGGTGAGGGTTATGGACCCCTGTCTCTGCCCGTTCAGGGGTAGAACAGGATGAGCTTTAATTCCCTTCCAACCCAAACCATTCCCCAACTCTCCCATTCCTCTTTTCCTCCCAGCCTCGCCTCCCTCCTCAGTCTGGAGGATTAGGGGGAAGAACTGGCCCAAAATTTGGCATGGACCGATGGATCAGGGCACTGTGCCGTGATTTCTGCCTCTCCCTTCCCTGCAGCACTTACTCGGGGTTTACTCGCCGTCGGGACTCACCTCACGGTTTTTTTTCCTCCCTCCCAGCCTCGCCTCCCTCCTGCCCAGCCTCAAGATGACTTTCTGCTACCAGCGGCAGTGTGAGGATCCCTGCTACTCCCCCTGCAGCTACGGCACCGTCTGCAGCTCCCGCAGCTACGACTGCGGCAGCCCCTGCGGCTACCAGGGCTACTACGGGCGGCTCTGTGGCTACCGCGAGTACTGCCCGAGCTTCAGCCCCCGCTACTGCTCGCCCTACTCGTCCCGCTACTTCCAGAGATACTCCTACGGCAGCTGCTACCCCTGCTACCAGTGCTGAGCCCGGCCCCGGCAGGGAAAACCCCAAAACCCGCCCTGAAGGCTCCTGGCTCCATTGATTTTACTCCTGGGTGCATTTTGCTCCTGGGTGGATTTTGCTCCATCTCAGCTCCGGTTCCCTGAGGGTTTAGGATCTCTTCCATGATGTTATTCTGATTAATTTGCTTTTTTTTGCTGTTCCTTCTCTTTGGGGATGAAGTTTTAGTTCTTCCCGAGGAGCGGCTGTGCTGACAGCTCCGCTCCTCTCCTACACCAGCTTTACTCCCCAGACCTCTGCTCTGGGGTGTAGCTACTCCTCAGTGTGTGATGGTGTGAACCTCCTGTGCTACTACGAGTTGTAACTTCTTCCTCTCATTAAAAGATCTTGCATCACACCGCTGCCTTCTGTTGTGTTTTAATGTTCTTTTTATTAATATATATATATTAATTAAACTCTATATATACATATTAACTATATATTTATATATATATATGTAGTTTCCCAATGTACCTCCAAAACTCTTTCCCCCCCTTTTTTCTCTGCCGTGTCTCTCAGCCCTCCCCGGGTTTGGTGGTGTAAGGGAAACTGGGTTTAATATTTGTTACAAATCCCTCATTTATGGCTCTTTCCCAGCTGTGTTTAGTGAAACCTGGAGTGTGCTTGCTCTAGGCATGAATTTCTGGCTTCGCTGCCTTTGAAATATTGCCAAAAATACCCAAAATCATCCAACCAGCTCCGTTTTATCAGACTGGAAAAGTCCGATACAAAAAAACAAATCGACAGCTAAAGTTGTACCAATGAAATCGAGAGATTTCCTGTGCATATAAATTCCGAATTTCTTTCTGCTCTCTGTGCTATTTTAGATTGTGATTTGAGCTTTACTCTCATTGAAAATGCTGCAGCATCATGAGGTGTCCCTGGTTTTCTTTTTTCTGGCGTTCTGCTTTTCCTGGACACAGAATTTTGTCCCCAGCTCGGTGTTTTAGGGGGTCACACCACACCCTGGGGACTTTCTGAAACTCCTTCTAAGCTCTCAGCCGGACCCACACATTTTGCAAACCAATTGTGGTGCAAAATCACTCAGAAAATTAATTCCAAATCTCGAATTTCCTAGGAAATATTTGGAAATATTTCTTTAAATTTGCTTGGGCGCAACAGCAGCTGTAAATCACTGAGGCACGCACCGGATCCTAATTAATTAAATTTTGGGGGATAACACCAGAAATTGGGAAAAAGACCCTTTTTCTGTCGTGCTTTTGTGCTGGGATTTTCCCATCTTTCCAGCTGCAGAGACCCGAACTGTAACACAGCAGAAAAATTCAATTTTCAGAGCACAAAATGTCACTTTCCAGAGCAGAAATTTTCATTTTCCCTTCACTCCAGGCTCTGTTGGAATGACGCTGGAAGTGTGAATTTCCCAGGCTGTTCCACCGCGTCCTGGGAAGGAGGAGCCACTCAAATAATTCATCACCGAGCTGTCTCAGAGTCTGGGCACAAAAGAGCTTGGAAAAACTCAATTAAACCCTCGAACCCTCATTGTGAGCCTAATTGCCGCCCTTTGAACAGGCAGAGGCAATCCCAGAATCCCAAAATCCCAGAATTTGGGGTGGGAAGGGACCTCTGGAGACCTCCCCGCCGAGGGAACAGAGCTGGATTGGGCTCAGCGCAAAATATGAGCGCAAAACCCATGGAAAACTTTTCCCAGTAAAACTGGGGTTGTGCTCCCAGCAAATTTCAGGCTGGAAATTAAAAATTAAAAAAAAAAAATTCCTAAGGGTTTTGATGAATTTTGATGAATTTATCCATTCAGAAGCCCAGCTCAAGTCGCTGCTCAAGCTGTATCCTCGTCTCTAAATTCAGCTGCAACTGGTGATAATTTTAATATTTTCTCTAGTTATCTCTAATCAATAAAATCTGGGGAGTTATAGACAAATTCCCAAATAAAAACGGGAAAGCTTTCTGTGTCTCAGGATGCACAAGTGAGACCACGTGAGAATAAAATAAATTAATAAATTCTGCTGTCTCAGCCCTGATTTAGCTGCCTTAACAGGGGTCTGGTTAAAGAAAGAGTTAAAATTAATGGAATTTTAATGTATTTTGCTCACTCCAAGAAGCCTAGGGATAAAACTAGCAATAAATCCAGATTTGGAGGATAAGGAGACAAAGCAATTCATTGCCGTGGCTGTTTGTGCAGAGCCACGCTTGAATGGAAAGTTTCAAAGGAATAAAATAAATTCTGACTAAAGCCAACATGGAACTGCCTCAACTCGTACCTTTGAAGTCACTTGTTCAATAATGAAGCAGCTGAGAAGAGAATTGTGCTTTAAATAGATTAATAACAGCTTATAAATACATAAAGCAGCGTCTGAACTGCTGCTTTGAACTGCCAAAATTAAGTGAAGACATTGTAACTTTTTATTGAAGGACCACAAAGGAATAAATAAATTAATTGATACTTTTCCCTTCAAGCCTTGGAATAGGGATAATGACTCATTTCCATCCTTTGTGTGCTGCAACAGGAAAATGTGAGAGATGCCGAACATCTCCCAAACTTTGTTCATTCATGGATGATAAATGTTGGGCCTTGAGCTTCATCTGGGGAAGAATTTCATCCTGGGAAGGGTGGTCAGGACTGGAAGGGGCTGCCCAGGGAGGTTTGGGGTCCCCACCCCTGGAATTGCCAAAGGAACAAGAGGAAATGGCATTGGAGCCCTGCGATGGGCGACACGGTGGGGATCGGCCAAAAATTGGATGATGCTTTGGAGGTTTTAACAAACAAAATGATTCTGGGATCCTGTGAACACATCCCAGCTCAACACGGACCATCAGAGGAGCAAACCCACAAAAACCAACCAAAATCCAAGTGATTGCAGCTTTGCAGATTCTTTATTGCAAATGAAAAGCCCACAGGCGCTGTCAGACTGATGGAGAGGAGGTTTAGGTGGGACGTTGGCCAGGAATTCCTCCCAGTGAGGGTGGAGAGGCCCTGGGATGGATTTCCCAGAGAAGCTGGGGCTGCCCCATCCCTGGAAGTGTCCAAGACGAGGTTGGACAGTGGAAAATGTCCCTGCCCACTGCAGGGTTTAGAACAGGATGAATTTCAAGGTCCATCCCAACCCAAACCCTCCTGTGATTCCACGACAGGACATTCCACACCATCCCTCACTTAGACACTCATTTACGGCCAGGATGAAGAAATCCATGACAAAAAAAAAATATTTCGTGCAATGCAGAGTCTTTATTTTGAGTTTAAAAGCCACAGGCGCTGTCAGCGAGAGACAAACCAGCAACAACGCCATGGGAACACGAAAATCCCAAGGCAGCAGCAGCAGCAGCAGCAGCAGCGAGGCTCAGCCCAGGGCTGCAGCCCAGAGAGTGCCCCGTGCCAGGGCGGCTGCGGGGCTCGGGGCTGGGCAGAGCAGGGCAGAGCCTGAGCCGAGGCTGGGCGCAGCTGGCCGGGGGTGCAGAGAGGGGGCAGCTTTTTGGGGCAGCGCTGGCAAGGCCCGAGGCGCCGGCCCAGGCTCTGCAGGGTCACACGGCAGCGACAGGGACCCTGCAGCTCTCGGCGCTGAGCAGGGGCTGCAGCTCCAGCCCGGCTCAGGCGGCACAATGCAGCCGGGGCTGCTGCAGGAGCCCGCGGGCAGCGGCAGCGCTGAGCTCCGCCGGGCTTTGGCCTTTAGCAGGGCCCCGCGAGGCGCGAAGGAGCGGGAACCGCGGCCACAGCTGCCATAGCCCCCAAAACCTCCATAGCCCCCAAAACCTCCATAGCCCCCAAAACCTCCATAACCCCCATAACCCCCAAGGGCCCCGTAGCCCCCGTAGCCCCCGTAGCCCCCGCGGCTCCCAAAGGCGCCCCCGGCACCGGCTCCCACGTAGGGAGCTCCGGCCGAGCCCACGGTGCTCTGCTGCGGGAAGGAGCTGAGGATGGGCCCGGGGAAGGTGACCACCGAGGCCGGCGGCTGGATGACCACCGTGGAGTCGGGGCACTGCCGCACGCAGGGCTCGTTGCAGGTGTCAGCCACAGGGGCCGGGGTGGCCACGCCGCAGCTGGGCACGCACAGGCTGGAGCAGGACATCCTTCGGTTCAGCTGGCAGAGCTGCGAGACAAAGCACGGCCACGGCTCACGCCAAGGACTCGGCCCAAAGCCCGGCTGCTGCTCTTGCCCGCCTGGAGCCCGTGTGCCAGGACTCGCTCTGGCTCATCCCAGGTGTTCCCAGCGCAGCCCTGGCATGGCTGGAGCGGCTCCTGGCATCCCCTGCTGCCCTCACCACCCCCGGCTCCTGCTGCCCGTGGCAATGGAGAAAAACTCCCTCATCCAAACCACCCGGCTCACCGGGGCCCTGAGCCCGCTGGTGGAACCCCAACCATCCCAGCTCTGCCCTGGGACAGCTGCTGGAGCTCGGGGACAGAGATCCCTTGGGGAATCCACAGGCAGAGATTCCTTGGGGAATCCAGAGCCAGAGATTCCTTGGGAAATCCACAGGTAGAGAGTCCCCAGGGAATTCCACAGGCAGAGATTCCCTAGGGAATCCAGAGCCAGAGATTGCTTGGGAAATCCAGAGTCGGAGATTCCTTGGGAATTCCACAGGCAGAGATTCCCAGGGGAAGGAGCAGAGGAGGAACAGAGGACGGAGGGAAGACTCTGGACTCACCACAGCGATCAATGAGCAGATTCGAGTGAAGAGAGCTGGATGGAGCCCTGTGGAACTCTTGGACCTTTTATACACCCCAGAGCGCCTGGGGCACCGTCCAGGGGGTGGGGGCAAACCCTCAGTAATTAGAAATTCAAGTGGACAAGTTAATCGGCACAGCTAATAATGGGGTCAGCTGTTTGTCATCTCCTTTTTGGAGATATTGCTGTGCAAACATGCCTGGACGGATGGGAGGAACAGCAGTGGCCCGTCATTACATGACAGACACGGTGCTGCTGGAGCTCAGCTCACAGCCCCAATAAACCCAGCTTTGGTCCTAATCCCTCACTTTGCTTACAAAGAATCCTGAGCATCCTTTGAGACATGGCTGTGATCAACCTGGCCGTGCCTCTGAGCCAGCCGTGCCCACCTGGGCCTGACCACGGGCAGGGCCAGCCTGGCTCTGGGGGGCTCGGCCAACACCCCCAGGATGGCCCTCGGGGCCAGCTGGGCAAGGCAGGCCCCCTAGGAGACCTCAGCCAAGACAAAGATCACAGACACCGCGGTGGAGGAGCCACAGGGACCCTTCAGCTCCTCCTGTGCTGTCCCCTCCGTCACAGCTGTCCCAGGCTCCATCCCACTGCTCTGGCCCTTCTCTGAGGGGTTTGGGTTCCACCTCTGGGATGTGACCCATGTGTGGAGCAATTAAGGGAAACAGGGACATGGAAACCCCAATGTGCTCCAGAATCTCCTAACCCTTACCTAAACCCAAATCCGTACTCTAACCCTAACCTTAACCTTAACCCTGACCCTACCCCTAACCCGAACCCTAACAATTCACAGACGTGTCAGGGGACCCCAAAACCTGGCCATGAACATTTTTGCTGGCACTGGCAGTGGGTGGGATTTGGGAGACACCCCGAGAGTGGCTTCTGCTTTGCCCAAGGTGCCGCTGCCTCGTTTACCAGCCCGTAAAAGGCCGATAATGACAGGGGGTGATGGCTGGGGCAGCGCTTCAAAGATGCTGCAAGATGCCGGGGAATTGTTCTCTGTAAGCAAAGTGAGGGATTAGGGACAAAACCCGGGTTTATTGGGGCTGGGAGCTGAGTGAACTCCAGTAGCACCGTGTCTGTCATGTAATGATGGGTCACGGCTGTCCCTGCAAGCGCCTCTCTCCTGTCCAATCCTCTCCACACCAATGTCCACAATGGCGGGATGACAGAATATTTCTGCGTCCCTTCGCTTTATGAAGCTTCTCAGTGTGAATTCCTAATTACTGGAGGGGGGGTCTGCCCGCACCCCCGGACGATGCCCGGGGCTCTCTGGGGTGTATAAAGGGCCGAGCTCCCTGCACAGCTCCATCCACACTTCTCCACTTGACTCCTCTCATCACCCGGGTAAGTGCGGCTCTCCGAATCCTCTTGGGGATCTCTCTCTGTCTCCTTCCACGAAATTCCTCCCTCACACCTTTGCCTCTTTTTTCCAGAAGCCTTTCCCAGTCTCAAGGATGTCCTGCTGTGTCCCCAGCTGCGGCGTGGCCACCCCGGCCCCTGTGGCTGACACCTGCAACGAGCCCTGCGTGCGGCAGTGCCCCGACTCCACGGTGGTCATCCAGCCGCCGGCCTCGGTGGTCACCTTCCCCGGGCCCATCCTCAGCTCCTTCCCGCAGCGGAGCGCCGTGGGCTCGGCCGGAGCTCCCTACGTCGGAGGCGGCTTCGGCGGCTCCTCCGGACGCCGTGGGGGCTCCGGCGGCTCCGGGGGCTTTGGGGGATTCGGAGGTTACGGAGGCTTCGGAGGTTTTGGGGGCAGCTGCGGCGGCTCCAGAGGCTGCGGGCCCTGCTAAGCCCCAGCGCCATCCCTGATCCAGGAGAGCTCCAGGAACGCGCCCGGCCCATCCCCGCACGTCAAGGCCCTGAGCAAGGACACACCGACACACCGACAGACAGACCGACAGACAGACATCCCCCGGCCCCGCTCCGCCGCCTTCCAGCCGCGCTCGGAGCCCCGCAGCGATCGCTGCCCGCTCCCGGCACGGCCCCAGCTCGGCTCCTGCTCTGCCCGTGTCCCCCCTGGGACACGCGGGGAGCGCTCGGCCGGGGCCCCGCTCCGCTGCAGCTCCCCTGCCCCGCACGTCAATAAAAGCTGCCTCGCACTGCAATGTTCACCGCCTCTCTCGGCTGCTCTTTGCTCCGCACCCGCGGCCCAGCGCGGCCCGGACGGTCCCGGGAGGGTTTCGGAAGGGTTTCGGGAGGGTCCCGGGAGGGTCCCGGGAGGGTTTCGGGGCAGCCCCGCTCGGACACGGCGGATGAGAAGCCCCGGCAGCTGCCCAGGCTCCTCCTGCCCGTCCGTGGCCACCGCAGCCCCGCAGCAGAGTCCCCCGAGCCGGACCCTGCCCAGCCCCTGGCACGGGGCCTCTGCCCGTCCCTGCCCGGCTCCTGCCCGCTCCGGGCTCCTCTCTGCAGCCCCAAAGGAGCCCCGGGCCCACCGCCAGCCCCCTGCCCTTGGGACACCCCCCGAGGGAAGCCTGGAGCCCCGGGGCCGTGGGGATTGGGGGAGAGTGGAGCCCCCGAGGGACCCGGTGATTTGCGCAAACAAACAAACTCTACAACTTTTGAAAGTTGTAAAAAGCTGGTATGTTTATTACAGCGCTGGACGCGTGTGGGAATCTTTCTCTTAACAGGACGTGTGTAGCTCTGGGAACTCCAGATCCTTTTTTATTTCCCTCTCAAATACATATCTTACCCCTAACCCCACCGCCAGCCCGCTGCCCTTGGGACACCCCCGAGGGATGCCTGGAGCCCCGGGGCCGTGGCGATTGGGGGCGAGTGGAGCTCCCCGAGGGACCTGACCCTGCTCGGGGGCTCTTGGGAGGCCCCGGCTCCCCAGGGAGGGACAGAACAGCCCCAGCTCCGTTCCCATTCCTTCCTCATCCCTCCAACGTTCCTGCTCCCGGCACCGCCTCCTGCTCCCGTTTCTCCTGTGGGTTCCACCGGGGCTCCTTGGAGCCTCCCTGCACCTTTCCATGCCACCCAGCAATCCCAGCCCAGTGTGGGAGAGGATTTACAGCGACTTCTGGGAGCCAGAGAGAAGTTTGAGAAAAGGATCCATGTTCACCCCTGAGAGAATTTCCTACCAAGGTCCTTGACACAGAAACCAAGAAAGAAAGAAGGAGAAATAAAGAAAGCCGCGACTGCCTGTTCCTATGAGAACTTTGTCTCTTGTGACCAATAAGTGTAAATTTATGAGTTTTGTAAGAATGTATCAAAAGCATGCATGGTATAATAAAAATGGTTTGAAGCCTTCTGCAAATGGAGTATTGATTCGTGTTGTGACCATCTCAACTACAACAGCCCAGTCCCAGAGGTGATGTCAGCTTTGCTGCTCTGTCTGAGGATTTGGAAGAGTTTCTGCCAGGCCCTCATGGCCCTTTCCCATCCTCAGCCAGGGCTTTGGGGATGTCCTGAGTTTCCTGCTGCTGGCAGAGCACGGGGAGCTGGGGGGATGAGCCCCCAGAGCCAGCGGGTCGGACATCCCCAGCTGGGACACACGGAGCCAGCTGTGCCCGGGCTCCAGGGCACTGCCCAGGGGCATCGCAACAGCCCAGCAGACACCCAGCAGATTGGGCAGTGGGGAAAAGGCAAGAGGAAGGAAAAACCAGGAGTCAACATTGCAAGGCAAGACAGCTTTTATTGCAGGGGAGGGCAGGAGGGGCTGGGCAGGAGATCAGGGCCGTGGCCAAGGGCTTCCCATGGCCTGGCCCTGGGCACAGCTGGGTCAGCAGGAGCAGCCCCAGGGGAATCTCTGGGACCACCGGGGCACCAGGAGCCCCTCGGGGATGCTCAGGCGGGCAGGGACAAGGCAGAGCTGCTTCCCAAGCTGGCACCAGGCTCCCGAGCTGCACAGCCCGGCCATGCCCAAGGGCTTTCGGTCCACAGAGCGTCGGGGGGGGAGGTGCCGGGGTTTCTCCTGGAGCTCTTCTTGGTGTGAGGCCGCTGCCCAGCTGGGGCTTAGCAGGGCCCGCAGTTGCCATTGAGGTAGCGGTGGCTGCTGCTCCAGCCGCAGTAGCCGCAGTTGCCAAGGCCTCCATAGCCCCAGCCTCCGTAGCCTCCACATCCCCAACCGCCGTAGCCTCCACGGCCTCCATAGCCCCAGCCCCCATAGAGACCACGGCTTCCATAGCCCCAGCCTCCATAACCTCCATAGCCACCAAGGGCCCCGTAGCCCCTCGTAGGCCCCGTAGGGCCCCGCGGCTCCCAGAGGCGCCCCGGCGCCGCTCCCACGTAAGGGAGCTCCGGCCGAGCCCACGGTGCTCTGCTGCGGGGAAGGAGCTGAGGATGGGCCCGGGAAGGTGACCACCAAGGCCGGGCGGCTGGATGACCACCGTGGAGTCGGGGCACTGCCGCACACGGGGCTCGTTGCAGGTGTCAGCCACAGGGGCCGGGGTGGCCACGCCGCAGCTGGGCACGCACAGGCTGGAGCAGGACATCCTTCGGTTCGGCTGGCAGAGCTGCGAGACAAAGCACGGCCACGGCTCACGCCAAGGACTCGGCCCAAAGCCCGGCTGCTGCTCTTGCCCGCCTGGAGCCCATGTGCCAGGACTCGCTCTGGCTCATCCCAGGTGTTCCCAGCGCAGCCCTGGCATGGCTGGAGCGGCTCCTGGCATCCCCTGCTGCCCTCACCACCCCCGGCTCCTGCTGCCCGTGGCAATGGAGAAAAACTCCCTCATCCAAACCACCCGGCTCACCGGGGCCCTGAGCCCGCTGGTGGAACCCCAACCATCCCAGCTCTGCCCTGGGACAGCTGCTGGAGCTCGGGGACAGAGATCCCTTGGGGAATCCACAGGCAGAGATTCCTTGGGGAATCCAGAGCCAGAGATTCCTTGGGAAATCCACAGGTAGAGAGTCCCCAGGGAATTCCACAGGCAGAGATTCCCTAGGGAATCCAGAGCCAGAAATTGCTTGGGAAATCCAGAGTCGGAGATTCCTTGGGAATTCCACAGGCAGAGATTCCCAGGGGAAGGAGCAGAGGAGGAAGAGAGGACGGAGGGAAGACTCTGGACTCACCACAGCGATCAATGAGCAGATTCGAGTGAAGAGAGCTGGATGGAGCCCTGTGGAACTCTTGGACCTTTTATACACCCCAGAGTGCCTGGGGCACCGTCCAGGGGGTGGGGGCAAACCCTCAGTAATTAGAAATTCAAGTGGACAAGTTAATCGGCACAGCTAATAATGGGGTCAGCTGTTTGTCATCTCCTTTTTTGGAGATATTGCTGTGCAAACATGCCTGGACGGATGGGAGGAACAGCAGTGGCCCGTCATTACATGACAGACACGGTGCTGCTGGAGCTCAGCTCACAGCCCCAATAAACCCAGCTTTGGTCCTAATCCTCACTTTGCTTACAAAGAATCCTGAGCATCCTTTGAGACATGGCTGTGATCAACCTGGCCGTGCCTCTGAGCCAGCCGTGCCCACCTGGGCCTGACCACGGGCAGGGGCCAGCCTGGCTCTGGGGGGCTCGGCCAACACCCCCAGGATGGCCCTCGGGGCCAGCTGGGCAAGGCAGGCCCCCTAGGAGACCTCAGCCAAGACAAAGATCACAGACACCGCGGTGGAGGAGCCACAGGGACCCTTCAGCTCCTCCTGTGCTGTCCCCTCCGTCACAGCTGTCCCAGGCTCCATCCCACTGCTCTGGCCCTTCTCTGAGGGGTTTGGGTTCCACCTCTGGGATGTGACCCATGTGTGGAGCAATTAAGGGAAACAGGGACATGGAAACCCCAATGTGCTCCAGAATCTCCTAACCCTTACCTAAACCCAAATCCGTACTCTAACCCTAACCTTAACCTTAACCCTGACCCTACCCCTAACCCCAACCCCTAACAATTCACAGACGTGTCAGGGGACCCCAAAACCTGGCCATGAACATTTTTGCTGGCACTGGCAGTGGGTGGGATTTGGGAGACACCCCGAGAGTGGCTTCTGCTTTGCCCAAGGTGCCGCTGCCTCGTTTACCAGCCCGTAAAAGGCCGATAATGACAGGGGTGATGGCTGGGGCAGCGCTTCAAAGATGCTGCAAGATGCCGGGAATTGTTCTCTGTAAGCAAAGTGAGGGATTAGGGACAAAACCCGGGTTTATTGGGGCTGGGAGCTGAGTGAACTCCAGTAGCACCGTGTCTGTCATGTAATGATGGGTCACGGCTGTCCCTGCAAGCGCCTCTCTCCTGTCCAATCCTCTCCACACCAATGTCCACAATGGCGGGATGACAGAATATTTCTGCGTCCCTTCGCTTTATGAAGCTTCTCAGTGTGAATTCCTAATTACTGGAGGGGGGGTCTGCCCGCACCCCCGGACGATGCCCGGGGCTCTCTGGGGTGTATAAAAGGGCCGAGCTCCCTGCACAGCTCCATCCACACTTCTCCACTTGACTCCTCTCATCACCCGGGTAAGTGCGGCTCTCCGAATCCTCTTGGGGATCTCTCTCTGTCTCCTTCCACGAAATTCCTCCCTCACACCTTTGCCTCTTTTTTCCAGAAGCCTTTCCCAGTCTCAAGGATGTCCTGCTGTGTCCCCAGCTGCGGCGTGGCCACCCCGGCCCCTGTGGCTGACACCTGCAACGAGCCCTGCGTGCGGCAGTGCCCCGACTCCACGGTGGTCATCCAGCCGCCGGCCTCGGTGGTCACCTACCCCGGGCCCATCCTCAGCTCCTTCCCGCAGCGGAGCGCCGTGGGCTCGGCCGGAGCTCCCTACGTCGGAGGCGGCTTCGGCGGCTCCTCCGGACGCCGTGGGGGCTCCGGCGGCTCCGGGGGCTTTGGGGGATTCGGAGGTTACGGAGGCTTCGGAGGTTTTGGGGGCAGCTGCGGGGCTCCAGAGGCTGCGGGCCCTGCTAAGCCCCAGCGCCATCCCTGATCCAGGAGAGCTCCAGGAACGCCCGGCCCATCCCCGCACGTCAAGGCCCTGAGCAAGGACACACCGACACACCGACAGACAGACCGACAGACAGACATCCCCCGGCCCCGCTCCGCCGCCTTCCAGCCGCGCTCGGAGCCCGCAGCGATCGCTGCCCGCTCCCGGCACGGCCCCAGCTCGGCTCCTGCTCTGCCCGTGTCCCCCCCGGGACACGCGGGGAGCGCTCGGCCGGGGCCCCGCTCCGCTGGCGCCCCCCTGCCCCGCACGGCAATAAAAGCTGCCTCGCACTGCAATGTTCACCGCCTCTCTCGGCTGCTCTTTGCTCCGCACCCGCGGCCCAGCGCGGCCCGGACGGTCCCGGGAGGGTTTCGGAAGGGTTTCGGGAGGGTCCCGGGAGGGTTTCGGGGCAGCCCCGCTCGGACACGGCGGATGAGAAGCCCCGGCAGCTGCCCAGGCTCCTCCTGCCCGTCCGTGGCCACCGCAGCCCCGCAGCAGAGTCCCCCCGAGCCGGACCCTGCCCAGCCCCTGGCACGGGGCCTCTGCCCGTCCCTGCCCGGCTCCTGCCCGCTCCGGGCTCCTCTCTGCAGCCCCAAAGGAGCCCCGGGCCCACCGCCAGCCCCCTGCCCTTGGGACACCCCCCGAGGGAAGCCTGGAGCCCCGGGGCCGTGGGGATTGGGGGGAGAGTGGAGCCCCCCGAGGGACCCGGTGATTTGCGCAAACAAACAAACTCTACAACTTTTTGAAAGTTGTAAAAAAGCTGGTATGTTTATTACAGCGCTGGACGCGTGTGGGAATCTTTCTCTTAACAGGACGTGTGTAGCTCTGGGAACTCCAGATCCTTTTTTATTTCCCTCTCAAATACATATCTTACCCCTAACCCCACCGCCAGCCCGCTGCCCTTGGGACACCCCCCGAGGGATGCCTGGAGCTCCGGGGCCGTGGCGACTGGGGGCGAGTGGAGCTCCCCGAGGGACCTGACCCTGCTCGGGGCTCTTGGGAGGCCCCGGCTCCCCAGGGAGGGACAGAACAGCCCCAGCTCCGTTCCCATTCCTTCCTCATCCCCTCCAACGTTCCTGCTCCCGGCACCGCCTCCTGCTCCCGTTTCTCCTGTGGGTTCCACCGGGGCTCCTTGGAGCCTCCCTGCACCTTTCCATGCCACCCAGCAATCCCAGCCCAGTGTGGGAGAGGATTTACAGCGACTTCTGGGAGCCAGAGAGAAGTTTGAGAAAAGGATCCATGTTCACCCCTCAGAGAATTTCCTACCAAGGTCCTTGACACAGAAACCAAGAAAGAAAGAAGGATGTCTTGGTTTGGAAAGACAGGAGTCTGCTAAGGAAGGCAGGAGCCTCCCCTGAAATTGAGAATGTAAACCCTCCCCACCCCTCCGAATTGCTACAATTTTAAATTAAGGGGCTCTCAGGCAAAGATATGGGAGCAGGCAATAACAGTTCTTTAATAGGGAAGAAATAAAAAGAATAAAATAAACAATACAGTCCACTGGAACAACACTGACAGAGTCAGAACCCAACCTGACACCCTGTTGGTCAGGGTGCTGGTGGCAGTCCGATTGAAAATGTGGCTGCAGTCCTCTGAAGTATCAGGTGTGGTTCTGTTGGAGCAAGGGGGTTCTGTAGAGAAGGATGTAGTCTTCCTCTGAAGATCCAGGAGGAAAAGGTAGCTGCTGTTCCTCTGGGGAATCTCGTGGAGAAATAAACTGAAACTGCAATTTCAGAATCTTGGAGTATATGGGGTAGCAGTGCTTGGCTCCTCCCTCTGGGCGGAGCATCTCACAATGGGATGTTATAGTTCTTATCAGTCATGCACCGATATTCAATAGTCTGTTATCAGCGGAGGTCCCCTCCCGAGGAAGGTGTGAATGTGGTCATTCAAAGAGAGAGATAAGGCAAACTGCTCACTTGACAAGGTAATCAGCCATACAGATGGTAATGGAAAACATCTTGCATGCAATCTTCAACATTACCCACCCCTTTTCCTATTTCCATCTGTATCACAAAAAAAAACAAACAAACAAAACCCAAACCTTACACACAGTCCTCACTTAAGACTAGGTTTCCCTGCGGTACACAACGGCTTTCTCCATCTTTCTGCATTACCCACCAAGTGCAACCAGGTCCTTGAGCAAAAACAATTCCACGGATGGGTTTGTCTTTGCCTGAGGTGGGAGTAATCCAAACAGTCTTTCCTAAAATACCTTTCATGTGTACAACAGGGACTTTATCTCCATCCACTGTGTGCAGTGGTTCAGACTGGGCAGGACCAGCTCGATTTATGGACCCTCTGGTGTTGACCATCCAGGTGGCTTTTGCTAGGTTCATTTCCCAATTTCTAAAAGTCCCCCCCCCGAGTGCTTTCAGGGTAGTTTTAAGTAGTCCATTGCACCGTTCAACTTTCCCGGCAGCTGGTGCATGATAGGGGATATGATATATCCATTCAATGCCATGTTCCCTGGCCCAGGTGTTGATAAGGCCGTTCTTGAAATGAGTCCCATTATCTGACTCAATTCTCTCAGGGGTGCCATGTCTCCACAGGATTTGCTTTTCCAGGCCCAGGATGGTGTTCCTGGCAGTGGCATGAGGCACAGGGTGGGTCTCCAACCATCCAGTGGTGGCTTCCACCATGGTCAGCACGTAGCGCTTGCCCTGACGTGTCTGGGGCAGTGTGATGTAGTCAATCTGCCAGGCCTCCCCATACTTGTACTTGGACCACCGCCCACCATACCAGAGGGGCTTCACTCGCTTGGCCTGTTTGATGGCAGCGCATGTCTCACAGTCATGGATAACCTGAGAAATGCTGTCCATGGTTAGATCCACCCCTCGGTCTCGTGCCCACTTATAGGTGGCATCTCTACCCTGATGACCTGAGGCATCATGGGCCCATCGAGCTAAGAACAACTCCCCCCTATGTTGCCAATCTAAGTCTATCTTTGACACCTCTATTTTTGCTGCCAGATCTACCTGCTCATTGTTTCGGTGTTCCTCATTAGCCCGACTCTTGGGGACATGGGCATCAACATGACGGACTTTCACAGGTAGCTTCTCTAACCGAGCGGCAATGTCTTTCCATTCATCAGCAGCCCAGATCGGTTTTCCCCTACGCTGCCAGTTGGCCTTTTTCCACCTCTCTAGCCATCCCCACAGAGCATTGGCTACCATCCATGAATCAGTGTAAAGGTAGAGCTTTGGCCACTTCTCTCTCTCAGCAATGTCCAGGGCCAGCTGAACAGCTTTGAGTTCAGCAAGTTGACTTGACCCACCTTCTCCATCGGTAGCTTGTGCAACTTGTCGTGTGGGGCTCCATACGGCTGCTTTCCACTTCCGGTTCATCCCTACGATGCGACAGGAACCATCAGTGAAAAGAGCGTAGCGCATTTCCTCTGGGGGCAGCTGGTTATATGGAGGAGCTTCTTCAGCCCGTGTCACTGGTTCTTGTTCCTCTTCATCAGTCAGACCAAAGTTCTCACCTTCCGGCCAGTTTGTAATTATTTCCAGAATCCCAGGGCGATTCGGGTTTCCAATACGGGCGCGCTGTGTGATAAGAGCAATCCACTTGCTCCATGTAGTGTCAGTGGCGTGGTGGGTGGTGGGAACCTTCCCTTTAAACATCCACCCCAGTACCGGTAGTCGGGATGCCAGGAGGAGTTGTGCTTCCGTGCCAATCACCTCTGAGGCAGCCTGGACTCCTTCATAGGCAGCCAAGATTTCCTTCTCTGTGGGAGTGTAGTTGGCTTCAGACCCTCTGTAACTTCGGCTCCAAAATCCCAGGGGTCGGCCTCGAGTCTCCCCAGGCGCCTTCTGCCAAAGGCTCCAGGACAAGCCATGGTTCCCGGCTGCAGAGTAGAGCACGTTCTTCACCTCTGGTCCTGTCCTGACTGGGCCAAGGGCAACCGCATGAGCGATTTCCTGCTTGATCTGGGCAAAGGCTTGTTGCTGCTCTGGGCCCCAGTGGAACTCGTTCTTCTTGCGGGTGACCAGGTAGAGAGGGCTCACAATCTGACTGTATTCGGGAATGTGCATCCTCCAAAAGCCTATGGCACCCAGAAAAGCTTGAGTTTCCTTCTTGCTAGTTGGTGGAGACATCGCGGTGATTTTGTTGATGACTTCAGTGGGAATCTGACGCCTTCCATCTTGCATGCAATCTTCAACAAAGGAGAAATAAGAGAAAGCCGCGACTGCCTGTTCCTATGAAAACTTTGTCTCTTGTGACCAATAAGTGTAAATTTATGAGTTTTGTAAGAATGTATCAAAGCATGCATGGTATAATAAAAATGGTTTGAAGCCTTCTGCAAATGGAGTATTGATTCGTGTTGTGACCATCTCAACTACAACAGCCCAGTCCCAGAGGTGATGTCAGCTTTGCTGCTCTGTCTGAGGATTTGGAAGAGTTTCTGCCAGGCCCTCATGGCCCTTTCCCATCCTCAGCCAGGGCTTTGGGGATGTCCTGAGTTTCCTGCTGCTGGCAGAGCACGGGGAGCTGGGGGGGATGAGCCCCCCAGAGCCAGCGGGGTCGGACATCCCCAGCTGGGACACACGGAGCCAGCTGTGCCCGGGCTCCAGGGCACTGCCCAGGGGCATCGCAACAGCCCAGCAGACACCCAGCAGATTGGGCAGTGGGGAAAAGGCAAGAGGAAGGAAAACCAGGAGTCAACATTGCAAGGCAAGACAGCTTTTATTGCAGGGGGAGGGCAGGAGGGGCTGGGCAGGAGATCAGGGCCGTGGCCAAGGGCTTCCCATGGCCTGGCCCTGGGCACAGCTGGGTCAGCAGGAGCAGCCCCAGGGGAATCTCTGGGACCACCGGGGCACCAGGAGCCCCTCGGGGATGCTCAGGCGGGGCAGGGACAAGGCAGAGCTGCTTCCCAAGCTGGCACCAGGCTCCCGAGCTGCACAGCCCGGCCATGCTCAAGGGCTTTCGGTCCACAGAGCGTCGGGGCGGGATGTGCCGGGGTTTCTCCTGGAGCTCTTCTTGGTGTGAGGCCGCGCTCCAGCTGGGGCTTAGCAGGGCCCGCAGTTGCCATTGAGGTAGTGGTGGCTGCTGCTCCAGCCGCCCGTAGCCGCGGTTGCCAAGGCCTCCATAGCCCCAGCCTCCGTAGCCTCCACATCCCCAACCGCCGTAGCCTCCACGGCCTCCATAGCCCCAGCCCCCATAGAGACCACGGCTTCCATAGCCCCAGCCTCCATAACCTCCATAGCCACCAAGGGCCCCGTAGCCCCCGTAGCCCCCGTAGGCCCCGCGGCTCCCAAAGGCGCCCCCGGCGCCGGCTCCCACGTAGGGAGCTCCGGCCGAGCCCACGGTGCTCTGCTGCGGGAAGGAGCTGAGGATGGGCCCGGGGAAGGTGACCACCGAGGCCGGCGGCTGGATGACCACCGTGGAGTCGGGGCACTGCCGCACGCAGGGCTCGTTGCAGGTGTCAGCCACAGGGGCCGGGGTGGCCACGCCGCAGCTGGGCACGCACAGGCTGGAGCAGGACATCCTTCGGTTCGGCTGGCAGAGCTGCGAGACAAAGCACGGCCACGGCTCACGCCAAGGACTCGGCCCAAAGCCCGGCTGCTGCTCTCGCCCGCCTGGAGCCCGTGTGCCAGGACTCGCTCTGGCTCATCCCAGGTGTTCCCAGCACAGCCCTGGCATGGCTGGAGCGGCTTCTGGCATCCCCTGCTGCCCTCACCACCCCCGGCTCCTGCTGCCCGTGGCAATGGAGAAAAACTCCCTCATCCAAACCACCCGGCTCACCGGGGCCCTGAGCCCGCTGGTGGAACCCCAACCATCCCAGCTCTGCCCTGGGACAGCTGCTGGAGCTCGGGGACAGAGATCCCTTGGGGAATCCACAGGCAGAGATTCCTTGGGGAATCCAGAGCCAGAGATTCTTTGGGAAATCCACAGGTAGAGAGTCCCCAGGGAATTCCACAGGCAGAGATTCCCTAGGGAATCCAGAGCCAGAAATTGCTTGGGAAATCCAGAGTCGGAGATTCCTTGGGAATTCCACAGGCAGAGATTCCCAGGGGAAGGAGCAGAGGAGGAAGAGAGGACGGAGGGAAGACTCTGGACTCACCACAGCGATCAATGAGCAGATTCAAGTGAAGAGAGCTGGATGGAGCCCTGTGGAACTCTTGGACCTTTTATACACCCCAGAGTGCCTGGGGCACCGTCCAGGGGGTGGGGGCAAACCCTCAGTAATTAGAAATTCAAGTGGACAAGTTAATCGGCACAGCTAATAATGGGGTCAGCTGTTTGTCATCTCCTTTTTGGAGATATTGCTGTGCAAACATGCCTGGACGGATGGGAGGAACAGCAGTGGCCCGTCATTACATGACAGACACGGTGCTGCTGGAGCTCAGCTCACAGCCCCAATAAACCCAGCTTTGGTCCTAATCCCTCACTTTGCTTACAAAGAATCCTGAGCATCCTTTGAGACATGGCTGTGATCAACCTGGCCGTGCCTCTGAGCCAGCCGTGCCCACCTGGGCCTGACCACGGGCAGGGCCAGCCTGGCTCTGGGGGGCTCAGCCAACACCCCCAGGATGGCCCTCGGGGCCAGCTGGGCAAGGCAGGCCCCCTAGGAGACCTCAGCCAAGACAAAGATCACAGACACCGCGGTGGAGGAGCCACAGGGACCCTTCAGCTCCTCCTGTGCTGTCCCCTCCGTCACAGCTGTCTCAGGCTCCATCCCACTGCTCTGGCCCTTCTCTGAGGGGTTTGGGTTCCACCTCTGGGATGTGACCCATGTGTGGAGCAATTAAGGGAAACAGGGACATGGAAACCCCAATGTGCTCCAGAATCTCCTAACCCTTACCTAAACCCAAATCCGTACTCTAACCCTAACCTTAACCTTAACCCTGACCCTACCCCTAACCCGAACCCTAACAATTCACAGACGTGTCAGGGGACCCCAAAACCTGGCCATGAACATTTTTGCTGGCACTGGCAGTGGGTGGGATTTGGGAGACACCCCGAGAGTGGCTTCTGCTTTGCCCAAGGTGCCGCTGCCTCGTTTACCAGCCCGTAAAAGGCCGATAATGACAGGGGTGATGGCTGGGGCAGCGCTTCAAAGATGCTGCAAAATGCCGGGAATTTTTCTCTGTAAGCAAAGTGAGGGATTAGGGACAAAACCCGGGTTTATTGGGGCTGGGAGCTGAGTGAACTCCAGTAGCACCGTGTCTGTCATGTAATGATGGGTCACGGCTGTCCCTGCAAGCGCCTCTCTCCTGTCCACTCCTCTCCACACCAATGTCCACAATGGCGGGATGACAGAATATTTCTGCGTCCCTTCGCTTTATGAAGCTTCTCAGTGTGAATTCCTAATTACTGGAGGGGGGGTCTGCCCGCACCCCCGGACGATGCCCGGGGCTCTCTGGGGTGTATAAAAGGGCCGAGCTCCCTGCCCAGCTCCATCCACACTTCTCCACTTGACTCCTCTCATCACCCGGGTAAGTGCGGCTCTCCGAATCCTCTTGGGGATCTCTCTCTGTCTCCTTCCACGAAATTCCTCCCTCACACCTTTGCCTCTTTTTTCCAGAAGCCTTTCCCAGTCTCAAGGATGTCCTGCTGTGTCCCCAGCTGCGGCGTGGCCACCCCGGCCCCTGTGGCTGACACCTGCAACGAGCCCTGCGTGCGGCAGTGCCCCGACTCCACGGTGGTCATCCAGCCGCCGGCCTCGGTGGTCACCTTCCCCGGGCCCATCCTCAGCTCCTTCCCGCAGCGGAGCGCCGTGGGCTCGGCCGGAGCTCCCTACGTCGGAGGCGGCTTCGGCGGCTCCTCCGGACGCCGTGGGGGCTCCGGCGGCTCCGGGGGCTTTGGGGGATTCGGAGGTTACGGAGGCTTCGGAGGTTTTGGGGGCAGCTGCGGCGGCTCCAGAGGCTGCGGGCCCTGCTAAGCCCCAGCGCCATCCCTGATCCAGGAGAGCTCCAGGAACGCGCCCGGCCCATCCCCGCACGTCAAGGCCCTGAGCAAGGACACACCGACACACCGACAGACAGACCGACAGACAGACATCCCCCGGCCCCGCTCCGCCGCCTTCCAGCCGCGCTCGGAGCCCCGCAGCGATCGCTGCCCGCTCCCGGCACGGCCCCAGCTCGGCTCCTGCTCTGCCCGTGTCCCCCCCGGGACACGCGGGGAGCGCTCGGCCGGGGCCCCGCTCCGCTGCAGCTCCCCTGCCCCGCACGGCAATAAAAGCTGCCTCGCACTGCAATGTTCACCGCCTCTCTCGGCTGCTCTTTGCTCCGCACCCGCGGCCCAGCGCGGCCCGGACGGTCCCGGGAGGGTTTCGGAAGGGTTTCGGGAGGGTCCCGGGAGGGTCCCGGGAGGGTTTCGGGGCAGCCCCGCTCGGACACGGCGGATGAGAAGCCCCGGCAGCTGCCCAGGCTCCTCCTGCCCGTCCGTGGCCACCGCAGCCCCGCAGCAGAGTCCCCCCGAGCCGGACCCTGCCCAGCCCCTGGCACGGGGCCTCTGCCCGTCCCTGCCCGGCTCCTGCCCGCTCCGGGCTCCTCTCTGCAGCCCCAAAGGAGCCCCGGGCCCACCGCCAGCCCCCTGCCCTTGGGACACCCCCCGAGGGAAGCCTGGAGCCCCGGGGCCGTGGGGATTGGGGGGAGAGTGGAGCCCCCGAGGGACCCGGTGATTTGCGCAAACAAACAAACTCTACAACTTTTTGAAAGTTGTAAAAAAGCTGGTATGTTTATTACAGCGCTGGACGCGTGTGGGAATCTTTCTCTTAACAGGACGTGTGTAGCTCTGGGAACTCCAGATCCCTTTTTTATTTCCCTCTCAAATACATATCTTACCCCTAACCCCACCGCCAGCCCGCTGCCCTTGGGACACCCCCGAGGGATGCCTGGAGCCCCGGGGCCGTGGCGATTGGGGCCCAGTGGAGCTCCCCGAGGGACCTGACCCTGCTCGGGGCTCTTGGGAGGCCCCGGCTCCCCAGGGAGGGACAGAACAGCCCCAGCTCCGTTCCCATTCCTTCCTCATCCCCTCCAACGTTCCTGCTCCCGGCACCGCCTCCTGCTCCCGTTTCTCCTGTGGGTTCCACCGGGGCTCCTTGGAGCCTCCCTGCACCTTTCCATGCCACCCAGCAATCCCAGCCCAGTGTGGGAGAGGATTTACAGCGACTTCTGGGAGCCGAGAGAAGTTTGAGAAAAGGATCCATGTTCACCCCTGAGAGAATTTCCTACCAAGGTCCTTGACACAGAAACCAAGAAAGAAAGAAGGAGAAATAAGAGAAAGCCGCGACTGCCTGTTCCTATGAGAACTTTGTCTCTTGTGACCAATAAGTGTAAATTTATGAGTTTTGTAAGAATGTATCAAAGCATGCATGGTATAATAAAAATGGTTTGAAGCCTTCTGCAAATGGAGTATTGATTCGTGTTGTGACCATCTCAACTACAACAGCCCAGTCCCAGAGGTGATGTCAGCTTTGCTGCTCTGTCTGAGGATTTGGAAGAGTTTCTGCCAGGCCCTCGTGGCCCTTTCCCATCCTCAGCCAGGGCTTTGGGGATGTCCTGAGTTTCCTGCTGCTGGCAGAGCACGGGGAGCTGGGGGGGATGAGCCCCCCAGAGCCAGCGGGGTCGGACATCCCCAGCTGGGACACACGGAGCCAGCTGTGCCCGGGCTCCAGGGCACTGCCCAGGGGCATCGCAACAGCCCAGCAGACACCCAGCAGATTGGGCAGTGGGGAAAAGGCAAGAGGAAGGAAAACCAGGAGTCAACATTGCAATGCAAGACAGCTTTTATTGCAGGGGGAGGGCAGGAGGGGCTGGGCAGGAGATCAGGGCCGTGGCCAAGGGCTTCCCATGGCCTGGCCCTGGGCACAGCTGGGTCAGCAGGAGCAGCCCCAGGGGAATCTCTGGGACCACCGGGGCACCAGGAGCCCCTCGGGGATGCTCAGGCGGGGCAGGGACAAGGCAGAGCTGCTTCCCAAGCTGGCACCAGGCTCCTGAGCTGCACAGCCCGGCCATGCTCAAGGGCTTTCGGTCCACAGAGCGTCGGGTTGGGATGTGCCGGGGTTTCTCCTGGAGCTCTTCTTGGTGTGAGGCCGCGCTCCAGCTGGGGCTTAGCAGGGCCCGCAGTTGCCATTGAGGTAGCGGTGGCTGCTGCTCCAGCCGCCGTAGCCGCAGTTGCCAAGGCCTCCATAGCCCCAGCCTCCGTAGCCTCCACATCCCCAACCGCCGTAGCCTCCACGGCCTCCATAGCCCCAGCCCCCATAGAGACCACGGCTTCCATAGCCCCAGCCTCCATAACCTCCATAGCCACCAAGGGCCCCGTAGCCCCCGTAGCCCCCGTAGGCCCCGCGGCTCCCAAAGGCGCCCCCGGCGCCGGCTCCCACGTAGGGAGCTCCGGCCGAGCCCACGGTGCTCTGCTGCGGGAAGGAGCTGAGGATGGGCCCGGGGAAGGTGACCACCGAGGCTGGCGGCTGGATGACCACCGTGGAGTCGGGGCACTGCCGCACGCAGGGCTCGTTGCAGGTGTCAGCCACAGGGGCCGGGGTGGCCACGCCGCAGCTGGGCACGCACAGGCTGGAGCAGGACATCCTTCGGTTCGGCTGGCAGAGCTGCGAGACAAAGCACGGCCACGGCTCACGCCAAGGACTCGGCCCAAAGCCCGGCTGCTGCTCTCGCCCGCCTGGAGCCCGTGTGCCAGGACTCGCTCTGGCTCATCCCAGGTGTTCCCAGCGCAGCCCTGGCACGGCTGGAGCGGCTCCTGGCATCCCCTGCTGCCCTCACCACCCCCGGCTCCTGCTGCCCGTGGCAATGGAGAAAAACTCCCTCATCCAAACCACCCGGCTCACCGGGGCCCTGAGCCCGCTGGTGGAACCCCAACCATCCCAGCTCTGCCCTGGGACAGCTGCTGGAGCTCGGGGACAGAGATCCCTTGGGGAATCCACAGGCAGAGATTCCTTGGGGAATCCAGAGCCAGAGATTCCTTGGGAAATCCACAGGTAGAGAGTCCCCAGGGAATTCCAGAGGCAGAGATTCCCTAGGGAATCCAGAGCCAGAGATTGCTTGGGAAATCCAGAGTCGGAGATTCCTTGGGAATTCCACAGGCAGAGATTCCCAGGGGAAGGAGCAGAGGAGGAAGAGAGGACGGAGGGAAGACTCTGGACTCACCACAGCGATCAATGAGCAGATTCGAGTGAAGAGAGCTGGATGGAGCCCTGTGGAACTCTTGGACCTTTTATACACCCCAGAGTGCCTGGGGCACCGTCCAGGGGGTGGGGGCAAACCCTCAGTAATTAGAAATTCAAGTGGACAAGTTAATCGGCACAGCTAATAATGGGGTCAGCTGTTTGTCATCTCCTTTTTGGAGATATTGCTGTGCAAACATGCCTGGACGGATGGGAGGAACAGCAGTGGCCCGTCATTACATGACAGACACGGTGCTGCTGGAGCTCAGCTCACAGCCCCAATAAACCCAGCTTTGGTCCTAATCCCTCACTTTGCTTACAAAGAATCCTGAGCATCCTTTGAGACATGGCTGTGATCAACCTGGCCGTGCCTCTGAGCCAGCCGTGCCCACCTGGGCCTGACCACGGGCAGGGCCAGCCTGGCTCTGGGGGGCTCAGCCAACACCCCCAGGATGGCCCTCGGGGCCAGCTGGGCAAGGCAGGCCCCCTAGGAGACCTCAGCCAAGACAAGATCACGGACACCCGCGGTGGAGGAGCCACAGGGACCCTTCAGCTCCTCCTGTGCTGTCCCCTCCGTCACAGCTGTCTCAGGCTCCATCCCACTGCTCTGGCCCTTCTCTGAGGGGTTTGGGTTCCACCTCTGGGATGTGACCCATGTGTGGAGCAATTAAGGGAAACAGGGACATGGAAACCCCAATGTGCTCCAGAATCTCCTAACCCTTACCTAAACCCAAATCCGTACTCTAACCCTAACCTTAACCTTAACCCTGACCCTACCCCTAACCCGAACCCTAACAATTCACAGACGTGTCAGGGGACCCCAAAACCTGGCCATGAACATTTTTGCTGGCACTGGCAGTGGGTGGGATTTGGGAGACACCCCGAGAGTGGCTTCTGCTTTGCCCGAGCTGCCGCTGCCTCGTTTACCAGCCCGTAAAAGGCCGATAATGACAGGGGTGATGGCTGGGGCAGCGCTTCAAAGATGCTGCAAGATGCCGGGAATTGTTCTCTGTAAGCAAAGTGAGGGATTAGGGACAAAACCCGGGTTTATTGGGGCTGGGAGCTGAGTGAACTCCAGTAGCACCGTGTCTGTCATGTAATGATGGGTCACGGCTGTCCCCCTGGCGCCTCTCTCCTGTCCACTCCTCTCACACCAATGTCCACAATGGCGGGATGACAGAATATTTCTGCGTCCCTTCGCTTTATGAAGCTTCTCAGTGTGAATTCCTAATTACTGGAGGGGGTCTGCCCGCACCCCGGACGATGCCCGGGGCTCTCTGGGGTGTATAAAGGGCCGAGCTCCCTGCCCAGCTCCATCCACACTTCTCCACTTGACTCCTCTCATCACCCGGGTAAGTGCGGCTCTCCGAATCCTCTTGGGGATCTCTCTCTGTCTCCTTCCACGAAATTCCTCCCTCACACCTTTGCCTCTTTTTTCCAGAAGCCTTTCCCAGTCTCAAGGATGTCCTGCTGTGTCCCCAGCTGCGGCGTGGCCACCCCGGCCCCTGTGGCTGACACCTGCAACGAGCCCTGCGTGCGGCAGTGCCCCGACTCCACGGTGGTCATCCAGCCGCCGGCCTCGGTGGTCACCTTCCCCGGGCCCATCCTCAGCTCCTTCCCGCAGCGGAGCGCCGTGGGCTCGGCCGGAGCTCCCTACGTCGGAGGCGGCTTCGGCGGCTCCTCCGGACGCCGTGGGGGCTCCGGCGGCTCCGGGGGCTTTGGGGGATTCGGAGGTTCACGGAGGCTTCGGAGGTTTGGGGGCAGCTGCGGCGGCTCCAGAGGCTGCGGCCCTGCTAAGCCCCAGCGCCATCCCTGATCCAGGAGAGCTCCAGGAACGCGCCCGGCCCATCCCCGCACGTCAAGGCCCTGAGCAAGGACACACCGACACACCGACAGACAGACCGACAGACAGACATCCCCCGGCCCCGCTCCGCCGCCTTCCAGCCGCGCTCGGAGCCCCGCAGCGATCGCTGCCCGCTCCCGGCACGGCCCCAGCTCGGCTCCTGCTCTGCCCGTGTCCCCCCCGGGACACGCGGGGAGCGCTCGGCCGGGCCCCGCTCGCTGCAGCTCCCCTGCCCCGCACGGCAATAAAAGCTGCCTCGCACTGCAATGTTCACCGCCTCTCTCGGCTGCTCTTTGCTCCGCACCCGCGGCCCAGCGCGGCCCGGACGGTCCCGGGAGGGTTTCGGAAGGGTTTCGGGAGGGTCCCGGGAGGGTCCCGGGAGGGTTTCGGGGCAGCCCCGCTCGGACACGGCGGATGAGAAGCCCCGGCAGCTGCCCAGGCTCCTCCTGCCCGTCCGTGGCCACCGCAGCCCCGCAGCAGAGTCCCCCGAGCCGGACCCTGCCCAGCCCCTGGCACGGGGCCTCTGCCCGTCCCTGCCCGGCTCCTGCCCGCTCCGGGCTCCTCTCTGCAGCCCCAAAGGAGCCCCGGGCCCACCGCCAGCCCCCTGCCCTTGGGACACCCCCCGAGGGATGCCTGGAGCCCCGGGGCCGTGGCGATTGGGGGCGAGTGGAGCTCCCCGAGGGACCTGACCCTGCTCGGGGCTCTTGGGAGGCCCCGGCTCCCCAGGGAGGGACAGAACAGCCCCAGCTCCGTTCCCATTCCTTCCTCATCCCCTCCAACGTTCCTGCTCCCGGCACCGCCTCCTGCTCCCGTTTCTCCTGTGGGTTCCACCGGGGCTCCTTGGAGCCTCCCTGCACCTTTCCATGCCACCCAGCAATCCCAGCCCAGTGTGGGAGAGGATTTACAGCGACTTCTGGGAGCCAGAGAGAAGTTTGAGAAAAGGATCCATGTTCACCCCTGAGAGAATTTCCTACCAAGGTCCTTGACACAGAAACCAAGAAAGAAAGAAGGAGAAATAAGAGAAAGCCGCGACTGCCTGTTCCTATGAGAACTTTGTCTCTTGTGACCAATAAGTGTAAATTTATGAGTTTTGTAAGAATGTATCAAAGCATGCATGGTATAATAAAAATGGTTTGAAGCCTTCTGCAAATGGAGTATTGATTCGTGTTGTGACCATCTCAACTACAACAGCCCAGTCCCAGAGGTGATGTCAGCTTTGCTGCTCTGTCTGAGGATTTGGAAGAGTTTCTGCCAGGCCCTCGTGGCCCTTTCCCATCCTCAGCCAGGGCTTTGGGGATGTCCTGAGTTTCCTGCTGCTGGCAGAGCACGGGGAGCTGGGGGGGATGAGCCCCCCAGAGCCAGCGGGGTCGGACATCCCCAGCTGGGACACACGGAGCCAGCTGTGCCCGGGCTCCAGGGCACTGCCCAGGGGCATCGCAACAGCCCAGCAGACACCCAGCAGATTGGGCAGTGGGGAAAAGGCAAGAGGAAGGAAAACCAGGAGTCAACATTGCAATGCAAGACAGCTTTTATTGCAGGGGGAGGGCAGGAGGGGCTGGGCAGGAGATCAGGGCCGTGGCCAAGGGCTTCCCATGGCCTGGCCCTGGGCACAGCTGGGTCAGCAGGAGCAGCCCCAGGGGAATCTCTGGGACCACCGGGGCACCAGGAGCCCCTCGGGGATGCTCAGGCGGGGCAGGGACAAGGCAGAGCTGCTTCCCAAGCTGGCACCAGGCTCCCGAGCTGCACAGCCCGGCCATGCCCAAGGGCTTTCGGTCCACAGAGCGTCGGGTCGGGATGTGCCGGGGTTTCTCCTGGAGCTCTTCTTGGTGTGAGGCCGTGCTCCAGCTGGGGCTTAGCAGGGCCCGCAGTTGCCATTGAGGTAGCGGTGGCTGCTGCTCCAGCCGCCGTAGCCGCAGTTGCCAAGGCCTCCATAGCCCCAGCCTCCGTAGCCTCCACATCCCCAACCGCCGTAGCCTCCACGGCCTCCATAGCCCCAGCCCCCATAGAGACCACGGCTTCCATAGCCCCAGCCTCCATAACCTCCATAGCCACCAAGGGCCCCGTAGCCCCCGTAGCCCCCGTAGGCCCCGCGGCTCCCAAAGGCGCCCCCGGCGCCGGCTCCCACGTAGGGAGCTCCGGCCGAGCCCACGGCGCTCTGCTGCGGGAAGGAGCTGAGGATGGGCCCGGGGAAGGTGACCACCGAGGCCGGCGGCTGGATGACCACCGTGGAGTCGGGGCACTGCCGCACGCAGGGCTCGTTGCAGGTGTCAGCCACAGGGGCCGGGGTGGCCACGCCGCAGCTGGGCACGCACAGGCTGGAGCAGGACATCGTTGAGACTGGGAAAGGATTCTGGAAAACACCCAGGGAAGAAAGAGGCAAAGGTGAGAGGAAGGAATTTCACAGAGAGAGATCCCCAAGAGGCTTCGGAGAGCTGCACTTACCCAAGTGATGAGAGGAGTCAAGTGGAGAAGTGTGGATGGAGCTGGGCAGGGAGCTCGGCCCTTTTATACACCCCAGAGAGCCCGGGGCTTCAGGAAAGGGGGCGGTGACAAAAAAACCCCGAGTAATTAGGAATTCACGCTGACAAGCTTCATCAGAGAGATAATGTTGCAAGATAATTCCATGGCATCCCGTCCTTGGGGACACAGGTGTGAAAACGTGTCCTGGACGTGAAGGAAGTGATGGGAGGGACAGCCGTGGCCCATCATTAGGTGACAGACACGGTGCCGCTGCAGCTCACTCAGCTCCCAGCCCCAATAAACCCAGGTTTGTCCCTAATCCCTCGCTTTGCTTACAGAGAACAATTCCCGGCATCTTGCAGCATCTTTGAAGCGCTGCCCCAGCCATCACCCCTGTCATTATCGGCCTTTTACGGGCTGGTAAACAGAGGCAGCGGCAGCTTGGGCAAAGCAGAAGCCACTCTCGGGGTGTCTCCCAAATCCCACCCACTGCCAGTGCCAGCAAAAATGTTCATGGCCAGGTTTTGGGGTCCCCTGACACGTCTGTGAATTGTTAGGGTTCGGGTTAGGGGTAGGGTTTGGGTTAGGGTTGGTTAGGGTTAAGGTTAGGGTTATTGTTTTGATTAGGGTTAGGTTTAGGGTTAGAGTTGGGGTTAGGTTTATTGTTTTGGTTAGGTTTAGGTTTAGGGTAAGGCTTTGGGTTAGGGTTTGGATTTGGGTAATGTTTAGGGGGTTCTGGAAGGCATTGGGCTTTGCATGTCCCAGTTTGCCTTGGTGAATCCTAAACCCCCCCAGTGAATGGGGACATCAGTGGGACAGAGCCCGGGAGAGCCATGACAGAGGGGACACCACGGGAGGAGCTGTAGCGTCCCTGTTGCTCCTCTGGCCCCATATCTGCGAGCTGGGTCCTGGCCGAGCCCTCCTGGAGTGTTTGCATTGCCCAGCTGGCCCGAGGTCTGACACAGGGGGTGTTGGTTGAGCCCCCCAGAGCCAGGATGGCCCTGGCTGCGTCCCAGATCAGGCCCAGCTGGGCACAGCTGGCTCAGTGGCACGGGGGCTGGCACTCAGGGTGGCAGGACTGGGCACAGCCTTGTCCCAAAGGATGCTCTGATTCTTTGTAAGCAAAGTGCGGGATTAGGGACAGAGCAGGGCCTGTCACCTAATAATGGGCCTCAGCTGTTCCTCCCATCACCTCCCATCGGTCCAGGGCACGTTTCCACACCAATCTCCCTGATGTCGAGGTGTATAATTGTATTGCATCATTATCTCTCTGATGAAGCTTGTCAGCCTGAATTCCTAATTACCTGGTTTTTTTTGCCACCGCTCCCTTTCCTGATGCCCCCAGGCCCTTTGGGAGATGTATAAAAGGTCCAGAGGTTCCACAGAGCTCTATCCACCTTCCACCGCTTCACTCGCCTTATCAGCTTGGTAAGTGCAAGCCTTCCCTCCTCTTTCCTTCTTCATCCCTGGGTTTCTCAGGGAATCTTTTGGGATTTCTGGAGGAACCTTTGGCTGTGGGCACCTCTTGCTCTCCTAGAGCAGAGCTGGGATAGTTGGGGTTCTATCAGGGGACCAAGGGCTTTGGAAGCTTAAGGACTTTGCTCCTTCAGATGTCAAATTCTTAATTCCCATGGGCAAGGAAGACTCGGGGATGGTGAGGGCAGCAGGGGATGTGAGCAGGAACTTGGATGGAATGGGGCTCGGATCAGAATGCTTAAGATGATCCAGAGTGAGTTCTGGCACACGGGCCAGAGCAGCAGCAGGGCTTTGGGTTCAGTCCTTGGTGTGAGCCGTGACCGTGCGTTGTCTTGCAGCTCTGCCAGCCGAACCGAAGGATGTCCTGCTCCAGCCTGTGCGTGCCCAGCTGCGGCGTGGCCACCCCGGCCCCTGTGGCTGACACCTGCAACGAGCCCTGCGTGCGGCAGTGCCCCGACTCCACGGTGGTCATCCAGCCGCCAGCCTCGGTGGTCACCTTCCCCGGGCCAATCCTCAGCTCCTTCCCGCAGCAGAGCGCCGTGGGCTCGGCCGGAGCTCCCTACGTGGGAGCCGGCGCCGGGGGCGCCTTTGGGAGCCGCGGGGCCTACGGGGGCTACGGGGGCTACGGGGCCCTTGGTGGCTATGGAGGTTATGGAGGCTGGGGCTATGGAAGCCGTGGTCTCTATGGGGGCTGGGGCTATGGAGGCCGTGGAGGCTACGGCGGTTGGGGATGTGGAGGCTACGGAGGCTGGGGCTATGGAGGCCTTGGCAACTGCGGCTACGGCGGCTGGAGCAGCAGCCACCGCTACCTCAATGGCAACTGCGGGCCCTGCTAAGCCCCAGCTGGAGCGCGGCCTCACACCAAGAAGAGCTCCAGGAGAAACCCCGGCACATCCCGACCCGACGCTCTGTGGACCAAAAGCCCTTGGGCATGGCCGGGCTGTGCAGCTCGGGAGCCTGGTGCCAGCTTGGGAAGCAGCTCTGCCTTGTCCCTGCCCCGCCTGAGCATCCCCGAGGGGCTCCTGGTGCCCCGGTGGTCCCAGAGATTCCCCTGGGGCTGCTTCTGCTGACCCAGCTGTGCCCAGGGCCAGGCCATGGGAAGCCCTTGGCCACGGCCCTGATCTCCTGCCCAGCCCCTCCTGCCCTCCCCCTGCAATAAAAGCTGTCTTGCCTTGCAATGTTGACTCCTGGTTTTCCTTCCTCTTGCCTTTTCCCCACTGCCCAATCTGCTGGGTGTCTGCTGGGCTGTTGCGATGCCCCTGGGCAGTGCCCTGGAGCCCGGGCACAGCTGGCTCCGTGTGTCCCAGCTGGGGATGTCCGACCCCGCTGGCTCTGGGGGGCTCATCCCCCCCAGCTCCCCATGCTCTGCCAGCAGCAGGAAACTCAGGACATCCCCAAAGCCCTGGCTGAGGATGGGAAAGGGCCATGAGGGCCTGGCAGAAACTCTTCCAAATCCTCAGACAGAGCAGCAAAGCTGACATCACCTCTGGGACTGGGCTGTTGTAGTTGAGATGGTCACAACACGAATCAATACTCCATTTGCAGAAGGCTTCAAACCATTTTTATTATACCATGCATGCTTTGATACATTCTTACAAAACTCATAAATTTACACTTATTGGTCACAAGAGACAAAGTTCTCATAGGAACAGGCAGTCGCGGCTTTCTCTTATTTCTCCTTCTTTCTTTCTTGGTTTCTGTGTCAAGGACCTTGGTAGGAAATTCTCTCAGGGGTGAACATGGATCCTTTTCTCAAACTTCTCTCTGGCTCCCAGAAGTCGCTGTAAATCCTCTCCCACACTGGGCTGGGATTGCTGGGTGGCATGGAAAGGTGCAGGGAGGCTCCAAGGAGCCCCGGTGGAACCCACAGGAGAAACGGGAGCAGGAGGCGGTGCCGGGAGCAGGAACGTTGGAGGGGATGAGGAAGGAATGGGAACGGAGCTGGGGCTGTTCTGTCCCTCCCTGGGGAGCCGGGGCCTCCCAAGAGCCCCGAGCAGGGTCAGGTCCCTCGGGGAGCTCCACTCGCCCCCAATCGCCACGGCCCCGGGGCTCCAGGCATCCCTCGGGGGGTGTCCCAAGGGCAGCGGGCTGGCGGTGGGGTTAGGGGTAAGATATGTATTTGAGAGGGAAATAAAAAAGGATCTGGAGTTCCCAGAGCTACACACGTCCTGTTAAGAGAAAGATTCCCACACGCGTCCAGCGCTGTAATAAACATACCAGCTTTTTTACAACTTTCAAAAAGTTGTAGAGTTTGTTTGTTTGCGCAAATCACCGGGTCCCTCGGGGGGCTCCACTCTCCCCCCAATCGCCACGGCCCCGGGGCTCCAGGCTTCCCTCGGGGGGTGTCCCAAGGGCAGGGGGCTGGCGGTGGGCCCGGGGCTCCTTTGGGGCTGCAGAGAGGAGCCCGGAGCGGGCAGGAGCCGGGCAGGGACGGGCAGAGGCCCCGTGCCAGGGGCTGGGCAGGGTCCGGCTCGGGGGGACTCTGCTGCGGGGCTGCGGTGGCCACGGACGGGCAGGAGGAGCCTGGGCAGCTGCCGGGGCTTCTCATCCGCCGTGTCCGAGCGGGGCTGCCCCGAAACCCTCCCGGGACCCTCCCGGGACCCTCCCGAAACCCTTCCGAAACCCTCCCGGGACCGTCCGGGCCGCGCTGGGCCGCGGGTGCGGAGCAAAGAGCAGCCGAGAGAGGCGGTGAACATTGCAGTGCGAGGCAGCTTTTATTGCCGTGCGGGGCAGGGGGGCGGCAGCGGAGCGGGGCCCCGGCCGAGCGCTCCCCGCGTGTCCCAGGGGGGACACGGGCAGAGCAGGAGCCGAGCTGGGGCCGTGCCGGGAGCGGGCAGCGATCGCTGCGGGGCTCCGAGCGCGGCTGGAAGGCGGCGGAGCGGGGCCGGGGGATGTCTGTCTGTCGGTCTGTCTGTCGGTGTGTCGGTGTGTCCTTGCTCAGGGCCTTGACGTGCGGGGATGGGCCGGGCGCGTTCCTGGAGCTCTCCTGGATCAGGGATGGCGCTGGGGCTTAGCAGGGCCCGCAGCCTCTGGAGCCGCCGCAGCTGCCCCCAAAACCTCCGAAGCCTCCGTAACCTCCGAATCCCCCAAAGCCCCCGGAGCCGCCGGAGCCCCCACGGCGTCCGGAGGAGCCGCCGAAGCCGCCTCCGACGTAGGGAGCTCCGGCCGAGCCCACGGCGCTCTGCTGCGGGAAGGAGCTGAGGATGGGCCCGGGGAAGGTGACCACCGAGGCCGGCGGCTGGATGACCACCGTGGAGTCGGGGCACTGCCGCACGCAGGGCTCGTTGCAGGTGTCAGCCACAGGGGCCGGGGTGGCCACGCCGCAGCTGGGGACACAGCAGGACATCCTTGAGACTGGGAAAGGCTTCTGGAAAAAAGAGGCAAAGGTGTGAGGGAGGAATTTCGTGGAAGGAGACAGAGAGAGATCCCCAAGAGGATTCGGAGAGCCGCACTTACCCGGGTGATGAGAGGAGTCAAGTGGAGAAGTGTGGATGGAGCTGTGCAGGGAGCTCGGCCCTTTTATACACCCCAGAGAGCCCCGGGCATCGTCCGGGGGTGCGGGCAGACCCCCCCTCCAGTAATTAGGAATTCACACTGAGAAGCTTCATAAAGCGAAGGGACGCAGAAATATTCTGTCATCCCGCCATTGTGGACATTGGTGTGGAGAGGATTGGACAGGAGAGAGGCGCTTGCAGGGACAGCCGTGACCCATCATTACATGACAGACACGGTGCTACTGGAGTTCACTCAGCTCCCAGCCCCAATAAACCCGGGTTTTGTCCCTAATCCCTCACTTTGCTTACAAAGAATCTTTTGGGACACGGCTGAGCCCAGCCCGGCCATGCGCCTGTGCCAGCCATGCCCAGCTGGGCCTGTCCTGGGCCGGTCTGGCTCTGGGGGGCTCAGCCAGCACCCCCTAGGCCAGACCTCAGGGCCAGCTGGTCAGTGCAGAGGAGAGCTCGGCCAGGACCCAGGCTGGAGGGTCTGAGCGGTTCTGGATCCTCTCTCTGCTCTCCTGATCCTCTCTGTCGGTCTCCCCTTACTCGTTTATGCCACACCTGATCCCACCCGTGTCATTCCCAAATCCGTGCCAGGATGGATCCTTGATGAAGCTTCATCTGTCATGGGATCTCCCCCTCTGCTTTTTGCACCACAATCATTTGGATCGGGGGCTTAACAAATCCTCCAGTGGCACCAAAAATTCTTTTAGGGATTCTCCCTCCAGGAGCCCCCCATGCCCAGCCCTGTGCCCACCCCTGTGTCGTGTGGGGTCACCCTCGTCGGGCAGGACATGGCTGTCTGTCTGTCCGTGCTCCCCCCAGCCTGCCCCACTCCAGGACTCTGGTCCTGCGCCCTCCCCTGCCACGTTGGGCGTCTGGGATGTGTCCCGAGTGGGTGGGATTGCTTCTCCCTCCCGGCGTCCCTATTTAGCAGCCCGTAAAAAGGATTAATGACAGAATAAGTGCCGGCTGTGCCATTTCAAAGCGCTCCTGAGTGATGCCCAAAACTCTCGTGCATAAGCAAAGCAGGGGATTAGGGACAGGTTGGGGTTTGCTGGAGCTCTGATCTCGGCTTCAGCAACAAATGATCTTACACACAGCGATTGGTCATGGCCTGGTGATTCTCCAGGGCACCTTTACTCGCTCTAGCCCCAGTTAATACTGATGTAATTGCCTCACATTTCAGTTTGTGTCATGAGGTTTGTCCGCTTGAATTCCTAATTACTGGGGGTTTGCCCCCACCCCCTGGACGGTGCCCCAGGCATTCTGGGGTGTATAAAAAGTCCAAGAGTTCCACAGGGCTCCATCCAGCTCTCCTCACTCGAATCTCCTCATTGATCGCTGTGGTGAGTCCGAGTCTTCCCTCCGTCCTCTCTTCCTCCTCTGCTCCTTCCCTGGGGACTCTGCCTGTGGAATTCCCAAGGAATCTCTGCCTGTGGAATTCCCTGGGGAATCTCTGGCTGTGGAATTCCCAAGGAATCTCTGGTTCTGGATTCCCCAAGAAATCTCTGGCTGTGGAATTCCCTGGGGAATCTCTGGCTCTGGATTCCCCAAGGAATCTCTGCCTGTGGATTCCCCAAGGGATCTCTGTCCCCGAGCTCCAGCAGCTGTCCCAGGGCAGAGCTGGGATGGTTGGGGTTCCACCAGCGGGCTCAGGGCCCCGGTGAGCCGGGTGGTTTGGATGAGGGAGTTTTTCTCCATTGCCACGGGCAGCAGGAGCCGGGGGTGGTGAGGGCAGCAGGGGATGCCAGGAGCCGCTCCAGCCATGCCAGGGCTGCGCTGGGAACACCTGGGATGAGCCAGAGCGAGTCCTGGCACACGGGCTCCAGGCGGGCGAGAGCAGCAGCTGGGCTTTGGGCCGAGTCCTTGGCGTGAGCCGTGGCCGTGCTTTGTCTTGCAGCTCTGCCAGCCGAACCGAAGGATGTCCTGCTCCAGCCTGTGCGTGCCCAGCTGTGGCGTGGCCACCCCGGCCCCTGTGGCTGACACCTGCAACGAGCCCTGCGTGCGGCAGTGCCCCGACTCCACGGTGGTCATCCAGCCGCCGGCCTCGGTGGTCACCTTCCCCGGGCCCATCCTCAGCTCCTTCCCGCAGCAGAGCGCCGTGGGCTCGGCCGGAGCTCCCTACGTGGGAGCCGGCGCCGGGGGCGCCTTTGGGAGCCGCGGGGGCTACGGGGGCTACGGGGGCTACGGGGCCCTTGGGGGTTATGGGGGTTATGGAGGTTTTGGGGGCTATGGAGGTTTTGGGGGCTATGGCAGCTGTGGCCGCGGTTCCCGCTCCTTCGGGGGCTCCTGCGGGCCCTGCTAAAGGCCAAAGCCCGGCGGAGCTCAGCGCTGCCGCTGCCCGCGGGCTCCTGCAGCAGCCCCGGCTGCCTTGTGCCGCCTGAGCCGGGCTGGAGCTGCAGCCCCTGCTCAGCGCCGGGAGCTGCAGGGTCCCTGTCGCTGCCGTGTGACCCTGCAGAGCCTGGGCCGGCGCCTCGGGCCTTGCCAGCGCTGCCCCAAAAAGCTGCCCCCTCTCTGCGCCCCCGGCCAGCTGCGCCCAGCCTCGGCTCAGGCTCTGCCCTGCTCTGCCCAGCCCCGAGCCCCGCAGCCGCCCTGGCACGGGGCACTCTCTGGGCTGCAGCCCTGGGCTGAGCCTCGCTGCTGCTGCTGCTGCTGCTGCTGCTGCTGCTGCTGCTGCCGCCTTGGGATTTTCGTGTTCCCATGGCGTTGTTGCTGGTTTGTCTCTCGCTGACAGCGCCTGTGGCTTTTAAACTCAAAATAAAGACTCTGCATTGCACGAAATATTTTTTTTGTCATGGATTTCTTCATCCTGGCCGTAAATGAGTGTCTAAGTGAGGGATGGTGTGGAATGTCCTGTCGTGGAATCACAGGAGGGTTTGGGTTGGGATGGACCTTGAAATTCATCCTGTTCTAAGCCCTGCAGTGGGCAGGGACATTTTCCACTGTCCCGGGCTGCTCCAAGCCCTGTCCAACCTGGCCTTGGACACTGCCAGAGATGGGGCAGCCCCAACTTCTCTGGGAAATCCATCCAGCCTCACAGGGAAGAGTTCCTTCCCAATGTCCCATCCAAACCTCCTCTCCATCAGTCTGAACTCTTTCCCCTTTGTCCTGGCGCCCCATCCCTTGGGAATTTTCTCTCCCCGTGTTTCTCGTAGCCCCTTCAGGTCCTGCAAGGCCACAGCTGGGCCACCCCAAAGCTTCTCCAGGCTGAACATTCCCAGTTCTCCCAGCAGAGCTGCTCCATCCCTCTGATCCCATCCTGGAGCCTCCTCTGGGCTCTCTCCTCTCCCTGAGGGTGTTTTCCAAATGCTCCTGGAGCTCTGGCAGCCTCAGGGCCGTGCCCATTCCCTGTGGAGCCTGGGGAGTGCCCAGCACCCTCTGGGGGAAGAACCTTTCCCTAAAATCCATCCTAAACCTCCCCTGGCACAGCTTCACCCCATTCCCTGGGGAGCCTGGGCAGTGCCCAGCACCCTCTGGGGGAAGAATTTCCCTGATATCCCACCCAAGCCTCCCCCTTAAAAATAAATGCGGTAAATGAAAACAGAAAATGCATTTCGGTCGAGAAAATTTATTTGGAAAGAGAAGCTTTCCTACAACTGTGGAACAAAACTGTACAGGATACAAAGAGCATCGTTCAGGGGGTTCAGCGAGGCTCTGGCAAATCACCAGCATCCAAGTGATGCCGCCTGTAAAAAACGGGGAATTTCCCTTTTTTTTTTGGCAGCGTTGCCGTGTGCAATCCCGAGCATTTCAAGTCACCTCTCTAAGCTCAGTGCCAGTAAAAAAAAATCCGTGAGAAGCCAAAGCGCGGCGGGAGCAGACGGCTGCGCCGCAAAGCTGCGGGAGAACAGCTCTAAACTAAGGGGAAAAAAAAAAACCCGCTGGGATTTCACCCGGAATTTCCCTTTCCGCGGGCTCAGCACGTCCAGCGCTTCCCGGAGCGGTAGGAATTGCAGGGATGAGTCCATTGCGAGGAGTAGCTGTAGGAATATTTGGGGGTGCAGCGCGGCTCCGCGCGGGCCACCACCGGCGCTGCCACTTTGTCCCCCGCTGCCACCTCGGCGGCCACCGCGGCCTGGGGCTCGCCCAGGGCCACCTCCGTGGGTTCCGAGGCTCCCACGACGGTTTGCTGCGGGTACGTGGTGAGGATGGGCCCCGGGAAGGTGACCACCACGGGCGGGGGGTAGATGATGACCCGCGAGTCGCCGCAGGTCACCACGCAGGGCTCGTTGGTGCTGCTGGCCAGAGGTTGGGGACACTTGGGCTCGCAAGGGGTGGCACAGGCCAGCTGGGTGGAAGCCATCGCCTGGTGGTGCTGGGGGAGAGCCTGCGGGGTTAAAAAAAAACACAAAGAAATTGTCCGAAAGCGAAGGGAAGAACTCCTGGAGGCTCTTGGATGTTGGCGTTTGGGTCTAAGAGATCGTCAGAGGAAGTTGGGATAGAGACAGAATTGGAGCGCTGGTTTATTGACATTTGGCTCTAAAAGATCATCAGAGAAAATTGGGATAGAGACAGAACTGGAGCGCTGATTTATTGACATCTGGCTCTAAAAGATTGTCAGAGGAAATTGGGATAGAGACAAAATTTGAGAGATGGTTTATTGGCAATTTGGCTCTAAGAGATGGTCAGAGGAAATTGGGATAGAGACAAAATTTGAGAGATGATTTATTGGCAATTTGGCTCTAAGAGATGGTTAGAGGTAATTGGGATAGAGACAAACTTTGAGCGCTGGTTTATGGACATTTGGATCTAAAAGATTGTCAGAGGAAATTGGGATCAAAATTTGAGAGACAAAATTTCAGAGCTGGTTTATTGACATTTGTCTCTAAGGGTTTTTAGAGGTAATCGAGATAAAGACAGGAGCCAAGGGCTGGTTTATTGACATTTGGCTATAAAAGATCGTCAGAGGTAATTGGCATAGAGGCAAAATTTGAGCGCTGGTTTATTGAAATTTGGCTCTAAGGGATTTTAGAGATAATTGAGATGAAGACACGAGCTTGTTTATTGACATTTTCTTCTGAGATCTCGTTAGAGATAACTCGGAAAAAGACGAGAGTTGAGCACTCGGCTATTGACATTCTAGGAGATAATTCGGGTAAGAACACGAGTTGATCCCTTATTTGTTGACATTTGGCTCTAAGTGGTTTTTAGAGATAATTCAGATAAAGACAAGAATTGCTCTCTTGGCTATTGACATTTCCTTTTAAGATCTTGTTAGGGATAGTTGAGATAAAAACAAGAAATGCTCTCTTGATTATTGACATTTCGTGTTGAGATCTTTTTAGGGATAATTGAGGTAAAAACAAGAATTGCTCTCTTGGCTATAATTTCCTTTTAAGATTTTTTTAGGGATAATTGAGGTAAAACCAAGAATTGCTCTCTTGATTATTGACATTTGGCGTTAAGGGATGCTCGGAGTTAATTTGGATGCAGTTTTATCTCCCACCTTTAACTTCCCCGCCCCGAATTGTTCTGAATTCCTGTTAATTTCCCCCATTTTCTCTTCCTCCCCTGGGAGCAGAACTCCTCCTCTTTTCCTCCCGCGCCACCTCCCAGCCCCGGCCCTTTGCAGGAATTCCCGAGGACGCGCTGAAACTCGTTCCCACAGCGCCTCTGTTCCTCCCACACTTGGGAAAAAAAAAAAAAAAAAATCCGGATTTTCCACGTATTTCAGCGTGGAATAATCAGCTTAGCACCCTGCTTAATTTTTGTATTATTTTCCTTGCAGGTTCCCGTTGTTTTCAGGCAGGAAAATATTCTGCTAAAACACAGGGGGAAAAAGCAAAAGGCTGAGAATAAGTGGGAGTGTTAAGTGCTCGTTTAATAAGTGAAACATATAATTAAAATATTTATATAATATAAGGTATATGTTAAAATATTTCTATAGTGATATAATCAAGCCAAATAAGAAAATTATATTTTCACTTATGGGAAATTCATTCAATAATGTTTATTTCTTCAGGTTAAATCATCACATAAAAGCCTGGCGAGGCATCAGAATATTTTTTAAACTTGTAAATTAAATTTATCCTTTTGATAATTAAAAAAAAATTTCTAAAATACCCATGCAGGGCATTTTCCTCCGAGTTCCTTTAAGTTAAAACGCAGCACTGACCTACAGAAATGCTGAATTTCATCTCTGGAAAAGCGCTTTAGAATTGTAAATCACTTTTAAGAGTTAGAAATGAAAGTTATTGGCACAGTTACGTTAATAATCCATAATAATCACTTGGTGTAGCTCCCTTGGCTCCAATTAAATTAAGGATGAGCTGATCCAAGCGGCAGCAGAGCTGCACCGAGCTGAGTTCCAAGCAGGATTTCCCACGGTTTTCCATGAATTCCACCCCGAACCCTCTCCCTGACCGTGCCACTCAACCGAACGCGAAGTTAAATCCATCCCCGAAACTTTCCCGAATATTTTTCCAGAATTAAAAGGCTGAAATCCTCATTCTCCCATAAATCCCAAATCCCTGCAAAAGCCCCGCTTTGACTTTCGCCCCCTTTGCCCAGCACGAAGAGCGCTCCTAAATCCCCCAGAACCAGAACACTCAGGCAAAGCTCAGCCCCGACTTTGAGGAGAAATCCGCGCAAAAGCAGAAGGGAAATTGAGGTTTTTAGAGCCGGACTTACTCAGAGAGGTGGAGAGGAGGAGTCGGGAGAGGCAGTGAGGAGATGCCAGGGTGGAGAGGGGATTTATACCCTGCCCGATGCCCGGGGGCGGCTGAGCCACCCTTTGCTGAAGCGCTTTAATGACTCGGGAGCCGAGCCCGGTGCAGGGATCGCGGCTGGAGCCGCAGGAATTGTTTTGCTCGCTGTTTATGATTATCTAAAGCCGCGTTGGGCAATAACCCCAAAAATGCAGGTGGCAACTCGCCAGGTCTTTTCATCTCGGAGTTTCCTGCTTTTCTGCTCCCGGTTTCATTAAGAGGTGAAAATGCAGCGAGAATTAATGAGGGTTATTTTAGCTTATCTTGGCTAAAAGCTGGAGTGCGCAGGGAATGTTGGAGAGCCAGGGTGATTTTCCTTTTGGAAGCAAAACCTGACACAGGGAATCGTGGCCGTGCCTCGTTTATCAAATCTGGGATTCTTTCCCTTAATATCGGTGGGATTTACGGACGTGCTCCTAAATCAGGGGAAGGAGCTGCTGCAAAGGCGAAGAGGAAAGCTCGGGGTTATCTTTGGCATAAAAACGAAGCCGTCCATGAATTATGTCAATTGTGAAGTTTAAAATGAGGAGCTTGATGAAACACTTTCCATAATTTATTCTTTGTGAGGTCACAGCAGCCCGGATCCTCTAGGATGTCATTACCGTGATTACCACGAAATGATTTCCCTGGATGGCAAACTCGCAGAGGTTTTGAGATCCTCTTTGAAATCTCATTTTCTGATGTCTCCTGAATATTCCTGATAAGCCCCAACTCCCTGCGGCATCTCTGGGGGTGCCTCATAAAATCAGAATAATTCCTGCGATGCCACAAACCCCGGGATGGTTTTACCTCGTCTCCAGGTGGGCATTTCCAGGTACAAAGATTCCCCCCGGAGGGAAGAGGGAGTGAAAAGGGAAAAAAAGGGAAAAAAAGCGTGCAAGGCACCGGGATTTGGGGATGATCCTCCCAGCGGCTTCTTTGTGAGCAGGGAAGAGCTGGGGCCGTGTGGCTCCTTTTGGGATCACGTCCATGGCAAAGGAATCCTCTTTTTTCCCCCCAGGATTTAATCCTAACGAGGCTGGATGGACGTTGCCTGTGAGGAGGAGCCCAAAATCCTGCCCCAAAATAATCCATTTTCTTCTCCTCCCGAAATTTCCCATGTCTCTGATATCACCCTTTGGAATTGCTCCAACACCTCCCTCCCCTTCCCAAAATTCCTCTTCCAGACCAGGATTAAAGCACACGGAGAAAATGTGAAATTCACCCCTCGGAAAGGATTCCAGCTCTCCTCAGCTGATCCACTTGGGAATTCCCAACCCAGGAACCGAACCCGGGCTGGCAAAATCAGTCCCTGGAGCACAACGGGATCAACTGCTCCCCAGATCCCTCAAAATGCAGAAATTTGGCGTGGAATTTTCTCTTTCCCACCCGCGTTTTGTGTTGTGCTCCTGTGCCTGCAGCTGGATCGTCAGGAATTGTGGGGATGGATCCAGACTGAAGGAGAGGAGATTTAGGGGGGATTTGGGGAAGGAATCGTTCCCCGTGGGGGTGGAGAGGTTCTGCCACAGCTTCCCCAGGGAATTTCTGGGAAAATCCATTCTCAAAACTTTCCCAAATATTTTTTTTTTCAGAATTAAGAGAATGAAATCCCTCATTATCCCATAAATTCAGAAGCCTTGGGAAAGCCCCCGCTTTGATTTTTGCACCCTTTACCCGGCACAGAAAGCAGAGCAGGAAAGCGCTCCTAAATCCCTCGGAGCTGGAATATTTAAGCAGGGTTCAGCCCCGATTTTAAGGAGAAATCCACCAAAACGAAGAAAAGTGTCTGAGGCCAGGCTGGAAGGAGCCGGGACCGCGGCAGGGGTGGAACTGGGCGAGTTTTAAGTCCCCTTCCAGCCCAAACCATCCCGTGAGTAACAAAGGCAACAAAGAGCGAGCGCAGACTGCAAACCCCACAACACAGAGCCTTAATAACCATTAATCCTGAATTATTGTAGAAAATTACATCCTTGCGCAGGGCAGGGGCAGCTTCAATACCGGTTCATTCGGTTTTTGCGCCCGAACCGGTTCGGCGGGGCTGCAGAGCCGCGGGGTTCGCTGCTGCGGCTGAGTCAGGAGCTCTGCCTGACGGAGGAATCATCAAAGAGAAGATTTGGGGTGGGAGCGGCGCTGCCGGAGCTTCGCAGCCCTCGCTGCCCCCGCTTCAAAGCGTCTCTGCCCGCTGACATCAGCGGCACCAAGCTCGCATCAGCAACAATTCCTCCCATCGGGTAATTAACGGCAATTAACGCCTCGCTGCCCGCGCGTTCTGCTCTATCAGGAGTTCTGATTTCGCAGGGGAAAGTCGGAGAACCCCAAAATCCAGGCGGTGACCCCCGGCCCGCTCAGGGCAGGGAGTGACCTCGGTTGGTCTGGGGTGGTCGCCCAAGAGCCGGCGGCTCCCGAGTGGGGAAAAATCCCCAAACCCGCCCGGGGAAAGGTTCCTGGGGTCGGAGGAACCCAGAGAACTCTTGGGGAAGGGTTCTGGGGTTGGAGGAACCCGGAGGACACTCAGGGAAGGGTTCTGGAGCTGGAGGAACCCGGACAACTCTTAGGGAAGGGTTCCTGGGGTTGGTGGAACCCGGAGAACTCTTAGGGAAGGGTTTTGGGGTCTGAGGAACCCAGAGCACGCCCGAGGAAGGGGTTCTGGGGTTGGAGGAACTCCGAGTACACCCAAGGAAGGGTTTTGGGGTTGGAGGAACCCGGAGGACGCCCAGGGAAGGGTTCTAGGATTGGTGGAACCCAGAGCATGCTGTGTTTTAGTGTTTTGTTTTGATTTTTAAATTTATCCTGTTTTTTTTTTAATTAATCCGGGTTTCTGATGTTTGGGTGGAGCCCCAGATCCGAGTTCCCGCCGTGACTTCGCGTCTCCCTCTGCTTGTCCCGGGTGGCATTGCACAACCTGCCTCAGTTTCCCCACAAAGCCCGGGATTTTTCTGCTCGACTTGGGAATTGTTCCCATTCGATTTTGGAATTGTTCCCACTCGACTCTGGAATTTTTTCCCACTCAATTTTGGGATTATTCCCACTTGATTTTGGAATTATTTCCATTCGACTCTGGAATTATTCCCACTTCATTTTGGAATTATTCCCACTTCATTTTGGGAAGAAGAGGAGATTTAGGGGGGATTTCCCACTCGATTTTGGAATTATTTCCACTCGGTTTTGGGATTTTTCCCACTCGATTTTGGAATTTTCCCCACTCCATTTTGGGATTTTTCCCACTCCATTTTGGGATTATTCCCACTCGTTTTCGGGATTATTCCCACTCGTTTTTGGGATTTTTTCCCACCCATCTCCCGGCAGGATGGATCCCTCCCCCCGGAGGAAATCCCACATTTTCAGGAGGGTTTAGGGCAGGGAATTGTTTAATGGGAGCAAACCACAGGAATGTAAACACGCGGGAGGAGGAGGAGCCGGCTATTTTTAGCAACCGCTGGGTGTGGCCGATGCTCGGAGTCACCTTGGTCCTCCCGAGGTGGCTCCAGGGTGACAAATTCCGGCCAGCACCGGCCTCAGCTGCCACCAACCTGCCCGGGGGCTGAATTTAATGGGAATTCAATCCCTCGGGGGCTGGAGTATTAACGAAGCATCATTAATGAAGTTTTGTGCTTAATTGGGTGATGTTATCACCGGATATTTGAACATTTGGAGGCTGATAAGATGCGGTTTGATTCATCCTGGTTTTTAGTTGCGATGTTTGGTGTAGGAAAAGCAAAAATAGCTTCAAGATGAGGATTTGGGATTTGTTTATTCTAAATACCTGTAAATGTTCCTGCCGGGAAGTTCCTTGGGTCACTCCAAGGCACGCAAAATTCCCAAATATCCCAAATATTCACCCTGGAATTAATTTCTGCCAATTCCTTCACCCAGCCCCGGGGCGCGCAGGAGCTGATTCATCGAAAATCCAAACCAGCCCCTGCCCCAAAAAAATACAAAATAATGATCCCGAAAAATGCCGCTCCCAATCCCCGTCCTCGTGTTGCTAAAGTGCAGCTGTTGCCCAACATCTGGATGTCCAAATCCAACTCTTCGTGTCGCAAGGCTTGTGTACAAAGATAATTAATGTTTGTGGAGCGTTCTCAACGCCTGTCATTAGGGGAGGGATCATCCAGGAGCTGATTTGTGGAAAAAGCAGATTTGCAGATTTCCTTTGCGGATTAGACGAAATTAAGTGGATCGGTGTGGACAGAAAACCCCCGGCGGGGGGGTGGGGGAGGATTCTGGAAATGAGATTCCCCGGAAATTCCAGCTCGTTAATTCCCAGCTTGATCACTCATTACTTCTAGCTATTACCAAATATCGGCTAATTTACATAATACAAGCAAATATTTATATTTGCTTGTTTCACGTTTTAAGCTGCATGTCCCTGCAGATCGTCCTTGCCTATAATATTTCTATTTCTATTTCTATTTCTATTTCTATTTCTATTTCTATTTCTATTTCTATTTCTATTTCTATTTCTATCTATATCTATATCTATATCTATATCTATATCTATATCTATATCTATATCTATATCTATATCTATATCTATATCTATATCTATATCTATATCTATATCTATTTCTTTCACACATTGCAGATTGTCCTTGCCCATAATATATAATATTTATATAATATTTATATAATATTTATATTTATTTCTTTCTCACATTGCAGATCGTCCTTGCCCATAATATATATTTATATTTATTTCTTTCACATTTTAAGCTGCACATCCCCACATTGCAGATGGTCCTTGCCCATAATATATAATATTTACATAATATTTATATTTATTTCTTTCACACGTTGCAGATCGTCCTTGCCCACAATATATTATATTTATATTTATTTCTTTCACACGTTGCAGATCATCCTTGCCCAACTTGTCCTAGCCTGGTGCCCCAGGGAGGGTGACAGTGCCCAGCTCCTCCCGGATTTTTGTCCTGTTTTTGGGGAACAGCCTCACGAGTCAGCTGGAAAATTCATTCCAGGGCTTCAATTAATTAAACAAAAAAAATCTGCATATTTGTGCTGGGCTCAGCACTTGGAGGCAGCAGAATTTCACCCCCAAATCCAGGGTGGATGAACTCTGGGAAAAGGCAAAATCTCCTCAATTTTGCCTGGTGGTTTGGTTAATGCTGATGTGGGGGGTGTTGAGCCTCAGGAAAATCTCAAAGTCACTTCTGGGACCAAAAAGTGTAAAAATTAAATGTAGGGGAGAAAGTTTTCCACCAGAACTGGAGTGACTGGACAGGGGTTGGGTTCAGACTGAAACAGGGGAAATTTGGGTGGGATTTGGGTTGGAATTGTTCCCTGTGAGGGTCCCAGGTGATTCCATGGATTTCCCATCCTTGGAAGTGCCCAAGCCAGGTTGTACCCACCTGGGATAGGGGAAGGTCCCTGCCCATGGAACTGGGGTGGGATTTTTTGGGATTTTAGGTTCCTTTCCGTCCCAAACCATTCCAGAATTTCCTTGGATGGTATAGACGGGATTTTAGGGATCGATCCTTCCCTGGCCCGGGTGATTCCATGGATTCTCCATCCCTGGAAGTGCCCAAGGCCAGGTTGGACCCACCTGGGGTAGGGGAATGTCCCTGCCCATGGCAGGGGGTGGCACCGGATGATTTTTTGGGGTCCCTTCCACCCCAAACCATCCTAAAAAAGCAAAACCCAAAAGTGCATCTGCATGACAGCATTTAATGGGAACGAGAAGCTCAGTTCACAAATGCAAAACTCACTGGAAAGGATAAAAATCAAAGAATTCCAGGAGCGTCCACAACAAATCCCCACCCCCATGATTTTCATAGATTTTAGCAGAAGGATTTTGCGAAGAGATTTGCTCTTACAATTGCTATAAATATTTTGATTTTGGCTTTTTTTCCCCCTTGCATTAAATGAGATAAAGGCAGGAAAAGAAGCTGGGAGAGCGTTACATGGTGAGGCTAAGCAGAAATAAAGCACAGCAAGGATCTACAAATTCCTAATTTTCAGAAATGCCAAATAGAGCTGATTTATTTCTTTTTTTTTAAATTCTGATTCAGCAAAATTTGCAAATGAAGAGGAATTTGGGAAAAATTCATTTTGGAACCCAAGATTTTCAGTCATATCATTTGGGTGGATTTTGTAATTTTTTATTTTGAGAGAAATTGATAATAAAACGTCCGTGTTGGCATAAAAACGAATTTATTGACACACAGCTTTTAGCAAACCAAAAAAAAAAAAAAAAAAAAAGAAAAAAAAAAGAGATGTAGATATTTTTAAAATCTGGTTTCTTGGAAAATTCTGGGCTTTGGTTTGTCCTAATTTGGAATGAGGTAAATAGAGAGATTTCAGTTTTTTCGTGGTTTGGAAATTCTAGTCCTCGGGCAGGTCTAGTGCCAGGAATCCCTGGATTTATGGACTCCATGGGAACCACGGGAGCTCAGCACTTCTACAATCCTTTATCCATAAACTTTAGTCGGGCTCTGTCTGACTGCTCAGTTGTGCTTTTTCAGTCTATCCACAGATATCCAGGCAGGGTTTAGGTTGGCCTGCAAGTTCCACAACAAAACTGGGATGAGTGAGGAGGAAAAGGATTAAAAATCCCCAAAGCGCCCCGGAAAGAGGCGCCCACACCTGAGCCCAAAGCGCACCTACCCCCAAACCCAAGGAATCCCTGGGAGCCCAGGAAGTTCCTGATGTCCAGCAGGGCCGTGGAGCCCACCAGGGTCTGCTGGGGGAAGGTGGTCAGCGTGGGCCCGGGGTAGATGACGGAGTAGGGCGGAAAGTCGGGCTCCACGATGTCCACCACGGTGTCAGGGTACTTGATGACGCAGGTGTCGCTGCGGGTCACGGCGAAGGGCTCGGGGCACGCCAGGCCCGCGGGCAGGCAGCACTCGTGGAAGGGAGACATGGGGCAGGGCAGAGCTGGAAAGGAGCGGGGAAAGAGGGAAAAATGAGAAAAAAATATCCTTGGTGTGGCAGGAAATATCTGGGATAAATAGCGGGTTTTTGGTAACGCGGTTATGGCGATTTACGGCAAGCTGGGAGCTCAGGTGGGAGTTGAATTTGGCAGGGCAGAGCTGAAAATGAGCAGGAAAAGAGGGGAAAATGAGAAAAAACATCCTTGATGCGGCAGGAAATATCTGGAATAAATAGCGGCGTTTTGGTAACGCGGTTATGGGGATTTATGGGAAATTGGGAATTACAGAGAGCTCAGGCTGGAGTTGAATTTGGCAGGGTAGAGCTGAAAATGAGCAGGAAAAGAGGGGAAAATAAGAAAAAATAATCCTCAGTGTGGCGGGAAATATCTGGGGTAAATACCTGGGTTAAGTTAACACAGTTATGGGAATTTATGGGAAATTGGGAATTACAATGGGCTCAGGTGGGAGTTGAATTTGGCAGGAATTGAGCAGGAATTCAGGTGGGAGTTGAATTTAGCCTGGAATTGAACAGGAGAAGAGGGAAAAATGAGAAAAATCATCCTCGGTGTGGTGGGAAATATCTGGGATAAATAGCGGCGTTTTGGCAATGCGGTTATGAGGATTTATGGGAAATTGGGAATTACAGAGAGGTCAGATGGGACCTGAATTTGTCCAGTTTAGTTTTCCAGCCAGAAGCTCTTCTCCTTCCTGAATGAACTTCCTACTTCTCAATATAATGATATTTTTCAGACCATCACCATTTTAACCCCAAAAATATTTTATCCCATTGCTTCTCTTCCCGGGATTTTCGCTGTGTCCATCCCACCCCTTTTGCCAGCGGAAAACCACAGCTCCCAACTCAATCCCAGATTTTAAACTTGGGTTTTAATCGCCATTTAAATCTCCAGTGTGGAGGTTGGAGCTCGCGTCCTCCTCCCACCCCGTTCCAAGTGGAACAGTGAGATCCAGGCTGGAGATCCACCCATTTTTTTATGGGTCTCATTAGGGATCAGCTGAATATTTGAAATCCCAGAGCACATTAAACCCAGCCTGATATCGAGGCCAGATTTTCCCTGGGCATGGTTTAATTATGGATTGAAGGCCATGCTTGACCTGGATTGTGCCCACACGGATTGGGCAAGGAAAACACGGAAGGAGAAGGGATAATTTTCCTCATTTTAGCTCTGTGGAGTTGCTGGGGGAGAAATAAAGGGCTGGCAAAGGGGGGCTTGAAGCGATTTCCTAAATAAATCCCCACTTCACCCCAGGAATCTGTGGGGGAGGCAAAATCCAGGGGGGATTTCTCACGTCTCCACCTGAACATCCCGTTTTAACTTTCCCAAGTTAAAAATTCTGAGTTTTTTTCCAATTGATTCAAATCCAATCTCCTCGGACTTGAAGGTGAGGAGGAAACAACCACGGGGGATTTTTCCAGCTGAAAACTGGATCTGGAATGGCTGATTTTGGCTTTGGGAAAAGGAGATTGGTCTGGGGGTTGGGATCTTCCAGTGGTTCCACACGATTTGCAAAAGCTCATCCCAAAACTCCTGAAAGGAGGTGAAAAAGGAGCCCTCGGATATTCCTTCTACATCTGGAATTCAAAATTATTAATACATTTTAACCGAAGCCAGCAGTAAAGTGGATTTTGAGTAAGGGAAATCTCTGTTCTGCTCTCTGCAGGATTGGGAAAATATTTGGGGTGAGTTCTCCAACTTAAAAGACACTGCAGCCTCCTGGAAGACAGCTGAGGGTGAGAACATTGTAGAAATTAAATTTTAAATGATAATTTCTTTAATGACACCAACTCTTTAGAATATGAAGAGAGCACCATGGAATTATTGAGACTCTTTAGGATTCAGAGGGAGTTTTCTGTGCCCTCCCTGCTTTCCTGAGCTCTCCCCTCTGAAGTGTAAAACTTCAATTAACTCCAAACTAAAGGATAATAAAAAGGCTTTTTCTGCTAAAACACCCCCTTGTCCTTTCACGAGCTCGCCCTGTCATTTGATATTCAGATAGCAATAACAACAATAGCAATAATAATTGATTTAAAATTCAATAATTGATTCAAAATTGACTTACCTGGATCACCCAAAGAGGAGAGGAAAAGAAAAGTGATTAGGGAGGCTTCTACGTAGCAAATGCTTTTATACACGTCCCCGAAGCGCCTGGAGGATGTGACACCCTCTTTGCATGAAGTCTTAATTAGTTGCAAAACAAACTTTGCTGCCTGCATAACTTCTGCGAGTAATGAAACTGTTTTGCTCCCTGTTTGTGTTTGTTCCCTCCCGGAGCTTCCCAGAGCGTGCTACGCCTTCCGGGCAGGATTCACTTTGCTCTTTCAAGGGCCAAAAATAGGGCTCGATCTGCTGCTAATTAACCACATTTCAGTTATTTCGGGGCCTGATCAAGGGTTCTTTTATTGGCATTGAGTTTTCCCTCTCAGGTTCTGTGAAAGGGAGCTGCAGTGGCATCATTTCCTAGCAGGGAACTGAATTATTTTTATAATTTCCCAGTGCGGATGGGATTTTTTTTTAATTCCCGAAACCGCTCCCAAGGGCATCAATTGTACCCCTACATCTATGGATAAGGAGAAAAAATAAATTCACCATTCCAGATTTCTCAATAAATCCCACAAATTCTCAACAAATCTCACGAATTCTCAAGAAATCTTTAATTTCATGGTGTCAGTGACCCTGCAGAGAAAGCTCGGCCTTATCTCCCACCCTCTCCTAACAAATCCTGGGATGGGGTTTAAGTGGAGCAGGTGGATTTGCTCCTGGGCTTTGCAGGGTTTGACCCCAGTGCAATTAAATGCACCCAAATCCCACCCACGGTTCTGGCTCCTGACTCAAGGTAAAGTCACCAAGCCTCACACGGCCTTGGTTTTGTTTGTTGGGGTTTTTTTTCCCCCCTTTCCCCCCAGTTTTTGGGTTGGAAAGGATAAAATTGTGGGAAATGGAAAGTTGGAACCATCCAGGTTTTCTGGGGTAGAGTTAAGGGACAGGAAAAAGTAGACAAGAAATTGTTCTGTCCTGATGAAAACTTAATTTAGCACAAATTATACAGAACCTTTAAAATGTTGGAGAAAATGGCGGTGGGTAGTTGTAGAAATTTATCAACATTTTTGAGGGAGCCAGACATTGATTTAAAATGTTTTTATTAAGATTTTAAAGAGGAAATCAACGACAGAAAAATCATAATAAAGACACGAATCAGGATTCTCTCAAAAAGATTTCTGAGGGAGCCACCAGTTGTGTAGCCAGGAACGTTTTGGGATACAGTCCTCAGATAATTTCATTTATTTACTACATCAAAACCATCCTTAATTTAAATCCTATTGGAATACCGGGATGGGGATCATTTAAATATTCGGGGACACCCTTAAAAGCACAATTCCACCTCCATGTTTCATCCCTGATGCCCAAATCTGCATAAATCCCTTGGGATCAACCTGAACCCTTTTGTTCCCAAGTGCCCACAAACGCTTTTGCCTTAGGACCCCTCTCAGGCTGCAGATAATTTATGCTGGGAGGGAAAATTGAGAGTAAATAATAATTAGGAACAAAGGGAGGCAGCTCAACTTCCTGGCACCTCGCTTGGGATGTGAATCCTGGGAAAGAGGAATGAGAATTGTGAATATCCCATCCCTGGAAGTGTCCAAGGCGGGTGGGAATGTCCCAAGATTTAACTCTAATTAACCTGCCTAATGTTATATGAAAGTTCCACAGGATTAATTCAGCTGAAATGTCATTTATGAAGATATAAAGGGACACTAATACATATTTTTATATTTTCATAATTATATTTTTAAATTTTTAAATTTTTATTTTTATATTAATATATTTCTACATATTTAAATTTTTATAATTTTATAACTATGTTTTGTGTATATATTTGTATATTTATATATTTACATATAGTTACATATTTATATATCTATATATTTATATATCTATATGCTTATTTCCATATTCCTATATTTTTGCTTTTTATATTTTTATATTTTATTTCCTTTCAGAATCCACATACTAAGATTTGCTTCTTGCAAACTCTTTTTAAAGACAATAATTAATTGTATTTCTATAAAATTTGCACAATGTGCTGCCAAGTGCAAATAAACCTTAAACTTGAATGTTTATCCATCGGAGGCTGGATTTGATGATCTTGGAGCTGGGATTCTGTGAACACTCCCTTCTCCCAGCCCTTTGTGCTGCAGAACCTTCTGGAACTCGCAGGGATTTCTGCTCCCTCTGCATTTTTGGGCCCTCTATAAAAAATCTCCTGGGCCCTTCCCTGGCAGGCGGATTTTCCGTCGCCTTTGGCAGATTTTAATTCCAGTTATTATCTGGGTGTAGGGAAGCACAGGAGGCAAATGAATCCTCCGAGGTCACCCCAGGAGCAGCCGGAGGAGCCCGCAGTGAACCGGGCTGCCGTTTATTTCAATTCATTTCAATTCCAGATTTGAATTCCAGCGGCTCCCGCAGGCCTCGGCTGCGGTTCCACAGATCCGTGGGGGAAGGAGAACCCCCAAATTCTGGGATCACCTGGGAACGAAGGACTGGGAGCTCCAAGCCCTGGAAGGGATTTAGGGAAGGGCTGGGAGCGCTTTTGGACGCGTCCTGAAATGTCTTTTCCAGTTGGGGCCTGGAAATCTGTGCCAGTAAACACAGCCCTGGGTTTTATTTTAATAAATTATTCAGTTTGCAAAGTGCCCTGCGTAGTTACATTCTCCTGGTGTGTTTTGTGCAGTCCTGGAATGGTTTAAAGAAGGAGCTTTAAATATTATTTAATTCCAAGCCCTCCCACAAGCACAGGCCACATCCAGCCAGGCCTTGGACGCTTCCAGGGATGAAGAATCCACAATTCCCTGCAAAACGTCCCCAACCTCGCACAGAACATTTTTATCCCGAATTTCTCCCTCAGAATGAGCAGCAAACTTTGATTTCTTTCCATTTTCCCCTCAAAAAAAAGTGCTGAGTTTCCTGAAGCTGCGTAAGGCCTTCAAGGCCCGATCCCTAATTAAAACCCCGGCCTTTGTTTATGTCTTTCGAAACCTGAAGCTGCCACTTAAGAAATCTGCAATTAGTGGGGCCTGCAAATTGCTGCCGTGGATGGGGTAATGATCCCCAGGCAGAAAATAATTCTTTTTTAATGAAAATCCCGCCTCAAAAATCACCCCTTAGGAAAGGCCGCGCTGCCAAGGAATTATCGTATCAGCACGGGTTTATCTGCTTTTAGCAGTTAAAGAGGGGGGAACTATGCAAATAAATAATAATAATAATAATAATCATAAAACCAGGATGGTGAAGCTGTTGGAATTTTTTTCAGTTAATTGAAATATTAACGAAGCCTTTTGTGTGTGCGTGAAGTGTTAATTAATTCCAGGTTAATTTTTCAGGACTGAGTTCTGCATTCTCTCCTTGTGGGTCACACTGGCCCTGTTTGCCTTTCTGACCTTCCTGTTCCTTCCTCAGGGCTGTTTTCTATCCCACAATTCCAGAATATTTGGGTTCTTTTTTGGACTTTGAGACTCAGAATTAAACTGAAAAATCAATTTTTTTTTCCTCAAATGCTTTCCCTGAAAGCCCCATATTTTTATTAAATCTTAATCAAAGTTCTTTACTTGTTATTCCTTTATCAATATGAAAAATTGAGCTCTGAGCCCCTTCCCCCAAATCCAAAATTAAACAGGAAATGATCTCCAAATTTTGATTTAACAATTATTCCCTGCTTGTGTAATTCCTGAGGAATCAGTGTTGTCCAATGTCCAGGTTTTCTCTGCAACAAATTCCAGCATTTGCCTGTTCTGGAAAATCTGGCAGAAGTAAAAAAACCAAAGTTTTCCAACCGAAATCAAACCAGAGAAAACATTTATAATTAATAATATGATAATTATAATAAGAAATATGATTATTTATTAATTTGTGTATTTATAATACAGTAATATTTATGATAAATATAATGAATATTTATATTATATGTATAACATTATATTATTAATTATAAATATACAATAGATTTAATGTTTATTTATATATTCATATTTTTATGTAAAAATACAAATATTTGAATATATTTATATAAAATATTAAAATAGATGTAATAGCTTTATTTTCATTTTGTATTTTATTATAGAATTATTTCTATAGTATATATTCATATAATATATTTTTATATTATTTTATATTATGTATTTATTTATTGGATTATGTATTTGAAAAAAATCTATTTATGACCAAAGAATGTGTATTACCAACCTTGCCACGTCCTTCGGGGTGACTTTGTGACTCTGTGATCCTGCAATCCTGCTGCATCCCTAAAAGCTGCTAATGAGTGTTTTACATGAATAAATCATTCATGAGAGTTCGCAAAGGGCTCTGAAATCCTTTAATCTGAAACTTCCCGGGGGCTGGCGTTGCCCTGGGAACTTTGCAGAGTCACCCATTTTCACAGGAATAATTCCAGAGAGAAATGGGGTGAATTATTTAAAAAAGGGGAAATAGGAATAAAAATGGGAAATTTAATAATTTTCAAGGAAAGGGGGTGGAGCATGAGCCCTTTTCCTACTGAAATCTCCCAATATTCAGATTATTTCAGATATATATATTTAAATATATATATTTTTAATATATGTAATAAATTATATATATATATAAAATGTTCACATATATATGTAATTACATATAAAATTTATATGTAATTTTAATATATAATTTTTATTTTATATATAATAGATACGTATATATATAAAAATTATATAAGTACATACATGAATATAAATATAGATATAAATATATTTTTATATAAATATCCCCGAGAGGATGGAGGAAAGGCTGAGGGAATTGTTCTGCCTGCACAGAAATCGGGATTTTATTCCTTTTTCTCTAATAAAGGACATTTCTGGCACCCTCGTTATGCTCAAGAGTATTCTTTGAGCATCAACCCCCATTCAAGGTCCAGGAGCTGCCTCAGGGTTGACAAAAACCTCATTCCCGAGCTCATTTTGGGGTGGTTTTACCAAAAACTGCAGCTTTCAGCCCAGGGAATGAGGCAGGGAAAGTGCCCGGTGTCCCCTGAGCTCTGCCCTTCCCTACAGCCAGATTTGTTTTTTACCTGCTCCTTGTTTGCTCCTTTAATACAGCAGCAATTTTTATTTTTTTTTCCCCTCTTTCAATCCCTCTTAAATGACGAGGTGGGACGGGGAGAGCCCCGAGGCAGCGACTCTGATCCCGAAAGTGCTGTCCCAGGTGCTCATTAATGGTTTGCACATCCCTGTGTCATTATCCCCAGCATGGAATTGGCTTCAGCCACCCATGGGTTGAGTAATAAGAGCCCTCAAAGATAAACAGATCAGAGCTCAGCTGTCATTCCAGTAATCAGCTCCTAATCAGGTCAGGATTCTTGGCCTTGTAAGGCTTTTTTTTATTTTATTATTTCCTATGCTGCGTGCATATTAAAGCCCAATAATGGAATAAATGAAATCCCAATACTGGAATAAATGAAATCCCAAGAATGGAATAAATGGAATCTCAGTAGTGGAATAAATGAAATCCCAATAATGGAATAAATGAAATCCCAGTAATGGAATAAATGAAATCCCAGTAGTGGAATAAATCAAATCCCAAAAGTGGAATAAATGAAATCCCAGTAATGGTGTAAATTAAACCCCAGTAGTGGAATAAATTAAATCCCAAAAATGGAATAAATTAAATCCCAAAAGTGGAATAATTAAATCCCAAGAATGGAATAAATTAAATCCCAGGAGTGGAATAAATTCCATTGTAATTAATGGAATAAATTTCATTATAATAAATGGAATAACCTGGATCCAGGGAGAAGCAAATAAACTCCTTTCCCTGGGTTTCACAAATCCATCCCCTGGGTTTGTGCTGTGATTTCCTGTCGGTCTCCTAGGAAATCATGGAATGCTTTGGGATGGAAGGGGCCTTGAAATTCATCTCATTCCCCCCCTGCCATGGACAGGGACATCCCCACCATCCCTGGGCGCTCCAGCCTGGCCTTGGACACTTCCAAGGATGGAGCATCCATGGGATAACCCCTGCTGGGATCTCCCACCCTCGCAGGGAGGAATTCCTTCCCAAAATCCGTCTAAATTTCCTCCCTGTTGGTGTGAACCTTCCCAAAATCCCACCAAAATTTCCTTTCCTTCAGTCTGAACCTTCCCAATATCCCACCTAAATTTTCATTCTGTCAGTCTGAACCTTCCCAAAATCCCACCTAAATTTCCTTTCCTTCAGTCTGAACCTTCCCAAAATCCCATCTAAATTTCCTCCCTGTTGGTGTGAACCTTCCCAAAATCCCACCTAAATTTCCTTTCTGTGGGTCTGAACCTTCCCAAAATCCCACCTAAATTTCCTTTCCTTCAGTCTGAACTTTCTCAAAATCCCAGCTAAATTTCCTTTCTGTTGGTGTGAGCCTTCCCAAAATCCCAAGTAAGTTTCCTTTCTGTTGGTCCGAACTTTCCCAAAATCCATCTGAATTTCCTCCCTGTCAGTCTGAACCCATTCCCCCTTGTCCTGGCACCCCATCCCTTGGGAATTGTCTCTCCCCCTGTTCCTCGTTGCCCCTTCAGGTCCTGCAAGGCCATAATTGGGTCACCCCAAAGCTTCTCCAGGCTGAACAATCCCAGTTCTCCCAGCAGAGCTGCTCCATCCCTCTGCCCCCATCCTGGAGCCTCCTCTGGGCTCTCTCCAGCAGCTCCAGGTCCTCTCCTAGATCCAGGGCAGCTCTGCAGGTGAGGTCTCACCTGAGCAGGGCCCTGCTGGATCCCCCCTTCCCCATCCCCACCTCGTTTTGTCCCCAGTGCTGCTGCATGCAATTGTCACAAGAATCCCAAGCAGCCCTGGATCCGCTCCAGAGGCTCCGTGGGAGGTTATTATGACACACAAAACGACTTTTTGATGAAAAAAATTAATAACCCTGGGTTCTGACGCTGTCAAGTGCTGTCTGCCCTGGGAGTAACCAAATTTCGGGTGACGTTGTCGCCCAAGTGACAAAACCATCCCAATTTTGCATGGTAGCTGCAATATTTCCATGGCTGATGCACTCTGTGTGTCTCAACCATTTAATGAATATTTGGGGTTGGCTTTGAAGTTCTTCCCTTTCAAGAAGCTGGAGAGCTTCTGTTGTTCTGCAGACAGACACCTCCGAGGCTTTGGGATGTGGGATGAAGCTAAATGAGAGATGGAGCTTCTGATACTGCTGGGAGGGAGCTTCCCAAAAAAATGTCCTTTCTTTTGTTTAATTAAAAAATACTTCCTAAAATAATTATTTTTTTTTTAATTTAAAAAAAACTTTTTGAAGTATTGAAATGTATTTTTTTTAATTAAAAAAATACTCCCTAATAATTCCACTTGGAGTGAAATGTCCTTTTTTTTAAATTAAAAAATACTTGCTAAAATAATTCAATTTTTTAAATTAAAAAAAACTTCCTAAAATAATTCTTTTTTTTAAATTAAAAAAAATACTTCCTTTTGAAGTATTGAATTTTTTTTTTAATTAAAAAATACTTCCTAATAATTCCACTTTGAGTGAAATGTCCTCTTTTTAAATTAAAAAAATACTTCATTAAAAAATCATTTTTTTTATTAAAAAAATATTTCCTTTTGGAGTATTGAAATGGTTTCTTTTTAATTAAAAAATACTTCCTAATAATTCCACTTTGAGTGAAACGTCCTCTTTTTTTGATTAAAAAAATACTTGCTAAGATAATTCGTTTTTTAAAATTAAAAAAATACTTCCTAAAAAAAATGCCCATTACTTGTGGAGTCACTGAATGGTTTGGAGTGGAAGGGACCTTGAAGATCCCCTTGTCCCAACCCCTTCCATGGGCAGGGCCACCTCCCACTGGGTCAGGTTGCTCAATATCCCATCCAGCCCGTCCTGGAATGGATCACATCCTGGAATTGATCATTTCTTCAGCCTCAATCACCACAGGAAGCATTCCCAATTAATTTGGGCCTTCTCTGAACGGAAATCTTCAAATAATTCTAAAAATAAAACCCCCAGTCTGGGGATTGAATCATTTTATCCCTTCATGGTCAGTTTAATTCTTGTTTTGCTGCAGTCACGATGTGCTAAGCTCTGCTTTAATGAATAAAATGAAACATTTCTCTCCTCAGAAATGTTTTGGGGTGGAAAAATTGAAGCTGGAGACTTCCTCCCCTTGGTTAGCCAAAATTACCCACTCAAATTATCCCAGTTGAGCAGAAATGATTGTTGGCTGCGCCACCTGAATGAAGCGTTTGGGGTTCTGGCTTTGGGGATGGCCATAAAGAAACCAAAATTAGGAGTCCCAGCAATTGCAGGGATGCCACCAACCCTGTGTTCCCAATTGCTCCCATTCCTGTCCTGCAGCAGGGCTGTCAGGATGTCACCAGTGGCCATCCTGGCCTCCAAACTGTGGTGCCAGGACACAAAACCTGAGCTCATTCCAGCCCTAATTAGGCCTGGGAAGGAACTTGCCCAGTAGCCCATAGCCAACACCAGCTGCTGGATGTTTTATTTCCACTGAGAAACAGAATTCAGCTCCCCGCTGGAAAAAGGGAAGGAAAACCATTCCTGGAGATTTGCAGAAGTTGCTCTGAGGGTCAAGGGGGAATTATCCCCAAAAAAGGCTTCAAGTGTGAAGCTGACTTGGAAAAAAACCAACATTTTAAAAAATTCAGGTTTTGGTTATTAAATGCACTTGGAGATTCTACACAAACTGAAGGTAGCGACACAATAAACTACAAACCATGAGGTGATTTCTGGAATAAAATGCTGAATGTTGACTGAAAAACTAAAAAAAAAAATAAAAATTGGTGCCAAGCTGGGTTTGTGACCTAATTAGGCTCTCACCTAAAGCAGGGCTTCATTCTTGGTGAGAGATTCAAACCAGACATGTGGCACAATCTGAAAACACAGGGAAAAATAGCTGCAATTACATTTATGCAAAACATGCAAATACTGCGTGAATCTGGAGCTATCTGGGATGAGTCTGGCATGGTTTTAATTTGGAAACGGCCACGAGACAGACGAGGCAGTGACTAAACTGCCAGACAGAGGAGGAAAAACACGTTGCTTTCCAAGGAGATGGTCACAAAGGCCTGAATTACCTGAATCAACAGTGCTGGCCAGGAGAGGCCTTTGATCTCTAATTAAGTCACATAAAACGAGGTTCCAGCGTGGAATGGGGATGCCAGCAGCAAGGAAACGGGGAAGGAGCGTTGCAGCCCCAAATCAAAGGTGGGTGCTGGAGGAAGGGAATGCTTTCCATGCAGGATGAGCTTGGGAAACACATCCCATGAGCAAAGGCTGGCCCTGGGGCTGTGTGGGACAGTATAAAACCCACTCTGAGCACAGGATCCCTCATCCATCTCTCCTGCCTTCTCCTCCGTGGTGACACAGGTGAGCTGCAACCGCCTTTGCCGTCTCCTCCTTCTCCTTCTCCTTCTCCTTCTCCTTCTCCTTCTCCTTCTCCTTCTCCTTCTCCTTCTCCTTCTCCTTCTCCTTCTCCTTCTCCTTCTCCTTCTCCTTCTCCTTCTCCTTCTCCTTCTCCTTCTCCTTCTCCTTCTCCTTCTCCTTCTCCTTCTCCTTCTCCTTCTCCTCCTTCTCTTTGTCTTTGCCTTCATCCCTGGCCTTGCTGCTGTGCAGCTCCTGCTGAGAACTTTGCTCCCAGATCCTGCTCCCAGCCTCGGCTCACTGGAGGAGCTGGGAGAAGCTCTTGGGCTCTTTGCAGGAAGCCCTGGGGATGGGGCTCCTGATCCTTCCTTCCTCCCTGTTCCCCGTCCCTTCCCTTGGCCTCGGCTCCTTCTCCTGCTGAGGCTGTGCCTCTTGTTCTGCCTGTGCCTTCTCCAGGTTCTCCTCCAGCCCCAGCCATGTCCTGCTACGACCTGTGCCGGCCCTGCGGCCCCACCCCGCTGGCCAACAGCTGCAACGAGCCCTGCGTGCGGCAGTGCCAGGACTCGCGGGTCATCATTGAGCCGTCCCCCGTGGTGGTCACCCTGCCCGGGCCCATCCTCAGCTCCTTCCCCCAGAACACCGCCGTGGGATCCTCCACCTCCGCCGCCGTGGGCAGCATCCTCAGCGAGTCTGGGGTCCCCATCAACTCCGGGGGCTTTGGGCTCTCGGGGCTCTCCGGCCTCGGTGGCCGCTACTGCGGCCGCAGGTGCCTGCCCTGCTAGAGCCGGGCCGCACGCGCAGCGAGCGCCTCGCCAGGCCAAGTGTCCCCTGGAGCTGCTGGCCAGCCTTTCCAGAGGCCTCGGGGCCCCTCCTGCCAAGGCGGGAGGCCAACCTGCCCACCTGAGGCTTCTGCTTGTCCTGCTTTCTCCTGCGCCTCCCCGGGCCCTGCTGTGCCCTGCTGTGCTGGCCCAGGGGCTCAGCCCCAGCCCAGCCCAGCCCCGGGGTCCTGCTGCTCCCGCTGGCCCCGTGCCCGGGCCAGGCAGACGTGTGTCCCACTGCTGGCCACGCCTGCCTGCCCAGCCCTGCTTTGGTTCTGTCTTCACACTCAATAAAGTTCACTCTGCATTGGAACTGGAGTCTCCTGGAGTTCCTGCCCTGCTGGGATGTGCAGCTCAGCTGCTCCATGGGTGGGGGTGATGCCCTGGGGGTGTTTGGGTGGTTAAAGGCCATGGATGGACCTTTCTCACACCTGGGCAAGGTGAGAACCTCCAAGGCCGCAGTCAGTGGAAGTGCCATGGGGCAGTGGAAGTCGTGTGGCCTTGTGTGAGTGTGCACAGAGTGACCAGGATTGCCCCAGGGGACATCTGAGGTTGGGGATGTGCTGAGGGTGGGTGTGTGACGTGGACATGGGACAGGGATGGGCACACAGGGACCGTGATCCCTCCTCTGAGGCAGGGCAGCAGTGATGGTGACAAGGCCTGGGCCTGTACCCAGGCCTAGGAGGGAGCAATGGATCCATCTTTTCCCCCACTCAAATTGTCCTGTGGTCAGGAGCAGTAATTGCTGTAGACTCATTCCGTGTGTCACCGTGTCCTGAAGGAGCAGGAGTCTGGAGCAGACCTGCAGAACTCTGCTGTGTACACTGGCCTCTTGATCTTGGAGCTTTTCTCCAGCCATGAGGACTCTGGGATTCCTCCACAAGAGTGACCCATCCTCAATCCATTTCCAACACCTGGCACAGGACCCACATTTCTCTTTGCACACCTGCTCTGGGTGCCACATGTCACTTCATAACTTTGTGTTGTCCCTGTGCCCCAGGGCTTGGATGCTGTGCTTGGATGCAGGCAAGGAAAACAACTGCTTGCAGCTGGAAATGCACAACAAAGGCTTTGGGAAGGTGCCTGTAAATCCACACAGGAATCTCTTCTGGAAGGTCAATGTTTTGCCTCATCAGCTGGAACCCAATGTCCAACCTCCCTCCTGAGCCAAATGTGCCCTGGAGCACCTCCTGTGCACAACAACAAGGCCACACTGCCTCCAATCCCACCCAAACCCCTCAGAGCATCACATCCCCCATGGAGCAGCTTTAGCTGAGGATCCCAAAATTTAAGGAACTCCAGGAGACTCCAGTTCCAATGCAGAGTGAACTTTATTGAGTGTGAAGACAGAACCAAAGCAGGGGTGGGCAGGCCCCGGGCCAGGCTGGCCCAGCAGCAGGGCCGGGCAGGCAGGCCTGGCCAGCAGTGGGGCACACACATCTGCCTGGCCCAGGCACAGAGGAAAGCAGGACAAGCAGAAACCTCAGCTGGCCAACCTCCTTGGCAGGAGGGGCCCCGAGGCCTCTGGAAAGGCTGGCCAGCAGCTCCAGGGGACACTTGGCCTGGCGAGGTGCTCGCTGCGCGTGCGGCCCGGCTCTAGCAGGGCAGGCACCTGCGGCCGCAGTAGCGGCCACCGAGGCCGGAGAGCCCCGAGAGCCCAAAGCCCCCCGAGTTGATGGGCACTCCCTCCTCGCTGAGGATGCTGCCCACGGCGGCGGAGGTGGAGGATCCCACGGCGGTGTTCTGGGGGAAGGAGCTGAGGATGGGCCCAGGCAGGGTGACCACCACGGGCGAGGGCTGGATGACCACGCGTGAGTCCTGGCACTGCCGCACGCAGGGCTCGTTGCAGCTGTTGGCCAGCGGGGTGGGGCCGCAGGGCCGGCACAGGTCGTAGCAGGACATGGCTGGGGCTGGAGGAGAACCTGCAGAAGGCAGGGAAAGCACCCACGGGGTGTGAGGCACACAGGGAGATGCTGCTGGGCAGGGGAAACACAGCCTGGGCACAAGGGACAGCCTGGAGAGGGAGCAAGGGAGGAACCCAACAGCCCCGAGCCCAAAGAGTTCCCTGCAAAGAAATCCCAACATCTCCCACCTCTCCCCACCAAACAACAACCACAAAAACCTGGGGAGAGCAGGATTGAGGAGACAGACTCTCAGGGAGCACTGCGGAGAGGCAAAGATTCCATTAAGGACTGAGGAAGAAAGAGAAGAGAAGAGAAGAGAAGAGAAGAGAAGAGAAGAGAAGAGAAGAGAAGAGAAGAGAAGAGAAGAGAAGAGAAGAGAAGAGAAGAGAAGAGAAGAGAAGAGAAGAGAAGAGAAGAGAAGAGAAGAGAAGAGAAGAGAAGAGAAGAGAAGAGAAGAGAAGAGAAGAGAAGAGAAGAGAAGAGAAGAGAAGAGAAGAGAGAGAGAAGAGAAGAGAAGAGAAGAGAAGAGAAGAGAAGAGAAGAGAAGAGAAGAGAAGAGAAGAGAAAGAAGAGAAGAGAAGAGAAGAGAAGAGAAGAGAAGAGAAAGAGAAGAGAAGAGAAGAGAAAGAGAAGAGAAGAGAAGAGAAGAGAAGAGAAGAGAAGAGAAGAGAAGAGAAGAGAAGAGAAGAGAAGAGAAGAGAAGAGAAGAGAAGAGAAGAGAAGAGAAGAGAAGAGAAGAGTGAGGCAAAGGCCCTTGCAGCTCACCTGTGTCACCGAGGAGGAGAAGGCAGAAGTGGATGAGGGATCCTCTCTTGCTCTGCCTTTTATACTGTCCCACACAGCCCCGGGCCCGACGCACCCCTGCACAGGGAACGTGTTTACCAACAAGCTCATATTTTATGCAAAGCATCCCCAATTAACTAAACTGGAGGTTGTTTACGCTCCCTTCGAGGCTGCCTTTTCATTTCCCTCTGCAGGACATGCCCATTCAGCCAAACTGGCTCCTTTCAAGTGCCAGCATTAGAGGACAAAATGTTTTTAGGGTATTTTTCAGCCAGAACCAGGCTGATGTTTCAGCCAGCTGGGTGGAGTGGTGCTGTATTTCCAGGTGATGTCAGCACCTTCCCCTCCTGAGGCAGCTCTGAGCCTTTGGAGTGATAAATGCAGTTTTTTTATTATAAACTCAGGATTAAAGGGCTGGCTTTGGCGGGACTGGCCGTAGATGTTGCTCCCTGTGACTCCAAGGCCTTTCAAGCCTTCTTAGACATCATTTATTCATCAGAGAGACTTCATGGGTTGGTTTTGAACTTTCTTTGGGATCTCACATTGCCTTTGGAAGAAATGATCTCGTTTCTCCTGCCTTCCACCTCTTTCAGCGTCGCCTGGAGGTCTCCGATCAGCAGAACAGGACAGTTCCAGAAGGAAGGACGCTGCTTTCCCAACAAATATTATTTCCTAACAAATATTAGTCAGGGTCATTATCTTGCAGAAAACACTCCCTAATGAGAACATCTGACTTCAAAATTCTTCCTTCCCCCATTCCTCAGGGCCATTCCTCCACTCCTTTCCCCCCCCTGCCTCTGACCAGCCCCTACACCCGGTTCCAAACACTCGGGAATGTTTCCAAGCAGGACGCAGGGAGCAGCTGAGGGCGGGCAGTGCCCACAAACCCAGCCTGGGCGGCAGCAGGGGCCAGGATGTCCCCAGAGATGGGCAAGGGAAGGATTCCACGCTCCGAGCTGCATTCCCTGGGGCAAGGGCAGAGCTGGTGTCCCAAAAAGTGGTGACAGCCCCACCCAGGCACCACCGTGACACCCCTCAGGGCAAATGGGGCAAAACTCCTGTCCCAGCGAGGCCAGGGCTCCATCAGAGGCAGAAAAATCCTAAATCCCAGAGGTCCAAGCCAGATTCCTCATCCAGGAGGATGAAGGGAGCTCTCAGGTTGACAGGAGAAGTTTCTCCAAACAAACACATTCAGGAGAAAACCCCCAGGTGTGACAGGGCTGATCTAACAGAGAGATTTCCTTCAGAACTCACACACACCACGTTTCCATCCAGGCATTTCCACTTAAATCCCTTCCACAGGCAAAACACTGAATGCAACAAAGGCATTTCCAGCCTTGTCTCCTTCTGTCCCACCCAGCCCACCCCACTGAGGGTCTCCATGAAGCCCTGGGTGTCCCCACCCACCCCAACCTCTCAGGGGTGTCCTGGGGGTGTTGTCTCCCTTCCCTGGTTCCATTTTGACCCTGTTGCTCCAACGTGCCCTCCTGGCTCAGGCAAGGACGGGAGGGCATTTCCACAGCACATAAAGAGACAGAGGAACTCGGCAGGATGGATTTATTTCAGACACTGAAGCCCCAAACAGGGCAGAGGAGCAGCCTTTGACTGTCACCAGGTGGCTGCAGGGCCAGGCACACCCCATTCCCTGGGGAGAAACACTCCACAGAATGCAGGAAAACACAACTGGGCATCACATTGACTTTGGCAGCTGGGCACATGTCCCTTCAACTCGTTTGGGGTTTCCTCTACATCCAGGGCTGGGGAGAAGCGCTGGAGGAGGGAAGGAAAAGGTCCAGGGGTAGGTGGCAAAACACAACCATGGCCTTGGGCAGGAGGGTGAAACTGGCACAGAAACATTGGGTCAGTGGCTTGGCTCATCAGCTGGAAGTTGTCCAACCTCAGCCTGGCTCAGATGTCCCCTGGGGCACCTCCTGGTCACTCTGTGCACACTCACACAAGGCCACACGCCCTCAGAGGAGGGATCACGGTCCCTGTGTGCCCATCACTGTCCCATGTCCACGTCACACACCCACCCTCAGCACATCCCCAACCTCAGATGTCCCCTGGGGCAATCCTGGTCACTCTGTGCACACTCACACAAGGCCACACGACTTCCACTGCCCCATGGCACTTCCACTGACTGCGGCCTTGGAGGTTCTCACCTTGCCCAGGTGTGAGAAAGGTCCATCCATGGCCTTTAACCACCCAAACACCCCCAGGGCATCACCCCCACCCATGGAGCAGCTGAGCTGCACATCCCAGCAGGGCAGGAACTCCAGGAGACTCCAGTTCCAATGCAGAGTGAACTTTATTGAGTGTGAAGACAGAACCAAAGCAGGGCTGGGCAGGCAGGCGTGGCCAGCAGTGGGACACACGTCTGCCTGGCCCGGGCACGGGGCCAGCGGGAGCAGCAGGACCCCGGGGCTGGGCTGGGCTGGGGCTGAGCCCCTGGGCCAGCACAGCAGGGCACAGCAGGGCCCGGGGAGGCGCAGGAGAAAGCAGGACAAGCAGAAGCCTCAGGTGGGCAGGTTGGCCTCCCGCCTTGGCAGGAGGGGCCCCGAGGCCTCTGGAAAGGCTGGCCAGCAGCTCCAGGGGACACTTGGCCTGGCGAGGCGCGCTGCGGCGTCGCGCCCGGCTCTAGCAGGGCAGGCACCTGCGGCCGCAGTAGCGGCCACCGAGGCCGGAGAGCCCCGAGAGCCCAAAGCCCCCCGAGTTGATGGGGACCCCAGACTCGCTGAGGATGCTGCCCACGGCGGCGGAGGTGGAGGATCCCACGGCGGTGTTCTGGGGGAAGGAGCTGAGGATGGGCCCGGGCAGGGTGACCACCACGGGGGACGGCTCGATGATGACCCGCGAGTCCTGGCACTGCCGCACGCAGGGCTCGTTGCAGCTGTTGGCCAGCGGGGTGGGGCCGCAGGGCCGGCACAGGTCGTAGCAGGACATGGCTCGGGCTGGAGGAGAACCTGGAGAAGGCACAGACAGAGCGTGAGGCACGGCCTCAGCAGGAGAAGGAGCCGAGGCCAAGGGAAGGGACGGGGAACAGGGAGGAAGGAAGGATCAGGAGCCCCATCCCCAGGGCTTCCTGCAAAGAGCCCAAGAGCTTCTCCCAGCTCCTCCAGTGAGCCGAAGCTGGGAGCAGGATCTGGGAGCAAAGTTCTCAGCAGGAGCTGCACAGCAGCAAGGCCAGGGATGAAGGCAAAGACAAAGAGAAGGAGGAGAGTGAGGCAAAGGCCCTTGCAGCTCACCTGTGTCACCACGGAGGAGAAGGCAGGAGAAGTGGATGAGGGATCCTCTCTTACTCTGCCTTTTATACTGTCCCACACAGCCCCGGGCACACGGGCACCCTCAGCACATGGAACATGTTTCCCAAGCTCATCCTGCATGCAAAACATCCCCATTAGAGAAATGGGGACACTGCAATGCTGCTTTTTCATTTCCCTGTGCAGGACATGCCCAGTCAGCCTCCCAGGCTCCTTTCAAGTGCCAGGATTAGAGGCCAAAACGTGTCTGGGGGCAGTGCCACGTCAGCAGGGCCGGGTGATGCAGCCGGTGTTGGGGACTGTCCTATTTCACCAGGGCACTTCAGGCCCTTTGCCCTCCAGGGCCTCACTTTAGGACTCCCAGAATGGTCAGGGCATTTTTTTCTGGCATCCCTAAAATAACAAGCCATGCTTTAAAATGTTTTTTCTGTGGCAGGAGTCACCTCATCTGCTGGGTAACCAAATACTCGAGTCCAGCAGAGCTGGGTGTAAACTTCCCTGCCACCTTGGACACTCTGAAGAATCAGGGATTTATCATCCAGACACATCCACACGCTCTTTGCCCTTCCATGCCTTCACAGAGAGCCCCCAGCACCCTCAAGTCAACAGGAGGATGTTTGAAAAGCAGAAAGTCCTCTCCAACACACCCCAGCTCTGCTCCCACCAGCTCCACCCAGCACCAAGTGTCCTTGTCGGGCCTTTCCCACTGCTCCTTCTCCATCTTCTCCATCTCCAAATCTCCAAAACCCTTCTGGGAGCCTACACCGAAACTGAGCACCAGGCAGTGGAAAAAGCCTGCAGAGCTCTCCAAGGAGACATCAAAACACATCAGAAGGACTCATGGTCTGGGAATGTCAGCAGGAAAACACTGGAGGCAAGCAGACAGCGAGATCACGGGCTCCTCTTCCACCCTGTCAGCACACTCAGACATGCAGGGTCCACCTGGCCTGGCCTCGTCCCATGGTCAGCACTGAGGGGTTGCCCTTAGTGGTCTTTGAGACCTCCATTCCCTGCTTTCCATCCCTGGAATGGTCTCTGACCCCTTCATTCCCTGGAATGGTCTCTGACCTGTCCATTCCCTGCCCTCCATCCCTGGAATGGTCTGTGACACCTCCATTCCCTGCCCTCCATCCCTGGAATTGTCCCTGACCCCTCCATTCCCTGGAATGGTCTCTGACCCCTCCATTCTTCTGCTCCAGGTGGAGTGAGGGTCACTTCTTGTGTTTGGACAACGCTCTCAGGCACAGGGTGGGATTTTGGGGTGTCTTTGCAGGCCCAGGAGTTGGATTTGATGATTTCTGGGTCCCTTCCAACCTGGATATTCCACGATTCTGTGATTCCCTGAATGACAGGGAGTAGAGGACGTGGGAGGAAGCAGGAGCGCCTTGTCCTGCTCTGCATCACCACCCACACAACTCAACACCCCAGCAATGTTCTCCCCATGCCCAACGTGTCCCTGTGACCTCCTGGGCTGTGCCTGCAGCCCTGAGCCCTCCAGGAGGGACAGGAGGGCACAGGGGATGCTGTGGTGGCAGAATGAAGGGTGACAACTCCTTGGGATTCTGTTGCACGAAGGACGTTGTAGTTGAGATGGTCACGACGCAAAGCAGCACTCCATTTTCAGAAGGCTTCGAACTTGGTTTTATTCTAGCATGAATGGTTTTTAGACATTCTTACAAAACTCATAAATTTGCACTTAAACCAGAGACAAAGTGCTCATTGGAACACCTAGTTGCGGGTTTCTCTTATTTCTCCTTGTTTCTTTCTTGGTTTCTGCGTCAAGGACCTTGGTAGGAAATCCTTTCAGGGGAGAACATGGATCCCCTTCTCAAACTTCTCTCTGGCTCACAGAAGTCTCTGTAAAACCTCTCCCACAGGACACGAGCCACAGAAGGTGTCTAAGGAAACGATTTCTGCTGAGTGATGGAACGCATGGACCAGGGAGGTTATTATGGGGTGTCCATCCTTGGATAGATTGAGAAGCCATTGGCATCTAAAGCAACTCCCTCAAGGCTGTCCCACCTGAGCAGAGGTTGGGCCATGTCACCTCTGGAAGTGTAATCCAACCCCAAAAACTGTGATTTTGTGACCTCCCCCATGGAGCAGCTTGAGCTGGGGATCCCAAAACGAAAGGAACTCCAGGAGACTCCAGTTCCAATGCAGAGTGAACTTTATTGAGTGTGAAGACAGAACCAAAGCAGGGCTGGGCAGGCAGGCGTGGCCAGCAGTGGGACACACGTCTGCCTGGCCCGGGCACGGGGCCAGCGGGAGCAGCAGGACCCCGGGGCTGGGCTGGGCTGGGGCTGAGCCCCTGGGCCAGCAGAGCAGGGCACGGCAGGGCCCGGGGAGGCGCAGGAGAAAGCAGGACAAGCAGAAGCCTCAGGTGGGCAGGTTGGCCTCCCGCCTTGGCAGGAGGGGCCCCGAGGCCTCTGGAAAGGCTGGCCAGCAGCTCCAGGGGACACTTGGCCTGGCGAGGCGCTCGCTGCGCATGCGGCCCGGCTCTAGCAGGGCAGGCACCTGCGGCCGCAGTAGCGGCCACCGAGGCCGGAGAGCCCCGAGAGCCCAAAGCCCCCGGAGTTGATGGGGACCCCAGACTCGCTGAGGATGCTGCCCACGGCGGCGGAGGTGGAGGATCCCACGGCGGTGTTCTGGGGGAAGGAGCTGAGGATGGGCCCAGGCAGGGTGACCACCACGGGCGAGGGCTGGATGACCACGCGCGAGTCCTGGCACTGCCGCACGCAGGGCTCGTTGCAGCTGTTGGCCAGCGGGGTGGGGCCGCAGGGCCGGCACAGGTCGTAGCAGGACATGGCTGGGGCTGGAGGAGAACCTGCAGAAGGCAGGGAAAGCACCCACGGGGTGTGAGGCACACAGGGAGATGCTGCTGGGCAGGAGGAAACACAGCCTGGGCACAAGGGACAGCCTGGAGAGGGAAATAGAAAGGACAAGGAATCGCAGTCCCCAAGAGGGCTGTAAAAACACAGACGAGATCTTCTCCCACCTCCCTCCAGTATGGCACAGAGAATGGAGACCATCACCAAGTGCCCCAGCAAAACAAAACTGAGGCGAAGCTCCTGTGGGAGCAGAAGAGACAGAGGAAAAGAAATGGAAACAGAGGAAAGCACTCACCTGTGTCACCGAGGAGGAGAAGGCAGGAGAAGTGGATGAGGGATCCTGCACTTGCTCTGCCTTTTATACTGTCCCACACAGCCCCGGGCCCAGGGACAGTCTTTGCACAGGGAATGTGTTTACCAAGCTCATCTCACATGCAAAACATCCCAATTACAAAAATTAGTGTTTTTATTTTTGCCCTGCAACGCTGCCTTTTCATTTCCCTGTGCAGGACGTGCCCAGTCAGCCTCCCAGGCTCCTTTCAAGTGCCAGGATTAGAGGCCAGAATATTTCCAGGGAAAATGATTTGTCAGCAGGGCCGGGTGATGCAGCCAGGGCTGGGAAGTGTCCCAGTGACCATCTGCTGCCAGCCCCTGGCCCTCCAGGGCAGGACTTTCAAGCGCAGGGGCAGCCCCACGTCCCCTGCTGGACATTGGCACCACGGGGCCGGACTGGGGCTGGCCCCTCACCTGAAGGGATTCCTGAGGTTGGAAAAGCTCTCCCAGAACATCAAGCCCCATCTGGGATCCATCCCCACTTTGTCACAGAACCCAGAGCATGGAGTGCCATGTCCAGCTTCCCCTTGGACACCTCCAGGGTTGGCGACTCCAAACCCCCCTGGGCAGCCCCTGCCCCAGCCAGAGCAGCAGTGCCCAGCATGGAGAGGGACAGAGATAAGGGACAGAGCTGACCCCCGCAGGGGAATGGCCAGGCTGGACCCTCAGGGCCCTGAGGAGCCCGGGCCCATCATCAGGAAGCACTTTAAAGTCCTGCCCTGGAGGGCCAGGACTGGAATTATTTGGGATGTCGGACACTCCTCAGCACCGGCTGCATCACCCGGCCCTGCTGATGTGGCACTGCCCCCAGACACGTTTTGGCCTCTAATCCTGGCACTTGAAAGGAGCCTGGGAGGCTGACTGGGCATGTCCTGCACAGGGAAATGAAAAAGCAGCATTGCAGTGTCCCCATTTCTCTAATGGGGATGTTTTGCATGCAGGATGAGCTTGGGAAACATGTTCCATGTGCTGAGGGTGCCCGTGTGCCCGGGGCTGTGTGGGACAGTAGTATAAAAGGCAGAGCAAGAGAGGATCCCTCATCCACTTCTGCCTTCTCCTCCGTGGTGACACAGGTGAGCTGCAAGGGCCTTTGCCTCACTCTTCTCTTCTCTTCTCTTCTCTTCTCTTCTCTTCTCTTCTCTTCTCTTCTCTTCTCTTCTCTTCTCTTCTCTTCTCTTCTCTTCTCTTCTCTTCTCTTCTCTTCTCTTCTCTTCTCTTCTCTTCTCTTCTCTTCTCTTCTCTTCTCTTCTCTTCTCTTCTCTTCTCTTCTCTTCTCTTCTCTTCTCTTCTCTTCTCTTCTCTTCTCTTCTCTTCTCTTCTCTTCTCTTCTCTTCTCTTCTCTTCTCTTCTCTTCTCCCTTGGCCCTCAATGGAATCTTTGCCTCTCCATAGTGCTCTCTGAGAGTCTTTCTCCTCAATCCTGCTCTCCCCAGGTTTTTGTGGTTGTTGTTTGGTGGGGAGAGGTGGGAGATGTTGGGATTTCTTTGCAGGGAACTCTTTGGGCTCGGGGCTGTTGGGTTCCTCCCTTGCTCCCTCTCCAGGCTGTCCCTTGTGCCCAGGCTGTGTTTCCTCCTGCCCAGCAGCATCTCCCTGTGTGCCTCACACCCCGTGGGTGCTTTCCCTGCCTTCTGCAGGTTCTCCTCCAGCCCCAGCCATGTCCTGCTACGACCTGTGCCGGCCCTGCGGCCCCACCCCGCTGGCCAACAGCTGCAACGAGCCCTGCGTGCGGCAGTGCCAGGACTCACGCGTGGTCATCCAGCCCTCGCCCGTGGTGGTCACCCTGCCTGGGCCCATCCTCAGCTCCTTCCCCCAGAACACCGCCGTGGGATCCTCCACCTCCGCCGCCGTGGGCAGCATCCTCAGCGAGGAGGGAGTGCCCATCAACTCGGGGGGCTTTGGGCTCTCGGGGCTCTCCGGCCTCGGTGGCCGCTACTGCGGCCGCAGGTGCCTGCCCTGCTAGAGCCGGGCCGCACGCGCAGCGAGCGCCTCGCCAGGCCAAGTGTCCCCTGGAGCTGCTGGCCAGCCTTTCCAGAGGCCTTGGCCCCCCTCCAGCCCTCCTGCCAAGGCGGGAGGGAGGGAGGTGCTGTCTGGTCTCGTGGCCAGCCTGTTTCAGCCTTGAAAATCCTGCTTTCTAAGAGTTTCCTTGTCTCTGATTTTGCATTTCACGGTGGTTTGATGCTGTGATTGCCAACAGTCAGTGGAGGGGTTTTACTGAGGAATTAAGGAAAGGTGGAGTCTTGCTTTCTGTCTCTCGGTCGGAATGGTTTCTTTTCCTTTCATAAATATATATTTTCCCTTTGTTTTTGCTGAATGCTACTTGTCTGTTTATCATTAAACTGATGTTGCATCTGATTTTGAGTTTCATTGTGGTTTTTCTTTCCTTTTTACCTCCCCTTGGGGCAGAATTATGTGAAAATCTATGCAAGGATTTCACAGAGGAAAATGTGCACCCAAAAGTCACCACAACTCATCTGATAAAGATAATTTCATTGGTTTTTACACTCTTGAGAAGCACTGAACAGGTTCTCAAATCTATTTCTCTTTCTAGCATGTTTTCCCCCAATGTTTTCATCACACCTCCGTATTTAAAAGTACATTTGTGGTGTTTAAGCTCGAGAGATTTTAGTTCCCTTTGCCTATTTTGCACCTTTGAAACTCTCGAGAATCTGAACGAATATTAATGTGGCAGAAGCAACATTTGCAATTCTGGCAACCAAAAGAGATCCAAGAAAGATAAAGCCATGAAATAAAATCTATTTGAAAATTAAATCATCCTGGAGCTGAGATATAAATATTTGAGGAGCTCAAGGGAAGGTTCCTGACATTCACATGTGGAGCTGGTCCAAATGTCCACAGAACAGGCAAAAGAGGTGGATTCTACATTCAAATTTTTGTGCTTCGTTTAAAGTTTATTAAAAATTATTTACTTGCAAATTTACAAATTTGGGAGGGGAAGAGTCCAGCAAAGAGATGGGATAGAATCCTAAAATATCCTCATTGGAAGGGACCCTCACGGGGAGCAGAGGAACTCCACCAGGGCCCCTTTTTCTGCCCGCAGTTTGAGGCAGAAACACCAAAAAATATGAAAATGTCCCAGACTGAGAGGAGCCTGGGCTGGAAAAGAGGTTTCCATGGGTGAATTTTCCAAACAAATGATTGGAGGGACTGGTGGGATGAGTTGTTCCCTGGGATCCGCGCGGCAGAACCGCTGCAGTTGTATCTATGGTCAGACTAATTTTTCTAGGTTTTTTTTAATATAAAAATGACCTTGTGGTCAATTTAAGTGACACACCAGATACAGCACTTGCTGATAAAAATGTTACACGTAAGGTTTCTGTGCTATCACAATTTTATTATGGTGTGAAATTGATGCAATACCCATTAAAAAGTATGGGGCTCAAAAGCCAGTTTAAATCTGTTTTTATTGAAACATATGTAAGAGATTTGAAAATGTATTCTGCATCTACCACCAACAGACTATGTAATCTATTTAATCTATTCAATCTATTTAATCTATTCAATCTATTTAATCTATTCAATCTATTTAATCCATTTAATCTAGTCAATCTATTTAATCTATTCTATCTATTTAATCTATTCTATCTATTTTATCTATTCTATCTATTTTATCTATTAATTCCATAAAGCAAATGGACACGGAGCAGGAGGGTGGAGGAGGGAAATCTGGGAGAGTGAAAAGTCTGGGAAAGGGGAAATAAACCCCAAAATTTCCCCTTGCTAACCTAAAGGGGAAAAAAAGGGGAAAAAGCCACATTCCAGAACCTTCCCAGCCCAGCACAGAATGGGGGTTGTGCAGGAAGTTGAAGTTTTTATTAAATGGAGGTGCTCAGTTCAATTTCAAGCAGAATTTTGTACCTTTAAGGGTCTGATCCACCACCTACAATGCTGGAAATCACCAGAGAGACAATTTCTGAAGAATGTGAACTTGGTTTGGAAGCCGTGTTCCCTTTGGATGTTCAGATGGAAAAATGGGTGCAATAACTCCATAGATATTTTTGACTTTATGGGGTTTTTGAAGCATCTTTTTTTTTTTTTTGCATTAATTAGTTCCCACATGTATTTTTGCAAGTGGAACCTTTTCCAGATAAAGGAATTGTCCTGCTTTTGTTTCCCAGTCTAGGTTTGGGCTGGCGTTGCGTGAGAAGCATCATCCACCCATTAAAAAATTCTTTCATCTTCCCAAATTATGGGTACTTTTAATTTCTGGTACTTTTAGACTGACTCTAATAATGTCAACGTGAAATTACTTCAAGCACAGTCTAATAAAGACAATTTCTTTTCCAGCTCCTCAGCAGTTTGTTCACTTGTGGATCTGAGATCAAATCCAAGTGGAGCCAAAACTCTTTGTGTGCCATTCCCAGTCTGACCCACTTACAAAGAATTGTCAATTAAAATGTTCACATCTCCTAAAAAAACTTCTGAGGACCTTTCCAAGCTCGGAGAAGCTTTGAGGTGACCTCATTGTGGCCTTCCAGGACCCGAAGGAGCCAACAGAAACATAGGGAGCGAATTTCCAAGGGCCTGGAGTGACAGGAAAAGGGGGAAAAGGGGTAAAACTGAAAGAGGGAAAATTTAGGTTGGATTTGGGAAGGAATTCTTCCCTGTGCGGGTGGTGAGCCCCTGGCACAGGTGGTTCCATGGACTCCCCACCTCTGGAAGTGTCCCAGGACAGGTTGGACGAGGCTTGGAGCAGCCTGGGATCATGGGAGGTGTCCCTGCACACGTATTGGCGCAGGATGAGCTTTGAAGTCCCTTCCCACCCAAACCATTCCATGGCTCCATGGTTCTGACTGGTGTTTGTGAGCTGAGGTGGAACAGGAGGGGTTTTGAGGTCCTCTTTGTAAAAGAACTGATAAATCAGGATTAAACATCCCCTCGTTCTTCCAGCTGTGCCTCAAACTGCGTTACCCGGATTTAACGCCATAACACCATCTGAATTCGATGTGATAAAGTAGTAATTTGTCTCCGAATTCCACAATTCTGGCACTTCCTTCCTTCTGTGGGATTTCAGGGCTGGATGTGCTCCTGAGGCAGGGCCTTGCCCAAACCCAGAACTGAGGTTGTTCTGACGCCCGGCTGGAGGCAGAGCCCGGTGAGCATCGCTGGAGACAGGAATTTATTAAGGATTTGCACTCATACCCTTAATAAAAGAATGCCTTGGAATGATGAATTATGTATTATAGACATTCTTAGTATTTTTCTTTATGACTAAAGTCAAACATACGCTGGAGTCTGGATTTTGTTGTGACTGAAAAGTGGCCCTGGAATAAATTTGGTCCCTAATTCCCGAGATGAGAGAAACCTGCAGGACGGAATCTGTCTGTCAGAAGATAAGGAGGAAATAAAAACAAAGTAAATAAGCGGTGAGGAAAAGAACATTTAATCAGGTGGAACATTTGGCATTCAGGACATACTCGTTGGGAATTAATTCCAGGTACAAAGGCTGTCTGTGGTCCCCAGGCCATCAGGGCTGAGGTATAAAAACCAGCTCAGCCCAACTCCTTCGTACCACTTCTCTTTCCTCTTTTGTGAGCAAGGTTAGTTCAAATCCACTTCTCTTTCTCTGTTTGTTGAGTTCTTGCCTTTTAATAATCTGGGTTTTTTTCCCCACAGTGTTCTGCTGCTTGCTGGATTCTTTTTATTTCAGGGTGGGAGAATTTTTGTGTTTAAAAAGTTGGGGTTTGCTGTTGGAATCATGGAATTTCTGGAGTCCCGACTTGGCTGTAGAGATCCTTGAATTGGTGATAGAAATTTACTCAAACACGGGATTTCAGACATGCTAAATGACATAGAAAATATTAGAACTAATAAAGATTAATGAATTACATGGGTGGAATAACTCTGCAAGGGGTTGGAACCCTGGCATCTTTAAAGGTCCTTTTAAACTCTAACTATTTATTAAAACAGAAAATCCGGGAGCTCAGTTGTATTTCAGTAGCATTTTGTATCTTGGAGGGTCTTTTCCATCCTGGAATGTCAGTTGGGTGGCCAAGTGTGGAAATTTTGTTCCAGAGTGCAAAGACATCTCCTGGAATGTTGGGAAGTGGGATCAGGGATTGTGGGGTGGAAGGGAAGAAGGGGAAAAAATGGAGCAGAGCTGAACACCCCCTAGAAATCAGAGAATTTTGGTTTTATTGCTGTGGTGCAGATAGAACCCATGGAATTCCTGCTTTTTTATCACATCCATGGATGAGTTGCCTGGGAAAAATTCCAAAGACCTCTTCTTCAAGGCTGCTTAATGACGCTGAAATTTGTCATTGAAATTTGTACCTCTTTGTAGGCAAAACTGGAGCCTTGAAACGAATCCTCCCTTTCATTTTTCCAGCTGCCCGTGGACCTCTCTCCGCAGGTTCATTTGTGGTTGGGTTTCACTCCTCATTGCTGCTCCCCCAACGCTCTGGCTGCGCGGAGCTGGGTCTCTCCAGACGTGCAATCAAAATCCTACAATTAAATTAATGACACAGGTTTGTTTCTTTTGTTCTGCTGCCAGTTCTTGCCCAGATCACCGACAGCCCAGAGGACATTTCAGCCTCTGTCTCTCTTTATTTAAGAGTTTGGTTTCCTCCTCAGCTCCTGGCTCTGTTCCTAAAAGGCTCCTTGGAAAGTCTCCGTGTGACGGTGTTCACAGGGGTTTTCAGGTGAGGGAAGAGACGAGAATGTTGACTCCATGTTCAGGAGGCTTGATTTATTATTTTATGATATATATATATTACATTATAACTATACTAAAAAGAAATAGAAGGAGAGGTTTCCAGAAGCTAGCTAAGCTAAGAATAGAATAGAAAAATTGATGACTAAGGCAGCTGGCTCAACTGAGAGCAAGAGCCAGCTCTGCTGTGAGTGGTCACTGGATCCAAACAACCACAGGAGACGTATCACAGACCCACCCGTTGCATTCCACAGCAGCAGATAATTATTGCTTATATCTCATTGCTGAAACTTCTCAGCTTCAGCAGGAAAAATCCTAAGGAAGGATTTTTCATAAAAATGATGTCTGCGACATCTCCGTCCCGATAACTGAACTAAAACGAGTGAATGAACTGGGCTGAGTAAATGCAGGCGTGACACAGCTCCTGCCTCACCCTCAGGTGTGCTCCTCTATTCCAGACCTCATCCCCAGCCATGTCCTGCTACGAGCGATGCCCCACCACGTCCTGCGGCCCCACCCCGCTGGCCAACAGCTGCAACGAGCCCTGTGTTCGGCAGTGCCAGGACTCCACCGTGGTCATCCAGCCCTCGCCCGTGGTGGTCACCCTGCCTGGGCCCATCCTCAGCTCCTTCCCCCAGAACACCACCGTGGGATCCTCGGCGTCCGCGGCCGTCGGGAGTGCTCTGAGTGCCGGGGGAGTCCCCATCAACTCGGGGAGCAGCTCCTTGGGTTTTGGGGGCTTTGGGGGTTTTGGCTACCCCGGGCTGGGCAGTGGCTACAGCCGGCCCTACCGGCGCTACAACGCCTCCCGCAGCGGCTTCTATGGGCCCTGCTAAGGAGGGAGGAGAAGACCAGGAATGCTGAACCCCGACCCGTCCCTGGAGCAGGACTGAGCTCACTGTGTCCAAAGCGGGGTCAGATCCCCACAGCTCCGCCTGAACGGAGTCCATCAGGCCTTGGAATGAGGCCACGGCTCCCGTTTTACTCCTGGGTGTTTCTGGTCCTGTTTGTAGCTCTGTTGCTCGGTGTATTTGGTACTACCTGGTGTAAAGTTTTAAATTTAGGTTGTAGGTGGGACGTGGTTCTCAGGGTGGGCTGGAAGAAGAGCTCTGCCTTCGGAACACGTCCCCCTGAGCTGAGCCTTTTCCCCCACACCGACCCCCGGTGCTTTGCAGGGCTTTAATCCTCTTGTTGGGATTAATAAAATGATGCTTTTATCATAACCTCCTGAGTCTCCTGCTGGTTTTTTCCCTCCTTTCCCGTTCTTATTTGAAACTTTTTCAGTTTCATTTTTTTAGGTGAAATTTATCACTGAGTAGATCACGAACAGTCTGGGGGAGTTGGGAATGTTGGGAATGTTGGGGAATGTTCAACCTGGAGAGTGGAGAACTCCGAGCACCTCCAGGATCTGATTTAGATTTACAACAGCCACCAAAGGTGCTAAACCAGTCCATTCTGGGGGGAAAAAAGGGAAGAAATCCTCTTGTTGGGAAGGTTTGGGGCATTCCAATTAACCAGTTATACAAATAATGTCTGCAGCAGGTTGAGCTGTCCCCAGGAGTTGAACTGCTCATGGTTTATGTCCCAGCCTGGCGTGAGATGAAAAACCTCCCTCAAAGAGCTTCTTTCATCTCCAGAACCCGGCATTCATTTCAACCCTTTGTTCCATCACACCCAGGGCTCCGGAGCCAACACAACGCTACAAATTCCAATTCACACAATAATTTGTCAACTCTTTGGTGCCTCACCTGTCCCGGGAGCTCCAAAGGCGTTAACTGAGTGTGGGGAGTGCCAAACTCCACGAGCCGGGGTTGGCATGTCCTGGTTCCCCATCCAAGGGCTCCCAACCTCTTGGATGAACTCCGGGGGTTAATTAGGGAGCTGGAATCCCTGCCAGGTTGTTAATGAGGCCGTTCCCAAAACGGGATCTCCCCTCCAAGAGCAGAAGTTTCTGTGCCTAGAGGGAAGGATGAGGAGGAAGAAGCATTCTTGGGTTATCTCAGTTTTACCAATGAAAAGGAAGAGAATTTTCCTTGGGAGGGATCCCTACTAGAAGGAAAGGAATTTGTAACATATTGAAAAAGATTCTGGTCTGTTGGGTTGTGGAGAGTTTGAGGAGATGGAGGAGAAAGATTCTCCTTTTTTCCTCTTTTCCTTTTCTCCTTTTCTCCTTTTCTCCTTTTCTCCTTTTCTCCTTTTCTCCTTTCGTAGAAAAACCTTTTTGTAGAACAGACTCAAAAAAAGAAGAGAATCTTCTTGAGGTGAAAATGAGAGGAGTTAAAGAATTTTAAGGAGATGAAGATTTGTCTTAATTTTATTTTTTTAAATATAAATGATAGAAAAGTTTAATAAAATAATTAAAGTTTTTGAAGATGTTTGCCTTGAATTAGGTGAAGTCCTTTGAGTTCTCCTGACTCACCGATTTCGATTGAAGTTTTTACCCAGGGGATGCGGGAGCCCAGATCCCCCACAACCTCGGGGAGCCAAAACTTTGCATATTTGAGCCATTAGCGAGAAATGGCAACTTTGAAGTCTTTTATTCCTCTGAAGTCCAAGCCCAGTCTTTGTACAAAGCCTCTTCATTTGGAGTTAATTCCTATCTTTTGCTGAGTGCTCCCCATCCCGGTTTTTTGCATCCTTTCCATGCAGGAATTTCCAGCAGGGACAAATCCAGCCGTGATAAATGGGATGAAGACTCGGGTGCAGCTTCTCCTGACACCACACAGCCTCTAACCCCCAAAATTTGAATTAATCTCCAACATCCAGCTTCGTGTTTAATTTGTTGTGAAAATTGCTGCACATCCTGGCGACTTCCTGGGATTCTGGGCGGGAATGGGGGTGACTCGGGCATGGAAATGATTTTAAAATTCATGGTTGGGTAAAGAAATGCCGGAACGTGGGCGTTTTGATTGGCTGTGGCTTGGAGAGGGGCTTTGGGCAAGGGCAGGGGGTGACAGGACAAGAGGAGGTGGGTCCGGAATGACAGAAGGAGGGTTTAGATGGAAAAAACCCCACTTTGAGCATGGGATTTATCGTGATTATTCCTGGCAAATCCCGGCTCCCAGGGGATGGATCAGAACCCCAAATCCACCAGCCTGGGTGGCACAAAACCTTGTTCTGTGAGGAAGGTGGAGCTGGAACCCAGGGCAGCACTAATTGCACTCATCCAATTTGAAACGTAATTAAAATCTGCATTTGAAAGCTCCTGAAAACACAGGTCTGAAAAACAAACAAAACCCTCCCGTTCTGGGTGTGTTGTTTTGCAGAGGTTCTGGTGAGTAAATAATTTCTCCCCTTGAGTGTGAATTAATTTCTGGAGCTGTTTTCTGCTGTTCCCAGCAGAATTCCAGCTGGGAATTCCATGCTACCCTGGCTCCCTGCAGGAATTCTCAGCAGATCCATCCAGGAGTGACATTAATTTTTGAGCAAAACCAGAAATCAAAAGAGAAATTGTGTAATTTATTAGCCCGGAATAAAATGCCAAAGCAAACCCCAAACCTGAGTGATGTTAAAGTTGTTCGTGACAGAATCTGAATAAAATTGACAAGGAAATGAGCTCCAGTTGGGTGTGAAAATGGAGGATTTCACATGTCCCTGCGCCTTCACGGGGGTTCTCTGAGGAGGGGTGAGGTCCCAGGCTTTGCCTACCCCAAAAACCATCTCAGATCACACATCCACAGCTTCTCCTGCCTGGGCCGGGCAGCAAATTCCAGCCAGGAATGGGGGGTGGCTGCAAAAACCCCAAATTCCAGGCAGACGTGGCCAGAGGGGCTGAATTAAACACCTTAAACCACGGGAACACCTTGGGGTTCAAACAATTCCCAACCCAGGGGGAGGTGGGCAGGCTGGAGAGGTGGGACTGGGCCAAGCCCAAGGGCGAAGTCCCAAACCCAGGTCGGGGCAGCCACGAGAATCCAGGGAGGGGATTTTGCCCCTCTGGTCTGCTCTGGGGAGATTCCACCTGGAATTCTGTCCAGCTTTCGAATCGTGTCCAGGTCTACAACTGTATCTGGCTCTGGAATCGTGTCCAGCTCTGGAATGGTGTCCAGCTCTGGAATCGTGTCCAGCTCCAGAATTGTGTCCAGTTCTGGAATTGTGTCCACAGTTCTAGAACTGTGTCCAGCTTTAGAATTGTGTCCAGTTCTAGAATTGTGTCCAATTCCGGAACCATGTCCAGTTCTGGAATTGTGACCAGCTCTGAAATTGTGTCTGATTCTGGAATTGTGTCCAGTTCTAGAACTGTGTCCATCTCTGGAATCATGTCCAACTCTGGAATAATGTCCAGTTCTGGAATTGTGTCCAGCTCTAGAACTGTGTCCAGCTCTAGAATTGTGTCCGGTTCTGCAACTGACCTGAATTATGGTGGGAACCTCAAATGTCTCCATAAAGCCCTCACAAGCTCAGTCCAGAATTAGTGAGAGAAAAGCAAAACTCAGCACAGGAGGGATCTCAGGAGCTGCAATTTTACAAGAGGCTCAAAGCCTTTGAGGAACTAATTCTTCATAACGAGTCAATTAATTACAATTCAAAACGAATTGCAGATGCTGCTCTTGCCAGGGAAATTCCCTCTGCTTCTCCATGGATTTTGGGGTCACCTCTCTGCCCAGAGACTTTACCCAGGGATGACTGTGAGTAACCTCCCAGTTCCATTTTTATTAAAGATCTCTTTTTTCAGAACGTTTAGTCACTCACAAGTGTCTTAGGAGGATGTTCTCACATTATGCAAAAAGTCTTAATTATAATCTGAATATTTAGGTCTGGCCTTGATGACAAAAATCTGTGAACCCTTAATTTGCTCACTTTAATTCATCTCAAAATCAGGCCATTAAGTCGTTCTGAGAGTACAATAAAATAAAGGCTTTAGTTGGAACAACATTTATTGTAATTGCTTACAAGGAAGTCTCCAAACAGATTTGAAATGTTGCCAGATCTGTTTTTAAATTCACAGCTGGATTTGAAATGTGCTTTGTGTTTTCCAAGCAAAGCTTGGATGAAGGAGGAATAAAAATAATGAAGAAAAATTTTTAAAAGATGAAAAGAAGCTGTGGATGGTGTTATGCATGTTAATTCCTCAACTAACGCCTAGAAATATTAGGAAAAATAGAAAATATTTTTTTAAATAGCTGCTAATTCATTAAAATATTGAGAGATAGTGAGGAACACACAGGTAAAAACAGCCAAGGAAATTTTTTTGAGAATCCTCCTGAAATATGAGATGGCTCAAACCAAACCTTGAACTTTTCCTTTTTGATTTAAAATAAAGCAGCTGTAATTCCTGCAGATAGAAACCATGGCCTCAATTTCACAGCCCAATTACTGCCCTGCACCCCCAAATCTTTATAACATCTTATTAAATAAAATACAAGAATTCAGATCTAGGTCAGGGATCTGAAATATGCCCAGGATGGAACATTTGCATGGTGGCACTCCAATAAAGCTGCTGATAAACTTTGATGTCCTCAGGAAGCTCTGCCCAAGCCAAACGAGTTTCTGTTCCCAGGGGATCCCCACAGAGACAGCCCTAATTTAAATGTGATTTGCATGTCTTGGGAGTGGATGTGCCAGCAGAGCAAGAACCTCGGGGTTAATCCCTGCATCCAGGACTGCTCATGGATTTGGGGTTGGAAAAGAGCTCTGGAATCACCAATCCCAGCCTGTGATTGATCCCTTGATGTCCCCTCGTTCCTGGGACACCTCTGGGGATGGGGACTCCAAACCTCCCCGGGCAGCCTCTTCCATGGAAAAATTCCTTCTTCCTTTCCCAGAGAGCCTCTCCATGCCTGGAGGTGTCCAAGGAGTGAGTGGACCTTGGGCTGGTGACCAGGCTGGGGTTGGGAACACCTCGGACTCGATAGTCCTGGAGGTCTTCTCCAGCCTCAGGGATCCTGTGGAAAGCAGCTGGAAACACTCATGGCTTGCCTTCCGAAACCTGCAATTCTCTGTGAATTCCCCCAGGATTTACCTTGCAGAGGAGGGAGCTGCATTGTGCAAATGAGGCCTAATCTCCTTTAATGACACCAGGCAGATCCCAAAGGGGTGTGGAGGCCGAATAAATCCCGCTGAATTAATCCCTGCAGTGTTCCCAGGAATGAACACGGCCAGGAATATTTTAGGATGAAAGCACCCTGTGGTCAGATAGACAAACCACAAGATAAGGAAGTGAAGCAGTAAAAAACACAAGTAACTGAGGCAAAAAACCCTGTAATCAGTTCGTGGCCCATAAATCACTTCTTGCACAAAGAGTGGCCCAAGTCGTCGGGCAACTCAAAACTCGGTATAAAAACCTGAGCAACTCCTGGCTCTCCCAGCCACATCTCTTCCCTCCTTTGCCTTCGTGAGTAAGGTGAGTTTGAACCTTTTATTCTCTTTCTACAGCCTTGATTTTGCAGCTTTTCCCCCACTTCCCTTGCCACAGTTTCTTCTCAGAGGGAGGAAAGGGTTTTATACCAGAGAAGGAGTTTTGTGTTGGTGGCAAGTTATAAAAATCATTAATTAGCCACGTTAGCTAAATGGATATCGGTTATTTATTAAATGGGTTATTTATTAAATGGGTTATTTATTAAAGGGTTATTTGTTCAGTTTTGGGATCCAGGGCAGTTTTAAGGTTGTGCTGCTGCACTTCAATATCAGCAGTGAATTCTTGGGCCTGTTCAGTCGCGTGACCGCGTCCCACCAGAGCCCAAGCAGAGAATTCACCTGAGGCCAGAACACCATCAGCACTAAAAATCCAATTTCCTTCCCAATTCCCAACCCCGAACGGAGCCCTGGAAAGCTGCTGATAAATGTGGCTGAAACTCAACTCCTGTATTCCAGAATTCCCTCCGGCCACTGCCATGTCCTGCTACGACCTCTGCGCCCCCACGTCCTGTGGCCCCACCCCGCTGGCCAACAGCTGCAACGAGCCCTGTGTCCGGCAGTGCCAGGACTCCACCGTGGTCATCCAGCCCTCGCCCGTGGTGGTCACCCTGCCTGGGCCCATCCTCAGCTCCTTCCCCCAGAACACCACCGTGGGATCCTCGGCGTCCGCGGCCGTCGGGAGTGCTCTGAGCGCCGGGGGTGTCCCCATCAACTCGGGGAGCAGCTCCTTGGGTTTTGGGGGCTTTGGGGGTTTTGGCTACCCCGGGCTGGGCAGTGGCTACAGCCGGCCCTACCGGCGCTACAACGCCTCCCGCAGCGGCTTCTACGGGCCCTGCTAAGGAGGGAGGAGAAGACCGGGAATGCTGAACCCCGACCCGTCCCTGGAGCAGGACTGAGCTCACGGCCGTGGTTTTTGGGTGCCACGTGAGATGCCCCCAGCCTGGAGTTAAAGGAGCTGCGGGAGTTTGGCATCTCTCCAAACCAGGCCTTGGCTTGTCTTTTGTTGTGCTTTACTTCATGTTTCTGATCAAATGTCTTGTCCCGATTTTTTTTTTTTTTGTTTTGGTTTGGGTTTTTTTTTTTGTATTTGATAATAGGCAAAATATTAATTGTTGGCAATTGTTGTGCATGGCTGGATTAGCACAGGTCGTTCATCGATGAAGAAGGAAGATTTCCACTCGCTGAGTGTGTCTGAGTGGGTTCTGTCCTTACTGAACCATGGAAATGTATTCCTGACTTTTTCATTGCTTCCTTCCCTTCCTCAACCCATTAAATTCGTGCTGCATCACTCTCCGAGTCTGCCTGGCCTTCTTTGCTCTCCCAGCCCCTTTTCCAGTGCCTTTGGAAGTCCCCGCTTCCAGAAAACACCACGCAAATAATTTCAAAGGAGAACGAGTCAGATTCCGGTGGTGGAAAACTTTTAAACCCGAGCCTGAGACCCCTTATTAAAGGCAGAAAGGGACCCTGCAATGGGACAAAACCAAGGAATTTTTAAAGATGTTTTACTTGGGAAAAGTGTTTTGAAAGAAGGGAGCTCAGCTGAGGTTCCTAAGGGAAATGTGGAGGGAGAGAAGCAACAATTTTTGGGGTGCAGCATCTCCTGGCAGCTGAGCTCAGCCCCTGGTGAGCCTGGGAGGGGAAGCACAGAAGGATGGGGAGTGTTTCTTCCCTTTGGAATTTGCTGGGTTGGGAAACAAGTCTGGGACAGAGAGATTCAAGGACTAAAATTTAAAAAATTTTTAGTTCCAACCCTCTCTTTGGGTGTTTTAAGCCAGAGCTGAGCTTTGTCAGGCACAGCTGTGCTCCTCCTGGATTGGGACGAAGGTGCGGTTTAGACACCCTGAAGGAAGAAGGTTTGGAAAACTTCCCCTGAGGGCTTCAGATGACTCAACCTCCTGTCACCCCTTAAAACTCCTGATATCTCTGAAAAGTCTCGCTTGGAGTCTTTGTCTGCCTGTCCAGAATGAGGATGAGCTGTAATTAAAGATGCTGATGAGCTTCTGCCGACTGCAGTCATTAGTGGAATGAAATTAAAGGAGGTAAATGAAAGAATTATTAATTTTAAGGAGGAGGTTTTTTTAATAAACACCAGAAGACAGTGGAAAGCTGGCAGTTTGATGTTCTATTACAGGAGAAGCTTGGTCTGGATTAAATGTTTAATTTAATATTTTTTACCATCTCAGCTGAAGCTATTCCCCGATCAAAGGTGATGAATTCCAAGAAGTCCAATGGCTCCAAAGGGCTGTGACTGAGGCACTGCTGAGAAGGTGCCTCGGACAGGTTCAGGTGGATATTTCTCATAACAAAAGTAATTTCTTACCCTTGCAACTCCCTTCTCATTAATTACACCAAATCCCTTCCCAGACTGCAAAAAAACTCCCCGCAAAGTTGGGATGTTTCCTCCAAACATTCAGAAATCACATCAGAATAAAATATGACCCTCAAGCACCAGTTGCCCCTTTCATTCCTGGCCTTTTTGGGTTAAAACTTGCTGTGGCAACCAGTAAAGCACAATTCTGAGGAAAAAAGGGAAATCTGGGTGGGTTTGCAGTCAGAAAGTGATTTATTCTCTGCTGCAGAAAACGAGTGGGAATATCGTGTTAGAATGTTTTTCACAGGGAAGGATTTCTCCTGAAGATCCCACAGAAATAAAAAATACCAACTTTTTTTCAGAAATATTTTTTTGTCAGTGAAAATCCCTTTCAGCCCCAAATCCTGCAGAGCTGAGGCCAGAGCTGCAGCATCCCCTGGGTTTGTGGGGAGAAGGGAGGAGGCAGGAAGGCTCTGCAGAGCTTTTACGGCTTTCTGGGGCTGCCTGGAGGATCCCAGACATCCCTGCACCTTTTATTACCCAGTTCCCGCAGGAGCTGTGGGTTTGCTTTGCATTTGGCTGGGTTCCCAGCGGGGAAATTGGTTTGTTTACTGTTTATGTTCATGATGGTTTATCCTGGCCGCAGATGAAACCCACGACCCGCGAGGCCGCTTTCATCTCCCCGCTTTGCATCTATTCAATATTCCCGGCTCCATCGCGCCAGCTCCACCTCCCAAAGTGGGGGTGAGTCAAATTCCATTTGTTTAGGACTTCTGGCATTTTGGGCACACACCTGGGAGCAGCCCCTGGTGTGGCAGCGGGTTTTAATTGGAGTCCTGAGTGTGCAATTCCAGCCGGGATAAGTGCCCGGGAGATTTCGGATCGCTTGTAATCTTCCCACGAGCAACATCCCAAAAGCTCTCGGCTCCTGGGACGAGAAGATGGAGCCACCCAGACAAGCTGGACTTAGGATCACCTTCAGAAGTGGAATTTGGGCTCTTTTTATCTTCTCTGTAGCTTTGGATGAGTTGGCTTTCAAACCACAAGCTGCTCTTGGAATTGATAGATAATTATTGTTATAAAGGAAAGTCAGGGAATCATGGAATGGTTTGGGTGGGAAGGGGCCTTAAAAATCATCTAAACCATGGGCAGGGACACCTTCCACTATCCCAGGGTGCTCCAAGCCCTGTCTAACCTGGCCTTGGACACTTCCAGGGACAGGACAGCCATAGTTTCTCTGGACAACCAATTTTTTTAACATTTCTGTGCATGCAGCAAGAACTTTGGGAAGGTCTGGTCAATCTTGAGGGACAGGAGAGTTTCCATCCATCCAGCTTCTCTGGACAGCCAATTTTTAAACTTTTCTCGGTGTGCAGCAAGAACTTTGGGGAGGTCTGGTCAATCTTGAGGGACAGGAGAGTTTCCATTCATTGTGTCGTCATTTTGGGTCATCCCAAACTGGGGACATCCAGCAACTCACGGCTGGAATTGAGTGGATGCAAATTCTTATTTGTTTTTCAAGGACAAGGTGGAAGGGTTGGAGCTGGTGGGGAATCCATCAGGAATCTTGGCCACCGCTTTGAACCCCTGGTCATGTTCAAAGAGTCCTTCCCTGCCCATTTGCTGATCGTCCCCCATTTGCATGTCTGAGTGGTCCAGGGAAATGTTTGGGGAACTTTGAAGACTTCTGCTCTTCAGAAGTCTCCAAGCAGCGTTTATTTCCCAGGAGATGTTGGGGCAGATACTCCCAGTTCGGGGCTGATTTGCCTGTCTCTGCCTCGGAGATTAAACACCACGAGAGCTTGGAATGCTCGGCCCTGCCCTGCAGTCTGCTCCGGCATTGTCTGCGATTACTTTTTAATCTGGAAATTGCCTTTGAAAAGGAACTGGAATTGCTGCACGCTGAAGTGATCTGTGAGACGTGCAAAGTGAAAGCCAGAATTGGCTTTCAAAGAAGGAAAAAGGGAACAGGAACATTACAAACATCTTTCTAAATAACTGCTATTCATTTGGGGAACAACTTTGCATAATGGTGCGAAGCCCAGCAGGGGAAAGTAATAATTTAGTGGCAGATGTAAAAGGCTTTGGCATCTTTGATGACCCCAAAGATGAGCTTGGGCAAGGCTTTGAGCAGCCCCAAATTCCCAGGCATCCTCCAGCTGACCTCAATCGCTGTCCTGGTTTAATGTAGGCAGAAAACCCAACCTGGAGACTCCTGAGATGAAGGACTTGGACACTCCGTTCCCAAATTGTTTCTCAGATTCCATCGTGGCAGCGTGGTGGTTTAATAATAAAGGAATAGATGAGATGCTGATCCTCTTTCATGCTCTCTGCTGAGTCAAGAAAATAAAATCTGTTCCCTCAAATAATCCATTTCTCAGTACCTTTAGGAGTAAGGGAGCTTAATCAGTTCTAAATGCTTTCTAACGATTTTATTTCCTTTATTTTTTGTGTCTCTCCCTCTGTCTGAGAGGAATTTGGTGAAACACCGAGGCAGAAATAGGAATTTCTGCCCTTCTCAGAGCCAGGTGTGCCAAAAACTTGTGTCCTGCGTGGAGGGGGAAAGGGATTTCACGGGGAAGGTCACTGCACCTTTCCCGATGGTTTCATTCGTCCGTGCCACGGTTCCTTAGCATGCAAAACAATTTCCTGAGTAACCCAGATGAATCACCCTCTGATCAGGAATTAACCTGGCTCGTAAGATTTGAGGATAAAAGAAACCTCACCGGAGGAATGCATACATTACAGGGAGGAAACGAAATCCAGGCAAGAAACACAAACAGAGAGGAAAAGTAAATCCCCAGCCAGGGGTATTTTGCATATGAGGAATCGTTAGCAATTGGCTGCTAATGAGCTACACGCACAATTTTTGTCCCAGGTCCTCGGGCTCTCTGGGCCAGGGTATAAAACCAGCTCGCTCGGAGGAGCTACAACCACTCCTGGCTTTCTTCTCCTTGGAGAAAAGGGTAAGTCTCGATCTGCTTCCCATTTTCTTTGGATTGTTGTTGTCTTTGTGTTTTTATTTTTCCGCTGTTGGTCTGTAGCAGCCCGAGGTTTGCGCTCTTTAAAATTGCTGGGGAGACCTCGAAGCAGCTTTTTCCCCAGGGAGGGACATTCTGTGAAGGGTGGAGGTCGTTCCTGTGCTGAGCCCGGATTTTTTCATTTGTGTCACCCAAATCTTTCCATCCCAAGAAGTCCCAAGTGCTGCTCAGCAGCTGGGAGTGGATGTGGGGAATCTGTGCAGAGCTTTTGGCTCTCGGGATGGAATCACAAAATATTCGGGGTTGGAAGGGATCTCTGGAGATCTCCCGGGGCAGGTGACAGAGGAAAACCTCCAAGAGGGTTTGGAACGACTCTGGAGAGGGAGACTCCTGGGCACGAGGGTCTGAATGTCTCCAGAGGGAGATTCCCTGAACTCTCCTTGCTCAGAGCCAGCCGTGCCAAGGCCTCACGGTGAAATTTCTGCTCATCATTTTTACATGCTGAGGAATATTTTTTCGTTTTCCCTCTGTTTTGGGGCGCAGTTTTTCCTTGCTTTCCTGACCGCCTGCTCCCTCACCTCCCCGCTCACTTCAGGGTTGCAGGAGGGAAAGGAGCACTCAGGAGGAGGTGGAGCTGCCCTTTGTGGTGTGGAGAGCCCTGAGCTTCACTGAAATCCCCTTTCAACGCCAGACCAACCCTTCCTTCCATTCCCCACGCACTCCTTGCGCTCTCCATCACCACAACAGCTTAATTACGCGGCTAATTACACCTCGTTCCTTGCATTCCAGAACTCCCTGCCTTCCAGACTCTCACCCCACAGCCATGTCCTGCTACGACCTCTGCGCCCCCACCTCCTGCGGCCCCACCCCGCTGGCCAACAGCTGCAACGAGCCCTGTGTCCGGCAGTGCCAGGATTCCACCTACGTGATCCAGCCCTCGCCCGTGGTGGTCACCCTGCCCGGGCCCATCCTCAGCTCCTTCCCGCAGAACACCGCCGTGGGATCCTCGGCGTCCGCGGCCGTCGGGGATGCTCTGAGCGCCGGCGGAGTCCCCATCAACTCGGGCAGCTCCTCGGGGCTCGGCACTTTGGGCTACTCGGGTTTGGGGGGGCTCTATGGGAGGTCCTACCGGCGCTCCAACCGCTGCGGGCCCTGAGGGAGCCGCGGGAGGGGATGAGCAGGAGATGGAAACGCGATGGGATGCAGGAGAGCGCGATCGGATGCAGGACTGAGCCCGTGCCCACCCGCTTGCTGACCCCCGCAGCTTTGCCCTGAGCTCCCGGCGCTGCGGGAGCTTGGCTTTCCCCATTTGATGCCTTTCCGTGCAACCAGGGAGTTGAAAAATGTCACTCGATTGTCGCTGGGTGTCCAGCTGTAAAGCACTGCCTGGAAATGGGTGATGAATTTTAAACCCTTATTCAACCCTTCTGTATTCAACCTTTCTGCATTCAATCCTTCTGCTTTCTTATGCTGTATTTTTTTCTTTTTTTAATTCCACTTCTTGCTCATTAAATAGATGGCGCATCACAATTTGTGGTTTGCAATGTTCCTTCTCTGGCAGAAATTTGCCTGTGCATAAATTGTGAGTACCAAGCAGATCAAGTTACACCACGCTAATCACCGAGGAGTTAGAGAAATGTAAACAATGAGTAATATCCTTTTTGGGGGGGAATATTTTCCCTTTTTCTCATTTCTGGAAGAACAATATGAAATAATCACTCCTGGCTAGCAACAAATGGGGGGAAAATGGTGGGAAATCTAAAGCATCTTTACGGACAAAACTTTATTTAATTTATTCTCAGCATTCTATCTAAACCTCCTCTTCATAAATTCGAACCTGTTCCCCCTTGTCCTGTCCCTCCAGGCTTTTGGAAATAATTTGTCCCCGCATTTCTTGTCGGCTCCTTGAGACACTGGAAGGTGAAATCAGCTCACCCCGGATCTTCTCTTCCTCAGGCTGAACAAACCCAGGCAGAACTTTCAAAACCCAACAGACGAAATGAAAACTTAGGTCTCGTCCTTCCCTTGTCGTCCTGCTAGCTTAGAAACGCTGCAATTATGTCTTGTTTGCTAGGCGATGTGGTGATTGAGGGGCCTGGGGTGTCACCAGGAATCCTCAGAGCAAGAACAATTACTCAGAACCTCGGGGAAGCTAATGACGGGCAAATTGCTAAACAAACATTCCTCAACATCGTGTTAAGTACCCCAATTAAACTCCCATTCCACATTCGAAACACGGGGAGCAGGGCAGATCCCGTGATAAGGAACCCTCAGCACACCTGGGGAGTTCTGCTCCCGGAGGAAAAAACAACCGACAAGTGAAAACCAGAGAGACTTTTGTGCAACACCAACAGCAGTTTAATGTCAGAGGGAAGAGCAACAACCGAGGGCAGGGAATCCAGGCGATCCAGGGGCAGCAGGGGTTGCAGAACTCGGGCTCCGGGAGCGGGGACCAGCTCAGGACCAGGATTAGCCAGGGATGGAGGGGTCCGGGCACAGAGAGGGGATGGAGGGCTGAGGGAATCCTGAGGGGATGGAGGGCTCAGGGCACAGAGAGGGGATGGAGGGCTCAGGGTGTCCAGAGGGGATGCAGGGCTCAGGGCACAGCCAGGGCTGCTGGGCACACTCAGCTGCCGCTGCCAGCAGCTCCTGCCAGCTGTCCCCATGGCCCGGGCCGGGCTCCAGGGCTGGCACTGCCAAGGGGGCTTTAGAAAACCCCACAGCTCCCGCGGCGGGACCTGCCCCATCTCTGGGAGCCAGGCAGGGAATAGCCCAGGCCCCGCGAGGAGAAGCCGGAGCTGTAGGACCTCCCGCAATTGCCAAAGGAGCCCCCATAGCCCCCAAGGGAGCCCCCATAGCCCCCGAGGGAGCCACCATAGCCCCCAAAGGAGCCCCCATAGCCAGTGTCACCTCCATAACCCAGGGAACGGCCGTAGCCAAGGGAGCCCCCATATCCCAGGGAGTCCCCATAGCCCTGCGAGCCCCCATAGCCCCCACAGCTTCCCAGGCCAAAGGAGCCCCCATAGCCCCTGGAGCCCCCATAGCCCTGGGAGCCCCCATAGCCTGAGAAACCCCCATAGCCCAGGGAGCCCCCATAGCCCCCATAACCTCCCAGGCCAAAGGAGCCCCTATAACCACGGGAGCCCCCTAACCCAAAGGAACCCCCATAGCCTTGGGAACCTCCATAACCTCCAGACCCAAAGGAGCCCCCATAGCCAGAGGAGCCCCCCAAGGCCAGGGGGCCCCCATAACCCCCAGATCCTCCCAGCCCAAAGGAGCCCCCATAGCCCTGGGAGCTGTGGGAGCTGAAGGAACGCCCCGGCAAGGCTGGGCCCGATGATCCCACAACGCTCTCCTGGGGGAAGGTGCTGAGCACGGGGCCCGGGATGGTCACCACCACCGGCGGGGGCAGGATCAGGGCTCTGGAGTCGGGGCACTGCTGCACACACGGCTCGTTGGAGCTCTCGGCGATGGGCTGGGGGCAGCTGACGCCGCACGACTCGCTGGAGTAGGACATCCTTCTGTGCTGGGAGGCTGCAACGCACAGCAGGAAGGACTTTAAAGCTAAACGGGCTGAGAAGAATCGAAATTAAGCTCTGTGGGTCAAATATCAGAGGGAAACAGGTAAATTCAAAGGGGATATCAAAGAAATCTCATTATTGTATTAGCCTTCGTCTCACCACGATCATCCTCGCAAGAGAAATTCTTTGCTGGATAAATTAAACAAACTTGTAGCAATTCAGTCAAAGGTGTGCGACCAGCAAGAAAGAAGCCAAGAGGAGGAGGAAAGAAGCCACATTGACTTTATGCAGTAATTCAGATTTTATGGGGATCAGTGCCACTGCTTACCTTGTTCGCTGCAGGGATGGGAGCAGGAGCAGTGGATGAAGGGCTGTGGGTGATGTGAGCTTTTATATCCTCCTCAAAGCCACCCTCTGAGCCTCCCGTCCTCGTTTATTACAAAACCAACGCCGCAGTGGGCGCTTCCATTCTGTCACCTCAGCAGTGTCCCTCCCAGACTCGCGTGGCTGTGACACAACCGCTTATGGCAATCAGCTCCCTCTGAGGGCGATCCGAGGGGATTTGAGGAACTTGGGGCTCAAGGGTGGTCATGGGGTCATCGGTTAAAGCCAGTCCTGCTTGAGTCCAATTTTAATGTCCTGTTAAATCGGGACATTTTAATGGCCATGGTAACCATGGTGTGGAGCCCTTTGTGGTGCCACCTTCGCCAGGTGAAGTTCGCCCAACTGGACCTAAAATTGTGGCTCTGAGAGGACATAAATTCTCCTGGTAGCTGAGTAGGGACCTGAAAAAGTTGTCCCCAAAGAGGCAGAAATTGGTACAGGCAGAAGGCATCTCGGCCTAAAGCTAATTCCAAACATTTCTCTATTTCATTTGAAATCTCGAATTCCAGAAGTTCAGTTCGAAATACATTAAAAATTTTCTTTCTTCCCACCCCTGAAGTCCTGACCACTGCAGAAAAAAGAGAGAATTTAATAAAGTAGTAATAAAGTAAAAATATATTGTAGTAATAAAATAAAAATATATTTTATTAGGATGAGTCTGGGACATCCTGCAGTTATTTCTTTTCTTCCCTCTTGCAATTGTTTTCTAATTTTATGACATTGCAAAAGAGAGGCAATAAATTACCTCTAAATTGTAAAATAGCTCTGTTTGTGAAGTGTCATCAGGATTTGCTGATAATAATGAGAGGTACTGGAGGATAATGACTTTAAGCTGCCTCACAAATACTCATTAATAGTCAGTGCTTGCAATTTCTGTTATTATCCTATTAAATGGAGGCTGGGAGTTATGAGGATTTGTTCTGAGTTAGGAGCTCCCTTGTTATGAAACAGCATCATTTAAAAATATCAATCAATGTCACTCCTCTTGATTCCTTAATCAGCATTTGATTAATAATTTCAGTGCTGGCAATGACTTAATTTTCATTCCTGAGCTGAAATTCTTTATTTCATTACCTGTTAATATGTTTGGGATGACTATGACAAGTACATCATCTGCCATATCGAGTGCAGCTTCCTCTTAATTTATGAGGCAGCATTTCGCTGAAATATCTTAAATTTTAGGGGAGAAATTAAAGCATGATTGCAAATTATCTGAGTTTTCAGGCTTAACTGTGAATGTTCTGCACAAAAGGGGTCTCAAACTGATGTTCCAAAATCTCAGCTCTTGGAGTCTCGCCTGTAAATATTTTGTCCATGAAATTGTGCCTCGTGACACAGAGCCCTCAGCTCATGCGTCTCTGAACTGACGCTCCTGCCCCACTTTTGGGCGCTGACATTTCCGTGTTCGTGTCCAGCACACCAAATATGAATTTCCTGCGGGCATTCACAAAGCCTCTCATGGTCCTGGAAGGATCTGGAACATCCCCCAAGTGTCACTGCCTCCGTGACATTCCAAAGCCAGCAGGGAATGGAGCAACAGAGCCCAGCTTGGAACTGCTGAGCGATTAATGGCATTTGAGCTGCAAACTCAGATAAAAACCCCTCATGTTTCTAAAGCATTTGGAGATAATTGATATTTTCTTCATTTCTCAGACCCATCTCCCTCTTTTTGTGCGACTCCCGTGGATTTTCACGGGATCCACTTTTAGTTTAAAAGATGAAGTTAATTAATCTGAACTCATCGAACCCAAAGACAGCGCTCGTGATGGGGATTATTACCTCATCATTCACCAGCTCGATGCCCTCAAGTCTGTCCTGACCTGGCCTCACGCCCGTTTTTCGCGCGTGGGGAGTGGCAGTGCAAAGCCAGCAGAATTAAATCCCTCCGTGTGAGGGTTGTTCTGTGTGGCACTGGAGGCACGGAGGGCGTTTTGTCCTTGTAAGCACTTTGGGAAATGTATAAAAGCTGCCACCACTCTGAGCCTCTCCATCCACTTCTCCGGAGTTATTCGCCTTGGTGAACAGGGTAAGTCCGATTTGAGCTCCTCTATCCTTCTCTTTTCCCCAATCAATTCTTTCACGTTATGGGTTGGCAGATTTAAAAACTGTGGGTCTCAGGAGGCTGTTGTAGAATTAAATGTGAATTTTCGCCATGCCACTTGGAATAACCATTTCCAGGCATTTTAGGTACAGTGCCTGATAGTAAAATTTAAAAATATCTGAGTGACCATTCCCACCTTATGGGAATATAAGGGCAAATTTTCCAGTTTGGAAGCTGAGGGCTACTTGGGAAAGGATATAAAACTACAAAAATTGCTGCTATGTACCTGACACTTCTAAACTTCCTATAGATACATTGCTAGATTTCAGTCAGACTTCATAAATTTATAAAGAGATAAAACCAGACTTGTCACAGTGCAAGAAGTGCCACCAGAGATGACACCAGATGTTTTTATCGGTGTGTGACATCTTGGGGACCTTGACAGCAGCCAGAATGTGATTTTTGTGGCCAGATGAAGGCCAGATTTGGAAAGCAACAAACTCTGGGCTCTCACATTTTCCATGTCAAAGCACAGGCAGAGTAAAGTGGAAATTTCTGGATCTGAAACCTTTCTCCTTCTGTGTGTTGCAGCCTCCCAGCACAGAAGGATGTCCTACTCCAGCGAGTCGTGCGGCGTCAGCTGCCCCCAGCCCATCGCCGAGAGCTCCAACGAGCCGTGTGTGCAGCAGTGCCCCGACTCCAGAGCCCTGATCCTGCCCCCGCCGGTGGTGGTGACCATCCCGGGCCCCGTGCTCAGCACCTTCCCCCAGGAGAGCGTTGTGGGATCATCGGGCCCAGCCTTGCCGGGGCGTTCCTTCAGCTCCCGCAGCTCCCAGGGCTATGGGGGCTCCTTTGGGCTGGGGGGATCTGGGGGTTATGGGGGCCCCCTGGCCTTGGGGGGCTCCTCTGGCTATGGGGGCTCCTTTGGGTCTGGAGGTTATGGGGGCTCCCTGGGCTATGGGGGCTCCCTTGGATATGGGGGCGCCCGGGGCTATGGGGGTTTCTCAGGCTATGGGGGCTCCCTTGGCTATGGGGGCTCCAGGGGCTATGGGGGCTCCTTTGGCCTGGGAAGCTGTGGGGGCTATGGGGGCTCGCAGGGCTATGGGGACTCCCCTGGGATATGGGGGCTCCCTTGGCTACGGCCGTTCCCTGGGTTATGGAGGTGACACTGGCTATGGGGGCTCCTTTGGGGGCTATGGTGGCTCCCTCGGGGGCTATGGTGGCTCCTTCGGGGGCTATGGGGGCTCCCTTGGGGGCTATGGGGGCTCCTTTGGCAATTGCGGGAGGTCCTACAGCTCCGGCTTCTCCTCGCGGGGCCTGGGCTATTCCCTGTCTGGCTCCCAGAGATGGGGCAGGTCCCGCCGCGGGAGCTGTGGGGTTTTCTAAAGCCCCCTTGGCAGTGCCAGCCCTGGAGCCCGGCCCGGGCCATGGGGACAGCGGGCAGGAGCTGCTGGCAGCGGCAGCTGAGTGTGCCCAGCAGCCCTGGCTGTGCCCTGAGCCCTCCATCCCCTCTGGACACCCTGAGCCCTCCATCCCCTCTCTGTGCCCTGAGCCCTCCATCCCTGGCTAATCCTGGTCCTGAGCTAGTCCCCGCTCCCAGAGCCCGAGTTCTGCATCCCCTGCTGCCCCTGGATCGCCTGGATTCCCTGCCCTCGGTTGTTGCTCTTCCCTCTGACATTAAACCGCTGTTGGTGTTGCACAAAAGTCTCTCTGGTTTTCATTTGTCCTTGTTTATCTCTGGGGGGATATTCCCTCTTGTGCTGGGAGGAGATGCCTGGAGTTCCTCACTTGGCCAAGGCCCTTGGGTCTTTGTCATTTGGGAAAAGGAGGCAGAGAGACAGGAATTGGATGCAGGAAAACTTTATTGTCCCAAGCAGGACAGGAAGGGCAGGGAGAGGGAGGGCGGTCAGGCCGTGGGCAGGCCGGGTGTCACGGGCTGCAGGAGGCCAGGGCAGCTTGTGCAGAGCTCAGCTCCTCCATGCTGGGCTGAGGCGGCGCCAGGGCCTTTGGGGCTGTTGCTGGCGGCTCTAGCAGGGCCCGCAGGTGTCCCAGAGCTTCTTGCTGTAGCGGGGCAGGGCGCAAGGGCTGCAGGCGGGAGCAGCGTAGGCTCTGCCAAAGGTGCAGAGGCCCCCGAGGCCTGGGTGGCGCCCGGCGCCATAGAGGCCGCCCAGCCCCAGGGGAGCCGGCAAAGGCCGGTGCTCCGAGGAGCCCACCACGGCCTGCTGGGGGAAGGAGCTGAGGATGGGGCCGGGGAAGGTGACCACCACGGGCGGGGGCTGGATGAAGGCAGACGAGTCGGGGCACTGGCGGGCGCACAGCTCGTTGCAGCTCTCAGCGATGGGCTGGGGCACAGCCACGCTGCTCCTGGGTGGGCACAGGTCGTAGCAGGACATCTTGGGGTTAGAGCGATGAGGCTGAAAGGGAATTCAGAAAAACGGGGGTTAGAACAGACATGGGGATCTCCCAATTCAGCAGCGGCCTGTTCCCAGACTTTCCACCACCCCTGACTGACCAAAGTCACACAGCTTTGCCCGCCCTGCCCAGGGCTGGCCTTGTGCCCTGCAGCCCCCTCAGAGCCCTGACCCCCACACCCCCAGACCTCACAATCCCTTCCCAAGTCCCTGTGCCTGGCATGGCTCTGTCTATCCTGGCCAAGGGGTCATAGCAGGACATCTTGCAGGGCTCAGGCTTGGTTTGCAACAAATAGAGACGTAAAAACTATAAAAACTCAGAAGCTGATGAGAGAAATTTTCAACATGAGTGAAATCACTGTGTTGTGGTTTGTCTTGATCGTCATGCTGAACACCCACTGAGCACCTTAATAAAAACATTCCTGTGTAAAACCATCCCCAGAATAACCAGACCTCATAGACTGATCTTTGTTCTGGCCCCACGTGGTTGTGTCGTTCAGCTTTTGGAAATGCCTACCCTGAAGAACAATATAGTCCCATCTCCCATTAATTTCCCCAAAATTAGGAAGTTGTGAAGATCTGGGGACTCCCAAATCCCCCATTTCCCATTGGTTTCATTAAGAGTAACTCCAGACAGAATTTATGTAAAGCTCTTCTAAATCTCAGCATTCCTAAAGAAATCTTCTACAACTGCTCTGGTACAGGCTCTGATTAAATAAATAGAAAGGAATTAAAAATTCATACTCACTAAGCTCCTCAAGGCGAATGAGGTGAGAGAAGTGTCTGGATGGACCCAGGCACTGGAGCTTATATAGAGGATCCCAACATTCCTGAGGGCTTGGAATCTTGCTTGGACCGGGGGTTCTGCCTGAAATAAATTGTTTACCAGCTTTGAGTCACAAAAGTTCGGAGTTTGTGGCAGTTCTGATTTCATTCTCATTCTCCTATCGTGTGATGTCGGAGTTTCACCATCCTGATTTCTTTAATCTCGGGTCTTAATTGGTGCTGGCAACTCCTGGCATCATTAGAGTGACCTCACTGGAATTACCATGTTCATTAAGCTGACTCCACATGTTGCTTCTTCCTTTACAACCTTGTCATGAGCTTGTCTGCTCCAAGATTTTGTAACACTCATCTTTGGCTGACATGGACATTTTTCCTTAACAGCCCTTTAAAATTATCTGATAAATCAATTAGAAGCAGAAACCAGCTTATTCCAGAACTACCCAGGAATAAATGTGTTTTCCAGCCCTAATTAAAGAGACCTTGTTGGTCAGAGATGGATTTGAGGGGTCATGAATATCTGCTGAGATCATCCAGGACACTCAGCAATTCCCCAATAGCTTTCCATTGAGAGGAAGGTTTGGAATCAATCCCACATAAAAATCACTTTGTTTAACTAAGAAGGTTTTAGTGGGAAATGAAATTCAGTTTTAAAAGGGTCGATTGTGCTGAATGTTCCCAGATCAAGTGCTGTGATTCCAATTTTGAGGAAAAACCAAAGAGGCAGATCAAGGTTCTTCTTTAATGTCGTGGGTGCAGTCTCTTATCAAGAGTGTTCTGGCCCTTCTTGAGAAAAATACTTTGCAATGATTTCACAAACATTCATTATCTGCTGTTCAGCCCAGCTAATGTTTGGTGTTGTATGACATGAGTGATTTAGACGTTTCACTCTTACACAACCCCAGTTGCTTTAATGTGCAGGAAACAAGGTGGTGCCTGCCATTACTTTAATTAAATCATTATTTGTGCCATTGGAAGTCAAGGGTTAATGATTAATGCTGCTCTTCTTTTCCTTCTTTAAAAAAAATCCAGATCTGTGGTTGAATCCTCTGTGAGTTTAAGATTCCACCTTTGCTGTATTTGCCTTATTTCAAGCTATATTTTCCATTAAAAAAATGAATATTTGTGATTATATATATTTTTTTGTGATTTTTCAGAGCACAACTTTTAGTTCTTCACTTGTATCCAGTACATTTTACAGACTCTTCTTGCTATTCCTGAGAAATCCCCTCAGAGATCAAATATCTGCTCTAAATTCCTACTCTGAAGATTGGCTGTTGTGGTCCAGGTTCGTGCCAATATTTTCATTTTCTCTGCAGGTGAAAAAGGATTTGGGTTTAGGTTTGTGTTTTGTTTGTTGCCCCAGCAAATTCCTCTGTATTTGCTGAAGGGGAAGGAAAAAAAGCGATTCTCTAAGCACAGAAGGGGATTGAGTGGTTCCCACATCGCCCAGCCTGGGGGGCATTTCCTTGCCTTGATTTATATTTTACAAAAATCGAACAGAGCAAGTTGTGCTTCATCCCTGGCACATACTCCCTTCAAATCCAACCCCTTTTGATGGGCTGCATCAAAACCCCCGTGGGCAGCAGGGGAGGGGAGATTCTGCCCCGCTCAGGTGAGACCTCACCTGCAGAGCTGCCCCAGCTCCGGATCCCAGCCCAGGGAGGACCCGGAGCTGCTGGAGAGAGCCCAGAGGAGGCTCCAGGATGAGCCGAGGGATGGAGCAGCTCTGCTGGGAGGAAAGGCTCAGAGAACTGGGATTGTTCTGTTTGGAGAAGGGGAAGCCCTGTGGTGACCTCGCTGTGGCCTTGCAGGACCTGAAGGGGCTACAAGAAACAAGGGGAGAGGCAATTCCCAAGGGATGGAGTGACAGGACAAGGGGGAATGGGTTCAGACTGACAGGGAGGAGATTCAGATGGGATTTTGGGGATAAATTCCTCCCTGTGAACATGGAGATGCCCTGGCACAGGATAGTCCATGGCTGTCCCATCCCTGGCAGTGTCCAAGGCCAGGCTGGACAGGGCTTGCAGCAACCTGGGGTGGTGGAAGATGTCCCTGCCCATGGCAGGGCGTGGAACGAGATGAATTTAAGATCCCTTCCCACCCAAACCATTCCATGATTCTGTGATTGCCTCTCTGTATTAAAAACACCGTGATTTCAACACTCTCTGGACTACAAAATGTATTTGGAGGGGTCCCTGTGAGAAAAAAAAAACCTCTAAGCACAGATTTTCTGAGGAACAAGGGCTGTGAGAGCACTTGGGAAGCACTGAGCAGTGATCTCTGCTCTCTGTTTTGTTGTTTTGTAGCCCTTGCATGTCCCAGGGCTGAGTAACAGCGCCCAAAGCAGGGAGGAGCTGCCAGGCACCTCAGCCCTGATCAGATCGTTGGTAGCCGCTGGGTTTGGCCAGGCCGGGCCCTGCCCTGCTCTTACTTTCCCTTTTGTGTCATCCAGGGCAGGGTGTTCCTCTCAGAGTGGCTCCAGCACTCCCAGGCCCTCTTCAGAGATTTAAACAACCAGAAATGGTCAAGTTGAATAGCTCTGTTGTGAGCAGGTAAGACCTCAGGATAATTTAAAATAAAAAAAGGTGAAAATGCAAAAATTCGATGCATGAAAGATTTATTGCAGGAACAACTTGAATAAATCACGGAGCGTACAAAGGAAAACGTCGGAAAAGGAGAGGTACAAAGAGAATTGAAAAAATAAAATGAAATTTTTTAACTCATGCAGTTGGCAAGAGGCAGAGCTAAATAAATGCAAGTAACACATGAGGCTGATATAACCAACACAGACAATAAAGGTCAAAGATAAGTAAAGAACAATGAAATTGTTACACACAAAAAATTCACAAAAGACAACATTAGGGATTAGATCTTCAAATTGGACACAAAGTAAAATACAAATCTTAGGAAAAGAAAAGCCTTAAACGAAAGAGCAATGGCGGAAACAATGGAGATGAACAAGATCTAGATTGACCATTGCTGACAGATAAAAAAAGATGCCGGGATGAGTCTAGCAGGGCCCGCAGGTGTCCCAGAGCTTCTTGCTGTAGCGGGGCAGGGCGCAAGGGCTGCAGGCGGGAGCAGCGTAGGCTCTGCCAAAGGTGCAGAGGCCCCCCGAGGCCTGGGTGGCGCCGGCGCCGTAGAGGCTGCCCAGCCCCAGGGGAGCCGGCAAAGGCCGGTGCTCGGAGGAGCCCACCACGGCCTGCTGGGGAAGGAGCTGAGGATGGGGCCGGGGAAGGTGACCACCACGGGCGGGGGCTGGATGAAGGCAGACGAGTCGGGGCACTGGCGGGCGCACAGCTCATTGCAGCTCTCAGCGATGGGCTGGGGCACAGCCACGCTGCTCCTGGGCGGGCACAGCTCAGCGCTGCTCCTTGGTGGGCACAGGTCGTAGCAGGACATCTTGGCGTGGGATGCGAGGGTGCTCTGCAAGAGAGGGCAGCCGTGGCAGGAGAGCAGCCAAGGGCAGCGCCCGAGCCACAGCCCAGGGTGCCAGGGATCCATGATCAGAAGCGCTGGCACACTTACCCTTGTTCCCGAGGAGGAGAAGGTGGCCAGGGCAGTGCTTGCTGCAGTCTGGCCCAGGCAGGGCTTTTATAGCAGCCCCGGCATTGCTCAGCTCCAGCCTGGCCAATCTGTACAGGGGACACTCCCTGCTGCTGCTGCTGCTGCTGCTGCTGCTGCTGACACCAGGGCTGTGCGGCCCCTGCCCCTCCCTGAGTCAGCATCCCCCAGGTGCCAGCCCAGCACATCCCACTGCCCAAGCCATCTGGTCCTTCCTGCCACGTCAGATCCTTGATAACCGGGATGGCACCATGGAATGGGCTACAGATTGGCCAGGCTGGAGCTGAGCAATGCCGGGGCTGCTATAAAAGCCCTGCCTGGGCCAGACTGCAGCAAGCACTGCCCTGGCCACCTTCTCCTCCTCGGGAACAAGGGTAAGTGTGCCAGCGCTTCTGATCATGGATCCCTGGCACCCTGGGCTGTGGCTCGGGCGCTGCCCTGGGCTGCTCTCCTGCCACGGCTGCCCTCTCTTGCAGAGCACCCTCGCATCCCACGCCAAGATGTCCTGCTACGACCTGTGCCCACCCAGGAGCAGCGCTGAGCTGTGCCCGCCCAGGAGCAGCGTGGCTGTGCCCCAGCCCATCGCTGAGAGCTGCAACGAGCTGTGCGCCCGCCAGTGCCCCGACTCATCTGCCTTCATCCAGCCCCCGCCCGTGGTGGTCACCTTCCCCGGCCCCATCCTCAGCTCCTTCCCCCAGCAGGCCGTGGTGGGCTCCTCCGGAGCACCGGCCTTTGCCGGCTCCCTGGGGCTGGGCGGCCTCTACGGCGCCGGCGCCACCCAGGCCTCGGGGGGCCTCTGCACCTTTGGCAGAGCCTACGCTGCTCCCGCCTGCAGCCCTTGCGCCCTGCCCCGCTACAGCAAGAAGCTCTGGGACACCTGCGGGCCCTGCTAGAGCCGCCAGCAACAGCCCCAAAGGCCCTGGCGCCGCCTCAGCCCAGCATGGAGGAGCTGAGCTCTGCACAAGCTGCCCTGGCCTCCTTCAGCCCGTGACACCCGGCCTGCCCGCGGCCTGGCCGCCCTCCCTCTCCCTGCCCCTCCCACCCTTCTTGACTCAATAAAATTTTCCTGCATCCAATTTCTTTTTCTGTGCCTTTGTTTCCCTAGTCACTGACTACCTCTGGGGATGGGAGCGTTCCAAGACTGGGGGGGGAAAGGCGTTCGTGACAAAACTTAAAACTGAAGGGGACAGCAACAGTCATAAAGGGAAGGGAATGTAACATTGGTGGTTAATTGGAGAAGAAAATGGCATCAAAGGGGAAGTGGATGGTTATGGCTCAGAGAAGTGGGAATGCTTCAGGGATGAAGGAGCCAGTAAAGGCGAAGGAGAAGGAAAAGGACAAGGACAAGGACAAGGACAAGGACAAGGACAAGGACAAGACAAGGACAAGGACAAGGACAAGGACAAGGACAAGGACATGGATCATCACAAGAACAAGACAAGGACATGGGGCTGCAAGGAGTCTGCCTGAAGACAGACAGATCCCCGGCTCACAGGCCCTGATACCAGGGTTGTTACCGTTCTGCAGCCATGCTGGCAGTGAGTAGGATTGTCCCGGGACCTGGGAGCCATCCACTAGCAAAGGCTGTCAGAGCTCCAGCACCTCTGTATAAACTCTGGCTCTGCTAATGGACCTGGGAAAGAAATCACAGAGGAATTTCCCTGTCCATCTGCCCTCTACATTAAATTTCATTCTCATCAGCTCTTTGTCATAGTCTTTGTCTTTGTCTTCGTCTTTGTCTTTGCCTTTGTCTTCAACATTCTCTTTCTCTTTCTCTATCTCTTTCTCTTTCTTTGGATATCTTTGTCTGCTTTCATCTTGTATTCTGTTTCCTCTTCTCCTTCTCCTTCTCCTACTCCTCCTCCCTCTAAGCCAAACCCTTGCCACACTACTTTATCTCCTGATTGCCTTTCCTCTTTAATCTCATTTTCTTCTCCACTCTACCGTCCGCTGTCCCCATCCCTCATCTCTTTCACCTTCCACTTCCCCATCCATTTTCCATAGCCCCTGGCTGCCCCAGCATCACCATTTCTCCTCCCGCTCTTAGAACTCCCCCATGCCCAGAAGTACTCATCATTGCAGAAAAGGAGAAAAAGAGACAGGAATTGGATGCAGGAAAATTTTATTGAGCCCCGAGGGGTAGGAGAGGAAGGAAGGGGGACGATGGACAGGCCGCAGGCAGGTCGGGTGTCACAGGCTGCAGGAGGCCAGGGCAGCTTGTGCAGAGCTCAGCTCCTCCATGCTGGGCTGAGGCAGCGCCAGGGCCTTTGGGGCTGTTGCTGGCGGCTCTAGCAGGGCCCGCAGGTGTCCCAGAGCTTCTTGCTGTAGCGGGGCAGGGCGCAAGGGCTGCAGGCGGGAGCAGCGTAGGCTCTGCCAAAGGTGCAGAGGCCCCGAGGCCTGGGTGGCGCCGGCGCCGTAGAGGCCGCCCAGCCCCAGGGGAGCCGGCAAAGCCGGTGCTCGGAGGAGCCCACCACGGCCTGCTGGGGGAAGGAGCTGAGGATGGGGCGGGGAAGGTGACCACCACGGGCGGGGGGCTGGATGAAGGCAGACGAGTCGGGGCACTGGCGGGCGCACAGCTCGTTGCAGCTCTCAGCGATGGGCTGGGGCACAGCCACGCTGCTCCTGGGCGGGCACAGCTCAGCGCTGCTCCTGGGTGGGCACAGGTCATAGGAGGACATCTTGGCGTGGGATGCGAGGGTGCTCTGCAAGAGAGGGCAGCCGTGGCAGGAGAGCAGCCCAGGGCAGCGCCCGAGCCACAGCCCAGGGTGCCAGGGATCCATGATCAGAAGCGCTGGCACACTTACCCTTGTTCCCGAGGAGGAGAAGGCGGCCAGGGCAGTGCTTGCTGCAGTCTGGCCCAGGCAGGGCTTTTATAGCAGCCCCGGCATTGCTCAGCTCCAGCCTGGCCAATCTGCACAGGGGACACTCCCTGCTGCTGCTGCTGCTGCTGCTGCTGCTGCTGCTGCTGCTGCTGCTGCTGCTGCTGACACCAGGGCTGTGCGGCCCCTGCCCCTCCCTGAGTCAGCATCCCCCAGGTGCCAGCCCAGCACATCCCGCTGCCCGAGCCATCTTGTCCTTCCTGCCACGTCAGATCCTTGATAGCAGGGATGACACTTAGGTTAGAGGAACACCTGTCAGGGGCTGGAGTGTGTGGGGCAGGAATGGCAGAAGCCCTCAAGATGAAGGGCATCTGTGCATCACAGGAGAGCCCAGCAGAAGCAGACCCATCTGCCTGCAGTCAGTGCTCAGGGGTTTCCATGAGACTGGGAACAAAAACTTCTACTGTCAGGCCTGATCTTTGCATGGCAAAGAGCAGAGATGTCCATCTGGCCCAGGCTGATTCCAGCCCTGCCCCACCCCTTTGGACCATTAAAGGTGTTCCTGGAGCCCATCCCTGGGTGCCATCCCTGCTATCAAGGATCTGACGTGGCAGGAAGGACCAGATGGCTCGGGCAGCGGGATGTGCTGGGCTGGCACCTGGGGATGCTGACTCAGGGAGGGGCAGGGGCCGCACAGCCCTGGTGTCAGCAGCAGCAGCAGCAGCAGCAGCAGGGAGTGTCCCCTGTGCCGATTGGCCAGGCTGGAGCTGAGCAATGCCGGGGCTGCTATAAAAGCCCTGCCTGGGCCAGACTGCAGCAAGCACTGCCCTGGCCACCTTCTCCTCCTCGGGAACAAGGGTAAGTGTGCCAGCGCTTCTGATCATGGATCCCTGGCACCCTGGGCTGTGGCTCGGGCGCTGCCCTGGGCTGCTCTCCTGCCACAGCTGCCCTCTCTTGCAGAGCAGCCTCGCATCCCACGCCAAGATGTCCTGCTACGACCTGTGCCCACCCAGGAGCAGCGCTGAGCTGTGCCCGCCCAGGAGCAGCGTGGCTGTGCCCCAGCCCATCGCTGAGAGCTGCAACGAGCTGTGCGCCCGCCAGTGCCCCGACTCATCTGCCTTCATCCAGCCCCCGCCCGTGGTGGTCACCTTCCCCGGCCCCATCCTCAGCTCCTTCCCCCAGCAGGCCGTGGTGGGCTCCTCCGGAGCACCGGCCTTTGCCGGCTCCCTGGGGCTGGGCGGCCTCTACGGCGCCGGCGCCACCCAGGCCTCGGGGGGCCTCTGCACCTTTGGCAGAGCCTACGCTGCTCCCGCCTGCAGCCCTTGCGCCCTGCCCCGCTACAGCAAGAAGCTCTGGGACACCTGCGGGCCCTGCTAGAGCCGCCAGCAACAGCCCCAAAGGCCCTGGCGCTGCCTCAGCCCAGCATGGAGGAGCTGAGCTCTGCACAAGCTGCCCTGGCCTCCTGCAGCCCGTGACACACGGCCTGCACGCGGCCTGACTGCCCTCCCGCTCCCTGCCCGTCGTGCCCTTCCTGGCTCAATAAAGTTCTCCTGCATCCATTTCCTGTCTCTTTGCCTCCTTTTCCAAAACAAGGAAGTCCAGGGGCATGGGGGAGTTCCAATAGTGGGAGAGAAAATGGTGTGTAGGGATGGCCAGGGGCAATGGAATATGGAATTCAAATAGGAAAGAGATGAGGGACATGGACAGAGCGCCATAATGAGGAGAAGGAAATTAAGCCAAAATGGACACAAAATCAAAAGACAGAGGACGTTGGGAAGGGGCTGGATTAGGAGACTGAGGCGAAGGGGTAGAAGGAGAAGGATGAGAAGGATGAGAAGGACGAGAAACACAAGAAGGACAAGGGGAAGGAGAAGTCAGATGAAGAGAAGGTGAAGAGGAAGGAGGAGGAGAAGAAGAGGAAAGACAACACAGAGAAAAAAATGAGAGGAATTAGAAGAAGGAGAAGAGGAAAGAGAAGATGTGAAACACGAGTTTGGAGAAATATAAAGAAGATAGACTAAGCCATCGCAAGGAAAGGAGAAGGAGTTGATTACAAGGAAATTTAATATTCAGGGAAGAGTGAGGTTGAAGTCTCTCTCTGATTTGTGTCCCAGGTCCATTAGCAGAGCCATGGTGACATAGAGGGGCTGGAGCTCTGGTAGCCTTTGCCCCAGGTTGGCTCCGAGCATCCGTGCCAAACCCAGTCATGGCAACAAAGCTGCAGGTCCATGAGAGCTCTGGGTACCATGGCCAGCAAGCCAGGGGATCTGTCTGTCTTCAGGCAGAGTGCTCTGAGCACCTTCTCCTTGTCCTTGTCCTTGTCCTTGTCCTTGTCCTTGTCCTTGTCCTTGTCCTTCTCCTTCTCCTTCTCCTTCTCCTTCTCGTCCTTCTTCTTCTTCTTCTTCTCCTTCTTCTCCTTCTCCTTGTCCTTATCGTCCTTCTTCTTCTTCTTCTCCTTTCCCTTACCATTCTTCTCTGTCTCCTAACCTCACCAGTGCCCCCAGATATCCTTCGTATCCGTCCATTTCCACTTTGATTTCATTTTCATCTCCACTTTAACCTACAGTGTCCCATCCCGACTTCTGTATAACCTTCCCTTTCCTCTTCCACATTCCATTCCCTCATTACCCATTGGTGATGCTCTCCCGGCATCACCAATCAATTCCCTTTCCACTCTTGGAACTCCCCCATCCCCAGGGGTATTTATGACTGCAGAAAAGGAGGCAAAGGGACAGGAATTGGATGCAGGAAAACTTTATTGTCCCAAGCAGGGCAGGAGGGGCAGGGAGAGGGAGGGCGGTCAGGCCGCGGGCAGGCCGGGTGTCACGGGCTGCAGGAGGCCAGGGCAGCTTGTGCAGAGCTCAGCTCCTCCATGCTGGGCTGAGGCGGCGCCAGGGCCTTTGGGGCTGTTGCTGGCGGCTCTAGCAGGGCCCGCAGGTGTCCCAGAGCTTCTTGCTGTAGCGGGGCAGGGCGCAAGGGCTGCAGGCGGGAGCAGCGTAGGCTCTGCCAAAGGTGCAGAGGCCCCCCGAGGCCTGGGTGGCGCCGGCGCCCGTAGAGGCCGCCCAGCCCCAGGGAGCCGGCAAAGGCCGGTGCTCCGGAGGAGCCACCACGGCCTGCTGGGGGAAGGAGCTGAGGATGGGGCCGGGGAAGGTGACCACCACGGGCGGGGGCTGGATGAAGGCAGACGAGTCGGGGCACTGGCGGGCGCACAGCTCGTTGCAGCTCTCAGCGATGGGCTGGGGCACAGCCACGCTGCTCCTGGGCGGGCACAGCTCAGCGCTGCTCCTGGGTGGGCACAGGTCGTAGCAGGACATCTTGGCGTGGGATGCGAGGGTGCTCTGCAAGAGAGGGCAGCCGTGGCAGGAGAGCAGCCCAGGGCAGCGCCCGAGCCACAGCCCAGGGTGCCAGGGATCCATGATCAGAAGCGCTGGCACACTTACCCTTGTTCCCGAGGAGGAGAAGGTGGCCAGGGCAGTGCTTGCTGCAGTCTGGCCCAGGCAGGGCGTTTTATAGCAGCCCCGGCATTGCTCAGCTCCAGCCTGGCCAATCTGCACAGGGGACACTCCCTGCTGCTGCTGCTGCTGCTGCTGCTGCTGCTGCTGCTGCTGCTGCTGCTGCTGCTGACACCAGGGCTGTGCGGCCCCTGCCCCTCCCTGAGTCAGCATCCCCCAGGTGCCAGCCCAGCACATCCCGCTGCCCGAGCCATCTTGTCCTTCCTGCCACGTCAGATCCTTGATAGCAGGGATGGCACCCAGGGATGGGCTCCAGGAACACCTTTAATGGTCCAAAGGGGTGGGGCAGGGCTGGAATCAGCCTGGGCCAGATGGACATCTCTGCTCTTTGCCATGCAAAGATCAGGCCTGACAGTAGAAGTTTTTGTTCCCAGTCTCATGGAAACCCCTGAGCATTGACTGCAGGCAGATGGGTCTGCTTCTGCTGGGCTCTCCTGTGATGCACAGATGCCCTTCATCTTGAGGGCTTCTGCCATTCCTGCCCCACACACTCCAGCCCCTGACAGGTGTTCCTCTAACCTAAGTGTCATCCCTGCTATCAAGGATCTGACGTGGCAGGAAGGACAAGATGGCTCGGGCAGCGGGATGTGCTGGGCTGGCACCTGGGGGATGCTGACTCAGGGAGGGGCAGGGGCCGCACAGCCCTGGTGTCAGCAGCAGCAGCAGCAGCAGCAGCAGCAGCAGCAGCAGGGAGTGTCCCCTGTGCAGATTGGCCAGGCTGGAGCTGAGCAATGCCGGGGCTGCTATAAAAGCCCTGCCTGGGCCAGACTGCAGCAAGCACTGCCCTGGCCACCTTCTCCTCCTCGGGAACAAGGGTAAGTGTGCCAGCGCTTCTGATCATGGATCCCTGGCACCCTGGGCTGTGGCTCGGGCGCTGCCCTGGGCTGCTCTCCTGCCACGGCTGCCCTCTCTTGCAGAGCACCCTCGCATCCCACGCCAAGATGTCCTGCTACGACCTGTGCCCACCCAGGAGCAGCGCTGAGCTGTGCCCGCCCAGGAGCAGCGTGGCTGTGCCCCAGCCCATCGCTGAGAGCTGCAACGAGCTGTGCGCCCGCCAGTGCCCCGACTCGTCTGCCTTCATCCAGCCCCCGCCCGTGGTGGTCACCTTCCCCGGCCCCATCCTCAGCTCCTTCCCCAGCAGGCCGTGGTGGGCTCCTCCGAGCACCGCCTTTGCCGGCTCCCTGGGGCTGGGCGGCCTCTACGGCGCCGGCGCCACCCAGGCCTCGGGGGGCCTCTGCACCTTTGGCAGAGCCTACGCTGCTCCCGCCTGCAGCCCTTGCGCCCTGCCCCGCTACAGCAAGAAGCTCTGGGACACCTGCGGGCCCTGCTAGAGCCGCCAGCAACAGCCCCAAAGGCCCTGGCGCCGCCTCAGCCCAGCATGGAGGAGCTGAGCTCTGCACAAGCTGCCCTGGCCTCCTGCAGCCCGTGACACCCGGCCTGCCCGCGGCCTGACCGCCCTCCCTCTCCCTGCCCCTCCTGCCCTTCTTGGCTCAATAAAGTTTTCCTGCATCCAATTTCTGTTTTTTTGTGTCGTTTTCTCAAGTCATGAAGACCCGTTGGTATGGGGGTGTTTCAAGCGTGGGAGGGGAAATGGTGATGCTGGGATGGCCACAGGGAATGGAAAATGGAAGAGGAATGGTTAGGTTATACAGAAAATTGGGTAGGTCATCGGAGGTTGAAATTGAGATGAAAATCAAATCAAAGTGGAAGTGGAAGGATATGAATGAGGACTTTGGGCACTGGAGGTTTTAGGAGAGAAAGAACTAGGAGGAGTAGAATGATGCACCATACAAGAAATAGAGGGAGGAGGAGAAGAAGGAGAAGGAGAATTAGAAGGACTAGGACAAGGACACCGACAATGACAAGGACATGGAGCTCCAAGCATTCTGCTTGAAGACAGACAGATCACCCCCCCCACCTGCAGTCCATGAGACCAGGAGCTCTTACACACATGCAGTTTTGTTGGTAAGAGAGTTGCTTGGTAATGGTAATGGGCCGGGCAATGGAGCTGGGACCCATCCCAGGGCAATGGCTACCAGAGCAACAGCCCCTCTGTGCCACCATACCACCGCTAAAGGACCTGGGACAGAAATGAGAGAAGAGATCCCCCCTTCCTTCACTCTTCCCTGTACATTAAATTTCCATGTCATCAACTTCATCTCCTTCCCCTGCTGTGTTTTAGTCTATCATCTTTATATTTTGCAAAATCCTTTTTTTCACCTTTTTTCTTTCCTCTTCTCGTTCTTCTACTTCCTCTTGTCTTTCTTCTTCGCGTTCTCTTTCCTCTTCTTATCCTCCTTCTCCTCCGTCATCTTCTCCTTCTTCTTCGTCTGACTTCTCCTTCCCCTTGTCCTTCTAGTGTTTCTCATCCTTCTCCTCCTTCTCATCCTTCTTGTCCTTCTTCTCTATCTCTTAACCAAAACCCTTCCCAACATTCTGTATCTTTTCATTTAGTGTCTATTTTGGTTCCATTTTCTTGCCCACATTACTGTTCTCAGTCCCTGTCCCTCATCTCTTTTCACTTCCCCTTCCATCTTCCATTGCCCCCTGGCCATCCCCAACACAGTTTCCCCTCCTACTCTTGGATCTCCCCCATGCCCCTTAGAGGTTCTTTGTGTTCAGAAAAGGAGACAAAGAAACAAAAATTGGATGCAGGAAAACTTTATTGAGCCAAGCAGGGGCAGGAGAGGGGGAGAGGGAGGGCGGTCAGCGGCGGGCAGGCCGGGTGTCACGGGCTGCAGGAGGCCAGGGGCAGCTTTGTGCAGAGCTCAGCTCCTCCCATGCTGGGCTGGCGGCGCCAGGGCCTTTGGGGCTGTTGCTGGCGGCTCTAGCAGGGCCGCAGGTGTCCCAGAGCTTCTTGCTGTAGCGGGGCAGGCGCAAAGGGCTGCAGGCGGGGAGCAGCGTAGGCTCTGCCAAAGGTGCAGAGGCCCCCGAGGCCTGGGTGGCGCCGGCGCCGTAGAGGCCGCCCAGCCCCAGGGGCGGCGGCAAAGCCGGTGCTCCGGAGGGAGCCCTCCACGGCCTGCTGGGGAAGGGAGCTGAGGATGGGGCCGGGAAGGTGACCACCACGGGGGGGGGCTGGATGAAGGCAGATGAGTCGGGGCACTGGCGGGCGCACAGCTCGTTGCAGCTCTCAGCGATGGGCTGGGGCACAGCCACGCTGCTCCTGGGCGGGCACAGCTCAGCGCTGCTCCTGGGTGGGCACAGGTCGTAGCAGGACATCTTGGCGTGGGATGCGAGGGTGCTCTGCAAGAGAGGGCAGCGTGGCAGGAGAGCAGCCCAGGGCAGCGCCCGAGCCACAGCCCAGGGTGCCAGGGATCCATGATCAGAAGCGCTGGCACACTTACCCTTGTTCCCGAGGAGGAGAAGGTGGCCAGGGCAGTGCTTGCTGCAGTCTGGCCCAGGCAGGGCTTTTATAGCAGCCCCGGCATTGCTCAGCTCCAGCCTGGCCAATCTGCACAGGGGACACTCCCTGCTGCTGCTGCTGCTGCTGCTGCTGCTGCTGCTGACACCAGGGCTGTGCGGCCCCTGCCCCCCCCTGAGTCAGCATCCCCAGGTGCCAGCCCAGCACATCCCGCTGCCCGAGCCATCTTGTCCTTCCTGCCACGTCAGATCCTTGATAACCGGGATGGCACCATGGAATAGGGGAGGGGCAGGGGGCTCAGCCTTTCTGTCAGCAGCAGCACCAGCAGCAGCAGCAGCAGCAGCAGCAGCACCAGCAGCAGAAGCAGGAAAGAGCCCCCCCTACAGATTGGCCAGGCTGGAGCTGAGCAATGCCGGGGCTGCTATAAAAGCCCTGCCTGGGCCAGACTGCAGCAAGCACTGCCCTGGCCACCTTCTCCTCCTCGGGAACAAGGGTAAGTGTGCCAGCGCTTCTGATCATGGATCCCTGGCACCCTGGGCTGTGGCTCGGGCGCTGCCCCGGGCTGCTCTCCTGCCACGGCTGCCCTCTCTTGCAGAGCACCCTCGCATCCCACGCCAAGATGTCCTGCTACGACCTGTGCCCACCCAGGAGCAGCGCTGAGCTGTGCCCGCCCAGGAGCAGCGTGGCTGTGCCCCAGCCCATCGCTGAGAGCTGCAACGAGCTGTGCGCCCGCCAGTGCCCCGACTCATCTGCCTTCATCCAGCCCCCGCCCGTGGTGGTCACCTTCCCCGGCCCCATCCTCAGCTCCTTCCCCCAGCAGGCCGTGGTGGGCTCCTCCGGAGCACCGCCTTTGCCGCTCCCCTGGGGGCTGGGCGGCCCTACGGCGCCGGCGCCACCCAGGCCTCGGGGGCCTCTGCACCTTTGGCAGAGCCTACGCTGCTCCCGCCTGCAGCCCTTGCGCCCTGCCCCGCTACAGCAAGAAGCTCTGGGACACCTGCGGGCCCTGCTAGAGCCGCCAGCAACAGCCCCAAAGGCCCTGGCGCCACCTCAGCCCAGCATGGAGGAGCTGAGCTCTGCACAAGCTGCCCTGGCCTCCTTCAGCCCGTGACACCCGGCCTGCCCGCGGCCTGGCCGCCCTCCCTCTCCCCTGCCCCTCCCACCCTTCTTGACTCAATAAAATTTTCCTGCATCCAATTTCTTTTTCTGTGCCTTTGTTTCCCTAGTCATGACTACCTCTGGGGATGGGAGCGTTCCAAGACTGGGGGGGAAAGGCGCTCGGGGACAAAAACTTAAAACTGAAGGGGACAGCAACAGTCATAAAGGGAAGGGAATGTAACATTGGTGGTTAATTGGAGAAGAAAATGGCATCAAAGGGGAAGTGGATGGTTATGGCTCAGAGAAGTGGGAATGCTTCAGGGATGAAGGAGCCAGTAAAGGCGAAGGAGAAGGAAAAGGACAAGGACAAGGACAAGGACAAGGACAAGGACAAGGACAAGACAAGGACAAGGACAAGGACAAGGACAAGGACAAGGACATGGATCATCACAAGAACAAGACAAGGACATGGGGCTGCAAGGAGTCTGCCTGAAGACAGACAGATCCCCGGCTCACAGGCCCTGATACCAGGGTTGTTACCGTTCTGCAGCCATGCTGGCAGTGAGTAGGATTGTCCCGGGACCTGGGAGCCATCCACTAGCAAAGGCTGTCAGAGCTCCAGCACCTCTGTATAAACTCTGGCTCTGCTAATGGACCTGGGAAAGAAATCACAGAGGAATTTCCCTGTCCATCTGCCCTCTACATTAAATTTCATTCTCATCAGCTCTTTGTCATAGTCTTTGTCTTTGTCTTCGTCTTTGTCTTTGCCTTTGTCTTCAACATTCTCTTTCTCTTTCTCTATCTCTTTCTCTTTCTTTGGATATCTTTGTCTGCTTTCATCTTGTATTCTGTTTCCTCTTCTCCTTCTCCTTCTCCTACTCCTCCTCCCTCTAAGCCAAACCCTTGCCACACTACTTTATCTCCTGATTGCCTTTCCTCTTTAATCTCATTTTCTTCTCCACTCTACCGTCCGCTGTCCCCATCCCTCATCTCTTTCACCTTCCACTTCCCCATCCATTTTCCATAGCCCCTGGCTGCCCCAGCATCACCATTTCTCCTCCCGCTCTTAGAACTCCCCCATGCCCAGAAGTACTCATCATTGCAGAAAAGGAGAAAAAGAGACAGGAATTGGATGCAGGAAAATTTTATTGAGCCCCGAGGGGTAGGAGAGGAAGGAAGGGGGACGATGGACAGGCCGCAGGCAGGTCGGGTGTCACAGGCTGCAGGAGGCCAGGGCAGCTTGTGCAGAGCTCAGCTCCTCCATGCTGGGCTGAGGCGGCGCCAGGGCCTTTGGGGCTGTTGCTGGCGGCTCTAGCAGGGCCCGCAGGTGTCCCAGAGCTTCTTGCTGTAGCGGGGCAGGGCGCAAGGGCTGCAGGCGGGAGCAGCGTAGGCTCTGCCAAAGGTGCAGAGGCCCCCCGAGGCCTGGGTGGCGCCGGCGCCGTAGAGGCCGCCCAGCCCCAGGGAGCCGGCAAAGGCCGGTGCTCCGGAGGAGCCCACCACGGCCTGCTGGGGGAAGGAGCTGAGGATGGGGCCGGGGAAGGTGACCACCACGGGCGGGGGCTGGATGAAGGCAGACGAGTCGGGGCACTGGCGGGCGCACAGCTCGTTGCAGCTCTCAGCGATGGGCTGGGGCACAGCCACGCTGCTCCTGGGCGGGCACAGCTCAGCGCTGCTCCTGGGTGGGCACAGGTCATAGGAGGACATCTTGGCGTGGGATGCGAGGGTGCTCTGCAAGAGAGGGCAGCCGTGGCAGGAGAGCAGCCCAGGGCAGCGCCCGAGCCACAGCCCAGGGTGCCAGGGATCCATGATCAGAAGCGCTGGCACACTTACCCTTGTTCCCGAGGAGGAGAAGGTGGCCAGGGCAGTGCTTGCTGCAGTCTGGCCCAGGCAGGGCTTTTATAGCAGCCCCGGCATTGCTCAGCTCCAGCCTGGCCAATCTGCACAGGGGACACTCCCTGCTGCTGCTGCTGCTGCTGCTGCTGCTGCTGCTGCTGACACCAGGGCTGTGCGGCCCCTGCCCCTCCCTGAGTCAGCATCCCCCAGGTGCCAGCCCAGCACATCCCGCTGCCCGAGCCATCTTGTCCTTCCTGCCACGTCAGATCCTTGATAGCAGGGATGGCACCCAGGGATGGGCTCCAGGAACACCTTTAATGGTCCAAAGGGGTGGGGCAGGGCTGGAATCAGCCTGGGCCAGATGGACATCTCTGCTCTTTGCCATGCAAAGATCAGGCCTGACAGTAGAAGTTTTTGTTCCCAGTCTCATGGAAACCCCTGAGCATTGACTGCAGGCAGATGGGTCTGCTTCTGCTGGGCTCTCCTGTGATGCACAGATGCCCTTCATCTTGAGGGCTTCTGCCATTCCTGCCCCACACACTCCAGCCCCTGACAGGTGTTCCTCTAACCTAAGTGTCATCCCTGCTATCAAGGATCTGACGTGGCAGGAAGGACAAGATGGCTCGGGCAGCGGGATGTGCTGGGCTGGCACCTGGGGGATGCTGACTCAGGGAGGGGCAGGGGCCGCACAGCCCTGGTGTCAGCAGCAGCAGCAGCAGCAGCAGCAGCAGCAGCAGCAGCAGCAGCAGCAGCAGCAGCAGCAGCAGCAGGGAGTGTCCCCTGTGCAGATTGGCCAGGCTGGAGCTGAGCAATGCCGGGGCTGCTATAAAAGCCCTGCCTGGGCCAGACTGCAGCAAGCACTGCCCTGGCCACCTTCTCCTCCTCGGGAACAAGGGTAAGTGTGCCAGCGCTTCTGATCATGGATCCCTGGCACCCTGGGCTGTGGCTCGGGCGCTGCCCCGGGCTGCTCTCCTGCCACGGCTGCCCTCTCTTGCAGAGCACCCTCGCATCCCACGCCAAGATGTCCTGCTACGACCTGTGCCCACCCAGGAGCAGCGCTGAGCTGTGCCCGCCCAGGAGCAGCGTGGCTGTGCCCCAGCCCATCGCTGAGAGCTGCAACGAGCTGTGCGCCCGCCAGTGCCCCGACTCATCTGCCTTCATCCAGCCCCCGCCCGTGGTGGTCACCTTCCCCGGCCCCATCCTCAGCTCCTTCCCCCAGCAGGCCGTGGTGGGCTCCTCCGGAGCACCGGCCTTTGCCGGCTCCCTGGGGCTGGGCGGCCTCTACGGCGCCGGCGCCACCCAGGCCTCGGGGGCCTCTGCACCTTTGGCAGAGCCTACGCTGCTCCCCGCCTGCAGCCCTTGCGCCCTGCCCCGCTACAGCAAGAAGCTCTGGGACACCTGCGGGCCCTGCTAGAGCCGCCAGCAACAGCCCCAAAGGCCCTGGCGCCACCTCAGCCCAGCATGGAGGAGCTGAGCTCTGCACAAGCTGCCCTGGCCTCCTTCAGCCCGTGACACCCGGCCTGCCCGCGGCCTGGCCGCCCTCCCTCTCCCTGCCCCTCCCACCCTTCTTGACTCAATAAAATTTTCCTGCATCCAATTTCTTTTTCTGTGCCTTTGTTTCCCTAGTCATGACTACCTCTGGGGATGGGAGCGTTCCAAGACTGGGGGGGGAAAGGCGTTCGTGACAAAACTTAAAACTGAAGGGGACAGCAACAGTCATAAAGGGAAGGGAATGTAACATTGGTGGTTAATTGGAGAAGAAAATGGCATCAAAGGGGAAGTGGATGGTTATGGCTCAGAGAAGTGGGAATGCTTCAGGGATGAAGGAGCCAGTAAAGGCGAAGGAGAAGGAAAAGGACAAGGACAAGGACAAGGACAAGGACAAGGACAAGGACAAGACAAGGACAAGGACAAGGACAAGGACAAGGACAAGGACATGGATCATCACAAGAACAAGACAAGGACATGGGGCTGCAAGGAGTCTGCCTGAAGACAGACAGATCCCCGGCTCACAGGCCCTGATACCAGGGTTGTTACCGTTCTGCAGCCATGCTGGCAGTGAGTAGGATTGTCCCGGGACCTGGGAGCCATCCACTAGCAAAGGCTGTCAGAGCTCCAGCACCTCTGTATAAACTCTGGCTCTGCTAATGGACCTGGGAAAGAAATCACAGAGGAATTTCCCTGTCCATCTGCCCTCTACATTAAATTTCATTCTCATCAGCTCTTTGTCATAGTCTTTGTCTTTGTCTTCGTCTTTGTCTTTGCCTTTGTCTTCAACATTCTCTTTCTCTTTCTCTATCTCTTTCTCTTTCTTTGGATATCTTTGTCTGCTTTCATCTTGTATTCTGTTTCCTCTTCTCCTTCTCCTTCTCCTACTCCTCCTCCCTCTAAGCCAAACCCTTGCCACACTACTTTATCTCCTGATTGCCTTTCCTCTTTAATCTCATTTTCTTCTCCACTCTACCGTCCGCTGTCCCCATCCCTCATCTCTTTCACCTTCCACTTCCCCATCCATTTTCCATAGCCCCTGGCTGCCCCAGCATCACCATTTCTCCTCCCGCTCTTAGAACTCCCCCATGCCCAGAAGTACTCATCATTGCAGAAAAGGAGAAAAAGAGACAGGAATTGGATGCAGGAAAATTTTATTGAGCCCCGAGGGGTAGGAGAGGAAGGAAGGGGGACGATGGACAGGCCGCAGGCAGGTCGGGTGTCACAGGCTGCAGGAGGCCAGGGCAGCTTGTGCAGAGCTCAGCTCCTCCATGCTGGGCTGAGGCGGCGCCAGGGCCTTTGGGGCTGTTGCTGGCGGCTCTAGCAGGGCCCGCAGGTGTCCCAGAGCTTCTTGCTGTAGCGGGGCAGGGCGCAAGGGCTGCAGGCGGGAGCAGCGTAGGCTCTGCCAAAGGTGCAGAGGCCCCCCGAGGCCTGGGTGGCGCCGGCGCCGTAGAGGCCGCCCAGCCCCAGGGAGCCGGCAAAGGCCGGTGCTCCGGAGGAGCCCACCACGGCCTGCTGGGGGAAGGAGCTGAGGATGGGGCCGGGGAAGGTGACCACCACGGGCGGGGGCTGGATGAAGGCAGACGAGTCGGGGCACTGGCGGGCGCACAGCTCGTTGCAGCTCTCAGCGATGGGCTGGGGCACAGCCACGCTGCTCCTGGGCGGGCACAGCTCAGCGCTGCTCCTGGGTGGGCACAGGTCATAGGAGGACATCTTGGCGTGGGATGCGAGGGTGCTCTGCAAGAGAGGGCAGCCGTGGCAGGAGAGCAGCCCAGGGCAGCGCCCGAGCCACAGCCCAGGGTGCCAGGGATCCATGATCAGAAGCGCTGGCACACTTACCCTTGTTCCCGAGGAGGAGAAGGTGGCCAGGGCAGTGCTTGCTGCAGTCTGGCCCAGGCAGGGCTTTTATAGCAGCCCCGGCATTGCTCAGCTCCAGCCTGGCCAATCTGCACAGGGGACACTCCCTGCTGCTGCTGCTGCTGCTGCTGCTGCTGCTGCTGCTGCTGCTGCTGCTGCTGCTGCTGCTGACACCAGGGCTGTGCGGCCCCTGCCCCTCCCTGAGTCAGCATCCCCCAGGTGCCAGCCCAGCACATCCCGCTGCCCGAGCCATCTTGTCCTTCCTGCCACGTCAGATCCTTGATAGCAGGGATGGCACCCAGGGATGGGCTCCAGGAACACCTTTAATGGTCCAAAGGGGTGGGGCAGGGCTGGAATCAGCCTGGGCCAGATGGACATCTCTGCTCTTTGCCATGCAAAGATCAGGCCTGACAGTAGAAGTTTTTGTTCCCAGTCTCATGGAAACCCCTGAGCATTGACTGCAGGCAGATGGGTCTGCTTCTGCTGGGCTCTCCTGTGATGCACAGATGCCCTTCATCTTGAGGGCTTCTGCCATTCCTGCCCCACACACTCCAGCCCCTGACAGGTGTTCCTCTAACCTAAGTGTCATCCCTGCTATCAAGGATCTGACGTGGCAGGAAGGACAAGATGGCTCGGGCAGCGGGATGTGCTGGGCTGGCACCTGGGGGATGCTGACTCAGGGAGGGGCAGGGGCCGCACAGCCCTGGTGTCAGCAGCAGCAGCAGCAGCAGCAGCAGCAGCAGCAGCAGCAGCAGCAGCAGCAGCAGCAGCAGCAGCAGCAGCAGGGAGTGTCCCCTGTGCAGATTGGCCAGGCTGGAGCTGAGCAATGCCGGGGCTGCTATAAAAGCCCTGCCTGGGCCAGACTGCAGCAAGCACTGCCCTGGCCACCTTCTCCTCCTCGGGAACAAGGGTAAGTGTGCCAGCGCTTCTGATCATGGATCCCTGGCACCCTGGGCTGTGGCTCGGGCGCTGCCCTGGGCTGCTCTCCTGCCACAGCTGCCCTCTCTTGCAGAGCACCCTCGCATCCCACGCCAAGATGTCCTGCTACGACCTGTGCCCACCCAGGAGCAGCGCTGAGCTGTGCCCGCCCAGGAGCAGCGTGGCTGTGCCCCAGCCCATCGCTGAGAGCTGCAACGAGCTGTGCGCCCGCCAGTGCCCCGACTCATCTGCCTTCATCCAGCCCCCGCCCGTGGTGGTCACCTTCCCCGGCCCCATCCTCAGCTCCTTCCCCCAGCAGGCCGTGGTGGGCTCCTCCGGAGCACCGGCCTTTGCCGGCTCCCTGGGGCTGGGCGGCTCTACGGCGCCGGCGCCACCCAGGCCTCGGGGGGCCTCTGCACCTTTGGCAGAGCCTACGCTGCTCCCGCCTGCAGCCCTTGCGCCCTGCCCCGCTACAGCAAGAAGCTCTGGGACACCTGCGGGCCCTGCTAGAGCCGCCAGCAACAGCCCCAAAGGCCCTGGCGCCGCCTCAGCCCAGCATGGAGGAGCTGAGCTCTGCACAAGCTGCCCTGGCCTCCTGCAGCCCGTGACACCCGGCCTGCCCGCGGCCTGACCGCCCTCCCTCTCCCTGCCCCTCCTGCCCTTCTTGGCTCAATAAAGTTTTCCTGCATCCAATTTCTGTTTTTTTGTGTCGTTTTCTCAAGTCATGAAGACCCGTTGGTATGGGGGTGTTTCAAGCGTGGGAGGGGAAATGGTGATGCTGGGATGGCCACAGGGAATGGAAAATGGAAGAGGAATGGTTAGGTTATACAGAAAATTGGGTAGGTCATCGGAGGTTGAAATTGAGATGAAAATCAAATCAAAGTGGAAGTGGAAGGATATGAATGAGGACTTTGGGCACTGGAGGTTTTAGGAGAGAAAGAACTAGGAGGAGTAGAATGATGCACCATACAAGAAATAGAGGGAGGAGGAGAAGAAGGAGAAGGAGAATTAGAAGGACTAGGACAAGGACACCGACAATGACAAGGACATGGAGCTCCAAGCATTCTGCTTGAAGACAGACAGATCACCCCACCTGCAGTCCATGAGACCAGGAGCTCTTACACACATGCAGTTTTGTTGGTAAAGAGTTGCTTGGTAATGGTAATGGGCCGGGCAATGGAGCTGGGACCCATCCCAGGGCAATGGCTACCAGAGCTCCAGCCCCTCTGTGCCACCATACCTCTGCTAAAGGACCTGGGACAGAAATGAGAGAAGAGACTTCCCCTTCACTCTTCCCTGTACATTAAATTTCCATGTCATCAACTTCATCTCCTTCCCCTGCTGTGTTTTAGTCTATCATCTTTATATTTTGCAAAATCCTTTTTTCACCTTTTCTCTTTCCTCTTCTCGTTCTTCTACTTCCTCTTGTCTTTCTTCTTCGCGTTCTCTTTCCTCTTCTTATCCTCCTTCTCCTCCGTCATCTTCTCCTTCTCTTCGTCTGACTTCTCCTTCCCCTTGTCCTTCTAGTGTTTCTCATCCTTCTCCTCCTTCTCATCCTTCTTGTCCTTCTTCTCTATCTCTTAACCAAAACCCTTCCCAACATTCTGTATCTTTTCATTTAGTGTCTATTTTGGTTCCATTTTCTTGCCCACATTACTGTTCTCAGTCCCTGTCCCTCATCTCTTTTCACTTCCCCTTCCATCTTCCATTGCCCCTGGCCATCCCCCAACACAGTTTCCCCTCCTACTCTTGGATCTCCCCCATGCCCGCAGAGTTCTTTGTGTTCAGAAAAGGAGACAAAGAAACAAAAATTGGATGCAGGAAAACTTTATTGAGCCAAGCAGGGCAGGAGGGGCAGGGAGAGGGAGGGCGGTCAGGCCGCGGGCAGGCCGGGTGTCACGGGCTGCAGGAGGCCAGGGCAGCTTGTGCAGAGCTCAGCTCCTCCATGCTGGGCTGAGGCGGCGCCAGGGCCTTTGGGGCTGTTGCTGGCGGCTCTAGCAGGGCCCGCAGGTGTCCCAGAGCTTCTTGCTGTAGCGGGGCAGGGCGCAAGGGCTGCAGGCGGGAGCAGCGTAGGCTCTGCCAAAGGTGCAGAGCCCCCGAGGCCTGGGTGGCGCCGGCGCCGTAGAGGCCGCCCAGCCCCAGGGAGCCGGCAAAGGCCGGTGCTCCGGAGGAGCCCACCACGGCCTGCTGGGGGAAGGAGCTGAGGATGGGGCCGGGGAAGGTGACCACCACGGGCGGGGGCTGGATGAAGGCAGATGAGTCGGGGCACTGGCGGGCGCACAGCTCGTTGCAGCTCTCAGCGATGGGCTGGGGCACAGCCACGCTGCTCCTGGGCGGGCACAGCTCAGCGCTGCTCCTGGGTGGGCACAGGTCGTAGCAGGACATCTTGGCGTGGGATGCGAGGGTGCTCTGCAAGAGAGGGCAGCTGTGGCAGGAGAGCAGCCCAGGGCAGCGCCCGAGCCACAGCCCAGGGTGCCAGGGATCCATGATCAGAAGCGCTGGCACACTTACCCTTGTTCCCGAGGAGGAGAAGGTGGCCAGGGCAGTGCTTGCTGCAGTCTGGCCCAGGCAGGGCTTTTATAGCAGCCCCGGCATTGCTCAGCTCCAGCCTGGCCAATCTGCACAGGGGACACTCCCTGCTGCTGCTGCTGCTGCTGCTGCTGCTGCTGCTGCTGACACCAGGGCTGTGCGGCCCCTGCCCCTCCCTGAGTCAGCATCCCCCAGGTGCCAGCCCAGCACATCCCGCTGCCCGAGCCATCTGGTCCTTCCTGCCACGTCAGATCCTTGATAGCAGGGATGACACTTAGGTTAGAGGAACACCTGTCAGGGGCTGGAGTGTGTGGGGCAGGAATGGCAGAAGCCCTCAAGATGAAGGGCATCTGTGCATCACAGGAGAGCCCAGCAGAAGCAGACCCATCTGCCTGTAGTCAGTGCCCAGGAGTTTCCATGAGACTGGGAACAAAAACTTCTACTGTCAGGCCTGATCTTTGTATGGCAAAGAGCAGAGATGTCCATCTGGCCCAGGCTGATTCCAGCCCTGCCCCACCCCTTTGGACCATTAAAGGTGTTCCTGGAGCCCATCCCTGGGTGCCATCCCTGCTATCAAGGATCTGACGTGGCAGGAAGGACAAGATGGCTTGGGCAGTGGGATGTGCTGGGCTGGCACCTGGGGGATGCTGACTCAGGGAGGGGCAGGGGCCGCACAGCCCTGGTGTCAGCAGCAGCAGCAGCAGCAGCAGCAGCAGCAGCAGCAGCAGCAGCAGCAGCAGCAGCAGGGAGTGTCCCCTGTGCAGATTGGCCAGGCTGGAGCTGAGCAATGCCGGGGCTGCTATAAAAGCCCTGCCTGGGCCAGACTGCAGCAAGCACTGCCCTGGCCACCTTCTCCTCCTCGGGAACAAGGGTAAGTGTGCCAGCGCTTCTGATCATGGATCCCTGGCACCCTGGGCTGTGGCTCGGGCGCTGCCCTGGGCTGCTCTCCTGCCACGGCTGCCCTCTCTTGCAGAGCAGCCTCGCATCCCACGCCAAGATGTCCTGCTACGACCTGTGCCCACCCAGGAGCAGCGCTGAGCTGTGCCCGCCCAGGAGCAGCGTGGCTGTGCCCCAGCCCATCGCTGAGAGCTGCAACGAGCTGTGCGCCCGCCAGTGCCCCGACTCGTCTGCCTTCATCCAGCCCCCGCCCGTGGTGGTCACCTTCCCCGGCCCCATCCTCAGCTCCTTCCCCCAGCAGGCCGTGGTGGGCTCCTCCGGAGCACCGGCCTTTGCCGGCTACCCCTGGGGCTGGGCGGCCTCTACGGCGCCGGCGCCACCCAGGCCTCGGGGGGCCTCTGCACCTTTGGCAGAGCCTACGCTGCTCCCGCCTGCAGCCCTTGCGCCCTGCCCCGCTACAGCAAGAAGCTCTGGGACACCTGCGGGCCCTGCTAGAGCCGCCAGCAACAGCCCCAAAGGCCCTGGCGCCGCCTCAGCCCAGCATGGAGGAGCTGAGCTCTGCACAAGCTGCCCTGGCCTCCTGCAGCCCGTGACACCCGGCCTGCCCGCGGCCTGACCGCCCTCCCTCTCCCTGCCCCTCCTGCCCTGCTTGGCTCAATAAAGTTTTCCTGCATCCAATTTTTGTTTCTTTGTCTCCTTTTCTGAAATTAGGAATACTCTGATCATGGGGGATTTCCAAGTTTGGTGTGAGAAATGGTGTTCCAAGATGGTCGGGGCAATGGAAAATGGAAGGGGATGTGGTTGGTAAAAGTAACTGAGATGAAGATAGAGAAGGTTAATGTGGAGAAGAAAATGAAATCCAAGGGGAAACGGAATCAGAAGATAAAGGACTGTGGGAAGGGTTTGGCTTAGAGGGAGGAAGAAAAGGAGAAGGAGAAGGAGAAGGAGAAAGACAAGGAGAAGGAGATCGAGAAGGAGAACAAGAACGAGAACAAGAACAAGGATGAGACTGTGAAAAAGAAGGAGATCGAGAACATGAGGGTGAACAAGGAGGAGAGTGAGAAGGAGAGCGTGAGACACAAGCTTACAAAGGAATTCAAAAAAAGAGAAAGAGAAAGAGAAAGAGAAAGAGAAAGAGAAAGAGAAAGAGAAAGAGAAAGAGAAAGAGAAAGAGAAAGAGAAAGAGAAAGAGAAAGAGAAAGAGAAAGAGAAAGAGAAAGAGAAAGAGAAAGAGAAAGAGAAAGAGAAAGAGAAAGAGAAAAAGAAAGAGGCATCTGATGACAGGGAACTCAAACATATTGGGCATAGCGATGGGCAAGTTTCTTTCTGATTTCAGTTCCTGGTCCTTCAATCAAAGGCAAGGTTGATACAGAGGTACTAGAGCTCTGACAGCCTTTACCCCTGGGTTGTCCCAGCTCCGGGAACAACGCTACTCGTTGCCAGCATGGCTGCAGGACTGTAAAGACCCCTGATATTGTGGGCTGCAAGAAGGGGATTTGTCTGTCTTCAGGCAGATTACTCAGAGCTCCTCCTCCTCGTCCTTGTCCTCGTCCTTGTCCTTGTCCTTCTCCTTCTCCTTCTCCTTCTCCTTCTCCTTCTCCTTCTCCTTCTCCTTCTCCTTCTCCTTCTCCTTCATCTCATCATTCCGTGACACATTCCCACTTCTCTCCTTCATACCCATCCAGTTCCCCTTTGTTGCCATTTCCTTCTCCACTTTAACCTCCAAAGAAAGATTCCAAATACTATTTTACCGTCACTGTCCCCTTCCATTTTCAGTTTTCCCAGAAACACCGATTCTCCGCCCAATCCCAGAATTCCCCATTCCCCAGGGCCTTCATGACATGGGAAGAAAAGGCAAAGAAACAGGAATTGGATGCAGGAAAACTTTATTGTCCCAAGCAGGGCAGGAGGGGCAGGGAGAGGGAGGGCGGTCAGGCCGCGGGCAGGCCGGGTGTCACGGGCTGCAGGAGGCCAGGGCAGCTTGTGCAGAGCTCAGCTCCTCCATGCTGGGCTGAGGCGGCGCCAGGGCCTTTGGGGCTGTTGCTGGCGGCTCTAGCAGGGCCCGCAGGTGTCCCAGAGCTTCTTGCTGTAGCGGGGCAGGGCGCAAGGGCTGCAGGCGGGAGCAGCGTAGGCTCTGCCAAAGGTGCAGAGGCCCCCCGAGGCCTGGGTGGCGCCGGCGCCGTAGAGGCCGCCCAGCCCCAGGGAGCCGGCAAAGGCCGGTGCTCCGGAGGAGCCCACCACGGCCTGCTGGGGGAAGGAGCTGAGGATGGGGCCGGGGAAGGTGACCACCACGGGCGGCGGCTGGATGAAGGCAGACGAGTCGGGGCACTGGCGGGCGCACAGCTCGTTGCAGCTCTCAGCGATGGGCTGGGGCACAGCCACGCTGCTCCTGGGCGGGCACAGCTCAGCGCTGCTCCTGGGTGGGCACAGGTCGTAGCAGGACATCTTGGCGTGGGATGCGAGGGTGCTCTGCAAGAGAGGGCAGCCGTGGCAGGAGAGCAGCCCAGGGCAGCGCCCGAGCCACAGCCCAGGGTGCCAGGGATCCATGATCAGAAGCGCTGGCACACTTACCCTTGTTCCCGAGGAGGAGAAGGTGGCCAGGGCAGTGCTTGCTGCAGTCTGGCCCAGGCAGGGCTTTTATAGCAGCCCCGGCATTGCTCAGCTCCAGCCTGGCCAATCTGCACAGGGGACACTCCCTGCTGCTGCTGCTGCTGCTGCTGCTGCTGCTGCTGCTGCTGCTGCTGCTGCTGCTGCTGACACCAGGGCTGTGCGGCCCCTGCCCCTCCCTGAGTCAGCATCCCCCAGGTGCCAGCCCAGCACATCCCGCTGCCCGAGCCATCTTGTCCTTCCTGCCACGTCAGATCCTTGATAGCAGGGATGGCACCCAGGGATGGGCTCCAGGAACACCTTTAATGGTCCAAAGGGGTGGGGCAGGGCTGGAATCAGCCTGGGCCAGATGGACATCTCTGCTCTTTGCCATACAAAGATCAGGCCTGACAGTAGAAGTTTTTGTTCCCAGTCTCATGGAAACTCCTGGGCACTGACTACAGGCAGATGGGTCTGCTTCTGCTGGGCTCTCCTGTGATGCACAGATGCCCTTCATCTTGAGGGCTTCTGCCATTCCTGCCCCACACACTCCAGCCCCTGACAGGTGTTCCTCTAACCTAAGTGTCATCCCTGCTATCAAGGATCTGACGTGGCAGGAAGGACAAGATGGCTTGGGCAGCGGGATGTGCTGGGCTGGCACCTGGGGGATGCTGACTCAGGGAGGGGCAGGGGCCGCACAGCCCTGGTGTCAGCAGCAGCAGCAGCAGCAGCAGCAGCAGCAGCAGCAGCAGGGAGTGTCCCCTGTGCAGATTGGCCAGGCTGGAGCTGAGCAATGCCGGGGCTGCTATAAAAGCCCTGCCTGGGCCAGACTGCAGCAAGCACTGCCCTGGCCACCTTCTCCTCCTCGGGAACAAGGGTAAGTGTGCCAGCGCTTCTGATCATGGATCCCTGGCACCCTGGGCTGTGGCTCGGGCGCTGCCCTGGGCTGCTCTCCTGCCACAGCTGCCCTCTCTTGCAGAGCAGCCTCGCATCCCACGCCAAGATGTCCTGCTACGACCTGTGCCCACCCAGGAGCAGCGCTGAGCTGTGCCCACCCAGGAGCAGCGTGGCTGTGCCCCAGCCCATCGCTGAGAGCTGCAACGAGCTGTGCGCCCGCCAGTGCCCCGACTCGTCTGCCTTCATCCAGCCCCCGCCCGTGGTGGTCACCTTCCCCGGCCCCATCCTCAGCTCCTTCCCCCAGCAGGCCGTGGTGGGCTCCTCCGGAGCACCGGCCTTTGCCGGCTCCCTGGGGCTGGGCGGCCTCTACGGCGCCGGCGCCACCCAGGCCTCGGGGGGCCTCTGCACCTTTGGCAGAGCCTACGCTGCTCCCGCCTGCAGCCCTTGCGCCCTGCCCCGCTACAGCAAGAAGCTCTGGGACACCTGCGGGCCCTGCTAGAGCCGCCAGCAACAGCCCCAAAGGCCCTGGCGCCGCCTCAGCCCAGCATGGAGGAGCTGAGCTCTGCACAAGCTGCCCTGGCCTCCTGCAGCCCGTGACACCCGGCCTGCCTGAGGCCTGTCCATCGTCCCCCTGTTTTCCTCTCCTGCCCCTCGGGGCTCAATAAAGTTTTCCTGCATACAGTTCCTGTCTCTCTGTGTTTTTTTCTGCAATTTTGTTCCCTCCTTATCTTGAGGGTATATTCTGCTCCCTCCATTTTTTGTGAGGGCCTATCATACTATTTTTACCTCTTTGAGAGGTCAGGTGATTTCTGCTTTGTTCCTATCACTTTATCTTCTTCCCTTTCGCTTACTCAGGATTAATTCCAATATATTTTCCTAGAATCAGTGTGTCTGTCTGACAGGCAGGGGCATGTTTGAAGTGAAAGGGAAATTGGGTGTGCTCCTTACCTTGGTCTTACAGCTTCTGCTTATGTTATGATGACTCTTGGGTATTTTTTATTTTCAGTGTTTTCACTCCAGAGCATGTAAATGTCACAGGGACCTCTGGCACACTCATGGTTCCAGCAGGAGCCGATGTCCCCCAGCTTTGACGGCACAAAATCCCAACGTGCCCTTTGTTTGTCCCTCCTTGGAGGCACCATCTTGAGCTGGTATTCTCTTTTTGCACCATGATTTAAATTATTTTAAGCATCCAGAGGTCTGAGACTCTGCTTGGAAAACCTGGGGTCGAGGCAGTGAGAAATCCTTGTGTGAATAACTGTGAGAGGTGTGGGGACTCAAGCAGAGGTCACTGGAACCCGTAGTGGTTCAGAGGATTCAACTGCATGCGACCTTCAGTGCCCTGGGCTGGTTGACAACGTGGGGATCGGTCCTGGGTTGGACTCGATGATGCTGGAGGTGTTTTCCTGGGTCCTGGGATGCCGAGGTGGCTCCTGGAAGGTGGCACAAGGAAGTTTCCTTGCCGTTGCACCACCTCCTTTCCCTGCAGTCAGCAGGCACCCAGCTCTGCCCTGTCCCATGATGGTCACTCCGTAACTGCTGCTCCCAGCAGTTCAGCCACCCCGTTTTTCCAGTCTGAAACTCCGATTCCCTCCAGCTCAGTGCCACTCAGCTTCCTGTTATCAGGGCTCCCAAAAGATGTGCCAATGCCAGGAACGCAGATGAATAATTAGAGGTTTTTCGGGATCCTTGAGTGAACTCCCTCCACCCCATAACTCCCGAGTAGACACTGAGAGAAAGGTCAGCCCTTTGCTGGGTTTTGCAATCAGACATGAGCTCACTCCGAGCAGGCATGCAGCCCAAATTAAAGCTGTGTAATCGTTGTTCCCTAAGTGTTAATGGCTTTCTTCAGGGGCGTTATCTTGGGCTGAGCACTTGTCTGACACAACAGCTAATTAGGCTGCTCCCTGCCTGGCACTGCCTGGCTGAGAGGATCAGGAGAAATTTGGCAGTGGCAGCTCAGGTGTTCGGCTGGGCTCATGATTTACACCCAAGCACCTCTCGGAGGCTGAGGGTGGAAGCAAAGATCAGAAGAGAAACGGAGGGAAAAGCGTCGGCGTTTTGTAGCATTGTTCCAGGAGCTGGATGAGAGGAAAGGGGACAGGGAGGATGAAGCGGGGAGAGAGAGGAGAACCTGCCAGGGGACAGATTTGGAGATTCAGCAGGGGATGTTCGGGTTGGACACGGGAATTTCCTCCTGGAAAGGGCAGTCAGGCCTTGGAAGGAGCTCAGGAAGGTTTGGAATGCCCATCCCTTGAGATGTCCAAGGAATTCCTGGATGTTGGGCTTGGTCACCAGGTGGGCATCCGGCACAGCTTGGATGATCTCAGAGGTCTTTTCCAACCTAAACAATTCTGTGGGTTTTTTGGTCAAAATATTCTCAAATAGGGTTTGTTAACCCATAAAAATTAATTCTTGTTTTGTGAAAATAAAAGCAGCATTTGCAGGTACCATGGACTAATTTCCAGTTCAATTTATTGCTTATGGCCGTCTGACAGAACCAGTCCAATACAAGGAAGAATATTGAAATTACCCGTGAAAAATAAGATTTGCTGTTCCTTGACACTGATCAAGATAATTTCTTTGAAAGAGTCCCGGTGAAGGAAGAGGTAAATCCTCTCTAATGCATCGGGTCATGTTCTTTTTGCCTCACCTGCTGACAGGTTCAGCCAAACCTTCCCCGAGGCAACTATCACGGCAGTGATTAATGAAAAAAGAGAAGGTAGTGCCTCATCTTTGCTCATCAGATACCTATCTCAAAAATTGTTTCCCTTTGTTCACCTTCCTCCTATCATTCCTTTTCAGAACGTGCTTTGGCAGAACTTCAGGCGGTATTTTTTAGCTCTGTCTTTGGAGGCAGTTGCATGATTTCTAACACATTGCCTGGAAGATGTAAAATTAAAGGGAATTCCAGCACTAAATTAACGACTTAAAAAAAGAACTGTGGAATATCCTGGGTTGGAAGGGCCACACGGAGATTGAGTCCAACCCCAGGAATCCCATCCTGTGCCTGAGACCGCTGTCCTTGAGCTCTGGCAGCCTTGGGGATGCGACAGTTCCCTGTCCCAGTGCCAAACTGGATGGAAGTAATTGGAATAACTACTGGAAGTCTGACAGCTGGAATAATCAGTGTAAGGCAGAGAGGACTCTCAGCCGCAGGTCTGACCAGAAGCATCTCAGCCTGGTTCTGACGGGGAGGAATCCCACTCTGGAAAATTTGAATTTTCAAAAAAAACAAAGGCGGGTGTTGGATGCAGGATTTTTTTTATTGCAAGGGCAGGGAAGATGTCACGGGAAAAGGACACGGGAAGCAAAGACAAGCAGGTTGTTCCTCACTAGAGCTGCTCCCTCAGCCTTGTGGCAGGAGGCAGCAGCTTCAGGGAGCAACCAGTGGATGGTGGAGCCGCACATCTGGCCACTGGAAGGGGCGGGGAAGAGGAGACCGGACGATGGAAGGAGGAAACAAAAAGGAGAATTTCTAGAGGGGTTCTGTCTCCATGATCTGAAGCGAAGTTCTGAAGCTCTGCCCCTTCCTCAGGAGCTCAGGTGAGGATCCGCTGGTGTCGTTTGCCGAGTCGAGAGATTTCCCCCTCGGGTTTAGCAGGAGCCGCAGCTGCCGCGGCGGTAGCGGCCAAAGCGGGAGGACCAAGGGCCGCAGGAGCCAAAGGATCTCCCAAAACCATACAGACCCCGGTAGCCCAGGGAGGAGCCCCCACAGGACCCCAGACCCCCATAGGACCCCAGGCCCCCATAGCCCCCCAGACCCCCATAGCCCAGGGAGCCATAACCCCCATAGCCCAGGGATCCAAATCCCCCATAGGCCCCAGAGGCCCCCGAGGCTGCAAGGACGGGAGCTCCAGCAGATCCCACCACGGAATCCTGCGGGAAGGAGCTGAGGATGGGCCCGGGGAAGGTGACCACCGCGGCGGGAGGCTGGATCACGGTGGTGGAGTCAGGGCACTGGCGGACGCACGGCTCGTTCCCGCTGTCGGCCAGGGGCTGGGGCCGGAGGACGCCGCAGCCACCGATGAAGCCAGAGCCACCGAAGAGGCCGGAGCCACCGAAGAGGCCGGAGCCACCAAAGAGGCCGGAGCCACCCACAGAGCACAGGTCGTAGCAGGACATCTTGTAGGGATGGAGGTTATTCTGCAAGAGTTGATTGGAGCAAGTACAAGGTGTTATTTACAAAGAGAAAAGGGCTCTGGAGGTGGCTGCTCTTCCCCAAGGCAGGGGAGCTTTGAAGCGCTGGAGTTTCCCCATGTCTCTTAAAGATGAAAATTGGATAAGAACAATTATTTGTTCTTAAATTGTAAGAGCAAAAATGATTTGCTGGGGCACTTTGGTGAGTCAGGGGATCAGCAAGGAGTGGGAGTCTGCTCCAGGAGTGGAGTGTGTTGTTATTCAGGATCTCATGACTCTGGCTCCTCATTCCCACTGATCTCCTTTGTGCTGATCCTTGTCTAAACACGGATTATAACTCATTGTCTGTTCAGATTTGCTCGGTAGCTTCTTGGATGAGACCATTACAAGGGAATTGCAAAGATGATTGTCCCAAATTTCCAAACATTGAATCAGGGCTTTGAATGAGCTTAACATCCCAGAATTTTGATTTAGGGCTACGAACTCTTTTGAAAAATTCTCACACCAAACCACTTGCCCTCATTAACTTGGAGAAACCCAGCGCTTCATGTTTCAGCTCCTTAAGTTCCCTCCAGGATCCCTTTTAATCTTAAACAAATCTAAGACAGAGTGTTTTAAACAGTTCTCAATTTTTCTCTGTGTCCTACTCCAAGACAGTCTCTTGGGGTGTTCATGCCCATTTATCTTGAATTAAAAGCATTTCAGTTGATTTGGAATACAACAAACTGGATCTAATGGCAGGTTTGCCTCTAAACTCAACATTTCCCTGTGAACCAGGAAGATTTAAACTTCCCAAATAATTTCCAGTCACCCATTTAACCAAACAGAGGATAGGAATAAACACTGAACCTTTCACATGATGGATACAACTGGAGAAGGCGACCCAGCATCCAACAGAATTTTCTGATAGGGAACTTTCGGCTTGGTTTGGAGCAGAACTCCAGCCTCGAAAGCAGAGAGCAGCCTTCCATAAGGCTTTTGCAAGGTTTATCTCTTCACCTAAAATTTTGCCTACGAGTTCCCAGTGGAAGAGGGCACCCCGGGTGAATCGTACAGCAAAGAGAGATTCCAAAAGCAGCAAAGAGCAATCCCAGAAGCAGCAAAGAGCAGCTCCAGACTTACCGAGTCGTTGAGAAGAACGAGTGAAGGGAAGATGTTTGGGAGAACCCCAAGTGGAGACAGCTTTTATACAGTTCAGACTTGCCTCAGGGCTCAGAGGAGCTCATTAGTTGACACAGAACATTTCTTTGTATTGATTGCTCCTCAAAGTGATGAAATTGACGCTCTTTGTGTTTATTCTTGATTTCAAATGTCGCCTTACGTCACACGAGGCCCTTTGATCTGGAATGCTGGTGGATGAAATTGGTGCATCTTTCATCCTAAAACGTGATTCATGAATTCGTGTCAGGTTTCTGGGGTGACACCATCCACTGAGCCATTTACACGCAAATATTTTTGTCCTGTCTTATAAGACAATTATGCTCAGACATTTACAGAAATTATGAAACTCTTAGAATGGTTTGGGGACACAAATATCCAGAAAAGTCTTATGTTTTTCCTGACCCTTAAGCCACAGTTTAAACCTCAGTTTCGTTCTGAAGGGAGAGATATTTATGATTTTAAGGATTAGAATGGAAAGCCCAAAATAATCGTAGTGTACATTGAATTAATATTCAAATTTATGTTTTATTGAGATGGTTCCATCTCTGGAAGTGTTCAAGGCCGGTTTGGATCAACCTGGGACAGTCAAAGCTGTCCCTGTCCATGGCAGGGGTTGGAACAAGAGGGTCTTTGAGGTCCCTGCCAATTTTAAACCATTCCATAATTCTATATAGGAGAAATCCCAGATGTAGCTGTAAAAACCCCTTTGTTTTTAGAGAGGATCTTGCACCTAATGCCGTCCTTGTTGTGTCTTTCAGCACAGAGCAATTACAAGGCAAGAACCTGCTGGGAAAAGCAAATGTTGGATTTGCTGAGGTTTCTCTCTCTGTTTACACCACGATCATCCTACTCTGTCATTATCATCGTTATCATAATCACCCACATGGTTATCTTCACACCATGTATTATTTATAAATTATGAGCTTTTTCAAATCTGGAGATACACATGGGGAGTTCCTGAGCCATTATCCTGGAAAAAAAAATTCACGTTGAAGTTTTACAAGAACATTCCAAGGGATTTTCAAGCACCTCCTGAGCACCCATTACTGACTTATTCCTACTGTGTCAGAGTTATATAAAATCTGTGCCTGGGTGTAAACCCCACAATTATAAGATTATCTCATTAAAATGCATAAATTGAGGCCACTTGAGTTTCTCCCATAATCAACTCTTGGTTTGTAACATTGACCTTCCTGTCTTTAACCTTAAGAATAAAATCTATTTTTCTTTTTTATTTAATACACAGAATGTTGTGTCTCTGACATGTAAGAATAAGAAGGGAAAACATGAGAAAGGAAAGCTCGATGAAACAACTCAGAAAACTCAATTTCCATGGAATTGTGGCTGTCAGGTGAAATATTTCTCTGTTTCCAGGGACTGAAAGAGAACCAGAGCAGAGTTTAAAAAGGAACATGGGGAGAGACTTCTTCTAAGGGTTGAATTGGCAGGAAAAGAGGGGTTGGATCAAAACTGACAGAGAGGTGGTTTAGATGGGATATTGGGCAGGAATTGTTCCCTGTGAGGGTGGGGAGACCCTGGCACAGGATATTCCATGTATTCCCCATCCCTGGAAGTGCCCAAGGCCTGGATGGACAAGGCTTGGAGCACCCTGGTCTCTGGAAGGTGTCCCTGGATGATCTTTAAGGTCTTTTTCAACCCAAACCATTCCATGATAGCATTTTATGGTATAAAGTCCATTCAAAGATGCTCCTGACTGTTGTGTTTGCCTTGCCTTGAGTGGGTGGAGGGAGAAATGCTGAGCCTACAGAACCAAAGTTTTTCCCTTTGTTATTTGTCCCCAGCCCTCATTTGAGTCCCTAAAAGAAACTCCATTGTCTCCGCGTCTCCTGTTGATCTCACTCAGGGACCTTTGCCTGGACAAAAACCATGAGTGTCCTTCAGTCATCCTAATTATGAGGGACTCATAAATAAACCAAGTCAGCTTTATTTCCTCCCCTAATGCTAAGGAAAGCCATGGGATCATAAAAAAATAATTCCCCGCATAAAGCCCGGAGACAATAGAGGTCTGGGGTGGAATGTGTGGGTTTGGAGTGCACCAGCAATAAGCAAAGACAATTTCAGCACTTTGGGGAATTATGTGGCCTGCAATTTGGGGTTGGGACCTAATTATGAGCTGGCACATCAGGTGCCCAGTGCCCTGCGGGCAAGCGGGGAGCTGTATAAAAGGCGTCTGCACCAGGTCCTTCCATCCACTTCTCTCACCTGTTCTGCCTTCGTGAACCAGGTAAGACACTTCTGTCTCGAACTTCTCTAAACTGAACTTCCAGTCAAGAAATCTGGTTGGAGTCAGGCTGCTGCTGCTCTGTATTTGGTGTTTAATTTTTTATTTTTCTCTATGTCTTTTAAGAGACAGATTCACTGAGTGGTACTGAACCCCAGACTTGTATTATTTTAGCACTCCAAAGGGTTCCTTGTCTGTATTTTAGGAGACAAAGAATAACCTGTATATGTGGCTACATTTGGTAGCCACAAAACTCAGAGTTTTGCTGAGTTTGTAACAGGAGAGATAAAATCTGAGTAGAAATCATCAGCTAAGAGTAATGTAATGCTGATGAAATTATCTGGCCTGGAAATTCAAAGATACAACTGAAGAGTGTAGACTGTGTTGCAAGAGTAGAGTAGCCTGAAGATTACAGCCATAGGAAAAACAAGAAAAGGAAACACATTCACTTCCCAGATTTATTACTGATACCCTTGGACTGCTTCAGCACAGCCTAAAGTTTGCTATTCCTTTAAAATTAATACAAATTAACCCTTTCCACAGATTAACCTCCATCCCTACAAGATGTCCTGCTACGACCTGTGCTCCATGGGTGGCTCTGGCCTGTTTGGTGGCTCCGGCCTCTTCGGTGGCTCCGGCCTCTTCGGTGGCTCCAGCTTCATCGGTGGCTCTGGCGTCCTCCGGCCCCAGCCCCTGGCCGGCAGTGGGAACGAGCCGTGCGTCCGCCAGTGCCCTGACTCCACCACCGTGATCCAGCCTCCCGCCACGGTGGTCACCTTCCCCGGGCCCATCCTCAGCTCCTTCCCGCAGGATTCCGTGGTGGGATCTGCTGGAGCTCCCGTCCTTGCAGCCTCAGGGGCCTCCGGGGCCTATGGGGGATTTGGATCCCTGGGCTATGGGGGTTATGGCTCCCTGGGCTATGGGGGTCTGGGGGGCTATGGGGGCCTGGGGTCCTATGGGGGTCTGGGGTCCTGTGGGGGCTCCTCCCTGGGCTACCAGGGTCTGTATGGTTTTGGGCGATCCTTTGGCTCCTGCGGCCCTTGGTCCTCCCGCTTCGGCCGCTACCGCCGCGGCAGCTGCGGCTCCTGCTAAACCCGAGGGAAGAATTCCAAGAGAGGTCTCACCCACAGCTCAAATGTGATGGTTTCACGGCCAAAGAGCTTGGAACTACTGCTGCTCCATCTCAAAACCACGGATTTGAAGCTGTTCAGTCCCTTTTGGATTTCTCCTCTTTCAGCTTCTGCCTTAATGCTTCTCCCGCCCCATTTCTGTGTTGTCTGGGGTAAATGTGGAGCAAAAGGGCTCAAAATGGGTCCTGTTTGTTCACATCAACATCTGGGATTTGGAAGAGAACCCCAAACAGTCACATGTGAATTTGCCTCTGGCTGGAGAAGAGCTTCTTGCTTCTTGGAGACTCTGCAAATGCATTGCTTTGCTTGCTTTCAATAAAAGTTTATTAAATCAAAGTTGCCATGTTCTGGTGGTCTTTTCTCCTGTTTTCACCTTTGTTATATGCCTTTGGGGAAGCCTCACCTGTGCAGGTGTCAGTAACAACCTAAAATATCCTGGAATCATGGAATGTTTGCTGTAAGAGCCGAAAAGAGGGATGCGGGACTGCGGGCAGCTCTCCAAAATGAAGTTTATTCCATCCAAGATGTTACTGCAGTCCAGGGTTGTGGGTGACAGAGCCTGTGCCCACAGCTGTCAGCTCCAGCTGCAGGCAGGCCTGGAGACCCTTTGGGTTTGGTTACAATGCATTACATATTTTGTAATGCATTAGTTTTGGTCACAATTAGTTTTGGTGACAATGCATTACATATTTTGTAATGCATTCGTTTTGGTTACAATTAGTTTTGACGACAATGCATTACATATTTTGTAATGCATTAGTTTTGGTTATGATTAGTTTTGGTGACAATGCATTACATATTTTGTAATGCATTCGTTTTGGTTACAATTAGGTTTGGTTACAATGCATTATATACTTTTCTTTGCTGAGCATCTTAATACAGCAGAACCAATCTATCCCTTAACTATTACCTACAGCCTGTCATAACTACTATAATTACCATATTCATGTTACTGTTCTCCAGTCACTAAAAGTTAGTACATTACAGTTTAATCTGGAAGTTGTTTTTCAGTTTTCTTGCAGTGGAAAATTCTGAGACCGTTTTCCTACTCGCAGCATCTGCTGACTTATTTGCCTGTGCTATCTTTCTGCTTGGTAAAAACATCTTCTTGTTTGGGGTGGGTTTATCCTTTCTTCTAAGTCATAAAAACCCCTTCTAACTAACACACCCTTTGCCTCCTTGGTTATCCAGTAAGACTGGCTCAGCAATTCTCTTTTATTCTATACCAAAACTTGCTTCCATCTCCATTCCTTCTTCAGATTCTACATTTAAGAATCTTTTTGCCAAGCACACATATCTGTGAGCCTTCCTTGTCAAACTTTCATCCTTCCCAACAGTTTGGGTTGGGAGGGATCTTAAAGCTCATCTCATTCCACAACCTGACACGAGCAGGCACACCTCCCACTGGCCCAGGTGGCTCAGAGCTTCATCCAACCTGTCCCCAAACCATGGAGATAAATGTCCTGCCCAAAAAAAACAGGGAAAATTAAAATTCCGTATGAATTTCTTCCAGGTAAAGCTTTCATCTCTTTGAGCTTCGTGTTCTGACTCAAATATTGCCTCAGTCAAATATTTACACTCTGTCCTCAGGAACAACCTTGGCAAAAAGTTTAATCAATTTCCCGTCAAATCTTTAAATAAAGTTTTCTGGGCCACAGAGTGGAGTTTTGAAATCTGAAATTTTTCTGAATAATCGTGAAATGCATTTCTGAATAATCATGAAATGCAAACATTGTTTGTCTGGATGGCTTTTGACAAAAAAACAGCTCCTTCAGGGATTTATTCAGTCCAGCAAGAAAAGCTGGAGCAGAGAGAACGTGGGAAAATAGTACCTGGAAAAATTAAAAGATAGAAAATACCTTAACCAGTGAGCAAATCCCCCCTTCTTCTTGCTCTGGTGAGATTCCACCTTCCAGGATCCACAGGGAAGCTGGAGAGGGACTTTTCATTGGGAACTGGAGTGACAGGACAAGGGAGAATGGATTCAAACTGACAGAGGGCAAATTTAGGGTGGATATCGGGAAGAAATCTTTCCCTGTGAGGGTGGATAGGTCCTGGCACAGGTTTTCCTGGGAATCTCTGGTTGTCCCATCCCTGGAAGTGCCCAATGCCAGGCTGGAGCAACCTGGTCTAGTAGGAGGTGTCCCGGCCCGTGGCGAGGGGTGGAAGCAGAAGATCTTTGGGGTCCTTTCAATCCAGCCCATTCCATGAGTCCATGACTCTGTATTGTTATTGCTGTGCCCCGGGACAGCTGGGGAGGGAGGATTCCTGCTCCCAAATTCTGGATCAAGGAACAGTGACTGACTTCATTCCCGGCTAAGACGTTCCAGGTGGTTTCGAAGTCTGAACCTCAGCCTATTGTAAGGATTTGTATTCCCCCCCTGCCCCACCCTCTGCAGAGAGAAGTGTTGCAAACCCACAGCCAGAGAAATTGAAACTAAAACTTCATTTGTACTTTTGCAGAACAGAATCACTTTAATGAGAAAAAAGCATTCACAGAAAAACATTGCAGAGTATGGAGAACATCAGATCACAGGCAACTCCTTGCACGGTTGCTCTTCTCCAGTTGGACAGCGAAGTTGCGTTTTAGAAGAAGATAAATTATTGTTTCATCCCACATATTACGCACACACAGTCAAGAAAAAAAGCCCAGAAGACAACAAGTAGAAGGCGAACGAATCAAGGAGGAGTTGTGTGCTTCCAGCTCCACCGGAGTGGGGTGGCCGCGGTCACAACACCTCCTCTGGGGCCAGGATTGTATCTCTCCGTTGCGGGCGATTCCTTACTCCGGGGTGTTTCCGCAGGGTTTAGCAGGAGCCCCAGTAGCCGCGGCCGTAGCGGCCGTACCAGGAGGAGTAGGGGCTGCAATAGCCAGAGCCAAAGGCTCTGCCATACAGGCCCCGGTAGCCCCCACAGGACCCCAGGCCCCCATAGCCCCACAGACCCCCGTAGCCCAGGGATCCATAACCCCCATAGCCATAGAGACCCCCGTAGCCCAGGGAGCCGTAACCGCCATATCCATAGAGACCCCCATAGCCCAGGGAGGCCCCCGAGGCTGCAAGGACGGGAGCTCCAGCAGATCCCACCACGGAATCCTGCGGGAAGGAGCTGAGGATGGGCCCGGGGAAGGTGACCACCACGGCGGGAGGCTGGATCACGGTGGTGGAGTCAGGGCACTGGCGCACGCACGGCTCGTTCCCGCTGTCGGCCAGGGGCTGGGGCCGGAGGGCGCCGCAGGCGGCGGAGGGGTACAGGTCGTAGCAGGACATCTTGTAGGGGTTGGAGGTCAGTGGAAACTGAGGAGAGAGCAAAAGGCAGAAATTCAATGGTTAAAAGATTTCCCAGTCGGACGTGTGGATGAAAATAATTGTTATGTCTCAAGTCTTGGTTGTCCTTCCTTCTCGTCAGTGTTTTTGTAAATCTCTGAGCTGTCATCTCTCCTGGGGTCTCATTCCTAATTTCTTGTACTTCATTCCCACCCACAGAAAATTCTTATTGGCTGAACAAACCTTCTGCAAGGTTTTGGAAGCTGCTTTGGTTTCTAATTCTAATTTTTTCTAATTTCTACTAAGAGAAAAGAATGATTTTGCCATTTTGAACTTACAAATGTCCAGCACCATCTAAAAATAAAACAGGTCAACACAGGCTGGAAAAGAAGGCAAGGAGTTCAAAATTCAACAATTTAAATTAAAATAACAAGTGGAGTGTTCTCAGAACTTCTCAATCTCAGTGCTCTCTTTTTCTCAAAAAGCGTTTTTTTCAAAAATTCTCTAAAGGGTGTCCGCACACAAGAGCAAGTGGGGAATGTTCTAAAAACCTTGTCGCTTGTAACATCCTGCAGAGAACTATGAATGATTTCTCCACATTAAACTGAAACCCGGGAAGCAAAAGCAGCAAGAGCAAAGTGACTTTGTCCAAGGTCATTGGATGAGTCATTAGGAAAACTCAGATTTGGGTTCAGCAGGTTTGCATGAGATGGAGCTTATAGAGAACTTAATTACAGTAACTTCATCTTCCCACTCATCCCAATTCTGCTGAGAGTCAAGGGAACAGCAGATTTTAGGATTGTGAGAGCCCGGCTTTCACAGAAAGGCATTTAACAAGACAATAAAGAACAAATCTCCAAGGATGTTCTGTAAACCCTTAACAGAGTTCTGAGGAGGACCTTGAAAGCGAGAAGGTGAAGGAGAGCCTGAGGATTTGTGGGAGCAGGACGCAAATGGCTTTATCACGTGTGAACAGCTGCAGGGGTGGCATCCTTGTCAAACCCTGAACCTTTTATGCAAATGCTGAGATGGGTTAAACGTATCAAAACGAGGATCAGAGAATCACAGCCTTCCTCAAGCTGGAAGTGACTCAAAACGCTCAATTCCAACTCCCTGCTCTTTGCAGGGTTATTTAGAGCTAAACAGAGAATCTTGGAATTGCCTGGTTTGGAAGAGACCCTTAAGATCATCCAGTCCCACCCCTTTCATGGGCAGGGACGGCTCCCACAATTCCGGGTTGCTCCAAGCCCCGTCCTAGCTGACTTTGGACACTCCCAGGGATGGAGAATCCATGGAATATCCAGTGTGAGGGCCTCCCCACCTTCACAGGGAAATATTTCTTCCCAATATCCAACCTAAATTTCCCCTCCTGGTCTGACCGCATTCCCTGTGTCCTGTCCCTGCTGCTCCCGAGGGAAGGCCCTCTCCAGATTCCCTGGGACCCCTGCACATCCTGAGATCTCCACACAACCTCCTCTCCTCCTGGCTGAACATTCCCAGCTCTCCCAGCCTGGCTTCATAGGGGAGTGGATCCAGCGCCTCGGTTGACCCAGAGCACTGTCCAGCTGCTCCAAGGTCTGGACTTCCTGACACCAAGAGCTCCACACACCAAAAAGACAGAAAAGTCCTTGATCTTTCCCAAGTCCATGCAGGTTCACCCAACAGAAAGGATGTTGGACATCAACTGGAGTTGAAAACCAACAATAAAAAATACACCAAGAGCAATGCAGAAGATTCAGACTTACCCAAGTCTCCGAGAAGTCAAGGGAAGCGTTTGGAGGAGCGAGGAGAGAGAGGAGCTTTTATATCAGCTGGAGGTACCAGATCAGCATCTCTTGCCTGCCCCAATTTCAAACTCATGCAACCATCAGGATGACGAAATTGTTGGGTTCATTATTGGCTTTTATGAGGCCTTCCAAATTTGTTTGTAATAATGATCTAAGCATCACCTGAGATTATAGAGAATTCTTTCATCTTGTGACGAATTGAGGGGAGATTAACACCCAGCATTATTCCTGTCATTTCCTTGGAATTCCAGCAGGAATCGCCAAGCCAGCTCCTCTTGGTATGAACTGAATACCTGGAGAGTGGCTCATGGGTTCATCGGAATCACAAATTCCACCGGAAGTTAATTCTAAGCAGGAAAAACTGTGAAATCCTTAATTTTGGCCACGTCCACAGAGTTCCATGTAGGAGACAGAGAGGAACCTTTGTCCTCCTGAGGCTTGTTTGGGTTTGGGAGATAAACAAGGAATGAATTCACAAAGTTAATGAGAACCACAAAGGGATTGGAGGTCCTGAAGAGACTTTTCCAAGGTGTTGAGGGTCCGATGTTTTCTGGACAAAGGTGGCACCATAGAGCATTGAACGGACTGAGGAAATGGGGGATTTTTTTAGGAAAAAATTGATCTTCTGGTGCAAAAGTCAAAATATGACACAACGCTTTGAATTATTGCCTCGTGTTCTTAGGAATTCATGAGCTCCTGTGATACACAAGTCATAAATCCCAAAAAGGGCTGAGCTGGAAACTTCTGGGGTGAGGGAACAATCAGGAATTTGGAACGTGCGACACAAAGGCTCCTTCTTGCCTCGTTTATGGGTGGGCCATTTTAATATTGCAGACTCCACGCCGTTTAGGTGATCCCTAAATGCCGAGGTGGGGTTCTCAGCCTTTGGGGGGCAGGGGCTTTTGGACAATAACATTTTCAAGCTGCCAGGGAGCAAGTCCATGCAAATCCTATTGATGATCCAGTAGATTAAAGGCACAGAGCTGGATTTAGGTGCCTCACAATTCTGGAATGACATCACATTCAAACACCTCCGTCAAGATATTTGCATCCTTGGTATCATCAGTTCAAGGGCAAATACTGGAGGTTTATGCCCCTTCAGGTTTTTTCCCAATGAAAAAGAATTTGAAATAAAAAATTCTGAATAGATCCCAGAAATTCATGAGCTGTATTTTATTCAAAAACAATTCCGGGGATGGGGCAACCACAGGCTCTGGTCCCAGGGAACAAGGGACAGGGAAACAGGGAATGACCTTGGGTGAGGATCAGCCACAGCTTGGACTTGATGGTCTTGGATGGCTTTTCCAACCCAAATAATTCCAAGGTTCTGTAACAAAAACCTTTTAAGGACCACAGGATGATTTCCATGCCTTCCTTTGGGTTCCATATTGTTCTCGCATTAAGCAGGCAGTAATAATAATAAAAATTACCACCCCAAAGTTTCTCTGAATAATTTTTTCTCCAGGTATTTTGCTTTTTTAATGGAAAAAACTCTGCACATGGGGTGACCCCAAGCGAGCAGACAGGTTCTGCCATTAATGATGGAGAAGTTCTGGAAGAGCGTTGGGATAATTCCTGCTGTAACGCCAGGGCCGTGAGTGGAATGATAACAGGAATGAGGATGACTTGTCACCATTCCAGATGAAAGAGGGCTCAGTGATGAAACACACCTATCACATTTCACGAGACTTCGGACCAGCAAATAAACAAAGAGTCAGCAGAACTTTGAGGAGCTACGTGTCGCATTCATTTGGGGTTTGTCCCAATTATGCACATCCCCAAATTGCACCTTAGGTGTTCCCCAGGATCTGGGGAACAGTATAAAAGCTCTCCCAACCTGGGGTTCTTCACTTCGCCTTCCTGGCTTCATTCAGCACAGTGAGAAAGGTAAGCACCATTCTGAGGGATCTCTTCCCTTGGAAAATTCCAGTCTCTCTTTTCTGCTGCTCTTAATCAAGGTTGGGATCATCCGTAAGGATTCTAAGATTCTTAATAATTGGGTTATTTTGTGATGGTTTTATTTTTAGATGGTGCTGGGCATTCGTAAGTTCAAAATGGCAAAATTGTTCTTTTTTCTTAGTAGAAATTAGAAAAAGTTAGAATTAGAAACCAAAGCAGCTTCCAAAACCTTGCAGAAGGTTTGTTCAGCCAATAAGAATTTTCTGTGGGTGGGAATGAAGTACGAGAAATTAGGAATGAGACCCCAGGAGAGATGACAGCTCAGAGATTTACAAAAACACTGACAAGAAGGAAGGACAACCAAGACTTGAGACATAACAATTATTTTCATCCACACGTCCGACTGGGAAATCTTTTAACCATTGAATTTCTGCCTTTTGCTCTCTCCTCAGTTTCCACTGACCTCCAACCCCTACAAGATGTCCTGCTACGACCTGTACCCCTCCGCCGCCTGCGGCGCCCTCCGGCCCCAGCCCCTGGCCGACAGCGGGAACGAGCCGTGCGTGCGCCAGTGCCCTGACTCCACCACCGTGATCCAGCCTCCCGCCGTGGTGGTCACCTTCCCCGGGCCCATCCTCAGCTCCTTCCCGCAGGATTCCGTGGTGGGATCTGCTGGAGCTCCCGTCCTTGCAGCCTCGGGGGCCTCCCTGGGCTATGGGGGTCTCTATGGATATGGCGGTTACGGCTCCCTGGGCTACGGGGGTCTCTATGGCTATGGGGGTTATGGATCCCTGGGCTACGGGGGTCTGTGGGGCTATGGGGGCCTGGGGTCCTGTGGGGGCTACCGGGGCCTGTATGGCAGAGCCTTTGGCTCTGGCTATTGCAGCCCCTACTCCTCCTGGTACGGCCGCTACGGCCGCGGCTACTGGGGCTCCTGCTAAACCCTGCGGAAAACCCTCTGGATGATGTAGAAGGGCAAAGTGAAATGCAGATTTTTCTTCCCTTTAAATTCTGTCCTGCTACCTCCTTGAGTTCAATTCCTTGTTATCTTCTTTATCACCCCTGTGGCTGAATGCAGTGACAGACTGAAGTGTCTTTCAAGCTCTGCCTGCATTTACAGTCCTGATGTTACCGTGTTGTTTGTGTTCTTTTGATTCTCATTAAAACTGTTGCATCACTGAAAATCCTTGTGTTGGGCTTTTGTGTCCTCACCCACCCTGAGTTTGACAACCTCTGCTGGGTAAAGCTCCCTGCTCTGCATGGGGCAGCAAAAACATTGAGCAAACCCTGCCCAGAGGGGAAAGTCTCCGTGGAGAGCCTTTTACCCATGAATTTACAATTTCAGTAAATTTGCATTTATGGAATTACAACGTGGCCACAGCATGGTGGCCGCAGGTGATTGGAAGTTTCCTCTACGTGTTGAGCCCCATGTGCAGAGGGAACTCCTTTAAATCCACAACAAGGACCTCATGAGCAGTCATGGAATCACTGAGTTGGGTTGGAAGAGCCTTGAAGATCGCCAAGACCACGGGTTCAATTTATTTATATATTAAGTAGAAATAGAATTTGTGTCGATATTTTATAAGTAGCCTAAAACCCAACAAAAGCACTGCACCATAAATGTCATTATCTTCTTATGTCATCAGCAAAGCACAAAGCCACCTCCTGATTCAGGCAGATCCTTATCTCACTGGGAGTTTTCCTTATGTGGTTCAGCTGCCAAAAGATCTCAGGGTACACATTTTCCCGCAGCAAAAACATTTGTTGAACATCACCACATTTAGAGAAATTCTGACCAGAAAACCGAAGGGAAAACGTGAACTTAAAAAGGCAAAACCTGCTGCAAAATTGAATGGCTTCCAGCAGAACCCAGAGCTTCCCCAGTGATATCCAAAGGACAGGCAGAGTCGATGTTCTACGTCCTGCCAGGACCTGAAAAATCAGTCTGAAAAATCCGTCTACCTCCTGCAAGGACCTGAAAAATCAGTCTGACAAAATCTGTCTAGCTCCTGCCAGGACCTGATAAATCAGTCTGAAAAAATCTGTCTAGCTCCTGCCAGGACCTGAAAAATCAGTCTGAAAAAATCTGTCTAGCTCCTGCCAGGACCTGAAAAGTCTGCCAGAAAATCTGTGGTGGTGAAGAGCAGACTAAGAAAAGCTCAGGTTACAAAAGGAGCCCTTAAGCAGCATTTAAACCAGGCTCTAATGGAGATCCTGTGGTGCTTCTGGAGGGAAGGGACAGGCTGAGCCACCACCCTTGGGTCAGGGCAACGCTTGATTTGGTCATCAGGAAATGTGATGGTCATCAGGTGACACGAGCGTGGCCATCACCCAGCAGAACCTTCTGAAGGACAAGGGGAAAAGCTCGGAAATCTCACGGAAACGGGAAAATCCGGTGTCCAGTTCTGGGCCCCTCGTGGCAAGGGGGACATTGAGGGGATGGAGAATGTCCAGGGATGGGAACGGGGCTGGAGCAGCTGGAGAAGGGAACGGAGAATCCTGAGGGATCTGGGGGGGGCAAAGACTGGAGAAAAGGGGGGTCCAGGGGGAATTTGGGATCAGCCAGGGGGAATCTGGGATCTGATCCAAGGGAAGAGGGACAGGACAAGAAGGAATGGCCTTGAGGGCTGGAAATTTGGGAAAATTCCTCCTGAAAATGCCTGGAAATGCCCAAGGAGGGTTGGAGTGGCCACCCCTGGAGGTGCCTGAGGAATTCCTGTTCCTTGGTCTGGATGACCAGGTGAGGGTGGTCCCAGCTGGACTTGGTGACCTCGGAGCTCTTTTCCAACTAAAAGAACTCTGTGATTCTGTGAAACTCCAGGCGATTTCGAGGAGGGGCTTTTGGTACGTCCCGTGAACTGCTGGAGACCGCGAGGCTCCCATTAGCGCGTTTATCACACCTGGGTCGCCTCGCGGTGACGAAAGGGTTTTGCTCAATATTTCTGTTTATGAGTTGATTCAAATTCTGACGCTGCACAAAACGCAAATTACAACCCGAAGATTTCTTTCATCTCAGCGCTTTAATTGGCCGAGGTTCACGCCTGGTAACGTTCCATGAAATACATTCAGAATGACAGCGCGGATTCTGCTGCTTCATTTATTCGCCTCTCATTAGCTGGCATAATGATGCTGGTTCAGGTGTTAATCATCATTTTCATCTGCTTGAAGGTGCAAGATTTTTTGCTTTCTTCTTCACCCATGGTAGATTAAAAATTGATGAAAACCTCGGTGGCTTCCTTGTGAAATCAGCAGCTTTTATGTGTTGTTGGAATTTGGATTTGGACAAAACCATTCTGAACTTTTCAGAGGAAATGACAGATATTTTTTAAACCATCAATATCCGTGTTTTTTCTCACAGATGTTTAGGTTACAAACAGAGAAGATGTGAGTTAAAACATCAGCACTGAAGAAGAAACTCACCCAAATAAATGAAAACTTAAATTAGATGAGAAAATCCACTGAGGTGAGAAGCCATGAGGTGGTGAAGGGAACAGGAAGAGTTCCCTTCGACAATTCTTTTTTTAAGGTTTTATTTTTAATAATAATTTTAAGACTAATTTTAATTGCGTTTCAAAATGCTGGGCTCTTAGAATACAACCACATATTTATATTGCAATAATCACACCCCATTTCAAGCATAAACTATTAAGGAGGGTTAGGGAATTGCTTAAAAACACACCCCAAAACATATTTGGACACTTTTTGAGGGGAATTATTCCTGTAATCCCCTGGGGACATCCCGAAGTTTGGGGGAAAGAGCCTCCCAATTTCAGTGTAACTTTGGTGGGAATGCGTTTATTTGATAACTCATCCGCAGCAAATGTTGGGGTTTGAGGTGGGACCTGGCAATGCTCATCTGTGAAAAAAAAACCTAATATCCCTCCAGAAAATAAAAAAAACCCAACAAAACAAACAAACCAAACTTTGATTTAAGCCCTGTTTTAGGTGCTAAAATATGGTGTTTTCTGCATTGAGGGAAATTGGGAATTCCCAATCCCAGCGGGCAAATCCACGATTCCCGCAATGACCAGAGGTTCGTGGCTGCGGGTGCAAAACCCACCGGGAGGCTCCCCGCGCCTCTCCGAGCATCCCATTGCAAAATCGGGGAGCAGAAGTGACGAGAGCCGAGATGCGGAGCCGCAGATCCCAAACCTGTGCACGGCAGCAGGTTCTGACTCTGATTAAAGCCATTAATGAAGATAATGAAGGAAGGGCTCAGCAAATGGGGTTTAATTCCCGCCGGGAGGGATGGAGCTGCTCCGTCAGGATCCGAGATGAAAGGGAGCCGGCAGCTGGAATGTGCTGGGCAGAGGTTCAGGGCGGTTTTGCAAAGCCAGGAGAGTTTCGTCACTTTGGGGAGTGATTTGGGCTCGTCCGAGGTGGCGGCTCCCGGGCCCGGCGTGTTCAGCCCCGGGGCATCCCAGGGTTTGTATAAAAGCAGCAGCTCTGCGGGGCTTTTCCATCATTCTCCTGCTTTTCTCCTCTCCATCAGGTAAGTCCGATGCCTTTTCATTCCTCTCCCAGCTCCAGAATGCCTTTGCTTGCTGTTTTTTTATTCCAGTTGCTGTTCGCAACCATTACATTGATTTTCAGGGCTTTATTTTTCCTGTTTTCTTCTATTTATTCTTTAAATTTTCATTTTTGCAGTATCCTGACAAGTATTTTACTGCAAGGCTTTAGAAGCCAAATCCATTTGAGGCATTTTTTATTTAGGAATTATTTATTTTCCTGTTATTTGTATTTGGCCATTCTTGGACTGACAGCAGAATGAAAATTCAGGATGGCACAAGCTTTAAATTGCTGAGTTTTCCTGCATTTCAGTCCTTGAATGAACCAGGGAAATTTGTCCATGTCCTGAGCTATCCAGCTGAAGAAAGAGTTTATTTTAATCCCAGTAATTTATATATATATATAAATATTTAATTGTTTAGTTATTTTCACCACAGCCAAAATGAAGCAAAGTAGGTTCATGCTCTGATCCAGTGAATAAAAAATTATTTCTATTTTTACTGGAAAAATACATTAAACCAAAGGCTTTTATGGCCAGATATCCAGGTGGAAAAATATTTTAAATCCATATTTTTATCTGATGAAGGAATTGTGCTCCTTCCATCCTATCCCATCTCCATCCCACCCCATTCTTTCCTATCCCATCTCCATCCTGTTTCAACCTGTTTCATCCCATCTTCATCCCATTTCCATCCTGCTCCATTTCCATCTCTATCCCATTTCCATCTCTATCCCATTTCCATTTCCATCCCATTTTCATCCCATCCCATTTCCATTTCCATTTCCATCTCCATCTCAATCTCCATCTCCATCATCTCCATCTCCATCTCCATCTCCATCTCCATCTCATCCCATCCTATCCCATCCCATCCTGTTTCCATCTCCATCCCATTTCCATTTCCATCCCATTTTCATCCCATCCCATTTTCATCCCATCCCATCCCATCCCATCCCATCCCATCCCATCCCATCCCATCCCATCCCATCCCATCCCATCCCATCCCATCCCATCCCATCCCATCCCATCTCCATCGCACTTCCATCTCCCATCCCATCCCAACCCCAAACTTGCTCCTCTCCCACCCCAATTTTTCCCCTGGGGATGTCTTCCCCCATTTCCCAGCTCCCCCAAACCCCCACCTGCCCCTCCCGTAGCTCCTCAGTTTTCAGCAGCTCCTTCTCTGCCTTCCAGGACCCTCCACCCCTGCCAGGAAATGTCCTGCTACGACCTCTGCCCCACCGCCGGCGGCATCTCCTGCCCGCAGCCCGTGGCCAACAGCTGCAACGAGCCGTGTGTCCGGCAGTGTCCGGACTCCACCGCCCTCATCCAGCCGCCCCCGGTGGTGGTCACCTTCCCCGGCCCCATCCTCAGCTCCTTCCCGCAGCAGGCCGTGGTGGGATCTGCTGGAGCCCCGGTTTTTGGGGGCTCCCAGGGTTTTGGGAGTCTCTACGGCTCTGGAGCTTTCCCAGGATACGGCGCCCGCTCTGCATACGGGATCTCGGCGCTGGCCGGCGGCTCCTGCGGCCCATCCGCGTCGCGCCGCTTCAGCCGCCTCCTCCGCGGCTCCTGCGGGCCCTGCTGAGGGCACGGGAGTCTCCAGGGAATCCCAGGAATGCCCAAATCCACGGCCACGAGCGTGAGGGGTCGGCATTTCCGCGGCCCTCTTCACATTCCCGATCTTTCTCCTACTTCTCGTTCGGCGCCTCCTCGTTGTTTGCTCTCGCTGCCTGTTCCGGCATTCCCGATTTATCAGACTGACGTGGGACAGCCCATTCCTGATCTACTGGATTGATGTGGGACAGCCCATTCCTGATGGATTGGACCAGCATGGAACAGCCCATTCCTGATTGATTGGACTGATGTGGGACAGCCCATTCCCTGTTCCAGAATTCCCAATTTATTGGACTGATGTGGGACAGCCCATTCCCTGTTCCAGAATTCCCAATTTATTGGACCAGCATGGGACAGCCCATTCCCTATGGATTTCACCCACAACGACCAATATCCTCAGACAGCAGCCAGGAGAAGCCAGCTGAGGACATCTCAGAGCAGGACTTTAGTTGGACTCTCCCCGAAATTATCCAGGAATAGACTTTTCCCAAAGTTATCTGGGAATGGATTTTCCCCAAAATTATCCAGGAATGGATTTTCCCCAAAATTGTCCGGGAATTGATTTTCCGCCTTCTGTGATCTCTGGCTTTGCAAAGGGGCGTTTCTTGCTCATTAAAACTTCATTGCATCACACGGCAGCCTCCTGGTTTCCTTTTTTCCCCTTTTCCCCCTTTTTCTCCCATTTTTTCCCTTCACCCACTGGTCTGCCCACAGGCAGGTCCCAGCTGCTCCCCGAGGAGGAGCCCAGCCTGAGTTTACTTGGTTTTCCAGATGTTTCTGTAATAAAACTCCTCAGGAGCAGCTTTCTATCCTTTGGAAGTTAAAAAAAATAAAATAACAGAATTCCAGTGTTATTAAAGCTGGAAAAGGCAGTGGGCAAAACTGACAGGACATGGGGAATTTATCAGGTAGAATTATTCTGGTGTTTTTTTTTTTTTAATTTAACAAGGGATTATGGAATCAAGGAATGGTTTGTATTGGGAAGGACCTCCAAAAGTCATCCAGTCCAGCTTCTCAGGTTTTCTCTCACTAGATCAGGTCGCTCAAAGCCCCTTGAACACTACAAAAACCCAAGATCCCAGACATTCCAATTCAATTAAATTAAAAAAAAAATGAGCTAAAAAAGCAGATTTTCTTCAATGTGCCTGAGGGAGAATTTCATATAAAACACCTGAAAAAATGGAAGTGCAGCTCCTCCAACTGCAAAATGATAAAAATGGCAAATCCTCACTTTGCCAATCCCATGGGGATCTGGCACTGGAATCCAGCAGGGCACATCCCTGGCCCTTTATGCCTGCAGGGAAATTGCCAGCCCCGAGTTCCTAAAAACCCATTAAATAAAGATTTTGCCAGCCCCAAGCACCTAAAAACCCATTAAATAAAGATTTTGCCAGCCCAGAGCACCTAAAAACCACTAAATAAACATTTTACCCATTAAACAAAGTCTGGAAATCAAACACGGGAGGTTTAATTGCCATCGGGATCTGCCCCGAGCTGGGATTCGGCGTTTGCAAAGCCTTTAATGAGTCAGCTGCTGATTGCATCTCAATTAACAGCTCTTCCCTCGTCCCGGGACTGAGCGCGGGGTAAGACAAGGGTGCAGTGACCTCTGGGGTTCAGAGCAGAGCTTTTCTCATCCTCGGAGTTTTCTCCCCGCTCCCGGGAATTCCCTGGTTGGGCGGCAGGTGGATCAGGAGCCTCAGTTGCCGCCATCGGAATTTTTCTGTCCTGTTCCTCTTCAAATTGTGCCCGAGAATTTCGGGAAATGCCACAGACACATCCCAGTGTTGCAGCGGCCAGAAAATGATGATTTTTGCATCAAATTGGCTCCATAATCAGGGGGTCACAGGACCAGAGGCTGCTCCAAAACAGAGGTGGAAAAAGGAGGAGAAAAACCCCGAAATTTTGAGACATTTTTGGATCTTTTTCCCGTTTCTGTCTTTTCCTTCCAAGCCCAGGGAGAATTAAGGAATTAAAGGTTAAAGAATTGTCCTTTGTGGTTTCACAGAACCAGAAAATGGTTTGGGTTGGAAGGGACCTTGAAGATCTTTGATTCATGGGCAGGGACTCCTTCCCCCATCCCAGGTTGCTCCAACTCGTTCTTGGACAATTCCAGGGATGGGGGCAGCCAGAAATTCCCTGGAAAAGAGAATTTCCCCACCCTCCCAGGGGAGAGCGGGTTGCTCTGCAGGGAACACTTTAACAACTCTTCGATTTATTTTAATTTATTTATGGGGAAGTTCAAGGAACTCACAGAGTTCCACCAAAAAAATTTGCCTTTCGGGTAAAAAAATTCCTGTGGGAATTCTCAAGGGAAGTTTTCCAAGGAAAGTTTTTCCCCCCAGGCTGTTTTTGAACAATGAAAAAAAACCTGTAAAATTACCGTGTGGGGATGTAATTACATCGCAGCCCGGGGCAGGCATTGAGACACAAATAATCCGAGTCACCCGTGTTTGACTTTCTTTGGGAACAGGGAACAGCCACGCCTGCCCTGAGGGAAGATCCGAATGGGGTTGGGAGAGTTCCAAACCCTCTTTATCCCTCTTGGAATGACTTTGTGTCACCGCCGACAGCACCTGGGCACCTCCCGGGTGTGGAAAGGCACCAGAAGCTGCCGCGCACACCCAAACTGGCAGAAAACCCCCCAAAATTATGGGTAAAAACCACAGGAAAACTCTGGATTTTGATGCGCAATGGTTTAATGAGAAAGGACGAAGCGAAATACCACGGTGGGGACGGAAAACCCCGGGGAAAATGAAGGAAAGAGTCGCTCCAGGGCTGAGCATTCCACAGGGATGACTCCTGGGTTTTTGGGCGTGGGAAGGTGACACGACCTCATCCCACTTTCAGCCAGCCGGGGATCATGGATGGGACCATTCCGAGGTCGTTTTTGGTTTTGGTTTTTTTTTTTGGGGGTTTTTTTTTGCAGGAGCTGCGGGGAAAGAAAAAAAAAAAAAAAAAGAAAAAGAAAAGGGAATTTGCATAAAAGCGCGGGGCTGAGGATACTCCGGGATCTGCCGGGGTTTGGGGCTGAGGATGCTCTGGGAAGTGCCGGGATTTGGGGCTGAGGATGCTCAGGGATCTGCCGGGATTTGGGGCTGAGGATTTTGCAGGGATTTGGGGCTGAGGATGCTCCGGGATCTGCCGGGATTTGGGGCTGAGGATTCTGCAGGGATTTGGGGCTGAGAATGCCTCGAGAAGTGACGGGATTTGGGGCTGAGGATGCTCAGGGAAATGCCGGGATTTGTGGACGCTCCGTGGTGGCTCTTGACTCCTTCCTGCTCATTCCTGCGATGTTTAGCACGGTCTGCAGCTCCCAGAGGATCCGTAGGAAGAGTAGGACCTCCCGTAGCTGTAGGAGCCGTAGGAACTCCCGGATCCCAGGAAGTTTGAGGGTGCTGAGGAGCCCACGATGCTCTCCTGGGGGCAGGAGGCGAGGATGGGCCCCGGGAAGGTGATGACCACGGGCGGGGGGTGGATGACGGCCCGGGAGTCCCCGCAGGAGGTGACACAGGGCTGGTTCCAGGTGTCGGCGCAGGGCTGGGGACAGGAGATCCCACAGGGGGCCAGGCAGCGGGAGCTGGAGTTCTGTCTGTAGGAAAACATCTTCTGGGATTGCGGGTGGGTCTGGAACCGCGAAGCCGAGGCAGCAGGAAGGTCAGAGACCGATTGAATGGAGGCTGGGCTGGGAGGAGAAAGAATGGATGGCAAAAAGGTCACAAAGAGGTTCAAAATTTGGGGTTTTCCATCTTCTCATGTCCTTGTCTCCTGTGCGTCCTGACTCTTAATTATGGAGTCAGTTTGACACAAAAATACCCCCCAAAATTAACAGTAAATCCCAAATTAACAGTAACCACCAAAATTAAGAGTAACATCCAAAATACCAGTAAACCCCAAAACTAACAGTAAATCCCAAATTAACAGTAATTCCCAAAATAAATAGTAAACCCCAAAATGAACAGTAAATCCCAAAATGAACAGTAATCCCCAAATTAACAGTAACCTCCAAAATGAACAGTAAACCCCAAAATGAACAGTAACCCCCAAAATTACCACTAAACCCCAATCCCTGCCCCGGCCCTGCTGGCCCCACAATTGTGGATCCAAGCAAAGCTCAGTTCAGATCCCGACAGTTCCAGGAAAATTCCAGGCTCGGACTCACCCCTGTGGAGCTCGGAGCGGGTCGGGAGGGTTTGCTGGAGCAGCCCAGAGCTGAGAGGGTTTTTATACCTTTTCTTGGGCAATCAGCTGGAGCTGAAACAACCACGGCTGATGAATGATCCAAGAAAAATTCCCTCCACCTCTCATGGCCCAGATAAGGTGATTATTTCGCTCAGCAATTATTACTGTTGTTGTTACATCCACGGCATTACTCAGGCACAGTAATGATTTATTTTTCTTAATTTTCCTTGTTGCTTTTTTCCTACTTCTGGGATTGCCTCACGATTGCTCAGAGCTTGATCCATCAACACGAGGTGCTGACATAGCGCGGATCCCACCCCGCTTTTTCCGAGGAAAAATTGAGCAATTTCTGCCACTATTGACCCACAGTGACTCCGGTGACTCCGACTCGAGGCACGTTTGTCCACAGACACCTTCCTGTGGAATTTGGGAATGGGAAAAGCTCCTTCCCACCCTCCTGGTCAAGGAACGCTCCCAGCTTCATGAAATGTCCATGAGGAGCAACCGGGGAGTTTTCCAGGAGAAATCCACGTCCACTTTTTAGGGAATCCGTGGGATCAGCGCTGCTGAGGGAGGAGGACTCATGGATTGGGGTGAGCCAGGTCAGGGAGGGGATCCTGCATCACCCCTGGAAAAGCTCGGAAGGTCCAGGCGCAGCTGAGGCAGAGGTCTGGCTGCAACTTCAGCAGATTTGTTCCTCAGATTCCTCCTTCTCCGGTCATTCACGGATTAAATTTCCTGCTGTGTCTCCATTTTCCATACCCAACACTATTCCCAAATTTCATCCAGAAATGAGATTTTTCCCCCCAAAAATCACTCCCCTTTACAGAGCTAGAAACTGAACAATGGGGGTTTGAGTGGCCCTGAGAATTCTGTCCCAAAATGTCCATTTTATTCCATTTTTTTCCATTGGTAACTCTTAGGGTGGGAAGCCTGAGGGTGCCTTTCCTGGATTTTCCCTGAGTTTTCCCAACCCTTGGAATTTACAGTTAAGAGGATTCACCCAAACCAAAACCAGGATTAGGAAAAGCCAGGGAAGGAGAAACTGTGGGGCCGCAACCCCCGGGAGTTGCTGGAAATCCCCGTCCCAGCCTCCCCATCCTCCTAAAAGGGCAAAAGGAGAAACCCAGTGGGATCAACCCAAACGAACCCTAAAATTCTTCCTTTTGGCTCCTGGTGTTTGATTCTCCCTCTCTGCTCTGTTGTGCTGAGATCCCACCGGGGAATTCTGTGCCTGGTTCTGGTGTCCCCAAGCCATGGAGTTTTTCAGGGGACTGGAGCCTCTCCCTGATGGATCCAGGCTGGGAATGTGGGGAATGTTGGGAATGTTGGGAATGTTGGGAGACCCCAGAGCCCCTCCAGGATCTGCAGGCGCTCCAGGGAAGCTGGAGAGGGACTTTTCCTCAGGAACTGCAGGAATGGGGTCACGGGGGACAGAGGGGGAATTTGGGTGGGATTTTGGGGAGGAATTGTTCCCTGTGAGGGTCCAAGGTAATTCCATGGATTTCCCATCCCTGGGAGTGTCCAAGGCCAGGCTGGTCTATGGAAGCTGCCCCTGCCTGTGGAGCAATTCCACCAAAAAAAAAAAAAAACAACCAAATTCATTCCTCAACATTTTTTCCCAACTTTGCAAAATCAGCAAAACGCTGCAGGAAGTGAAACCGCTCCCAAAAAAAAAACTCAAGGAAGAAACTGGAGGGTGTTGGAAGAAACTGATAATTGCTTTGAGGTGGATAAAACAACCCGAGCCCGGGCAGGGATCGCCTCCCGAGGGTTGGGAAACGCCGGGGATGGCTCAACCCCCGCGGGCGATCCCGGGATGGGATAAAAACCTCCCGGCTCCCAATTCCTCCCAACCCAGCTCCGGATTCCTGAGATTTCAGCTCCTCGGGCTTCTCCTCTTCGGGTTCTGAGTGAGTCCGGGGGACCCTTTGGGGGTGGTCGGGGTGGGAGTCGCTCCTTGGGGAGACTGGGAGAGCCCTGAGGAGCAAATGAGGGAAAGGGAGAGGGAAAAGGGAAAAAGAGAGAAAAATCTGTTTTTGGAGAGGGAGTTATTTGGGAAGGAGGGAGAGAGGAACAGGGAGAAGGGAAAAAGGGAAAAATCTGAGTTTTTGGAGAGTAACTGTTTGGGAAGGAGGGAGGAAAGGAGGAGAGGGATGGGGAGAAGGGAAAGAGGGAGAAAAATCTGAGTTTTTCCAGAGCAGGTGCTTGGGAGGCAGGGAGGGAGGGAATAAGGGAAAAAGAGAAAAAAATCTGAGCTTTTGGAAAAAAGGATGCCTGGAAGAGAGGGAAGGACAGGGAGAAGGGAAAAGAGAGAGAAAAATCTGAGTTTTTCCAAAGCAGGTGTTTGGGAAGGAGGGAGGGATGGAGGATGAGAGAGGGACAGGGAGAAGAGAGAAAGAGAAAAATCTTCTGAGATTTTTGAGGGTTTTTTGATGGAGGGAAGGAAGGAGAGAAGGAGGGAGGAGGAGAGAGAAAAACACGAGCAGGGGCTCTGCTGCGCTGATTCCCAACGCTGTCTCCTCCCCTCCCTCCCCTTCCCCAGCAGCTCCAGCTCTCTCCTGCCGGCATGTCCTTCTCCAGCCAGCTCAGCTCCCGCTGCTCCGCGCCCTGCGCCGTGTCCTGCCCCCAGCCCTGCGCCGACACCTGGAACCAGCCCTGTGTCACCTCCTGCGGGGACTCCCGGGCCATCATCCACCCCCCGCCCGTGGTCATCACCTTCCCGGGGCCCATCCTCAGCTCCTGCCCCCAGGAGAGCATCGTGGGCTCGGCGCTCCCGGCGGGGATGGAGCGCCCCGGGGGCCTGCAGGGCTCCCTGGTCTATGGAGGATTCTTGTCCTCCTCCAGGGGCGCCTGGAGCCGGGGCTCCGGGGGCTGCGGGCCCTGCTGAACCGGGAGAGGGATGGGGAAACCTGGGGGGAGAGGCAGCAGGAGATGGGGCAGGGGCTGAGCGGCTCCGTGGGGCTGGGAGGTGCTGTGAATCCATGGGAAACGTTCAGGATCCACGAGAGCTGTTCAAGATCCATGGGAACTGCTCAGCGTCCATGGGAATTGTTTAGAACCTGTGGGAACTTCTCAGGATCCATGGAAAATGTTCAGGATCCTTGGGAGATGTTCAGAATCCATGGGAATTGATCAGAATTCACCAAAACTACTCAGAATCTCTGGGCATTATTCAGAAACTATGGGAACTTCTCAGAATCCATGGGAACTGCTCAGAATCCATGGGAATTGTTCAGGAACCTGTGGGAACTGCTCAGAATCCGTGGGAATTGTTCAGAATCCATGGGAAATGCTCAGCATCCATGCAAACCCCGCAGCAGCCCTGGGATCTCCTCAGCACCCCTGGAAGCTGCTCTTCCTCTCCCCCTTCCTGTTTTTAATGTCACTTCTCTCCGAATTTGCCTCTTCCCTCCTCAAACCCCGAATTGTTTGCCCACTTTTATCCCAATAAACTTCTGTGTTTGCATTCAAATCTCTTGGATTTCTTCTCTTTTTTATAAAACCTCTGCAAACCCATGGGACCAAACCATCCTGGAGATCTTGGGAGGAGGGTTTGGCTCCTCCAGGGAACGTTTTTATGGATTCACCCATCAGAAAATTCCTGGGACAAAAAAATTCCATGAAAAATTTACGTGTCCACTCCAGAACTGCTCCAAGAGCTCATCCCCCCACCCGAACAGAAAACTCCAAATCGTGATGCAGAAGGGATTTTATTGGGGCCGAGCAATGGGATTCAGCCCACGACAGAAGCGCCGCCCGGAATTCCAGGGGAATTCAGAGGGAATTCCAGAGGAATTGGGGCAAATTCACAGCAAAGCAGAATCGATGGGAATTGCGAGCGGGGATCTGATCCAGAGGGAATCACGGGGCTGGGATCGCTCCTGGGATCATTCCTGGGGTCGTTCCTGGATCGTTCCTGTGATCAATCCTGGGATCATTCCTGGGTCATTCTTGGATCATTCCTGGGATCAGTCCTCGGATGGTTCCTGGGATGGTTCCTGGGGTCGTTCCTGGAGTCATTCCTGGGATGAAGGAGCAGCCCCGGCCCCTCTCGGAGCCCTCCCCTCGCTCACAATTTGCGGATTTAATTCTCATCCTGCAGGTTTTTGTCATGCAGGAATCCTTTGCTGGGCTTGGGATGGCGGGGGTGGGATGGGAAGGGTTTTTCGGGGTGGGAAGGGAAGGGGTTTTGGGGATGGGAAGGGAAAGGTTTTTCGGGGTGGGACGGGAAGGGGTTTTGGGGATGGGAAGGGAAAGGTTTTTCGGGGTGGGACGGGAAAGGTTTTTCAGGGTGGGATGGGAAATGTTTTTCGGGGTGGGATGGGAAAGGTTTTTCGGGGTGGGAAGGGAAAGGTTTTTCGGGGTGGGATGGGAAAGGTTTTTTGGGGTGGGACGGGAAAGGTTTTTCGGGGTGGGAAGGGAAGGGTTTTTGGGGGTAGGAGGGGAAAGGTTTTTGGGGGTGGGATGGGAAAGGTTTTTGGGGATGGGAAGGGAAAGGTTTTTGGGGGTAGGAGGGGAAGGGTTTGGGTGGGTAGGAGGGGAAGGGAATTCCGGGATAGCAGGAGGAGGAGGAGACACCTCCCAACTCCAAGGAATTTCCCATTCCCGCTGGGAATGCGGATCCCACGATGCTCTCCTGGGGGCAGGAGCTGAGGATGGGCCCCGGGAAGGTGATGACCACGGGCGGCGGGTGGATGACGGCCCGGGAGTCCCCGCAGGTGGTGACACAGGGCTCGATGCAGGCGCTGGCCGCGGGCTGGGGACAGGACATGGCGCAGAGCTGCTGGGAGGACATCGCGGGGCTGGGGGGGACAGAGAGGGGACAACGTGAGGGGACAGAGCAAAGGGGAACCCTCATTTATTTATCATTTATCATTTATCATTTATCATTTATCATTTATCATTTTACTATTTATATTTATTATTTATTATTTATTACTTATTTGTTATTTATTTTTTTATCATTCATTATTTATAATTTATCATTAATCATTTATTACTTTATTATTTATAGCTATTACTTTATTATTTATAGCTATTACTTATTATTTACTATTGTTACTCATTATTTATTTTTTGTTGTTTATATTTGTTATTAATTATACTTCTTATTTCTTTCTTATTTATTATTTGTTATATTTATTCATTATTTATTAGAACCCCTGTTTATTTATTTATTTATTAATTTGAATATTCGTATTTCCAGTGTTCGTATATTCCAATATTCATATTTCCAATTTTAGTATTTTCAGTGTTCATAGTTCCAATGTTCATAGTTCTAATACTCATATTTCTTATCCTTATATTTCAAATATTCATTTATTTAAAAATTCATCTTTTCAATATTCATATATCCAGTGTACGTATTTCCAATGTTCTTATTTCCAATATTCATTCATTCATTCATCCATTCATTCAAATATTCATCTTTTCAATATTCATATTTCCATTATTAATATTTTCAACTTTCATATTTATAGTACTAATACTTCTTATATTCATATTTATTATATTAATTTATTAATTAATCTCTGAATTAACGCCATTTTATTTTATTAACGCCAATTTTACCCCATTTATTTCCGGCTGTTCTGTTCCCAAACCTTGAACCGTCTCCCACCACCCCATGTGAATTTTTTAGAGCTAAAAATTCACAATTTTTACAATTTCCGAGCTCAAACCCTGCCCGATCCCCCAGACCTGACTTACGCTGTGCCACAGCAGGAGATGGGATGAGAAGGGCAGAAAAATGATTTAAAACCTCTCTGCGGGAGCTTTTATAGAGCCTCACTTGGCCCCGGAGGAAGGGAACCACTCCTGTCCTCTTTGTCCCCATTGTCCCTCAAATGCCTTTTTTTTTTTTTTTTTTTTTTTGCTTTTGTCTCTCAATCCAGGTATTTGTGGCCATTGTTTCTCCCAAAACTCCACCTGGTGCTCCTTTAAATCCCGGAGATTTTGGGATGTCGGACAGGGAGGGCGATTCCCACCCTTGGCACAACTCCCGAGCTGAAGATTTTATTCTGTTGCGAGCTTCCATATCGGGTTTTTTCCCCCCAGATTGTCCCAAAATCCCCCAATTTAATACCCCCGCGTGGACCGGCCTCTCCATCTCCTGTTTTTGTTTCTCCAAACAAAGAATTCCTGGCTCAGGGCCGGCGCAGGAGATGAAAGGAGCGAGGCCTCGGGCTCCTCCCTGGATCTCCTTCCCCTCTGAATCAACAGCCGGGGCTGGGATTTCACCTCAGACTTTTTAATAATCCCCGTGAGGAATCGGCCCCAAAAATTGCCCAATTCCGTCGGGGTGCCGGGAAAACGAGGGGTTGGTTGTGAAAAACAAGGGTTTGGCGTAGTCCCGAGATCAGAGAGCGCCGAGATCAAAATTAAAATTAAAATTAAATTGTTTTTGGCAGCAGCTCCAGCCGGTGCCACCACAGGGGAAACGCGATTTCCAGGGAAGGAGGCACGCAGAGATCCAGGGATCATTCCCAGCCCCTGAGGAGGAGGAGGAGGAAGGTTTTGGGGTGAGGATGGAGAAGGGCAAACAATGATTCAGGAATCTGGAGATGTCTTTGACAGAGATCTTTGCCTCTCCCATGGTCACTCCTGACTCAGGACCCCGCGCCCGACCCAGACTTCCCCCAGGAACTGCTGAGCCCGCAGAAAATCCCGCTTCATTAAGCATTAAATTAGCAATAATCACGTTTCCCCTTGCTCTTTCCAGGCCCGCACCTCCCACGCCAGACGGGGAATCACGGGAGGCTCCGCTGGTGGTTGTTATTTTTATTTTTTTTTTTTTTTCTGGTGGAGATGATGAAGAGAAACCCAGAGGATTTATAAAAACATCCCGCGGCAATGCGGGGAACCACTGGGAGGAGATCTCGGGCACGGCCGGGACTTGTCAGCGAGATTAACGTCATTAAAATTTCATTATCCCCTGGAAATTTTATTTTTTTCTGACACGGAAGGGCCCAAATTCCCATTTTCCAAAACTACCCAGAACTTGTGGCTGGGAGGAAACCACCATCGGCCATTCCTGGAAATCAAACGGATCATCTAGGAGAGAAATGAGGAATCCCGGGAGGAAGAGAGAGGTGGAATAACCCCGGGGCAGGGTGGCGCAGAAAATGGTTTTTAATGGGCACGAGAAGCACAACCGGCACTCACAACAACGCAAAATTAACAGGGACACCTTTAATATCCCGAATTCCCACCAGAACTCCCGCTTTCCTCACAATTCAGCCCCTCATCCTTGGAACCCAACCCTCGGGAAGTTTTCACCAGGGTCTGCAACTTCCTGGGGTTTTTTTTTCTTTCTTTCTTTTTTCTTTTTTTAAAAATTTTTCTTTTCCTTTTTTTTTTTTTTCCCCCAAATCGATTATTCCAGTCTTAGGGAACGTAACCCAAATAAGAGCTGATTAATTAACATTAAAATCAACATTCCAGGTCCAGGCGTAATCCAGCCTGGGAGTGTTTTGGAAGCGTTCTGGCTCCCTTTGTTGTGCGGAAGCCCCGGGATATTTTGGGGCGGGGGTAATTGCGGGGAATGACCCGGAATTCCAGCTCCAACATGGCCATTAGGGAAGAATGAACCGAACATGGTCTTTAGGATAAAAACAGCGCCTGGAATGGCTCGGAAGGGGATGAGCAGGACACGCCTGGCATCCCAAACTGCCCGGAGGGATCCGCTGCTGGCACCGGCTCCTGGAATTTGGAGCTCCAGGTCCCTCCCTGTCACCGCCGAGAGGTGGAGAAGAGTCCTTGGGAAAGCAGTTCAGGAAAGTTTGGATGCAGAAATGTGGGGAAAAAAAAGCTTGGGTTCGGCTCAGTTCCCTTTGTTTAGAGGGAAGAAAATCCCCAAACAGAGCTGGGTATGAACAAGACACTAAAAATTCCCGGTTTGCTTCAGTCTGAAGGTTTTATCCTGGAAAATGCAGAGCCAGGTTTTTTTAGGAATAAAATATTTTATCCCAGAAAATGCAGAGCCAGGATTTTTCAGGAATGAAATATTTTATCCCAAAAAATGCAGCGCCAGGGGTTTTTTTTTAGGGATAAAATCTCTTATCACAGAAATTTAACCCTGAATTTTACCTTTGGTCAAGTTTGGAGCAGTCCAGGAAGAGCCTGGAGGCCGCCTGTCCCTCTATCCAAGGCTGAGTGTCCCCAAGAGAGCCCAAGGAGCAGAGGAAAAAGGGAATTCGGAACGAGTTTGATGCAGCAGCCTTTTAATGGGAATGCAAAGTGGAGTCGAACATTTGAAGAGAGAATAATGCAGACAGAGAGGAGCCGACTCCGAGAAAAGCCCAAAATCACCCCAAATCACCCCAAATCACCCAAAATCGCGATCACCCGCTTTAGCCTGACCCTTTCCAGCCTGACACCTCCTCCCCTCACACTTGCTGAGACCTTCCAATGCCTACCATTCCCCAAATCCCTCGGTTCTGATCCACGCTCGGTGTCGAACTGGGCAGAGAAAGTCCAAAGCACAGACAGAAGAGGCAAAGCCCCAAGAAGAAAGAAAAGCCTGAACTAAAACTAAAGCTCTATCCTAGACTTAAAACGCATGGTCCTGGTTTCCAGCGGCGCTTCCCTCTCCGGCAGCCTTCAGGTCACACATTCCGTATTCCTTCTCTTCCTCCCTCGTTCCTTTCCGTGGTTCTTTCCCTCAAAAACCGCTCAGATCTTCTTGCAGAGGCCCCTCTGGCACGGGTGCTTCCAGCGGGTGGAGAAGGTGTAGGAGCGCTCGGGGACGCACTTGGTGGCGCAGGGCGTGGCGCAGGGCGTGGCGCAGGGCGTGGTGCAGGTGGGGACGCACTTGGTCACGCACTTGGCGGGACAGGGCTCCGGGCACGGCGCTGGGCACGGCGGGGCGCACTTGGTGGCACAAGGTGGAGGACAGGGCGGGGCACAGGGCGGGGCACAGGGCGGGGCACAGGGCGGGGCACAGGGTGGGGCACAAGGTGGGGCACAAGGCGGGGCACAGGGCGGGGCACAGGGCGGGGCACAGGGCGGGGCACATTTGGTGGCGCACGGGGCAGCGCACGGGGTGACACAGGGTGGGGCGCACTGGGTGACGCACGGGGGGTCACACTTGGCCACGAACTGCGGCGCGCAGCAGGACTCCAGGCACTCCAGGCCCTTCTGGCCCGTCCCGATGGGCACGCCCGCCTCCAGCGCCCCAGCCAGCTCGGCCGACTCGCTGGAGCCCACCACGGTCTCCTGCGGGTACGTGGTGAGGATGGGCCCCGGGAAGGTGACGACCACGGGTGGCGGGAAGATGATGACCCGCGAGTCGGGACAGGCCACCACGCAGGGCTCGTTGCAGGCGGCGGCCCGTGGGTCCGGGCAGGGCTCAGCGCACACGGTTTTCTGGCAGGACATCTTGCGGCTTGGCTGGACCTGAAAGGAGGGGACAAATGTCAGTCCCAAGGAGATGGAGGGATGGAGGGATCAACCCCTGGAAAGGCACGAGGTGGTGGGTGGGTCGATAACTGCCCTGTTCTGCTTGGCTTGGCTCTTCTTGGTGACCTTCCAGAGCCCTGGGAACCCAAACACCTCCCTGGGGACACCAAACCACCTCTTTTGGGGACACCAGAACGCCTCTTTTGGGGACACCAGAACACCTCTTTTGGGGACACCAAGCCACCTCTTTTGGGGACACTAAAATACCTCTCTGGGGACACCAGAACACCTCTCTGGGGACACCAAGCCACCTCTTTTGGGGGCACCAAACCACTTCTTTTGGGGACACCAAACCACCTCTTTTGGGGACACCAAGCCACCTCTTGGAGGACACCAAAACACCACTTTGGGTACACCAAAACACCACTTTGAGGACACCAAATGACCACTTTGGGGCTGTTGTTTAATTAATATCTGTTTTCTCCTGTGCAATTTGGGCTCCAGAGGTGGAGCTCAGTAAAATGAGGGTAACACATAAACCGCCGTAGGAATGGACAGCACGAGAGGTTTTACTGGACCCAATTTGGACAAAGTCTGGGCTGAGAAGATAAAAATCCAAGGAATATCATCCCTGTGATGGAATTGATCCATAAGGATACCAATAATTATGGATTTAGTGCAGTCTGTTCATAACAGGTGCCTTTGCCACAGATATTGAGTGCAAAACTCGCTCGGAAAATTCAATAAAGACCTTCTGCAAGATCATGAGGAAAAACTGAAACACAACAAAAACCTGAGAGCAGCTGTACCAAATTTAAATTTCAGAGGGATTAAAACTGTTCCCAAACCAGGGCTGAATTCTTCTCTCTGGCTTTGAAAAAAATTTAAGGGTGGGGATTTGGAAAACAGTGCAAAAGTCCATTTCAAGTTGTCATTTCAACCATACCCAAATTCCACCTCAAAGCACCGAGTGAAGGAGCCACTTAATCTGTTGTTGCAGATTAAATTGAATATTTTGGGCTCAGCCCAGGTGATTATTTTTTTTTTAAGCTGTGTATTGGAGAAGCCTGGGTGGGGTTGGGTTTGACTCAAGCCATTTTTGTTTTCTTTCCTCATTCTAAACACGATGCCCAAATGTGCATAATTCACCCAAATTTAAATCCTAATCCAGGTGCTCTCCTGAGCTTCCCACCCTTTAAACCTGCTACAGCTCTGAATTCACTGTCCTTGACTTGACCCCGATCAGAGACCAAACCAGAGGAAAGGAATAACTTAAAACCAGACCTAAACACAGAGCACAACACATCCCAAGCAGATTCAAATATTCTCGTTTTGCATAAAACCAAAGCTTTGCATAAACAGAGCAAAACCACCCAAATCAGCTTCCCAAGCTGATATTTTTCGTGTCATTCCCGTATCTCCTGCATAGGAAAACCAGGAATTTTGTAGTGCCACATCCCCAGGGACGTTGTGTCCTCATCCACAGGTGACTGCAGCCCTGCCCATCTCAATATTTCTAAAACTCCTGTTTAAATTTCCACACCACGTCTGCCCAAAATCAGATAAAAATTGGAAGCCACAAGGTCAGAATCGCCCCGCCCGGTGAAAGCTGCTGGCTGAGGTATTTTAAGGTTACCTAAAGGTTGTATCCATTAAATTTCCATAAAGCAATGGAATTAAATTGTTTTAATATTATCTAGATTGCAAATACGTTTTTAAACTTGGATCCCGCAGAGCTTCTGGATGAATAATCAAAACTATTTTGATCATTCCATGAAAATAAATTGAATTGCTTTCCAGAATGGCAGAACATGAATCCAAAATTCAGCCCTGAGTTAAACGTAAACGTCTTTTTTAAAATTAGACTCATTTTATTATTTTAGGAAGAAGTTATATCAGAATCCAACTTACTCAGTTCACCGAGGAGAAGCCAACAGGACCCGCTGGAAGCTCCCTGAGTCAGGAATGGTTTTTATATCCCCGGCTGGACCACCAGGCTGATGCAAGAAAATAACGTCATATTTGGACATTAGGTCCCATTACTCCCCAAACCAAATTTGAGGGGTAATTACAGTAATTGCTTTGCTTTGCTCACTGTTTGTGTTGATTACCCTTTTCTCACCAGCACGTGACCGCCGTTGTTTGGTCCCGGATTCTTCTCATTTCAGAGTTTTGAGGCTCAAATTTATTCCTCCAGCTCTTCCAAGGTGAAAACCTGGGCTGAGCTCGGCTTTGCAGGAGCTCCCGAGCTTTGCAAGGCTCGTCCTTGCAGCTCCTTAATCCCAGGATTTGTTTCCCTGGCCTTCAAGAATGCAGCAGAGCCTAACCCAGCATTAGCCGTGAGTGTTCCTGGCTGCTTCCAAACTTGTTGGGACGTGTTTATGGGAACGGCCGGACTGGAGTGGCCGAGTCGGCTCCCAGAGCCACTCCCGGCTGAGCCCGTGGGGCTCTGGCTCCTCGTTTGGTGTCCGAGGCCAGGATCCGACTCATCCCAAGTTCCAAACCTCCAGGAGTTCCACCTCAGCGCGAGGGAGAACTTCCTTCCATGGAGCTGCTGCCCAGGGAGGGCAGAATTGGGATTGTCCCTGTCTGGAGTCATCCCAAACCCACGTGGATGTGTCCCTGTGTCACCTGTCCTGGGACATCTCCGGAGTCACTTCCAACCCCAACAATCCTGGGATTCTGGGATATAAAACAGCACCAAGAGTTGGTGTGGCTGGTTGAGCCCTGGTTTGGCACAAAACTCCTCCTCTGCCACAAAACTCGTGCCCGGGAAGAAATCGGAAGTGGGAAAGTCCCCTTTGGGAAAAGTGGGGTGGTCAGAGGGATGCTGGTATGGGATAAATCACTCCATGCCCAGTTCCTTTCCTGGTGGTTTTGGTCACCAGAAAAATGTCAGAGCGCGGAGGAGTGTGGGAAACTCGGGGCGAAGGGAGAAGCCACCAAAGACAATCATTCCCTGTTTAACACAGGGAAAACCAGGAAAAAAAACCCCCAGGATTTATTTAAGGTCATTCAGGACAACTTTGAATCCAGAGGACAAAGAGTTACAGCCGCAGCTGGTGCTGGGGCGAAGCAGAAATTCATGGCATGCTGGAAGCTCAGCCCCCGAGGTGAGAGAAGCCTGGTCCCATTTAAATCCCCAAATATGGCCTGATTTGGGAAGGTGAGTGTTTGGCCAAGTGGATTGAAATGGTATCATTAGGATAACAAACACGGGGCAGGCTTTTAATCCCAAAGAAGCAGAGGGATCCGAATTCCCGAGGCTGAGTCAGGGAAATCACGTGGGAGGCCCTGACACATTTGTTTGGAAGGGACGCTATGATTCAGTCCTGCTTTAATACCCGCAGCCTGTCATTAACTTCAGAGAGCCACGGCCGCTTTGCATGGGTAAAACATGAGTGGGTGTTTGCAAAACCGTCCCCAAGCATTTCCTCACAGCATTCCCCATCCGTGCTTTTGCCCAGGGGAGCCTCTGGGATCGCTCTGCTTCCAGGGGGGAACGGAGAGCACGGAGGTCGTGATAAAAATAAACCAAAAAAAAGACAGGAAGGAGGGAAATGAGCCCAGGAAATGTTGGGGGTGCTAAAAAACAACTGGTTTGGGGCAGCAGGTCCTGGGATTGTGGTGTCAACGTGATCCAGGGCTCCTCAGCTGAGTGTGACACAAAATTCCGGAGCTGGGAAGGTGGGATGGACCCCTGAGAGAGGGTTTTAAAGGAATCACAGAAATGGGATGGTTTGGGTGGGAAGGGACCTTAAAAATCCCCTCATCCCACACCCTGCCATGGGCAGGGATGCCTCCCACCACCCCAGGTTGCTCCAATTCCCATCCTGCCTGGCCTTGGACACTTCCAGGGATGGGGAGTTAATGGACCAGGATCAGGATCAGTCGGAGCTGTCAGGGGCTGCTTTCCCTGGAGCAGCCCAACCCAGCAACCTCTGGCAGCTTCGGAGAAGTTTGGAGACCCTGAAATCCCTTTCCAGCTCCTTTCAGCAGTGCCAGCCCTGCCAGGAGGATTCCTCCTCCTCCTCCTCTTCTCTCCTTACCAGCAGCAGCCTCCTGCAGCTTTTACCCTGGTTTTGGCTCTCTCAGGGACATTCCCAGCTCCAGGTCCTCATCCCTTGCCAGGTTCCAGCCCCAGGAATTCCCCAAAAGCCCCTTGGAAGGGAAGAGCCGCTCTGCCTTTTACTGGCACAAATTCCTTTCCCCAGAGCAGCTCCAGAGGGAGCTTTTGAGCAGGAGTGAATTTCTTCTCCTGCCTGTTTTTATTTATTTACCTGGATAAAATCAGGGATGGGGAAGTGGTTGTGGAATCCCAGTTGGAAAAGAATTTCAGGCTTCGAAGTGGTGAAGTTACAAAAGGGATTGAGAGTAGGAAATTTAAATAAATATTAATTATTTGAAAAGTTTGGGGTGGGGAAGGGTTTGGAGAGGTCGGGAAGGAGCTGGGGGGGCTCCAACCCTCCCAAATTCCTGAATTAGGCAGAAAAGATGAGTTGGAAAAAGGAAAAAGAAACCAACAATGGGAATTTGAATGCAACAGAACTTTAATGGCAGGGAAGGGTTGGGGGCACAGTCACACGCAGGGAGCACAAGGGACGATTCCCAAGGCTTTGGGGAGTGATGCAGATCCACAAAGGCTGGAGAAGGCAACTCCTGGGATGTCCCTGGCTTGCAGCTTCCCCAGGAGCCGAGCCCAGCCCGTGGCTGCTGCCGCTGGGGCAGCCGGGGCTGCCTCAGAAATAATAGAAGCCGCAGTTTCCTCCTCCAAACCTCCTGGAGCTGGAGCTGCCCCCTCCGTAAGATCCCCCTCCGCAGGAGCCGCCCCCAAAGGAGCTGCCCCCGCCGCAGGAGCCCCCAAAGCCGCCACCCGAGGAGCCCCCAAAGGATCTTCTGCCCCCAAAGGACCTGCTCCCCCCATAGGAGCCCCCGGAGCCAAAGGACCTGCTCCCTCCATAGGAGCCCCCCATGGAACCACCACCGTAGGAACCACCCATGGAGCCGCCTCCAAGGGATCCCCCAATTCCTCCCATGGAACCGCCTCCGTAGGAACCACCCATGGAACCACCTCCGTAGGATCCACCCATGGAACCACCACCGTAGGAACCACCCATGGAGCCACCTCCAAGGGATCCCCCAATTCCCCCCATGGAGCTGCTGCCCCCTCCATAGGATCCCCCAATGGCGCCCCCGGAGCCAGAAGATCCCATGGCCCCCAACGGGAAGGAGGTGCCCACGATGCTCTCCTGGGGACAGGAGCTGAGGATGGGCCCTGGGAAGGTGATGACCACGGGCGGAGGGTAGACCACGGCCCGGGAGTCCCCGCAGGAGGTGACACAGGGCTGGCTCCAGGCGTCTGCGTAGGGCTGGGGACAGGACACCTCGCACGGGGACGAGCAGCCGCTGCTCATCATCGCTCCTGACGACATGCTGGGGATGGACGGCGACCTGCGGCAGCACAGCAATCAGAACCGCAGCGCCCAGAATCCCAGAGGGAAAAGAAATCCTGCTCTGGTGCCTTCCATGGGCCGGAAAAAAAGGGGGGAAGGAGAGCTTGGGAAGATTCCTGACAGCATCTTTTTTGATCGAGGGAGAATTGCGACGCTGGAGTAAAATTAAAATGTTCAGGGAGATCTGGGCCTTTACACAGTGTAATCTCCAGGATGATAAAATCTGTAATTTCCTGAATGATGGAATTATTGCCCTATAAAAACGAGATCTCTTCTCATTTCCCTCCATCCTGAATAAAAGCCAATCTTGGAGTGGTTAAGTTGTAACCTCCCCATCAAATAATCACAGTTTAATTGACACTTTCCCTTTGTGGCTGGGAACAACACACCCTCACATTTGGAGACCTGCATCTCCCAACAGTTCCAGCCACAAAAAACTTCCCTGCCCAAGAGAGAGAATGGATAAAATGGAATAATTTGACTTGGAAAAGAGCCCCAAGTCCATGCTCCCGATCATTTCAGAGCTCTGAATGGAATCATCTCCCGATTCAGCACCCGCAGCCGCATCCCAGGTAATGGAAATGGAATTAGAGGCAGAGAACTCACCGGGCTCGCAGAGAAAACCGGACTGAGGAGAAGGTGCTGGAGAAGCTGCAGGAAAATCCCGGTTTTTATACCTTTCCTCACAGCTCCCGGGCCATGCAACACAACTCTGGGACATCACCAGCGACAATTTTTTGCTGTATAAGCGCCTTCTAATTGTAATAATTGCTTTGATAAGTGCTAATGATTTGTAAATCAACTCCTCATCAGCCAATACCTGGTGCACACACCCTTCGTCTTGCTTTAATCCTTAAATAATTTTTAGATTATTTTATTACGGCTGCCATTTCCTGACCTGGTTTGACTTGGGAATTGGCTTGGAAGGGTGAAGGATCAGGAATTCCCTCAGCAAGAGCAAAAACTGGTGTGGTTTTGTCGGGGGAAATATTTTCTGTTCTGCAGAAAATTCCCTGGAAATCCAGAGTTGGGAAAACACACAAATTTTGTGTTTGTAAATCCTCGGTTGGGAAGGGTAAGTTTTTATACCTATTTAACCCAAGGAACTCATTAAAAAGGACTTAAATTAATTCCTTGGATGCTTATTATCATCAAGGAAGCCCTGTATGAGAGCATTTAATTATTTTAATTCTCCTTTTGTCATCTTAATTATCCTAATTTTGTCCCCTTTTGGGACGGCTGCAATATTCCAAGGAGACACGTGTCCAGGAGGCATCACCGGATGAAAAACCTAAATATTTTTGAGTGCACGAAGCTGATTCCACCTAAAACACAATAAAAGAACCTCGAGACTGGCCAGGATTGTTTTTTCAGGGAATTCCTGAATTCCCTGAAAATTCCAACAGAATTCCTGGGTTTAAACCTCACCTGGTGAAAGGCAGAAATGCATAAATAGGAGGAGAGATCTCCAAGCAAAATTCCTTTTATCAATCACCAAAAATGCCCAGGAGGGTTTTAGACATGATGGATATTTTGGGGCGGGTGTCCAAGGCAAATATCTCACACAAACATTGGTGTCATCAAACCCCAGACTGGGGGGAATTTGGTTCTAAATCAAAGTCAGCTGGAGAGATTTGAAATTCGAGGTTTGAGATTTGAGATCCAAGACTTGAGATTCAATGTTCGAGATTCGAGATCTGATATTTGAGCTTTGTGAGTTGAGATTCGAGGTTTGAGATCCGATATTTGAGATTCAAGATCTAAGATATTTGATTCAAGATTTGAGATTTGAGGTTTGAGATTTGAGATCTAAGAGTTGAGATTAGAGATTCGAGATCTGATAGTTGAGATTTTAGATCTAAGATTTGAGATTTGAGATTTTAGATCTAAGATTTGAGATTTCGAGGTTTGATATTTGATTCTCAGTTGGAGCTGTGGGAGGGAAGTGACCCCAGTTTGGAGCTGGAATTTCATCCTGTTTTTCCTGGAAAGGGTGGCCAGGCCTTGGAAAGGGCTCCCTGGACATGTCCAAGGAACATCTGACCATTGTTCTGGGTGACCAGATGAGGATCAGTTCCAGGCTGGACTCCATGACCTTGGAGCTCTTTTCCAACCTCAACAACCCCAAAACTCCGTGATCATCCCACACTTCACACTTCTATCACGATAAAGTTTATTGTCGGTGTTTACATAACTCCTATCCCCACATTTCTGGTGTTTCCAGACCCGAATGGAAAACAGAGCACAAGGAGCCAATATCGGGGTTAAGATCTTGCAACAGAACCTGAACAAGCCCTGTCAGGCCCTGGTGACATCCCCAGGTATGACAGCTCTGCCAGTCAGCAATTCCTCCTTGACTCCTCAATTAAAGTGAAACTTTCTGGGTTCCTCCAATTGGGAAATATCGATTTACATGGAAAATTCTGGGTTCTGCTGCTGGTTCTCCCATTCCAGCAGCTCTGGGAAGTGGCAGCGCTTCCATCAACTCCCCAAAATCCAGATTTTGGGATGGGAAGTGAAATATTGTGCACAAAACCGATTTATTCATCAATAAATCCCTCAAGTGGATCTAAACTCATTCCAGCTTCAATTCCAGCGAGGCCCAGGGACAGCACCAGCTCCAAGGCGACTTCCTGGGGGTCGGAATGTGGAGCAAATGGGATCAAACCCGAGGGGTGCAGCGCCTGGAACGTGACTTGGGATTAATAATGAATTTATCACGTCACTTAGGAGAACAATTAGGACAATTAATGAAACAATCCAACCCAGCAAAACACAGTTTGGTAACGCGTGGGAAGCTCTTGCACAAAGCGTGGTTCCCATCCCACTGGGGGTCAGGAAAAGTATAAAAGAGCCCTTGGAATTCTGCAGTGCCATCCACGGCTGCTCCTCGTCTCCACTTCTCCAGACCCGGTGAGTTGGATCTTCTATGTCCCCTGCGTGAATAGGGGAAAATATTTTCTGTCTTTTCTCTCCTTCCCAAAAGATGTTTTCTTCCTCTTTCTTTCTCTTTCTTCCTGCTGAGGGAAGGGACCAGAGTAGGATTTCTTTTTCCTCTGGAATTTTGGGCATTGTAGTTAGGATTTATCCCCTGCTTCAGGTTCCTCCCCATCCCAAAAGGTGTCTCCAGGACACGGAGGACTTGTCCTCCCGCAGAACCTGTGGTGCCCAGCAATCCCATTTGCCTTTTCCAGGCTTTAAAATCCAAAGTCCCACCCATGCCTGCATTTGTAGGCACGGGATCAATGGCAGGACTGGAATTTCCCAGGCACTGGGATCAGTTCAGGGTTGTTGGCGATCACCACAACTTTATCTTATGGTCCAGCAAACTCCTGGGGATGAGCTGCTTCCAAAGGCCCCTGAGCCTGGCTTTGCTCTCCAGGATTCCCAGCACTTCCAGGGCAGCAGGAAACCCTTTGGGAATCAGCAGAGCTCAGTGCAGAAAAGGGACAAACCTGACTCTTCCCAAACTTTCCTTTTCCTGCCCATGGAAGGCACCAGAGCAGGATTTCTTTTCCCTCTGGGATTCTGGGCCCTGCGGTTCTGATTGCTGTGCTGCCGCAGGTCGCCGTCCATCCCCAGCATGTCGTCAGGAGCGATGATGAGCAGCGGCTGCTCGTCCCCGTGCGAGGTGTCCTGCCCCCAGCCCTATGCGGATGCCTGGAGCCAGCCCTGTGTCACCACCTGCGGGGACTCAAGGGCCGTCATCCACCCTCCGCCCGTGGTCATCACCTTCCCGGGGCCCATCCTCAGCTCCTGTCCCCAGGAGAGCATCGTGGGCACCTCCTTCCCGTTGGGGGCCATGGGATCTTCTGGCTCCGGGGGTGCCATTGGGGGATCCTATGGAGGGGGCAGCAGCTCCATGGGGGGAATTGGGGGATCCATCGGAGGTGGCTCCATGGGTGGTTCCTACGGTGGTGGTTCCATGGGTGGTTCCTACGGTGGTGGTTCCATGGGTGGTTCCTACGGAGGCAGTTCCATGGGAGGAATTGGGGGATCCCTTGGAGGCGGCTCCATGGGTGGTTCCTACGGTGGTGGTTCCATGGGGGGCTCCTATGGAGGGAGCAGGTCCTTTGGCTCCGGGGGCTCCTATGGGGGGAGCAGGTCCTTTGGGGGCAGAAGATCCTTTGGGGGCTCCTCGGGTGGCGGCTTTGGGGGCTCCTGCGGCGGGGGCAGCTCCTTTGGGGGCGGCTCCTGCGGAGGGGGATCTTACGGAGGGGGCAGCTCCAGCTCCAGGAGGTTTGGAGGAGGAAACTGCGGCTTCTATTATTTCTGAGGCAGCCCCGGCTGCCCCAGCGGCAGCAGCCACGGGCTGGGCTCGGCTCCTGGGGAAGCTGCAAGCCAGGGACATCCCAGGAGTTGCCTTCTCCAGCCTTTGTGGATCTGCATCACTCCCCAAAGCCTTGGGAATCGTCCCTTGTGCTCCCTGCGTGTGACTGTGCCCCCAACCCTTCCCTGCCATTAAAGTTCTGTTGCATTCAAATTCCCATTGTTGGTTTCTTTTTCCTTTTTCCAACTCATCTTTTCTGCCTAATTCAGGAATTTGGGAGGGTTGGAGGCTCCAGGATGAAAACCAGGCCAATTATCCCACTCAGCACTGGGTTTGAGGATGGGAACAACAGATTTTCCACCACCAATATTTCCCATTAAAACTCTTTTATATCCCTATTTCTGCCTCACATTTTCTTTTCCACCTTTTCTCCTACAAATCCTTGGGTTGGAAACCACTTTGCCCAGAGCCAGCTGAAATCCTCCTCCAAATCCTGGAGTAACTTTCAGGAATTTGGAGCTCTGGTTTCACCCTGTGACACATTCTGGGATTTGCTGAACTGGAATTCTGTGGGATTTTGCCTCCTCTCTCCAGAGCTTCACCACGATTGCAAACAAATTATCTAATTGTTTTCCAATTGAGCCTGTTCCTTCAGCCCCATTAAGGTTTTGCTCGGAGCTGATGAATTTATTGGGTGCCATCATTAAATTAATCGCAGATTAAAATTCCTAAACCTCTTTAGGCGTGCAGGGAATTTAAGCAACTTTAGTCGTGTGTCATCTAATTTTCTATTTACCTCCAGAGCTGTCAATTCAATTTTTCAAACCCATTTTCAGCTTAAACAGAGAGTGAAAAATTTGATCTTCCAAGCAGGAATCTCACATATGGACAATTTATTTTTTTTATATATTTCCCATATTTCAGCTCATTTTTCTTGATTTAATATTAATGATTCTATAGTGCAATAAAAAGTATTGAAAACATATTTTAAACTTTTTTGGGGGGGTTCCTGCTCTCCTTCCCATGTTTTCCAAGGGGTTTTAGGTCATCTTTAGACCTGGGGCTCACGCAGGGTTCTCTCTGTGTTCCCATCCCGACAGAAAACAACAGCACCAGGCGGGATCCGAGCTCTTGTGTCACTCCTCCCTTGGGAAATCCTCTCTTGCACAGCCTGGTGACATTTTGCTGTCATATAAAAGCAGCCCTTTGATGATGCCACAGTCGGGAGAAATTTCTCCACATCTCGAAGCGTTTGGCAGCTCAGAAATCAAGGAGAGGTTCCTTGGTGGATTTCATCTGGTTCTCATCCCCATCCTCACATTTTTGCCTTGGTTCGCGTTCTTTGATACTCCTGAAAATGTGCTCAGCTTTCCTGAACCTCAGAATTCTGCAGGGAATCGCGATAATTCCCAAAAACTGGTTTTAAATATGGATGCAGAATGGACAAGGCTGGGCTCTGCTCCCAGGGAACAGGGACAGGACAAGAGGGAACGGCCTCGAGCTGCGCCAGGGGATGCTCAGGGTGGGAAATTTGGGAAAATTCCTCCTGGAAAAGGGTGGCCGGGAAGGTTTGGAGTGGCCACCTCTGGAGGTGTCCAAGAAAGGACTGGACATGGCACTGGTCTGGTGGGAGATGGACATTGAACAAAGGTTGGACTCAGTGACTTTGGAGATGTTTTCCAGCCTCAAGGACTGGATTTTATGGTTCCAGGAATGAACAGAATCCTTCAGGAGGGAGAGGCCGAGCTAAACCAGGGTGTAAAATAAAAACCTTGTGGCTTTCCAGCCGTCAGCTGATCACATTCCACCTCTCACATGTTCATCAAAGTCAGCACCTCCAGAGACCCCCATGCCCCCCAGAGAACAACTGAGCCCTTTGTGCTTAAATTTTGGGTGCTTCATCCAACCATCCATTTCACAACCCAAATTAATTAAACAATTACCTCCCAATTACCATAAAACCCTGTAATTGCTGCTCACAGAACCAGCTTGAGGAAGCCTAGGGAGGTAGAGGAGAGGATGGGACCGAAATGGCCCCGCAGAGAAAGGAAATCCCAACAAAATGTGATGATGCAGGAGGATTTTAATAGGATACACTACAAATGACACCGAACAGACACTCCTTCCTTCAGCCCACTGCCCGAGAAGAATCCACCTTCCACCCATTGTTCTGCTCCTGTCAGGGCTGCAGTGACAAGCTCCGTGCCAGGCCTTTCAAGCTGCTCTGTTTTTCTTCTCTCGGCACAATGGAAAGAAGGAGCTGGCTCTGAAGGGTGATTAACAGAGGCTGTTGTTAATTAAAGACAAAGGGGTAAAGCAGGGAAGAGGTGTGGGCCCAGTTCCCAGAGGTCCTGAGCCAGGGTGGCTCCCGTTGATGTTTTTTTCTGCCATCTCCAAAAGCCGGTCCCAGCTGCGGGTCTGGGTCATGGGGTTCCGTCTCCCTGTGGATCTTCGGCTGCCTCAGTTTCCCAGGCGGGATCCACGGCTGCTGCTGGTGCAGAACTTCCTGAGGTAGCAGCCCCCCGAGGAGGAGCCCCCACATCCAGAGGAGCCCAACCTCCCCGAAGAGCTCCCACATCCATAGGAGCCCCCAGATCCGTAGGAGCCCCCAGACCCATAGGAGCCCCCAGATCCATAGGAACCCCCAGACCCGTAGGAGCCCCCAGATCCGTAGGAGCCCCCAGATCCGTAGGAACCCCCAATTCTGGACAGGCCACCAGAGTAGCCTCCCATCCCTGAGCCGTAGGAGGGACCACCGGAGGGCTGGGGCATGGATGATGCCACGACGCTTTCCTGGGGGCAGGAGCTCAGGATGGGGCCGGGGAAGGTGATCCACACGGGTGGGGCGTAGACCAGCGCCGTGGAGTCCCCGCAGGAGGCCACACAGGGGCCGAGACCCCTGCTGTAGGCACAGGGCTCGGGACACGCCACCTCGCAGCCGGGCAGGCACCGGGAGCTGATGCAGTTCATGGTTCTCAGGGCTGGAGGAGGAGCTGGGAAGGAGAAGATGGAGTCAGGGAATGGCAGGGACAGCAAATGAGGTTTGTCCTTCCTGCTCAAGGAATTTCAGGATCCCCGAGGTTGGAAAAGAGCTCCAAGAGCATCGAGTCCAAGCTGTTGCCAACCCCTACCTGGCCAGTGCCCAGGAATTCCTTGGACACCTCCAGGGATGGCCACCCCAAATCTCTCTGAGCCCCTTCCAAGGCCTTTTCCCTTTTCCAGGAGGGATTTTCCCAAATTTCTCACCCTGAGCCTCCCCTGGCACAGCTCGAGGCCGTTCCCTCTTGTCCTGTCCCTGTTCCCTGGGAAAAGATCCCAAATCCCCCCTGGAAGAGCCCAAAATTCCCCTTGAATCCCCCTTTTCTCCAGGCTGAGCTGCCCCAGCACCCTCAGGATTTTCCAGACCCTTCTCTACCCCCCAGTGACCTTCCTGACTTGGGGGGACCCAGAACTGGCCACAGGATTGAGGTGTGGCTTCACCTCCTCCCTCAAATCCTCCTGTCCTGGGGCATCATTTCTCCCTCCCCTGCAGAAGACACCCAGGATTTGGTTTTTTCAGTAAATTTTAGCTTTAAATTTGCCCCTCGAGCTTTGAAAAGCCACAAGAAAAATCCAAATGGCTCCTAAAATTCTATCTTTAAATCTCAGATTGATTTCTTCCAATGACTGCAGCGAGACTCCAACGAAAAGCAGGATTTCACTGACACATCTAAAATCCCCCAAAATCAAGGAACGAGTCCTTTTTTTAAAACTGTCACTACAGAGAATGAGAGAGAGCAAAGATCAGCTTAAATCCAACTCACCTGGAGTAGCAGGAGAAGTCAGAAGAAGGTTTGAGGAGACTCCTGAGAGGTCCCTGCTTTTATACCTCTTTGGAGGCAGCTCCTGGGGTATGAAACATCCCATAAAATCTCTCACCCTTACCAAATTCTGATTTTTTTCCTCTGTGTGACTCCTCTAGCGCCTGTAATTATTTTCATAGTTCCCAATTAGCAAATCAACCCTCGACATATACAATCTGACTCTCATACCATAAATTTGGCCTTTTTCATTGTGTGGGAATTTTACAGCCCCGGTTCCTGTGCAATATCCCAGGGATGACTGGATTTACAATGGAACCTGACCCCTGCCTGTTATTTTTCATTAATGATTTAAGTGAGGCCTGGACAAGATCAACCCTGCAAGTCTGCACTAAAGAACGGCTTGGGTTGATGATGAGATAATTTTGAAGGTCAAACCCATTTGGGAAGAGCTTCAGGAGGAATTTCCTCGTGGAAAGGGCTTTGGAAGGGGCTGACCAGGGGGGTTTGGAGTCCCCATCCTTGGAGGTGTCTGAGGAACAACTGGACATTGGTCCAGGTGACCAGCTGGTGATGGCTCGAATCGTTGGACTCAACGACTTTGGAGGGCTTTTCCAACCAAGATTCCAATTTGGGATCCACCTTGGAGCACAAAGGCTTGGTGACCTTGGGCTGCACCCTTGCCGTGGCACTGGTGACATCCTGGTGACAACGCTGAGCTCAGCATCCCCAAAATGAGTTTTGATCAAAATTACTCAGAGGTTTCAGGGCTTAGAGGACCTTGCGTGTCACTTCAATGCCTTCAAAATGAGTTTTGCTGTCTCATCCCCTCAATCTGCGGGTGCATGAAGGGTTGTGAAGAGCCCTGACCCCCATCCGAGGTCGGATGATTCCATTTGGGAGGGATTTCACCCAAATCTGAGGATTACACCCCAATTGTGTGAGTGACACGAGGGGAGCCACCTTCCTGCGAGTCACTGAAGGAAAATAAACACAGAGATCAGCTCCTGTTTCTTTTGGAACCAGAATGATGCTGAAAGGATTTTGCTCCATGAAGTCTGAGACAAAAGGAGACTTTTGGGTGTTGGGTTTGTGTCACTCAAAGCAGGGCTGGAAAAGATCAGCAATAATGAGATGAAATGAAAACAATGGCGAGGCTTAAGAGGATCTTTTTCTTTGTAAGTGATAAGAATTTAGCAAACCGTGGGTGACATCACGTCCTTCTTATTGTCTGAAAATGGAATAAAAGGGGAGAGACCCGAGACATCTCCCATCCTCGCAGCTCCACTGAGTTATTCCCTCCAAGACAACAAGGTAAGTCTGACTGCATTGCACTCCTCAATACTTCGAAATTTCTCCTTTTTTATCTTGCAAAATTACAGGAGTTTTAGAAAAGCTGAGGGAGAGGAGAGTGGATTTAGAAAAGTTGGGGGAATGGGGAGAACAGAGCGAGGAAGGTTTTGCTTGGGGACTTTCTGAAGGCAAATCTTCCTGTAGATCTACTTGAAAAGGGAATTAATGGGACGATTTTCCTTGGGGACTTTCTGAAGGCAAATCTTCCTGTGGATCTACTTGAAAAGGGAATTATTCTGGGCAAGGAACTGTTTAAGGATCAACAGTTCAGCCCCAGAGAAAAGGGGAAGATTTTTTTATTTTGAGGGAGATTCAGAAGAAAAAGAGAAGTGGTGGTAGGAAAGGAAGAACTGAGAAGCCTCAAACAGGTCAGGAAGGAAGGAAATAGCAGGAAAAATGGGAATCTCTGGGGGACGATTGAACTGGGAGCAGCTGGAGAAGGACAAACAACTGGTTCATACTGGGAACCCACGGCCTGACTGCGCTGCTTCCTTAACCTCACATTTCCTCTCCCAGCTTGATCCCAAATCCCAAGAGATGATGTCAAACGTCAACTCCGAGTGCCTGCCGGGCTGCGAGGTGGCCTGCACCCAGCCCTGCGCCTACAGCAGGAGCCTGGAGCCCTGCGTCGCCTCCTGTGGGGATTCCAAAGCCGTGGTGTTCCCTCCTCCCGTGGTCCTCACCTTCCCGGGCCCCACCATGAGCACCTGCTCCCAGGAGAGTGTGGTGGGAGCATCCCAACCCATGGTTTTGGGTGCTCCCCTCGCCAGCATCTCCGATGAGCCCTATGGGGTGGGCAGCTCCTTTGGGGCTGGGGGCATGGCGGGGGCAGGACCCTCCTTCGGATCCGGGGGCTCCTTTGGCTACGGGGGCTCCTCGGGGATGGGGGGTCCCCTGGGATATGGGGGTTCCTTTGGTTATGGAATGCAGAGTTCCCGTGGGGCCTGCGGCTACGGGGGCGTGCTGGGGGCGAGGGGTTCCTTTGGGTCTGGGGGTGCCTGTGGCTACGGCGGCTCCCTGGGAATGGGGGGCTCCTCATACAGCCGGAGGTTCCGCAGCACCCGCGGCGGATCCTGCCTGGGGAGCTGGGGCTCATCCTAAGGCCGAACAACCCAGAGGATGAAAACCCAGGATCCACATCCACGGCCAGGCCTGGAATTCCGAGGCTGATCCCTGAAAACCAGGCCCACATCTCTTCCTGCTCATCTTCAATCAAACGCCGCTCCGTGGGACGACGTGTCTCCTGGAACTCTTTAATTTATCTTGTTCCTGTGTCCTTTCTGGTGGGGTGGGAATGCTTCAGAATTCCACGTGGGGCTTTCTGTAAAGGTTTCACCTTGTGGGGTGGCTTTTGTCACCCACGAGGGTGGCCTGGCTGCCCTGGCACCACCCATGAATTGCTCTGTTTTGTTCTATTTCATTTACTTCACCCTAATAAAAATCTTTCCAAATTGCATTGGCAGCTCCCTGGTTTTCCTTTCCACAGAACCCCACGATCATTTAGGCTGGAAAAGACCTCCAAGGTCATCAAGTCCAACCTGTGATCCTCACAAAATGAGGTCACCCCTAAACATCCCAATCCCCCATTACCCTGGCTCCAAGAGTAAACTGGTTTTAACTGGGAACTGCACCAGTCCATCCCCAGAGGTTTTTCCAACCTATTGGAAATGATTCTGTGTTATAGATCAGAAAGGGAAAATAGTTTATTGAGGAATTTCAGACTAATTATATTTGAATTAAAGCAGAATTAATTCCCCTCTGATGAGAGTTAATTGCTGCACAAGGATACCCTTCTTTCAGACTAGTTTGTAACTGAAACTCTGGTGAAATAAAAGGCAGAACCCGGGGCTGTGATGCAACAGGGCTTTAATTCAAACAAAAAAGTGGGATGAGGCAGTGCAGGGACAAAGAACAGAATCTCCATGTCAGCATTTCCATGTCAGCATTCCCATTTCAGCATTCTCATTTCAGCATTCCCATTTCAGCCAGGACTCCAGTCCAGCAGTCATTCCAAGACATTCTTTTTCCAGCAGGACACTTTCACAGCCAAGTCCCGTGACTGGTTTGACTCTTTGGGTTCAGGGAGTACAAAACACAACAGGAGTGAGGGACAAAGGGAGGGAACATCGGGATCCTAAGCCTTGGATAAAGCACAAACAAGATCCAAACAACCCCAGCTCCGACCGGACCAGCTGGAGCAGAGACTGCTTGGAATTCCTAGCTCTCAACTACTACCCTGCATCCTAGTTTTCCTTTGGACATTCCCCAGCTTTAAAGGGTTAAAAAGGCCCGTAGTTCCCGTAGTTCCCGTAGTTGCCGTAGTTCCCGTAGTTCCCGTAGCGATACCTGTAGTACCCTCGGGAATAATAGGGGTAATAATTCCTACCATAGCCTGAGAGATAGGAGCCGCGGTAGAGGCTCCCCAGCCGTGACATCCCACCCCCGCAGGAGGAGCCCCCTCCCATTCCCCCTCCGCAGGAGGAGCCCCCTCCCATTCCCCCTCCGCAGGTGGAGCCCATTCCTCCCCCTCCAGATCCCATTCCACCTCCTCCAGACCCCATCCCTCCTCCAGACCCCATTCCTCCACCTCCAGACCCCATCCCACCTCCTCCAGACCCCATCCCACCACCTCCAGACCCCATCCCACCTCCTCCAGACCCCATCCCACCCCCTCCAGACCCCATTCCCCCGCCGATCTCAGGGATGGACGACCCAACGATGCTCTCGGTGGGGCAGGAGCTGATGATGGGCCCCGGGAATGTCACGACCACGGGCGGGGCATAGACGATGGCTCGGGAGTCTCCGCAGGCGGCTACGCAGGGCTCGCTGCAGGCGTCGACGTAGGGCTGGGCGCATGTCACCTCGCAGGGCGAAGCACAGCGGGCACTGAGCAGTTGGCCATAGGAGGACATCGTTCCAGATCCAACCTGGAAGGATGAGAAGGTCCCAACCCAATGAAGGCACGGCCTGGGAAGGATGGATTGGAAGGATGGGGAAAAATTCCTCCGTTATTTGTGTGTTTAATTCTTCAAGCGCCGCCTTTTAGAGGTAAAAAATGTGCCCAGGCTTCTCGGTGAGAGAGGGAATCCAGGTGAAGAAAATGTGTTCTGTCCCTAAATTCTGAGGGATGAGGCTGAGATATCCGGCAGGAAACGGGTGGTGTATGGGGGATTATTCCCTTTGGAATTTGCTGGAAAGGGAGTTGAGAATGGAGATTTGCTGGATGGTGTTTGGATGGAGAGCTTCAGATGTGTGGGATTAAATCATCTGAATAAATGAGTTTGCGGTTGAAAAAATCAAAATTATAATTTAAAAAAATAAATCGTCATTTCTAAGGCACAATCCGCTTTTCCATACATTGGACCAATCAAGGGAGATAAATTGTGGGGAAATACTTCTGATTCTGTTCCCAGTCCTCTCTAGTGCTGCAGGGAATCATGGAATGGACCTTGAAGATCCAGGTTCGACCCCTGGCATGGGCAGGGACACTTTCCATGGACCCCAAACCCCGTCCAACGTAGCCTTGGGCGGTTCCAGGGATGGGGCTGTGGCGGCTTTCCTGGGAATTCCATTCTAGAGCCTCCCCATGCTCACAGGGAAGAATTTATCCCTAAAATCCCACCCAAACCTCCTGTCCATCAGTGTGAACCCATTGTCCCTTTTCCTTGCACTCCATCCCTTGGAAATTGTCTCTCCCCATGTTCCTTTTGGCTCCTTCAGGTCCTGGAAGGCCACAATTGGGTCACCCCAAAGCTTTTCTGTATTTTTGTCCTGTCTCTATTCCCAGAATGAATTCTGGGAAGAACCTCCCTGTCCCTTTCCCACTTCATTCCCTTTCCTGTTCCTTTTGGGAATCACGGGTTTGGAGTGACCCTTCTCCATAAATAAATGCTCAATTCCTAAAAATTCCTCCCATCAACATTTTCAAAACTCCCATTCCTCTCCCCGCTTTTTATCCACCTTAATCCCAAGCCCCACTTCCCACGCAAGAACGGGCTTGGAGAATAAACTCTACCCTTGATTTAGGATAGGATATAAAACCTCAGTTCAAAGCTCCCCATAAACCAAATTACCTCTAATTAGGAGCTGATTCAGTTAAATCTGACTTACCCAGTCAGCAAGGAGAACGAGTCAGCAGAGGCAGCTCCAGGGCCACCAGTCAGGTGCACTTTTATATCCTGTCATGGAGAAGGGAAATTGGGAGCCACCTTGACGCAACCCCTTGTGAAATGGAATGTTTTCCCTGCTCCTGCCTCCCCTTGTCGCAACTGTTTTGATAACGCCTTAGGATTAGGAGATAATTCCCAGTCCCACACAGGTGCTTCACCCTTCCTGGGCCTTTGCTGGAAATCTCTCCATCCTGGGGGATGGAGGGGGGGGATTCTCCCTAAAAAACTGAGGGGGGTTTTCCCTAAAATATTCATTTTGTGTGTGCGTGGTCACTTTGTGTTCATGCCGTGGGTTTTTATGGAATTTCTGACCTCTAAATTCCACACACAGGGGTGTGGGATAATCCCCAGGCCTACAGGTGCTTCACCCTTCCAGGGCCTTTGTTGGGAATCCCACCATCCACTGAGGAGGATTTTCCCCAAAATATTCACTTTGTGTTCACCCCGCGGGTTTTTATGGAATTTCTGACTTGGGACATAAATTCCCAGGCCCACACAGGCCCAGGCCTACGGGTGCTTCACACTTCCAGGACCTTTGTTGGGAATCCCTCCATCCACTGAGGGGGATTTGCCCTAAATCAATGGGATTTTCCCCAAAATACTCATTTTGTGTTCATCCTGTGTGTTTTTATGGAATTTCTGACTTGGAACATGAATTCCCAGGCCCACACAGGCCCAGGCAAGGTGTTTCACCCTTCCAGGACTTTTCTTGGGAATCCCTCCATCCACTGAGGGGGATTTGCCCTAAAACAGGGGAATTTTCCCTAAAATATTCGCTCTGTGTGTGCGTGGTCACTTTGTGTTCACCCCATTGGTTTTTATGGAATTTCTGTCCCTGGAGTTGTCCTTTGAACAGAGAATTTCCTTTTCACATTCCAAGTGGAAAAGTTTGAGGTACCAAAGCAATTCCTGGACAAGAATTCCATCATAAATTCAGCTAAAAAAGGGCACCTGCCCAGGATTTTATATTTTATCAGCAATCCCTCATCTCAGGGGTTATCCCCTTCAGAATAAACACCTAAAAAATACTAAAAACTGGGAAAATTTGAATTTTCCTTTGGGGATCTGTTTTTTACAGGCCAGGATGAGGAGAGGAATTTACTTTAGGATTAGAGGACTCAGAGCAAGCATCACCTCAAGTCCAGGCCCACAAACTCAGCTCAAAAAAATCCCCAGGGCATGGAAAATGCTGATAATGTGATTTCCACACTCACATTTACATTAAAAAAAAACCTCTTCCTTCTCAGTTGTGGTGAATTATTAAAACAAAAGGAAAACACAAAAACAAAGCTCCAAATAAATTATTTTATTTACATTTCATGGTTCTGGAATCAATCTAATGAGCAGACACATGAGCAGCACAGAACAGCCTGACTCACTTAATTTGTGGCAATTAAAAGCACCTATTAATTACAGTGATTGACAGCTGAGGCAATTCCAGGAGTTACCAAACCCAATATTTGAAAGAAGTCCATAAGAACCTTATCCCATTGTCTTGGAGGAGAGAAAATTTTAAAACACGAAACTGCCAAAAAAAATTCACTCAGGTTTGGTTTCTGGAATTGGATTTTTTTTTCCCCTGGAAGCTTTAATGGGATCCTTTCCTTGGTGGAATGTCGCAGCCCTGATATTCCACAGAGATCCTCCCAAAAAAATTCAGCTCCCAAATGCAAACCCCTGGCACAGGCCCAAAGCTCCTTTCACAAGCCCTGAACCTGCCTCAGATCAAAGAGTTCCTTAAGAGATAAGAGAAGGAGATAAACTCCCTTCCCAGCTGGAAGAGAAATCCTTCTGGAAATATAAATTAAATTTTTACAAAATATTTTTTTTTTTGCAAAGGATTTTCGGGGAAAAAAAAACCCAACAAAACAACATATTTTTTACATTAAAAAAATAAACTTTAAAGAGCAGCACTTTGTGCTGAGGAGCTCCGCACTCACCTCAAACAAACCAAGTCCAGAGATTTTACCTGGGAGATTCCTCATCCTGTTTTTTCCTGGCACGCTGATGATGTTGTTGTTGTTGATGTTGTTGTTGTTGTTGTTGTTGTGGCCCGTAAATTGATTTTCTGGCTTCAGGAATTCCAGGGCTCTGCTCTGATCCTTCCCGGCTGCTTTGCATACGGAGATGGAATCAGAGGAAGCTGCTGCAGCTGCTTTGCTCTTCCCTATAATTTTCCAAATTGGGCTCCGAGGCCGCTTGGCAGAGAGGAAATCATCGGTGTCATCATCCCAGATGGGGGCAGAGCACCGTGCTCAACCCTCATTTTCCCCCAGATTTTATCGGAAGGGAAGGGAGCAGCCAACAACACCCAGCAGGAAAACAAACAGGCTGAAATTTGGGAATTACTGGGTGAAGCTGCATCCTGGAATCTCAGTTTTGGAGCAGTTTCTGGGCTCCCACCTGGAATGCAACTTCCAATTAAAAGGATGATGTTTGGGGGTGTTTTTTTCATGGGATAACTGTGAGATTGAAGGGGAAATATGGGATTAAATGAAATCACCACTGACTGCTAATTAATTATTTGTTTTATTGCTCAGACCAGAGCAGGATCTCAGTTCTGTTAATTTCTGTCCATTTCTGGTAATTTCTGGTAATTTCTGTCCATTTCTGTCCATTTCTGTCCATTTCTGTCCATTTCTGGTAATTTCTGTCCATTTTTGTTAATTTCTGTTAATTTCTGTCCATTTATATACATTTCTGATAATTTATGTCCATTTATGTTAATTTCTGTCCATTTATGCACATTTCTGGTAATTTCTGTTAATTTATGTCCATTTCTGTTAATTTCTGTCCATTTATGTACATTTCTGATAATTTATGTCCATTTCTGTCCATTTATGTCTAATTTCTGTCCATTTCTGTTAATTTCTGTCCATTTATGTATATTTCTGATAATTTCTGTCCATTTCTGTCCATTTATGTCAAATTTCTGTCCATTTCTGCCAATTTCTGATGTGATTCCCCCCAATGTGATTATTGATCCTATTAAAAAATCAATTTTTTGGCAGCCTCCCACTTCCTTCTGGACATCTCAGCCTCATCCCTAAGATTTAAAGGACAAAACACATTTCCACTTGGATTTCCTCTCTCGTGGAGAGGTCTGGGGACATTTTTTACCTCCAGCACCACCGAAGGTGGTGATTAAAGAATTAAACACACAAATAACCCCGGAACTGCGGAATTCTTCCCCACCACCCAACGAGATTTTGCTGGGAGCTCAGGAACAATGACGGCACCCCAATTTCCCGGGAATCTTTCATCTTGGGAACAAAACCTAGCTGAATGCTCTGTAATTCCCCGGATAAAACTCGAGGCAAGGTGGATTTGCAGCCCCGGGGGGGAAGCCTGGAGCGCTTGGGTGTGATTTGGGTCTGTCTAAAAGCTGGGCCAGGTGTCCCTCTGGGGCCACCACCCAAACACCTTCTCCAAGTCAGGGTCACCTCCAGCACATCCCAGGATCTTGGAATATCCTGAGGTGGAAGGGAACCCCAAGGATCAGGCACAGAACCATCCCCAAGAGTCCCCAGAGTCTCACCTGGGGTTTTTTTTTGAGGTCCTGGAGCCCCCAGGATTGGGTGAAGGAGCTCTGATATGGCTCAGCTCAACTCCAAACCCCAGAAGACTGAGGAGAAGGAGATTTTGACCTTCCCTGAGGAGCTGGAGCGTGGCCAGGGATGGGAATGGGGCTGGAAGAGCTGGAGAAGGGAATGGAAAATCCTGAGGGAGCTGGGGCAGCTCAGCCTGGAGAAAAGGGGGATCCAGGGGGGAATTTGGGATCTGCCGGGGGGGGGATTTGGGATCTGATCCCAGAGAAAAGGGGGATCCAGGGGGAATTTGGGATCTGCCAGGGGGGATTTGGGATCTGATCCCAGGGAACGGGGGCAGGACAAGAGGGAACGGCCTCCAGCTCTGCCAGGGGAGGCTCAGGCTGGGAAATTTGGGAAAATCCCTCCTGGAAAATGGAAAAGGGCTTGGAAGGGGCTGCCCAGGGAGGTTTGGAGTTCTGGAGGTGTCCAAGGAATTTCTGGACACTGGTCTGGGATCAGGCACAGCTTGGACACAACTTTGGAGATCTTTTCCAACCTCAACAGCTCTGGGATGTTCCTTTAAGGGAAAAAAAAAAAACCAACCAAAAAACTAAAAAAGGAATGGAAATTCTGAGTGTCCAGGTGGGATCAGACACAGCTTGGACTCAACTACCTTGGAGTTCTTTCCCGGCCTCTGGGATCCTGGGATTCTAAAGAGCTGCAGGATCTGCTCCTCAGGAGGGTGGCTGCTCATGGGAGAAGTTTGGGGTTATTTGGGGCATCTTAGAAGTCCCCCCCTTGCAAATAATTAATTTTACTATTTCATTAGCGCCTGTGGAATGAGCCAACGCCACGGAGCGAATTCCCATTCCTGTATCGCCCCATGGCTCACCCAGGCGTGGCGCTAAGATCCAGTTTAATCATCCATTAATGAGAAAGATATTAATTAAATCTTCATTTGCCTTCATTGCCTCATTAAAGCTGCTCGTCTCAGCAAGAAAATCTGGCAGCTTCCTCCGAGTTCCTTCAAGGATTAAACCCGGAGCTGGCGGCACAAAATGTTGTAAAATGAATTTATAGTTGGATTTGAGGAAGGAAAAGGAAATTTTCCCGGGGAAAAAAGTGCAGAGTTTTGTTATCCAGAGGAAACACTGGAATTTTTTCCAGCTGCATTTATTTGCACAGCGCCAATTAGTCCAGCTAAACAAGGCCGAATGTTCAGCTTGAATAAAAATCTGTCAGGAATTCCAGGGCTCTCCTTGCTCCTGGAATTCACCAGGAATTGTGGTTATGGGAAAAGGGGGGGTGGGTTCAAGCTGAAAAAGGGGAAATTTAGGTTGGGTTTGGGGAAGAAATGGTTCCCTGTGAGGGTGGGGAGGCCCTGGAATGGATTTCCCAGAGGAGGTTGGAGCATCCTGGGAAAATGGAAAGGAATTAGAATAAAATGATGTTTAATTCATTCCCAAACCAAACCATTCCATGGTTTTATATTCTTGGGCCTGAAAAGGGATTTAAGGAGGAAAAGCAGCCCCAAGGACCTTCCCAACCCAAAGCATTCCAGGTTTTTACAATTCTTGGGCCTGAAAAGTAATTTAAAGGGGAAAAGCATCCCTAAGGACTTTCCCAACCCAAACCACTCCAGGTTTTTACAATTCTTGGGCCTGAAAAGGGATTTAAGGAGGAAAAGCATCCCTAAGGACTTTCTTAACCCAAACCATTCCATGGTTTTACAATTCTTGGGCCTGAAAAGGGATTTAAGGAGGAAAAGCATCCCTGTCCCTTCCCCTGGGCCAAGCCTTGCTCTCCCTGACCTCATCCCAGATTTTGCTGCCGTGCAATATTGGGAATATAATGACAGGTTATCAGGAATAACCCCATTAATAGCGGGGTGTGCCCCAGCCTCAGATCCACCCTCGGCACGGAGAATCCTTGGGCAGGTTGGGTCACATTTGGGCATCAGATTGCCCCCAATAAATGAGTGTTTCACTGGGCCAGGAGAGGGGAAAGGGAAAGGCCTGAGAGGAGGAGTTGTGGGATGGGATATCGGAAAGGGAATGAGGGATCTGGATCGTCCCGAAAGTCCTTTCCATCCCCAGACCATCCCGGGATTCTGTGAAGGTCAGAAGAGGAGGGACAGCCGAGCTCCCCGTGCAAGGCCATGAAAAATATGGGAGCGCTGGGGGAGAAACAGGTGGGATGGGTTTGTGGGAGGTGGAAAAAGGCGGGGAAAAAGCCAAATTGGCAGAAAAATCCACGGTTTCCTGATGCTGATGCACCCTTGGTTTCCTGGGCTGCAAATCAATAATAATAATAATAATAATAATAATAATAATAATAATAATAATAATAATAATAATAATAATAATAATAGTGGAAAATGCTGAAGGCTTTTGAAATACTGATGGGGAAAAAAACCAACATGGAATGGACTCAAACAAAAAATTCAGATCAATTGGATCCAAAATGGATCAGATTGATCCAAAGGGGATGATATTGACCCAAAAAGGATCAGATTGATCCAAAGGGGATCAGCTTGATCCAAATGGGATCAGATTGATACAAAGAGGATCCAGCTTGATCCCAAAGGGATCCAGCTCTGAGTTCTCGGTGGAAAAGCTGGTGGTTTTCCCCCAAAATTCCTCAGTCAGGAGACTCCAGGAGGGAATTTTGGGCTCTTCCAGGGGGAATTTGGGATCTTTTCCCAGGGAACAGGGACAGGACAAGAGGGAACGGCCTCGAGCTGTGCCAGGGGAGGCTCAGGCTGGGAAATTTGGGAAAATCCCTCCTGGAAAAGGGAAAAGGCCTTGGAAGGACCTGCCCAGGGAGGTTTGGAGTGGCCACCCCTGGAGGTGTCCAAGGAATTCCTGGACACTGGTCTGGGATCGGCCACAGCTCGGACTCAACCTTGGAGATCTTTTCCAACCTCAACAACTCTGGGATGCTCCTTTAAGGAAAAAAAAACCAACCCAAAAACGTATAAAAGGAATAATTCCCATTCCTCTTCTTCCCGAGCCCCGCGTGGAACTGGAGATTGTCCAACCCCTGGAGCTGGATGGGGTGGAGCCGCTGGGGTGGATGAGTCAACGCCGAGGTCTTGGGGTCCGCCACGCCCGTGACCTCATTGCCGGAGTTTTCCCAACCTTTTCCCCAAGAGCCAAACAAGAAATGTGGGATCTGTGGGCTGCCCATGGCTCACGGGCTGATCCTCCCAGATATCGGGATGGTTACATCAGCGTTGGGATCGGGAACGGGAGCGGGACGGGGAAAGTGGGGCACACACAAATGGGGTAAACACGGGGATTTATGGGAGCTCCCGAAGTGGGAATTCCTATAAATAAAGGGAAAATAAAGGGAAAAATTCATATTTTAAATGTGGATGGGCGGGGAATATTCAAGGGGATTGTTTCAGCAGGAATAGGTTTGTGGGGATTTGGGAGCATGGAAAAAAATCCTGTTTCCCACGTGGATGCCCAGGTGAGAAGGGTGGGCACAGAAATCCAGAAAAACACGGAAAAAGCCTCCTCAGGGGTTGGGATTCTTCCTTCTGCCTGTTTAGCTGTTTAAATGAACCTGACAAATTTTCCACAATCCCTTTTTCCCTCTGAAGGGAACTCCCCCAGAAGGAGGAGCCCACCCTGAGGCTGGTGAGGAATTCCAAAATTCCAATCATTCAAGAACAGCTCTCAAACCACCCCAGTCTCCAAAAAACCTCAGGGATTTGGAATTTATCCAAATTTCCCAATTAGGAGAATTTCCCTGGAAAAGAAAACCAGGAAACAACTGTGATAGTGCAGAATAATTTTAATGGTAAGGGAACAAACAAGAATAAAATAAAAAATAAAATAAAATAAAATAAATAAAATAACATAAAACAAATGGGGTAAAGGTACAGGTCCAGGTGAGGATTCTTTACTTTTATCATGGAATTTTGGAATGGTTTGGGTGGGACCATCTAGATCCATAGGCAAGGGAAACTCCCACTATCCCAGGTTATTCCAAGCCCATCCAACCTGGCTTTGGACACTTCCAAGGTGGAAAATCCACATTTTTGTGGCCAAACATTCCCACTGGGTCAATTTTTATATTAAAAAATTAATTTCCACAAATATTTTTTCCTTTTTATTAAAATTAAATATAAGGAGATTGGTTTATTCCCTTTCCTGACTTTCCTGTGGTGAAAGTGAAAGCCGGGAAGTGGTCACGGGATCGTGCTCGTATTTATCCCAATTAAAGGGAATTTCCTGGTGAGTAATTCCCATGAAAGCTAAGCCAGGCTCAATTAGGCCTGGCAGGCAAAGGCTTTGTCAGATCTGACCACATTTGGGGTGTTCCCCAATCTTGATTTCTCTGGAAAACCACAGAAGAGCAACGAATCGCTCCCCCAAACCAGATTCCGAGTGTCGGGTTATCCCAAAATTTGAAATTGTTATTTAATGGCTTTATTCCACTGCTTGGGAAAGTCTGAAGGGAAAAAAAATCCAATTAAAAAAAAAAAAAAACAACCTTAGAAACAAAACCCCAACTTAAGCTGAACTCAAATTCCCAAATCTGCTTCGGAGGAGCCTCCAGAGCCTTTGGATCGGGGTCGGATCCGCGTCACACTTCCAAGACCTCTTCCTCCTCCTTTGCTGCCTCCTCGCTTTCCGTTCCCGGCTTTTCCGGATCTGGAATTTGCTCCTGGCTCCCATTCCCGGCCGGCTGCTGGCTCCCGCTGGAGCTGCTCCTGCGGCAGGGATGGATCCAACGTGAAGTGAAAATGTAGGAGCAGCGTGACCCTCGCCGGGAGCCCAACTTCGGGACGAAACCCCCGGAACGCGGGATTCCCGCTCCGTGGGACCTCAGGGAGTTTCGGGATGTCCCTGCTCCCCCCTCCAGCACTCCCGAGGATCCCAGCAGGGTCTCATCCATGCCAAGGATGGGCCTGGAGGTGAATTTTGGGATGAAAGCCCTGGAACGCGGGGCTGGCGCTCCGTGGGAGCTCAGGGAGGTTCCCGAGGATCCCAGCGCCGTTCCCGATGACCCCAACGCCGTTCCCGATGACCCTAACGCCATTCCCAATGATCCCTCTGGGATTCCCGAGGATCCCAGCACGGTCTCCTGCGGGCAGGTGCTGAGGATGGGCCCCGGGAATGTCACGAGCACGGGAGGAGGGAAGATGATGACGCGGGAAGCGCCGCAGGAAACCACGCAGGGCTGGCTGGAGCCCGAGGCCGCGGGGCCCGGACACGGCCCCTGGAATTCCGAGCACATCTGGGAGGAAGCAGGGAGAACCTGCAGCCAGAACAGCGAAAATATCCAGGAATTAGAACATTTATTCCTCTTTATTTGAAAATCCCGGTGGGAAAAACCCTTGCCCTACTTAATGTTCATTTTAATTTTATTTTACTTGATTTAATCCGATTTTTGATTGTATTTTTAATTAAATATTAATTTTTTTATTTCATTCTTTAATTTTATTTTTCAAATTCTATTTAATTTCCACTGCATTTTAAAAATTTATTTCCTAATCTTCTTTAATGATATTTAATTTTCATCGTTATTTTTAACTTTCATTCAGTTTGTTTAATCTCAGTTTTTAAAACCCTTTTAAATTTTCGCCGTATTTTAAAAATTCAGGTTTTTTTTAATTGTAGTTTAAAAAAAAAAATCATGGAGCTTTTCAAATGTTGCTTTGAAAACTGAACTCCCGGCTCCGTTTCCCTTTTTCCACACCCACCTCAACCTCCCCCAAAATCCCCACCCTGGCTTTTTCCAGGCCCTGATTCCAGGATTTTCCATTCTTCCCGGGTGATTTGTTTATCTCAGCCTGCCCAGCCCTCCCTGGGATAATTACCCAGAGCAGATTCCAGAGCCTGGGATCGCTCCCAGATCCGCGTCCGGAGCGCTGACGCCTCCAAAACCCCTGGAATTCCGGATAAATCCTTCCTCCACACGAATTCCAGAGGGCCCTGAACTCCGCAGGGAATTTTGGTGCCCAAATTTATTTTTTTTTTCCCTCCCCCCAGACGCTGAATCCACATTCTCGTGGAATTAATTCCAGAATTTCTCCTGGGATTTACCTGGCAGGGTTCAAAGCTGTGGGATGCAGATGATTCCCAAAAAAAAAAAAAAAATCCCTGGAATTTTTGTCCCTGGAGGAATCCGGGCTCTTCCAGAGGCTCCTTCAGAGGTAGGTGTTGGTTTTAACTCCTCAAATTCATCAAATTCCTGTTTTTTTCTCCAAAGATTCTTCTGGAAAAGTCCAGAGGATTCCCATAATTTATCTGATGGGGATTTCCATGGAGATCAAATGGTTTTTTTCAGAAAATTCCCAAAGTTTTTGGATGGATTTGGAGTTTCTTCTTCCCAAAAGTGCTACAAAAATGGGGGTTTTGCTCCAAAGAAATTCCTTGGCTGGTTGGAAATCATTTGGAAACAACTTTTTAGGGAAAATGGGCTTGGCTTGGATCATTCTGGCAGGAAAATAAGGAGGAAAAAAGATTTTCCTCCCTTTCTATAAAATTGATTTGTGAATAATAAAATTTTGGGGGAAAAAAAAGAGAAAATCCCAGGTTCTCTCTGATTTTTAATGGAAGAATACGGATAAAATATTGCTGAGCATCCTGAGCTTTAAAATCCCTTCTATCCCAAAATATTCCACAATTTTATGACAAATCCCACCAGAATTAAAATTAAAGTGACTTTCATTGTTATTGACAGTTAAGTGATAATAACAACATCCCAGCAGATTTTTTTTTTTTAATTTAACAAGAATTTTTAATCCTTGACTCACCCCAAACACCCAACAAAATCATTCCCACCATGGAATCTCCCTTTGGAGTTTTTGGAACCACAGAATCCCCCGTGAAACCCCTATCATTTATTCCGTTTTCCCATTATTTACTTAATTTTCCCAAATATTTATTTTGATTTCCCCATTTTCCCCAAATTGTGGGATGGAAGAGAGAGGGACCTACCAATATTCCAGGAGAGAACCACCAGGAATGTCCGGGGGAGCCCCAAATCCTTGGAGTTTTATAAGAACTCCGGAACTTCCAGGAAGCTGAGGCAGCCTTTGGGCGCGAGGCTTTAATTGCCCTCCCCTCATGTGTAATAATCTTAATTACTGGTAATTATTTCGGGGTTGTTTACCCGCATGATTCCCTTTTCCATGGGAATTTTTGGAGTGGAACGGGAATGGGATTTTTTTGTTGCATCCCCCATATTCCCGTTGGGTTTTTTTTTTTTGCAGGAAAAGTGAATTTTGGAGGGGATTTTAACATTTCTGCCTGGATTTCCAGCCCTGGGATGGTTTGGGTGGGAAGGGGATTAAATCTCATCCCATTCCAGCATTTTTCCAGGGACAGGGATGCTTCCTCACTCAAAGCCCCATCCCAATTTTTCCTTGGGCTAAAAATGCCTCAAGGCATTAAATATGAAACATTTTAAGAACTTTTTTTTTAATTTAAAAAAAATTAAGTTTAAAAATTAATTTTAAAAAATTTAAAAGTTTCATTTAAAAGTTTAAAAACTTTATGGTAAATAAAAAAGTTCAGTTAAAAACAAATTGAACATTAAAAACTTAAATATGAGGGAAAAATTGATCCTGTGGAAGCTGGAAAAAACTTGATGAATTTCGTGGAGTTTTGTTGATTTTCTGAGGATCTGGGTGGATCCTTGGAGCCGAGAGAATCCTAGAATTCCAGAATTGGCGTTTTATCCCCCAGTTGGAACTAATTGGGGATTTTATGGAATTCATTGGGTAATTTGGGGATTTTTCAGGCGGGAAGGGATTTTCAGGAATATCCCCACTGAGGGAGATCCCAACACCCCCCGGACAATTCATTCCAGTGGAAATTCCCAGGAATCCATTCCTGCCCTTGGAAATTCCCCCAGGCTGGGCTGGAGTCAATTTTGGGGTGATTTTCGAGGAGAAATCGATCGTTTTGCTTCATGAATATGCAAAACACCCGGAGTTAGGCGGGAGAACAGCATCCTGTTTGTTTGTGGGGTTTATTCCATGCAGGGGGGAATATCCCAGAGCTGCTCCGAGCCCCGAGGGGTTTTCCTGGGATCATTTGTTATTTATATCACAAGGAGAAAACACTTTGCATGCATAAATCACTCGCGAACTTCCCGAGGTGTTTTGTTGTGTGGGAACCTCGTTGTCGGGATCATTTCCCTCATCCCGTCCCAAAAGACAGCCCCAGCTTCTCACAGAGTTTTTAAAAAAAATAAAAAATTCAGGGTTTGAATCCCTCCTCCCAAATCGAGGCTGATCCCATCGAGGTTTGTTATCAGGATTATGATTTCAGATTGGGATAGGATTATTTGTTATTATAATTTGCAGATCATTGGGAATATATGATTCCAGTTTGCCTCCTGCAAACTGAGATCAGGAACCTGGGGTGGGAGCTTTGGTTCCCTTTGATTTCTGGAAGTAGGAACTCCTCTGGGAATCGGGAATGGGATTTTTTTGGAATTAAGGAATGGGGTTTTTTGGGATGAGGATGGGATTTTTTGGGATTTGGGAATGGGATTTTTTAGGATTCAGGAATAGGATTTTTTGGGATTTGGGAATAGGATTTTGGGGGATTTGGGAATAGGATTTTTGGGGGTGAGGGTGGCATTTTTTGGGGCGAGGATGGGATTTTTTGGGATTCGCGAATGGGATTTTTTAGGATTCAGGAATAGGATTTTTTGGGGATTTAGGAATGGCATTTTTGGGATTCGGGAATGGGATTTTTCGGGGTGAGGATAGGATTTTTCGGGATTCAGATGGGATTTTTGGGGATTCGGGATGGGATTCCCGGCGCAGTTCGCCCCTGTGGCCACCAGGCGGCAGCACCGCCCCACGGCGCCGTTGGGTTCCAGTCGCCTTTTCCCGATCTCGGGACTTTTCCAAGGGAAATCCCACCCGGAAAACCTCGGGATGAGGGAGGGACAGGGGGGCAGGAGACCCCGAGCATCCTCCTCGTGTGGAGGCGCCGGAATTATGGCAAAATTTCGCTGCTTTGAGACACCGGGTTTTTATTTTGTCCTCCCAACACAGCTCCGTTATCAACAGCAAGCCCACGGGATCAGGAGCTCAGATTTTTACAATTTAATTTTCCTGTTGATCCATCCCCTCTTCCCCATTTTTTTTTTTTCCTCCTGAGGAGAGGAAACTCTGAGGGAATTGGGAATATTCAGCCTGGAGAAGCTTTGGGGTGACCCCACTATGGCCTTGAAGGGGCTGCAGGGAAATTGGGGAGAGATTTTATTTTTTTTTCCCCAAGGGCCTGGAGTGCCAGGAAAAGGGGAATGGGTTCAGCTCAATGGGAGGAAGATGAGGTTGGATACTGGGAAGGAATTCCTGAGGAACATCATCTCTTCCCCCCAGTAAATCCCGAGGTAGAGAACCCAGGCCTAAAATTCTGATTATTTCCCTTATTTTACACAAAAGGACCAGGGTTACAACAGGGAAAGGGTGGTTTTTTTTTTTCCCCCAGCAGTAGGAATTAGGAACTGTTTTAAAAGATGGAAAATAATTCAGGCAGAGAGCAGGAATCAGCTGTAACCTGAGTTTAATGTGAGTGGTACAACCAGAGCGGAACTGATCCCACGACATAAAAACAGGGTGCAGACGTTGTCACGAAGGTGCTGGGGTCAGGCTCCAAGTGGCTCAGAGCCCTCAATCTCTCCCCAGCACCTTCCTGGTGCTGGAAAATCAGAAATTGGGGTCGAATAAAATGGGGGATTTGCTCTGTGAGCTGAACACGGGCACGATACGGGGGAAAACCAGGCTTGGGGGGCAGGACTGGGAATGGAGGGGAAATCACCCCAAACCTGGGACCAAGGAGGAGAAATCACCCCAAATCTGGGCTCCATGGAGGGAGGAATTACCCCAAACCAAACTTGGGCTCCAATGAGGGGAAATCACCCCAAACCGGGGCTCTAAGAGGGGGGAATCACCCCAAACCAAATCTGGGCTCCAAGGAGGGGATTACCCCAAACCTGAGCTCCATGGAGAGGGGAAATCACCCCAAAACTGGGCTCCAACAAGGGGGGATTACCCCAAACCTGGGCTCCACGGAGGGAGGATCACCCCAAACCAAATTTGGGCTCCAAGGAGGGGAAATCACCCCAACCCTGGGCCCAAGGGGGGGATCACCCCATGGGAATCACCCCAAACCTGCACCCCAAGGAAGGGGGATCACCCAGGCTCCATCCCTGCGGCATTCCCGACTTTGCCCACCCCTCCCTCACCAGAGCCACTTGGAAGCGCTGCGGCTTTTCTTGGCGTGCCCAGAGCGCTTGGCGCCGGCCGGGGCCAGCCGGGAGGGCCTCGGGGTGCCCCGGGCGTGGTGGTGGTGGTGGTGACCACAGCGGGACTTGCTCAGGTGCTGCGCCGAGCAGCTCCTGCCCTTGCTCCCCTCAAGCTGCGGCCAGCCCTTGGCCACGGCCCGCAGCGGGGGACACTCCTTGGTGACCTTGGTGACGCTCAGCTGCTGCTCCGAATAGCAGCCCGCGCCGAATTCCTGCGTGGGGTACCCCTTGGAGCAGCGGTGCGGGGCCACGCCGGCCAGCTGCTCCCGCAGCACGGAGCGGGTGACGCTCTGCTGCGGGGGACACTCGGTGACGCCGCGGAGGGGCAGCGAGTAGCAGCCGCCGCCGCTCAGCTCGGCGCAGCGCGGGGGACACGCGGCCGCCCTGCGCGGGCGGCGCTCGGCCCGGCAGGACGCGGAGGAGCCGCGGATGCCGCACGGGGGGAAGCGCAGCCGGCCGGGCTCGGGGCAGCGCGGGGCGCACGGCGGGAGGCTCCGCGCCGCGCGTCTCTCGTCGCTCCGCGGGGCCGGAGGGCTCCGGGGGACAGCGGAGCCCCTGGGGCTGGGCAGCAGCCGCGTGGTCTCGCAGGGCTCGGGGTAGAGCAGGAGGCACCGCTGCACCAGCGGCTGGCACGGCAGCAGCGACACGGCGGCGGGGGCGGCCTGGGGACAGCTCTGCCCCCAGCGCGGCGCGGGGCCCTTGGTGATGCTCAGGGGGTGGCAGGTGTTGGCGAAGGGCTCGGGGTGAGCCTGGCACGGAGGGAGAAACTCGGGGAGGAATTTGGGGCCCGGCAGGCAGCGCTCGCCGGGGTAGTGCATGGCGGAGCGGGGCTCAGAGCTGCGGGAGAGAGAGAAAACAGCGAATTTTTAAAAAATGTTTGGGTGATGAGACAGAGTAGAAATTCTCCAAAGTAGAAATCCTCCAGAGCAGAAATGCATTTTGATTTAAGTGAAATGTACATTTTTTGAGTTGAGTCTGTGGTTAGAAAATGTAGCTGTTTAACCTGACTGCAAAGCCTGGGCTCAGAGAAACTGCTGCAGTGAAGGACAGAGATAAGCAGGGGAGAGACAGAGGGTGATAAAGAGACAGAGAGATTGCTGTGAGAACAGCTCAACCTGACCTAGGAACTCTTTCTGAGAAAGAAGAACTTGCGGCAAATTTTACGCAAAATCCGTAAAAATGAATCTGTGTGAACCTATTGTGAAATTGTATATGTATTTGGGAAAAAAATATTAAAAAAGACCTGAAGTACCCAGAAGTATGCATGTCATTTAAGGAGAGTAATCTCTACATGCTGAAATAAACACACCGGCTTTACAACTTTCACAAAGCTGTAGAGGTTTTGGTTATCTCCCCAAAACAATGATTCAGCACCAAAACCTCGCCCCGCTCTCCTCGCGGCCCGTGACTCAAAGCGGGGCGTGTTTGGGAGGGGAGAGAAAAAAAAAAAATCCCTTCCTCGGTTCGGCTCTCTCGAAAGCCTGAAAAAATCCGGATTTTCAGCCCGGCCAGTTCGTGCCACCCTCCAAACCCGCGGGCGCTTCCCCTCCCGAGCTTTTTTGGGCGACTCCCGATCACCTCGGGGCCCTCCCTGGGTCGCCCTTTCAAGTTGAGATGAAAGAGGAGCCAAAATTCCGGGTGTGGCCGCTCGGTAATAACCGGGTGCGACCGCGAAGCCACGCCGAGGCTCGGGAGAGGTTTGGGGCTCTCTGGAGCTCCGGTCCCACGGGGATTTGGGGTCTGGGACGGGGCAGGGGCAGCCCTGGCTCGCTCTCAGGGCAAATCCTGATTTTTTAGGAAATACAGCAAAATATTCGGTGGAGGGAAGGGAAAAATCAAGGCAAAATTCCAGATGGATAAAAGGATTAAATATCCCAGCTTTGGGGTTGGAAGGGACACGGAGCAGGACACAGGGCTGGGAATGGCTCCAGCTTCGCTGATTTTGGGAGAATTACACCCAATAAATCAGCCCCTGGTGCCGCACCACTTTTCTCCTCTGAAAAGTTTCCCTTTTCCTTGGAAATCGCAGGAAAAAATATTCGACTCCAGAGAAACTCCAGTTTTAGGGAGTTTTCCCAGGTTTAAACAGGATTATTCTGACCAAAAATGGTCAATGTTCCAATATTTTTTGAGAGAGTAAAGCATCAAAAAAAATCTACACTGTAAATTGTAAAAAAAAAAAAAAAAGTAAATAAAATTCTACATTTTCTGAGCACCCCAAATTCTGATCATTCCAGGATTTAAGGTTTCATCTTCCCAAATCCTAAAGCAGGACGGAGTCACGCGCCCGGCTCATTAGGAAAACTCGTTATCATCACAATCAAAACAATCATTGTCCAATAAAAAACAACGCCTGGAAAACAAAGGCAGCAATTACGGCAACCATAGAACAAAACGCCTCTTAATTTGCACCTCCCACTCGTTTTTAGGGGGGTTCAGCCGGGAATTTTTAGGAATTCGGGATTTTTCCCGTCTGGAATTCCGTCAGTTCCTTGTGCTGGTCGGGGAAAAAAAAAAAAAAAATTCATTTGTTTAAAATTCCATAAAAGCAGCAGGGAATTCCTCTGGTTCATTTGGAGGAGCTGCCTCGGCTCTTCCCATCCCACACCCGATTCCTGCTGGGATCCAGATTTATGGAGCCAAATCCTACCGGGAAAAAAAAGCAGGAAACCCCCAAAAAAAATCACATTCCCTATGGAATTTCTTCCCCGTTTTTCCTCGGCGCGTCCCAAAAAGGCGGAGGAGAATTGGGGGATAAAAAGGAGAATTTTGGGAGTCCCAGGACTTACCCAGCTCATGAGGGGGAAGAGCCGGAGAGAAGCGCCCGGGAAAGGCCGGGGCTGGCCGGGTTTTTATGGAGCCCGGGAATGCCCCAGGGAATTTTGGGTTTGGCTTTAATTGCACCCCAAACCCGGCCACGTGCAGCTCCGGCTCCCAGAGATGTCCTGGATCGCGGGGAGCCGAGAGGCTGGGCCAGCAAAAAACCAAAAAAAAACACCTGGAAAATCAGAGATCCTCAGGGATGCCAGGTTTTCCTGAAATTCCAGCCAAAACAGCCCTTTCCACCCCCCCAAAAAAACCCTAAAAACCCCAAGAAACAAACAAAAAATCTGAAGAACCGAGGGTGCTCAGGGGTGCCAAATTTTCCTGGAATTCTAGCCGAAACAGCCCTTTCCATCCCACAAAAAAACCTGGAAAATCAGAGATCCTCAGGGACGCCAGATTTTTCCAAAATTCCAGCCGAAACAGCACTTTCCACCCCCCAGAAGAAACCCTAAAAATTTTTTAAAAAACAGGGAAAACCAAGGACTCTCAGGGGTGCCAAATTTTCCCTTAATTCCATCTGAAACAGCCCTTTCTATTCCCCCCCCAAAAAAAACCCAGAAAAACCCCCAAAACCTCGGAAAACCGAGGATTCTCAGGGTTGTCAAATCTTCCCAAAATTCCAGCCAAAATAGCCTTATACCACCCCCAAAATAAAACCAAAAAAAAAAAACCCAAACGAACAAACAAAAAACCCTGGAAAATCGAGGATTCTCTGGGATGCCAAATTTTCCCGAAATTCCAGCTGAAACAGCCCTTTTTACTCCCCGAAAAAAAAATAAAATTAAAAAGTCCCAGTGGAGGCCAGCCAAGGGAAAAGAAGGAATTCCTCATTCCCAGGGGAGCTGCGGGCAGGAATCTCTTTGAAAATCCATCCAGGAAGGACTCGGGGCATCCCATAATTAGTGGGACACGCGGATTCCTTCCCGGGGATCCAGGAGGGATCATTGGGATGGCCCCCAAAAATTCCCGGTGACAAAGAGGGGAAGGGAGAGGAATCATCCCAAAAAAAACCCCAAAATTCCCATTTCCTGCTCCTTTGTTCCCTGTTTGTCCCACAAAAATAAAAGGGAAAATGAGCAGGACTTTGGGAGTCACTTCTGCACTAGGGAAGGGCCTGGAATTTGGGTTTTTGGGGGTTTTTTGGTCCCTTTTTATTCGAATCTGACACTGAATTGATTCAGGTGAGATGCCTGAAAAAAAACGGAATTATCATGGAAACGCCTCCTTGGAAAGGATCAAATCCAACTCCGGGCCCTGCTCAGAATTCCCAAAATTTTCAAAACTGGGAAAATGCTCCAGGAGCCTTGGGAATGTGACCATGACTGGAATATTGGAATATTTAAATATTGGGATATTTGGAGTATTTGAATATTGGAATATATGGATATTGCAATATTGGGATATTGGGATATTTGGATATTGGGATATTTGGATATTGGAATATTGGCATTTTGGAATATTGGGATACTTGGATATTGGAATATTTGGATATTTGAATACTGGAATTTTGGAATATTGGGATATCGGATTATTTGAATATTGGAATAATTGAATATTGGAGTTTTGAAATGTTAGGGTATCGGAATATTGGAATATTTGAATATTTGAATATTGGAGTTTTTTAATATTAGATTATTCGGATATTGGAGTATTTGAGTATTAGATTATTTGAATGTTGGAATATTTGAACATTGGAATATTGGAATATTTGGAATATCGGAATATTTGGAATATTGGAATATTTGGAATATCAAGCTCCAAATGATGACCCACGACCCAAATCTCCGTTTTATTTCCTGCTTTCCCAGGAGCCTGGGGGCAGCCCAGTGATTTCCCTTTAATTTCCCGGCTGCACAGGAAATCCCAGGGGCGCTGGCGCCGCTTTTCCAGGCGGATCCCAACATTCCGAGGGCTCCAGGGAGGAACCTGAAGGCAAATCCCGGATTCCTCTCACTTTTGTGGATTCTCCCTGCCCTGAACAACAACAGCAGCAACAGCAACACTGAACTTTTTAATGCTGAATTCCCTGACCTGGAATTCCGGGAACAAACAGGCGTCGGAGCGCGGCTTGGGCCGGGTTTTATGGGAATTCCTCGGGAAGCTCGGGATCAAGGAGAGCTCCTAATTCCTGGTTGTGTGTGCCCAGCGCAGGGAGCAGGGCATTAACGTGGTGACCTGGCATTAAAAACGTCCTTAATTAACACCCCGATGTCCTTAATTAACATTTGCGAGGCCCTTTCATCTCCCAGAGGCTCCTGGGAAATTGGGGGGGGGGGTCATTATTCCAAATTAAACGCCGGGGAAACTGAGGCACGGCTGAGTCAGGGCCAACCCCGTCCAAAACATCCCCAAATCCCGGTGACCCCAAAATCTGGGATCCACTCACCAAAGGGGGGTTTTCTGGAAGGTTCCGTGGGAAAAGCCACAAGGCCACCGCAAGATGGGAATGTTGGGAATGTTGGGAATTTTGGGAATTTTGGGAATGTTGGGAATTTTGGGGATGTGGAGACCCCCAGAGCCCCTCCAGGATCGGCCGGGACAGGACACAGGGAATGGGGTCGGGGGGAACAGAGGGGGAATTTGGGGGGGATTTTGGGGAGGAATTGCTCCCTGTGAGGGTCCCAGGTTATTCCATGGATTTCCCATCCCTGGAACCACCTGGGATAGGGGAAGGTCCCTGCCCATGGAACTGGGGTGGGATTTTTTGGGATTTAAGGTTCCTTTCCATCCCAAACCATTCCAGAATTCCCTGGGCTGGTTTGGATGGGATTTTAGGGAATCAATCCTTCCCTGGCCCAGGTGATTCCATGGATTCCCCATCCCTGGGAATGTCCAGGGCCAGATTGGAGCCATCTGGGATAGGGGAATGCCCCTGCCCGTGGAATGGGACAATTTTGACGTCCCTGAAACGCAAAACATTCCAGGATTTTATCCCAATTTTAAGTGGATCCAACAGGTCCCTAAAACCCAAATAATTCCAGGATTTTATCCCTATATTAATCCCTGAAACCCAAACCATTCCAGGATTTTATCCCGATTTTAATTGGATCCAACAGGTCCCTAAAACCCAAATCATTCCCGGATTGTATTCTGATTTTAAGTGGATCCAACAGGTCCCTGAAACCCAAACCATTCCAGGATTTTATCCTGATTTTAAGCGGATCAAACAGGTCCCTAAAACCCAAAGCATTCCAGTATTTTCCCCCTCAGTTTTCGGGGGATCCGGAGGGTTGGACTGTGGGTCCAAGCAGATTTTCCACATTCCCCGCTGGAAAAAAAAAACCAAAACTCCGAGGAAAAGGAGGCACCGGGAGCTCCCGACACTCCCAGGAGCTCCCGGACAACTCCGGGTGGCACCAGGAGGTCACCGAGGCAGGGAGGGGCAGGACAAGATGCGGGACAGCGTCCCCAGCCCGGCCACACCCTCCCGTCCCCTCCGGTCACCTCGTGAGCTCCTGCTCATTCTCCTGATGATGGGGCTCAGCCGCGGCTTCATCCAGCCTGGATCTTGCTGGATTTTTAATAAATAAATATTTAATATTAAATAAAAATTTAATATTTAATAATTATTTAATATTAAACAAATATTTGATATTAAATATTTAATATTAAACAAATATTTAATATCAAATAAATATTTCCATTAAATATTTTTCTATTGAATAATATTTCTATTAAATAAATATTTCACATTAAATAAAGACGTCATGTTAAATAAATTTAATAATATTAAATATTTCTAATGTTATTAAAATTATCATAATAAGATTAACTAAATATTTCTTTCATTAAATAAAAAAACACCAAGAGGCAGAAACCCAAGATTTTAATCTGAGGTCAGGCAAGAATGTTTATTTAAGTTTATAGATATATATGTAAATATTATTATATTTCTGTAAATAAAGTTTCTTTTCAGTGCACATCTCCAGCATAAAGAATTTAATTAATTACCTTTTAAATGAAACATTTATAAAATAACCCTGCTATAACTTTCATTATTTTGAAGAGTTTTCATTTCAAGTTGTGGTTTTTCTCTTAATCAAAGAATAAAAACTTCAGGAGGGACATTTTGGGGAATTGCTGTTTGGGGACTCTGCGGGTTTAAAAAAAATGGGAATTGTGGCCACATTCCAGGAATTGTCCTCATCACACACCCTGGGGGTCACCAGGGCCACTTGGGGGCCGAGCAGTATTTCTTGGAGTGGCTGGAGATCTTCACTCCACCGGACTGCTGGGGGACACACTTGGTGGCACTTTGCTGGGGGACACACTTGGTGGCACTTTGCTGGGGGACACACTTGGTCACACACTGCTGGGGGGCACAAACTGTCCCATATTGCTGGGGGACACACTTGGTGGCACTTTGCTGGGGGACACACTTGGTGGCACTTTGCTGGGGGGCACAAACTGTCCCATATTGCTGGGGGACACACTTGGTGGCACTTTGCTGGGGGACACACTTGGTCACACACTGCTGGGGGGCACCAATTGTCCCATACTGCTGGGGGACACACTTGACACTTTGCTGGGGGACACACTTGGTGGCACTTTGCTGGGGGACACACTTGGTCACACACTGCTGGGGGGCACCAATTGTCCCATACTGCTGGGGGACACATTTGGTGGCACTTTGCTGGGGGACACAGATTGTCCCATATTGCTGGGGGACACACTTGGTTACACTCTGCTGAGGGACACAAATTGTGCCACACTGCTGAGGGACACACTTGACACTTTGCTGGGGGACACACTTGGTGGCACTTTGCTGGGGGACACAAACTGTCCCATACTTCTGGGTGACACCTTTGGTGGTGCTTTGCTGGGGGACGCACTTGGCCATGCCTTGCTGGGGGACACATTTGGTCACGCTCTGCTGGGGGACACACTTGGTGGCACTCTGTTGGGTGACACTCTTGCTCACACACTGCTGGGGGACACACTTGGTGGCATTTTGCTGGGGGACACACTTGGTGGCACTTTGCTGGGGGACACAGATTGTCCCATATTGCTGTTGGACACATTTGGTGGCACTTTGTTGGGGGACACCCTTGGTGACACTTTGCTGGGGGACACAGATTGTCCCATATTGCTGTGGGACACACTTGGTGGCACTTTGCTGGGGGACACCGATTGTCCCATATTGCTGTTGGACACATTTGCTGGCACTTTGTTGGGTGACACTCTTGCTCACACACTGCTGGGGGACACACTTGGTGGCACTTTGTTGGGGGACACCCTTGGTGGCACTTTGCTGCGGGACACAAATGCTGGCCCCGCCGGTGTCACACTGCTGCGGGACACACTTGGTGACACACCTGCTGTGCCACTGCTGGGGGACACCGGCAGTGACACTCTGCCACTGCTGGGGGACGGGCGCTGTCACCCACTGGTAGGAGACGCCCCTGGCCGCGCGCTGCTGGGGGACACAGGTGGTGACACACGTGGGGACACCCTGCTGGGGACAGACGCTGGTCACACACTGCTGGGGGACACACCTGGTGGCGCTCTGCTGCTGCGGGACGCCCTTGGTGACAAACGGCGGCCGCGGCACGCAGGTGGTGACGCACCTGGGGACAATCTTCTGCTGCTGGGGGACGCACTGGGGCGGTGGCACCTGCAGCTGCTGCGGCACGCACTGGGTGACGCCAGTGACACCCGCGCCGCCCTCCAGGCGCTGCTGCGGCACGCAGGTGGTGACACACCTGGGGACAGTCTTCTGCTGCTGGGGGACGGGCGGGCAGCGCTGTGGCACCTGCAGCTGCTGTGGCACGCACTGGGTCACCCCCACCTGCTGTGGCACGCACTGGGTGACGCCCGCGCCGCCGGCCACGCGCTGCTGCGGTGGCACGCACGTTGTCACCCTCCTGGGGACAATCTGCTGCTGCAGGAGGCGCTGGGGCACGCAGGGGGATCCGTGGAGCTGGCGGGGCGGCACGGCCGGGGTGACGCTCTCCTGGTGGCACACGCTGCAGGACGTGGCCCGCTGCAGGGGCGCCTGGCCGGGCGCGGCCTGGGGGATGCAGGCGGTGGAGTGCCACCGCTGAGGCGGGAAGGGGACGCCGGGGGACAGCGCCACGGGGTCCTGGTAGAGCGGAGGGAGGTGCTGGTGCAGGTGGCAGGACATCATGGGGACACGTGGCAGGACTGCAAGGACACGGACGGGGTTGGAGTCAGGTGAGGTTTGAGGTCCCAGCCCAAGCCAACCCTTTTGGTGGCACCTGAGGGAGCCTCTGGTCCCCAAACCTCGGGGATGTGTCCCAGCTGTGTCATGGCCCCAGCTGCTTGAGGTCTCGGGGACATCTTGGGGACACTTGAAGGACACGATGGGGTTGGAATGAGGTGAATTTTAGGGTCCCTCCCCACCCATTTGGTGACACCCATGGACACCTGGACAGGTGAGGTCCCCACACCTTGGGGACACGTCCCAGCTGTGCCACTGTCCCAGCAGCACCTGAGGGACCCAGGCGACCCCTCGTTTTTAACTCTGAACCACGTCCTGAAGCCAGGCTGGGGACATTTGGGGACATTCAGCACTGAATGTCATGCAAAAAAACCCCAATTAATTGAATTAATTAATTAATTAATTAACTAAAACTTCCCTCGCTTCCAAACTCCCCCTTTTCAGGAGCAAATCTGGGATTCAGGCACTCTGCAGTGAACCCCAAAAATCCTCTCCCACTCCAGCACAGAAATTCCGGCCAATCCGTTTTAAAAACCTCTCCCAAATTGCATTTTTCACATGGGAAAATCAGGAATAAATCTTAATTTCGTAATCCCAGAACCCCAGAGTGCTTTGGGTTGGAAAAGACAACAAATATCAACTCAAGCCCTGCCATGGGACACCTTCCATTATCTCAGGTCACTCCAACCTGGCCTGGGACACTTCCAGGGATGGGCAATCCATGGAACATCCTATTCCAGGCTCTCCTCGCTCTCACAGGGAACAATTCCTCCCCAAACCCAACCTAAATTCCTTCACTTTCACTTTTACCCCATTCCCCCTTTTCCTGTTGCTCCAGCTCCTGATGGGAAGTCCCTCCCATCACCTTTTCTTGCAGGGAATATTCTCCACGGAATCCGCCAATCCCACCCCAAAATGAGCTGGTATTTTTCCTAAAACCACCTCAGATCTTCCCCTGGAAAACACCAATCTCACCCCAAAACAAGAGGGTATTTTCTTCAAAGCCACCCCAAATCCCTGCTTGGAATCCACCAATCCCATCCCAAAACGAGCTGGTATTTTTCCTAAAATCACCCCAGATCTCTCCCTGAAAAACACCAATCCCACCCTGAACTGAGGTTTTATTTTTCCTAAAACCACCCCACATCTCTGCTTGGAATCCACCAATCCCACCTCAAATTGAAGTGTTATTTTTCCTAAAACAAACCCAGATTTCTCCCTGGAATCTGCCAATCCCACCCCAAAACCAGCCGGTATTTCCCCAAACCCACCCCAGATCTCCCCAAACCCAATCCCCAATCCCAAACCCCGCCCCAACCTGACCTTGGACCCCTCTTGTGATGGGGAATCCTCTCCGAGCCAGCCCACCCGGCCCATCCCCGCTCTGGGAATCGGGAAAATTCCCCCCCTGGAATTTGGGAATGGGGTGGGGGATCCTCTCCGAGCCAGCCCACCCGGCCCATCCCCGCTCTGGCAATCGGGAAAATTCCCCCCCTGGAATTTCTCCAGAGGTTCGGGAACGGGACTCACCCAACTCCCGGGGGCGGGAAGAGCTTCCAGAGGCGACCGGAGCGTCCCGGCTCCGCTGGAGCTTTTATGGGGCCGCCGGAGGAGCCGCCGGCTCCCGCCAGCCCCGTGGCTCTCCCGGAGTGACTCGGAGCCGCCGACTCATCCTGGACAATGAGTGGTTCCATGTCAGCTTCCCAGAGTAATTACCTCGGGATAATTAATCCTCCCGTGGCATTCGGAGCGGGCGGCCCCAGCCCCGGGGCTGTTTGTGGGGATGGGAGCGCTGGATGTGTACGGATGGGTGTTCCAGGGGGGTTTTCCCATCCCTGGGGGGCTCACAGGGGTGGGATGGTCCCAATTATTGGATTTGGGACAGGTTTTCCATGGGTTTCTCCAGCCCTGGGGTTTCATCTCATCCACCCCGCAACGCCCGGATTTTGGGGTTGTTTGGCCAAAGTTTGGGTGTGGGTTTCGATCCGCTGAGGGAAAACAGGAAAACAAATCCCTCCTTGTGGTGGGTGCAGCTCATTATCCATAAAAATCATAATTTTTTTAATTAAAAACTCCGGTTCTCACCGCGCCCTGTGGTCCTGGCTCGGTGCTGGTGTCACCAGGGCTGGGCATGGCTTTGTGTCCTGGTCCCTCTCAGCTCTCCTTGGGATCACCAGGGAGAAATTGTCCCTCAGCTCCGAGCAGGAAGGGCCTGGATTCATTCCTGGATTCGTTCCTGGTGGAGAATTCCATCATTAAAGGAGGATTTCGCCCCCTCTGCTTCCTCCCCCATGTGGGGCACAATTACCCAAGAGCTCCCAAACTTCCTGATTCATTTTCCTGTCCGAAATATTCGGGGCCCTTTCTCCTGACCACAAAAACCGCCTGGGTGCGGCTGTTTCTCCGAGTTCACAAGAAACCACAATTTTTAATTAAAAAAAATTAAAATATTCAGGCCCTGACCCCTCCCTGTGGGTTTGGGCTCTGTGTTGGTGTCACCAGGGCTGGGCTTTATTGTGTCCTGGTCCCTCTGAGTTCTGCTGGAGCCAGCAGGACCAAATTGGGCTTTTTGGGGTTTTTTTTGTGTCATTATGAACCCATAAAAGAGCTGAGCAGATTTTTAATGACTTAAGAAATCCATCTTCTGTTTTTTGGGGTATTTTGTGTCACTGTGAAACCATAAAAGCACTGAGCAGATCTTTAATCACTTAAAGAATATTCTTCTGGTTTTGGGGGGTTTTTGTATCACAATGAACCCCTAAAAGTGCTAAGCAGATCTTTAATGACTTTAAAAATTCATCTTCTGTTTTTTGGGGTTTTTTGTATCACTATGAACCCATGAAGGTGCTGAGCAGATCTTTAATGACTTTAAAAATCCATATTCTGTTTTTTTGGGTTTTTTTGTGTCACTATGAACCCCTAAAAGCACTGAGCAGATTTTTAATGACTTTTAAAATCTATCTCTGTTTTTTGGGTTTTTTTTTGTGTCACTATGAACCCATGAAGGTGCTGAGCAGATTTTTAATGACTTTAAAAATCCATATTCTGTTTTTTGGGATTTTTTGTGTCACTATGAACCCCTAAAAGCGCTGAGCAGATCTTTAGCGACCTAAAAAAAAGGGAATTCCTGGTTTTAGGAGTTTTTTAACCTCTGGGAGACGAGGAGATGAATTCTTGGGGAAGTCACGCGGTGCTGGAGGAAGTTCATCAGCTCCCGGAGCTTTTTGTCACCTCTGGCTCCGGGTGTCCCCACGCGGGTCCCGGGGCTGTCACCTGTCCCCAGAGCAGCGGGAATGTGGCCCTGGTGACTCTCAGGTGACCGGGACAGGTGAGGCACAGCCCTTGCACAACCAGCCGGGCTGCCACCCAAAAATAAACTTCCTCCAAAAATCACGTGCGACTTTCTCGCTGGTTCAACTCCTTATCTCACACAGACCGAAAATAATCCTCATAAAACCAGGGGATGGAGTTTTTAAAGTCATTAAAAATCTGCTCAGCACTTTCAGAGGTTTGTTGTGATGCAAAATAACCCCAAAAAGCCAGAAGATTAATTTTTTAAATCATTAAAAATCTGCTCAGTGCTTTTAGGGTTTCATTGTGACACAAAATAACCCCAAAAACCAAAAGATGGATTTTTTTAAAGTCATTAAAATCTGCTCAGTGCTTTTAGGGTTTCATTGTGATACAAAAACCCCCCAAAACCAGAAGATGGATTTCTTAAGTCACTAAAAATCTGCTCAGTGATTTTATGGGTTCAAAGAGACACCAAAAAAAACCCAAAAAATAAAAGATGGCTTTTTTAAGTAATTAAAAATCTTCTCAGCTCTTTTATGGGTTCATAATGACACAAAAAAAAAACCCAAAAAGGCCAATTTGGTCCTGCTGGCTCCAGCAGAGCTCAGAGGGACCAGGACACAATAAAGCCCAGCCCTGGTGACACCAACATGGAGCCCAAACCCACAGGGAGGGGTCAGGGCCTGAATATTTTAATTTTTTTTAATTAAAAATTGTGGTTTCTTGTGAACTCAGAGAAACAGCCGCACCCAGGCGGTTTTTGTGGTCAGGAGAAAGGGCCCCGAATATTTCGGACAGGAAAATGAATCAGGAAGTTTGGGAGCTCTTGGGTAATTGTGCCCCACATGGAGGAAGGAGCAGAGAGGATGGAACCTTCCCTTTTTCCGGGAATTCTCCATCAGGAGCCAATCCAGATTTTCCTGGTCAGCTCTGAGTGTCCGGCTCCACCTGGACCATGGGGACGTGGCTTTGTTGTGGCTTCTGTCCTGCAGGAATCCTTTCTTTGATCTGAAGCCACAACTCCTCCGTGGTTTTCAGCTCCCGTTTTTGGAGGCTGGGACCTCGCCTGGACCAAAACGAGCAGTTCACATCCATATAAATATAAACCATAAACAGATCCCATCTATATAAATTCATATCGATTTATCCAGGTCTGGACGGCGGCAGGTGGGACACCAGCAGGAATTTCCACCTGGAAAAGGTGGTCGGGCATTGGAAGGCGTTTCCCAGGTGGGAATTCCTGGAGCAGGTCTGATTTTCCATCTCCCGAGTTTTCAACCCAACGCCTCGGATCGCGCATTGAAAATTCACCTTTTGTTTTTGGTTTTTTTTCTCCCTTCTGTCTCCTTTTGTTCCGCTGCCAGAGTTTCTATTTTCGGAGCAGGGAGGGAGCTCTGCATTCCTGGCGCCTCACCCTCCAAATCCGCGTTCCTGACTTATTGAAGGCGGGGTGGAGAACCCCCGAGGTGCCACCGCGCTCCTCCTCCCGGCGCTTTTTGGGACCTCCCTCCTCCAACCCCTGCCTGCTCTCACTCCTTTCCTCCACCTTCGCCTGGTGGGGTGAAAAGGGCGGAATTCCAAAATCCCTGAAAAGAATTCCAAGATTGTAGAGTCCAAGCTCGATCCCCACCTGGCCACCCAGAACTCCAGGAATTCCTTGGACACTTCCAGGGGTGGCCACTCCAACCCTCCCTGAGCCCTTTCCAAAGCCTTTTCCCTTTTCCAGGAGGAATTTTCCCAAATTTCCCGCCCTGGCACAGCTTGAGGCCGTTCCCTCTTGTCCTGCCCCATTCCCTGGGATCAGATCCCAAATTCCCCCTGGATCCCCCTTTTCTCCAGGCTGAGCCCTCCCCTAGATCCCTCAGGATTTTCCAGATCCTTCTCCAGCTGCTCCAGCCCCTCCATGTCCCTTTTCCGCCAGGGGACAGAGGACCGAGTGTCACCCGAGTGTCACCCGAGTGTCCCCAACCACCAGAGCGCAGCATTGGCCCGCGCAGGCGGCTCCTGGAAAATCCCTTGGGATCCTCCCCTCTTTTTCTCTCTGTGTCTCCAGGAAAAGTTTTAATTTCGGGTTTGGCTCAGCCCAGCCCCTTCTCGCCGCTGGATCTGGGAGGCCGTGAAGTGGATCCAGGCTGGGAATGTTGGGAATTTTGGGAATGTTGGGGCCCCCAGAGCCCCTCCAGGATCTGCAGGGGCTCTGGGGAAGCTGGAGAGGGACTTTTCCTCGGGAACTGCAGGAATGGGGTCAGGGGGGACAGAGGGGGAATTTGGGTGGGATTTTGGGTTGGAGTTGTTCCCTGTGAGGGCCTGGCCCAGGGAATTCCATGGATTTCCCAGCCCTGGACGTGTCCAAGGCCAGGCTGGGCAGGGCTTGGAGCAACCTGGGATCATGGAAGGTGTCCCTGCCCCTGGGTTGGAACTGGATGAGACCTAAGGTCCCTTCCCACCCAAACCATTCCAGGGTTCCAAACCATTCCAAACCATTCCAAAACCATTCCACGGTTCCAAACCATTCCACTGTTCCAAACCCTTCCACCATTCCAAACCATTCCAAACCATTCCATGATTCCAAACCATTCCAAACCATTCCAAACCATTCCAGGGTTCCAAACCATTCCAAACCATTCCATGATTCCAAACCATTCCAAACCATTTGAGGGTTCCAAACCATTCCGAAACTATTCCAAAACAATTCCAAACCATTCCACCATTCCAAAACCATTTCACGATTCCAAATGATTCCAAAACCATTACATTATTCCAAACCATTCTGCCACTCCAAAATCATTCCAAAACCATTCCACTATTCCAAACCATTCCAAACCATTCCAAACCATTCCAAACAATTCCATGGTTCCAAACCATTCCAAACCATTCCAAACCATTCCAGGCACAGGGAAGGGAGGGAAGGGCAGGGGCCAAAGGGAACGTGAGGGGACGAGCAGGGACCATGCTCAGAGTAATTAATTAATTTAATTAATTTGTAATTAAAGAGCTGCACAAGAGCTGCAGACAAGAAAACCTCTCTCGTTATGAGTAAATTCCCAATTTGGGCGATTTAACAGCACTCAGGGCAAAATGAGAATGAAACTCCTCAGCTGGGTCCCTCTTGCTTCACCATAAAAGGGTGAAATAAAGGGTGAATAAATTATTACTTAATTAACTCTTGGTTTCTCTAATTAGGAGCTCTTTGTTCTGGGGAGGTTAAGCCTGGCTTTAGGGTCAGAATAACCCGGGTGACTTCTCAAAGCTCAGCTTTTTTGGGGTTTCAGCACCAATTTTTCTTGCCTCAGCGCCTCCATCCATCGGCTCCATCCCTGTGCGGGGATTCCACGGGGAATCAAACCCTGGGATTTGGGATTGGCCTCGCGCAGGTGCTGGGATGGAGCAAATGGCAAGCCCAGGGTTGTAATTTTAATTATTTTAGTGATTAACTCAGCCCAGCTCATGGAACCCATGGAAAGGACGAAATCCAAGATAAATCCTTTTGGCTTTTTTGGCTCAAAGACCAATAATCGCCTTTCCCAGTGGCACCAGGAGCACCACAGAGCTGATATTCCAGAAAAAATAAAAAAAACAAAAGGGATTTTATCTTTTCCAAGAGGTCGGGGAGGCTGAAACCCAGCTCTGCATCCCAATTCTCCCTTGGGTGACCCTAAGGCTTCTCAGCTTTCCAGCAGGTCCTGGAAAAAGCTGGGAAAGGCTGAACCCCAGCGAGTTCACCCCCAGTGAGCTCCGGAGGGGGAATGAAGCAATCGGGAATTGGGTTCTTTGATGGGGTGGCTGCTGGAGGAGTTGTGGGGTTTCAGTGAGGCAATCAGAGCCCTGCGGGGGAAATTAGGGATTAATTTAGGCTGGGAATTAGCAGGAGGTTTTCAGGGAGCAGAGAAGAAATTAGGGATTAATTTAGGCTGGGAATTAGCAGGAGGTTTTCAAGGAGCAGAGAAGAAATTAGGGATTAATTTAGGCTGGGAATTAGCAGGAGGTTTTCAAGGAGCAGAGAAGAAATTAGGGATTAATTTAGGCTGGGAATTAGCAGGAGGTTTTCAAGGAGCAGAGAAGAAATTAGGGATTAATTTAGGCTGGGAATTAGCAGGAGGTTTTCAGGGAGCAGCCCAGGAGGACTCAGGAGCAGGCTGGGAAATCCAAAAACGGGACTCAAAACAAGAACCAAGCTTTGGGCTGGAGTTTGGGGGGGATTTATGGGGAGGTTTTACAGGAGAGTCCCAGACTTGGAAACTCAGCTGGGAAACTCAGAGTTTTATAGGAATTGTCTGGATCCTGGGAAGATCAGGAATCACTGAATTATGGAATAGTTTGGGTTTGGAAGGGATCTTAAACATCATTTCATTCCAGCCTCTGCCTTGGGACACCTTCTGCTGTCCCTGGTGGCTCCAGGCTGGAATTGGGCCCTTCCAGGGATGGGAAATCCATGGAATTCCCTGGGACCCTCACAGGGAACAATTCCTCCCCAAAATCCCACCCAAATTCCCCCTGACCACATTCCCTGTGTCCTGTCCCTGCGGTTCCTGAGGAAAAGTCCCTCTCCAGCTTCCCTGCAGATCCTGGAGTTCTCCACAGGCTCAACATTCCCAACCTGTCAAAAAAAAACCAAAAAAAACCAGCCAGGAAAAGACCGTGGATGCTCCAGATCCAGTCCTTGGGTCCTGCAGCACTTGGGGGTGTCCAGGTTTTTTGGGACCTTAAATCCCACCCTGCGCCACGGGCAGGGACAATTCCCACCCTGCCAGCCTGGCCTTGGACACTTCCAGGGAAGCCACAAAAGGTCCCTGGAGTCTGGGGCAGGAGCTGCTCCAGGCTCCAGACCGATACCGGGAGATGTTGCAGGTGTTAATTAAGCCATCCAGCAGGCGCTAATTAAGCCTTTGTTTGATGAGTTCACGGCCATGTCCAGCCCGGAGCTGGACACAACAACGGGATGGGAGGAGCCGAACCCTCCGGGAGCGCCGGGCCAGGCTGGGCCGGTTCGGCGGCTCCTGAGTCACGGCTGAAATCCGGCAGGGCAAAAGTTCCCGAGGATCCTCCCCTCCGTGCACAAAGGTCCTGAATCCTGGGGGAAAAAAATCAGGCAGAACCCATGAAATCATGAGAGAAGGATCCTCGCTTCCCAAAAAAAAAAATCTGAACAAAAGCCCCCAAATCCTGCGTGGCAAAAATCAGGGGGTCTGTGGAGTCTTGAGGGAGAGCTCCTCACTTCCCAAAAACTCTGATGCTTTCCCCAAATCCTGGGTGGAAAAAAGGTGAGGGAGCATCCTTAGGGTCCTGAGGGAGGGGTCCTCACTTCCCCAAAAAAATCTGATCCCTGCATAAAACCCCCAAAATTCTGGGTGGCAAAAAGCCAGGGATCATCTATGAGGAGCCCAAGCCCAGATTCTCTGCAGGGCTCTCCATTTCCAAAAAATCCGATGCCTGCACAAAAATCCCAAAATTCTGGGTGGCAAAAAGGTCAGGGAGCCTCCAAAGAGTCCTGAGGGAGGGGTCCTCACTTCCCAAAATTATCTGATCCTTCCCCCAAATCCTGGATGGAAAAAAAGGTCAAGGATCATCCACAGAGTCCTGACTGAGGGGTTCTCACTTCCCCAAAAAAATCTGGGAATTGCATGAAAATCCCCAAATCTGAGGTGGCAAAAAAGGTCAAGGGAGCATCCATGGGATCCTCACTTCCCAAAATTTGGATCCATTTTTTTGGCAGAGTGAAGGGAAGGAGCTCCGGGACCCTTGGGGACACCGAGACGCCTCTGGGACATCCCTGATGGAGCCTCCAGCTCCCGTTTGGATCTCCTGGAATAACTCCTGGGAATCACCTGGGAGATCCCTGATAAATTCGGGATCTGTTGGGTCTGGGGCAGCAAATCCCACCGGGGAATGCCGGGCTGGGAATTTCCTTCCCCGCGGTGTCGCGATCCCCGGAATTTGTGGAATATTGGGATGGACCGGGAGCCTCACGTTCCCTCCATTCCCTCACATTTCTCCCGTCGTTTTCCCAAAGGTTTGGCTAAAAATAGATTTTTGTGCAATTCCCGGGGCTGGGAAAAGCAATTCCATCTCTCCTCAGGGAAAAGCATTCCCTCCCTTTCCAGGGGCTGACTCCGGAGCCTCTTTGGGCAATATCCACGAAGTTTTGTGCTGAGGTTGCTGCCCGGTGACCTCCACAGCATTTCCAGACTGGATCCAAACCAGTTTGAGGTCAGGCCACATCTCCTGATCTCCAGACAGGGTTTAGGATTGGGTTTAGGATTAGGTTTGGGTTTAGGTTTGGGTTTAGGTCTCTCCCTCCCAGCCATGGGAAGTGTTTGACTTTAACCCCTGGGCGTTGCACGTTCTGGATTTAAATTTGGCACTGAATTTTTCCAGAAATCTTTTATTTGTTGCTTAAATAAAAATGCCCTGAGCAGGTGGAGGTGTCCGGTCCCTCGCTGGGCTCTGAGGGATGGACAGCACCGGCCTGAGGAGGAGAATTCCCTCGGGAATATTGCACAAAAATTCGGGTGGAAGGTTGGAGGTGGTGAAATTCCCTGTCCGCTCTCAAACTCGGCTGCTCCGGCAAAAACCAGGATCGGGGAATGATGAAATCGTGGGATAATAGAATCAGGGAATCATGGAGTGCCAGAGGATCATAAAATCATGGAGTTAGGGAATCGTAGAATCAGAATTCCAATTATCATGGAATAATAGAATCAGAGAATCATGGAACCATAAAGTCACAAAATTATGGAATTAGAGGATCACAGAATCACAAAATCATGGAATAACAGAGTCAGAGGATCATAAAATCATGGAGTTAGGGAATTGTGGAATCAGAGAATCGTGGAATAATAGAATCAGAGAATTAAGGGATCAGAAGATCATGGAGTCATAAAGTCACAAAATGATGGAATTAGAGGATCACAAAATCATGGAATAATAGAGTCAGAGGATCAGAAAATCATGGAGTTAGGGAATTGTGGAATCAGAGAATCATGGAATAAGAGAATCAGAGAATCACGGAATAACAGAAGCATAAAATCATGGAATAATAAAATCAGAGAATCCGAGAAAATCAGAGGATCATGGAATGGTTTGGGTTGGGAAGGACCTTCAGGATCATCCCGTTCCAAGCCCCTGCCACGACCAGGGACAATTGCAACTGTCCCAGGTCCCTCCGAGCCCCATCCAACCTTTCCTCGGACACCTCCAGGAACGGGGCAGTGCCGAACCCCAAGGTTTTGAGGACTCTGATCTCCTTCCCTGCATCTCCCCGCAGGAAGGGCACAATTCCAGGAGCTTATCTCGGTTCCGAGCCCTGCCAGCCACCGGGCTGCCTCGAAAGCAGCCGGGCAGGTCTGGGAAGCGCCCTAATTCCAGCCTGGAATCGGCACCAGCGGAGCACCAGCAAGGCCTGAGTCAGGCTTTGGGCTTGGGCTGGGGTATCCCCCAAGCTGGAGACTAAAACCGAGCTTATCCCAGTGGGAACAGCAAGGCAGGACCCAGGGGGAAATGGGAATTGTATGGATGGGAGAAAATTCCGGAATTTTCCAGCCTTGTGCTGCTGAAGGGTTGTTGAGGGAGGAAGTTGCAGCCGCTTCCAGGTGTTGCCCAGGAATTCCGGGAGGTGACGCGGGACCAGCTCAGCCTGTTGGAAGTGATCGTGTCGGGATCTTGATCCGATAAAAACTCCGGAAAAGCCGCGGGGATGAGCCCAGGATGACCAAAGGTGACGAAATTCCCGTCTGGGTGGGACACGGCGTCTCCAGGAGCTGTGTCCCAATGCATCCCGGAGATTTGGGGGCTTGGGATTGGATTTCAGAGGGTTTTCCCGTTCCATAAATGTCTGGTTTTCATTCCACCTGGGCTGATCCTCAGGGAACGCGCTGCATACACAGAGCTCCCATTATTTCACATCTAGGCTGAAACAGCTTTTTAAATTCCCTTCTGGAATTCCGTGGGGCCCGTTCCCCAAATTCCACTTGGATGGGGAAAATCTTGGATATTGTTAAAAAAAAATGCTGGAGATGACCTCAGCTCCCTGCTCCATCACATTTGGATGGGTGGGAGCTGCATCTCAGTGGAAAATGAGATTTATCCAGGGAATTCCAGGATCACTGAGGATGGAAAAGCCCTCCAAGATCATCGAGCCCATCTTTAGATGTATCAACCCCTTTCCAGGAATTCCTCAGACACCTCCAGGGGTGGCAACTCCAAACCTCTCTAGGAACCCCTGACCACCCTCTCCAGGAGGAAATTCCTGGAATTTCCAGGAAATCAATCCTGGTGATTCCAAACAGATATGAAAGTTGAGGGAAATCCGTGAAGTTCTTCCCAAGGAAAACTCAGGAGAGGTTTAGCTGTGGGATGACCTCTGGATGGGTTGAGGAGGGAATTCCCAATAAATCCCAGAAATTTCAGATATTGGGGGTGTTTTAGCTATGGAATGACCCCCGGATGGGTTGAGGTGGGAATTCCCAATAAATCCCAGGAATTTCAGACATCGGGGGGTGGTTTAGCTATGGAATGACCCCCGGATGGGTTGAGGTGGGAATTCCCAATAAATCCCAGGAATTTCAGACATCGGGGGGTGTTTTAGCTATGGAATGACCCCTGGATGGGTTGAGGTGGCACCAAACCCCACCAAGCCCCCAAACCTCAACGGGGTTCCCCACAACTCCACGATCCCAAGGCTCTGACCTTTGTCCAGGGAGAAATCCCACGGTTCAGCGGGATTAGTCAGGGGAACGGACTCAGAACCCTCTCTGGAAAGTGCCTACGTGTAAAACCCGGCCGGGCAAGGTTCTTGTGAAAGAATGAGCTCATCAGCCAGGAGGACTCATTCCCAGAAGGCAGGGCTTCCAAACCCTATAAAAGATCCCAAATCTCCCCTCTCCAGCATCCACTCTCCGCTCCCGTTGCTCCCTCGGCATCAGCTGGGTGAGTCCTGGAATCCCGAGGTTCCTCAGGGAGGTTTGGGATTGAGAATATCGAGATTTTTGGGGAGGTTTGGGATTGAGATAATCGAGATTTTTGGGGAGGTTTGGGATTGAGAATATCGAGATTTTGGGGAGGTTTGGGATTGAGATAATCGAGATTTTTGGGGAGGTTTGGGATTGAGAATATCGAGATTTTTGGGGGATATTTGGGACTGAGAGTCCTGGGATTTTTGGGGAGGTTTGGGTTTCAGAATGCAGAATTTTGGAGGGGATATTTGGGATTGAGAATCCCGGTACTTTTGGGGGATATTTGGGATTGAGAATCCCGATATTTTTGGAGTATGTTTGGGATTGAGGATTGTGATTTTGGGGGGGATATTTGGGGTTCTGCCTTTCAGGAAAGGTTGGATTTGGTGCCTTGGGATACACGGAGGGTTCCTGGAAAGGAGGGAATTTGTGGGCGTTGGGGCGGGCTGGAAACGGTACTGGAAGGCAAATTAAGACCGAGCCTAAATCGGAGGGTAATTAAGCCCTAAATTAGACCCTTCCTGAGGCACGGATCAGAGGGAATTCCGTTGGTTCAAGGGCGAATCTCCTCCCTCCAGGCAAGGACACCAAATCCTCTCCTGCCAAATTGATTTTCCTGTGATTTTATAACCAAAATATTTTTTAAACTTCCGTTTCACCCAGGAATTCCTTGGAAAGAGGCAAATTTGGGAGCAAGAGGGCGCTGCAGGGAGACAAGGAGTGAAAATATTCCCCAAGCGCCGCCTCATCTGTGTCAGGAACAAGATCTTAATTAATTAATTAATTAATCGAGGTCTTATCAGATGTAAAAAAATATATATATAAATAAATAAAAGGGAGGAGAGGAGGGGATTGGCTGTGAGAGGAGCTGGGAACCCCCCGGGAAAGGGAGGAGGAATTTCCCCTCTCTCTGCCTTGGGGAGTTCAAATCCCTTTTGGAATTCTCACCTTTCACTCCTCGGATTTTGAAAAGCGGCAGCGCAGGAATTCCCGAGGTCCGTGCGAGCCTTCAGCGGCCGCAAAATTGTCCCCAAATTCTCTCCGAATTGTCCCCGAATTGTCCACGAGGAGAAACCGGCGCTGCCCGCTCTGACTGGGGAGGGGACGGCGGTGACAATCCCGGACCTCGGGGACGCTTTATCCCAGGGAATTCCCTTCCCAGGACCCTTCCAGGGTCACCCAAACCCTCGGCATTGTCACCGCAGCCGGGTGAGGCCGGAGCGAGAGGAGGAGCTCTCTCCTGGGAATTTAACCCTCAGCTCGCCGGAGCCTCCAGGAGAAACCTCCCCCGGCGTTCCAAATTCCAGGGAAAAGCTGAAAATCGAGTGGGAAAAAGCAGGAATTATTTCGGGTTTACCAGTACAAAACACTCCCTTGGCCCCACATTTATATTTTTCTTTTTTTCTGGCACGACAAACGTGTAATGTTTGGTTTTAGCCTCGGGAAGCCAAGGGCAGAGGAGGAAAAGTCGGCTTTTTAAAATTTTAACACGTTTTTCAGAATTGTGTCACCCTCGTCCCGGTAACAGAAGAAATTCCCACTTTTTTTTTTTCAGGTGATCCCGTTTTCCCGCAGAGATGTCTCTGAACCAGATGCAAATCAAACAGGAGCTGCAGCTCCCCCCCGGTTTGGGTAAAACCACCCCAAAACAGAGCCCGGAGCATCCCCAGATCCCGGTGCCCGAGCCGCTCCCGGCAGCGGCGAAATTCCCGGAAAAGGCGATCCCAGAACCGGGAAAAGGGGAAACTGCGGGGGCTGCGGGGCCCCAGGAGCAGCAAACTCAAATCCCTGCGGCATTCCCGCACCCCGAACCTGCTCCGCGCCTGGAAGAGAAATCCTGCCAGGAACCGACGCTGGAGAAGCAGGAGGTCAAGGAGATCCCGGTTCCCGTTCCCGTTCCCTGCGCCCAGGAGAAGCAGCAGCGCCAGGAAATCCCGGTGTCCATCCCAGAAAAACAGGAATGCAAGGAAATCCCGGTGTCCGTCCCTGACCCTGTCCCGTGTTCCCAGGAGAAGCAGAAATGCAAGGAAATCCCGGTGTCAATCCCAGAAAAGCAGGAAAAGCAGGAATGCAAGGAAATCCCAGTGTCCATCCCAGAAAAGCAGGAATGCAAGGACACCCCTGTCCCCATCCCAGTTCCAACCCCTGAACCCACCCCGTGTTCCCAGGAAAAACAGGAATGCAAGGAAATCCCTGTTTCCATCCCAGAAAAGCAGGAATGCAAGGAAATCCCGGTGTTCATCCCGGAAAAACAGGAAAAGCAGGAATGCAAGGAAATCCCCGTTTCCATCCCAGAAAAGCAGGAATCCAAGGACACCCCTGTCCCCATCCCAGTCCCAGACCCCATCCCCTTTTCCCAGCAAAAGCAGGAATTCCAGGAGATCCCGGTGCCCACACCGTGTCCCCAGGAAAAGCAGGAATTCCAGGAGATCTCAGACCCCATCCCCTCTTCCCAGCAAAAGCAGGAATTCCAGGAGATCCCGGTGCCCACCCCGGAGCAGCGCTCCCTTCCCGAGAAATTCCCTCCGCTGGAGCAGCAGCTGGAGCAGCCGGGCCCGTGGCAGAAATAGAGGGAAAATCCCGATCCCGGGGGTTTTCTCCCCGAATCCAGAGGTTTTTCCAAGCTTTTTTTTTTGTTGTTGTTGATTTTTTTTTTTAACCCCTTAAGCAGAGCTTTTGTCAGGAATTCCTTCCAGCCGCCCCTCCCGCTAACGCCTTGTCCTTTACTAACAGCAGGGAATTCTTTTCCAGCAGGGAATGCTTTTCCAGCAGGGCTGTAGCTCCCCTTCCCAAATTCCTGCCCTTTTTTTTCCCCAATCCCGAGGCTTTGGAATGCCCAAAAAGCCCCCCCAAAAAATTCATGGAGCAAGGCGGGGTTCGCGAAGTTAAAACCCCAAAATCCTGGGAAGAGCTCGTCTCCTTTTTCCTGCCTTTCTCCCCTGGATTCCAGCTCCCACCTGGAATTTGGGAAGTTTTTCCCTATAAATAACCAGATTTTTGTGCGGGATCTGCCGCCAAAAAGCTCAAAACTTCCCAAATCGGGAATCAGTGCTGAATAAAAAATAATCCTTGGGGACTGAGGGAGAAAAATGAAGATTTTTAGGATAGATCAGACTTTGGTGGAATTTAAAATAATTCTTTGGTATTGAGGGGGGAAAAGGAAGAATTTTAGGTTAAATCCGAGCTCGCTCTCATCTTGAATTTCCTCGGAGGTGTCAAAGAACAGGTCAGGCCGTGAATATTCCGCAATTACCCAAATTGATGGATAATTAACTCCACTCCAGACATGTTTGGGAAGGGATTAACCCCGGGCGTGGCGCAGACGGGATCAAGGAGGAATTCCAGCCGGGAATGTTTCGCCACCCGTCGGTGTTTGGGACTTTGTCTCGTGGTTGTTTTCGGCTGCTGTTGGATCCAGGATTTATTTCACTGTGAAAATTCCGCAATAAAAGCGACTTTCAGTGCCGATTTTTGGGAATTTTTGTTCTTGGTCTTGTGGGGGGGGCGGTGTTTATATCAGGTTGTGGGGGGTTTTGCACCAAATTTTGGGGATTTTTGTACCAAGTTTTGGGTGTTTTTGTACCAAGTTTTGGGGTTTTTTAAATCAAATTTAGGACATTTTAAAATCAAATTTAGGGAAGTTTTTTATACTGAGTTTTGGGGGGTTTTATATCAAGCTTTGGGGATTTGTTTATCAAATTGTGGGGATTTTTATACCAAGTTTTGGGAAATTTTGTACCAAATTGCTGGGATTTTTAAAATCGAGTTTTGGGGGATCTTTAAAATCAAGTTTTGGAGAATTTTTAAATCAAGTTTTGGAGAATTTTTAAATCAAGTTTTGGGGATTTTTAAATCAAGTTTTGGGGATTTTCAATGGCTTCTCCTGAAAAAGGTGGAGAGGAGGCTCAGCTTGCAAAAACCAGGGGTTTTGTGGGCTTAAAGTTGATATTTTAGGGTAAAATAAAAGAGAAAGAAAAGGGGGAAAGGGAGAAAAGCACGAACAAAAACACCAGCAAGCAACCACGAGGTCATTCCACCATTTTATTGCACCACATCCCAAATTAAACTCGGAATTAAAACCATCCCCCGCCGCTCATTTATCATTTTTTTTTTAAGCCCTATTAAGCGCATCTCGTTGTGAGGTAATTCCTGGCAAGCGAAGCGGGTGGCTGCAGGTCTGGACGCATTCCCGGGAGCCAGGAGAGGTGGGAAAAGCAGGATTTGGGAATTTTCCTACTTCTGCTTGGAGCACTGCTGGTGCTGTTGCTGCTGGGGGACGCTCTTGGCGGCCGCCTGGGCCTGGCCTTTGGGGGCCTGGCTTTGCTGGACGCCCTTGGGAAGGGCCCCACATTTCTGCTGGCACTGGGCCGGGATCTGCTGTGGCTGCTTCTGCTGCTGGGACATCCTGGAATTCAAAACCACCGAGAGAACCGAGCAAATTTCAGCCTTGAATTCGCCTTTTTTGGGGTGTTGAGGTTCCGGGCACTGCCTCAGCTTTGAGATCGACCCCGGCTGATTTAAACTCAATCCCAGTCCCGAAGCGGGGTTAAATCCCTGAATTTTGGGGAGTTGTTTCCCGCCCTTTATTGGGGCCTTTGGTTGTCCACGGGATTCTTACCAATCCCAGAAAAATTATCACAAAGTTCTGACCCAAAGAGTCCCGAACCGCCAGATGGGACTATAATTCTAAAATTCTGTAATATGGCTTTCCATCTGTTGCAGGCAGAATTTTTGAGGGTGGTAACCCCAGTTTGGGGAATAAAACGGTGAAAAATCCCATTTTTTGGGGAGACAACCCCAGTTTGGAGAAGAAAATGGTGAAAAATCCAATTTTGTGGGGAGACAACCCCAGTTTGGAGAAGAAAACAGTGAAAAATCCCATTTTTGGGGAGACAGCCCCAGTTTGGGGAATAAAATGGCGAAAAATCCCATTTTTCCCCCAAACCCCTGGTCTGGGCAGCGAGAGGGGCAGGGAAGGACTCACCTGGCGCGTCCTGCTGGAGGAGGGAGCTCAGGAGGAGCCGCTGCGGGTGTGGAGCTTCCCCGAGGAGCAGCTTTTATATCCCTCGGGATGACTCCGGGTTAAACTCGGTGACCAGAATCTTTCACAACCGGAACCGGCTCCGCTCCCACCTCCTGGACCTCGGTCAAAGCCCGGCAGAGATTCCCTCCTCTCCCAGCTGCTGCGGGGGACTGGGTGTTCTTCACCCAGGGCACACCCAGGGCTGCTCATCGCCGGGGTGATTTGTTAATAATTCGTTAATAGTTTCTTAATAATTCGTGCCGTCCCTGTCCCCGGCCAAGAACCAGCAGCTGGGACAACCCGCATCTACTCGGGAATGAGTTTTAGGGATAATTTTGGCTGGGGAGCACCTGGAAAAGTGTGAGTGGGGTTGGAATCTGTTCTGTCTCCTGGGAAAGGCACCAGATCCCAGTTTGGAACCTGGAAAAGCCCCAAATCCCAGTTTGGAACCTGGGAAAGCACCAGATCCCAGTTTGAAACCTGGAAAGGCACCAGATCCCAGTTTGGAACCTGGAAAAGGCACCAGATCCCAGTTTGGAACCTGGAAAAGCCCCAGATCCCAATTTGGAACGTGGAAAAGCCCCAGATCCCAGTTTGGAACCTGGGAAAAGCACCAGATCCCAGTTTGGAACCTGGAAAAGGCACCAGATCCCAGTTTGGTTCTGGATTTTGCTGTTTCCTTCCTCTAATTCCTACCCCCAAAAAACAGGAGTGAAACTTTTTTTATTTTTCCCCCTCAATAAATCAGGAAGATTTTCCAGGCTCCTCCATCTGATGAAATATCCCTGATTTATTGCAAATATCCCAGGAATTCCAGCAATTCCCAGCGCTGACCACAGCTGGTGCGTCAGGGCTTGGCCACAGGAAACATTGGGAGCACAGCAGGTCCCTCCAGGATTTTCCAGGCGCTCCCCGTTCCCAGATAAAATGGAAAAATTCCATTTCCAGGCGCGGGCGATGGGTTGGGATGGAGATGGTCCAAAATCAGGTGATTCACAGGGTTGGAGCTCCACGTGATTCCTGATTTAAACCTTTTTCATGATTCATGGTTTAAACCTTTTCCAGGCCTCCGAGAGCTTGGACCCCCCGAAATTTGGAGGAATTTGAGGTGCAAATTCCTCATTTCCCCATCATTTTTCCTGGGAACACCCAGCCCAGGTGTGTTCAGGTGCAGGGGTTGTTTTTTTTTTTCCACGATTCCTGACTAAAACCTTTTCCATGCCCCCAAGACGTCACAAAAGCGGCACCTCCAGGGCAGAGTTGGATCCTCAGAGATTTGGGTTCCTCGGGAGGAATTTGAGGCGCAGATTCCTCATTCCCCCGCCCATTTTCCTGGGATTTTCCAGCCCAGGTGTGGGGTTGCTCGCCCTCATTCCCAAAACCTTCTCCATGCCCCCAAGATGCCACAAAAGCGTCGCCTCCAAGTTGCTCCGGAGGCAGATCCTCAAATTCCACAAAGGAATTCCAGGCCCCGATTCCTCACCTCCCCACCCTTTTTTTTTGGGAATTTTTGCTCCCGCTTTTCCTCCCAGGTGTGCTCAGGTGTTTGTTTTCCCCCCGCTGTGGTTTTTTTTTTTGCCTCCTGCGATCCCCACCTGAGGGTGTCACCTCCTGGTGTCACCTCCCGGTGTCACCTCCCGGTGTCGACAGCGAGGGACACAAAGAGGAACCTGCTCCTCGCCTCCCCGCCTGCCCATTAAAAAGGAGATTTGGAAACAGCAGTCGGCACGCCCCCGAATATGAATATCTCTCTTTTCTTCTCCAGATTAGGTGTTCCCCACCCTTCCCGTAATGAGGGGGTAGGTGGGGAGCGATTTCAGCATTGCCCAGACGGAGCCAGAGGTGAGGAAAGCCACAGGCACAGCCTGGGACACAGTGGGAGCTTTATCTCTGAAATTTGGGGGTTTTTTTAAATGGGTTTAACTCCCTCCAGACCACGGGGTCACCTTCAGCTTCAAACTTATCCAGAATAAAGGTGGAGGGGCCTTTATTAAAATAATTTGAAATGTATTCACTTATTAAAATATTTATTTAATTAATTATTAAAATTCAATTATTTAAATTTGTTTAAAACTGTGCCTTCAAGGTGTTCAATTCCTTTATTAATTTAAGGCTTTCTTCCACTTAAATTCTCCTTTTAACGGTTTCTAGGATTTACTTCCAAAATCCCAAGTTGCGAAGACCAAAACTCTGCCTGAAAATCAAATTCCTATCAATAATTTCAGAAAAAAACTGACCAGATGATGATTTCCTTGCCAAATTAGTAGGAATCTCTCCATATTTAAACCTTTTTTTACTTCAGGCATAAAACCCTTCCCAACCACTTTTGAAAACTGAAATTAGGGAGGGTATTTTGGGGCCTGAAGTCGCGGAAAAAAGACAAAAGACAGCTGGTGCCATCAATGGTCATTTTTTTTATTGCTGCACAAAGAATTCACAAGACTGGGAAGAGACAAGAGGAGAAGGGAAGGGGAAAAGCGTCGACGTCTTCTACCACCAGCTGCTGGCAGTGCTTCCCGGGATTCCCAACGCTAAAATATCGGGAATACCCACGGAAAAATGGCAGGAGCAGAAGGGAAACCACAGGGAACACTCAACGGAAACGTTTTCCAAGACAAAGACAACGTGGGACAATCAGGGGATGCCGATGGGTCTGCGCCGTGTTTTCCATCCAAAACCCGCGGTTTTGGCTCCTCACCGGCCACCGGAGCCTCCCCGCGGGGCCAGCCCCGCGTCAGGGATCAGCAGGGGCGGGAGCACGGCTCCAGGCACACGGCCTCGCACGACTCCACGCACTTGGTGCTGCAAACCTCGGCCTGGCACTGCTCCACGCACTTGGTGACACAGGGCTCGGGGCACTGGGTGGCACACTGGGCGGGACAGACATCCACGCACTGCGGGGCACAGCTGGTGGCACACTGGGTGGCACAGACGTCCACGCACTGCGGGGCACAGCTGGTGGCACATTGGGTGGGACAGACGTCCACGCACTGCGGGGCACAGCTGGTGGCACATTGGGTGGCACAGACGTCCACGCACTGCGGGGCACAGCTGGTGGCACAGACATCCACACACTGCGGGGCACAGCTGGTGGCACATTGGGTGGCACAAACATCCACGCACTGCGGGGCACAGCTGGTGGCACACTGGGTGGCACAGGGCTCCACGCACTGGGTGACGCAGCTGGTGGCACAGGGGGCCTGGCAGACCTCGACGCACTGGGTGGCGCAGGGCTCCGGGCACTTGGCGCACTTCCGCAGGCACGGAGGGGGCAGGCAGGGCTGCTTGCACTGCTCGTAGTAGTAGGACATCTTGGGGAGGTGCTGGGGCAGCGGGAAAGAGCTGGGAAAGAGCTGGGAAAAAGCTGGGAAAGAGACAAAAAAATAATGATCAGGATATCGGTGCGTGATGATCGAGGCGCGATTGGCGGTGTGAGATCCCGGTGGGTTTCTGTTCGGCTGAGGAAAGCAGTGTTAGGAAAAGATCCTGTGTCCAGGGTTCCTGGGCTCTGGAGTTGGAAGGGACCCACAAGGATCTCATCAAGTCCAGCTTTTCAGGGAATGGCCTCTGCAGGGATCAAATCCGTGGGTTTGGCACTGTGGGCCAATCCCAGGGTTTTTATGGAATTAACGCTGCCAGAGAACCCCTTCCTTCATTGGGAACCTGTTAGGAAGCCTCGACCCACAAATCCTGAATTTTATGGGACTGCCAACCTTGTAGAAGCCATAACACAAAAATACTCCAGCTCCTGCTCTTCCCGGTTCCATCAGCAGATGTCCCAGGGCTCGTCGCTTCCTTATCAGATCCTCACGCCCACCTGGGCACGTCCCCCGGGCTGGGAATTCCCAGCCACAAAGCCCAGAGGCCACAAATCCCCACCATTATCCCATGGAATCATGGGGCGGTTTGGGTTGGGAGGGATCTCAAAGATCATCTCAGTCCAGCCCAGACCAAGTTGCTGCAAGACCTGTCCAACCTGGCCTTGGACACTTCCAGGGATGAGGAATCCATGGGATAACCTGGGCCAGGGCCTCACCGCCCTCACAGTTTCTTCCCAATATCCTAAATTTCCCATATTTCAGCATAAACCCATTCCGTGTCCTGTCCCTGCAGTTCCTGAGGAAAAGTTCCTCTCCAGCTTCCCTGGAGCCCCTGCAGATCCTGGACCAGAGGTCTCCAGAGGCTGAACATTCCCAGCTCTCCCATCCTGATGATCCTCCAGGTCCTGGGACGTCACTGGAATTTTTTGGGGGATAATTGGGGCTCATCCTTCCACGAGGGAGGGGTTGGCCCAGAGGCTGCAGCTCCCATTTCCAGCTCATTTCCTCCTCTTGGCTTCTCCCGGAGATCTCCCCCGGCTTTGCCTGCAGGAATCCTGCAGCTCCCTCCTTCCGCAGACAGCCTCTTCCCACCCATCCCGTTTGAAGTCCCAGGAGCTGCTCCACGGCATCCATTAATTTATTTAATTCCCAGCCTCAACGAGGCAGGAGCAAATTAACCAGGATGGAACAGGAGGCAGGAGGAGAAGCAGCCACAGCTCTGGACGAGGTGACTTCTCCAAGCTCCTCCAGGTAGAGCAAACCCTAAATGAAATCCCCAATTCCGGGACAAATTCCGGAAGAGAAGCACAGGAGCGAAGCTCTCCCAGAACCAGGAGCGAACTCTCTTTTCCACGAGATATCCTGATAAAAACTCCCTGATAAAGCCCAGGAGGACTTACCGGGTCACCGGTCCTGGCGAGCGACGGAGAAGCCAAAGGAACTGGCGGGAGCCTCGGAACCCGAACCTTTTATACGGCCGGAGTGGCGTCAGCTCCGGAAACGCGGGAGCCCAGGGGGATGGACAGCTGACCACAAACTGCCCCGGTAGGCTCCTCCTCCACGTGCTTTGCATGTTTGTTTGCATATTAATTTTTGGTGGAAGGCCTCTTGCAGGAAAGCAGGTGATGCTGAGGCAGCCGCGCTCCCATCCTGGTCATGCGGTTCCCAACGGGAATGGCGGAGTCATTAAAAAAAATACAAACCAGCGGGCGCTGAATTAATTGGTTTTCAGAAAGGGGTTTAATGCGCTGGGATGTTTCCATGGCCTTATTTCCATAAATGTTGGGTTTTGATACCTGGAGTTTTTCCAAAGTTGGATGGCTGTTATTAGGGAAGATGGATAATTAATTGGATTTACTATGAGAAATAGCCTGTCCTAATTCTCATGGCAAGGCACAGCCAATCCTCCAGCGCTCCCACAAAACCTTGAGGACCCTGTTTTCCTGATAAATTAAATTATTTCATTCATCCAACCCATTTCTCTCCACAGATTAACACCATGTGTTCTTGGAAATTCCAGTGGGGACGCAACTCCAGGTTTTTTGAGGAACACTTCAAGACATTCAAGGCAGAATAATCTTTATTTTAAAGATGTTTTTCCCTCACAGAAAAGTACAAAAGGCTCCAGTTTAAGCGGGATTTAGGCCCAGGATGATACTAATACTAATAATAATTTTTATTAAAGTTTTGCTGATTATGGAAAATCCACATTTCTCCCAGATATTCCAGTCATGGAGATGGGAACGCGACCATCATGAAAATGCTAAATAGGGGGAAAAAACCCACCCCAAAACGAACGAACCCAGCATGAGCAGCGCGTCCTGCTTGCGCCCCAAACCCGGAGTCTCCCGGAGAATTCCAGGCATCAGCGCCGGTTCCTTCCCAGTGCTTGTGCTGGAATTCCACCCGGAGCTGGCGGATCTCTGCTGGGCTTTTTGACACCTCAGCTTTTCCACAGACTCAGCTCCACACGTGCAGCTTCTCCCCCTTCCCCGGAGGCTCCGCTGCCCCCGAGGTTTTCCGGGGATAAACTGGGACTGGCGGAGCGTGGTTTGCTCATCTTAAACACCTCCTTGGCCACGGGAGGAGAAACTGCACCCAGCAGAGCTCGGATTTGTGAGATGAATTTTTAGGCAGATGAATCCCTCCTCATTTTCTCCTCCTCGAGCTGCCGGGTGTGGAAATTTTCCACCAGAGCAGCTTCCAACTCTTATCTTCCCGGGGAATATCCCATATTCTGGTTGGAACAGCTCCTCATTATCTCCTCAGGCTCCAGGCTCACCTCAAAACCATCTCTGAGGACCGGTCCTGCACCTCCCTTTCTACCCCGAGTTGTTTTACACCCTGTAGTTAACTCTGATTAGCCAGAAATTGGGGCCTTCCAAAAGTGGATTGTTTCGGGGAGGCGTAAAGGGACCCGCGCTCCGACACGTGGGAACGTCACGGGGCCGGGTCGTTATCCCTAATTGGCACTCATTTGGGAATCTCCATTACGTCCATGGGCAATTGGAGTTGTCACGTTGGTGTCGGTGAGTCAGGACCCCGCAGCGACGTCCTCCGGGAAAATGGGAATGTTTGGATGGATCCGGTGACTCCTCTGCGGCAGGTCGGCGTTCCGGAGGGAATTCCGTGAGGGAATTCCACAAGGGCAGCACCCCCGGCTCCAAGGGTCTTGTGCTGAAGGGCCAAAGATCTTCCAGGGTCCCAAAATCCCTGAGATTGGGAAAGATCTCCCAGAACATCGAGTCCAAGATGTGTCCGAGCCCACCTTGTTCATCCAGGAGTTCCTCGGACACCTCCAGGGGTGGCCACTCCAAACCTCCCCGAGCCCCTTCCAAGGCCTGCCCACCCTTTCCAGGAAGAATTTTCCCAAATTTGCTCCCCTGGCACAGCTCAAGGTCGTTCCTTCTTGTCCTGTCCCATTCTCTGGGATCAGATCCCAAATCCCCCCTGGAAGAGCCCAAAATTCCTTCTGGATCCCCCTTTTCTCCAGGCTGAGCCCCCCCAGATCCCTCAGGATTTTCCAGACCTTTCCCCAGCCCCGTTCCCACCCCTGGACAGGCTCCAGCCCCTCCCCATCCCTCTTTCCATGATTCTCCAGACCTGGACACAGCGTCGAGGTCCAACCCCTCCAACCCAAAATTCCCATTTTCCCGAGCAAGAAAAGGAATTTTTTTCTGCGTGTTTCGATGGATTCTCATGGAAATCAGGGATTCTCCCCATTTTCCTGCCCAAACCCTCCACGCCCAATTGCAATTAACCCTCCCGGGCCTTCATCAGAGCCAACTTTCCCCTCTCCTCATTCCCACACGGAGCTGGGCGAGGCGGGAGGGTCTGACCCAGCTCCGGGGCAGTGTCCAGGTGGCTCCGGGAACGCCGGAATTTTTGGGATGCCAGGAGGATGAGCGGAGAGGACATTAAGCCTCACATGGGCGTGAGTGGCTCCTCCAGTCCGTGCCCGAGGGACAATTTGGACCCAGCCATGACAGGAACCCAAATCCCACCATTCCGGCCTCTTTTCCTGTTTACTTCGGAAGGTGAGCGCTCAGGGAAGAATGACAATTAGCGCCTGAGTAATTAAATCTGGGAAGGAGGAACTGGTTGTGGTTACGAAAAAAAATATAATTCCTCACATCTTTTATCTCTTTGCCTCTCTTTGCTTTGATTTTCTCAATTTTTTTTTTCAGGAAAAATCTCCGGATTTCCCTCCAGTTTTTTTTTTTACTTTTGTGGATAAAATTGCTTTGATCTCCATGGAAATTTTAGAGCTCACCTGATAGAGGAACCAGGGGGATTCTACAACATTTCCTTGTAGTGAGCAGCAGTTTTCTGCCTGTTTTAATTCCACAGGTGTGAAATAAACATCCAGGTGGTCATGCAGGAAGAATTCCTGTTTGTTTGTTTGTTTGTTTCTGGAAATGGGGGCTCCGAGATGATTCAAATCTGAATTTTATGGACACTCCTGCCAGCACCACGCCAGAAGGGAAAAATTAATCCAAAAGCCATTTTTTTTTCCCCCCACCTACATTTTATTTCCCAGGAAACCGAGGGATTTGGGAGCAGGAGAGAAGGACATCATTGCTCGCACAGGATTTTGAGGAATTTTAGGGGCGTTTTGGAGCCCAGTGGAACCCCACGGGGATCGGAGGAGTTCCGAGGGAGGAGCTCGCAGGTTGTCACCAACCCCGGGCCTTGGGGCATCTCCGGCGGCTCCCAGACGGTCGCGCCCCGTCTGCCGCCGCCCCCGCTCCTCCCGCCCGCATTCCGAGCGGGATTTGCTCCGCCAAACCCTCCCCGGGCCCGGCTCCCAGCCGAGCTCAGCCTCGGGAGCCTCCCGGGATGGTCCCGACCCCCGTTTGGGGGTTTGGGATCGAGTGATGGAGGAGGGCTTGGAAACTTCACCTTTTTTGCGGGGTTTTCAGGTGTTTTTCCAGGCTGGAAATCTCACCTGAGCTGAGATATCAGGCATTGATCTGGGATATCACACGTTGATCTGGGATATCAATATTGATCTCGGATTTCACACATTGATTTAGGATTTCACAAATTGATCTGGGATTTCAGGCATTGATCTGGGATATCAGATATTGATCTGGGATTTCAGGCATTGATCTGGGATTTCAGGCATTGATCTTGGATTTCAGGCATTGATCTCGGATTTCACACATTGATTTGGGATTTCACACATTGATTTGGGATTTCACGGATTGATCTGGGATTTCAGGCATTGATCTGGGATTTCAGGCATTGATCTGGGATATCACACATTGATCTGGGATATCAGGGATGTCAGGACTGAGGGAAGGGCTGGAGATGTGCCGGGGGGTGGGAATTGGGGTGGATTTTGGGAAAAGGATCTTCCCACCAGAATGTGGGAGCTCCCGCCAGGGTCCCCAAGGAATGGTCACCGTCCCAAACCCACCAGAGCTCCAGGACAACGCTCCCAGGGACATGGAGGGATTTTGGGATGTCCTGAATGGGGCCGGGAGTTGGATTTGATGATCCCCGTGTGCCCCTTCCATCTCAGGGCATTCCACAATCCCAGTGAGAACTTCCCAAGCATTTTTTATTACAAAAAAAATCAGGATTTTAGGAAAGGAATTAAAAGGAAGTGAAGGAAATGTGTGAGACCAATGCCAAGATCGTTTCTTTTATTGCTTCAAGGAAAAAGATCAGGAGGAAGAACAGAACAAAGAGGGGAATTCCTCCCTCACACTCCCGGTGCGAGGGGGAATTTCGGATTCTTTCTCCCGGGGAACAATCCCGGGGGCACAAAATCGCTCGGTGACGTCCTGTGAGGAACGGCGCTTTCTTGAGGTGAAAAACAGCAGGAACAGGGCAGAACGTGAGGGAAATGAGGATTTACTCTTCCTCCGGAGCCCCTCAGCGAGCCCGGAATGTCGGGCAGCCGGAGACGGAGCAGCGCTGGCCGCACACGGGGCAGGTCTGGGTGACGCAGGTGGTGGGACAGGAGTCAGCGCACCTGGTGACAACCTGGACACCTCCGCGGCATTGCGAGGTGGCACGGCTGGGGACACAGCACGGGGCTGGGCACGAGGTGGGCACTCCCTGGCCACAGGGGTCCTGGCACGAGGTCACTCCCTGGCAGCTGGTGGTGCAGGTGGTCACTCCCTGGCCGCAGGGGTCTTGGCAGCTGGTGGTGCAGGTGGTCACTCCTTGGCAGCAGGAGCCTTGGCAGGTGGTCACTCCCTGGCAGCAGGAACCTTGGCAGGTGGTCACTCCCTGGCAGCAGGGGTCCTGGCAGGAGGTCACTCCCTGGCAGCACGGGTCCTGGCAGGTCGTGGTGCAGGTGGTCACTCCCTGGCCGCAGGGGTCTTGGCACGAGGTCAGTCCCTGGCAGCACGGGTCCTGGCAGGTGGTGGTGCAGGTGGTCACTCCCTGGCCACAGGGGTCTTGGCAGCTGGTAGTGCAGGTGGTCACTCCTTGGCAGCAGGAGCCTTGGCAGGTGGTCACTCCCTGGCAGCAGGAACCTTGGCAGGTGGTCACTCCCTGGCAGCAGGGGTCCTGGCAGGAGGTCACTCCCTGGCAGGTCGTGGTGCAGGTGGTCACTCCCTGGCAGCAGGAATTTTGGCAGGTGGTCACTCCCTGGCAGCAGGAATTTTGGCAAGCGGTCACTCCCTGGCAGCAGGAATTTTGGCAAGTGGTCACTCCCTGGCAGCATGGGTCTTGGCAGGTCGTGGTGCAGGTGGTCACTCCTTGGCAGCAGGAACCTTGGCAGGCGGTCACTCCTTGGCAGCAGGAGTCCACACACCTGGTGGCACATCTGGTGGCACAGCAGGGATCTTGGCACCTGGCCACTCCCTGGCAGCAGGGATCAACACATCTGGTGGCACATCTGGTGGCACAGCAGGGATCTTGGCACGCGGCGAAGCGCTTGGTCACCTCCTGGCAGCAGGGATCGACACACCTGGTGGTGCATGTGGTCACCTCCTGGCAGCAGGGATCCTGGCACGTGGTGACACATTTGGTGACCTCCTTGCAACATGGATCCACACACCTGGTGACACAGCAGGGATCTTGGCATGTGGTGATACACTTGGTGACCTCCTTACAACAGGGATCCACACACCTGGTGGCGCATCTGGTGACACAGCAGGGATCTTGGCATGTGGTGACACACTTGGTGACCTCCTGGCAGCAGGGATCAACACACCTGGTGGTGCACTTGGTGACCTCCTTACAACACGGATCCACACACCTGGTGACACATTTGGTGACCTCCTTACAACATGGATCAACACATCTGGTTCTGCACTTGGTGATCTCCTGGCAGCATGGATCCACACATCTGGTGACGCACTTGGTGACCTCCTTGCCACAGGGATCTTGGCATGTGGTGACACACTTGGTGACCTCCTGGCAGCATGGATCCACATATCTGGTTCTGCACTTGGTGACCTCCTGGCAACACGTGTCCACACACCTGGGGTCACACCTGGTCACACAGCACGGATCTTGGCACGGGTTGGAGCACTTGGACACCTTCTTGTAGCACGGATCCACACATCTGGAGCTGCCCTTGCTCCCCTTCTTGGAGCAGGGATCTCCACATCTGGTGCTGGACTTGGCACCTTTCCTGCACCACGGAATCACCCACGGGCTGCTCCACTTGGTCACCTTCTTGCAGCAGGGCTCGTAACACGGCGTGAGGCCCCTGGGGGCTTTCTTGCCACACGGGTCCACAAAGGTGGTGACACACCTGGTGACCTCCTGACAGCACGGGTCCACATACGTGGTCACTTCCTTGCAACATGGATCTTGGCACGTGGTGACACACTTGGTGACCTCCTTGCAACATGGATCCACACACGTGGTGGTGCATGTGGTCACCTCCTTGCTGCAGGGGTCCTGGCATGTGGTGACACACTTGGTGACCTCCTGGCAGCAGGGGTCCACACACGTGGTGGCGCACTTGGTGACCTCCTTACACGTTGTGGTGCATGTGGTGACCTCCTTGCAACAGGGATCTTGGCACGTGGTGACACACTTGGTGACCTCTTGACAACATGGATCCACACACCTGGTGGCACACTTGGTGACCTCCTTGCAACAGGGATCTTGGCACGTTGTGACACACTTGGTGACCTCCTGGCAGCAGGGATCCACACACGTGGTGGTGCACCTGGTCACCTCTTTGCAACACGGATCTTGGCACGTGGTTGTGCACTTGGACACCTCCTGGCAGCAGGGATCCTGGCACGTGGTGACACACCTGGTGACCTCCTTATAACACGGATCCCGACACGTGGTTGTGCACTTGGTGACCTCCTGGCAGCAGGGATCCTGGCATGTTGTGGTGCATGTGGTGACCTCTTGACAACACGGGTCCTGGCGTGTGGTGACACACTTGGTGACCTCCTTACAACACGGATCCTGGCGTGTGGTGACACACCTGGTGACCTCCTTGCAGCAGGGATCCTGGCACGTGGTGGTGCATGTGGTGACCTCTTGGCAGCACGGATCTTGACACGTGGTTGTGCACTTGGTGACCTCCTTACAACAGGGATCCTGACACGTGGTGACACACTTGGTGACCTCTTGACAACACGGATCCTGACACGTGGTGACACACTTGGTGACCTCCTGACAGCACGGATCCTGACACGTGGTGGTGCACGTGGTGACCTCCTTATAACACGGATCCTGACACGTGGTTTCACACTTGGTGACCTCCTGGCAGCAGAGATCCTGGCACACGCCTGTGGAGCACTTGGCCACCTCCTGGAAGCAGTCCCGGCTCCTGCTGCAGCTCTCGGTCACCCGGCAGCAGCAGCAGGGGTTCCTGCACCTCGTGGAGCACCCGGCCACGTCCTGGCAGCTCGGGGGGCCACAGATGGTGGCCACGAGGCCGCAGGGCTTGGCGGCCTGGGCCAGGCTGCCCAGGCTGCCCAGGCTGACGTAGGTGGTGGTGCCGGGGTAGCAGCAGGGGCTGCGGCGGGGAGGGAGGCACGGGAAGGAGCCGGTGGCGCCGCAGGGATCCGGGCTGGACCTCACCGGGAAGCTCCTCACCAGCACGGCCGGAGGGGGGATGCAGATCTGGCTCAGCGGGCAACCGGTGGCGCGGCGCATTCTTGGGGGGAAGGGGGGAGGCTGGAAAAAGGAAAGGGATAAAATTTAATTTTAAAAAAGAGGTGTGAAAACATTCCAGGCTGTTCTATACACTGAATTTAATTCGTCCTTTTTCCACCAAATCCTGAACTGGAAAACAGCCGTGAGGTGAGGAAGTGACTCCACGTGAAAGCGTTTCAGGCAAATTTGTTGCTGTTTTCAAGCAGCTTCCTCTCAAAACAGGAAGCAAAAAATTGTTTGGGCTCCTTTAGGTTTCCAGCAAGGTCTGAAGCCTCCACCTGCCCACACCTCCCCTTGGTTTGCGATGAATCTTTCCCATTCCTTCCCTAATTTCACCCAAAAAGGCTTCGGAACACCCTGCCCTCATCCAGAGGACGCCAGTGGCGGCTCCGTGCTGGAAAACCTCCCCAAGGAAAGGCTCTGCCGCGGCTGCTTTTCCCACAAAATCTGCCTGGCTCTTCCCAGCCCGGGTTTTCCTCCCAGGCACCCTGGCCTTCCCTGGCAGCCGGGGAGTCTCCACTCCTTATCACCCCTCCCACTCCTCCCCTTTGAAGTCCCAGCTCGGCCTTTTGATCTCTGCCAACGCCAGCAATTCCCCGGGTGAAACACGGCAGCAAAGTCGGTGAGGACACAGAGAGAATTTCATCCTCCTCGATGGAGAAAGAGCAAAACCCGCAGCAAATAAACCCCGGAGAAGACGGAATTAAAATCTGGGGGAATCCCAACCCCAATATCCCCAAGCAGAAACGCTTTTAAGTCTTTTAATTTGCTTCTGCACGGCTCCAAAATGAAAACAAACAAAACGCCAACCACGAGGTGACTTCCAAGGAAACCGAGCTGGACTTACCCAATTGTCCACCAGCGAGCACCAAATGAAACCAAAAATGGCTTGAGGAACAGGACAATAGGAATCCTTTTATAGGATTTTGGTGTCCGTGGCTCCGGAAGTGAGACACCTCAGGGGTATGGAAATCAAATATTTAATAATCCAGACCTGCTCTGCTCCAATCCTTCAATTACTTCACTCGACATTATAATTTTTAATGTCGCCGGGCTGGGATGTGAGACTCTCATGACTGCCAGGAATTCCCCATCCACGTATTTCCTACGGACTGGGAAATGCAGATGAGACAGCCTGGAAACAATCCCCCTCGGGATTAAACAATGAAAAAAAAAATCTGTTTTGGAGCATTTGGGGAATGGAGTTGGGATGGGACTCTGGATGGGACTCGGTTCTCTCACAATACTCCTTCTGCTGGGAATTTTATTCCTGATAATCTGCTCAGTTTCCCCTCAATGCCTCAGTTGGAAGAGCCTCTCCATGAGTATTTTGGACCCCGCAAAGAGGCCCCAGGATCATCCCCAAATCCTTCAGCATCTCCCAATCCACCTTTCCCTCAAGGTCCCTGGAACACCTGGGTGCCTTCGGTTGGTCTTGAGCTGCGGGACCCAAATCAGACACAGCTCCAGATGTGGCCCAAGAATTCCCCGGACACCTCCAGGCGTGGCCGCTCCAACCCTCCCTGAGCCCCTTCCAAGGCCTTTTCCCTTTTCCAGGAGGAATTTCCCCAAATTTCCCACCCTGAGCCTCCTCTGGCACAGCTCGAGGCCGTTCCCTCTTGTCCTGTCCCTGTTCCTTGGGATCAGATCCCAAATCATCCCTGGAAGAGCCCAAAATTCCCCCTGGATCCCCCTTTTCTCCAGGCTGAGCCCCCTCAGCTCCCTCAGGATTTTCCAGCCCCATTCCCATCCCCGGCCCTGCTCCAGCCCCTCCCTGTCCCTCTTTCCATGATTTTCCAGAACTGGACATGGCTCTGGACATTCCCCTCCCCAGGGGACAATCCCTGCCTTGCTCATTTTTGCCACAATTCTTTGATTTTTCATTTTACTGCAAATTTGATTTCTTCAATTTGCCAGGGATTTTGGCCGCTGGCCTCCAGGGAAATCTTCACATTTCCAGGATCTCCGTGACCTTCCAGGACCTCTCCCGCGTGTCCCAGCTCCACCCAGGGCCACGAGGGGTGAACTCTCTGATCTCAGTGGCCCTTGGGCCGATTTTTGTGCCCGTTTTCGGCGCCAGGAGGTCACACCCAGCCCGAGAATGTGACAAACTTCACGCAGCCGTCGCAGAGCTCGGAGCCGCCGCTTTCTCCCCCGCGGAAAAGCCGTCCCTGCCTGGAAAAGAAGGAAGAGAGACCCAACCAGTTCCCCTGAGACATCACAGGCTCTGGAATTCTCCTCTGCTCACCGCCACCCAGCCCGAAGTCACCCGGTGACACAGCCGGGGACAGGAGTGACTCGCACCAGAGGCGAGGCCGTTTTCTACCAGGACACCAAAGGGGGGGGGTTTGCCTCTTCTCCCTCCAAATTTTGCTGTCCAGCGTGAGATTTTTGTTTATTTCCTGGAAATAAATAAATCTGGAATTCATGACCCCTTGCGTTGGGAGTTTGCTGCTGACTGCAGGAAAAATTTCCTCCTTTTTTTGGTTTTTCTGTTCAAACTCTCCCTTTGAGATTTCCTTGCTCAAATCTGTTCTCAGCCGAACAATTCCAGTGATTTTCCAATGTTTTTTTTAGTGGGGAGGAAGGGAACAGATTTGATTTACATTTTTGGGTTTCTGGATTTCCAGCTGGGTGGAATTCAGCAGGTTTGGGGTAAAATGAAGGGAGAAGGGTGGTGGTCACTCCTCCGGTCACCTGCCTGCTCGTGCCACACGAGGACAACGCCACCGTCACGACAACGGGGACGATTTGAGTCAGAACTTCGGGAGCGGATGGAAAACATCACGAGACGAGCGGTGAGCGAAGAGCTTCCAGCAGCTCCGTGGAAAAACAGGACAGAAAAAGGTCAGGAGACGTGGCTAAAAATTAAAGAATCCCCCAAATCCCACATCCCATCCTGTCCCTAATGGTCCTCACGAGGTGCTGGGCTGGAGGCTGTTGGAGCATCCCAAACACCTGCCCCGTCACCGGGCTGGGAATCCACTCATTTCCCAAATTCCTCCCTGGCGTCTGCGGGGCCACGTGAATTCCCGAGCTCCAGGTCCGGCTGCAGCCACGGAAACAGGCGTTTTCCATTAAAAATAATTAGGCAAATCATCCCTGGCGGGGCAGAGGCGGAGCGAGGCCGTGGGGAGCTCCGGAGGCCGGGAACACACCAGGAACATCCCGGGATAACGCGGCCGCCTCTGCCCTGCCGATCCCGACCCGGTGAGTCTCCTGGGGACCCTGCAGATCCCGGGGTCGTTTTCCAGAATAGATTCCCTGGAAAGCTGAAAAAGGGGGATTTGTGGTGCTCAGTTTCCTCGGGGATAAAGGTTTCGGAGGGTAAAATCCTTCCCTGGGCTGTAATTCTGGAATTCTCAGGGATGTTCTGGAAAATTCCTGTTGTTCCAGCACTGGATTTAGTGGGATTAAAGCCCGTCCTGCCAGGAGATCTGGGATCCATTCCAAACAACTGGAGAAGGGAGAAACCACTGGAGAAAGGAAAAAACAACTGGGGAAGGGAAAAACAACTGGGGATGGGAAGGGAGAAATTTGAAATTTATAAACCTGAAAATGTGAATCAAATCCATTGTTATCCCACAAGAAAAGCTGGCAAATTGTTGGAATTGTTTGTCTGTGAGCAGATTTTAATGAGAAAAGCTGAATTTGGGAGTCTGAAGAGAAAAGCAGAAAAAATTAGGAATTTCCGCCTGATTTTTCGTGGGATTGGGTGTGAAATTGCTCCTTTTTCTTGCAGGTCTCCATCGCAGGGAGATGAATTCCCAGTGCCCGCCCTGTTCCTGCCTGGAAGAGGCTGCCCAGAGCCAGGAGCAGAATTCCCCGGCGGATCCCTGCCCGTGCCAGGACGTTTGTCCCTCCTGTCCCTGTGACCCTCCCCAGGTCCCCCTCGGGGGCTCCGATCCCGTGAAAACCCCGAGCTCTGGAGAGGAGCCCTTCACCTTCGAGAGCCCCGGGATGTGCGTGATGAGGTTCCCGCTGCAGAAATCCATCCTGACCGTGGAGCTCTGTCCCCCTGACTCCGACGGGACCTTCCCGCTGCCCCACGAGGAGCTCGGGGTCTCCAAAACCGCCGGGACCTGCCTGGACAACCTGGAAAATCTGCGCCTGGATCTCCCGGCCATGGAGCCCTGCACCCTCGAGGTGGTGGAGCTGGGCACGGATGAGCCGTGCCAGGCCCAGGGCTCGATCCTGGGGGATCCCTGCGCATCCCAAAGTGGGATTTCCGTGGATCCCTGCACATCCCAAAGTGGGATTTCCGTGGATCCCTGCGCATCCCAAAGTGGGATTTCCGTGGATCCCTGTGCATCCCAAAGTGGGATTTCCGTGGATCCCTGCACATCCCAAAGTGGGATTTCCATGGATCCCTGCGCATCCCAAAGTGGGATTTCTGTGGATCCCTGCGCATCCCAATCCCAGGGACTCGGGGACGCCGGAGATGCCAAGGACAGCAAATCCCAAACGTCCCCACGGAGCCCGTTCCGCCTCAACTCCTGCACTTCCAGCATCGTGGAGCGCTGCCTCTCCCGCTGCCAGAGCTGGTTCCGGGGCAAGAAATAGGATTGGGGTCAGTGGGATGAAGGAAAGGGGGTCCCTGCCCGGCTCGGGTGAGTCTGAGCTTCCCACGAGTCACAGAAAGAGAGGAAATTGCCTCACGTGAGATAAAAAAAAAAAAAAAGCTGCTTTTCAATCATCTCTTAATTACTGTGTCGGTTTGATTGCACAACGAAAAGCGCAATAAATAATGGGGAAAATGATCCAAGTGGGAATTGCAGCCGGGGTCCTGTTTCGTCACCCGCCGCCTTTTCGCTGCCCACGGATGGATGAGGAGGTTCAGAGCCCGCCTTAATTCATTCATGGTTTTGCATTTGCATTTTTAATCCTCATTTTCCCCATTAAAATTGTGGGAATATTGAGGAAAGCAAGCTTTCCTCGGAAATAAAACCCGAGGAGCTCCTTCCCCCACGGATGAGATTTTTTTTTTTTTAGGGAATTCTGGGCTGGATCTGAGTTTGGGGACCACCAGCAGCCCCTCCAGGGCTGGGGCTGCTCCCGAATTTATTTTTGGGGAGCTGGAATCCAGCCTGGAATCCACATTTTCCTGGGATGAGTCCCCACCCCCGGAGGCTCTTCCAGGCACGGAGAATCCCAGTTAAACCAGCAGCTCCCAGTTTGCCGGAGGCTTGGAACCCCTCAGGACCCCCAGCGAGGTGGATTTTGCCCGCAGGCTTCGTTTGGGAGCCCCAAAAAATCCAGAAGGGACGGGGAAGGAGCTCCTGGGGATGTTTGGGAAGCGCCAGAGCCTGTCCCAGCTCCCGTCCCAGTGCCACCAGCCAGAAATGGCGCTGGAAATGCGGGCAGGCCACTGGGAGAACTGGTCTGGCCGGGATTCCCGGCGTCCGGCAGCGGGGAGCCGCTGCCTCCTCCCTGCCCCAGCAGCTTCATCCAGGCCCATCCCCAATTTTCATGGAATTGGGAGAGATTCCAGCTTTTCCCGAAGCGCCGCGACACATTCGCTGCCAAATTTAAAAAATAATCACCAGGATTTAATAGCAAGAGAGCGGGGTCCTTGATTTTTGGGAAATCCAGGTTAAAAAAAGGAAGGAATTCCAGCTGGGGAATTGGGTGAAAGCATCGTGAGGAATTGGGTGAAAACATCTTGGGAAATAGGTTGAAGCATCCCAAGGAAAGGGATGAAAATATCCTGAAAAATGAGATTAAATCATCCCGAGGAATTGGGTGAAAAAATGCCAAAAATGGAATTAAAACATCCCAAGGGATGGGATGAAAATATCCTGAGGAATTGTATGAAAACACCCCAAGGAATTGGATTAAAACATTCCAAGGAACTGGGTGATAATATCCTGAAAAATGGGATTAAAACATCCCAAGGAATGGGATGAAAATGGCCTGAAAAATGAGATTAAAACATCCCGAGGAATTGGGTGAAAAAATGCCAAAAATGGAATTAAAACATCCCAAGGGATGGGATGAAAATATCCTGAGGAATTGTATGAAAACACCCCAAGGAATTGGATTAAAACATTCCAAGGAACTGGGTGATAATATCCTGAAAAATGGGATTAAAACATCCCAAGGAATGGGATGAAAATGGCCTGAAAAATGAGATTAAAACATCCCGAGGAATTGGGTGAAAACATCTTGAAAAATAGATTAAAACATCCCAAGGAATGGGATGAAAATAACCCAAGGAATTGGGTGAAATCATCCCAAGGAATTGGGTGAAAACATCCCAAAAATGGAATTAAAATATCTCAAGTAATGGGATGAAAATATCCTGAAAAATGAGATTAAAACATCCCGAGGAATTGGGTGAAAACATCCCAAGGATTTGGATTAAAAAGTTCCAAGGAATTGGGTGAAAATATCCCAAAAAAATGAGATTTAAACATCCCAAGGAATGAGATGAAAATAACCCAAGGAATTGGGTGAAATCATCCCAAAAAATGGGATTAAAACATCCCAAGGAATGGGATGAAAATATCCTGAAAATGAGATTAAAACACCCCGAGGAATTGGGTGAAAACATCTTGAAAAAATGGGATTTAAACATCCCAAGGAATGGGAAAAAGAGCAAAAGGGAGAGCGGAAAAATCCCTCCCTCCCCAGGAAGATCAAGAAAGGGAACAGGAAAATCCAAAATATTTGTGAGTTTGGGGCTCGGAAGGCACAGAAAGGGTTTAATTAATTCCTCCTTCATTATCATTAACGATGGTTGGATTTATTAAAAGCGTCTCAAAGCAAGGGAAGGAGCTGGGATGTGAATCCCTGATTTGAACCGTGGGATTATGCAAATCCGGAGAATTCGAGGGGAGCCCTGGAATCCAATTATTGAAATATCCTCATTAACATGGAAAAAAAAAAAAGCGGGATTAGGGGAATTTCTGACACTTTTTAACGTCAGAGGGGATTAGGGACGGCGGGGGGGAAAAAAAGGAGGGAATTGATTCCAATTATTTAATCACAGGATTTGATTGCAATTATTTAATCACGGAGATGTGGGGATGGAAATGCCTGCGGAATGGGAAGAGGCAAAAAGAGGGAGAAAAAGGCGGAATTTGGGGAGAATCCCGCAGCTCTCAGCAGGGGAGGAGGGAAGGAAATGGGGAAAAACGGCAAAGGAATGTTGGGAAGGGGGTAATGTGGAAAAAAGCTGGAAAAAGATGGATAAAAACAGTAATAAGATGGATAAAACCTTCAAAAAGAGGGGTAAAAGCTGGAATAATAAATGAAAAATTAAATTTTTTTAATATATATAAAAATATATAAAATATTAAAAATATATATAATTTAAAAATATATAATATATTTATATCTAAAATATATATTATACTATATATATTTTTATATATTATATAAGCATATATTTATATATAGAAATATATAAAATATAAAAATCTATAATATAAATTATATTATATGTTTATATATAATATATAATATACATAAAATATATAGTATATTTATATATAATATATAAATATATTTTTATATAGAGAGAAATATATCAAATATAAAAATATATAAAAATTATATTATATATTTTTATATAATATATTATATATAGAAATATATATAATATAAAAATCTATAATATAAATTATATTATATGTTTATATATAATATATAATATACATAAAATATATAGTATATTTATATATAATATATAAATATATTCTATATTTTATATATAGAAATATATAAAATATAGAAATATATAAAATATAGAAATATATAAAATATAAAAATATATAAAATGGACCTTCCTGAGCCATTCAGGGCACCCCCAGTCCTCCCAGCGGCTCCCAGCCGGGCCCTGGGAGCAGCGCGAGGAGTTCCAGCCCTTTTCCCGCCGCGTGCCTCAGTTTCCCCGCGTGTCCCCGTCCCAGTTCCAGGGATCCCAGTCCCGCTCCCGGCGCCGCTCGTCGGCGCTGTGGGAGAAGATTTCGCCGCTCGCCGCCGGATCCAGGAGAATTCCAGGATCATCCTGGAACATCCCGGGAAAGCGCGCCAGGATCAGCGAGTCCGAGCTGGGATCGATCCCCCCTCGGTCATCCCGAGGAATCTCCAGGAATTCCTCGGACACCGCCGGGGCGGGGGCACTCCAACCTTCCCTGAGCCCCTTCCGAGGGAAATAAAATTAAAATAAAGTAAAATAAATAAAATAATAAAATAAAATAAAATAAAATAAAATAAAATAAAATAAAATAAAATAAAATAAAATAAAATAAAATATAAAATAAAATCTAATTTAATTTTAAAAATAAATTAATAAAATTAAATAATAATATTTTAAAAAAATAAAATAAAATATGAAATAAAATAGATTATTAAATTAAATTAAATTAAATATAAAAAATAAAATAATAAAATTTTAAAATAGTATAAAATAAAAATAAAATAAAAATTAAAATAAAATAAAATAAAATAAAATAAAATAAAATAAAATAAAATAAAATAAAATAAAATAAAATAAAAAAAAAATAAAAAAATAAAATAAAATAAAATAAAATAAAATAATTTTCCATTAATTTTCCCAAATTTTCCACCCTGAGCCTCCCCTGGCACAGCTCGAGGCCGTTCCCTCTTGTCCTGGCCCCGTTCCTTGGGATCAGATCCCAAATTCCCCCTGGCAGATCCCAAATCCTCCCTGGCAGATCCCAAATTCCCCCGGCTCCCCCTTTTCTCCGGGATCACCCCCTCAGCTCTCTCAGGTTCCTCCGTTCCCTTTCCCAGCCCCGTTCCCAGCCCTGGCCCCGCTCCAGCCCCCGGCCCAGCCCCGGTTCCCACCCCAACATCCTCATTCCTCTCCCTTTGCGTCCCCTCCCTCCCCACCCCTCTCACCGAACCCGTTCCGAGCCCCGGGCGCGGCTCCGGCCCCGCCTGAGCCCCAACCCCGGCGGGGTAAAAATAACCAAAAGCACCAAATTAACCAAAATAACCTTTCCTGCCCCATTCCTGACCAGTTCCTGTCCCATTCGTGCCCAATTTCTGCTCAATTTCTGCCCAATTTCTGCCCAATTTCTGCCCAATTCCTGTCCCATTCCTGCCCAATTCCTGCCCAGTTCCTGCTGGGGATGTCCGTGGGAGAGGCCAGGAATTAATCCCGGAGAAAATCCTCATTAATGAGCAAAAAGCAAATAAAGATGGGCGAATTGGGTGAGGGGCGTTTCAGGGGTGTCTGCCCTGGAATTCCCAGGCCGGAATCCCGATCCTATAAAAGATGGATTTGGGTGGGATATCCGGAATTCTCAATTTCCCCCTGAGCTGGTTTGGGTGGGATATTTGGAATTCCCAACACTTCCTGTGCTCCTCTGGGTGGGATATTTGGAATTCCCAACCCTCCCTTGGAGTGTCCGCAGCTGAGACCCACCCCCCACCCAGGACTCACCCCAAAATTCCACAAATCCGGTCCCGATCCGGGGGACTCCGATGGAATTTTGGAATCCCAGATCCCCGTGGATGGGCCCGGGGTGGTTTCTGGTTTGGGGTTTCTGATTCAGAGCTGAGGCCGCTGTGGGGTTCGGGGCTGTCTCGGGGGTGACGTCGGAGGTGGCACCCAGGGCTCCGTGTCCTGCGTGTCACCGACCTCAGGCGAGGCGTGGGGACCTCGGCCGGGCCCCGATGGCGCTGATTGGGGACAGGTGACAGGCGGGGACAAACAGGATGAGTGGGGTGAGGAGTCCTGGTGCCCCAGCCCGGAATGAGCCCCGCTGACCTCATCCCACTGCCCGTCCACATCCCGGCTGGAAAAGTGTCCCAGGACCCAGGTGGGACAAATTGCACCGTCCCAGGTGGGTCCAGCCTGGCCTTGGGCGCTTCCAGGGATGGGGAATCCATGGAACCACCTGGGCCAGGGAAGGATCGATCCTGAAAATCCCATCCAAACCGGTCCAGGGAATCCTGGAATGGTTTGGGATGGAAAGGATCCTTAAATCCCAAAAAATCCCACCCCAGTTCCATGGGCAGGGACCTTCCCCTATTCCAGGTGGGTCCAACCTGGCCTTGGGCACTTCCAGGGATGGGGAATCCATGGAATAATCTGGAATAACCTGGGGCAGGGAAGGATTGATCCCTAAAATCCCATCTAAACCAGCCAAGGGAATTCTGGAATGGTTTGGGATGGAAAGGAACCTTAAACCCCAAAAAATCCCACCCCAGTTCCATAAGCACTGCCAGGACGTGCCTGGAGCCTCGGGAAAAGCATTTTTGGGGAGAACCCAGCAGAAAAGGGGTTCAGCACTGCCAGGACGTGCCTGGAGCCTCGCCGCCTCCTCCTGGGAATGTCACCAAATCCCAGGAAAGCGCTCCCGAGGCCAGGGACCTTTTCCAAGGCGGATTCCCGAGGCTCCTGCGTGGCCCCGGCCCCTGGGGTGGGGATTCCAGACAGTTACAGGCCACCAAACCCCCCCTCATTTGCATAATCACCCCGAAATCCACCCCAAAATTACAGCGTCCCAAGGGTGTCATTACGGCCCAGGCGGGGCCTAATTTGCACCAGGGTAATTTAATCCGGGTTTAAAAAAAAAAAAGCCCAAAAATGAACGTTGGGGACAAATCCCTGGGCTGAGTGTCCCCGAGGTTATTAATTAGCCAGCGTTCATTAATTGGGCTCCTACACCCAGGGTGAGCCACGGGCGAGGCTGCGGGACGAGTTCCTGCTCTGCGGTGGCCCCCGTGATGTCCCCGTCACCCTGTCCCCCCTCCAAACCCCGAATCCAGGCTCTGGAATTTTCCAGGTTTCCTCCAAGAGTTCCTGGGGAATAAAGGAAGAGTTAATTAATTTGCCGTACGAAGATTAAATTAAAAAATAAGGAGATTGTGAGGTAATTACGGCCCAAGGGCAGCCGGAGGAAATTCAGCATTAATCGACCTCTCAGCAAAGGTTTCTGCTTGTGTTTTTAATTAAAATCGAGCCAAGTTGAAATTAAAATGGTCCAATTAATATTGGAAGTTTTATAGTGATTTTTCTCAATGAGAAGTCATCACGTGATTACAGTTTCCTTGTTCAAAAATCCGCTTAAAAATTCATTTAATAGTTAAAAAATGGCTGTGCTTGGGTTATTTTTTATATTGGATAATACGGCCAAATACTCATTAATGAGAAGTAAAAACAAGAATAAAACTCTACAGGGGTGTCCCACAAGCCAAAATCAGGAGGATTTGGGGAATCTCACCCAGATTTTAGGGCTGAAATCTTCTTCCCTTTTCCTGATCCAAACCTCAGTGACCTCGGGCTTGAAATTCCAAAGGAAATGCACAAAAAAGAGACAAAAATCCCCTCTGGAATTGTGGGACCAGTTGCGTGGGTCATAAAGATCTTGATTGTCCCCTGATCTGCTCGTCCTGAGCTCTGCTGCCATCAGCACTCAAATTTTCCTTTTAATTAATTTAATTAATTTAATTAATTTAATTTAAATATTAATCCCTATTTTCATGTGGTTTTGCAGGTGCTAAAGACACAAACTCCCACCCATAACACAAATATTTACATTGAAATCCACCCTCCTCCATTTACGCTCTGGAGCCCTTCCAGATTTCCCCCAAAAAAAATCCGAAACGCGACCGTAAATGGTTTTTACAGCCAAGATTTTCCAGGATTAGGCGGAACCGGCCCGAAGAGCCGCTGCTATTTCGGGGTGAAAATGATAGGGAAGGGTTGATAAAGCCAAATAACCCGTTTGGGACTGGGCTTGGCCCAGGATGAATCAGGACAACGTCCACGAAGGGTGGCTCCTCTCCAACCCCAACCGGGACCCTATAAAAGCAACCCCGTCCTCGCCTGGCTCCGCACGGCTTCCCAGGAATCCCACTCGATCCCGACGGTGACTTGGGTGAGTGGGGCTCCCTCGGGAATGTTCCCTTTGCCGGGAATGTTCCCCTTGGTTGGGAGTTCCGGTGTTTCTCCGGGATTCGCTGCGGACGGGAGAGTCGTTCCCGGCATTTTTTGGGAATACCGAGGGGCTTCCCCCCGTTGGGATTGTTGGGTTGGGTTGTCCTTGGGGGAAGGGAATGTGGGAGAAGTCTGGGGGCTTCCTTGGGTGTGGGGGCAGCTCCCAGCTGGAGCAGCGGCCCCTTCTCCGTGGAAATTCCGGCGTTTCCGTGGGGCAGGGAGAGCTCGTGTGCCGGGGCACGTTCCAGAGGCGGGAATCGGGCACGGCGCAGCTCCCCGGGATCAGATCGGGCACGGAGGTTCCCCATGGGAGGCCTGGGGATGCCACAAGGGAGGAAGGAGGGAAGGAGGAGGCTTTGGAGGTTTCCAGACGCAGCTCTTGAGGTCTCTGCCCCAGATCTTGTCTTGGGTTGGGTTAAAGCTGCTCTCGCCAGGATCACAGGGACGGATCTTGGGAACACCAGGAAGTCCTGGAATGAGGCCATGGAGATGCTCCAAGGGCTGGGGGAAGGTTGGGAGAGCTGGAGGGGTTCACCAGGAGAGGAGAAGCTCCATGGAGACCTCCCTGGGCAGCAGAGGGGTTGGACTGGTTCCATATTTAGGGTCCGTTCCAAGGAAATATTCCATGGGATAACCCCACAGGGCAGGATCTGGGGGCATCTCTTGAGTCAGCACCGCCAGGTCCCTCCCCGTCACCGCATCCCCGTCACCGTTCCCGCTCCAACGTCACCCAGTGGCGAGGCCAGAGGCCACTCCCCGTCCCACTAAAACCCCGGAATATGTTGCCAGCGGGGAACACGGAGCCGGGAATTCTCCTCCCTCTCCCCAAGGGGATCCCCCAGCCCCTGGTCCGCTCCTGTCCCTCGCAGGCTCGCTCGGATCTGCAGGATGTCCCCGTTCTTGGACAGCATCGCCACCATCGTCGGCGTCTTCCAGCAGCACGCCCGGGGAGATGGGGACGGCTCCGGGCTCAGCCGCAGGAGGATGAGGGAGCTGATCCAGAGGGAATTCGCAGATTCCCTGGTGGTGAGCGCCACGGGGAAGGGCTGGGGTGTAGGAACAGCAAAATCCTCTCTGGAAAGGGAAAGGGGAGGGCTCCACCAAAGGTTGGGTTCCACCAAAGGTTAGGTTCCACCAAAGGCTGGGTTCCACCAAAGGCTGGGTTCCACCAAAGTTTGGGTTCCACCAAAGTTTGGGTTCCTTTGTGCTGGGGAAGGGAATGGAGAACCCTGAGGGAGCTGAGGGGGCTCAGCCTGGAGAAAAGGGGGATCCAGGGGGGATTTTGGGGAATGAATTCCCACAGCTGGTGCTGAGCCCTAAAAGTGAAATTATGAGAGATGGAAGGAGAATTCCCACGCTGCGACTCTTCCCATTGTTGCATTTCTCCCCCATGGAGCAGGAAGACAAAAATCCCCTTTTTCCCTTCCCATTGTTGCATTTCTCCCCCATGGAGCAGGAAGACCAAAATCCCCTTTTTCCCCCACCCCGGGTTCTTTCCCTGCAGAAGCCACACGACCCTCAGACCATCGAGAAGATCCTGCAGTTCCTGGAGTGGGATGGGGACGGGAACATCGATTTCAACGAGTTCCTCCTCCTGGTGTTCCGGGTGGCCAAGTGCTGCTTCTGGTTCCAGCCAAGGGCCCCGTTCCTGGTGCAGAGGACGAAGCTCCCGACCGGAGGAAAATCCCAGCGGGAGCCGGAATTCAGGAGCAGAGGGAGCCGCCGGCAGCTCCAGGAGGAGGAGGAGGAACGACAAACCTGGGAGAGAAATCGTGAAGCTGAGCTGCAAGGAGACCTCAGGGTCAGGGAGGTGGAAATCTCGGAGGAAACGAGAGGAAAGGAGAGCCGGAGAAGGCAGCAGCCCCCGGAGCAGGACAGACGGGAGGCAGAGAGGAGAGACCTGGAGGATGAAGTGGCAGACGTGAGCACGGGCAGGCAACGCCGAGAACCCCAAGCACGGCCGGACCGGTGGAGCCGCCAGGAGCCAGGGCGTGATGAAAGAACCCGGCGGCCACGAGGAGCAGATGGAGAAGGAGACAATCGGCCACGGGAACCCGAATTGCTCCGGGAAGAGAGGAGCCGCCACCGCCGGCGTGAGCTGGAACAAAGAGAGCTGGAAGGGAGAAGGTGCCGGGCGGCTGAGCTGGAATGTCCGGAGTCCAGGCGGCCACATCAGTCGTACCTGGAGGAACCGTTAGAGATCGACCTCGGGGAATGTGGGAGAGCAGAGCCAGAGGAACGCGGCTACAGACGGAGAACAGAGCGGGAACGGGAGCTGGAGTCTGCGGAAAGGGAAAGGGAGATCCGGGAGGAGCAGGAGAGGGGGGAAAGAGACGATCCCAGAAGAAAAGGGAGAATGAGAGAGAGAAGAGTAGATCAGGAACGGGAGCTGGAGGTGGAGGTGTCTGAGCGCAGGACAAGGGAAAGGGAGGAAGAAGTGGCCATAGTCGGCCAGAGAGAGACACGGGACAGACGAGAGCGAGACATCCGTGAGATTGAAGCTGATGGAACAAGACAGAGAGAAACCCTGAGGTACGAGAGGGACAGAGAGATCTCAGTGGCAGCAGCAGAAGCCGATGTCAAAGTGCGGCGTGAGATCCGGGAACGAGGTGAGGAGCTGAGAAGGAGAGAACGTCCCTGTGAGCGTGAGGAGGAAGCAGAGCCAGAGAGGAGAATTTCCCGGGTCAGAGAGAGGGAAGAGGTCGTAAGGGAGAGGAGAATCGACCGTGAACGGGAACTGGAGGTGTCTGAGCGCCGGGCACAGGAAAGGGAGGATGAAGAGGCCACAGTCGGCCGGAGAGAGACACGGGACAGACGTGAGCGAGAAATCCGTGAGATTGAAGCTGATGGAAGGAGAGAACAAGAAGTGTATGACAGGAGAAGAGAGATCTCAGTGGCGGCAGCAGAAGCCGATGTCAAAGTGCGCCGTGAGATCCGGGAACGAGGGGAGGAGCTGAGAAGGAGAGAACGTCCCCGTGAGCGTGAGGAGGAAGCAGAACCAGAGAGGAGAATTTCCCGTGTCAGAGAGAGGGAAGAGGCCCTGAGGGAGAGGAGAATCGACCAGGAACGGGAACTGGAGGGCTCTGAGCGCCGGACACGGGAAAGGGAGGAAGAAGTGGCTGCCATTGGCCGGAGAGAGACACAGGAGAGACGAGAGCGAGAAATTCATGAGATTGAAGCTGATGGAAGGAGACAGAGAGAATCCGTGAGGTACGAGAGGGACAGAGAGATCTCAGTGGCAGCAGCTGAAGCCGATGTCAAAGTGCGCCGTGAGATCCGGGAACCACGAGAGGAGCTGAGAAGGAGAGAACGTCCCTGTGAGGATGAGGAGGAAGAGAGAAGAATTTCTCATGTCAGAGAGAGGGAAGAGGCCCTGAGGGAGAGGAGAATTGACCGTGAACGGGAACTGGAGGTGTCTGAGCGCCGGGCACGGGAAAGGGAGGATGAAGAGGCCAGAGCCAGTTGGAGAGAGACACGGGACAGACGTGAGCGTGAAATTCGTGAGCTTGAAGCTGATGGAACAAGACAGAGAGAATCACTGAGGTACGAAAGGGACAGAGAGATCTCAGTGGTGGCAGCTGAAGCCGATGTCAAAGTGCGGCGTGAGATCCGGGAACGAGGTGAGGAGCTGAGAAGGAGAGAACGCCCCGTGGTGGGAGGAGAAAGAGAGCCAGAGAGGAGAATTTCCCGGGTCGAGAGAGGGAAGAGGTCGCAAGGGAGAGGAGAATCGACCAGGAACGGGAGCTGGAGGTCTCTGAGCGCCGGAGGCGGGAAAGGGAGGAAGAAGTGGCTGTCAGAAACCTGAGAGAGACACGGGACAGACGTGAGCGTGAAATCCGTGAGCTTGAAGCTGATGGAAGAAGACAGAGAGAAACCCTGAGGTACGAGAGGGACAGAGAGATCTCAGTGGCGCAGCTGAAGCCGATGTCAAAGCGCCGTGAGATCCGGGAACCACGGGAGGAGCTGAGAAGGAGAGAACGTCCCGTGAGCGTGAGGAGGAAGCAGAGCCAGAGAGGAGAATTTCCCGGGTCAGAGAGAGGGAAGAGGCCCTGAGGGAGAGGAGAATCAACCGTGAACGGGAACTGGAGGTGTCTGAGCACCGGGCACGGGAAAGGGAGGATGAAGAGGCCACAGTCGGCCGGAGAGAGACACGGGACAGACGTGAGCGAGAAATCCGTGAGATTGAAGCTGATGGAAGGAGAGAACAAGAAGTGTATGACAGGAGAAGAGAGATCTCAGTGGCAGCAGCAGAAGCCGATGTCAAAGTGCGCCGTGAGATCCGGGAACGAGGGGAGGAGCTGAGAAGGAGAGAACGTCCTCGTGAGGATGAGGAGGAAGCAGAACCAGAGAGGAGAATTTCCCGGGTCAGAGAGAGGGAAGAGGCCCTGAGGGAGAGGAGAATCGACCGTGAACGGGAACTGGAGGTGTCTGAGCGCCGGGCACGGGAAAGGGAGGAAGAAGTGGCTGCCATTGGCCGGAGAGAGACACAGAAGAGACGAGAGCGAGACATCCGTGAGATTGAAGCTGATGGAAGGAGACAGAGAGAATCACTGAGGTATGAAAGGGACAGAGAGATCTCAGTGGCAGCAGCAGAAGCCGATGTCAAAGTGCGCCGTGAGATCCGGGAACGGGAACCACGAGAGGAGCTGAGAAGGAGAGAACGTCCCTGTGAGGATGAGGAGGAAGAGAGGAGAATTTCCCGGCTCAGAGAGAGGGAAGAGGCCCTGAGGGAGAGGAGAATCGACCGTGAACGGGAACTGGAGGTGTCTGAGCGCCGGGCACGGGAAAGGGAGGAAGAAGTGGCTGCCATTGGCCGGAGAGAGACACAGGACAGACAAGAGCGAGAAATTCGTGAGATTGTTGATGGGAGAAGACAGAGAGAATCCGTGAGGTACGAGAGGGACAGAGAGATCTCAGTGGCAGCAGCAGAAGCCGATGTCAAAGTGCGCCGTGAGATCCGGGAACGAGGGGAGGAGCTGAGAAGGAGAGAACGTCCCCGTGAGCGTGAGGAGGAAGCAGAACCAGAGAGGAGAATTTCCCGGGTCAGAGAGAGGGAAGAGGCCCTGAGGGAGAGGAGAATCGACCAGGAACAGGAGCTGGAGGTCTCTGAGCGCCGGACACAGGAAAGGGAGGAAGAAGTGGCTGCCATTGGCCGGAGAGAGACACAGGAGAGACGAGAGCGAGAAATTCGTGAGATTGAAGCTGATGGAAGGAGACAGAGAGAATCACTGAGGTATGAAAGGGACAGAGAGATCTCAGTGGCATCAGCAGAAGCCGATGTCAAAGTGCGCCGTGAGATCCGGGAACCACGAGAGGAGCTGAGAAGGAGAGAACGTCCTCGTGAGGATGAGGAGGAAGCAGAACCAGAGAGGAGAATTTCCCGTGTCAGAGAGAGGGAAGAGGTCGCAAGGGAGAGGAGAATCGACCAGGAACGGGAGCTGGAGGTGTCTGAGCGCCGGACACGGGAAAGGGAGGAAGAAGTGGCTGTCAGAAACCTGAGAGAGACACGGGACAGACGTGAGCGTGAAATCCGTGAGTTTGAAGCTGATGGAAGGAGACAGAGAGAAACCCTGAGGTACGAGAGGGACAGAGAGATCTCAGTGGCAGCAGCAGAAGCCGATGTCAAAGTGCGCCGTGAGATCCGGGAACGGGAACCACGAGAGGAGCTGAGAAGGAGAGAACGTCCCTGTGAGCCTGAGGAGGAAGAGAGAAGAATTTCTCATGTCAGAGAGAGGGAAGAGGCCCTGAGGGAGAGGAGAATCGACCGTGAACGGGAGCTGGAGGTGTCTGAGCGCCGGGCACGGGAAAGGGAGGATGAAGAGGCCAGAGCCAGTTGGAGAGAGACACGGGACAGACGTGAGCGTGAAATTCGTGAGCTTGAAGCTGATGGAACAAGACAGAGAGAATCACTGAGGTACGAGAGGGACAGAGAGATCTCAGTGGCGGCAGCTGAAGCAGATGTCAAAGTGCACCGTGAGATCCGGGAACGAGGTGAGGAGCTGAGAAGGAGAGAACGTCCCCGTGAGCGTGAGGAGGAAGCAGAGCCAGAGAGGAGAATTTCCCGGGTCAGAGAGAGGGAAGAGGCCCTGAGGGAGAGGAGAATCGACCAGGAACGGGAGCTGGAGGTCTCTGAGCGCCGCAGCCGCCGGGCACGGGACAGCGCGGCAGAAGTGACCGTCACTGACCAGAGGGAGGCACATGAGGAGATCCGGCTGGAGGTGCTGGAGGAGGAAGATGAGGAGGAGCTGGAGCAGGGCCAGTGCCCGTACCAGACCCTGGACGTGGACACCGGTGATCTCTGCCCCCCGGGACAGGAGGCGCCCATCAGCGACCTCAGGGTCCGGTACCGCCCCGCTGACCCCGATGTCCGGCCCGAGGTCCGGCTGCTGCCCGAGCCCGTGGAGCCTCAGACCGTGGCCTACCTGGTGCACGTCATCCAGAACCTGCAGGACCCCAAGGCCGCCACCTACGAGATCGTGCGGCACCAGCCCGGCCAGCGGGGCCAGCCCGTGCGCGTGCGGACCTGCTCCGCGTCCCCGCGGCCGCCGAGCGACCGCAGGGGCCGCCCCGAGGCGCCACCATCCAAACGGCCCCAGGAAAACCTCGAGAAGGGTCTGGAGGAACCCCGGGAAAGATCCGGACAGGAGGCGGAGGACGGAGCCGTGCGGGATGCCGGAGCCCTGCGGGATTCCGGAGCCGTGCGGGATGCCGGAGCCGTGCGGGATTCCGGAGCTGTGCGGGATTCCGCCGAGCCGGAGGCTGCCAAGGGCGAGCGGGTGAAACCCAAGGAGCTGCGGAGGCGCCCCGAGGCCGCTGAGGCGGAGCAGGACCCGCCCCAGGGTGAGGAGCCCCAGAAGGTCCCGCGGGAGCCCCGGCCCGGCTGCGCCCGGAGAGAGCGCGAGGGCGGCGAGGCCAAGAGCGGCGCTGGCCCGGAGCGCCGGGATGCGGAGCGCAGAGAGCCCGGAGAGCCCCGCGGGCAGGGAGCCCGGGAGGGCGAGGCGGCTCCTGAGCAGGAGCCCAGCAAGAGGAGCCCCCGGGAAGCCGAAAATCCCCGGGTCTCTCGGGAAGGGGGCGCCAAGCAGGGCCAGGAGCCCCCGCAGGAGACCCCGAGCCACCCCAGGGATGAATCCAAGGCGTCCTGAGGGGAATCTGCCCCTCCCTGGAGCCTCTCCGGGTCCTTTTGAGGGTCACTCGTGCCCCCCGTTGCCAGCTGGGGATGTGGTGGCCCAGCAGTGATGGACTCGAAAGGATCCCGGGGTTTCCCTGCAATGAATCCTCAGCAGGAAGGGAGATCTCCCCGGATCCGGAGTTTCTGCCTCCCTGCCGGGTGTGTCCCTCGGTATTTAATCACTTTTTCTGCTCTAATTGGAGTCCTTGGGTCCCTCTGTCCTCTTTTGCACCCTGGGGTGTCACTTCAGGTTCCCCCAGCCCTGGGGCTGTTCTCGGCTTCTGCCGTTAAACTCCAAAAAAATTCCTGATTTTGGGGGCCTGGAAATCCTCAAGGCTGGGGGAAAAAACAATCACCTTTTTAGCCTCAATTCCAGCAGAATTCCAGCTCCAGGCCCGGGGGTTTGGAGCCACAGGGTGCTGGTGGTGGGTGGGGGATTCTCCTTCTCCTCCTTTTCCTTTTCCTTCCTTTTTATCGCATGGAAAATGGGAATAAACGGCTGATTCCTGCAGAGGCTCCGAGCGTCACCTTCCCGAGGGCTGGGAGGGCTGGGAGGGGGGCCCAGTTCGGGATCAGGCATTCCCAGTTTGGGATCAGACATTCCCAGTTTGGAATCACACATTCCCAGTTTGGGTCAGGCATTCCCAGTTTGGGATCACACATTCCCAGTTCGGGATCAGGCATTCCCAGTTTGGGATCAGACATTCCCAGTTTGGAATCACACATTCCCAGTTGGGATTGGGAATTCCCAGTTCAGATCACACATTCCCAGTTTGGATCAGGCATTCCCAGTTGGGATCTCACATTCCCAGTTCAGATCACACATTCCCAGTTTGGGTCAGGCATTCCCAGTTCTGGATCACACATTCCCAGTTCGGGATCAGGCATTCCCAGTTCGGATCACACATTCCCAGTTCGGATCACACATTCCCAGTTCAGATCACACATTCCCAGTTTGGGTCAGGCATTCCCAGTTGGGATCACACATTCCCAGTTCGGATCACACATTCCCAGTTTGGGATCAGGCATTCCCAGTTCGGATCACACATTCCCAGTTCGGATCACACATTCCCAGTTCGGATCACACATTCCCAGTTCAGCCCCCAAACTCCCTCCTGATCCCCAATCCCACCCATTCCCCATTCCCGTGTCCTGCTCCAGAGCCAGGGGCTCTCGCTCCCAAGGCTCTGTCCCCGCACTGTCCCCAGCTGACAGGGACAGGACAGGACAGGGACAGGGACAGGGACAGTGACACAGCTCGGTGACAACGCCAGGAACAGGAACAGTGACACTGGCAGGGCTCAGTGACAGGGACAGGGACAGTGACACTGGCAGGGCTTGGTGACAATGACAGGAACAGGGACAATGACACTGACAGAGCTCATTGATGGGGACAGGGACAGTGACACAGCTCGGTGACAACGCCAGGGGCAGTGACGCAGCTGCCAGCCTTTTGTGGCAGTGCCAGGGACAGTGCCACAGCTGGGTGACAATGACAGGGACAGGGACAGTGACACTGGCAGGGCTGGGTGGCAATGCCAGAGACAGGAACAGGAACAGGAACAGTGACACCGGCAGGGCTCAGTGATGGGGACAGGAACAGTGACACAGCTCGGTGACAACGCCAGGGGCAGTGACACAGCTGCCAGCCCTTGGTGGCAGTGCCAGGGCCAGTGCCAGCCCGTGGTGGCAGTGCCAGGGACAGTGCCACAGCTGGGTGACAATGCCAGGGGCAGGGACAGTAACACTGACAGAGCTCATTGATGGGGACAGGGACAGTGACACAGCTCGGTGACAACGCCAGGGGCAGTGACACAGCTGCCAGCCCTTTGTGGCAGTGCCAGGGACAGTGCCACAGCTGGGTGACAATGACAGGGACAGGGACAGTGACACTGGCAGGGCTGGGTGGCAATGCCAGAGACAGGAACAGGAACAGGAACAGTGACACCGGCAGGGCTCAGTGATGGGGACAGGGACAGTGACACAGCTCGGTGACAACGCCAGGGGCAGTGACACAGCTGCCAGCCTTTTGTGGCAGTGCCAGGGCCAGTGCCAGCCCGTGGTGGCAGTGCCAGGGACAGTGCCACAGCTGGGTGACAATGCCAGGGGCAGGGACAGTGACACTGACAGAGCTCATTGATGGGGACAGGGACAGTGACACAGCTCGGTGACAACGCCAGGGGCAGTGACGCAGCTGCCAGCCAGTGGTGACAATGCCGGGGACAGTGACACAGCTGCCAGCCCTTGGTGGCAGTGCCGGGGACAGTGACACAGCCATGTGGCCGCGCAGATGGCGGCGTCTCCATCCCGCAGCCCCCGGGAGTGGAATGTCCCAGATCGCCGGGCCTGGCCCTGGCACGGGGAAATGTCACCTCCCCTCACCCCGCGATGTCACCGAGGGGTTCCGGGCGGGAGGGAAAACCCAAAGGGCGATCCCAGCTCGGGAAAATTCCCTTTGGGAAAGGCGGATTGGGGGGAAATCCCGATATTCGGGAAAAACGGGAGTCTGGGGGCAGGAAATGGAGGGGAAAGGGAAAATCTCCCGAGTCCCAGATCAGAATTCCCGGGATCCCAAATCTCATCCCAATCCCTGGTTTTCAACCCCTCTCTGCTCCAGGCTCCCCCCGGAAGATTTTAGGGAATTTTTCCCCTTTTTTCCTTCTCCAGCCTCCCCCTGAATATTTTGGGATTTTTCCTGTTTCCTGCTCCATGCTCTCCCAGATTATTTTAGGGAATTTTTCCCCCTTTTTTCCTTCTCCAGCCTCCCCTTGAATATTTCGGGATTTCTCCTGTTTCCTGTTCCAGGCTCTCCCAGAAGATTGTAGGGAATTTCCCCCTTTTTTCCTTCTCCAGCCTTCCCCCGAATATTTTGGGATTTTCCCTTTTCCTGCCCCAGGCTCTCCGAGAAGATTTTAGGGAATTTTTCCCCCTTTTTTCCTTCTCCAGCCTCCCCCTGAATATTTTAGGATTTTTCCTGTTTCCTGTTCCAGGCTCTCCCAGAAGATTTTTGAGGAAATTTCCCCCTTTTTTCCTCAACCTCCCCCGTTAAGATTTTTAGGATTTTTCCCTCCCATGCCCGAGGACGACTCCAGGGATATCCCAAGGAGCGAACCGGGATGGAGCAGGATTCGGGAATGCCCGCAAAGCCCCGGACCGGGCCGGGCACATTCCAGGGCCGCGGGAGGAGCCGCTGGAACGGGAATTGCCCAACGCGCCCGGGGCTGACTCAGCCCGGGCGGGGCTCCCGAACCTTCCCCGAGCTCCTTTTTCCCCGATCCTACAACTGCAAACCGGAGCGGAGCCGCCGCCTGTCCCAGCCATGGTGAGGAATTCCCGGCAATTCGGGCGGGAAATGGATCCCGAGCAGGGAGGGGGAAAAAAGGAGATTTTCCGGCAAAACGCCCCAAAATCGGAGTGGGAGGGGATAGGGCGTGGTGCCAAGGGGAGGGAGGAAGAGGGGGAAGAAACGGAAAAAAAGGGGGGAAAAAGGGGGAAAAGAGGGGGGAAAACAGGTAAAAAAATTAGCAGAAAGTGGGGGGAGAACGGGGGGAAAACCAGGGGAGAAACCGGGAGGAAAATGGGAAAAAACAGGGAAAAACAGGAAAAACTCGGGAGAAAACAGGGGAAAATGGAGGAAAACGGGGGAAATGGGTGAAAAACAGGAAAACCCAGGGTGGGGTGGAGAAGAAACGGAAAAAATGGGGGAAAATAGGGGGAAAAGGGGAAAAATAGGGGCAGAAACAGGTAAAAAGGGGGCGGAAAATGGGGGAGGGGAAACCAGGGTAGAAACCGGGAGGAAAATGAGAAAAAGTAGAGAAAAACAGGGAAAAAAACGGGGGAAAACAGTGTAAAAATGGAGAAAAACGGGGGAAAATGGGTGAAAAACAGGGTGGGGTGGGGAGAAATGGGGGGAAAGCGGGGAAAGAGCGGATCCAGGCCGGCCCTTCCCCCGCCCCGCCGGATCCGCCACCTCCCCAGGGCATTTTCCAGGAGCCGCTCCCGCTCCGGGCCCGTCCCGCTGCGAAATCCGGGGAGCGGAATCCAGGGAAAAATGCGGCGGGACGGGTCCGGCTGAGCCCTTCCCGCCGCCCGAAAAAACCGGGATTGCCCTTGGAAAAGCTGGAGTGGGCGCGGGAGGGGCTTCCCTGCTCCCCAAAAAATTCGGGATTGCTCCTTGGCACGCCTGGAATGGGCGCAGGAGGCTCCTCCAGCCCTTTCCTCATCACAGAAAAATCGGGATTGCTCCTGGAATGGGCAGAGGGGGCCTCTCCCTGCTCCCAAAAAATCTGGAATCGCTCCTGGAATGGGCAGAGGAAGCTCCTTCTGCCCTTCCCTGCTCCCAAAATAAAATGGGATTTCTCCCTGGAAAACCTGGAATGGGCACAGGAGGCTCCTCCAGCCCTTCCCTCATCCCAAAAAACCCGGAATTTCTCCCTGGAAAACCTGAAATGGCCACAGGAAGCTCCTCCAGCCCTTCCCTCATCCCAAAAAACCGAGATTGCCCCTGGGATGGGTGGCACAGGGGCCTCTCCCTGCTCCCAGAAAATCCGGGATTGCCCCCGGCACACCTGGGACGGGCACAGGGGGTTCCCCAGCCCTCCCCCGACCCCAAATCCCGGGATTTTGGCCCCCCAGCCCACGGAGACGGAGCGCTGCATCGAGTCGCTGCTGGCCGTGTTCCAGCGCTACGCCGGCCGCGAGGGCGACTCCTGCACCCTCTCCAAGCGGGAATTCCGCGCCTTCATGGACACCGAGCGCGTCAGAATCGGAATGGGGGCTGGGACGAGGGGCCACCAAGGGAGGGCCGGGGGAATGGGTTGGGATGGGACAGGGGGGATCCATGGGACCAATGGGATTGGGATGGGATCCATGGGATGGGAGCCATGGGACCAATGGGATTGGGATGGGATCCATGGGATGGGATCCATGGGATCAATGGGATTGGGATGGGATCCATGGGATGGGATCCATGGGATCAGGGATCCATGGGATCCATGGATGGGATCCATGGGATCCATGGAATGGAGTGGGAATAGGATCAATGGGATGGGATCCATGGGGTTGGGAGGGGATTGATGCATGGGATCCATGGGATCCATGGGATTGGGATGGGATCCATGAAATGGGGTGGGAATAGGATCAATGGGATGGGATGCATGCGACTGGGAGGGGATTGATGGGATGGGATCCGTGGGATGGGATGGGATCCATGGCATTGAGATCAGATCAATGGGATCCATGGAATGGGATGGGGATGGGATCCATGGGATCCATGGAATGGGATGGGGATGGGATCCATGGGATCCATGGTATCACTGGAATGGGATGGGATCGATGGGAACCATGGGATCAATCATCTGGGATGGGATCAATGGCCGGGGATGTGCTGGGATGGGATCGATGGGATCAAAGGGATGGGATCAAAGGGATGGGATCGATGGGATGGGATCAAAGGGATGGGATCAATGGGATGGGATGGGATCAAAGGGATGGGAATGGGATGGGATGGGATCAAAGGGATGGGATGACCCAGGGGGTCCCAGCCCTGGGGATGTGCCGGGATGGAATCTGGAGCAGGATGGGATTGCGGGAACATCCCTGAACGTGGCTGTTCAAGGATTTCCCATCCCAAACCATTCCAGGATTCCCTGAACTCCCCTCCCTGCCTGGGCAGGGAATTCCCCCTCATTCCAGGCACAAATTCCCACTTTTTATTTTTCTTTCCCCAGAACCAGAAGGACCCGGGCGTGGTGGACAGGATGATGAAGAAGCTGGACATGAACAGCGACGGGCAGCTGGACTTCCAGGAGTTCCTGAACCTCATCGGGGGCATCGCCGTGGCCTGCCACGACTCCCTGGTCCTCAAATCCCCCAAACCCTGAATCCTCCATTGGCTCCGGCTGACCCCAGATCCCCCCGGAATCCCCCACGGAATGCTGGAAGTGACGGAATGCTCACATTCCCTTTTTTTAACCCCCTGCTTTTTTACGGATAAATAAAAGGTTGAAGACCCCGAGGGATTCCGGGATCTGTGATGGGGAGGGGGGGGAAGAATCCCAAAGTGATCCTCACCCACTCCAAATTCCGGGAATTCCCTGCAGGGATGGGGATCCAGCCCTCCCTGAGCCCCTCCAATGCTTCCCAACCCTTTTTCCATGGAAAAACCATCCCAGATTTCCAGCCCTGGCACAGCTCGAGGCCGTTCCCTCTTGTCCTGTCCCTGTCCCTGAATCAATCCTCTGGAATCAGATCCCAAATCCCCCTGATCCCAAATCCCCCTGATCCCCAACCCTCTCTGGCAGATCCCAAATCCCCCTGGATCCCAAATCCCCCTGATCCCAAATATTTTCTTGATCAGATCCCAAATCTCCCTGATCCCAAATCCCCAAATCTCCCTGGACCCCTTTTCTGTGACAGATCCGACTCTGGATCCCAAATCTGCCCTGGATCCCAAATCCCCCCGGATCCCAAATCCCCCCGGATCCCAAATCCCCCCCCGGATCCCCCTTTTCTCCAGGCCGAGCCCCCCCAGGATTCCTGATTTCCTTTTCCAGCCCCGTTCCCTGGACATTCCCAGCAGGACAACCCCTGGAATTGCACCCCGCATCCTCCCCCGTTGTTATTCCCATCCCTCTCCGCCCCGCAGGGTTCGGAATCCGCCCAAATTCAGGGATCCCGGAGCCTTTTCCGCGCCCTGGGGCCAAACCCGGGGGTGCCAAAGGACAAAACTCCACCTGGAAAAGCAGGACAGGCCCTCAGGGTTAATTGGGGCGTTAATTACACCCCGCGCATTAACACACCCGGCTCCAAATTATCCCAGGAGTGCCGATCCCATCCTCTGGAACAAATTCCCAGCTCTCCAAGCAGAGGTGGGAAAAGGGATTAAATTCCAGTATTTTTTGCGTGTGTGTGTGTCCTGAGCTGCAAAGCAGGAAAATCCAGGTGATTAACGAACTTTATTAACAATGGGAGCTCGCTGGGTTGCCATGGCAACAACAGGAGGAGTCAACAAACACGGAGACGCTTCCAGAGGGAGCGGGATTTCCCTGATCCGGGATTTACAGAGCCAATCCCAGGGGTTTTTGAGCAGTTTTTTGGGATTTTAAGGGGAGCAGAGGTGCTTGTGTCACAGCCAGGATTTGGGAAGAGCCCCCCCCGCCTTCCCCCTCTGGAAAATAATTGGGATAAAAGCACAGGAAAATTGCTGTGGGAGCAAGGAAAAAAAAATTCCTGCTAAATGTGGGGAAAAAAACCCCAGTCTGGCATTCCAGAGTGGGGAAAAACCGGGAAGGGAGGATGGGAATGGCCGAGGGGAGGGACTGGGGGGAAAGCTGGGATGGGGGAGTGGGAATTTCCTTCTCCAGGAGAATTCCTAGCGGAACTGGAGGGGGCTGATGCGCAGCCCCAGCACGTCCTTCCCGATCTCCGTCACCTGCAGGGACAAAGCGAGGATTTAGGGGTGAAAATTTGGGATTTAGGGGTGAAAATTTGGGATTTAGGGGTGAAAATTCAGGATTTAGGGGTGAAAGCTCAGGATTTAAGGGTGAAAACTCAGGATTTAGGGGTTGGGTTTGTGGCTGTCACTCCTGGGCTTGTGCTGGGAACACCAGGAAGGGTTTGGGAGTGCCCTGAGATCCCACTGGGAGATTTGGGTGGGAATCTGAGGGGTTTGTGTGGAAATTAGAGGGATTTGAGGGGGTATTTAAGATATTTCCATGGATATTGAAGGCATTTCCATGGATGAGAGTCCCCCTCAGCCTCCTCCAAACCAACCAGGCCCAGCTCCCACAGGCCTCCCTTGTGGGAAACGCCCCAGGCCCAATTCTCAGAGGAGGTTGGGTATTTTGAGATACCCCTGAGATATTTGGATACTGAAGATAATTCCATGGAATTGGAGATATTCATGGATAGATAAGTTCCCCTACTTAACCAACCACCCAGGCCTCCCTTGGGAAAAACACAGGCCCCCCCAGAGGAGATTTTTGGTATTAGAGATATTTCATGAATATCTGAGATATTTCCATGGATGGATGAGGTTCCCCCTCAGCCTCCTCCAGACCAACCAGGCCCAACTCCCACAGGCCTCCCTTGTGGGAAAAATGCCCCAGAGCTCAAATCCCCCCTCAGAGGGATTTATCAAGATTCAGTCCAACAATGTTTAAGTAAAAAAAAAAAAAAAAAGTTCCCCCCCCCCCCACAAAAAAAAAAACCCCCAACCCCAACACCAAAAAAAAAAAAAAAAAAAGAATATTTCCATGAATATCTGAGATATTTCCATGGATGGATGAGGTTCCCCCTCAGCCTCCTCCAGACAAACCAGGCCCAACTCCCACAGGCCTCCCTTGTGGGAGAAACGCCCCAGAGCCCAAATCCCCCCTCAGAGAAGAGATTTTTGGGGATTTTGGAGATATTTCCATGAATATTTGAGGTATTTCCACAAATACTGGAAATATTTCCACAGATATTAGAGAGATTTCCACAGATGGGTAAGATTCCCCCTCAGCCTCCTCCAGACCAACCAGGCCCAGCTCCCACAGGCCTCCCTTGTGGGAAAAACGCCCCAGAGCCCAAATTCCCCTCTCAGAGGAGAGATTTTTGGGTATTTCAGAGATATTTCCATGAATATCTGAGATATTTCCATGGATGGATGAGATTCCCCCTCAGCCTCCTCCAGACCAACCAGGCCCAACTCCCACAGGCCTCCCTTGTGGGAAAAACGCCCCAGAGCCCAAATTCCCCTCTCAGAGGAGAGATTTTTGGGTATTTCGGAGATATTCCCACGAATATTGAAGATATTTCGTGGATACTGAAGATATTTCCATGGATATCTGAGATATTTCCATGGATAGATAAGTTTCCCCCTCAGCCTCCTCCAGACCAACCAGGCCCAGCTCCCACAGGCCTCCCTTGTGGGAGAAACGCCCCAGAGCTCAAATCCCCCCTCAGAGAAGAGATTTTTGGGGATTTTGGAGATATTTCCATGAATATCTGAGATATTTCCATGGATGGATGAGGTTCCCCCTCAGCCTCCTCTTGACCAACCAGGCCCAACTCCCACAGGCCTCCCTTGTGGGAGAGACCCCAAACCCCCTCCGGAACCACAAAATGTCACCCCCAAGGACAGCGCTGACCCCTCAAACCACCTCCAAACCCCAAACCCGCCCGGCCCACAGCTCAGCAGGATGCAAACCCCGCGGAACCAGCGGCGGCTTCCCCTCACCGTGGTGACGCGGCAGATCTGCCCCCGGAACTCGGGGCTGTAGCAGGCCCCGCTGAGGGGACACTTCTCCACGGCTTTGCCGCGGTAGATGGGGCGGTAGGAGGCGGCGCAGATGTCGAAGGGGTTGTGCTGGTCGTAGTTGAGCTGGTGGCTGTCGACGGGGTTCTTCTCGCACGCCGCCAGGATCTTCCGCGTCTGGGAACGGCGGCGCCGTGAGCACGGGGACGGGGGACACCCCAAAAAGGGTCACAGTGGGGGTTTGGGGATGTGAACACCCCAAAGAGGGTCACAGTGGGGGTTTGGGGACAGGGATACCCCAAAAAGGGTCACAGTGGGGGTTTGGGGACAGGGACACCACAAAATGGGTCACAGTGGGGGTTTGGGGATGTGAACACCCCAAAGAGGGTCACAGTGGGGGTTTGGGGACAGGGATACCCCAAAAAGGGTCACAGTGGGGGTTTGGGGACAGGGACACCACAAAATGGGTCACAGTGGGGGTTTGGGGACAGGGATACCCCAAAAAGGGTCACAGTGGGGGTTTGGGGACAGGGACACCACAAAAAAGGGTCACAGTGGGGGTTTGGGGACAGGGATGCCCCAAAAAGGGTGTGTGGGGGTTTGGGGACAGGGCTACCCCAAAAGGGGTTCACAGTGGGGGTTTGGGGACAGGGACCATTAAAAGGGTCACAGTGGGGGTTTGGGGACAGGGATCCACTAAAAAGGGTCACAGCAGGGGTTTGGGGACAGGGATACACCAAAATGGCTCACAGCAGGGGTTTGGGGACAGGGATACACCAAAAAGGGTCACAGTGGGGGTTTGGGGACAGGGATACCCCAAAAAGGGTCACAGTGGGGGTTTGGGGACAGGGACACCCCAAAAATGGTGTTTCCCAACTTGAGGGCCTCATCTAAGGAGTTCACCTTGAGTTTGGGGACAGGGCCATTGGGGACAAGGCCATTGGGGACAGGGCCACTGGGGACAATGCCATTGGGGACAGGGCCATTAGGGGTCTCACGCTGCGGCTTGGGGCGGAAGGGATTGCAGGCGTGGCGGCGGCTTTTTGAAGTTCTTGAGCTTGAAGAAGAGGTTGAGGGCGGTGCGGAGCACCAGGATCATGTGCACGGGCTGCAGGTTGGAGTGCGTGAAGTAGGCGGCCATCTGCCAGGGAAAGCACGGGTTAAAATCCTTGGGAATAACAGGAATTATGACAAGGAATCCCTCTTTTCCCTGTTGTGTTTGCGTTGAAGGCAGAATTCCAAACTTCCAGTGAGGTTTTTACCACCTCAGGAATCTCACATTTCCCTCCTCAGGAATTCCGTGTTTTTCCCTTCAGTAATTCCCTCATTTCCTCCCTCAGGAATTCTGTGTTTTCCCCCTCAGGAATTCCACATTTCCCTCTTATAAATTCTGTGTTTTCCCTTCAGTAATTCCCTCATTTCCTCCCTCGGGAATTCCACTTTTCCCTCCCCAGGAATTCCGCGTTTTCCCCCTCAGAAATGCCACATTTTCCCCTCGTGAATTCAGTGTTTTCCCCTCAGAAATTCCCTCATTTTCCCCCTCAGAAATCCCACATTTCCCCCTCAGGAACTCCCTCATTTCTCCCTCCAGATTTCCTTCATTTCCCCCTCAGGAATTCCCACATTTTCCCCTCAGGAATTCCTTGGTTTTTCCCCTCAGGCCTCCCTCACCTCACAGATCCTCTTCTGCTGCTCCAGCGTCTCCTTGGGCAGTTTCTTCCTCTCGATCTCCATGGACAACCCCACGATGTACTCCCGGCATATGGCGACCAGCTGCTGCGCCTTTGGGACAAAACCGGGGATCAAACCCTTCCCTGGGGACACCCCGGGATCGGGATGGGGAATCCCACGTTTCCCCCCTCAGAAATCCCGCATTTTCCCCCTCAGGAATTCCCACATTTCCTTCCTCAGTAATCCTACATTTCCCCTCAGAAATTCCCACGTTTCCCCTCAGAAGTTCCTACATTTTTCTCTCAGAAATCCCACATTTTCCCCTCAGGAATTCTGTGTTTTCCAAGGTGTGAATTCCCACATATTCCCCCCCTCAAAATTCCATGTTTCCCCCCTCAGAAATTCCCACATGTTCCCCCTCATGAATCCCACATTTCCGCCTCATGAATTCCATGTTTCCTCCCTTCAGGAATTTCCACATTTCCCCCTCAGGAATTCCACGTTTTTTCAGGGCAGGATCCCCACGTTTCCCCCTCAGGAATCCCACATTTTCCCCTCACGAATTCCCACATGTTCCCCCTCATGAATCTCACATTTCCCTCAGAAATTCTGTGTTTTCCAAGGCAGGAATTCCCACATTTCCCCCTCAGGAATTCCAAGTTTTTCAGGGCACGAATCCCCACATTTCTCCCATAGAAATTCTTACATTTTCCCTCAGCAATTCCCGCATTTCCCCCCTCAGAAATTCTGTGGTTTCCATGGCAGAACCCCCACATTTCCCCCTCAGGAATTCCATGTTTTTCAGGGCACGAATCCCACATTTCCCCCTCACGAATTCCAAGTTTTTCAGGACAGAATCCCCGCATTTCCCCCCTCAGAAATTCTGCGTTTTCCAAGGCAGGAATTCCCACATTTCCCCCTCAGGAATTCCATGTTTTTCAGGGCACGAATCTCACATTTCCCCCTCACGAATTCCAAGTTTTTCAGCACAGAACCCCCACATTTCCCCCCCTCAGGAACTCCACGTTTTTCAGGGCACGAATCCCACATTTCCCCCTCAGCAACCCCTGACCTCGGCGATCTCCTGCTTGTTGTCCACCACCAGCAGGGGCACGCTGAGCAGGATCAGCCGGAATTTCTCCACGGCCTCCTCGAACTTGCCGGCCGTGGTCAGCTGGTAGCAGAGCTGCAGCCGCTGGATCAGGTCGTTCAGCTTCAGCCCCACGGCCGGCAGCGCGTTCTTCAGCCCGGCCTCCTTCCTGCAGCCCCGAGAAATGCCGGGTTTAGGGATGAGGGCGGCGAAGGGGCGTGTGGGCCCGGTGAGGGCGGGATGGAATTCCCGGAGCGGCCCAGGGATTCCTGGGAATTCCCCTCCAGGGATGGGAATGCACCTCCCCGAGTCCCTTCCAACGGTTCCCGATGCTTCTCCATGGAAAAATTCATCCCAAATAGCCATGGAAAATGGAATTTTCCAATGCTTTTCCATCAAAAAATTTCATGGGAAATGGAAAAATTCCATGGAAAAACACCATGGAAAATGGAATTTTTCAATGGGAAAAGAAGCAAGAAAAACACATAAAAACAAATTTCCAATGCTTTTCCATGGAAAAATTCCATGCAAAAATTCCATGGAAAATGGAATTTTCCAATGCTTTTCTACCATGGAAAAATTCCATGGAAAACAGAATTTTCCAATGCTTTTCCATGGAAAAAATTCCATGGAAAATAATTTTCAGCTAATACCAGATCAGGTCATTTTAAAAATTGTCGAAAAAAGGCATTTTCAATGCTTTTCCATGGAAAAATTCCATGCAAAAATTCCATGGAAAATGGAATTTTCCAATGCTTTTCTTCATGGAAAAATTCCATGGAAAACAGAATTTTCCAATGCTTTTCCATGGAAAAATTCCATGGAAAATGGAATTTTCCAATGCTTTTCTTCCATGGAAAAATTCATGGAAAAACTTAATGCTTTTCATGGAAAAATAAAAATTAAATAATTTTCAATCTTTCCATGGAAAAATTCCATGGAAAACAGAATTTTCCAATGCTTTTCCATGGAAAAATTCCATGCAAAAATTCCATGGAAAATGGAATTTTCCAATGCTTTTCTTCCATGGAAAAATTCCATGGAAAATGGAAAAATTCCATGCAAAAACACCATGGAAAATGGAATTTTTCCAATGCTTTCCCATGGAAAAATTCCCCCGAATACCCAACCTAAACCTGTCCTGGTGCATTTCCATGGAAAAAAAATTTCATGGAAAATGGAATTTTCCAATGCTTTCCCATGGGAAAAACTCCATGGAAAATGGAATTTTCCAATGCTTTTCCATGGAAAAATTCCCCCGAATACCCAACCTAAACCTGTCCTGGTGCTTTTCCATGGAAAAGTTCCATGGAAAACGGAATTTCGGGAAAATGGCTCCCAATGCTTTTCCACGGGAAGATTCCATGGAAAACTGAATTTCCCAATGCTTTCCCATGGAAAAATTCCCCCGAATACCCAACCTAAACCTGTCCTGGTGCAACTTGAGGAGTTCCTCTCATCCCGTCCCCGTTCCCTGGGATCAAATCCCAAATCCCCCTGGATCCCCCTTTTCTCCAGGCTGAGCCCACCCTCAGCTCCCTCAGGATTCTCCATTCCCTTTTCCAGCTCCATTCCTGGACATTTCCCAGCCCCTCACTCCATGATCCAGCCCTGGCCATTCCCTGGATTTTGCCCCGAGCTCAGCCCCAAACCCATCTCTGCCCCCACCACAATTCCCAGCTCTCTCCACAAACCGGGAATTCCGGCTCCTCCGCATCCCTGGAGCTGCCCAAGGAATTCTGAGCGTCCACCTCGGACCGGCTGGGCTCGTTCCCAGCCCCACAAATCCGGGATTTCTCCCCGGAAGGCGGGAAAGGCGCGTGCCAGCGCTCACCAGTTGCGGTGCGGGAACCCGTACATGGCGGGGAGGCTGGGAAGCGCCTGGAATGTCGTCCTGCCCCGCGAGAAGGTCTGCAGGAAGAGCTGCTTGTAGGGCCCGAAGTTGGTCACTCCCACCTGGTCATGGAGCAGCTGAGGGAGGGAAAAAAAAAAATTTAAAAAAATTTAAAACATCACGGATTGGGTCGGGAAAACCTGGATCAGGCAGCGCCGAGGCCTCGCTCGGGGTCGTATCCACAGGAAAACGGGGATGGAATGTTCCCAGATAAATGCAAAGTGAGGATTTGTGAAGTAAGGGGGAAAGGAGGAGTTTTTCCATAAAAAATTCCGTGGAAAACTCACCCTCATGGCTGTCTCGAAGGATCCTGCCAGGATGTGATCCACGGGGAGCTGGGAATTGTTGCACCACACCTGGGGAAGAGGGAATCCAGGTGGGATTGGGATGGGCAGAGTTCCCACAATGGAACTCCCACATTGGACTCACAAATCCACCCCAAAAAAAAAAAACAAAGGGAAAAGGAGGGAATTTCCGAGGAAATCCAGGATTTTACCTGGGCTGGGCTGGTGCCTTTGGTGGGGGGCACAAAGAATCCGTCCTCAGCCGTTCCTGCAGGGCCGGCGGGGACATCCTGGGGGGAAATCCCGGAATTCCAGCTGAAACCCGAGCTGGACGATCCCACAGAACATTCCCTGCTTCCCGAATTCCCGAGGAATCGGCGCTGGGACGCCCCAGGATTCTCCTACCAGCTCGGGGGGAAGATCCAAATCTTCCTCCACCTCCCATCCTCCTCCCTCCTCCTGGCCTTTTCCCGTTCCTTCCTCTCCGAATCCTTCCCCGGCGTCCACGAATCCGTCTGCAGGGAGCAGGGGATGTCAGAGGGGTCCCACGGGCAGGGGGAAGGCAGCTTTCCCAAGGAAAATTCCAGGGTTTTCCCACCTTCATCCAGCTGCAGCTCGGCGTCCTCGCCCCAGCCCTCGGTGCCCACGGTGTCGATGTCGATGTCGGCGGCCAGGGCTCCTCCTTTCCCTGAAAAAAACAACAGGGAAAGACCCTTGGGAAAGGATTCCACGAGGGGAAAACCCCACTCTGCTACTGTGTTGTCACATCTTGGGGTGGGATTTTGTGGAATTTTGGGATTTATGAGGGTGGGGGAGAGCTCCGAGATCATGGCGCTCATCCCCAGCTGGACACCCACACTGAATCCCAGGAATTCCAATTCCAGTCCTGATCCCATTCCCAGGGGCCAATCCCAGCCCTGATCCCAATCCCAGGGCTCAATCCCAATCCTGATCCCATTCCCACAGGTCAATCCCATTCCCAGGGGCCAATCCCAGCCCTGATCCCAATCCCAGGGCTCAATCCCAGGGTCCTAATCCAATCCCAATCCCAGGTCTGATCCATCCCAGCCCTGATCATCCCAAGGGACCCAATCCCAGGGCCAACCCCAGTCCTGATCCCATCCCAATAAATTCCCAGGGGCCAATCCCAGCCCTGATCCCAATCCCAGCCCTGATCCCATTCCCACGGGTCAATCCCATTCCCAGGGGTCATTCCCATTCCTGATCCCATTCCCGCCCCTTCCCACTCCCCTGGCCTCACACCCCACACCGTCCCCCAGTTTTCCAGCCCCTTTTCCCCCCAGTTCCCAGAACACCCCAAACCCCGGGAATGCCGGGAATGCCGACCTTTCCCGGCGATGGAGCCCTCGAAGAAGCCCTTGGACACGGTCAGCAGGGGCCAGTTGGTGTCCAGGGGCAGCACCGGGGCCGGCGGCTGCAGCAGCCGCGCCTCGGGATCCACGGCCGGGATCTGGGACACGCCGGGAAAGCGTCGGGATGCGCCAGGAAAATCCCGTTCTTCGGGAACCCGGGAGGGAGCTGCCTTGCCACGCACAGCTCCTTCCCAAATTCCTGCAGCTTTCCAGGAGTTCCTCCCACTGGAACCCACTGTTCCCTTCCCAAATTCCTGGAGTTTTCCAGGATTCCATCCCCTCTAGATCCCACTGTTCCCTTCCTAAAGTCCTGGAGTTTTCCAGGAGCCACCCCTCCCCTCCTTCCTGAATTCTAGGAGTTTTCCAGGAGTTCTCCCCACTGGATCCCACTATTCCCTTCCCAAATTCCTGGAGTTTTCCAGGATTCCATCCCCTCTGGATCCCACTGTTCCCTTCCCAAATTCCTGGAGTTTTCCAGGACCCCTCCTTCCTGAATTCCAGGAGTTTTCCAGGAGTCCATCCCCACTAAGATCCCACTCTTCCCGAATTCCTGGAGTTTTCCAGGATTTCCTCCATCCCCACCGTTCCCTCCTTCCCAAATTCCAGGCGTTTTCCTCACCGGACCCCGCTGCTCCCTTCCCAAATTCCTAGAGTTTCCCAGGAGCCCCCATCCCTTCCCTCCCTCCCTCCCTCCCTCCCAGATTCCCAGAGTTTTCCTGGAGTTTTCCCGGAGTTTTCCCGGCGTTCCCACCGTCTCCTTCTCGGGATCGAAGGATTCCCGCAGGCTCTCAGCCTCCTCGTCCAGCCCGTGCGTCGCGGCCGTCAGGAACGCCAGGGACTCTGGAAAAATAACGGGAATGGCCACGGGAATAACGGGAAACACTGGGAACGGCCACGGGAATAACGGGAATGGCCACGGGAATAATGGGAAACACTGGGAACAGCCATTGGAATAACGGGAAATGCTGGGAATGACCACAGGAATAATGGGAAATACTGGGAATAGCCACTGGAATAATGGGAATGACCACAGGAATAATGGGAAATACTGGGAATAGCCACTGGAATAATAGGAAATAGTGGGAATAGCCATTGGAATAATGGGAATAACCATGGGAATAAAGGAAAATACTGGAAAGAGCCATTGGAAAAATAGGAATAGTGGGAATAGCCATTGGAATAATGGAAATGACCACGGGAATAATGGGAAATACTGGGAATAGCCATTGGAAAAATGGGAATAGCAGGAATAGCCATTGAAATAATGGGAATGACCACTGGAGTGACGGAAGTGCTTAGGGATCCGAGAGCCTTTCCTGAGCTTCCAGGGCAGAATTCCCGTCGGGAACGACTCCCTGTGCCCAGAATTCCTGTCAGGAAGAACTCCCCGTGCCCGGAATTCCCAGAATTCCATCGGGAATGGCTCACTCTGGCCGCAGTTCCGCAGGATCCGCACCCTCTCGGCCACGTCCCCCAGGTACAGCGCGTTCTGGTAGTGCCCGCTCATGTCCTTCCGGATCTCCGCTGGAAAATCAGGAAAACCGGGAATCAGCCGCCGTTCCCAGCCCCAGGAAAACCGGGAATCGGCCCATTCCTGGCCCCAGGAAAACCGGGAATCAGCTGCTGTTCCCAGTCCTAATAAAACCAGGAATCAGCCGCCCTTCCCAACCCAATAAAACCGGGAATCAGCCGCTGTTCCCAACCCAGGAAAACTGGGAATCAGCCACTCTTCCAGCCCAATAAAACCGGGAATCAGCCGCTCTTCCAGCCCCAGGAAAACCGGGAATCAGCCGCCGTTCCCAGCCCAATAAAACCGGGAATCAGCCGCCCTTTCCAGGACTGGGAAACCAGGAATCAGCCGCTCTTCCAGCCCCAGGAAACGCGGGAATCAGGCGGGATTCCCGGCACGAATGGCGTCGCTCACCGATCTTCATCATCTTGCGGAGCTTCTCGAGGTTGCCGGTGATGAGGTAGAGGAAGGAGAGGCGGTCGAAGTTCTTGGTGCGCTGGTAGCACATCTCCACCACCTGGTGGTTCCCCTGCAGCAGGGCCACCTCGCCCAGCTTCTCCCAGCAGCCCTTGTCGTCCAGGGCCTTGGCTGCCTCCAGGGCGATCTGTGACAGGGAATTCCGGGGTTAGAGGGACCGGGAATGGGATTGGGAATGGGGAATGGGAGCAGGGATGGCGGCAGAGCCACCTCCCCCTGCAGCCCTTGTCGTCCAAAGCCTTGGCTGCCTCCAGGGCGATCTGTTCCCAGGGAATGTCCCAAAAACATCCCGAAATATCCAAAACCAAACTTCCCAGAATGTCCCAAAACAACTCAGGACGGCCAAAAACATCCCGAGACATCCTAGAGTGTCCCAAAAATGTCCCAAACCAAACTTCCCAGAATGTCCCGAAACTTCTCAGAATGGCCAAAAACATCCCAAGACATCCTAGAGTGTCCCAAAAATGTCCCAAAAACATCCCAAAGTATCCAAAACCAAACTTCCCAGAATGTCCCAAAACTTCTCAGAATGGCCGAAAACATCCCAAGACATCCTAGAGCGTCCCAAAAACATCCCAAAATATCAAAAACCAAACTTCCCAGAATGTCCCAAAACTTCTCAGAATGGCCGAAAACATCCCAAGACATCCTAGAGTGTCCCAAAAACATCCCAAAATATCGAAAACCAAACTCCCCAGAATTCCCAAACAACCAGAATGGCCAAAAACATCCCAAGACATCCTAGAGTGTCCCAAAATGTCCCAAAAACATCCCAAAGTATCCAAAACCAAACTCCAGAATGTCCAAAACTCTCAAATGAAAACATCCCAAACATCCTAGGCCCCAAAACATCCCAAAATATAGAAAACCAAACTTCCCAGAATGTCCCAAAACTTCTCAGAATGGCCGAAAACATACCAGAGAGTCCCCAAAACGCCCCAAAAAGCCCCGGACTGTCCCAGAAAGCCCCGGACTGTCCCCAGAGCCGGCGTCACCTCGATGTTGCCGCACTCCAGGGCCAGGCTGAAGCGCGTTTTCTCGTCCTTGACGAAGTGCAGGGCCACCTCGGGGTACCCCTTGCGCTGCAGGTACGCGATGATCGACTGCCCCACCAGCTTGGCGTTCCGCACCATGTGCAGCACCTGCGGGGCGGCCCCACATCCTCGGGAAGGGCTCTTCCCAAAAATCCTGGGGAAGGATCTTCCCAAAAATCCCTCGGGAAAGGCTTTTCCTATCCTTGGGAGAGGCTCTTCCCAAAACCCTCAGGAAAAGCTTCTCCTATCCTCAGGAAATGTTTTGCCAGCCCCTATTCCCAAATGCTCCCAAGGCCCTACTCCCAAATCCAAAATCCTTGAGAATTTTCCCCAGCTCCCTATCTCGTTTTCCCCCATTTTCCCCATTCCCAGGGTTTATTTCCTGACCTCGTCATATTTCCTCTTGCTGAGAGTGAATTTGAACCTGAACTTGGTGGGATTGATGGTGAGCACGCGAGGATTGAGGAATGAGGACTTTTCCCTCATTCCCAATCCCATTTTTTCCCACTTTTCCCCCATTCCCAATCCCAGATTTTCTCCCGTTCCCAGGTTTATTCCTGACCTCGTCGTATTTCCTGTTGCTGAGGGCGAGTTTGAAGCGGAACTCAGTGGGGTTTGATGCTGAGCACGTGGGTCTGGCACTCCCAATTTTGATCCACCATTCCCAACCCCATTTCTCCACCATTCCCAACACCATTTCTCCACCATTCCCAACCCCATTTCTCCACCATTCCCAACCCCATTTTCCCCAATTTTTCCCCAATTTCCAACCCCATTTTCCCCATTCCTGGATTTCCTGACCCCGTTGTATTTCCTGTTGATGAGGGTGAGCTTGAAGCGAACTCGGTGGGGTCGATGGTGAGCACTCCCGATTTTGACCCACCATTCCCAACCCCACCCTTCCCTCGTTCCCGACCCCATTTTCCCCCATTTTCCTCATTCCCAGGTTTATTCCTAACCCCGTTGTATTTCCTGTTGACGAGGGCGAGCTTGAAGCGAACTCGGTGGGGTCGATGGTGAGCACACCCGACTTTGACCCACCATTCCCAACCCCACTCTTCCCTCATTCCCGACCCCGTTTTCCCCCATTTTTTTTCCCACTTTTCCCTCATTCCCAGGTTTACTCCTGACCTCGTCGTACTTCCTGTTGATGAGGGCGAGTTTGAAGCGGAACTCGGTGGGGTCGATGGTGAGCACGCGGGGCCGGCACTCCCGGTCCAGGCAATAGACGTTGTTGCCCTTCACGCGCGTCACGTAGATGGGCAGGTCCAGCGTGCGGATGATCCCGTGATCCCTGCGCCGATGGGACGGGGACATTCCCGGTGAGAATTCCCGCTGGGAATGCCCGGACGTGCCGGGGAGTTCCGGGGGCACGCTCCCAGCGAGAATTCCCGGCCATGCCAGGGAATTCAGGGGGATGTTCCCAGTGAGAATTCCCGGTGAGAATTCCCAGCCATGCCATCTGGGAAGGACGTTCCCACTGAGAATTCCTGGTGGGAATTTCTGGCCATCCCAGGGAACTCAGGGGGACATTCCCATTGAGAATTCCTGGTGAGAATTCTCAGCCATCCCAGGGAATTCAGGGGGACGTTCCCAGTGAGAATTCCCGGAGAGAATTCCCAGCCATGCCAAGGAATTCTGGGAGGACATTCCCATTGAGAATTCCTGGTGAGAATTCCCAGGCATGCCAGGGAATTCCCAGCCATCCCAGGGAATTCTGGGGGCACATTCCCGGTGAGGATTCCCGGCCATCCCAGGGAATTCTGGGGGCACATTCTTGGTGAGAATTCCCGGCGAGAACTCCCAGCCATCCCAGGGAATTCCTGCTGAGCTCCCAGAGAACTCCAGACCATCCCGGGGAATTCCTGGCCACCCCACAGTGAGAATTCCCGGCCATCCCAGTGGCAATTCCCGGCCATCCCAGGGAATTCCCGGCCACCCCAACGAATTCCAGATCATCCCAGGGAACTCCCAACCATCCCGGTGACAATTCCTGACCATCCTAGTGAGCTCTCAACATCCCAGTGGCAATTCCTGGCCATCCCAGGGAACTGCTGACCATCCAAGGAATTCCAGACCATCCCAAAGAACTCCTGACCATCCCAGTGAGAATTCCTGACCATCCCGGTCACAATTCCGGCCCCATCCATCCGGTGACAACTCCCATCCATCCCAGTGACAATTCCCATCCATCCCGGTGACAACTCCCATCCATCCCAGTGACATCCTGTCCATCCGGTGACAATCCCAACCCCTACCCCCGGTGACAACCCATACATCCCGTACAACCGTCCCGGTCCCTCCTCCGGTGACATCCCATCCATCCAGTGACACCCCACACTGACAACCCATCAACATCCTGTGACAATTCCCATCATCCATCCCCGTCCATCCCAGTGACAACTCCCATCCATCCCAGTGACAATTCCCATCCATCCCGGTGACAATTCCCATCCATCCCGGTGACAATTCCCGTCCATCCCAGTGACAATTCCCATCCATCCCGGTGACAATTCCCGTCCATCCCAGTGACAATTCCCATCCATCCGGTGACAATTCCTGTCCATCCCGGTGACAACTCCCATCCATCCCAGTGAGAACTCCCGTCCATCCCAGGGAGCTCCCAACATCCCAGTGACAACTCCCGTCCATCCCAGTGACAATTCCCATCCATCCTGGTGACAATTCCCATCCATCCCAGTGACAATTCCCATCCATCCCGGTGACAATTCCCATCCATCCCGCGGAATTCCCGTCCGTCCCGCGGAGCCGGCTGACCCCGAGGTGACGGCGTATTTGATGTGGTTGCTGGTGGTGTAGATGAAGACGCCGCTCTCGTCCCAGGCGCCGCTCTTGACCCGGATGTTCTCGTGGATCTGGCACAGCGACTCCAGCTTCCGGTTACAGATCAGGATGGCTGCGGGGAATCGATGGGAATTCATGGGAATCGATGGGAATTATGGGAATTATGGGAACCGTGGAATTATGGGAACATCGGGAATAACGGGAGCGACAGGAACGACAGGAACGACGGGAACAATGGGAACCCGGCAAGGATGGGAATGGCAGGGATTGCAGGGAATGACGGGAATGGCAGGAACCGGGGAATTACTGGAATAACGGGAACGAGGGAATGAGAATTACAGGATTTGGGATGAGAACAGGGATGGGAATAACGGCAATGAGAATGGGAACGAGAACGGAGATCAGGATGGGAATGGAGATGGGGATGGAGATGGGAATGGAGATGGGAATGGAGATGGGAATGGAGATAACGAGGACTGTGAGAATTACGGGAATAATGGGAACAAGAATGGGAATTACAGGAATGTGAATGAGAATGGAGATCAGGATGAGAACAGAGATGGGAATGGGGATGGGATTGAGGATGGGAAGAGAAGTGGGAATGGGGATGGGGAATGGGGACGGGAATGGAGATCAGGATGGGAATGGGAATAACGGGAGCAATGGGAAGTACAGGAATAGAAAACAGAACAGGGATGGGAATGAAGATGGGGATGGGAATGGGGATGGGGGTTTTCCCCCGGAGCTCACCGTGCTTGGCCAGCAGCGCCACGTGGGACATGTCGGCCGACCAGATCACGTACTTCACCTTGGAGATCTTCACCGAGGCCAAAGTCCTGGAAAAACCCCGGACCCGGGATCAGGGAACGGCCCAAAATCCAGCGCCAGGATCCCAAAAACCCCAGCTGATCCCCAAAACCCCCCAAACCCCAGGGATGCAAAAACCCCAGCGACCAAACCCCAGCATCCAAAAACCCCGACAAAACCCCAGCAATCCCAAAACCCCAGCAGATCCCAAAAAACCCAGCGGATCCCAAAAACCCCAGCGGATCCCAAAAAACCCCCAGCAGATCCCAAAAAAACCCTTCTCCAGCCTTTCCTAGCTTTCCACAGGAACAAGCAGGATTTGGGGTGGGAAAAGCTGGATTTGGGGTGAAAAAAACCAGGATTTAGGGCGGAAAAAAAATTGGATTTAGGGTAAAATAAAACGGGACTTGGGATGAAAAAAGTGGAGGATTTAGGGTGAAAAAACCCAGGATTTGGTGCACAAAAAGCAGGTTTTAGGTGCGGAATTCCTGGAAAATTCCTAGAAAATTCCCAGAAAATTCCTGGAAAATTCCCAGAAAATTCCCAGAAAATTCCTGGAAAGTTCCCAGAAAATTCCCACCTTTTCTGCTGGACATCGAAGAGGGTGATGGAGTCGGAGTCCCTCAGGAGCAGATTCCCGGTGCCCGCGTAGAAAATCTCATCGCAGTTGGGAACCGGAACCTTCTTGGTGATCTCGTTCTTCAGGTTCTTGATCAGGATCTGCCCCCGGGAAGAGAATCCCGGATTTTAGGGTTTTTAGGGAATGCAGGTGGGTTTTCGTGCCCTTTGGGCCGAAGCAGAGTTGGGTTTTTCCAGGATTTTTCCCACTTTTTTTGAGGGAGCACAAAGAGCTGGCTTGGAAATCGGGGTTTTCCCCGAATTCTGGGATTTTGGAGGCTGGAAAAGCATCAAACCCAACCCAAATCCCGGGAATCCCTCGAACCCCTGCAGGGATGGGGATCCAGCCCTCCCTGAGCCCCTCCGATGCTTCCCAACCCTTTTCCCATGGAAAAACCATCCCAGATTTCCAGCCCTGGCACAGCTCGAGGCCGTTCCCTCTTGTCCTGCCCCATTCCCTGGGATCAGATCCCAAATTCCCTCTGGCAGATCCCAAATCCCCCTGGATCCCAAATCCCCCCTGGATCCCCCTTTTCTCCAGGCTCAGGATTCTCCATTCCCTTTTCCAGCTGCTCCAGACCCATTCCCGCTTTTCCCAACCCTTTTTTATTTGGGATCAGGTTCCTCCGGATCCAATCCCCGTTATCCCAATCCCTGTTATCCCAATCCCTGTTATCCCAATCCCCGCCCTTTTTCTGGGATCAGGCCCCCCTGGATCCCATCCCATTAACCCGATTTCCCGTTTTTTCCGTTTTTTTCCCGTTTTTTCCTGTTTTCTCCCGGGATCTCACCGAGTGCATCCTGTCCAGGACGGCGAATCGGTTCCGCGCCACCCACACGGCCGTGAGCCCCGAGGAGCGCTTCCCCTCCGGAGCTGCGACCCCAAAAAACAACCGGGATCAACCCGGGGATCCGGCCGGGATCAACCCGGGAATCCGGCCGGGATCAACCCAGGATAAACCTGGGATCAACCCGGGAATCCGGCCAGGATCAACCCGGGATAAACCTGGGATAAACCCAGGATCAACCCTGGGATCCGGCCGGGATCAACCCAGGATAAACCCAGGATTAAGCCTGGGAATCCAGCTGGGATCAACCCGGGATAAACCTGGGATTAACCCCAGGAATCCAGCTGGGATCAACCCCGGGATCCGGCTGGGATCAAACCCAGGATTGACCCAGGATAAACCTGGGATAAACCCCGGGATCCGGCCAGGATCAACCCAGGATAAACCTGGGATTAACCCCAGGAATCTGGCCAGGATCAACCCGGGATAAACCTGGGATTAACCCCAGGATCCAGCCGGGATCAACCCTGGGATCCGGCCGGGATCAACCCAGGATAAACCTGGGATAAACCCCGGGATCCGGCCGGGATAAACCCAGGATAAACCTGGGATAAACCCCGGGATCCGGCCGGGATAAACCCAGGATTAACCCGGGAACAACCCCGGGATCCAGCTGGGATCCACCCAGGCTCAATCCCTTAGGATGGGATTTATGGGACGGGATTGGGATGGGATTGATGGGATTTGTGGGGTGGGATGAGATCTATAAAATGGGATTTATAGGATGGGATTAGGATTCATGGGATGGGATTTATAGGATGGGATTAGAATGGGGTTGGGATAAGAATAAGGGATCAGTGGGATTTATAGGATTGGGATTCAGGGATTGGGATGGGATCGATGGGATTTATGGGGTGGGATGAGGTTTATAAAATGGGATTTAAAGGATGGGATTTATGGGATGGGATGGGCTTGGGATGGGAATAAGAGATCAATGGGATTTGTGGGACTGGGATTCAGGGATTGGAACGGGATTATGGGATCAGTGGGATTGATGGGATTGGGATGGGATCACTGGGATCGATGGGATGGGGGTTCAGAGGCTGGGATGGGATCCGGATTCCTCCTGGATTCACAGCCCAGAATCCCGGAATTTTGGGGATCAGAAGGGACCCTAAATCTCCTCCCATCCCATGGGACAATCCCATGGGACAATCCCCCCATCCCAGGCTGCTCCAGCCCCGGATATTCCATAAAAACCCCAAATTTCCAGCCAGAAAAGGCCCTGAAAACCCCCACAATGTGGAACCCGAGGGGTTTTCCCCAAAAAAAAAGTGGAACTCGAGGGGTTTTCCCAAAACTGTGGGGTTTGAGGGATTTTTCCCAAAACTGTGGGGTTTGAGGGATTTTTCAAAAAAACAAAGCAGAATTTGAGGGATTTTCCCCCTAAAAAATGTGGAACTTGAGGGATTTTTTTTCCCCAAAAAATCCAGGATTTGAAGGATTTTTCCCAAAAACTCAGGGATTTGAGGGTTTTGCCCCCAAACCCTCTCTGAGGCCAGGCCCTTTTCCCTCCCCTGGCAGCAGAATTTTCCCTTTTCCCTCATTTTTTTGTTTTTTGGGACCCAGCTGCATCCTCCATCAAATCCAGGGATTTGATTGATCTTCCCAATATCCCAGCTGGAAAAACTTCCCAAAAAAAAATCCATTTTTTTTTCCCTTCCAAATCCACCCCAGCAGGGAAATATTCCCTGCTCCAAACCCTGCGGAATCCATAAATCCCTGGAAAAGGCTCCAAATCCATCATTGCTCCCTGGCAGGTGGGGAGCAGCTGGGATTTCAAACCGGGACAAAAACCCAATAATTTGGGAGTTTTCATCCCGTTAAATCAAGGCTTGGAATCCTAAATTCCCCCCCTAAAATGAAATAAAATAAAATAAAATCACGCGGCATTTTTGCCAGGAAAGGGAAAAACAAAATAATTCCTGGGATTGTCGCTTTTAAAGGGTTTTGGGTTTTTTTTGCGGATGGAACGTCCCAAAAATCGGCCTGAGATCCATCAAGTTTGGACAGAGCCAGGAAATCTCCAGCTGGGAGGAGAAATTTGGGAAGGGAACGGAGAATTCCTGATAAAATATGGATGGGGGGAGCTGGAAAAGTTTGAATTTTTCAAAGGGAAAGCGGGAAAGCTGCCAAAAATCCGGGGGAAAAAAGCAAAATTTAGGGGGGAAAAAAAGGGATTTTTTGGGGATAAACGAAGGGACAAACAGAGGGGGGGATGGGAATTGCTGGGATTTTTGGGGGCTCGGGCCACACCCACCGTCGGGATTTTGGGAATCCGCATCCTTGGGAATGGTGTACAGGTCGTAGGTGCTGTTCTCCAGGTTGCTGGCTCGCTGCGTGATAAAAATGGGGCATTTTAGGGCTTTTCCCCCAAAAAAATCTGGGGTTTGGGGATTTTTCCCCCAAAAGTGCGGAATTTAAGTGATTTTTTTCCCCTGAAAAACCCATGGAATTTAAGGGATTTTCCCCAAAAAAACGTGGAATTGAAGAGGTTTTTTCCCTACCCAGAACCATGGAATTTAAGGGGTTTTTCCTCAAAAAAATCCCACGGAGTTTAAGGGATTTTCCCCAAAAAAGCCCCATGGAATTTAAGGGATTTTTCCTCAGAAAAAGGAGGAATTTAAGGGATTTTGCCATTTTAAAAAATGTGGCATTTAAGAGGTTCCTCCCCACCCCCAAAAAGTGGAAAAAATCAGGGATTTGAGGGATTTTTCCCCCCCAAAAATGTGGAATTTAAGGGATTTTTTCCTCAAAAAAATCAGGATTTGACGATTTTCCCATCCTCAAAACCATGGAATTTAAGTTCAAACCACGGAATTTGAGTTTTTCCCCATCAAAAAATCCCATGGAATTTAAGGGATTTTTCCCCAAAAAAGCCCCCCTGAATTTAATCCCAAAAAAGATTTTTACCATTAAAAATGTGACAAAAAATGTTTTTAGTTTTTTTCCCCATCCCAAAAATCAGAGATTTGAGGGATTTTTCCCCCCAAAAAATGTGGAATTTAAGGGATTTTTTACTAAAAAAAATCAGGGATTTGAGGGATTTCCCCCCCTCCCAAGAAAAGTGCAATTTGAGGGGTTTTTCCCCCTTAAAAAACACAAATTTGAGGGATTTTCTACCCCAAAAAAGTGGGATTTGAGGGATTTCTCAGAGGAACAAAGTGGGATTGGAAGGGGTTTTCCCCCAGAGTTGGGGATTTGGGGGATTTTTCCCCAAAAAACCTCGGGATTTTGGGACTCACGGTGCAGAGCAGCACGGAATTCTCAGCTGGGTTGTAGCTCATGCTGAAAACCGGGAACTTGGAGCCGCTGGAAAAGGGGAAAAAAACGGGAATTTGGGAATTCTGGGGCTGTTTGGGAAGGATTTGGGGGAATTTGGGAATCCTGGGGCTGTTTGGGATAGATTTGGGGGAATTTGGGAACTCTGGGGGTGTTTGGGATAGATTTGGGGGAATTTGGGAACTCTGGGGCTGTATGGGATGGATTTGGGGGAATTTGGGAATTCTGGGGGTGTTTGGGATGGATTTGGGGGAATTTGGGAACTCTGGGGCTGTATGGGATGGATTTGGGGGAATTTGGGAATTCTGGGGCTGTTTGGGATGGATTTGGGGGAATTTGGGAATCCTGGGGCTGTTTGGGATGGATTTGGGGGAATTTGGGAACTCTGGGGGTTTGCGTTTGGATGTTTGGGATGGATTTGGGGGAATTTGGGAACTCTGGGACTGTTTGGGATGGATTTGGGGAATTTGATTCTGGGGCTGTTTGGGATGGTGGTTTGGGAACTCTGGGGCTGTTTGGGATGGATTTGGGGGAATTTGGGAATTCTGGGGCTGTTTGGGATGGATTTGGGGGAATTTGGGAATTCTGGGGCTGTTTGGGATGGATTTGGGGGAATTTGGGAATTCTGGGGCTGTTTGGGATGGATTTGGGGGCATTTGGGAACTCTGGGGCTGTTTGGGATGGATTTGGGGGCATTTGGGAATTCTGGAGCTGTTTGGGATGGATTTGGGGGAATTTGGGAACCCTGGGGGTGTTTGGGATGGATTTGGGGGAATTTGGGAACTCTGGGGCTGTATGGGATGGATTTGGGGGAATTTGGGAACTCTGGGGCTTTTGGGGGGCTGTATTGGGATGGATTTGGGGGAATTTGGGAACCTGTGGGGGTGTTTGGGATGGATTTGGGGGAATTTGGGAATCCTGGGGCTGTTTGGGATGGATTTGGGGAATTTTGGGAATTTGGGGAATTTGGGGGTGTTTGGGATGGATTTGGGGGAATTTGGGAATTCTGGAGCTGTTTGGGATGGATTTGGGGGACTTTGGGAACTCTGGGGCTGTATGGGATGGATTTGGGGGAATTTGGGAATTCTGGGGGTGTTTGGGATGGATTTGGGGGAATTTGGGAACTCTGGGGCTGTATGGGATGGATTTGGGGGAATTTGGGGTGGATTTTGGAGATTTTTAGAGTGGATTTTGGGGTGGGTTTTGGAGATTTTCAGGACAGGTTTTGGGGTGGATTTTGGGGTGGATTTCAGGGATTTGGGGATGGATTTTGGGGTAGATTTCAGGGATTTCAGAATGGATTTTAGGGTGGAGTTTGTGATGGGTTTGGGGGCAGACTTTGGTGATTTTTGGGATGAATTCTGGGGCGGATTTTGGGGATTTTTGGGGGGATTCTGGGATGGATTTTAGGATGGATTTTGGGGTGGATTTCAGGCATTTTGGGATAGATTTTGGGATAGATTTCAGAGATTTTGGGGTGAAGTTTAAGATGGATTTTGAGACGGATTTTGGGGTGGATTTCGGGCATTTTGGGATGGAGCTTGGGATAGATTCCAGGGATTTTAGGGTGGATTTTAAGACGGATTTTGAGATGGATTTGGGGGCGGATTTTGGGGCGGATTTCGGGCATTTTGGGATAGATTTTGGGCCAGATTTCAGGGATTTTGGGGTGGATTTTAAGACGGATTTTGAGATGGATTTGGGGTGGATTTGGGGCGGATTTCGGGGTGGATTTGGGGGATTTGGGGGCGCCGTGCCTGCGGAGCTGCATGACGGCCACGTCGCGGGAGCTGCCGAAGTCGAGCTGCCGCAGGAAGCGGTCCTTGACGTAGAACAGGGAATTGCCGTGCACGGCCAGCGCCGGCCGCTCCCGCTCCAGCTTGAACACCAGCATGCCCCCGTCGTGCCCTGGGGCGGGGAAAGCACCCGGAATTACACCGGGAAAAACACCGGGAATTCCAGGGGAAAACACCCGGAATTACACCGGGAATTCCAGGGGAAAACACCAGGAATTCCAGGGGAAAACACCGGGAATTCCAGGGAAAACACCCGGAATTACACCGGGAATTACACCGGGAATTCCAGGGGAAAACACCCAGAATTACACCGGGAAAAGCACCCGGAATTCCAGGGGAAAACACCTAGAATTACACCGGGAAAAACACCCAGAATTCCAGGGGAAAACACCCGGAATTACAGCCGGAATTTGGGGAAATAGGGGAGAGAAAGGGGAATTGAACACCAGCACGTCCCTGTCGTGTCTTAGGGGAAAAACCCAGAATTGCAGCCGGAATTACACTGGGAATTCCATGGGAAAACACCCAGAATTCCAGGGAAAAACACCGGGAAGAACATCGGGAATTTGGGACGTGAATGGGGGAGAGAAAGGGGAATTGAACACCACGCACGTGCCCTGGGCATGAAACTTGGAATTACACGAAAACCCAGAATTACAGCCGGAATTCCGGGAAAACACTGGGAATTCCACTAGAATTACACCCAGAATTCCAGGGAAAACACCCGGAAAAACATCGGGAATTTGAGATGGAAATGGGGAGAGAAAGGGGAATTGAACACCAGCATGCCCCTGTCGTGCCCTGGGGCAGGAAAAACCTGAATTACACCAGGAATTCCACAGAAAAACACCCGGAATTCCAGGGAAAAACACCTGGAATTACACTAGGAATTACACCAGGAATTCCAGGGGAAAACACCCGGAAAAACATCGGGAATTTGGGATGGAAATAGGGGAGAGAAAGGGGAATTGAACACCAGCACGTCCCTGTCGTGTCCTAGGGGAAAAAACCTGGAATTGCAGCCGGAATTACACTGGGAATTCCAGGGGAAAACACCGGGAATTCCAGGGAAAAACACCGGGAAGAACATCGGGAATTTGAGATGGAAATGGGGGAGAGAAAGGGGAATTGAACACCAGCATGTCCCTGTCGTGTCCTGGGGTGGGAAAATTTGGGAATTCCCAGCCGGAATTCCAGGACTCCCAGCCAGAATTTTGGGAATTCTTAGCCGGAATTTGGGGACTCCCTGACGGAATTCGGGGACTCCCAGCTGGAATTTGGGAATTCCCAGCCGGAATTCCGGGATCCCCAGCTGGAATTTGGGGATTCCCTGACGGAATTTGGGGATCCCCAGCCGGAATTTGGGAATTCCCAGCCGGAATTTGGGGATTCCCTGACGGAATTTGGGGACTCCCAGCCGGAATTTGGGGATTCCCTGACGGAATTTGGGGACTCCCTGACAGAATGTGGTGATTCCCAGCCAGAATTTGGGGACTTCCTGACAGAATTCGGGGATTCCAAACCAGAATTCCGGGATTCCCAGCCGGAATTCTGGGACTCCCAGCTGGAATTTGGGAATTCCCAGCTGGAATTTGGGGATTCCAAACAGGAATTTTGGGAATTCCCAGCCGGAACTCCGGGGCTCACCGGCAGCGAACAGGTTGAGGTTGGGATGCGCCGCCAGCACCCAGAACCGGTCGTGGTCGCGCCGGAACGTTTGGACGCCGGTCCTGCAAAGGGAAGAGGGGGGAAAAAAATCCTGGAATTTGCGGGAATTGCCGACGTTCCCGAGGGTCCCGCCCGGCCCCCGGGCGGCACCGACCGCTTGGACATGTCCCACACGCGGATGCTCTTGTCCTCCGAGTTGCTGAGGATCAGCTCCTGGCGCGGGTGGAAAACGGCGCAGGAGACGTTGTTGTAGTGGCCCCGGCAGGTGTCCACCTCCCAGGCCTTGGATTCTGGAAAAATCCCGGGGGGAAAATCCAGGGAAAAAGGGGAAAAAAAATCAGAATCCCAGAGAAATGGGAAAAACAGCAGAAGAATGGGGAGAAACGATGGGGAAATGGGGAAAAAAAGCAGAGAAAGGGAGAAAACAGCCCGACACATGGCCAAATTCCATGGCTTGGATTCTGGAAAAATCTGGGGGGAAATCCAGGGAAAAAGGGAAACAATCACGGAGAAATGGGGAAGATCCCAGAGAAATGGGAAAAATAGCAGAAGAATGGAGAGAAACGACAGGAAAATGGGAAAAAAACATCCCAGAAAAGGAGAAAAGAGCCCAGCATTTGGCCACCTCCCAGGCCTTGGATTCTGAAAAAATCCGGGGGGAAAATCCAGTGAAAAAGGGAAAAAACTCACGGAGAAATGTGAAAAATCCCAGAGAAATGTGAAAAATCCCAGAGAAATGGGAAAAATAGCAAAAGAATGGAAAGAAACGACAGGAAAATGGGAGAAAAACATCCTAGAAAAGGAGAAAATAGCCCAGCATTTGGCCACCTGCCAGGCCTTGGATTCTGGAAAAATCCCGGGGGGAAATCCAGGGAAAAAGGGAAAAAAAATCAAAATCCCAGAGAAATGGGAAAAAATCCCAGAGAAATGGGAAAACCAGCAGAAGAATGGGGAGAAACGACGGGGAAATGGGGTAAAAAACAGCGGACAAAGGGAGAAACCAGCCCAGCATCTGGCCACCTCCCAGGCCTTGGATTCTGGAAAAATCCAGGGGAAAATCCAGGGAAAAAGGGAAAAAAAATCAGAATCCCAGAGAAATGGGAAAAAATCCCAGAGAAACGGGGAGAAACGATGGGGAAATGGGGAAAAAAAGCAGAGAAAGGGAGAAACCAGCCCGGCACATGGCCAAATTCCATGGCTTGGATTCTGGAAAAATCTGGGGGGAAATCCAGGGAAAAAGGGAAAAAAAATCATGGAGAAATGGGGAAGATCCCAGAGAAATGGGAAAAACCCCAGAGAAATGGGAAAACCAGCAGAAGAATGGAGAGAAACGACAGGAAAATGGGAAAAAAACATCCCAGAAAAGGAGAAAATAGCCCAGCATTTGGCCACCTGCCAGGCCTTGGATTCTGGAAAAATCCCGGGGGGAAATCCAGGGAAAAAGGGAAAAAAAATCAAAATCCCAGAGAAATGGGAAAAACCAGCAGAAGAATGGGGAGAAATGATGGGGAAATGGGGTAAAAACCAGTGGAGAAAGGGAGAAACCAGCCCAGCATTTGGCCACCTGCCAGGCCTTGGATTCTGGAAAAATCCGGGGGGAAAATCCAGGGAAAAAGAGAAAAAACTCACGGAGAAATGTGAAAAATCCCAGAGAAATGTGAAAAATCCCAGAGAAATGGGAAAAATAGCAAAAGAATGGAAAGAAACGACAGGAAAATGGGAGAAAAACATCCTAGAAAAGGAGAAAATAGCCCAGCATTTGGCCACCTGCCAGGCCTTGGATTCTGGAAAAATCCCGGGGGGAAATCCAGGGAAAAAGGGAAAAAAAATCAAAATCCCAGAGAAATGGGAAAAAATCCCAGAGAAATGGGAAAACCAGCAGAAGAATGGGGAGAAACGATGGGGAAATGGGGTAAAAAAGCAGAGAAAGGGAGAAACCAGCCCAGCATCTGGCCACCTCCCAGGCCTTGGATTCTGGAAAAATCCAGGGGAAAATCCAGGGAAAAAGGGAAAAAAAATCAGAATCCCAGAGAAATGGGAAAAAATCCCAGAGAAACGGGGAGAAACGATGGGGAAATGGGGAAAAAAAGCAGAGAAAGGGAGAAAACAGCCCGACACATGGCCAAATTCCATGGCGTGGATTCTGGAAAAATCTGGGGAAATCCAGGAAAGAAAAAGGGAAACAATCACGGAGAAATGGGGAAGATCCCAGAGAAATGGGAAAAATAGCAGAAGAATGGAGAAACGACAGGAAAATGGGAAAAAACATCCCAGAAAAAGGAGAAAATAGCCCAGCATTTGGCCACCTGCCAGGCCTTGATTCTGGAAAAATCCCGGGGAAATCCAGGGAAAAAGGAAAAATCAAAATCCCAGAGAAATGGGAAAACCAGCAGAAGAATGGGGAGAAATGATGGGGAAATGGGGTAAAACCAGTGGAGAAAGGGGAGAAACCAGCCCAGCATTTGGCCACCTGCCAGGCCTTGGATTCTGGAAAAATCCGGGGGGAAAATCCAGGGAAAAAGAGAAAAAACTCACGGAGAAATGTGAAAAATCCCAGAGAAATGTGAAAAATCCCAGAGAAATGGGAAAAATAGCAAAAGAATGGAAAGAAACGACAGGAAAATGGGAGAAAAACATCCTAGAAAAGGAGAAAATAGCCCAGCATTTGGCCACCTGCCAGGCCTTGGATTCTGGAAAAATCCCGGGGGGAAATCCAGGGAAAAAGGGAAAAAAAATCAAAATCCCAGCGAAATGGGAAAAAATCCCAGAGAAATGGGAAAAACAGCAGAAGAATGGGGAGAAACGATGGGGAAATGGGGTAAAAAAGCAGAGAAAGGGAGAAACCAGCCATGGCCAAGTCCCATGGCTTGGATTCTGCGGGATTTGGGGGGAAATGCAGGGAAAATGGGAAAAATATTCGTGGAATGGGGAGAAACAGCAGGGGAGTGGAAGGAATGGGGAAAAACCCCGGGAAAAAAGGGAGGAATGGGGGAAAAAAAAACAGAGAAATGGGAGGAATGACAGAAAAAACTCCCCAGGATTGGGGAGAAAAAGCAGGAAAACACCAGGAATGGGGAGGGATTCCCACTTTTCCCCATCCCCACCAGAATCCCGAGCCTTTTTCCTGGTTTTTCCCCATTTTTTCTCCATTTTTTTCCCGTTTTTTCCCGTTTTTTCCTCACCGTTCATCCTCCAGATCTTGACCTGGCGGTCGTCGGCCCCGGACACGATCAGGGGCATGGAGGGGTGGAAGGCGGCCCAGTTCACCCCCCGGTCGTGGCCCTGGAAAAAGGGGGAAAAATCCAGGGAATAGGGGCTGGGAATGGGGGAAAGCCAGGGAAAAATCCAGGGAATGGGAGAAATCCAGGGAAAAATCCAGGGAATGGGAGAAATCCAGGAAAAATCCAGGGAATGGGAGAAATCCAGAGAAAAATCCAGGGAATGGGAGAAATCCAGGGAAAAATCCAGGGAATGGGGGAAATCCAGGGAAAAATCCAGGGAATGGGGGAAATTCAGGGGAAAATCCAGGGAATGGGGGAAATCCAGGGAAAAATCCGGGAATGGGGAAATTCCGGGGAAAATCAGGGAATGGGAGAAATACAGAGAAAAATCCAGGGAATGGAGAAATCTGGGGAAAAATCCAGGGAATGGGGGAAATCCAGACAAAAATCCAGGGAATGGGGGAAATCCAGGGAAAAATCGAGGGAATGGGGGAAATCCAGGGAAAAATCCAGGGAATGGGGGAAATTCAAGGAAAAATCCAGGGAATGGGAGAAATCCAGAGAAAAATCCAGGGAATGGGGGAAATCCAGGGAAAAATCCAGGGAATGGGGGAAATTCAGGGGAAAATCCAGGGAATGGGAGAAATACAGAGAAAAATCCAGGGAATGGAGAAATCTGGGGAAAAATCCAGGGAATGGGGGAAATCCAGACAAAAATCCAGGGAATGGGGGAAATCCAGGGAAAAATCGAGGGAATGGGGGAAATCCAGGGAAAAATCCAGGGAATGGGGGAAATTCAAGGAAAAATCCAGGGAATGGGAGAAATCCAGAGAAAAATCCAAAAAATGGGAAAAATCCAGGGGAAAACGGCTGGGAATGGGGGAAAATGGCAAGGAATGGGGAAAATCCAGGAAAAAAAAGGCCAGGAATGTGGGAACTGGGATCCCGACGAGGAATGCGGATGAAAAAACCCAAGAAATCCAAGGAAAACCAGGGGGGTAGGGGAAAAGCTCCAGGAGTGGGGGAAATCCATGGAAAATGGCAGGGATCGGGGAATAAAAGCCCAAAAATTGGGGAAAAAGCAGGAAAATCCTTCTGGAATCTCTCCCCAGGACTGGGGATTGGAGGGAGAAGGGATTTCCATGGATTTCCCCACAGAATTCCAATGGATTTCCCACAGAATTCCAATGGATTTCCCACAGAATTCCAATGGATTTCCCACAGAATTCCATGGATTTCCCACAGAATTCCAATGGATTTCCCACAGAATTCCATGGATTTCCCCACAGAATTCCATGGATTTCCCACAGAATTCCAATGGATTTCCCCACAGAATTCCATGGATTTCCCACACATGGATTTCCCACAGAATCATATGGTTCCCCACAGAATTCCATGGATTTCCCACAGAATTCCATGGATTTCCCACAGAATTCCAATGGATTTCCCAACAGAATCAGAATTTCCCACAGAATTTCCAATGTTCCCACAGAATTCCATGGATTTCCCACAGAATTCCAATGGATTTCCCCACAGAATTCCATGGATTTCCCACAGAATTCCAATGGATTTCCCACAGAATTCCAATGGATTTCCCCACAGAATTCCAATGGATTTCCCACAGAATTCCAATGGATTTCCCACAGAATTCCAATGGATTTCCCCACAGAATTCCAATGGATTTCCCACAGAATTCCACATGGATTTCCCCACAGATTTCCATGGATTTCCCCACAGAATTCCAATGGATTTCCCACATAATTCCAATGGATTTCCCCACAGATTTCCAATGGATTTCCCCACAGATTTCCATGGATTTCCCACATAATTCCAATGGATTTCCCACATAATTCCAATGGATTTCCCCACAGAATTCCAATGGATTTCCCCACTGAATTCCATGGATTTCCCACAGATTTCCAATGGATTTCCCCACAGAATTCCAATGGATTTCCCACAGAATTCCAATGGATTTCCCACAGAATTCCAATGGATTTCCCCACAGAATTCCAATGGATTTCCCACAGATTTCCAATGGATTTCCCCACAGAATTCCATGGATTTCCCACAGATTTCCATGGATTTCCCACAGAATTCCAATGGATTTCCCCACAGAATTCCAATGGATTTCCCACAGAATTCCAATGGATTTCCCCACAGATTTCCATGGATTTCCCCACAGAATTCCAATGGATTTCCCATGGATGCCCCACGGATTTCCTGCCATTTTCCATGGATTTCCCACAGGTTTCTCGTGGATCCCCCGTGGATTTCCTGCCATTTCCCACAGAATTCCAATGGATTCCCCGTGGATTTCCCACAGATTTCCAATGGATTCCCCGTGGATTTCCCACAGATTTCCAATGGATTCCCCATGGATTCCCAAGGGATTCCCCACAGATTTCCCATGGATTTCCCATGGATTCCTCATGGATTTCCTGCCATTTTCCACGGATTCCCCATGGATTTCCCAGGCATCTCCCACAGATTTCCAATGGATTCCCAATGGACTTCCCACAGATGGATTTTCCCATCTGGTTTCCAATGGCACCCCCATGGATTTCCTGCCATTCCCCATGGATTTCCCATGGATTTCCCAGGGATTCCCCATGGATTTCCCCAGGATTCAGGGAACGCCGGGCACCTCCAGCACGTGCTTGACCACGGCGTCGGTGGTGCCGAACAGATCGACGCCGGTGATGCCGCGCACGTCCGACTCCACGGCCCCAGGGGACAGGTTCTTCTTCCGCAGCCCTGTGGACGGGGAAAAACCCGGAAAAATCACGGAAAAATCCCAGGAAAAACCCAGGAAAAAAAACGGGAAAAACCCAGGAAAAATCCAGGAAAAATCCCGGGAAAAATCCCAGGAAAATCCAGGAAAAATCCTGGGAAAAATCCAAGAAAAACCTGGGAAAAATCCAGGAAAAATCCCGGGAAAAACCCAGGAAAAACCCAGGAAAAACCCAGGAAAAATCCCGGAAAAATCACAGAAAAAAAAGGGAAAAACCTGGGAAAAACCCAGGAAAAACCCAGGAAAAATCCGGAAAAATCACAGAAAAATTCCAGAAAAAACGGGAAAAACCCAGAAAAATCACGGAAAAATCCCGGGAAAAACCTGGGAAAAATCCAGGAAAAATCACAGAAAAATTCCAGAAAAAAACGTGAAAAATCCAGAAAAATCACGGAAAAATCCGGGAAAAATCCCGGGAAAACCCAGGAAAAATCCCGGAAAAAATCACAGAAAAATCCCAGAAAAAAACTGGGAAAAACCTGGGAAAAATCCAGGAAAAATCCTGGGAAAAATCACAGAAAAAAACAGGAAAAACCTAGGAAAAATCCAGGAAAAATCCCGGGAAAATCCAGGAAAAATCCTGGGAAAAACCTGGAAAAACCAGAAAAAAAATCCGGAAAAACACAGAAAAAAGAAAAACCTGGGAAAAACCGGGAAAACCCAGGAAAATCCTACAAACAAAAAAAACCGAAAATCCGGAAAAACGGAAAACCTAAAAAAAAAAAAAAACAAAAAAAAACAGAAAAACACGGAAAAACCGGAAAGAAACAAAGAAAGAAACAGAAAAAGAAAAGAAACTAAAAAAGGAAAAAGAAAAGAAATCCAAAAGGAAACCGGAAAAATCACAGAAAAATCCTGGGAAAGAAAAAACGGGAAAAACCCAGGGAGACCCCAAGGGATCCAGCAATCCCAAGGGGTTTTTTTCCCCCCGTTTTTCCCTCTCCAGGGATTCCCTGCAGGGATGGGGATCCAGCCCTCCCTGAGCCCCTTCCGACGCTTCCCAACCCTTTTCCATGGAAAAACCATCCCAGATTTCCAGCCCTGGCACAGCTCGAGGCCGTTCCCTCTTGTCCTGCCCCATTCCCTGGGATCAGATCCCAAATTCCCTCTGGCAGATCCCAAATCCCCCCTGGATCCCAAATCCCCCCTGGATCCCCTTTTCTTTGGGATCAGCCCCCTCAGGATCCCCCATTCCCTTTTCCAGCTCCTCATTTTTCCATGGATTTTCCGGTTTTCTCCCAGTTTTCTCACCGCAGATGTCCCACACCCATTCCCACTCCCGTTTTCCCATAGATTCCCCATGGACTTTCCCAGTTTTTCCCAGTTTTCCCACCAGAGATGTCCCCCACCCATTCCCATTCCTGTTTTCCCAGATTTCCATGGATTTTCCCGGTTTTCTCCCAGTTTTCCCACCGGAGATGTCCCACACTCATTCCCAATCCTGTTTTCCCACTTTTCCCATGGATTTCCATGGCTTTTCCCTGGGATCTCACCAGATACGTCCCACACCCATTCCCACTGCCGTTTTCCCAGATTTCCATGGATTTTCCCAGTTTTCTCACCGGAGATGTCCCACACCCATTCCCATTCCCGTTTTTCCCAGTTTTTCCCAATTTTTCCCAGTTTTCTAACTGCAGATGTCCCACACCCATTCCCAATCCTGTTTTCCCAGTTTTCCCATAGATTCCCCATGGATTTTCCTGTTTTTTCCCAGTTTTCTCACCAGAGATGTCCCACACCCATTCCCATTCCCGTTTTTCCCAGTTTTTCCCAGTTTTTCCCAATTTTTCCCAGTTTTCTCACCGCAGATGTCCCACACCCATTCCCAATCCTGGTTTCCCAGTTTTCCCATAGATTCCCCATGGATTTTCCTGTTTTTTCCCAGTTTTCTCACCGGATATATCCCACACCCATTCCCACTCCCGTTTTCCCAGATTTCCCATGGATTTTCCCAGTTTTTTCCCAGTTTTCTCACTGGAGCTGTCCCACACCCATTCCTATTCCTGTTTTCCCAGTTTTCCCATGGATTTTCCCCAGTTTTTCCCGTTTTTTCCCAGTTTTCTCACCGGATATATCCCACACCCTCACAGTCCGATCCATCCCATTCCCAATCCCGTTTTCCCAGTTTTCCCATAGATTCCCCATGGATTTTCCTGTTTTTTCCCAGTTTTCTCACCGGAGCTGTCCCACACCCATTCCCATTCCCATTTTTCCCAGTTTTTCCCGTTTTTTCCCAGTTTTCTCACCGCAGATGTCCCACACCCATTCCCACTCCCGTTTTCCCACTTTTCCCATGGATTTTCCCAGGTTTCCATGGATTTTCCCAGTTTTCTCACCGCAGATGTCCCACACCCATTCCCAATCCTGGTTTCCCAGTTTTCCCATAGATTCCCCATGGATTTTCCTGTTTTTTCCCAGTTTTCTCACCGGATATATCCCACACCCATTCCCATTCCCGTTTTTCCCAATTTTTCCCAATTTTTCCCAGTTTTCTCACCAGTGATGTCCCACACCCATTCCCCATCCCGTTTTTCCCACTTTTCCCATGGATTTTCCATTTTTTTCCCAGTTTTCTCACCAAAGATGTCCCACACCCATTCCCACTCCTGTTTTCCCACTTTTCCCATGGGTTTTCCCAGATTTCCATGGATTTTCCCAGTTTTCTCACCGGAGATGTCCCACACCCATTCCCATTCCCGTTTTTCCCAGTTTTTCCCGTTTTTTTCCCAGTTTTCTCACCGGAGATGTCCCACACCCATTCCCATTCCCGTTTTTCCCAGTTTTTCCCGGTTTTTCCCGGTTTTCTCACCGGAGATGCCCCACACCCATTCCCAATCCCGTTTTCCCAGTTTTCCCATGGATTCCCCACAGATTTTCCTGTGTTTTCCCAGCTTTCTCACCGGATATATCCCACACCCTCACAGTCTGGTCCATCCCATTCCCATTCCCGTTTTCCCATGGATTTTCCCAGTTTTTCCCGTTTTTTCCCAGTTTTCTCACCGGAGATGTCCCACACCCATTCCCACTCCCGTTTTCCCACTTTTCCCATGGATTTTCCCAGATTTCCCATGGATTTTCCCAGTTTTTTCCCAGTTTTCTCACTGGAGATGCCCCACACCCATTCCCACTCCCATTTTCCCATGGATTTTCCCGGTTTTTCCCGGTTTTCTCACCGGAGATGTCCCACACCCATTCCCATTCCCGTTTTTCCCAGTTTTTCCCGTTTTTTCCCGGTTTTCTCACCGGAGATGTCCCACACCCTCACGGTCTGGTCCAGGCTGGCCGACACCACCAGGTCCTCGCTGGGGTGGAACTGGGCGCACATCACGTAATGGTTGTGCCCGGTCAGGACGCTGGGCCGGGAAAACCGGGACGGAATTCCGTGAAAACCCCAGGAATCCCAAAGAATCCCAGAAATCCCAGGAAAACCGGGACGGAATTCCATGAAAACCCCAGGAATCGGAATCCCAAGAATCCCAGGAATCCTGGAATTCCATGAAAACCCCAGGAATCCCAGGAAAACTGGAATTGAATTCCGTGAAAATCCCAGGAATCCCGGGAAAACCCGGACGGAATTCCATGGAAACTCCAGGAATCCCAAAGAATCCCAGGAAATCCCAGGAATCCCAGAAATCCCAGAATCCCAGGGAATCCCAGAATCCCAGGGAATCCCAGAATTCCATTAAAGGGATGATCCCAGGAAATCCCAGGAATCCCAGAAATCCCAGAATCCCAAAGAATCCCAGGAAATCCCAGAAATCGCAGAAAATCCCAGGGAATCCCAGAATCCCAGGGAATCCCAGAATCCCAAGAAATCCCAGAAAATCCCAGGGAATTGCAGGATTCCAAGAAAGGGATGATCCCAGGATCCCAGGGAAGGGCTCGTCCCAGGAAATCCCAGGAATCCCAGGGAATTCCCAGAAATCCCAGGAATCCCAGGGAACCCCAGGGAATCCCAGAATCCCAGGGAATTCCAGAAATCCCAGAAAATCCCAAGAAATCCCAGGGAATCCCAGAAATCCCAGAATCCCAAAGAATCCCAGGGAATGCCAGGAATCCCAAAATCCCAGAGAATCCCAGAAATCCCAGGAAATCCCAGAATCCCAGGAAATCCCGGAATTCCAGGAAAGGGATGATCCCACAATCCCAGAGAAGGGCTCATCCCAAGAAATCCCAGGAATCCCAGAAATCCCAGGGAACCCCAGGGAATCCCAGGGAATCCGAGAATCCCAGGAAATCCCAGAAAATCCCAAAAATCCCAGGAATCCCAAAGAATCCCAGGGAAGGGCTGATTCCACAATGCCAGGAAAGAGTTTATCCCAGAATCCCAGGGAATTCCAGGAAATCCCAGGATTTTCCGGGATTTTCCCAGGATTTTCCGGGATTTCCCCCGGGGTCCCTCACCAGACGCAGGTGCGGCTCTGCCAGTTCCACACGCGGATGGTTTGGTCGTCGGAGGCGCTCAGGATCCAGGGATATTCCTGGGAAACAGGGAAACCTCGGCAAGGGAGCCCGGAGGGGAGGAACGCCGGGAATCCGTTCCCAAGGGAAATTCCCAGGATAACCCTGCATTCCCAGAACCCCCCAGAAATCCCAGAAAAACCCCTGGAATTCCCAGAAAACCCCTGGAATTCCCAGAAAATCCCCAGAAATTCCCAGAAAACCCCTGGAATTCCCAGAAAACCCCCAGAATTCCCAGAAAACCCCCAGAATTCCCAGAAAGCCCCCTGGAATTCCCAGAACCCCAGAATTCCCAGAAACCCCTAGAATTCCCAGAAACTCCCAGAAAATTCCCACAAAAACCCCAGAATTCCCAGAAAACTCGTGGAATTCCCAGAAAACCCCAGAATTCCCAGAAAAACACCCAGAATTCCCAGAAAATTCCCAGAAATTCCCAGAAAATTCCCAGAAAATCCCATAAAATTCCCAGGAAAACCTCTGGAATTCCCAGAAAATTCCCAGAAATTCCCATAAAATTCCCAGGAAAACCTCTGGAATTCCCAGAAAATTCCCAGAAATTCCCAGGAAATTCCCAGAAATTCCCAGAAAATTCCCATAAATTCCCATAAAATTCCCAGAAAATCCCATAAAATTCCCAGAAATTCCCAGAAAAACCTCCGGAATTCCCAGAAAATTCCCAGAAATTCCCAGAAATTCCCAGAAAATTCCCAGAAATTCCCAGAAAACTCGTGGAATTCCTAGAAAACCTTGGAATTCCCAGAAAACTCCTGGAATTCCCAGAAAAACCCCTGGAATTCCCAGAAAATTCCCATAAATCCCAGAAAGCCCCAGAATTCCCAGAAAATTCCAGAATTCCCAGAAAAACCCCCTGGAATTCCCAGAAAACTCGTGGAATTCCCGGAAAAACCCCCTGGAATTCCCAGAAATTCCCAGAAAATTCCCAGGAATTCCCAGAAAAGCTCCTGGAATTCCCAGAAAATTCCCAGAAAACCCCAGAAATTCCCAGGATAATCCTGCATTCCCAGAAAATTCCCAGAAATTCCCAGGAAATTCCCAGAAATTCCCAGGATAATCCTGCATTCCAGAAAATTCCCAGAAATCCCCAGAAAAACCCCCGGAATCCCCAGAAAATTCCCAGAAATTCCCAGAAAATTCCCAGAAATTCCCAGGAAATTCCCAGAAATCCCCAGAAAATTCCCAGAAATCCCCAGAAAAACCCCCGGAATTCCCAGAAAATCCCCAGAAAATTCCCGGAATTCGGAATTCCCGGCGAAGCGCCGTCACTGACGTGGTGGAAGAAGGTGGTGCGGATGTAGTCCAGGTGGCCCAGCAGGGTGAAGAGGCAGCGGCGCAGTTTGTAATTCCACACCTGCAATCCCAGCGGAAAATTCCCGGAATTCCATCCCAGCAGCACCAAATTCCCACTTTTTGGTTTTTTTTTTGGGGATTTTTCCCCCCATTTATTCCCAGGTTTTCTCTCAGGTTTTCCCGCTTCAATCCGATTTTTGATGGCGGATTCGTCCCCCCCTCGTCCCTCAATCTCAATTCCCAAATTTTATTCCAGAAAATTCCCCCTGAGGTGGGGAGGAGCTCAGGGTTCAGCCCAGGCCTTGGCAGGCTCTGGTTTTGGGGAAAAAATGGGGAAAAAATAAAAAAAAAATGGGGAAAAAATGGGAAGAAAAAGAGAGGAAAAACGGGAGAAAATGGGAAAAATTTGGGAAAAAAATGGGAAAAGATTGGGGGAAAATTGGGGGGAAAATGGGTGAAAAATTAGGAAAAAAAGGGGGGCTAAAACAGGAAAAATATGGGGAAAAATATGGGGAAAAATTGGGGTAAAATGGGGGAAAAACATGGAAAAAAACATGGGAAAAATGGGGAAAAAAGGGGGGAAAATGAGGGGAAAATGGGAAAAAATTTGGGAAAAAATAGGAAGAAATTGGGAAAAGATTGGGGGGAATTGGGGGAAAAAAAACGGGTGAAAAATAAGGGGAAAAATAATGAGAAAAAATGGGAAAAATATGGGGAAAATGGAGGGGAAATTGGGGTAAAATGGGGGTGGAAATGTGGAAAAATGGGTGAAAACCATGGGAAAAAACACAGGAAAAATGGGGAAAAAAGGGGGGAAAATGAGGGGAAAGGGGGGAAAAATGAGGGGAAAATGGAAAAAAATTTGGCAAAAGATTGGGGGGGAATTGGGGGGAAAATGGGCAAAAATGGGGGAAAAATGGGGGAAAAATGGGAGAAAACATGGGAAAAAATGGGAGGAAAATGGGGGGAAAAAGGGGGGGAAAATGGGGGGGAATGGAGAGAAAATAAGGAAAAAAAACGAGAAAAATATGGGGAAAATGGGAGGAAAAATAAGGGGAAAATGGGAGAAAAATGGGGGAAATCATGGGAAAAAAACATGGGAAAAATGGGAAAAAAAAGGGAGGAAAATTGAAAAAACAGGGGGAAAAAATGGGGGGAAAAATGAGGGCAAAAAATGGGGGAAAAACGAGGGGAATTGGGAACGCTCACCTTGATTTTGTAATCATCCCCCCCGGACACGAAGAGCGGCTGCTGCTTGTGGAAATCGATGCCTCGCACCGGCCCTGGAACGGGAAAAATCCTTGGAATTCCTCGGGAATTCTTGTCCTGGTTTCTTGGGAATTTTCCCTCAAGTCACTGGAAGTTTTTCCCAAAATTTGGGGTTTTTTTTTCCCCAAATATTTGGGAATTTTCCCCAAATTTCTGGCAATTTTTCCTCAAACGCTTGGGGTTTTTCCTGCAAATTTTTGGGATTCTTTTCCCCAAATCTTGGAAATATTTTTTCTCAGATCTTTGAGATTTTTTCCCCTCAAATCTTTGGGGTTTTTTCCCACAAATCCTTGGGATTTTTTTCCCAATTTTAGGAATTTCCCCCTAAAATCTCTGGGAATTTCCCTCCCCCCGGAGCCAAACCCAGAAGCACCACAAGTTCAAGGGGATCCCAGAAATTCTTGCATTTCTCCTGTTTCTCCCTGAATTTTTCCTGCCAGTTTTCCATTTTTCCCTGGATTTTTTTTCTGTTTTGCCCAGAATTTTCTTGTTTTTTCCCAGTTTTTCCCCATTTTCTCCCGTTTTCACCCCATTTTTACCATCGTGCTCATTGAACTTCTCCATGAGGGAGCACACAGGACCCACCTCACCACAGCCTCAGGTGCACCCCAGAACCCCCAGAAATCCCAGATTTTTCCCAGAATTTTCCCATTTTTCCCTTTTTTCCCCATTTTTCCCATTTTTTCCCAGTTTTTTCCCAGTTTTTTCCCATTTTCACCCCATTTTTACCATTGCGCTCACCAAACTTCTTCATGAGGGAGCACACGGGACCCACCTCACCACAGGTTCAGGTGCACCCCAGAACCCCCAGAAATCCCAGGTTTTTCCCAGAATTCTTCCATTTTTCCCTTTCTTTGTCCCATTTTTTCCTGGTTTTCCCCATTTTTCCCATTTTTTCTGGTTTTTTTCCCATTTTTTTCCCATTTTCACCCCATTTTTACCATTGCGCTCACCAAACTTCTTCATGAGGGAGCACACGCACCCACCCCCCCCCCCCCCCTCAGGTGCACCCCCAGAACCCCCCAATTTTTCCCAGAATTTTTCCATTTCCCATTTTTCCCATTTTCCAGTTTCCCATTTTTTCCAGTCCCATTTTTTTCCAATTTCACCCCATTTTTACCATCGGGCTCACCAAACTTGTCCATGAGGGAGCACACAGGACCCACCTCACCCCAGCCTCAGGTGCACCCCAGAACCCCCAGAAATCCCAAATTTTTCCCAGAATTTTTCCATTTTTCCCATTTTTTTTCCCATTTTTTCCTGGTTTTCCTCATTTTTCCCATTTTTTCCCATTTTTTCCCATTTTTTTCCCGTTTTCACCCCATTTTTACCATCATGCTCACCAAACTTGTTCATGAGGGAGCACACAGGACCCACCTCACCACAGCCTCAGGTGCACCCCAGAACCCCCAGAAATCCCAAATTTTTCCCAGAATTTTTCCATTTTTCCCTTTTTTTGTCCTATTTTTTCCTGGTTTTCCCCATTTTTCCCCATTTTTTCTGTTTTTTTTCCCATTTTTACCCCATTTTTACCATCTTGCTCACCAAACTTGTCCATGAGGGTGCACATGGGACCCACCTCACCACAGGTTCAGGTGCACCCCAGAAATCCCAGATTTTTCCCAGAATTTTTCTATTTTTCCCATTTTTTCCCCATTTTTCCCATTTTTTCCCATGTTTTTCCCATTTTTCTCCCATTTTCACCCCATTTCACCATCGTGCTCATTGAACTTGTCCATGAGGGAGCACACGGGACCCACCACAGGTTCAGGGGTGCCCAGAACCCCCAAAATTTCCAGATTTTTTCCCTTTTTTTCCCGTTTTTTCCCTTTTTTTCCCATTTTTTCTGGGTTTTGCCCCTTTTTTCCCGTTTTCCGCCCCGTTTTACCGTCGTGCTCGTCGAACTTGTCGATGAGGGTGCACATGCGGTAGTCCCAGAGCTGGATGACGCCGTTGTGGAGGCTGCTCAGCACCCAGGGCCGCTTGGGGTGGAATGACAGCCCTGGGAAAAACGGGGGGAAAATGTGGGGGAAAAAACTGGGAAAAGTTGGGGAAAAAACTGGGAAAAGTTGGGGGAAAAAACTGGGAAAAGTTGGGGGGAAAAACCTGGGAAAAAACCTGGGGAAAAACCTGGGAAAAACCTGGGGAAAATCCTGGGAAAAGTTGGGGAAAAAAACTGGGAAAAGTTGGGGGAAAAACTGGGAAAAACCTGGGAAAAGTTGGGGAAAAAGCTGGGAAAAGTTGGGGAAAAAGCTGGGAAAAGTTGGGGAAAAACTGGGAAAAGTTGGGGGGAAAACTGGGAAAAGTTGGGGAAAAACCTGGGGAAAAAGCTGGGAAAAGTTGGGGAAAAACTGGGAAAAGTTGGGGAAAAAACTGGGAAAAGTTGGGGGAAAAAACTGGGAAAAGTTGGGGGAAAAACCTGGGAAAAAACCTGGGGAAAATCCTGGGAAAAAACCTGGGGAAAATCCTGGGAAAAGTTGGGGAAAAAAACTGGGAAAAGTTGGGGGGAAAAACTGGGGAAAAACCTGGGAAAAGTTGGGGAAAAAACTGGGAAAAGTTGGGGAAAAAACTGGGAAAAGTTGGGGGAAAAAACTGGGAAAAGTTGGGGAAAAACCTGGGAAAAGTTGGGGAAAAATTGGGAAAAGTTGGGGGAAAACTGGGAAAAGTTGGGGAAAAAACTGGGGAAAAACCTGGGAAAAATCCTGGGGAAAAACCTGGGGAAAATCCTGGGAAAAGTTGGGGAAAAACTGGGAAAAGTTGGGGAAAAACCTGGGAAAAGTTGGGGAAAAACTGGGAAAAGTTGGGGAAAAACCTGGGAAAAGTTGGGGAAAAACCTGGGAAAAGTTGGGGAAAAAAACTGGGAAAAGTTGGGGAAAAAAACTGGGGAAAAACCTGGGAAAAATCCTGGGGAAAAACCTGGGGAAAATCCTGGGAAAAGTTGGGGAAAAACTGGGAAAAGTTGGGGGAAAAACCTGGGAAAAGTTGGGGGAAAAACCTGGGAAAAGTTGGGGGAAAAACCTGGGAAAAGTTGGGGGAAAAACTGGGAAAAGTTGGGGAAAAACCTGGGAAAAGTTGGGGAAAAACTGGGAAAAAAACTGGGGAAAATCCTGGGAAAAGTTGGGGAAAAACTGGGAAAAGTTGGGGAAAAAAACTGGGAAAAGTTGGGGAAAAAAACTGGGAAAAGTTGGGGAAAAAAACTGGGGAAAAACCTGGGGAAAATCCTGGGAAAAGCTGGGGAAAAACTGAGAAAAGCTGGGGAAAAAACCTGGGGAAAATCCTGGGAAAACCTTGGGGAAAACCCAGGAAAAGGTGGGAAATAAACCTGGGGAAAATCCAGGAAAAAAGGTGGGAAATAAACCTGGGAAAGGCTGGGGAAAAAACTGGGAAAAGAAGTGGGAAAACCTGGGAAAGGGGTGGGAAATGAACCTGGGAAATGAAATAAACCCTGAAAATAAACCTGGGAAATAAACCTGGGAAAGGGGCGGGGAAAACCTTGGGAAAAGGTGGGGAAAGGGTGCGAAATAAACCTGGGAAAAGGTGGGGAAAAACCTGAAAAAAAACTGGGAAAAACCTGAGAAAGGGGTGAAGAAAACCCTGGGGAAAGGGTGGGAAAACCTTGGGGAAAAGTGGGAAATAAACCTGGGAAATAAACCTGAGAAATAAACCTGGGAAATAAACCTGGGAAAAAGTGAAATAAACCTGGGAAATAAACCTGGGAAAAAGTGAAATAAACCTGGGAAAGGGTGGGAGATAAACCTGGGAGAAAGCGGGAAAAGGGTGGGAAAACCTTGAGGGAAACCTGGGAAAAGATGGGAAATAAACCTGGGGAAACTCTGGGAAATAAACCTGGGAAAAAGTGGGAAATAAACCTGGGAAAAACCTTGGGAAATAAACCTGGGGAAAAGTGGGAAATAAACCTGGGAAGTCCCTGGGATCAGACCCCAAATCCCCCCGGATCCCCTCAGGCCCCTCCATTCCCCTCCGCAGCCGCTCCAGGCCCTCCCTCCATGCCGGGATCCCACCTTCCCCCCATGATTCCGCCCCCCCATTCCCCGAACCCCGCTTTATCCCGGTTTTATCCCGCTTTATCCCGGTTTCATCCCGGTTTTTCCACCTTTCACCCGCGCGGATTTGGTCTCGAATTTGGTCAACATGGTTCCAGCCCGGCCCGGCCGCAGCCCGGAACCTCCACGTCGGCACCGCGGGAACGCCCCGGAAGCGGCGCCGCTTCCTCCTCTGCGTCACTTCCGCCGGATGGCGGAAGAGGAGCGGCCGCGGGCGGCGATGGCGGCGGGGCCGGGCCGGGATTGCCCGGGAATGGCGCCGGGAATGGCGCCGGGAATATCCCGGAATTCCACGGGGACGCTCCGGAATCCCCTGGGGGTGCTCCGCGCGCTGCTCGTGGCCGCGCTGGCGGCGGGTGAGGCCTGAGGGGGAGCGGGCGAGGCCGCCCGAGGGCCATTTTGGGGTCCCGAGTGCCCCTTTTGGGGTCCCCAATTCCCCTTTTGGGGTCCCTAATGCCCCTTTTGGGGTCCCCAATTCCCTTTTGGGGTCCCCAATTCTCCTTTTGGGGTCCCCAATTCCCCTTTTGGGGTCCCCAATTCTCCTTTTGGGGTCCCCAATGCCCCTTTTGGGGTCCCCAATTCCCCTTTTGGGGTCCCCAATGCCCCTTTTGGGGTCCCCAATTCCCCTTTTGGGGTCCCCAATGCCCCTTTTGGGGTCCCCAATTCTCCTTTTGGGGTCCCTAATCCCCTTTTGGGGTCCCCAATTCCCCTTTGGCTTTTTGGGGTCCCCAATTCTCCTTTGGGGTCCCCAATTCTCCTTTTGGGGTCCCTAATGCCCCTTTTGGGGTCCCCAATTCCCCTTTTGGGGTCCCCAATGCCCCTTTTGGGGTCCCCAATTCTCCTTTTGGGGTCCCTAATGCCCCTTTTGGGGTCCCCAATTCCCCTTTTGGGGTCCCCAATGCCCTTTTGGGGTCCTGGCTGATCCTTTTGGGGTCCCCCTGGTCCCTTTTGGGGTCCCTGTGTCCCTGGCTCCGTTCCCTTTCCCTTTTCCCGGCCCATTCCCAGGTTTTGGGGTTAAAACCCCGGACAAGGGTCTCTTCCCCCATTTCCCTGCCCCATTCCCAGTCCCTGATCCCATTTATCCCGTGCCATTCCCAGTCTCTGATCCTGGATTTTCCCTGCCCCATTCCCAGTCTCTGATCCCAGCCCATTCCCAGTTTCTGATCCTGGATTTTCCCTGCCCCATTCCCAGTCTCTGATCCCAGCCCATTCCCAGTTTCTGATCCCTGTTTTTCCCCGCCCATTCCCAGTCCCTGATCCCAATTTTTCCCAGCCCCTTATCCCAGTTTCTCCCACTTTTTGATCTCTTTTTCCCTGCCCCATTCCCAGTTTCTGATCCCAGTTATTCCCAGCCTCTGATCCCAGTGTTTCCCGTGCCATTCCCAGTCTCTGATCCCATTTATCCCGTGCCATTCCCAGTCTCTGATCCCATTTATCCCGTGCCATTCCCAGTCTCTGATCCCATTTATCCCGTGCCATTCCCAGTCTCTGATCCTATTTTCCCTGCCCCATTCCCAGTCCCTGATCCCAGCCCATTCCCAGTTTCTGATCCCGTTTTCCCTGCCCCATTCCCAAGCTCTGATCCCTGTTTTTCCCCGCCCATTCCCAGTCCCTGATCCCAATTTTCCCCAGCCCCTTATCCCAGTTTTTCCCACTTTTTGATCTCTTTTTCCCTGCCCCATTCCCAGTCCCTGATCCCAGTTGTTCCCAGTCCCCAATCCCGTTTATCCCGTGCCATTCCCAGGTTCTGATCCTGGATTTACCCTGCCCCATTCCCAGTCTCTGATCCCATTTATCCCGTGCCATTCCCAGTTTCTGATCCTATTTTCCCTGCCCCATTCCCAGTTTCTGATCCCAGTTATTCCCAGCCTCTGATCCCAGTGTTTCCCGTGCCATTCCCCGTTTTTGATCCCATTTTTCCCTGCCCTATTCCCACTTTTTGTCCCATTTTTCTCTCCCCATTCCCAGTCTCTGATCCCATTTATCCCGTGCCATTCCCAGTCTCTGATTCTATTTTCCTGCCCCATTCCCAGTCCCTGATCCCAGCCCATTCCCAGTTCTGATCCCTTTTCCCTGCCCCATTCCCAATTCTGATCCCTTTTTCCCCCCTCCCAGTCTCTGATCCCATCCCCAGCCCTTATCCCAGTTGATCCTCCCCTCCACTACCATCACCCCAAGTTATCCCGTGCATCCCAGTCCCTGATCCTATTTTCCCTGCCCCATTCCCAGTTTCTGATCCCAGTTATTCCCAGCCTCTGATCCCAGTGTTTCCCGTGCCATTCCCAGATTTTGATCCCATTTTTCCCAGCCCATTCCCAGTTTCTGATCCCGTTTTCCCTGCCCCATTCCCAAATTCTGATCCCTGTTTTTCCCCGCCCATTCCCAGTCTCTGATCCCAATTTTCCCCGCCCCTTATCCCAGTTTCTCCCACTTTTTGATCTCTTTTTCCCTGCCCCATTCCCAGTCTCTGATCCCATATATCCCATGTCATTCCCAGTTTCTGATCCCAGTTTTCCCGTGCCATTCCCAGTTTCTAATCCCAGTTTTTCCTGTGCCATTCCCAGCCTCTGATCCCAGTGTTTCCCTGCCCCATTCCCAAGTTTTGATCCCATTTTCCCCATCCCATTTTTCCCCAGTTTCTGATCCCATTTTCCCCCAGTTTTTGATCCCATTTTCCCCCAGTTTTTGATCCCATTTTTCCCCAGTTTTTGATGCCATTTTCCCCCAGTTTTTGATCCCATTTTCCCCCAGTTTTTGATCCCATTTTCCCCCAGTTTCTGATCCCATTTTCCCCCAGTTTTTGATCCCATTTTCCCCCAGTTTCTGACCCCATTTTTCCCATGCCATTCCCGTTTCTAATCCCAGTTTTTCCCAGTTTCTGGTCCCAGTTTTTCCTGTGCCATTCCCAGCCTCTGATCCCGGTGTTTCCCTGCCCCATTCCCAAGTTTTGATCCCATTTTCCCCATGCCATTTTCCCCGGTTTTTGATCCCATTTTTCCCATGCCATTTCTGGATTTTGATCCTGTTTTTCTCTGCCCCATTCCCAGTCCCTGATCCTATTTTCCCCAGCCCGTTCCCAGTTTCTGACCCTGTTTTTCCAGTTTCTCATCCCGTTTTTCCTGCCCCATTCCTGGATTTTTATCCCGTTTTTCCCAGGTTCCTGCCGGGGAACTCGGTGCACAGGAAGATTTCCATCGTTATTCCCAGTTTCTGATCCCATTTTTCCCATTTTTTATCCCATTTTTCCCATTTTTCCCAGGTTCCCGCCAAGGGAACTCGGTGCACAGGAAGATTTACATCGTTATTCCCAGTTTCTGATCCCATTTTTCCCATTTTTTATCCCATTTTTCCCAGGTTCCTGCCAGGGGAACTTGGAGCACAGGAAGATTTCCATCGTTATTCCCAGTTTCTGATCCCATTTTTCCCATTTTTCCTGTTTTTCCCAGGTTCCTGCCAAGGGAACTCGGTGCACAGGAAGATTTCCATCGTTATTCCCAGTTTCTGATCCCATTTTTCCCATTTTTTATCCCATTTTTCCCAGGTTCCTGCCAGGGGAACTCGGTGCACAGGAAGATTTACATCGCCCTGAACCACACCGCGCCCTGCGTGCGCCTGCTCAACGCCACGCACCAGATCGGCTGCCAGTGTGAGGAGAAATCCTGGGAATTTGGGAATTCCAGGGAATTTGGGAATGCTGGGGGTGTCTGACAGAGCCTCCCTGCCAGTGTGAGAAATCCTGGGAATTCCTGGGAAATCTGGGAATTCCAGGGAGTTTGGGAATTCTTGGGTGTCTGAGGGAGCCTCCCGGTGATGCTGGCAGTGGGAGAGCCCCTCAGCTCCCTGCCCTGCTCTTCCAGGGAATTTTGGGAATTCTGAGGGACAAATCCCACATTTCCATCTCACAGCTCTCCCTCACCCCACTCCCCCGCTATTCCATGGAAACCCATGGATTTTGTGTAGGAATTTTGGGAATTCTGAGGGGAGAAATCCCACATTTCCACCCCGCGGCTCTTCCATAAGACCCTCATCCTCCTGCCCATCTTTTCCAGGGAATTTTGGGAATTCTGAAGGGACAAATCCCACATTTCCACCCCGCAGCTCTCCCTCACCCCACTCCCCGCTATTCCATGGAAACCCATGGATTTTTTGTAGGAATTTTGGGAATTCTGAGGGGACAAATCCCACATTTCCACCCCACAGCTCTTCCATAAGACCCTCATCCTCCTGCCATTCTTTTCATGGGAATTTTGGGAATTCTGAGGGACAAATCCCACATTTCCACCCCGCAGCTCTCCCTCACCGCTCTTCCCCGCTATTCCATGGAAACCCATGGATTTTTCGCGGGAATTTTGGGAATTCTGAGGGGACAAATCCCACATTTCCACCCCGCAGCTCTTCCATAAGACCCTCATCCTCCTGCCATTCTTTTCCGGGGAATTTTGGGAATTCTGAGGGGACAAATCCCACATTTCCACCCCGCAGCTCTCCCTCACCGCTCTTCCCCGCTACTCCATGGAAACCCGTGGATTTTTGCGGAATTTTGGGAATTCTGAGGGACAAATCCCACATTTCCACCCCGCAGCTCTTCCATAAGACCCTCATCCTCCTGCCCATGCTTTTCAGGGAATTTTGGGAATTCTGAGGGACAATTCCCACATTTCCACCCCGCAGCTCTCCCTCACCCCACATAAGCCCGCTATTCCATGGCAGCCCGTGGATTTTTGCAGAATTTTGGGAATTCTGAGGGGCAAATCCCACATTTCCACCCACAGCTCTTCCATAAGACCCTCTCCCCGCATCCATGGAAACCATATTTTTTTGTAGGAATTTTGGGAATTCTGAGGGACAAATCCCACATTTCCACCCTGTGGCTCTTCCTTAAGACTCTTCAGTCCTCCTGGACCATGGTTTTTTTCCGGGGAATTTTGGGAATTCTGAGGGGACAAATCCCACATTTCCACCCTGCGGCTCTTCCATAAGACCCTCATCCTCCTGCCCATTCTTTTCCAGGGAATTTTGGGAATTCTGAGGGACAAATCCCACATTTCCACCCCGCAGCTCTCCCTCACCGCTCTTCCCCGCTACTCCATGGAAACCCGTGGATTTTTCGCGGGAATTTTGGGAATTCTGAGGGCACGAATGCCGTTTTGTCCCTCCGCAGCCTCGCTGAGCGGGGACACGGGCGTGATCCACGTGGTGGAGCAGGAGCAGGACCTGGAGTGGGCCCTGTCCAAGGGCCCCCACCCGCCCTACATGATCCTGCTGGACGGGAGCCTCTTCTCCAGGTGGGACCTCTGGGATTGGGAATGCCGAAATCCGGGATCAAATCCCCTTGTCCAGGTGCTCCAGGGCTTCCAGGGATTTCGGCCTTGCTAAACTTTGCTTTTCCTGCTTTATTTTGTTGGTGGGACTGGACTCCCAAATTAATGGGGTGTTGCTCCGTGATTTAAAAAAAAAAAACAGAAAATAAACCTTGGGATGGACCTGGGGCTCCTTTTCCAGGGAAAAGCAGGAAAAATGTGGCTGGAAGTTTCTCCCTGTTGATTTTTCCCTCATTTTAGGCCCTTCTGAGATTTTTCCAAGGGATTTTCCCGTTATTTCCCAGGTTTATGCTCAGATTTTAATTATTCATGGATAAATCCCAAATTCCAGCCCCGTTTTCCCATTTCCAGGGAGCTTTTGCTGCACCTGAGGGGAATTTCCAGGATTGTTGGTTTTTCCACCATTTTGGGCCCTCACAAGATAAAAATCCCGGGATTTTTCCTTTATTTCCCTGATTTATCCCTGGATTTCAATTCCTTATGGATAACTCCCAAATCCCAGCCCTTTTTCCCCATTTCCAGGGAGGTTTCTCTCCACCTGAGGGGAATTTCCAGGATTTCCAGCCTTGTCACTTTTCCACCATTTTGGGCCCTCACAAGATAAAATTTCCCAGGATTTTTCCTTCGTTCCCTTGATTTATCCCCAGATTTCAATTATTCATGAATAAACCCCAAATTCCAGCTCTTTTTCCCCATTTCCAGGGAGGTTTTGATGAAGCTGAAGGGAACCTCCCGGATTTCAGGCCTGGCTGTGGCCGCTGCCTCTCCCGCCCCTTCCCAAGGGTTTTCCCCAGGATTGAAGTGTCCCAATGATGGATTTGGTGAGCAAAATTCCCAACTTTTCCACTCTGGTTTTTCCCTTTTTCCCCCTCTTTTCTCCCCCTTTTTTTTCCTATTTTTCTCCCCATTTTTTTCCCTATTTTCCGAGTTTCTTCACATTTTTCTTGCATTTTTTCTTGCGTTTTCCCCCTGTTTTTCCCCCCTTTTTTCCCATTTTCTCCCCCCATTTTCCCCTGGTTTGCCTCATTTTATTTCATTTTTTCACTGTTCTTTTTGCATTTTTCACCTTTTTCCCATTTTCCCCCTGTTTTATCCCATTTTTCCCCCATTTTCCAGGTGTTTACTCAGACACCTACGGCCCACAGTTCTTGCCGATTTTTTACCCATTTTTCTCTGTTTTTCCTCCATTTTTCAGGTGTTTATTCAGACACCTACAGCCCACAGTGCCTGCCGATTTTTTACCCATTTTTCTCCCATTTTTTCAGGTGTTTACTCAGACACCTACAGCCCACAGTTCTTGCCCATTTTGTCCCATTTTTCTCTGGTTTTCCCCCATTTTTCAGGTGTTTATTCAGACACTTATGGCCCCCAGTTTGCTCACTGCAACGGCTCCGAGTGGAACCCGGGCAGCTCCGGGTTTTTGCCCATTTTTCTCTGTTTTTCCCCCATTTTTCAGGTGTTTACTCAGACACCTACGGCCCACAGTTCTTGCTCTGGTTTTGCCCAGTTTTTACCATTTTTCCCCCAATTTTCAGGTGTTTATTCAGACACTTACATCCCCCAGTTTGCTCACTGCAACGGCTCCAAGTGGAACCCGGGTGGCTCTGGGTTTTTGCCCATTTTTCTCTGTTTTTCCCCCATTTTCCAGGTGTTTATTCAGACACCTACAGCCCACAGTGCCTGCCGATTTTTTACCCATTTTTCTCCCATTTTTCAGGTGTTTATTCAGACACCTACAGCCCACAGTTTTTGCCCAATTTTTCCAATTTTTCTCTGTTTTTCCCCCATTTTTCAGGTGTTTATTCAGACACTTATGGCCCCCAGTTTGCTCACTGCAACGGCTCCAAGTGGAACCCGGGCAGCTCCGGGTTTTTGCCCAATTTTTACCCATTTTTCTCTGTTTTATCCCCCATTTTCCAGGTGTTTACTCAGACACCTACAGCCCACAGTTTTTGCCCAATTTTTCCAATTTTTCTCTGGTTTTCCCCCATTTTTCAGGTGTTTATTCAGACACCTACGGCCCCCAGTTTGCTCACTGCAACGGCTCCGAGTGGAACCCGGGCAGCTCTGGGTTTTTGCCCAATTTTTACCATTTTTCCCCCATTTTCCAGGTGTTTACTCAGACACCTACAGCCCACAGTTCTTGCCCTGTTTTACCCATTTTTCCCCTATTTTCCAGGTGTTTATTCAGACACCTACAGCCCACAGCTCCTGCCGATTTTTTACCCATTTTTCTCCCATTTTTCAGGTGTTTATTCAGACACCTACAGCCCACAGTTTTTGCCCAATTTTTCCAATTTTTCTCTGTTTTTCCCCCATTTTTCAGGTGTTTATTCAGACACTTATGGCCCCCAGTTTGCTCACTGCAACGGCTCCGAGTGGAACCCGGGCAGCTCCGGGTTTTTGCCCATTTTTCTCTGTTTTTCCCCCATTTTTCAGGTGTTTACTCAGACACCTACGGCCCACAGTTCTTGCTCTGGTTTTGCCCAGTTTTTACCATTTTTCCCCCATTTTTCAGGTGTTTATTCAGACACTTACATCCCCCAGTTTGCTCACTGCAACGGCTCCAAGTGGAACCCGGGTGGCTCTGGGTTTTTGCCCATTTTTTCTCTGTTTTTCCCCATTTTCCAGGTGTTTACTCAGACACCTACAGCCCACAGTGCCTGCCGATTTTTTACCCATTTTTCTCCCATTTTTCAGGTGTTTATTCAGACACCTACAGCCCACAGTTTTTGCCCAATTTTTCCAATTTTTCTCTGTTTTTCCCCCATTTTTCAGGTGTTTATTCAGACACTTATGGCCCCCAGTTTGCTCACTGCAACGGCTCCAAGTGGAACCCGGGCAGCTCCGGGTTTTTGCCCAATTTTTACCCATTTTTCTCTGTTTTATCCCCCATTTTCCAGGTGTTTACTCAGACACCTACAGCCCACAGTTTTTGCCCAATTTTTCCAATTTTTCTCTGGTTTTCCCCCATTTTTCAGGTGTTTATTCAGACACCTACGGCCCCCAGTTTGCTCACTGCAATGGCTCCGAGTGGAACCCGGGCAGCTCTGGGTTTTTGCCCAATTTTTACCATTTTTCCCCTATTTTCCAGGTGTTTACTCAGACACCTACAGCCCACAGTTCTTGCTCTGTTTTTGCCCATTTTTTACCATTTTTCCCCCATTTTTCAGGTGTTTATTCAGACACTTACATCCCCAGTTTGCTCACTGTTTTGGCCCAAGTGGAACCGGGTGGCTCTGGGTTTTCATTTTTCTCTGTTTTTCCCCATTTTCCAGGTGTTTATTCAGACACCTACAGCCCACAGTTCCTGCCGATTTTTTACCCATTTTTCTCCCATTTTTCAGGTGTTTATTCAGACACCTACAGCCCACAGTTTTTGCCCAATTTTTCCAATTTTTCTCTGTTTTTCCCCCATTTTTCAGGTGTTTATTCAGACACTTATGGCCCCCAGTTTGCTCACTGCAACGGCTCCAAGTGGAACCCGGGCAGCTCCGGGTTTTTGCCCAATTTTTACCCATTTTTCTCTGTTTTATCCCCCATTTTCCAGGTGTTTACTCAGACACCTACAGCCCACAGTTTTTGCCCAATTTTTCCAATTTTTCTCTGGTTTTCCCCCATTTTTCAGGTGTTTATTCAGACACCTACGGCCCCAGTTTGCTCACTGCAACGGCTCCGAAGTGGAACCCGGGCAGCTCTGGGTTTTTGCCCAATTTTTACCATTTTTCCCCCATTTTCCAGGTGTTTACTCAGACACCTACAGCCCACAGTTCTTGCCCTGTTTTTACCCATTTTTCCCCTATTTTCCAGGTGTTTATTCAGACACCTACAGCCCACAGCTCCTGCCGATTTTTTACCCATTTTTCTCCCATTTTTCAGGTGTTTATTCAGACACCTAGCCCTTTTTTTCTTCCCCCCCCAGCCCTGGTTTTTGCTCCACATGTTTGCCCAATTTTTCCAATTTTTCTCTGGTTTTCCCCATTTTTCAGGTGTTTATTCAGACACTTATGGCCCCCAGTTTGCTCACTGCAACGGCTCCGAGTGGAACCGGTGGCTTGGGTTGCCTTTCCGGTTTTTCCCATTTTCAGGTGTTTACCAACACCTACAGCCCACTTTTTTCTCTGTTTTACCCCCCATTTTCCAGGTGTTTACTCAGACACCTACAGCCCACAGTTCTTGCCCAATTTTTCTTTTTTCTCTGGTTTTCCCCCTTTTTCAGGTGTTTATTCAGACACCCACAGTTCGCCCCCAGTTTTTACCCATTTTCTCTGTTTTCCTCATTTTCAGGTGTTTAGTCGGACACCGGGCAGCTCTGGGTTTTGCCCAATTTTTACCCATTTTTCCCCTATTTTTCAGGTGTTTATTCAGACACCTACAGCCCACAGTTCTTGCCCTGTTTTTGCCCATTTTTCTCTGTTTTTCCCCCATTTTTCAGGTGTTTATTCAGACACCTACGGCCCCCAGTTTGCTCACTGCAACGGCTCCGAGTGGAACCCGGGTGGCTCCGGGGTCTCCTACGAGGATTTTCCCTTCCCCATTTTCCTGCTGCAGGACGCCAACGAGACCCAGCTCATCAAAGAGGTGAGGGGGGCACGGGGTGGGGAAAAATCCCATTAGAACCCCGCTAAAAATTTATTAAAATCCGTTAAAATCCAATTCAAATCATTTAAATCCACAAAACCCATTGAAAATTCATTAAATCCGTAAAAGTCCGTTGAGAATCCATTGAAAATTCAATAAAACTCAGTAAAATCAAGTCATTTAAATCTATTAAAATCCATTAAAGATTCACTACAATTTATTAAATTCAATGAAATCCGTTGAAAGTTCATTAAAATCTGTTCAACCCATAAAAGTCCATTGGAAGTTCATTAAAACCCATTCAATCTATAAAAATTCATTGAAAATACATTAAAATCCATTAAAACCATAAAAATGCATTAAAATCCATTAAAAATTCATTAAAATCTGTAAAAGTCCATTGGAAATTCATTAAAAATCCATTAAAATCCATTAAATCTATAAAAATCCATTAAATCCATGAAAATCCATTAAAATCCATTGCAAATTCATTAAAATCTATTAAACCCATCAAAAATCCACTACAATCCTTTAAATCCATAAAAACCCATTGAAAATCTATTTTAAAAGGCTGAAGATACAAAAAAAACTGTGTAATAATCTCCTAAAAATACAGAATATTCTTAAAAAGCTCATTGAAAAAAAAAAGCCATTGAGTACCCATTTAAAAAATATTAAGAAACAAAATAAGTCTCTTATGATTCTTTTAAAAATCCATTAAAGGGAATTGTAAGGAATCCACCAAAAATCTATTTTAAAATCTGCCGATAACCTTTAAAATTCTGTGAAAAACCCATAAAAACTTTAAAGAAGCCATAAGAAGCAACGAAGTACTGTTAAAAAATCATTTTAAAAAAACCTTTTAAAAAATCCTTTAAGAAAAAAATAAGGAGGCCATCAAAAATCCATTTACAAGTCTGTTAAAAAAATCCATTAAAAATCTTTAAAATTCCATTAAAAACCCATTTAAAAACCCAGAAAAAATTATTAAACATTTAATAAAAATCCCATAAAAATAAAAAACAACGCGCCGTGTTTGTGTTCTCAGTGTTTCCGAGCCCACAACGTGCCCAGCTCGCCGGGCTCCCCGCCGCAGTTCCCGCTCTGCGCCATGCAGCTGCAGTCCCACATGCACGCTGCAGCCAGCACTGTCACCTGCATGCGCCGCAGCTCGCTGCAGAGCGCCTTCAGCATCAACCCAGGTCAGTGCTGCATCAGCCCGGGGCAGTGATGCATGGGGGCTGCTGCATTGGGGCTGCAGAGCGCCTGCAGCATCAACCCAGGGCAGTGCTGCGTCAGCCCGGGGCAGTGATGCATTGCTGGGGCTGCTGCATTGGGGCTGCAGAGCGCCTGCAGCATCAACCCAGGTCAGTGCTGCATCAGCCCGGGGCAGTGATGCATGGGGGCTGCTGCATTGGGGCTGCAGAGCGCCTGCAGCATCAACCCAGGTCAGTGCTGCGTCAGCCCGGGGCAGTGATGCATTGCTGGGGCTGCTGCATTGGGGCTGCAGAGCGCCTGCAGCATCAGCCCAGGGCAGTGCTGCATCAGCCCGGGGCAGTGATGCATGGGGGCTGCTGCATTGGGGCTGCAGAGCGCCTTCAGCATCAACCCAGGTCAGTGCTGCATCAGCCCGGGGCAGTGATGCATGGGGGCTGCTGCATTGGGGCTGCAGAGCGCCTGCAGCATCAGCCCAGGGCAGTGCTGCATCAGCCCGGGGCAGTGATGCATTGCTGGGGCTGCTGCATTGGGGCTGCAGAGCGCCTGCAGCATCAGCCCAGGGCAGTGCTGCATTGCTGGGGGAATCTGAGAAAAACATGGGGGAAACCTTGGGGAAATCCTGGGAAAAGCACAGGGAAATCACAGGGAAATCCTGGGAAAAGCACAGGGAAATCACAGGGAAATCCTGGGAAAAGCCCTGAGGAAATAATGGGAAAATCCTGGAGGGATCACAGGGAAATCCTGGGAAAACCGCAGGGAAATCCTGGGAAAAGCACAGGGAAATTCTGGGGAATCTGGGAAAAACCCTGAGAAAATAATGGGAGAATCCTGGAGGGATCACAGGGAAATCCTGGGGAAATCCTGGGGAAATCCCAGGGAAGTCACAGGGAAATCCTGGGAGAATGCCAGGGAAAACCTGGGGAATCACAGGAGCATCCTGTGGAATCGTGGAGAAATCCTGGGGCAATCCCAGGGAAGTCCCAGGAAAATTCCAGAAAAATCCCAGGAGAACCCTGGAGGAATCCTGGGGAAATCACAAGAACGTCCTGGGAGAATCCTAGGAAATCCTGGGGCAATCACAGGAAGATGCTGAGGAAATCCGGAGAGAATCCTGGGGAAATCCCAGGAAAATTCCAGGAAAATCCTGGGAGAGCCCTGGAGGAATCCTGGCGAAATCCTGGGAATTCCACCATCTAGAACTCCTTGAATCCCACCAATCCTTTTGTTTCCTCCATAAAAATTCCCACAGAAATCCCGTTTTTGGCAGGTTTTCCCTGGAGTTTTCCCAACCTTTGGAATTTTTCCCATTCCCAGAGATCATGTGCGATCCCCTGCTGGATTTCAACCTCTGGACCTCCCTGAATCCTTTTTTTTCCATAAAAACTCCCTTTTTTCCTATAAAAACTGCCAGAGAAATTCTATTTTCCCCATTTTAGCAGGATTTCCCGGTTTTTTCCCTGGAGTTTTCCCAACCTTTGGAATGTTTTTCCCGTTCCCAGAGATCGTGTGCGATCCCCTGCTGGATTTCAACGTCTGGAGCTCCCTGCAGCCCATCAACGCCTCGGGGCGGCTGCAGCCCGAGCAGCAGGTGGTGCTGGCGGCCACCAGGGTGAGTGGAAATCCTGGGGGAATTCTGGGGAAAATCTGGGAAAATCCCGGGAAAATTCAGGGAAAAATCCTGGGAAAATTCTGGGGAAAATCCTGGGAAATTGTGGGGAAAAATCTGGGAAGATCATGGGGAAATCATGGGAAAAATCGTGGGGGAAATCGTGGGGAAATCCTGGGAAAGTTGTGGGGAGAATCCTGGGAAAATTCTGGGGAAAATCCTGGGAAATTTCTAGGAAAAATCCTGGGAAAATCGTGGTAAGAATTGTGGGGAAATCGTGGGGGAAATCCTGGGAATATCTCTGGGAAAATCCTGGGGAAATCATGGGGAAATTCCTGGGAAATTGTGGGGAAAATCCTGGGGAAATCATGGGAAGAATTGTGGGGAAATCATTGGAAAAATCGTGGGGGAAATTGTGGGGAAATCCTGGGAAAGTTGTGGGGAAAATCCTGGGAAAATTCTGGGAACATCTCTGGGAAAATCCTGTGGAAATCATGGGGAAATTCCTGGGAACATCTCTGGGAAAATGCTGGGGAAATCTCTGGGAAAAATCATGGGAACATCGTGGGGAGAAATCTGGGGAAATCATGGGAAAATCCTGGGAGCATCTCTGGGAAAATCGTGGGGAAATCATGGGAAGAATCGTGGGGAAATTCCTGGGAAAATCGTGGGGGAATTCTGGGAAAAATCCTGGGAACATCTCTGGGGAAATCCTTGGAATGTCTTTGGGAAAATTGTGGGGAAATTCCTGGGGGAATTGTGGGGGAAATCATGGGAATATCTCTGGGAGAATCCTGGGGAAATAAAGGAAAATCCCCCAGAAAAATCATGGAGAAATCCCAGGAAAAATCCTGGCAAAACGCTTTGAAAATCCCTGGAAAAATCCCACAAAAATCGCGTGAAAATCCCATGGAAATTGTGTTTCAGGGATGTTCCCTGGCCCATTCCAGTGTTTTCCAGGTGGACAGCCACTCGTTTTTCTGGAACATTCCCGTTGTTTTTCCCGTTTTTCCAGGTGGACAGCCACTCGTTTTTCTGGAACATTCCCATTGTTTTTCCCATTATTTTTTCCAGGTGGACAGCCACTCGTTTTTCTGGAACATTCCCGTTGTTTTTCCCATTTTTCCAGGTGGACAGCCACTCGTTTTTCTGGAACATTCCCATTGTTTTCCCATTTTTCCAGGTGGACAGCCACTCGTTTTTCTGGAACATTCCCGTTGTTTTTCCCTGTTTCCCAGGTGGACAGCCACTCGTTTTTCTGGAACGTGGCCCCGGGCGCCGAAGCTGCCGTCGGCTCCTTCGTGGCGCTGCTGGCGGCGGCCCAGGCCCTGCACGGAGCCCCCGGCGCCCAGAGCCTGCCCAGGAACGTCCTCTTCGTCTTCTTCCAGGGGGTGAGAGCCGGAATTCCCGGGGATCCAGCCCAGGATCCAGCCCCAGATCCTCGGGATCCAGCCCCAAACCATTGGGATCAATCCCAGCCCTTGGGAATGGGTTTTTCCTGGGTTTTTGGGTGGGATTGGGGTCAGCTCCGCTCCCCAGGAACGTCCTCTTCGTCTTCTTCCAGGGGGTGAGAGCAGGAATTCCTGGGGATCCAGCCCAGGATCCAGCCCCAAATCCTCGGGATCCATCTCAGGATCCAGCTCTGGATCTTTGGGATCAATCCCAGTCCTTGGGAATGGGTTTTTCCCGGGATTTTAGGTGGGATTGGGGTGAGCTCAGTTCCCCAGGAATGTCCTCTTCCCCAGGAATTTCTTCCAGGGGATGAGAGCCAGAATTCCCTGGGATCCAGCCCCAAATCTTTGGGATCACAGCCCTGAGTCCTTGCGATTAATCTCAGTCCTTGGGAATGGGATTTTCCTGGGGTTTTGGGTGGGATTGGCTCTGTTTCTGGGGTTTTTTTCTCTTTTCCCCATTCTCTTTCTTTCTTTCCCATTTCTTTCTCTTTTACTCCTTGCGTTTTCCTTCCTTTCCCCTTTTCTGTTTTCCATTTTCCCTTTCCCCTTTTTCTTTTTCCTTTTTTTCCATTTTCCCATTTTCCCCTTTTCCCTTTCCATTTTCCCTTTTCCTTTCACCTTTTCCCATTCCCCTTTCCCTTTCACCTTTTCCCCTTCCCTTTTCCCCTTTCTCTTCTCCCTTTCTTTTTCTTTTTCCTTTCCCATTTCCCCCTTTCCCATTTCCTCCTTTCCCATTTTCCCTTTTCCCTTCCCCCTTTCCCTTTCCCCCTTTTCTCCTTTCCCATTCCCCTTTCCCATTCCCCTTTCCCATTCCCCTTTCCCATTTCCCATTTCCCCATTCCCGTTTCCCCTTTCCCATTTCCCATTTCCCCATTCCCGTTTCCCATTTCCCATTTCCCCATCCCCACCCCGGAATTCCGGGAACTGCCCTTTTCCAGGAGACCTTCGATTACATCGGCAGCTCCCGCCTGGTGTTTGACATGGAGCAGGAGAAGTTCCCCGTGCGCCTGGAGAACATCGGCGCCTTCCTGGAGCTGGGCCAGGTCCGGAGCTCCCGCAGGGAACGCGTCCCAGGGATCCTTCTCCTGGGAATTCCCGAGTTTCCCCTGGGATTCCCTGAGTTTCCCCTGGGATTCCCTGAGTTTCCCTTGGAATTCCCAGAGTTTCCTCCAGAATTCCCTGAGTTTCCCCTGGGATTCCCTGAGTTTCCCCTGGGATTCCCTGAGTTTCCTCCAGAATTCCCTGAGTTTCCTCCGGGATTCCCTGAGTTTCCCTTGGAATTCCCAGAGTTTCCTCCAGGATTCCCTGAGTTTCCCCTGGGATTCCCTGAGTTTCCCTTGGAATTCCCAGAGTTTCCTCCAGAATTCCCTGAGTTTCCCCTGAGATTCCCTGAGTTTCCCTTGGAATTCCCAGAGTTTCCTCCAGGATTCCCTGAGTTTCCCCTGGGATTCCCTGAGTTTCCCTTGGAATTCCCTGAGTTTCCCCTGGGATTCCCTGAGTTTCCCTTGGAATTCCCAGAGTTTCCTCCAGAATTCCCTGAGTTTCCCCTGAGATTCCCTGAGTTTCCTCCAGAATTCCCTGAGTTTCCCCTGGAATTCCCTGAGTTTCCCCTGGGATTCCCTGAGTTTCCTCCAGAATTCCCTGAGTTTCCCCTGAGATTTCCTGAGTTTCCCTTGGAATTCCCAGAGTTTCCTCCATAATTCCCTGAGTTTCCCCTGGGATTCCCTGAGTTTCCCCTGGGATTCCCAGAGTTTCCCTTGGAATTCCCAGAGTTTCCCTTGGAATTCCCAGAGTTTCCTCCAGAATTCCCTGAGTTTCCTCCGGGATTCCCTGAGTTTCCCCTGGGGATTCCCCGAGTTTTCCCGTGGGATTCCCTGAGTTTCCCCTGGGATTCCCTGAGTTTCCCCTGGAATTCCCTGAGTTTCCCTTGGAATTCCCAGACTTTCCTCCGGGATTCCCTGAGTTTCCCCTGGGATTCCCTGAGTTTCCCTTGGAATTCCCAGAGTTCCCCCTGGAATTCCTTGGGTTTCCCTTGGAATTCCCAGAGTTTCCTCCAGAATTCCCTGAGTTTCCCCTGGGGATTCCCTGAGTTTCCTCCAGGATTCCCTGAGTTTCCCCTGAGATTCCCTGAGTTTCCCCTGGAATTCCCTGAGTTTCCTCCGGAGTTCCTGGAGTTTCCTCCAGAATTCCCTGAATTTCCCCTGGAATTCCCTGAGTTTCCTCCAGAATTCCCTGAGTTTCCGTTGGGATTCCCTGAGTTTCCCCTGGGAATTCCCTGAGTTTCCCCTGGGATTCCCTGATTTTTCCCTGAATTTCTCACCCCAACCCTGATTTTGCCCACCCTGGAGTTAGGTTTTCCATGGAATTCACATCCCAGCCCTCATTTTTCCCCGGAATTCCCATCCAGGGCCCTGGAATTTCTATCCAGAGGCTGGTCTTTCCCCTGGATTTCCCATCCCATCCCTGATTATTTCCCAGGAATTCCCATCCCATCCCTGATTATTTCCCAGGAATTCCCATCCCATCCCTGATTTTTCCCGGGTTTCCCCCCCGGGCTGTTTTCCAGGTGTCCCTGAGGAACAATTCCGTGCTCTGGATGCACACGGATCCCGTGTCCCGCCGGAACGAATCCGTGGAGTCCCAGGTGAGCCTGGAATGCCGGGAATGTTCCCCATCCCAAGGAATCCCTGGGAATTCCCTGCCGCCCTCGCTGGGACCCGTCCCGGGCTCGGAGCCTTTCCCAGAAACCCAAACCCTGCCGCAGTTCCTGGGATGTTCCCAAAAAAATCCGGGATCCCTCAGGGGATTTCACATTCCCACTGGGAATTCCAACCAGTCTCAGTGGGAATTCCACCTACTTCAGATTCCCAGTGGGAATTCCACCCAGTCCCAGTGGGAATTCCATCCGGTTCGAATTCCCAGTTCAAATTTCCAATGGGAATTCCATCCAGCTCAGATCCCCAGTGGGAATTCTGTCCAGTTCAAATTCCCAGTGGGAATTCCCTCTGCTTCTAATTCCCAGTGGGAATTCCCGGTGGGAATTCCAGCTACTTCAACTTTCCAGTGGGAATTTCGTCCAGTTCAAATTCCCAGTTCAGATTCCCACTGGGAATTCCACCTGCTTCAAATTTCCAGTGGGAATTCCAACTGGTTCAGATTCCCAATGGGAATTCCATCCAGTCCCACTGGGAATTCCATCCAGTTCAAATTCCCAGCGGGAATTCGTTCTGCTTTAACTTCACACTGGAATTCCAACCAGTCCAGATTCCCACTGGGAATTCCATCCCAAAGAACCCCCTGGGCTGATCCCCCAAACTCCACATTTTCCGTGGACATTCCAACCCAAACTCTGGGGTTTCCAGCAGGATTCCAACCCTCCCGTCCCAGAGCCCCTCGGCATTCCCGCCATTCCCATTATTCCCATTATTCCCGCCATTCCCGCTGTTTTTCCAGGTGCGGAATCTCCTGGCCGCGCTCTGCAGCTCCGGCTCCGGGGTTTCCCCACATCCCAGAACCCCCCGCCATTCCCACCATTCCCATCATTCCCATCATTCCCGGCATTCCCGGTATTCCCGTTATTCCCGTCATTCCCATTATTCCCATTATTCCCACCATTCCCGCTGTTTTTCCAGGTGCGGGCTCTCCTGGCCGCGCTCCGCAGCTCCAGCTCCGGGGTTTCCCCACATCCCAGCGCCCCTCAGCATTCCTGGCATTCCCATCATTCCCAGCATTCCCATTATTCCCATTATTCCCATTATTCCCGCCTTTCCTGTCATTCCCGCTGCTTGTCCAGGTGCGGAATCTCCTGGCCGCGCTCCGCAGCTCCAGCTCCGGGGTTTCCCCACATCCCAGAACCCCCGCCATTCCCGCCATTCCCATCATTCCCATTATTCCCGGCATTCCCGGTATTCCCGTTATTCCCATCATTCCCATTATTCCCATTATTCCCATTATTCCCGCCGTCATTCCCGCATCTCCAGGCGCATTCCTCGCTCACCCGGTTTTTCCAGAACCCGTCCGGGCTCTCCTGGCATTCCGGCTCCTGTTACAGCCCTTATCCCATTTTCCCACCATTCCGCTGTTTTGGGGGCGAATCTTCTGGCCGCCCCCCTCCCCCCCCCCCCGCATTCCGGGGTTTCCCTGCAGGAGCCGGGCGTGTCCCAGCCCCTGCCCCCCTCGTCATTCCAGAGGTTCCTGAGGTCCCGGAGCATCCCGGGCGTGGTGCTGAGCGACCACCGGGCGGAATTCCGCAACAGGTAAAAGGCGGGAATGCCGGGTAAAACCTGGGAATGCTGGGGCACGTAAAACCTGGGAATTTCGGGAATTCTAGGACAAGTAAAACCTGGGAATTCTGGGACATGTAAAATCTGGGAATTCTGGACAGGTAAGATCTGGGAATGCTGGGAATTCCAGGACAGGTAAAACCTGGGAATGCTGGGACACGTAAAACCTGGGAATTCCGGGAATTCTAGGACAGGTAAAACCTGGGAATTCCGGGAATTCTAGGACAGGTAAAACCTGGGAATTCTGGGACATGTAAAATCTGGGAATTCTAGGACAGGTAAGATCTGGGAATGCTGGGAATTCCAGGACAGGTAAAACCTGGGAATGCTGGGACAGGTAAAACCTGGGAATTCCGGGAATTCTAGGACAGGTAAAACCTGGGAATGCTGGGACATGTAAAATCTGGGAATTCTAGGACAGGTAAAATCTGGGAATGCTGGGAATTCCAGGACAGGTAAAACCTGGGAATTCTGGGATGCGTAAAACCTGGGAATTCCGGGAATTCTAGGACAGGTAAAACCTGGGAATGCTGGGACAGGTAAAACGTGGGAATTCCGGGGCAGGTGAAACTCAGAATTCCGGGAATTCTGGGACGGGTAAAAACTAGGAATTCTGGGATAGGTAAATCTGGGAATGCCATGAATTCCGGGAATTCTAGGACAGGTAAAATCTGGGAATTCTGGGACAGGTAAAATGTGGGAATTCTGGGAATTCCGGGGCAGGTAAAATCTGAGAATGCCAGGAATTCCAGGGCAGGTGAAACTGAGAATTCCGGGAATTCTGGGACGGGTAAAAACTGGGAATTCCGGGACAAGTAAATCTGGGAGTGCTGGGATTTCTGGGACAGGTAAAATCCAGGAATTCTTGGACAGGTAAATCTGGGAATTCTGGGACAGGTAAAATCCAGGAATGCTGGGAATTCCAGGAATTCTGGGACAGGTAAAACTGGGAATGCCAGGAATGCTGGGACAGGTAAAATCTGGGAATTCTGGGCATTCCAGGGCAGATAAAAAAACCAGGAATTCCAGAGCAGGTATAAATCCTGGAATTCCAGGAATTCTGGGAATTCCAGAACAGGTAAAACCTAGACATTCTGGAGCTGGTAAAATATCCTGGAATTCTGGGAATTCTGTGCATTCCGGAACAGGTACAAATCCCGGAATTCTGGGAATTGCGGGACAGGTAAAATCCGGGAATTCCGGGCATTCCAGCGGGATCCCACCGGAATCCCGTCCCGAAAATCCGGGATTTCCAGCCGGGTTTGACCCTTCCCGTGGGAACGGCGGCCCGGCGGGAGCGCTGGGAATGCTCGGAGGAGCGGCAGGGAATTGCTCGGACAGGCGAGAGGAAATTCCGGCTTTTTCCGGGAGAACGTTCCTGGCCCCGAGCCCGGAGGCGCCGGAGCCGCAGCTGCGCTTCCGGAGGCTGCTCCCGGAATTTTTCATGGAATTATTCCCCGGCTGTTTCCTCTCCCCTTCCAGGGGGGTTTTTTTTCGGGATCACCCCCCGTGACCCCGGTCCGGCGTTTCCGAAGGAATTCTGGGATCCGCAGCGGGAATTTGGGAATCCCAAAAACCCCAAATCCCAGCTCTGGGATCATCCCGGCTTTCCCGGGAATGTGGGAATTCCCTTGGAATTCCAGCCGGGATCAGCCGTCGATGGATGACGAATTGATAAAAACCTCTTGGAATTCCCAACTTTTCCTCGGATCCTTTGGGAATGTTCCCCTTCCCAGCTCATGGAACGGGGTCTGAAATTCCAACCTCAGCCTGGAAAATCCCAGGCGGGAATTCCGAGCCCTCCTTGTTAATCCCAGAAAATCCCTCGGGAGAAGCTTCGGCATTCCGACCCCTCCTCGTTAAATTCCCGGGAATGGGAAATTCCCGGTCCCTTCTCCAGTGGGGTTTTCCCTCTGGGATGGGAATTCCAGCCCCATCCTGGATTTTTCACGGGTTTTTCCCGGATTTTGTTCCCAGGTACTTCCAGAGCATCTACGACACGGCCGAGAACATCGGGATGCATTATCCCGAGGGAATGAGCCCCGAGGAGCAGCTGGACTTCGTCACCGACACCGCCAAGGTCCCGCGGGATTCCCGGAATTCCGGGAATTCCTGGGGTTCGGAGGATCCGGGGATTCCTGGGGTTTGGGATCTGGGACTTGGGATCCTGGGGATTCCTGGATTTTGGGGCTTGGGATCCAGGGGATTCCTGGGATTTGGGAGATGGGAATTCTTGGGGTTTGGCATCCGAGGGATTCCTAGGATCTGGGGGATTCCTGGGGTTTGGGAGATGGGAATTCCTGGAATATGGCATCTGGGATTTGGGATCCAGGACTTGGGATCCAGGGGATTCCTAGGGTTCAGGAGCTGGGAATTCCTCGGGTTTGGGATCCAGAGGATTCGTAGGATTTGGGATCCAAGGGATTCTTGAGATTTGGGATCCAGGTGATTCCTGGGACTCAGAATCCGGGCAGGAATGGGAATTGGAGGGGAGGGAAAGGTGGGAGAAGTTGGGAAGGAGCTGGGAGGGATTTGGGAGTGGGGAGAGGAGGGAAAAGCCGGGAATGAGGGCGGGAAGGACCCGGGAGCGTTGGGATGGGGGAGCTTGGGGCCGGACGTTTTCCCAGAATTCCCGGGATTCCCGTAATTCCCGGGTTTGTCCCGTTCTCCAGGCCCTGGCCGAGGTGGCCACGCTGCTGGCCCGGGCTCTGTTCTCCCTGGCCGGGGGAAAAACCGGGACTGAGAACATCCGGGCGGATCCCAAAACGGTGGGAATTGTGCTGGGAATGAGCGGTGGGAATGCTGCAGTGGGAATCCACAGTCGGTCTGGCATCCCCAGTTTCCCTGGAATGCCCAATTTTCCTGGGATCCCTGGGATTAAAATCCCCAATTTCCCTGGAATTGGAAAATTCCTTTGCTGAAATCCCTGGAGTCAGAATCCCCAAAAATCCCTGGAATTAGAATCCCCAATTTCCTTGGGATTCGTAGAATTGGAACCCCTGGGATTGGAATCCCTAATTCTCCTGGAATTCCTGGAATTACAATCCACAGTTTTGCTGGGATTCCTAGAATTGAAATCCATGGAATCGGAATCCCCATTTTTTCCTGGGATCCCTGGAATCAGAACCCACAATTTTTCTGGGATTCCCCATTTTCCTGGAATTCCCGTTTTTCCTGGGATCCCTGGAATCGGAATCCCTGATTTTCCTGGGATTCCCCATTTTCCTGGGATTCCCAAATTTTCCTGGAATTCCTGTTTTTCCTGGGATTCCCCATTTTCCTGGAATTCCCGTTTTTCCTGGGATCCCTGGAATCGGAATCCCTGATTTTCCTGGGATTCCCCATTTTCCTGGGATTCCCCATTTTCCTGGAATTCCCGTTTTTCCTGGGATCCCTGGAATCGGAATCCCTGATTTTCCTGGGATTCCCCATTTTCCTGGGATTCCCCATTTTCCTGGGATCCCCGTTTTCCCTGAGGGAATGCCGGGGTTTCCCCCCAGGTCACTCGGCTGCTCTTCGGGTTCCTGCTCAACTCCAACAACTCCTGGTTCCAGTCCCTGATCAAACCCGACCAGAAGGGAATCCTGGGTGAGGAGAGACCCCAGTTCCCGCTTTTCCTGCTGGGATTCCCGGCTGGAATTCCCCTTTTTCCAGCTCTGATTCCCATGAGCTGTGATCTTCATTTTTCCCAACTGAGATCCCCGCTTTTCTCAGCTGTAATTCACATTTTGCCCAGCTGAGATCCCCATTTTTCCTGCCTGTAATTCCCATTTTCCCATCTCCAATTCCCATTTTTCCTAGTTGTAATTCCCATCTTTCCTGGCTATGATTCCCATTTTTCCCCTCTCCAATCCCCGTTTTCCCCTCTCTAATCCCCATTTTTCCAGCTGTGATTCCCTGTCCCCAATCCCGTTTTTCCTCATTCCCCAGAGCCTGAATTCCCATTCCCATTTTCCCCATCCCCCAGAGATGTAATTCCCATTCCCAATCCTGTTCCCAATCCCATTTCTGTTCCCATTTTTCTGAATCTCGTAATTCCTGTTCCCAATCCCATTTTTCCCGTGTTTTTCCTGTTTCCCAATCCCGTTTTTCCTGTTCCCAATCCCATTCCCAACCCCGTTATTCCCATTCCCAACCGCGTTATTCCTGTTCCCAATCCCGTTTTTCCCATTTTTCCCGTTCCCAATCCCATTTTTCCCGTGTTTTTCCTGTTTCCCAATCCCATTTTTCCCGTTCCCAATCCCATTCCCAATCCCGTTACTCCTGTTCCCAATCCCGTGATTCCTGTTCCAAATCCTGGTTTTCCCATTTTTCCCATTCCAAATCCTGTTTTTCCCATTCCCAATCCCGTGATTCCCATTCCCAATCCCGTTTTTCCCATTTTTCCCGTTCCCAATCCTGTTTTTCCCATTTTTCCCGTTCCCAATCCCATGGTTCCCGTTCCCAATCCCGTTTTTCCCATTCCCAATCCCGTTATTCCCGTTCCCAATCCCATTTTTCCCATTTTTCCGTTCCCAATCCATTCCTCCCATTTTTCCCTTTTCCCATTCAAACTTTTTCCCATTCCCAATCCCGTGATTCCCATTCCAAATCCTGTTTTTCCCATTTTTCCCATTCCCAATCCCGTGATTCCCGTTCCCAATCCCGTTTTTCCCATTTTTCCTGTTCCAAATCCTGTTTTTCCCGTTCCCAATCCCGTGATTCCCGTTCCCAATCCCGGTTTTCCCATTTTTCCCATTCCAAGTCCTGTTTTTCCCATTTTTCCCGTTCCCAATCCCGTGGTTCCCGTTCCCAATCCCGTTTTTCCCGTGTTTTTCCCGTTTCCCAGGCCCGTTCCCCCAGCACTACGTGGCCGTGTCCAGCCCCACCAACACCACGCAGCTGCTGCAGGCGGTGCTGGGGAACCTGACCGGGAGCAGCGCCAACCTGAGCCGGGAGCAGTGCCAGAGCCCCGGGAAAACACCCGGAACGCTGCCCGAGGTGGGAATTCTGATTGGGATAATGGGATTGGGATAATGGGATTGGGATTTGGGATAACGGGATTGGGATTGGGATAATGGGAGCGGTGCCAGAACCCCGGGAAAACACCCGGAACGCTGCCCGAGGTAATCCGGGATTTGGGATAACGGGATTGGGATAACGGGAGCAGTGCCAGAGCCCCGGGAAAACACCCGGAACACTGCCCGAGGTGGGAATTCTGATTGGGATAATGGGATTGGGATAATGGGAGCGGTGCCAGAGCCCCGGGAAAACACCGGGAACACTGCCCGAGGTGGGAATTCTGATTGGGATAATGGGATTGGGATAATGGGATTGGGATTTGGGATAATGGGATTGGGATAATGGGATTGGGATTGGGATAATGGGAGCTGTGCCAGAGCCCCGGGAAAACACCCGGAACCCAGCCCGAGGTGGGAATTCTGATTGGGATAATGGGATTGGGATTTGGGATAATGGGATTGGGATAATGGGATTGGGATTTGGGATAATGGGATTGGGATAATGGGATTGGGATTGGGATAATAGGAGCGGTGCCAGAACCCCGGGAAAACACCGGGAACGCAGCCCGAGGTGGGAATTCTGATTGGGATAATGGGATTGGGATTTGGGATAATGGGATTGGGATAATGGGATTGGGATTGGGATAATGGGAGCGGTGCCAGAACCCCGGGAAAACTCCAGGAACGCTGCCCGAGGTAATCCGGGATTTGGGATAACGGGATTGGGATAACGGGAGCGGTGCCAGAGCCCCAGGAAAACACCCGGAACACTGCCCGAGGTGGGAATTGTGATTGGGATAATGGGATTGGGATAACGGGAGCGGTGCCAGAGCCCCGGGAAAACACCCGGAACGCTGCCCAAGGTGGGAATTCTGATTGGGATAATGGGATTGGGATAATGGGATTGGGATTTGGGATAATGGGATTGGGATAATGGGATTGGGATTGGGATAACTGGAGCAGTGCCAGAACCCTGGGAAAACACCGGGAACGCAGCCCGAGGTAATCCGGGATTTGGGATTATGGGAGCGGTGCCAGAGCCCCGGGAAAACACCCGGAACGCTGCCCGAGGTAATCCCAAATGTGGGATTGGGATTGGGATTGGGATGGGATTTGGGTTTTTCCATGTGTAATTCCCTTTTTCCCTAGCTATCATTCCCATTCCCAGCTGTAATTCACATTTTCCATGTGCCATTCCCAGCTCTCATACCCGTTTTTCCCTGTGTAATTCCCATTTTCTGTATAATTCGATTTTCCCCTGTGTAATTCCCATTTTCCCTGTAAAATTCCCATTTCCCTATATAATTCCCATTTTCTGTGTAATTCCCATTTCCCTGTATAATTACCATTTCCCTGTGTAATTCCCATTTTCCCCTGTATAATTCCCATTTTCTGTATAATTTCCATTTGTGTAATTCCCATTTTCCCTGTATAATTCCCATTGTATAATTCCCATGTGTAATTCCCATTTTTATATCCCATTTTTCTGTATAATTTCCATTTCCTGTGTAATTCCCATTCCCTGTATATTCCCATTTTCCCTGTATAATTCCCATTTTTTCCTGTATAATTCCCATTTTCCCTGTATAATTCCCATTTCCTGTATAATTCATTTTCCCCTGTATAATCCCATTTTCCCCTGTGTAATTCCCATTTCCCCTGTATAATTCCCATTTTCCTGTATAATTCCCATTTTCCCTGTATAATTCCCATTTTCTGTATAATTTCCATTTCCCTGTGTAATTCCCATTTTCCCCTGTATAATTCCCATTTTCCCCTGTATAATTCCCATTTTCCCTGTGTAATTCCCATTTTCCCCTGTGTAATTCCCATTTTCTGTATAATTTCCATTTCTGTGCCATTTCCCTGTATAATTCCCATTTTCCCTGTATAATTCCCATTTCCCTGTATAATTCCCATTTCCCTGTATAATTCCCATTTTCCCCTGTATAATTCCCATTTTCCCTGTATAATTCCCATTTTTCCCTGTATAATTCCCATTTTCCCTGTATAATTCCCATTTTTCCCTGTATAATTCCCATTTTCCCCTGTGTAATTCCCATTTCCCTGTGTAATTCCATTTTCCCCTGTATAATTCCCATTTTCCCCTGTATAATTCCCATTTTCCCCTGTGTAATTCCCATTTCCCCTGTGTAATTCCCATTTTCCCCTGTATAATTCCCATTTCCCCTGTATAATTCCCATTTCCCCTGTATAATTCCCATTTTCTGTGTAATTCCCATTTTCCCCTGTGTAATTCCCATTTTCCCCTGTATAATTCCCATTTCCCTGTATAATTCCCATTTCCCTGTGTAATTCCCATTTCCCCTGTATAATTCCCATTTTCCTGTATAATTCCCATTTTCTCCTGTATAATTCCCATTTTCCCCTGTATAATTCCCATTTCCCTGTATAATTCCCATTTTCCCCTGTATAATTCCCATTTTCCTGTATAATTCCCATTTCCCCTGTATAATTTCCATTTTCCTGTATAATTCCCATTTCCTTGTGTAATTCCCATTTCCCCTGTATAATTCCCATTTTCTGTGTGATTCCCATTTTCCCCTGTATAATTCCCATTTCCCCTGTGTAATTCCCATTTTCCCCTGTGTAATTCCCGCTTTCCCAGCTGTACGAGTACTGGTGGGTGCAGGGCCCCCTGGACGGGAACTCCTCGTCCCGGATTCCCGGCTGTGTCCGCTCCGGCGTCCGTCTGTCCCCCGCGCTGTCCCCGGCCTTCGAGCTGCGCCGCTGGGACTCGCGGGAATTCTCCACGTGGACCGAGAGCCGCTGGAAGGACATCAGGGCCCGGATCTTCCTGGTGGCCAGCAGGGAGCTGGAGGTGACACAGGGGACACCCCGAGGGGACAGGGATGGGACACAGAGAGGTGGCAGGGACACGGACACGGGGATGGGACAGGGAGGGACCCTGGGTTTATCCCAATCCCCAATATCCCCAATTCCCAATATCCCAAATCTCCAACATCCCAAATTCCCTATCCCCAAGATCCCAAATTGCCAATCCACAATATCCCAAATCCCCAATTCCCAATACCCTAATTCTCGGTATCCCCAATATCCCAAATTCCCAATATCCCCAATATCCCCAATATCTCCAATATCCCAAATTCCCTATCCCCAATATCCAAAATCTCCAATGTCCTAAATTCCCACTCTACAATATCCCAAATCCCCAATTCCCAATACCCCAATTCTCAGTATCTCCAATATCCCAAATCCCCAATTCCCAGTGTCCCCAATATCCCAAATCCCCAATTCCCAGTGTCCCCAATATCCCAAATTCCCAATTCCCAGTGTCCCCAATATCCCAAATCCTCAATTCCCAGTATCCCAAATCCCAAATTCCCAGTATCCCCAATATCCCAAATTCCCAATATCCCCAATATCCCACATTCCCAGTTCCCAAATCCCCATTCCCAAATCTCCTAAATTCTCAATATCCCCAATATCCCAAATCCTCAATTCCCAGTATCCCAAATCCCAAATTCCCAATATCCCCAATATCCCAAATTTCCCAATCCCCAAATCCCCATTCCCAAATCTCCTAAATTCTCAATATCCCCAATATCCCAAATTCCCAATATCCCAAATCCTCAATTCCCAGTATCCCAAATCCCAATCCCAGTATCCCCAATACCCAAATTCCCAATATCCCCAATATCCCACACCCATTCCCAACCCCCCCAAATCTCCTAAATTCTCAATATCCCCAATACCCAAATCCTCACCCAGTGTCCCCAATCCCAAACCCCAATCCCCAATATCCCACATCCCAGTTCCCAAATCCCCATTCCCAAATCTCCTAATCTCAATACCCCAATACCCAAATCCTCAATCCCAGTGTCCCCATATCCCAAATTCCCAATTCCCCAATATCCCCCCATTCCCAAATCCCCACCCAAATCTCCTAAATCTCAATATCCCCATCCCAATCCTCCCCAGTTCCCAAATCCCATTCCCCAATATCCCCAATCCCCCCACCCCAAATCCCCATTCCCAAATCTCCTAAATTCTCAATATCCCCAATATCCCAAATTCCCAGTATCCCAAACCCCCAAATTCCCAGTTCCCAAATCCCCAATCCCAAATCTCCTAAATTCCCAAGATCCCAAACATCCCAAATTCCCGTTTTTCCCCAGCTGCTGACGCTGGCCCTGGGGGTGCTGGTGCTGCTCCTGTCCCTGCTCTGCACCTTCCTCATCAACTCCAAGGCCTCGCTGCTCTTCGGGATCCCGGCCCCGCCCGGCTCCTCTGGATACTGAAAATCCGGGAAAAACCGCCTGGAAAATCCCAGAAAAACGTCCCGGAAAATCTGGGAAAACGTCCTGGAAAATCCGGGAAAACATCCTGGAAAATTGCAGGAAAACCTCCTGGAAAATCCAGGAAAACCGCCTGGAAAATTGCAGGAAAACCTCCTGGAAAATTCAGGAAAACCTCGTGGAAAACCCGGGAAAAAATGCCTGGAAAATCCCAGAAAAACCTCCTGGAAAATCCCGGAGAACCTCATGGAAAATCCCAGAAAACATCCTGGGAAATCCAGAAAAAATGCCTGGAAAATTCGGGAAAACCTCCTGGAAAATTCGGGAAAACTTCCTGGAAAAGCCTCGGGAGGGAATCCCCCCCTGGAGCTGGAAATGCCAGAGGTGTTCCCGGGAAATCCCGGAATTCCAGGTGGGATCGGTGCCCTGGGTGGGAAATTCCCAAAATTCCCATTTGGATTCGATGCCCTGAGTGAAAAATTCCCCGGAATTCCTGATTGGCAAATTCCTGGAATTTCTGGATGGATCCAGTGCCCTGAGCAGCAAATTCCCAAAATTTTCCTGGGAAAATTTTCCCATCCTGTTTCCCAGGGTGGAGCTTTTCCCAAAATCCAGATAAAGAAAGGATAAAGACTTTTTTTTGGGGGGGGAATTGTGAGGAATTCCAAAGGGTCTGGGAATGTCCCAATGGAAAAAAGTCCCTTTTTCCCTGGGATTTGTAAATATTATAAATAAACCCATGGAATTTCCAAGGAACCTTTTTTATTTCCAGGGTTTTTTTGCCGAAGAAAAAGAGGGAAAACGCTGGGAACTGGGGGAGTTTGGGGTTTGGATAAAAAAGATGGGATTTGGATCCCAAAGAATTCATGGAAAAGGAGGAGCTGATTGGGAAAAGCTTTGGGATAACAGATGGGGAGGAAGAGACGGGGCCAGATGGAGCCGAAATTCGGGATAATGGGCTGGAAATTTGGGATATTGAGCCGGGAATTCGGGATAATGAACCGGGAATTTGGGATAATGGGCGAGAAATTTGGGATATTGAGCCGGGAATTCCGGATAATGGGCCTGGAACTTTTGGGATAATGAACCGGGAATTCGGGATATTGAGCCGGAATTCGGGATCGTGGGCCTGGAGCTGCAACTGTGGATGAGCAAAATCCCGGGAATTCTCAGGACTGGGAATGAACAAAATCCCGGGAATTCCGGGACTGGGAATGAACAGAATCCCGGGAATTCCGGGACTGGGAATGACCAAAATCCCGGCAGAACCTTCCCGGCTCCGTGGGGTCTTTGGGGTCCGAGCACATCCCTGGATGGGATCCCCCATTCCCGGCAATTCCAGGCGGGAATCCCGGCAGGGAAAAGGAGGAAAAGCTGGGCCGGGACCCTCCCGAAGGGAATTTCCCGGGAATTTCTCTGGGACCCGCGGCCCCGATCCCGGTTCCGTTTTGGGATCAGCTCCCCGGTCCCGGTTCCGTGTTTGGGATCAGCTCCCCGATCCCGTTCCAGGAGGATCCGGGGCGGGAGGGGCGCCCGGAATTCCCGGCGGGAAGCGCTGGCAGCGGGGGCGGCTCCGCTCGTTCCTTCCCGGCTCATTCCCGGCTGGAATCGCGCCCGGAGCCGCCGGGCTCAGCTGCGGCCGCGCCGGGAACGATCCCAAAAAATCCCCTCGGGGCGGAGGGGAGGGGATTCGGGGTGGGAACGTGGGGCTTGGAGTGATGGATGGGGATTTGGGAGTCGGGATTTGGGATTTGGGGTGATGGATGGGGATTTGGGGTGTGGGATTTGGGATTTGGGGTGATGGATGTGGATTTGGGGTGTGGGATTTGGGATTCGGGATGGGGAGTGGTGGATGCGGGAGGAGCCGGGAACGATCCCAAAAATCCTCTCCTGGGAGTGTGGGATTGGGATGTGGGATGGGGATTGGGATGGGGATTGGGATGGGGATTGGGATGGGGATTGGGATGGGTGGGATGGGGTTGGGTGGGTGGGATGGGTTGGGTGGGTTGGGATGGGATGGGTGGGGATGTGGATGGGGTGGTGGGGATGGGATTGGGGGGGATGTGGGATGGGATGTGGGATGGGGATGTGGGATGGGGATTGGGATGGGGATTGGGATGGGGATTGGGATGGGGATGTGGGATGGGGATGTGGGATGGGGATTGGGATGGGGATTGGGATGGGGATTGGGATGGGGATTGGGATGGGGATTGGGATGGGGATTGGGATGGGGATTGGGATGCGGCTGTGCCGGGAATGCTCCGGGAGCCGCTCCAGGCTCTGTCCCCGCTGCATTCCCTGTCCCCATTCCCGTCCCTGTCCTTGTCCCCATCTCCCGTCCCTGTCCCCCTCTCCTGTTCTTGTCCCCCTCTCCCGTCCCTGTCCCTTTCACTCTTTCCTGTCCCCAGCTCCCGTCCCTGTCCCTGTCGCTGTCCCCGTCCCCTCGCGGCCCCTCCTGCCCGGGCTCGGCGCCCGCCGCGCTCGCAGCTGCTCCCGGAACGGCCCCGGAGCCGCGGGCGGCGACACGCGGGGCTCAGCTGGCGACAGCGGCGGGGCCAGAGCCAGGGCCGGCACCGCCAGCACCGCCAGCATCGCCATGGCAGCGAGCGGGGACAGCGGGGACAGAGCGGGGACAGAGCGGGGACAGAACCGGGACAGAGTGGGGAGAGCGGGGACAGAGCGGGGACAGAGCGGGGACAGAGCGGGGATAGAGCGGGGACAGCGGGGATAGAGCGGGGACAGAGCGGGGACAGAACGGGGACAGAGCGGGGACAGCGGGGACAGAGCGGGGATAGAGCGGGGACAGAACCGGGACAGAGTGGGGGCAGCGGGGACAGAGCGGGGACAGCGGGGACAGAACCGGGACAGAGTGGGGGCAGCGGGGACAGAGCGGGGACAGAACCGGGACAGAGCGGGGACAGCGGGGATAGAACGCGGACAGCGGGGACAGGGACAGCAGATAGGGGACAGGGACAGGGGACCCAAAAGTCCTGGAAGCGCGGCCCTGGCCGGCCGGGACGATCCCGGATGGATCGGGAGCTCCGGGAGGATCCCAAATGCGGCATGGGGGCGCTGGGATCTCCCTGGAATTGCAGCACATTTCCCGATTTTCCCGATTTTTCCCGATTTTTCCCGATTTTCCCGGAGCTGAACTGGGACAATCCCAGCAGAGCCGGCCCCGAAGGTCGCTGTGTCCCGGCTGGACGCGGGGTCGCATTCCCGGCTCTTCCCGGGATATTCCCGGGTTTCTCCAGGGCTATTCCCGAGTTTCCTCCCTTTCACTTTTCCCTCTCCACCACAGGTGAATTTTCCAGGCGGGATTTATGGGATGGAGGCTCTGGCTGATCCCAAAGGGACCCGCGGCGTCCTCAGGGGTCACCCGAGAGCTCCAGAGCCTCGAGATCCACCGGGAATTCCTCTCCAGGCTCCCTTTTCCCATTTCCCGAGTTTCCCTTTTCCCGAGTTTCCCGAGGCCGGGAATTCCGCTCCAGGCTCCCTTTTCTCAATTTCAGGACCGGGAATTCCGCTCCAGGCTCTTTTCCCCCTTTTCCCGGCCCGAATTCCCGCTGCAAAGGAGCACCGGGAGCAGCTGTCGCCTTTTCCCGGCCCGCATCCAGCGCGCCCCTCCCGGGGGGCTCCCGCGCAGCCAATGGAATCCCGAATTCCCGGTTTTCCATATTTATGAGGGAAAAGGGAGGGGGAGCGCGAGAGGCCAATGAGGCTCCCGGGGTCGGGCCCAGGGTGGATAAATTGGGAATTTTTTGGGGGCAGCGGCGAAATTTCCTCCTCGGAGGCTCCGGAGCGGCGCCGCCGCCGCCGCCGCGCCGGGAATTGCGGGATTGATCCCGAATTCCCATCCCGGATCCGCCGCGGGACCTCGGGAGAATCCAGGGAAAGTTTTTTCCTCCTTCCCCCGTGGATGGATGAGCGGAGCGGATTCCAAATCCTGGGAATTCCTGGAGGAGAAACGCCCGGAGCCTGGGGATGGTGCGGGACTCGGGGTAAGGCGGCTTTTCCAGGCATCGGGAATGGCCCGAAAACCGCGATCCGGGCGGGAATTCGGCCCCGGATTCCCGGGAAATGCCTCGGTCCCGCTGCCAGGTTTGGCTCCCAAATCCCTTTGGAAAAAGGAGTTTTCCTGGGAGGGTTTGGGAGCGGGGAAAAGGAAACGAACCCGCCTGGAATTGGGGTCCTGGACAATGTTTGGTTTCCAAGGAAAATTGGGAATTTCGTCACTCCGCGGGTCGGGAATGGGAGGAAAAGGGCGAGGGAAGAGGTGGGGAAAATTCCCGGGGTTTTGCTGGGAAAAGTGGAGGCTGACCAGGAATCCTTGGAGCGATTGGATTCAGGAATGGCGCGGTTTTCCCCAAAAAAACTCGGGAAAGAGGCGCTGGGAGCAGGAATCCCGCGCCAAGGAAAAGCTCCGGGATAACCCAGGCCGGGAATTTGTTTGGATCCGGGACTGAAACTTGAGTTTTCCCAAAAAAAAAAAAAAATCTCCTGCTTCCCATCCAGGTGTGGGATCCACCCCAAATCCCCGGGAATCCCAGATCCACAGGGCAGCTCAAGGGGCCAGATCCCCAAATCCCCAAATTCCCGTCTCAGAGTGATCCCCACCATCCAAAATTCCCGGGAATTTCTTCGGGAGAACCAGCGGGGAAATTCCCACCCCGCTCAGGGATTTGGGAGCTGTTGGGCGAATTTTATTCCCGAATTTTTTGGGGATAAATTCCCACCATTCCAGCCTCTAAAAAATTCGGGATTGGGGCCGTCCCTGCCCTGCCCCGCTGGGATTTGGGATCCATTCCCGGCCGCTTTTCCCATTCCGAAGTTTCTCCCATTTTCCCCGAGGCATTCCCGGATTTCCAGGAGCGGCAGCCGGGGATGGGGATGGGGATGAGGATGAGGATGAGGAAGAGGAAGGAGAGGAGCATTCCCAGCTCATTCCCAGCTCATTCCCGGCCGCTTTTCCCGTTCCAAAGTTTCGCCCCCTTTCCCTGGACGGGTCCGGATTTCCAGGGAAGGCAGCGGGGATGAAGATGAGGAGGAGGATGGGAATGAGGAGGAGGAGGATGGGAATGAGGATTGGGATGAAGATGAGGATGAAGATAAAGAGGAGGAGGATGAGGATGCAGATGCAGAAGAGGATGAAGAAGAAGATAAGGATGAGGATGAGGTCGTTGAGGAAGAAGAGGATGAGGATGAGGAAGAAGAGGATGAGGATGAGGAAGAAGAGGATGAGGATGATGAGGATGAGGATGATGAGGAAGAAGAGGATGATGAGGATGAGCGGGGGGCGGGGCTCGGGATTCCCTGCGGATTCCCGGGAGCAGCTGCGGCCGCTCCATCTGCCGGGAGCGGAGCCAGAGGGGACAGACGGGACAGGGGGACAGAGGGACGGGGGGGACAGAGGGACAGCGCGGGGGGGGACAGAGGGACAGAGGGGACAGGCAGGGAGGGGACAGAGGGACAGCAAGGGGGGGACAGAGGGGACAGAGGGACAGTTAAGGGGGCGCAGCCGCGGGGACAGCCAGCAGGGCCAGCCGCGGGGACAGACGGGGCTCATTTGCGACACAAAGCCCGCCCCGCCCCCGCCGCGCATCCGCCACCTGCCACCCCCGGAGCGCTGCGGCCCGGCCCCCCAATCCCCCCCAATCCCCCAATCCCCCAATTCCCCCAATTCCCCCAATTCCCCAATTCCCCAATCCCCCAATTCCCCCAATTCCCCCAATCCCCCAATTCCCCCAATTCCCCAATTCCCCCAATCCCCCAATTCCCCAATTCCCCCAATCCCCCAATCCCCCAATCCCCCCAATCCCCCCAATCCCCCCAATCCCCAATTCCCCCAATTCCCCAATTCCCCAATTCCCCAATCCCCCAATCCCCCCAATCCCCAATTCCCCAAACCCCCAATCCCCCAATTCCCCAATTCCCCAATCCCCCCAATTCCCCAACCCCCAATTCCCCCAATTCCCCAACCCCCAATTCCCCCAATTCCCCCAATTCCCCCAATTCCCCCCGAGCTTTCCCAGCTCCCCCAGTTCCCCGAGATTCCCAGCGGATCCTTTTCCTTCCGGGAGCTGGAATTCCCTGAGTTTGTTTCCCCAAAGTAGATGGGATTCGACTGGAAAAAGCTGTGGAAAATCCTTTATTTTATGTTTTATTTTATTTTATTTTATTTTCTTTCCCAAATTTCATGGGATTCCACTGGAAAAATTTTTTATATATATTTTATTTTTATTTTATTTTATTTCATTTTATTTCATTTCATTTCATTTCATTTCATTTCATTTTTTAATTATTTATTTATATTTTATTTTTATTTCTTTTCATATTTTTTCATTTCATTTCATTATTTGCTCTTACCTTGTTTTACTTCATTTTAATTTTTACCCTTTTTTAAAATTATCATTTCATTTTTAATTATTTTATTTGATGCCTCTCCCAGCTCCTTTCCCACCCGGAGCTGAAATTCCCGATCCTTCTTTTCCAGGCCCGTCGGGATCTGACCCCTGAGGGCTCCGGAGCCGCATCCTGACCCCAAAAACCCCAAAAACCACGGGAAAAACTCGATCTCATTTTTATGCCTCCGGATTTATCCCCCGGGGAAGTTTTCTCCCGGACCACGGAATTCCCGAGGGAAATGCCCCAATTCCTGGCTGGAATGTGATGGGGAGGAGGAGGAGGAGGAGGATCCCCGCGGGCCTCGCTGGGAGCCGGGGACGGGCGCCCCAAATCCGGGGACTTGTCCTGCTGAGGTGACCCCAAAACATCGGGAGCAGCTCGGGAGTGACCCCAAAACACTTGGAGGTGTCCCCAAATCCTCAGGATCCCTTTGCTGCTGCCCCCAAGCCCCTGTTTGGGATCTGTTTGGAATTGTCCCCAAGTCCCCAGGATCCTTTTGCCACCATCCCCAGGATCCGTTCAGAGCTGTCCCCAGGACCCCTTTGGATCTGTCCCCAAACCACAGGATCCCTTTGGAATTGTCCCCACGTCCCCAGGATCAGTTCAGATCTGTCCCCAAATCCCCGGGATCCCTTTGAAATTGTCCCCAGGATCTATTCGGAATTGTCCCTTGGGTCCCTTCGGATCTGCCCCCAAACCCCAGGTTCCTGTCCCCAGACGTTCAGAGCTGTCCCAGGACCTTTCTTCCCCAAACCACAGGATCCTTGGAATTGTCCCCAGGATCCGTCCAGAGCTGTCCCCAGGATCCCTTTGGAATTGTCCCCAAGTCCCCAGGGTCGCTCTGCCACCGTTCCCAGGATCCCTTTAGGGCTGTCCCCAAACCCCTGGGATCTGTTTGGAATTACCCCCAAACCCCCGGGATCCCTTTGCTGCTGTCCCCAGGTCCCCAGTTCAGTTCAGAAGTGTCCCCAAACCCCAGGATCCGTTCAGAGCTGTCCCCAGGATCCCTTTGGAATTGTCCCCAAGTCCCCAGGGTCGCTCTGCCTCTGTCCCCTCTCCCTCTGACGATGATGCTGAACTCGGACCCCCCCTCCCTCTCCGTCGCCCCGTCCCACCCCGACCCCGCTCCCTCCCCGGCTGCCGGTGCCGCTGCCGGTGCGGAGCCTGTGACCCGTGCGGAGCCGCTGCCCCGTGCGGAGCCGCTGCCCCGGGCGGAGCCGCTGCCCCGGGCGGAGCCGCTGCCCCGGGCGGAGCCGCTGCCCCGGGCGGAGCCGCTGAGCCGCGAGGAGCGGCGGCGCCGGCGCCGGGCCACGGCCAAGTACCGCACGGCGCACGCCACGCGGGAGCGCATCCGCGTCGAGGCGTTCAACGTGGCCTTCGCGGAGCTGCGGCGCCTGCTGCCCACGCTGCCCCCCGACAAGAAACTGTCCAAGATCGAGATCCTGCGCCTGGCCATCTGCTACATCTCCTACCTGAACCACGTCCTGGACGTCTGACCTGTCCGTGTGTCCGTCCCTGCTGCCCACGCTGCCCCAGCCAGGATCGAGATCCTGCGCCTGGCCATCTGCTACATCTCCTACCTGAACCACGTCCTGGACGTCTGACCTGTCCGTCTGTCCATCCATGTTTCCATCCCCGCTGCCTCCCAACAAGAAACTGCCCAAGATCGAGACCCTGCGCTCGGCCAACCACGTCCTGGATGTCTGAGGTGTCCGTCTGTCCATCCATGTTTCCATCCCCGCTGCCTCCCAACAAGAAACTGCCCAAGATCGAGATCCTGCGCTCGGCCAATCACGTCCTGGGTGTCTGAGGTGTCCGTCTGTCCATCCCTGTGTCCATCTGGCCATCTGCTACATCTCTTACTTGAACCACGTCCTGGGCATCCGACTGTCCCTGTGTCCATCCATGTGACCTGTCCGTGTGTCCGTCCCTGTGTCCGTCTGTCCATCCGTGTGCCCACCCTGATCCCCCCCGCCCTGCCCTGCTCCTGGGGCTTCGGAGCAGCAATTCCAGAGGAACTGGAGCGGCAATTCCGGAGGGATGGAGGAGCCAATCCCGGAGATTTGGGACTGCAAATCCCAAAAGGATGGAGCAGCAAATCCCGAAAGGTTCGAGCAGCAAAACCCTAAAATTTGGAAGAGCAAATCCCAGAGGGTGGAGCCACAATTCCCAGGGGTTTGGAGCTGCAATTCCTGAGGAACTGGAGCAGCAATTCCCAGAGGGATGGAGCCACAAATCCCAGAGAGCTGGGACAGCAAATCCCAAAAGGTTGGAGCAGGAATTCCCAGAGAACTGGAGCAGGAATTCCCAGGGCTGGCTACCCCTTTTCTCCCCAGACCCTTCCCTCCTCCTGTCTGTGCCATGAGGATATTTATGGAATTAATTAATTTATTAAGATATTATTATTATTATTATTATTATTATTATTATTATTATTATTATTATTATTAACAACTTATCCACTGTGTCCTTGTGCACTTTTGGAGGGAAAAGGAAAAGGCCCTGTCCCCATTCCCAATCCCTTTGGGGTCGGTTTTCCCCTTCCCAATCCCCTTTAGGGTCGGTTTTCCCATCCTGGCAGATCCCAAACCCCTTTGGGGCCCCGGCCCCATCTGGCCCCATTGTCCCCCTCACAATGGGAACTCTCGGCTCTCATTGAGATTCCGGCCCGACAGATTGGGAATTCCGGCCCTTTGTCCTGGCCTCTCCAAGCCTTTCCCGGCACAATTCCCATTTTCCCCCCATTCCCATCTTTCTATTATTCCCGTTTTCCCCTATTCCCATTTCCCCCCCATTCCCATTCTTTTCCCTATTCCCATTTTCCCCCCATTCCCATCTTTCTATTATTCCCATTTCCCCCATTCCCATTTCACCCCCATTCCCATTTTTTCCCTTATTCCCATTTTTCCCCTATTTCCAGCCCCTCCTGTCCTCTCCGTCCCTCTGGAAAAATCCCATTCCTTGGCAAAATCCACCTGGGTTTGGGTTAAAAATCGGGGAATTGCTCCTGGGTGTCCCCAGTGTCCCAAATATCCCCGAGGGTGCCCCCAATGTCCCCCCGGGATTGTCCCCAGTGTCCCCAATGTCCCCAACCGCCGCCGGGGCAGCAGCGCCCCCTGCCGGGTCCCTCCAGCCCTGTCACCCCCCCAGTTTGGGGACATCGCCCCCCGTCCCCCCCCCGTCACCTCCCCTTAATTTGGGGACATTCCCCCCTCCATTTGGGAACCCCAAACTCCTTTAGGGCCGTGTCCCCAATCCCCTTTGGGGTTCATTGTCCCCAAACCCCTTTGGGGTTCATTGTCCCCAAACCCCTTTGGGGGTTCATTGTCCCCAAACCCCTTTAGGGTTCATTGTCCCCAAACCCCTTTAGGGCCGTGTCCCCTCCCGCAGCCCTCGCAGGGGAGGGGCGGCCCCATAAAGGCCGGGGTGGGGCCGAGCGCCCCTTCCCAGCTGCCGCAGCCCCATCTGGCCGGGAACGAGCCCCGACCCCATAAATCATCCCGGGGAACGACCCCGACCCCATAAATCATCCCCGGAGCGGGGCGGGAGCGCCCCGGGGCAGCTGCGGGGGCGGCCCTGGGACCCCCGGCACAACCCAACAATGGGGAGGGCCGCACAACCACAACAATGGGGTACAGGGACCCAGCACAGACCCCACAACAATGGGGGCGGGGACCGGCACAGACCCCACACAATGGGGTCACGGGACCCCGGCACAGACCCCACAACAATGGGGTCACCAGGGACCCCGGCACAGACCCCACAACAATGGGGGCGCCAGGGACCCCCCCCGGCACAGACCCCACAACAATGGGGGCGCCAGGAGCCGGGTTTGGGGTTTGGGGTCGCAGCTCGGGGTGGCCCCGGTGGTTCGGCTCATTAGTGCGTGAAATAATGGGGTGGGGGCGCTGAGCCCATTGCCCCATAACCCCATCGCCCCCCGCCCCATAAATCCCCCCTAACCTCCCTGCCCCATCACCCCCAGCCCCAAAATCCCCCCGCCCCAAATCCCGATCTCCCCTCACCCCAAATCCCCCCACAATCCCGACCTCCGCTCGCCCCCCGCCCCAATTCCCCTCCCGGCCCCGCCTCCCCATTGAGCCAACCACGCATTTCAATCCCACCAATGGCAGCGCGACTCTCTGCGCCCGCCTCACGCCATTGGCCAGGGCCGCAGGGGGCGTGGCCAGCGCGTTCCCACCCTCGCCCATTGAGCCCTCGGCTGTTCCGGACAGAGGCCAGCCCCCCCCCGCGCTCCGCAGGCTTTGGGGACCCCCGGGTGGTTTTGGGGGGCTCGGGGCGATTTCGGGTCCCTCCCTTTGGGGGAGATGAAGGTTCCGGAGCCCCCCGTGTGTCCCCAGCGGCCCCTGCTGGCTCGGGGGGTGCTGCTGGCCCTGAGCCCCCCAAAAATCCCGTCTCTGCTGCAGGCCGGGGTCCCCAGGTGTCCCCAGGTGTGTCCCGGGCCCCCCCATATCCGCAGCGGTGGGGCTGGGGTCTCCCAGCACCCCGGAACCGCTGGGGCTGAGGCTCGGGGGTGACCCCAAAGCCGGGGGGCTCGGCCGGACCCCCCCAGGACACCCCAAACCCTGAGGGGGCTCAGCAGGACCCAGGGCCCCAAACCCCGTTTTTTGGGGGCGTTTATGGGGTTCAGAATCCTTCCCCAAACCCCAAAACAAGGTGGGGGCAGCGGGGCTGTGCCCCACCCCCGGCTGAGACCCCTTGGGGGCAATTTTGGGGTGCGGAGACCCCTTGGGGGAGCTCCGAGCGGGGGGGACACGAGGTGGGGGCTCAACCCTCATTGCCCCCCCTAAAAATGGGGATTCTTCCCCAAAAAACGCTGCCCCCTGCCCAAAAACGGGGGACGCTCCTCAAAAAACGCCCCCTCCCCCAAAACAGCGCATCCTCACCCCAAATCCCCCCGGCCTGGGGGGTCCCTGGGTGTTCGGGGAGGGGTCCGCAATATCGAGGGGGTTCCGGGGGATTTGGGGGGGTCCGCGGGTTCCCCCCGCCCCAAACAATGGCCCCGCAGCGGCGCCGGGAGCGCGCAGCGCAGACAATGGGGCGGGAGCGGGGGCTCCGGGGGGAGCCGGGCTTTCCTCCGCCCCCTCTTCCTCCTCCTCCGCCCCCTCTTCCTCCTCCTCCTCCTCCTCCTCCTCCTCCTCCTCCTCCTCCTCCTCCGCCGCCGCCGCCGCCGCCGCCGCCGCCGCCGGGTTCGGGTGCGGGGGGGACGCGCACAAAGGTGCGGGGCGATGGTGAGTGGGGGGCACCGGGGGGGCTCGGGCCGCTCCCGGGGGGATCCCGGGCAGCCGAGCCGGCCCCGGGGCTGGGCGGGGAGCAGGGGCCGGGCCGGGGCCGCGCTCCCCGCGGGAAGGGCCCCGCCGGCCGCGGCTTTTCCTGCGCTGGCGGCGGCTGCGGGAGCGCCGAGCCCGGCGCGGGGGTCCCGGCTGGGGAGGGGGCGATGGGGACCCCCGGGACCCCCGGGGCTCTGCCGGAGCCTCCTCGGGGCGCGGTGAGACCCCCGGGACCCCCTGAATGTCCCCCGGGGGTGGCACGGCGGCCTCGGGGCGCTTTGTGCCCATCCCGGGGGCACCTGCGGGGCGTCCCCAGGGTGTCCCCGGTGTCCCCGTCACCTGCGCGGTGTCCCCTGTGTCCGCTGTGTCCCCCCGTCACCCTCGGGCTGTCCCTGGGGTGTCCCCCCCGCTGTCCCCGCTGTCCCCATCCCCTCCCCAGGGCCCGGGTGGGGCCGTCCCGGGGGTCCCTGTGCCGGGGTGTCCCCCCTGTCCCCCGTCTCCCCTGTGTCCCCCGCTGTCCCTGCCATCCCCCCTGTCCCCTGTGTCCCCCCCCCTCTGTCCTCCGCTGTCCCCACCGTGTCCTCCGCTGTCCCCCTCTTTCCCCGGTGTCCCTGCTGTCCCCCCTGTCCCTCGTGTCCCCCCCGTGTCCCCTCTGTCCCCCCTGTCCCTCGTGTCCCCCTTTCCCCCCGTGTCCCCCTCTCTGTCCCCGCTGTCCCCACGCCCCGCCCGGTGCCCGGGGCTCCCTGTGCCGGGCGTGCCCGGTGCCCCCCGGCTCTGGGACAGCCCCGGGCGCCCTGACATTCCCCGAGCTTCGGGATCCCGCGGTTCCGAACCGAGCCGGTTCCGGGATCCCGAGCCGGTTCCCCGATCCCGAGCCGGTTCCCCGATCCCGAGCCGGTTCCCGGAGATCCCGAGCCGGTTCCGGGATCCCGAGCCGGTTCCCCGATCCCGAGCCGGTTCCCCGATCCCGAGCCGGTTCCGGGATCCCGAGCCGGTTCCCGGAGATCCCGAGCCGGTTCCGGGATCCCGAGCCGATTCCTGGAGCTCAGGCAGCTCCCCGAGCCCGGCCTGGGATGGTTTTTTTTGGTTTTTCCTTTGGGATTCTCTTCTTCCCCCCGCGGGCGGAGGTGAAAACGCAACAAAACAACAAAAAGAAATCAAAACAACAACAAAAAAAAAGGAGATTTCGGAAAAATTCAAATCTTCCCGGCTCCGTCGCAGAAATTCGAGGATCTGACTGGGACCCAGACGGGATCCCGAGGATTTTCCAGGGGCTTTGTGAAGCTCGGATGATTTAATTAATGAACAATTAACAATTAACAGGCGGCGGGGAGAGGGGGGCGGCCGCTCCGGGCTCGAGGTCAGCCCGTGTCCCCTCCCCGCGTGTTCCAGAGGGGCTGGGGACATCGCAGCCCTTGGAGCGATCCCGTGGCAGGAATTCCTTGTTTTTCCCCGGCTCCCGGCAGACAATGGGGCCGGAGGGAGCAGCCCCGAGGCGGCGGATCCGGCTCCGTTCGGGATTTGGGATGAGCTTCCCGAGAGGTTTCATGGATTTATTGTCGGGCCGGGATGCCCGGGAAGAGGCCTGGGGAAGGGATTTGGGAATTGCCGGCTCGGAATTCCGGCCAAAGCCGAGGAGGTTCAGCCCTGCAGGGTCCCTGGATGTGGACGGAAACGTCCCAGCGCTCCCCGATCCCGCTTTTCCGGGATCCAGGACGTGGAAAATGGATTGGGGGGATCCCAAAGGATCGGGAGCTGCTGGAGAAGAGTTCTCATGGATCCAAACCCCCAGTCCTGGGACATCCGGGCATTCCTTTGGGGGCAGCAATTGGGATTTTGGGGTTTCTCCTGGAGAAAACGCCGGAATTCCGAGGGAGGACGTGGATTTCTGGGATGGTCCTTCCCAAATCCGTGGAGCCGCCTGGAAGCAGATTTGGGATTGTTGGAAGGGACAAGAAGATGGGATTTGGGATTTCTCTGGGGAATCCTGAGCGTTCCCTGGGAATTTGGGATGGGGGAATTTAGAGAAGGAACTGGGAGCTTGGATTTGGGATTTCTCCAGGGAATCCTGAGCGTTCCCCGGGAATTTGGGATTTCTCCAGGGAATCCTGAGCAACTCCCTGGCAATCTGGGAGGGGAGGAATTTAGGGCTGTGGGGTGGGAATTCCGGAATCCCGTAATTTAGTGCTGGGAGTTTGGGATTCCCGGATCCTCCAGCTCTGGGATTCGCTTTTCCGGGTGCTGCGGCGCTGTTGGATCCTCTTGGAAAAAGGGGCTGGGAAGGGAAATGGGAAATCCCAGGGGTGGGAATGGGGCTGGAGCAGCTGGAAAAGGGAATGGGGGATCCTGAGGGGGCTCAGGCTGGAGAAAAGGGGGATCCAGGGGGGATTTGGGATCTGCCAGGGGGATTTGGGATCTGATCCCAGGGAATGGGGCAGGACAAGAGGGAACGGCCTCGAGCTGTGCCAGGCCTGGAAATTTGGGATGATTTTACCATGGAAAAAGGGTTGGGAAGCATCGGAGGGGGCTCAGGGAAGGCTGGATCCCCATCCCTGCAGGGAATCCCTGGAATTCGGATTTGATCCATCCCAGCTCGGACTCAGTGACCTCGGAGATCTTTCCCAGCCTGGACAATCCCAGGATTTTCTGGGATTCCCACCCCATTCCCAACCCTCCCCAGTTCCTCCAGGATGGGAATCCCGGACCCTTCATCCGCCGGATTCCTCCTCTCCAAGTGGGATTTTTCCCAGGAAAACTCATTCCCAGCTTTCCCTGGATCGGGAAGGAGCAGATTTCCCTCTTGGAATTCTCCCTCTGGAGCTGTTGGGAAGAAGCTTTTTCATCTGGAAACGCTTGGATCTATGTTTTATTTTTAATTATTTTCGCTCTTTTGGGGAATATTTGAATCTCAAGCGTTGGATTTGAGGTTCAGGGCTTTGATCCCCGGAAAAATTCCAGCCTGGACTTGAAGACGTTGGGAATGGCGAAGCCTCTCCGGCCCTGGGGGGGGTTTTTGGGAGCTTTGATCATCCCAGGATTAAAAAATGGGAATTTTCCTCCTCCTCTTTTGCATCCGGCTCTGGCTCCCGGCGTCTCCCAGAGTCCGGGAATCCATTCCCGGCTTTTCCTGGGCTGTGGAACCGGCTCTGCTGGAAAGGATTCCAAGAAAAATCCCTTTTTTTTTTTCACTGATGGAATGAGAGGATGATGAGCTCCAGGATCCCGGATTCCTGCTGGAATTCCCGAATTCCCTTTGGAAAACTGCTGGGATGGAGGACAATACCTGTCAAACTCGTGGATTCCTGGAAAATCCTAAATTCATTTTGGCTGGGGCCAAGAGACCTTGGAACACCTGGAAAACCCCAGGATTCATGGGAAACCCCAGGATTTGTGGAAAATCCCAGGATTCGTGGAAACCCCTAGGAATTCTGGAAAACCCCAAGTTCACTTCAGCCATAGACACTGGGATTTTGGGAAAACCCAGGGATTCCTGGAAAACCCCAAATCTCTCCCAGCCGATCATCCAGGATGACAAAAATTCCCAAAAATTTGGGGATGCCTGGGGTGGGGCGTCCAATCGCTTTTCCGTGGCGCTCCCAAGGAATTCTCGAGCAACGGCATCAGGGAATTGGCGGGATTGGAAATTGGGGAATTGGCGGGATTGGCGGGATTGGGGAATTGGCGGGATTGGGGAATTGGCGGGATTGGCGAGATTTGGGAATTGGCGGGATTTGGGAATTGGCGGGATTGAGTAATTTGGGAATTCGGGATTTGGGGATTCGGGGATTTGGGGATTCGGGGATCCGGGAATTTGGGAATCGCTCCCGAGTTGCCGTTGCTCGGCTCCCGCAGCTCCAGGGCGGCCCCCCCGTGCCGTGAGCAGCCCCCCATGCCCGGCCCGTGGTCCATGCCGGCCCCTGCGGAGGCTCCGGACGCTCCAAAGGCCTCGGTGAGCGCCGGGACGGAGCCGCCGCCGCCGGAGCCGCCCGGTGAGTGAGCCAGGCACGCTGGGGGCGCTGGGGTGGGATCCAGACATTACTGGGGATACTGGGGATACTGGGATGGGATCCAGGCGTTACTGGGGTGACTGGGATGGGATCCAGGCATTACTGGGGGGACTGGGGTGGGATCCAGGCATTACTGGGGGGACTGGGATGGGATCCAGACATTACTGGGGGGACTGGGGTGGGATCCAGACATTACTGGGGTGACTGGGGTGGGATCCAGGCATTACTGGGGGGACTGGGATGGGATCCAGCCATTACTGGGGTGACTGGGATGGGATCCAGGCATTACTGGGGTGACTGGGATGGGATCCAGCCATTACTGGGGATACTGGGATGGGATCCAGGCATTACTGGGGGGACTGGGATGGGATCCAGACATTACTGGGGGGACTGGGGAGACTGGGATGGGATGCAGCCATTACTGGGTTATTGGGGAGCCCTTACTGGGGTTACTGGGAGCCCAGGACCCAGCCATTGCTGGAGTTACTGGGATGTACTGGGACAGGATCCACCCCATTGTTGAGGGGACTGGGACACACTGGGGCCCTCAGTGTCCATCTCTTACTGGGCCCACTGGGACCCCCAGTACGTGGCTCTTACTGGGGTCACTGGGACATACTGGGACAGGATCCCGCCCTTACTGGGGTCACTGGGACAGGCTCCATCCATTACTGGGGTCACTGGGACAGGCTCCATCCCTTACTGGGTCACTGGGACATACTGGGACAGGATCCCGCCCTTACTGGGCTTACTGGGCCATACTGGGACCCCCAGTGTCTCCCGGCCCCGTTCCCGTCTCCCGGACGACGGCGGCAGCGGGAAAGGCCTCGGTTTCCATGGAGATCCGTGCGGGATCATCCGGAATTCCGGACAAAGGAATTCCCCCCTTCCCCCCTTGACCCCTTCTCCCCCTTTCCCGGGGCCACGGAAAAGGGGCCCGAGGGGTTTTTTGGGGTGGATCCGGTGGGAATGGGATTTCCATGGAAACCTGGGAAGCTGGGATGGCTCCCAGAGGCAGCCGGGGCCTCCCAGACTGCGGGACTGGGGCGTCCGGATTCCCCCAAAACCCTTGGGAAAAGGCAGCGGGGTTTGGCAGGATCACCCCGACGGAATCCCAAATCCCCAGATTCCCAAGGGGGGGGACACTGCCCCACATCCCGAATTCCCTGTCCCTCCTGACCCCAAATCCCCTTTCCCGGCCCCATTTCCCACCAGGCAATGGGATGAAGGGACAGGAGGGGCTCTGGGCCATCCTGGGCCTTACTGGGCCATACTGGGCCATACTGGGCCTTACTGGGCCATACTGGGCCATACTGGCGCAGCCCCGGTGACGCTCCCCGTGCGTCCCCACAGGTGGGCGCGTCCTTTTCTCCTGAGCGAGGCCACGCCAAGGTGACAAAATTGAGCCCCTCAAGGTCACGGTCGACTTCCTGAAGGTGCCCCTGGGCCTGAAGAAGCCCCCGCTGAAGGAGGCCCTGGCCGCCCTCCCGGGAAAACCCAAACCCCAAATCCTGGAGCGGCACAAACCCCGGGGCTCCGACGCCATGGACAACGAGTCCCAGTATTCTGGCTATTCCTACAAATCCGGCCATTCCCGCAGCTCCCGCAAGCACAGGTGAGGGAGCCGGGTCCCCTGTCCCCACCTTTGCTGGGTGTCCCAATCCCGGTGGGTGTCCCAGTCCTGCTTTTCCTGCTTTTTTCCCCATTTTCCCAACTTTTTTCCCCATTTTCCCTGCTTTTTCCTCCATTTTTCCCCCCATTTTTCACGCTTTTTTCCCCATTTTCCCAACTTTTTTCCCCATTTTTCCTGCTTTCTTTCCCCATTTTCCCCATCTTTTTCCCCCTATTTTTCCCACTTTTTTCCCTATTTTTCCCCCTTTTTCCCCACTTTTTTCCCCCCATTTTTCCCACTTTTATCCCCTTTTTCCCCCATTTTTCCTGCTTTTTCCCCCATTTCTCCCCCCATTTTTCCTGCTTTTTTCCCCATTTTTCCTGCTTTCTTTCCCTGTTTTCCCCCCATTTTTCCCCCCATTTTTCCCCCTTTTTTCCCCCCTTTTTTTCCCCCATTTTTCCCACTTTTTTCCCCCATTTTTGCCGCTGTCCCCAGGGATCGGCGGGAGCGGCACCGCTCCAAGAGCCGGGACGGGACGCGCGGGGACAAATCGGTGACGATCCAAGCGCCGGGGGAGCCTTTGCTGGACAACGAATCCACGCGGGGCGACGAGAGGGTGAGCGGGGGGAAAGGGCCGGAACAGCCCCCAGGGAGGGATCCCGGGAGCTTCTTTTCCCCCCGCGGAATTTTTCCCGGCGGAATTTCCCGGCCGAGCGGTCCGGCCGGTCGGGCCGGTCCCGGGGAGAAAACGAGAAAATGAGAAGGAGACGCGGCTCCGTCGGCGCCAGGGCTGGAAAACGCCCTCGGGGTCTGATCCCGGCGGACCCAAACCTTGAGGATTCGCCCCAAATTCCTGCCCGGATGGGACGGGGGAGGCTGCCCCCGCCCTTGGTGCCCCACGTTCCCGAATTCTGGGATTTCTCCAGCCCCATCCCGGCCTTTCATCCCGTCCCATTCCGCCCACGCCGGCGGCTCCGGGGCTTTTCATGTTCCCTCTGCGGCGGCTTTTCCTGGGAATGGGGCTCTGGAGCCGCCCCGGAGCGCCCCAGGCCCCGCTTTGCCCCTTGGAACGAAATCCATGGAGCCCTGGAACGGCCTGGAAGGGACCCCGGGGATCATCCCACGGGCAGGGACACCTCCCACCATCCCAGGGCGCTCCGGGCTGGAACTGGGCTGGAATTTTCCGGCGATCCGTGGAAAAACAGGGAGGAATTTCCCTTTTTTCCCGGCAGGAATTTATGGGGAAAATTCCAACATGGAAAAAAAAACCAAACCCAAATTCCAGGAATGTCCGAGCGCCCAAAACCAGGATGAGGGAAAGACACACGGACAGGGCTGGGGGAAGGAATCCAGCTGGGAAGGAATCCGGGATTTTTGGCACCTCTCTGCCCGGGAGAGGGGGTTCTGGATCAGGGAAGGGCCTGTCCGGAGCCATTCCTGACAATTCCCGACAATTCCCGACAATTCCCGACAATTCCTGACAATTCCCAAGCCTTCCCAAGCCTTCCCAAGCCTTCCCAAGCCTTCCCAAACCTTCCCAAACCTTCCCAAGCCTTCCCGGCACGGGCAGCGGTGCGGGGGCGTGCCAGGCGTGTTCCTGCTGGCCCTGCCAGCCGGGGGGGTTGGCCAGGAAATCCGGGAGCTTCCCGATCCCAAAGCTGCTCCTGCCGGAGCCGGAGCTTTCCCGGAGGGAGAATTCCCGGCGGAATTCCCGGCCGCCGTCCCAGGCCCGGGCTGAGGTTCCTCCACCCTGAGGAGGGCGATGGCTCCGGGCAGCGCTCCTGGCGTGGAGGTGGGGTGGGGGTTTGGAAAACAGGGAATGCTCCTCTGGGACTGAGGGAATTCCGGAACCACCGCTTGGAATGTCCCCTGTCACCTCCGCAGGGTGGCATTTCCTGGAGCTGTGGTGGGTGGGAGGTCCTGCAGGTGAGGTGGGGCAGGTGGGACACGAAGCCACCCCTCGGAATGTCCCCTGTCCCCTCCCCAGGGTGACAATGGGGACATTCTTGGTTTGATGGGCTGATGGGACACAGAGCCACCCCTCGGAATGTCCCCTGCTCAGGATGACACCTGGGTGGTCAGTGGCAGGTCCTGGAGGTGAGGTGGGACAGGTGGGACACAGAGCCACCCCTCAGAATGTCCCCTGTCCCCTCCCCAGGGACGACAACTGCGGCGAGACCACCACGGTGGTGACGGGGACGTCGGAGCACAGCATCTCCCATGATGACCTCAAGCGCATCACCAAGGACATGGAGGACAGCGCCCACCTGGACTGCTCCCGCCACCTGGGCGTGGCCCTGGGCGCGGCCCTGGCGCTGCTGGCCTTCCTCACGCCCTTGGCCTTCCTCCTCCTCCCGCAGCTGCTGTGGCGGGAGGAGCTGGAGCCGTGCGGGACGCCCTGCGAGGGGCTCTTCATCTCGGTGGCCTTCAAACTCCTCATCCTCCTGCTGGGCAGCTGGGCCCTGTTCTTCCGCCGCCCCAAAGCCTTCTTCCCGCGCGTCTTCGTCTTCCGCGCGCTCCTCATGGTGCTGGTGTTCCTGCTGGTCGTGTCCTACTGGCTCTTCTACGGCGTGCGCATCCTGGACTCGCGGGACCGCAACTTCTCCACTGCGTGTGTTTTTTTGGGGGTGGGCGGGTGGCTGGTGGACGCGCTGCTCTTCGTGCACTACCTGGCCGTGGTGCTGCTGGAGCTGCGGCAGCTGCAGCCCCAGTTCACGCTCAAGGCGTGCGCTCGGCCGACGGCGCCAGCCGCTTCTACAACGTCGGCCACCTCAGGTGGGGACGGCTCCGGTGGTGGCCCGTGGTTGTTCGTGGTGGGAGGGATTCTTTAACTGGGGTGGGATGGGGATCTTAACTGTTGAGATGTTGTATGGATTTTTAACGTGATGTGGTGGAATGGGATTTTTAACATGGTTTGTGGTGAATGGATTTTTAAAGGGTGGGTGGATGTGCTCGTGGTGGGAACGGGGATTCTTTAACTTGGGTTCTCGTGGTGGGAATGGGGATTCTTTAACGTGGGTTCTCGTGGTGGGAATGGGGATTTTTTAATGTGGGCTGGTGGATGTTCCCTGGTGGGAATGGGGATTCTTTAACGTGGGTTCTCGTGGTGGGAATGGGATTTTTAACGTGGGTTCTCGTGGTGGAATGTTTTTTAAAGTGGGCTCGGGTGGATGTGCTCGTGGTGGGAACGGGATTCTTTACGTGGGTTCTCGTGGTGGGAATGGGATTCCTGCGTGGGCTTGGTGGATATTCCCTGGTGGGAATAGGATTTTTAACATGGGTTCTGTGGTGGGAATGGGATTTTTAAAGTGGGCTTGGGTGGATGTGCTCGTGGTGGGAATGGGGATTCTTTAACGTGGGTTCTTGTAGTGGGAATGGGGATTTTTAATGTGGGCTCGGGTGGATGTTCCCTGGTGGGAATGGGGATTCTTTAACGTGGGTTCTCGTGGTGGGAATGGGGATTTTTTAACGTGGGTTCTCGTGGTGGGAATGGGGATTTTTTAAAGTGGGCTGGGTGGATGTGCTCGTGGTGGGAACGGGGATTCTTTAACGTGGGTTCTCGTGGTGGGAATGGGGATTCCTTAACGTGGGCTTGGGTGGATATTCCCTGGTGGGAATAGGGATTTTTTAACATGGGTTCTCGTGGTGGGAATGGGGATTTTTTAAAGTGGGCTTGGGTGGATGTTCTCGTGGTGGGAATGGGGATTCTTTAATGTGGGCTTGGGTGGATGTTCTCGTGGTGGGAATGGGGATTTTTTGGTGGCAAAGGTGGTGAGATGTTCTGAGGGGGATGGAGGGGATCAGACTGGGAGGAAAGGGAGATTTGGGGTTCCTCCAGGGGGGTTTGGGATCTGATTGCAGGGAACGGGGTCAGAGAATCACAGAATCAATCACAGAATCACAGAATCACAGAATCCCGATCCCGTGGTGGGAATGGGGATTTTTTAACGTGGGAAAGGTGGTGAGGGGTGTGGAGATGTTCTGAGGGGGATCAGACTGGAGGAAAAGGGGATTTTGGGTTCCTCCAGGGGGGGATTTGGGATCTGATTGCAGGGAATGGGGTCAGAGAATCACAGCATCACAGAAAAATGAGGGTTTTTTTAAAAAGTGTTTTTTTAAACACATCCAGAGATGGTGATTCCACCACCTCCCTGGGAAGGCAATTCCAATATTTTATTATTCTTTCGGTGAAAAATTTTTTCCTAATATCCAACCTGTACCTTCCCTGAGGTAGCTTGAGACTGTGTCCCCTAACAAGGTCAGGACAAGAGGGAACGGCCTCGAGCTGTGCCAGGGCTGGAAATTTGGGAAAATCCCTCCTGGAAAGGGCGGCCAGGCCTTGGAAGGGGCTCAGGGAGGTTTGGAGTGGCCGCCCCTGGAGGTGTCCAAGGAATTCCTGGAGATTCCTCGGGGTGACCAAGCGAGAGCTTGGTGATCCTGGAGCTCTTTTCTCTGGGAATGGATGGAATCACGGAATGGTTTGGGTTGGAAGGACCTCGCAGATCCATGGGCAGGGACACCTCCCACCATCCCAGGTGGCTCCAACCCGACCTTGGACGCTTCCAGGGATGGTGCAGCCACGTTTTTTCCCGGGAATTCCCTCCCAGCCCCTGCTGTCCCTCGGTGCGTGTCCCCCTCGCGCGTCCCCACTGTCCCCCTGCCCCACACTCCCGGTGTTTGCCCCGCAGCATCCAGCGAGCGGCCGTGTGGATCCTGGAGAATTACTACCACGACTTCCCGGTCTACAACCCCGCCCTCCTCAACCTTCCAAAATCCGTCCTCTCCAAGAAAATGTCCGGCTTTAAGGTCTATTCCCTCGGCGAAGGTGAGATTCCCCCTTTCCCCCTGGCTTCCCCCTCTCCTTCTCCTCCCGTTCCTCCATCCCCATCCTCGTGTCCCTCTCTGGAATTTTTGGGGGGAACTCTGGGGGATTCCTCTCTTCCTCTCTGGAATTTTTTGGGGGGAACTCTGGGGGATTCCTCCATTCCTCTCCGGAATTTTTTGTGGGGAGCTCCAGGTGCTTCTTCCCTTCCTCTCCGGATTTTTTTGGGGGAGCTCTGGGTATTTCCTCCCTTCCTCTCCGGAATTTTTTGGGGGAGCTCTGAGGCTTCCCCAGTAAGCACCAGTAGCAAAATGGGGGGATCCACCCCCTACCCGAATCCCAGGAAATTCCTGGGTTTTTTTGGGAATTTTGGGGGGAATTTTTGGGGGAATTTTCCTGCAAATGAGGGGGATGGAGGGGATCAGAATTCCCTTCCTCTCCGGAATTTTTTTGGGGGGAGCTCAGGGTGCTTTCTCCGAGCTCACCCCTGGTCTGGACGGGTTCCACAGAGAATTCCACCAACAATTCCACGGGGCAGTCGCGGGCGGTGATCGCGGCGGCGGCGCGGCGGCGCGACAACAGCCACAACGAGTTCTACTACGAGGAGGCCGAGCACGAGCGCCGGGTGCGGAAACGCCGCGCCAGGTGCGGAAAAATCCCCGGATTCCCAGCGTTGGGAATGCTGTGAGGGTCCCCCTCCAGGCTTTCCATGGATGGGGGGCTTCCAGGGGGTGATCCCAGCTCGTCCCAAGGGCGGATCTTCAGCCCAGTTGGTTGAAGCTTGGGTTCCTTTGCCCATTTGGGTGAAGCCCAGCAGATCCAAGATTTCCATCCCAAATCTGCAGGGTTTTCCATCCCACATCCAAGAGGTTTTCTGTCCCAAATGCACGGGAGTTTCCATCCCAAATCCAAGTGGTTTTCCATCCTAAATCCAAGGGGGTTTCTATCCAAAATCCAAGGGGTTTACATCCCACATCCAAGGGAGTTTCCATCCCAAATCCAAGCAGGTTTCCCATCCTAAATGCATGAGGTTTCCCATCCCAAATCCATGAGGTTTTCTATCCCAAATCCAAGGGATTTTCCATTCCAAATCCAAGGGATTTTCCATCCCAAACCCAAGGGAGTTTCCATCCCAAATCCATGGAATTTCCCATCCCAAATACGAGAGGTTTTCTGTCTCAAACAGAAGGGATTTTTCCATGCCAGATCCATGGGGTTTTCCATCCCAAATCCACGGAGTTTCCATCCCAAATCCATAGAATTTCCCATCCCAAATACGAGAGGTTTTCTGTCCCAAACAGAAGGGATTTTTCCATGCCAGATCCATGGGGTTTTCCATTCCAAATCCAAGGGGTTTCCCATCCCAAATCCACGAGGTTTTCTATCCCAAATCCATGGAATTTCCCATCCCAAATCCATAGAATTTCCCATCCCAAGTCCATGGAATTTCCCATCCCAAACCCACGAGGTTTCCCATCCCAGACCGCCGGGGTTCCCCGCCTCTCCCGCAGGCTGGTGGTGGCGGTGGAGGAGGCCTTCACGCACATCAAGCGGCTGCAGGAGGAGGAGCAGAAGAACCCGCGGGAGATCATGGACCCACGCGAGGCCGCCCAGGCCATCTTCGCCTCCATGGCCCGCGCCATGCAGAAGTACCTGAGGACCACCAAGCAGCAGCCCTACCACACCATGGAGAGCATCCTGCAGCACCTGGAGTTCTGCATCACGCACGACATGACCCCCAAGGTGCGCCACGGGGCCCACACGGGGGTTTGGGTCGGGGTTTATCCCGTTTGGGATTGTCCTGTCGGGAAAAAGAGGGGTTGGAGTGAGGTGGGGTTGGGTTCTTCTCGTGGGGAACTGGGGATGGAGCAGCTGGAGAAGGGAATGGAGGATCCTGAGGGAGATGGGTGGGCTCAGCATGGAGAAAAGGGGGATCCAGGGGGGATTTGGGATCTGCCAGGGGGATTTGGGATCTGATCCCAGAGAAAAGGGGGATCCAGGGGGGATTTTGGGATCTGCCAGGGGGATTTGGGATCTGACCCCGGGAATGGGGCAGGACAAGAGGGAACGGCCTCGAGCTGTGCCAGGGGAAGCTCAGGGTGGGAAATTTGGGAAAATTCCTCCTGGAAAGGTCTTGGAGGTGGCTCAAGGAGGGTTGGACCACTCAAGGAATTCCTGGAATTCTGGGGGAGCAGGTGGGGATTGCCCCCAGCTCAGACTCGATGACCTCGGAGCTCTTTCCCAACCTGCACAATCCCCAGAACTCCCCAAAGCAGCCCCACAGGGCCGTTCTCCCTCCAAAACCAAAACCAACCCCTGGGCCGGGCCACCCTGAGGTGACATCCCCGTGTCCTTGCCCTTTGCCAAGGCCTTCCTGGAGCGGTACCTGACGGCCGGCCCCACCATCCAGTACCACAAGGACCGCTGGCTGGCCAAGCAGTGGACGCTGGTCAGCGAGGAGCCGGTGACCAACGGCCTCAAGGACGGCGTGGTCTTCGTGCTCAAGCGCCAGGACTTCAGCCTGGTGGTGTCCACCAAGAAGATCCCGTTCTTCAAGCTCTCCGAGGAGTTTGTGGACCCCAAGTCGCACAAGTTCATCATGAGGCTGCAGTCGGAGACCTCGGTGTGATGGGCCGGGATGGGATTTTTCCCGAATCCTTCCGGCTCCAAATCTCCAAATTTGGCTCCTCCGGCGCCGCCGGGACGCAGAAAACCGGGAGAGGCGCTCCCGGCTCCGGCGCCTTGCTGGGATCGTGACCACTCGTCCTTTCTTGAGGTGGCTGAGCCTCTTCTCCTCCTCCTCCTCCTCCTCCTCCTCCTCCTCCTCCTCATTCCTGAAATCCGGATCCTTTGGAGCCGTAACTCAAGGGCTAATCCCAAGAATTCCCAACTTCCTTCTTCACCAGCGTCCTTGGAGCAGCTCGGGGGTCCCAGGGACCTCCTGCTCCTCCTGTCCGTGTTCTCCTGGACATCTGTCCTGGCTCTGGCCTTAAACCACTGCCCGGCCCCGGGGCTGGGCTTGGGATCCCAAGGGAATTTTGGAATCATCTCCAGGAATCCGTGGCTGCTATGGAAAAGCTCCCCCTGGTGCGCCCCCAGGTTTTGGGAGCGTCCTCCTCGCCTCTGCTGAATTTTTAGGAAAAACGAACGGAAATCTGGGTTTTTTTGGAGGAGCTGAAGGTTTTGGGAGCGTCCTCCTCGCCTCTGCTGATTTTTTAGGAAAAACGAGTGGAAATCTGGGGTGTTTTTTTGGAGGAGCTGAAGGTTGAATTGAGGTTTTGGGAGGGGTTTTTTGGGTGGGTTTTGCTGCTCCTGGGGGGATCCGCGCCCCAAATTCCAGCGGGAGCTCCGTGGGGCTTCCCGGTGCCGTTGGAGCAATCCTGGATCCGTGACCCTGAGGAGCTCCAGGAGAGGACAACGAGATCCTTCAGGAACATCCCTCAAATGAGGTGATCCCACGGAATTCCCATCAGGATGCAAAAAAAAAAAAAAAAAATTCATTTTTCTGCCTTCTCCTGGTTTTGTTTCTAAGGTCACAAATACCTCACGGATGGATTTGGAATTTTATTCCCGATTTTTTTTGGTTTTTCTCCCCGCTCCAGCTTCCACCTGCACCCTCGTGGGGCCGGAAATGCCGGATTTCATTCCAGGGAGGCGTTTTGGGGTCGGTTTTGTCCTAAGCACTAAAAAAAGGGGGAGTTTGGAGCCGGGGGAGGCTTCCCCAGTAAGCACCAGTAGCAAAATGGGGGGATCCATCCCCTACCCGAATTCCAGGAAATTCCTGGGCTTTTTGGGAATTTTGGGGGGAACATTTTGGGGAATTTCAACCGGGAGCCCATTTTGGGCCATTTTCCTGAAAAAAAAAAAGGGGGGATGGATCTTCCTGGGAGGGGTGGGGAGTTCACAATTCCATTTGGGAATTTTGGGGGACCAGAATTCCCTTTTTTTTGTTCCGTTTTTGGGGTTGGGTTTGGATTTTGTTTTCCCGCAGAGCCGAGATTTCTGTGCATGCGTGTAGAAAGTTGTAAAATGTCAAATTAATGGTTTTTAATATATAAAGAGAGCTTGGATTTTCCCGGATTTTTGCAGTGGATCGGAGCATTCCGGCAGTGGTAGGAATTTTTTCCGTTGGTGTTTGGTTGTTTTTTTTGGGTTTCTATGTTTTATTTTTTTTTCATAGAGGAACTGAAATTGTACAATTTTGGTTTTTTTAATAAAATAAATCTGTTTTGACTTTTTTTTGTTTTCTTTTTTTGATTTATTTCGGCTCAGGGGCTGTGGGGCCAAGGGTTTGGGGTTTGTGGGGCCAAGAGTTTGGGGTTTGTGGGGTCAAGTTTGGGGGTCTGTAGGGCCAAGGATTTGGGGGTTGTGGGGTGAAGGATTTGGGGTCTAAATGGCAAGGATTTGGGATTTATGGGGCAAAGAATTTGGGGGTTGTGGGGCCGAGGATTTGGGGTCTGTGGGGCCAAATATATGGGGGATTTGGGGTCAGGGATTTGGGGTCTGTGGGGTCAAGGATTTGGGGTTTATGAGGCCAGGGATTTGGGGTGTTTGCCACCCCAAAGTTTAGGGATCGACAGGGCCAAAATTTTGGGATTTATGGGACCAAAAACTTGGGTTTTTTGGGGCTGAGGGTTTGGGGTCAATGTCCAACCCCTTTTGTGCTCATCCCACCCCCAAATCCCCCAGAACCGCCCCAAAACACGCGGGGGAAAACGTCAGAGGGGGCTGCGTGTCCCGGCAGAGCAATGCCAAGGATTTTTGGGATAAAACCCCACTTTTTGTGCTGTTCCTCGTGCAGGGGACGCCGGAGGGACCTCGGGGTGGCCTCGTGTCCCCGAGGGGGCCTGGGAGCCACTGGGGCCACCCCGGGACCCTCAGGAGCCTCCCGGGGGCGAGTCCGGCTGGGGAGGAGAAAACCGGGAATTGGGAGAGGCTGGAATTGTCCCTTTATCCCAGGAATTGTCCCTTTATCCCAGGAATTGTCCCTTTATCCCGGGAATTCTCCTTTTGCCCAAGAATTGTCCCTTTTCCCGGGAATTTTCCCTTTATCCCAGGAATTTTCCCTTCATCTTGAGAATTGTCCTTTTATCCCAGGAATTCCTTTTATCCCAGGAATACCCATTTCCCCAGGAATACCCTTTTTCCCGGGAATTGTCCCTTTTCCCCAGGAATTCCCTTTTCCTCAGGAATTCCCTTTTCCCCAGGAATTTTCCCTTTTTCCCGGGAATTTTCCCCTTTTCCCAGGAATTTTCCCTTTCCCCCAGGAATTCCCATTTTCCCAGGAATTGTCCCTTTTTCCCGGAAATTTTCCCTTTTCCCCAGGAATTCCATTTTTTCCCAGGAATTTTCCCATTTCCCCAGGAATTGTCCCTTTTCCCCAGGAAACGCCATTTCCCCAGGAATTTTCCCCTTTTCCCCAGGAATTTTCCCATTTCCCCAGGAATTTTCCATTTTTCCCAGGAATTTTCCCTTTTTTCCCCAGGAATTTTCCCTTTTTCCCAGCAGTACCGGGGGCTGGGGAGGGCCTGGCTGGTCCAAGGGGGTCTCGGCGAGCTCCGGGATTTTTGGGATGGGGTCGTGGGCATGGGGCCGGACCAGAGCTCCCAAATCTGCGAGGGAAGGGTTGGGATGAGATCCGGGAATTATCGGGATTTGGGAATTCTGGAGTGGTTTGGGGTAGGAGGAGGTTTAGGATCACCCCGATCCCATGGGAAGGGACATTCCCACCATCCCAAACTGGAATTGGGCATTTCCAGGGATGGGATAACAAAATATCCCAATGAAATTAAATATCCCAGAAAAAATAAAATATCCCAAAAAATTGAATATCCCAGGAAAAAAAAATCCCAATAAAATTGAATATCCCAGGAAAAATAAAACATAAATAAAATAAAACACCCCCATCAAAAATACCCCAATACAAAAAAAAAATCCCAATAAAATAAAATATAAAACATCCCAGTAAAATCAAAATATCCCAATGAAATTGAATAGCCCAGAAAAAAATAAAATATCCCAATAAAATTAAATGCCCATTAAAAATCACCCCAATACAACAAAATATCCCAATAAAATAAAATAAAATAGAAAAGAAAATATTCCAGTAAAATCAAAATATCCCCATAAAATTGAATATCCCAGGAAAAATAAAATATCCCAATAAAATTAAATATCCCAGAAAAAATAAAATCCCAATAAAATTGAATATCCCAGAAAAAATTAAATATCCCAATAAAATTAAACACCCAATAAAAAACCACCCCAATACAACAAAATATCCCAATAAAATAAAATATAAAAGAAAATATCCCCGTAAAATCAAAATATCCCAATAAAATTGAATATTCTCGAAAAAATAAAGTATCCCAATAAAACTAAATATCCCAGGAAAAAAAAATAAAGCATCCCAATAAAAAACACCCCAATACAACAAAATATTAAAAATATAAAATATTAAATAGAATATAAAATATCCCAGTAAAATCAAAATATCCCAATAAAGTCAAATGCCTCAAATAAAAAATACTCCAATAAAATAAAATAAAACAAAATAAAATAAAATAAAATAAAATAAAATAAAATAAAATAAAATAAAATAAAATAAAATAAAATAAAATAAAATAAAACACCCCAATAAAACCAAACATCCCAGTAAAACCAGTTATCCCAGTTCCCCAACCCCGCAGGGCTCACCTGAAGAGTCGCTGCCGCTCGTGGCCCCGGCCCGAATCCCTGTGACCAGAACAGACCCAAAACTTGGATTTTCCACCCCAAATCCCCTTTGGAAAACCCCAAAAGCAGTCGAGCCCCAGTTTGGGTTTGGAGCGGGGAAAAAAACCCCAAAACCCCAAAAATTTGTGTGAACTGGAGAAGGAAAGGGCAGAGGTGACGCCAAAAGAGGCAAAATTGAGGTCAGGTGGGAAATTTGGGATGAATTTTGGGAATTTTGGGGTGAATTTTGGGAATTTTGGAGCCAGATCTGAACACCGGGGAACCCCCAGCCCTGGGCTGTGACCACGGGAGGGTTTTGGGATCGGGATCCCCCTGATGGTGCTGCACCCCAAAAAGGGACATTTTGGGGCACTTTTGGAGGTTTTGGGGTGGTGACTTCTGGATCTTTTTGGGACATTTCTGATTATTTTGGGGTTGTGGTTTCTGGATGTTTTTGGGGTTGTGGCCTCTGGGGCTTTTGGGGTCTAGACTTCTGGATCTTTTTGGGGCATTTCTGATTATTTTGGGTGTTTGACTTCTGGATCTTTTTGGGGCATTTCTGATTCTTTTGGGGTTTTGACTTCTGGATCTTTTTGGGGCATTTCTGATTATTTCGAGGTTGTGGCCTCTGGTGGTTTTGGGGTTGTGGCCTCTGGATCTTTTGGGGTTTTGGGGTTTTGATTTCTGGATCTTTTGGGGGCATTTCTAATGATTTTGGGGTTGTGGCCTCTGGGGCTTTTGGGGTTTTGACTTCTGAATCTTTTTGGGGTATTTCTGATTATTTTGAGGTTGTGGCTTCTGGGGGTTTTGGGGTTTTGACTTCTGAATCTTTTGGGGCATTTCTGATGATTTTGGGGTTTTTGCCTCTGGGGCTTTTGGGGTTTTGGCTTCTGGGTCTTTTGGGGCATTTCTGATGATTTTGGGGATTTTGGGGTGCTGGGATCGGGGTCTGACCTCTGTCCTTGTTCCTCTGGTAGGTGACAAAGAGCACGAGCAGGGCCAGCACCACGAAGATGACCGGGGACCAGTACCGGGCTGGGACACCCGAGGAGGTTCCTGTGGGGACAGAGGTGACCGGGGGGGACACTTTGGGACACTCCAGGGTGGTGGCAGGTCCTCTGAGAGGGTGCCAGGTCCTCCAGGAGAGTGACAGGTCCTCCAGGGTGATGGCACCTCCCTCAGGAGGTGACAGGTGGTGACGGGTCCTTCTGGTTGGTGGCACATCATCTAGAGTTGTGACACGTCCCCCAGAGTTGTGACAAATCCCCCATGAGGGTGACAAATCCCCCGGAACAGTGACACGTCCCCCAGAGTTGTGACAAATCCCCCATGAGGGTGACAAATCCCCCGGAACAGTGACACGTCCCCCAGAGTTGTGACACGTCCTCCAGGCAGGTGACAAGTCCCGAGGGGGTGGCACACACCCCTCAAGAGAGTGACGGTTCCTCCAGGGGTGGTGTCACCTCCTCATGATGGTGACAGATCCCTGGGGACAATGACAAATCCTTAGGGACAATGCCATATCCCATCAATGGTGACAAGGTCCCTAGGGACAATGACAAATCCCTGGGGACGATGCCACCTCCCCACAATGGTGACAGATCTCTGGGGACAATGCCATGTCTCCATCAATGGTGACAGGTCCTTGGGGACAATGAGAAATCCCTGGTGACAATGCCAGATCCCTGGGGACAGTGCCACCTCCTCACGATGGTGACAAACCCCTGGGGACAATGCCACCTCCCTGGGGACGGTGTCACCTCCCTGGGGACAATGCCACATCCCTGGGGACAGTGCCACCTCCCTGGGGACAATGCCACCTCCCTGGGGACAACGCCACCACCCTGGGGATGGTGTCACATCCCTGGGGACAATGCCACATCCCTGGGGACAACGCCACCACCCTGGGGATGGTGTCACATCCCTGGGGACAATGCCACATCCCTGGGGACAGTGCCACCTCCCTCCCCTTCCCCTGGCACTCACGGCTTTGGTTCCCTGCCGGTGTCACCGCCGGGTCCCCAAGGCTCCCGGGAGCGCTCGTGGTGACCCTCGGCCACATTGTCACCGTGTCCCCGTCCCCGGTGGCCGCGCTGGGGTGTCCTGGTGGCTCCAGGGGCTCCCGTGTCCCCTGCGGGGTCTCCTCGGTGCTGTTCCCGTTCCCATTCCCATTCCCCGACTCCTCTTCCTGGAAGCCGAGGGCTGGGAATTTATGGGATTTGGGATTTGTCCATTCTGCCCCAAATTCAGGGGTCAGGAACGGGAATATCCACCCCAGTGTCCCCTCAGGGGACGTGGGGCAGGGTTTGGGGACATTGCCAGAGGGTGAGAGGTCAGGAGGGGCCCCAAAAGGGAATTTTGGGAAAGAGGAGAGGGAGGGAAATCCCGGGAATTCCGAGGGAGCGGGGATGGGATCCCAAGAATGGATAAAGAAGTTCCAGGTGGGATTTGGGGTGGAGATCCAGGAAATTCTGCCCCCAGAGGGTTTGGGGGCCCTGGATCAGCTCCCCAGGGAATGATCCCAACCCCAAAACCTCCAGGAGGGATTTGGGGATTTGGGTATTTGGGGATTTGGGGATTTGGGGATTTGGGGATTTTTGGGGTTTGGGGATTTGGGGATTTTGGGGTTTTGGGATGGCCTGGGGTTGGGTTGGATGATCCGGGTGGTTTTTGCAGCTCAGGAGGTCCCACAACTCTCCGAGGGGGCTGAGCTCGAGCAGAGCAGCGGCCCCACATCCTGTGGGGCTCACACCTCGCCCCCGACAACAAAAACCCCAAATCTGTCAGGTTCTCACAGTGGAAAATGGGGGCTGGGGCTGAGCTGAGGCTGTTCCGAAACCCAGGAGGTGTTGGGGTTGTGCCGCCAGCAGGGAATTATAAAATACCCCAAAATACCCCAAAATGTCCCCATTTGGGGCATGGAATTGGGGGATGTGAGGTGGAAGGACCCACCAGGACCATCCAAGTCCTGTTCGTGGCCCTGCCGAGATTAAAACCAACAAAACCAACCCAAAACGGCCCAAAAGCCCCTCCTGATGCTCAGCTGGGGTGGGCTGGGATGGATTTGGGGAGCTGGGACAGCTCAGAAAACCCCAAAACCCTCTTGGGAACACAACCCAGGCTCAGCAAAGCCGGGCTCAACCCAAACCTGAGCTTAACCCCCAGGAAAAGCCCTCCAGGGACCTCCCTGCGCTGCACCCGCTGCCTTCAGCCCCTTCCTCTTCCTCATCCTCCTCATCCTCGCCCCGGCCCTGCGCCCCAAGCCCCCCGGCCCCACTCACCGGCCCCGGAGCAGAGCAGGGCGAGGCAGAGCCCCCCAAAGCCCCTCGGGCCCATCCTGCCCCGGCCGGCCCCTCGGTGCCGCCTCCCTTCCCCTTTCGGGGCAGGAAGTGGCGGTTGGTGAGCAAAGGTGGCGAAATCGGGGAGGAACGGGTGAAAATCACCCCTGAGGTCCTTCCTCCACCCCATGGGGCACCTCTCCACCCCATGGGGCACCTCTCCACCCCATGGATCACCTCTCCACACCATGGATTCGTTCTCCATCCCATGGATCATCTCTCCACCCCATGGATTCGTTCTCCATCCCATAGATCACCTCTCCATCCCATGGATCGTTTCTCCACCCCATAGATCACCTCTCCATCCCATGGATCACCTCTCCACCCCATGGATTCGTTCTCCATCCCATGGATCATCTCTCCACCCCATGGATCAGCTCTCCAATCCATGGATTGTTTCTCCACCCCATGGATCATCTCTCCACCCCATGGATCACCTCTCCAATCCATGGATCGTTTCTCCACCCCATGGATCATCTCTCCACCCCATGGATCATCTCTCCACCCCATGGATCATCTCCACCCCATGGAATTATTTTTGCATCCCATACAATCACTTCTCCATTCCATGGAGAAATTCCATGGATCATCTCTCCACCCCATGGACCATCTCTCCACCCCATAGATCACCTCTCCATCCCATGGATCATTTCCCCACCCCACGGAATAATTTCCCCACCCCATGGATTTGTTTCTCCACCCCGTGGATTTATTTGCCCACCCTGTGGATCATCTCTTCACCCCACGGAATTATTTTTCCATCCTGCGGAATCATTTCTCCGTTCCACGCAGAAACCCCATGGATGTGTTTCTCCACCCCGGATCGTTTCTTCAATCCGTGGATTTATTTCTCCACCCTATGGAATTTTTTTCTACGCCCCATGGATTTATCTGCCCACCTCGTGGACCATCCCTTGGGATTCTCAAAAGGAACCAACAATTCCCCACAGAATTATTTTTCCATCCCACAGAATCGTTTCTCCCTTCCATGGAGAAATCCCATTTGTTAATTTCTCCACATCATGGAGTCCTTTCTCCACCCCATGGATTCATTTCTCCTTGCCATGGGATCACTCTTCCATCCCATGGGATTGCTTCTCCATTCCATGGAGAAATCCAATGCATTCGTTTCTCCACCCCACGGATGTTTCTCCTTGCCATGGGTTTACTCTTCCATCCCAAAGTCGCTCTCCATGTCCCGTTTTCCCTCAGATCCACCCCAAATCCCAGATCCCAAATCCCGAGCCCTGGCCCTGCAGGGATCGGTGGGGCCGAGGTTTCTTGGGTTTATTTTTTTTGGGGGGGAGAGTGGGTGCTGTAAAATTTAGAAAGTTCCGGAGGTGGGGAAAGGGAGCAGGTGCTGAAACCACACGAGCTCTGACGGCGGGGGCATCACTTCTTGTTCTCTTTTAACTTCCCGGGGTTATTTTTGGTGGTTTTCAGCCCTGCAAGAAGCTGAAGTTTTTCTCAAAATACAGCAGGAGGGAGAGGAAAAAAAAAACTACCAAAAAGTAAATTTTTGTTATAAAATTAATCAGCTGAAAAACAGCAATTTCTAACGGTTCCCGGAGCTGGCTGTTTTAACAAATGGGTTTTCCACCCGAAAAGGGGCTGGTTTGGAGCCATCCCTGGAGGCCTCCAAAGAACCTGCTGGACGCTGGTCTGGGTGACCAGGATTGGGACTGGCAGTCCTGGAGGGCTTTTCCAACCTCAGGAATTTCGGGATTCCATGGAAAACACCTTTGAAGAGTCTCCTCCAGCCTGCCAGGGAGCCCCGGCAGCTTCGGCAGGGTTTTGGTCCAGAGGTGAGAGAGGGAGGGAAAAGGAGCCTGAATCCCACAGAGCTGCCAAAAACGTGGAGAAAGTCCCAAAAACATGGAGAAAGATCCCAAAAACATGGAGAAAGACCCCAAAAACATGGAGAATGATCCCAAAAACATGGAGAAAGATCCCAAAAACATGGAGGAAGATCCCAAAAACATAAAGTTCTCAAAAACATGAAGAAAGATCCCAAAAACATGGAGAAGGATCCCAAAAACATGGAGAAAGATCCCAAAAACATAAAGTTCCCAAAAACATGGAGGAAGATCCCAAAAACATGGAGAAGGTTCCCAAAAACATGGAGAAAGATCCCAAAAATCCTCCCTGAAATCCCAAAGAGAGGGAAACTGAGGCAGCAGAGGTGAGGGGGGAAAGGGAGGTTCCAGGAGGGGGAGATCCGTGAGATCCAGGTCCGGAGCGGGATCAGGGATGTTGGAGATGTTCTGGAGCCACCTTGTGGGGTCCGTCTGTCTGATCGGGGAGTGGAGACCCCTTAAACCAGTTCCAGACCCTTTAAACCAGTTCCAGGTCCTTTAAACCAGTTCCAGGTCCTTCTAAACCAGTTCCAGACCCCTTAAACCAGTTCCAGGTCCTTCTAAACCAGTTCCAGGTCGTTTAAACCAATTCCAGGTCCTTCTAAACCAGTTCCCGGTCCTTTAAACCAGTTCCAGACCCCTTAAACCAGTTCCAGGTCCTTCTAAACCAGTTCCAGGTCGTTTAAACCAATTCCAGGTCCTTCTAAACCAGTTCCAGGTCCTTTAAACCAGTTCCAGACCCTTTAAACCAGTTCCAGGTTCTTCTAAACCAGTTCCAGGTCCTTTTAAAGCAGTTCCAGCTTCCTCAGTTCTAAATCAGTTCTAGTTTCTTGTAAACCAGGTGCAGACTCATTAAAATAGATCTTTAAATCAATTCCACTTTTTTTAAACCAGTCTCTTGTTCTCCAGACTAGCTCTGGGTCCTTCTAGACCAGCTCCAGGCCAGTCGTGGTGGCATTTTGTGCCGTCCCACCGTCCACCTGCAAGGACAGAGGGACACGAGCTTGGTTTGGGGTCCTGGGGGCTGATCCCAGCCTTTGGGGGAGATCCAGGGTTTGGTTTAAGGCTCTGGACCCCTCTGTGCCCCCCCCAGCCCCAGGGGTTCCATCCCCCAGCCCCGGCTCACCTGGTCTGGGCGCTTGACCAGGGAATAAATGGTTGAGGAGGGTCCCCCCTCGGCTGGTTTGGCTTTAGTTCCATCAGGGACGCGCTGGGGAAAAGAGGATTTCAAAAGTTTTAAAAATTAAAAAAAAAAAAAAAATTAAATTTTTAGGGCTCAGCGCTGGAAAAAAGATCCCAAATCCAGAGACCCCACAAAGATCCACGTCTGGAGGTGCTGGCCCATCCCAAGGCCAGGTTGGACCATCCTGGGACAGTGGGAAGCGTCCCCACCCAGGGAATGGGACAATTCTAAACTCCCTCCCAACCCCAAAACCCCCATTTTTCTCTGATCCCTCCAAAACCGAGATTTTGGGGCTGGGCACGGAGTTTTGGGCAAGTTCAGGTGCCCTTGGGCCACCTCCAGCTGTGGCACTTCCCCCTTGGGATTCTCAAAAGGAACCAAGGGTTCCCGGTTGTCCAGCGCGTCCCCAGGGTGTCCCCAAGCGTGTCCCCAAGGTGTCCCCAAGGTGTCCCCAACCCCAGGCTCACCTGCTGGGAAGGGCCTACCTCGGCGTACACGGTCGTGTAGTCGTTCGTGGCCCCTGGAACTGGGGAAAAAAGCAGGAATTAGCGGATTTGGGATGCAGGGAATGCAGGAGTCCCAACCTCAGGAGCCCAGGCTTGGGTAAAACCTCGACCCCGAAGCCCCTCGGAGCTGCTGGAGGTGGGAATCGCTCCCCGTCCCACTTCCAGCACCAAGGACAGGGAAAATCCGCCCTTTTTTCGGTTTAAATCCCAAATTCCTGGCTGCTTTTTCTGGAGGACAAATTCTGTTTGTTTTGTCCTCCATGCGGTCACCTCATCGCTCATGGAACAGAGCAGGGAAAGGGGGATTTAAAATCCCTTAAAATCCCATTTTTGGGATAAATTTCCCATTGGAATTCCTGGGGATCGGGCACAGCTTGGACTCAGTGGTTGTGGAGGGATTTTCCAACCTTGGGGATTCTGGAATTCTTGGCTGGACTGGCCCTGAGTCCCCGAGTGGAATTCCTGGCTTTTCCCCCCAAATGTCTCTTGCCAGCTCTTGTTTTTCCCCAAATTCCCTCTTTCTTCCATGATCCCACGGCTGCCCTCCCAGCTCCCCCTTGGTGGTCTGGGGTGAAGTTTTCCAGCAGAAATGGAAGGAAAATGGGATTTCAGGAATCTGGGATCGTCCCCCGGGATCAGCCCTTCCCACTCCCCACCAGGACAGCGGGGTCGGGGTCCTTCAGCTCCGATCCCAAACCACAGGGATGGTTCCCCTGATCCTAAATGCAATTCCCACCAGGAAAAAGGGCGGGGGGCTGCCCCAAAATCCCACCTGTGTCTGCAGGCTTGGACTGGGAGAGGCGGAATTCTGTCCAGCCTGGGGGAGATGTGACAGAATCAGAACCTCAAATCTGCCCCAAATCAGCCTCAAATCCACCCCAAATCTGCCCCAAATCTGCCCCAAATCCACCCTAAATCTGCCCCAAATCTGCCCCAAATCAGCCCCAAATCTGCCCCAAATCCACCCCAAATCAGCCCCACGCTGGCTCCATCCCCCATCCCAGGTCCCACCTCCTGCTCCCCGGGCTCCAGGGATGGTTTTCCACGCTCACCTTTGGATTTCCACAGGAGCACGAGGAAAATCAACAAAAGCGCTGCGACCAAAATCCCAGCTAAGATGCAGAACCCGCCGCTGAGCCCGACCTGGCTGCTGGAGAAGGGCACCTGGAGAAGGGAGAAGATGCAGAAGATCTCAGGGGATTGGGATGAGCCCAGCCCATCCTCAGCATTCCCATCCCATCCCAAACCCCAAATCCCAATGTTCCCATGGCTCGACGGGAATCGGGATCAGCCCATCCCAACCCCAACATTCCCGTGTTCCTCAGGGGATCAGCCCATCCCAACCCCAAATCCCAGCTTTCCTGCTCTCGGGGATCGGGACCAGCCCATCCCAACCCCAAATCCCAGCTTTCCCTGCTCTCGGGGATCGGGATCAGCCCATCCCAACCCCAAATCCCAGCTTTTCCTGCTCTCAGGGATCGGGACCAGCCCATCCCAACCCCAAATCCCAGCTTTTCCTGCTCTCAGGGGATCGGGACCGGCCCATCCCAACCCCAAATCCCAGCTTTTCCTGCTCTCGGGGATCGGGATCAGCCCATCCCAACCCCAAATCCCAGCTTTTCCTGCTCTCGGGGATCGGGACCAGCCCATCCCAACCCCAAATCCTTTTCTTACTGCTTTTCGGATCGGGGATCAGCCCATCGGGACCTGTCCCCGGCTCTCACCTGCGCAGAGCATCCCGGGGGCGGTGACGGTGACGCTCCTGTTGCTGACGGGGTTCCGTGCCGTGCACGTCAGCGGCTCCGGCTCCTCCTGGGACGTTTCGTTCAGCAGCAGCACCACGGAGCTCCCGTCCCACGTCCGACCCTGGATCCTCCAGGTGTAGGAGACGTTCCCGAGGCCGGCGCCGGGCGCGGAGCAGCGCAGGGAGGAGCTGCAGCTCCCGCCTGAGCAGTTCTGGGCCTCGCAGGTCACCGTGGGCTCTGCCAGCTCCTCTGCGGGCACAGGGGGGTCACAAACCTCTCTTTTAGTGTAAAAACCCCCCAAAACAGCACTAAAAACACCCCCAAAAGAGCACTAAAAGCACCCCCAAAACAGCACTAAAAGCACCCCCAAAGAACACTAAAAGCACCCCCAAAACAGCACTAAAAGCACCCCCAAAACAGCACTAAAAACACCCCCAAAGAACACTAAAAGCACCCCCAAAACAGCACTAAAAGCACCCCCAAAACAGCACTAAAAGCACCCCCAAAGAACACTAAAAGCACCCCCAAAACAGCACTAAAAGCACCCCCAAAGAACACTAAAAACACCCCTAAAACAGCACTAAAAGCACCCCCAAAACAGCACTAAAAATACCCCTAAAGAACACTAAAAACACCCCCTAAACAGCACTAACAGCACCCCCAAAGAACACTAAAAGCACCCCCAAAACAGCACTAAAAGCACCCCCAAAGAACACTAAAAGCACCCCCAAAACAGCACTAAAACACCCCCAAAGAACACTAAAAACACCCCCAAAACAGCACTAAAAGCACCCCCAAAGAACACTAAAAACACCCCTAAAACATCACTAAAAGCACCCCCAAAGAACACTAAAAGCACCCCCAAAACAGCACTAAAAGCACCCCCAAAGAACACTAAAAGCACCCCTAAAACAGCACTAAAAACACCCCAAAACAGCACTAAAAGCACCCCTGAAACAGCACTGAAAGCACCCCCAAAACAGCACTAAAAACACCCCTAAAACAGCACTAAAAGCACCCCCAAAGAACACTAAAAACACCCCTAAAACAGCACTAAAAACACCCCAAAACAGCACTAAAAGCACCCCCAAAACAGCACTAAAAACACCCCTAAAACAGCACTAAAAGCACCCCCAAAGAACACTAAAAGCACCCCCAAAACAGCACTAAAAGCACCCCCAAAGAACACTAAAGCACCCCTGAAACAGCACTGAAAGCACCCCCAAAACAGCACTAAAAACACCCCTAAAACAGCACTAAAAGCACCCCCAAAGAACACTAAAAACACCCCTAAAACATCACTAAAAGCACCCCAAAGAACACTAAAAACACCCCTAAAACATCACTAAAAGCACCCCCAAAGAACACTAAAAACACCCCTAAAACAGCACTAAAAGCACCCCAAAACAGCACTAAAAACACCCCTAAAACAGCACTAAAAGCACCCCCAAAGAACACTAAAAACACCCCTAAAACATCACTAAAAGCACCCCCAAAGAACACTAAAAACACCCCCAAAACAGCACTAAAAGCACCCCAAAACAGCACTAAAAACACCCCTAAAACATCACTAAAAGCACCCCCAAAGAACACTAAAAACACCCCTAAAACAGCACTAAAAGCACCCCAAAACAGCACTAACAGCACCTACTGAACACCCGCAGGGTGAAGGTGGATCTTTTCTCCCCAATGATTACAGAGTAGGTCCCGGCATCCTCCATCCTCAGCTGGGAGATTCTGAGCACGTGGCCCTTCTCAGAGACAGCAAAGCGGGTTTCGAATGTGTCTTTATGAAATATGGCTTGACGAGGATCCCTAAATGGCACGGTCACGATGGGATCACCCCCAAAATTCCAGTGTGCTGCATTTCCTTCCGCATCGTGGGCGCGCAAGGTCATGGACCCGCCCAGGACCCCGATCACCTCCTTGGGGTCGCTGGCGCTCACTGGGGAGAGAAAATGGGGAGAGAACTTGAGATGGGGGTGGGATGGAGGTGGGGGGAGTGTGGGGCGAAGGTGGGCTCAGGGTGGGATGGAGGTTGGTCGAAGGGGGCATGGAGGTGGGATGAAGGTGGGCTGAAGTTGGGATGAAAAGTGGAAATGAAGGTGGGATGAAAAGCTGGGATCAAGGTGGGACCAAGGTTGGATGAAGTTGCTGAACCCAGAGGATGAAGCCCATCCGGGCCGGGGGTGTTTGGGGGCTCATGGGGGGCTCATGGAAGGGTCCCCGGGTGAAGGAAGAGCACGAGGCCACCCCCGGGCCGAGCCCCCGCAGCCTCGTGAGCAGCCTCATGCCAAGGACGGAGCCCAGAGGGGAACTGGAAGGGAAAGGAGAAGGAGGAGTTGGGGATGGGAGGGTCAGGAGGGGTCACTGAGCAGGACAGGGAGCTCCTGCTCAGACCTGCAGCTGCTCCCTGGGGGAGAATCAGGGAATCGTGGAAAGGTTTGGGTCGGGAGGGACCCGAAACTCCTCTCACTCCCCTCCCCTGAAATCCCCAAGCCTTCCCCCAGCCCGGGGGGCTCCCAGCCCTGCCCAGCCTGGCCCTGGACCCTGCGGGGGCTGCGCGGGGCAGCCCCACCACGGCTTCTCCAGGCTGACCGCTCCCTGCGGCCGCAGGGAAACCGTGGCCTTGCTGCAAGAGTCCCATGACCTTCTCATGCTGGGGGCACCAGACCTGGTGGGATCTGTCAATTCCAGGTGGGCTCACCATTCCAGGTGGGATCTCACCACTCCAGGTGGGATCTCACCATTCCAGGTGTGATCTCACCATCTCAGGTGCACTCTCACCACTCCAGGTGGGATCTCACCACTCCAGGTGGGATCTCACCATTCCAGGTGGAATCTCACCATTCCAAGTGGAATCTCACCATTCCAGGTGGGATCTCACCATTCCAGGTGGGCTCTCACCATTCCAGGTGGAATCTCACCATTCCAAGTGGAATCTCACCATTCCAGGTGGAATCTCACCACTCCAGGTGGGATCTCACCATTCCAGGTGGGATATCACCATCTCAGGTGGGCTCTCACCACTCCAGGTGGACTCTCACCACTCCAGGTGGACTCTCACCATCTCAGGTGCACTCTCACCATCCGAGGTGGGATCTCACCATTCCACCAATGAGAACCCTCCCACGCTCCTTTGGATGCAGCCCAGGACGAGGTCCACGATCCCTCTGGACCCATCCCTTCCCTCCAGCGACCACACCATGACCTTGGCTCACCAGTTCAAGGAGGAAGGAGTTGTTTTGGTTATTTTCGCAACTTCCCATTTCCAATTAACCGTGTCACCCCATTTATACTGGGAATGGAGTTCTCCTTCCCAGTTTTTCTAACAGGGAACCGATCCTGGCCCAGCCCCCAGGTCGGGCTCGGAATTTCTGTGTCCCTCAGCCTCAGCCACCCCCGGGACACGCACAGAGGAGCACGTGGCAGGAAAAAGCTGCTGGGGGAGATAAACTCCCAGGAATAACGAAACCACGGGAATGGTTCACATGATAAACCCCCCTCAGAGCGGGGAAGGGCTGAACCTTGCCCAGCTTCCCAATTTCCCTCTTTTCAGCCAAAAAAGACCCCAGGATGAGACCTCCAAAAACCGGGGGGCAACGTGGAGAGGAGCAGGAGCTGAAGGCAGAGCAGGATGTCTGGAGAACATCTGGAGCAGAGGCTGGACCAGAGATGGACACAGAGATGGGCAGCAGGGATGGGCACCAGGGATGGACACCAGAGATGGACACAGAGATGGACACCAGAGATGGACACCAGGGATGGACACAGAGATGGACAGAGATGGACACCAGACATGGACACCAGACATGGACACAGACATGGACACCAGACATGGACACAGAGATGGACAGAGAGATGGGCACCAGAGATGGACACCAGAGATGGACAGCAGTGATGGACACCAGAGGTGGACACCAGAGATGGACACAGAGATGGACACCAGAGATGGACACCAGGGGTGGACACCAGCCCTGTACCAGCAGGTTTCCACGGCAGCCCTGGATCCCAACACTGGGCACAAATCCACCCCGTGGAGCTGTTCTGGTGCTCCCAGCCATCCCTAAATACCCAAAACACCAAAACCACCCCAAGATCTCCTTCCCAGGGGACAAGGAGCACCCGGCACTCACTGGTTTGGTGGAGGAGCACGAGGATGGCGAGAAGAGGGATCCAAAACACGTCCATGGATGTCCGGAAACGGAGAGGATTTGGGGCAGCAGCACCCAAGACTACGCACCATGAAGAGGAAGAGGAAGAGCAACTGCATGGCTTTTCAGTGCTTGCTGGGAGGAAGTGGCTCCAGATGTTGCTCTGATGATTGTGACGCATCAAGGAGAAGCAATTCACACTTCGAAATGGAAACCTGAGGTGTTTTAAAAAACCAAACCACTCTGTTTTCCATGGAAAGATGATGGTGGACCAAGAGTGTCACCTGGACCGAGGTGTGTCCCACCACGGGTGGGACAAATGGCTCAGGTGCTCCGTGGTTCCCTCAGCCTTGGCCATAAGGGAGCAGCTCCTGTCCCCTCTGTCCCCCCCAAAAGCCACCCCTGGACATGGGAAAATGACAATTTCGGGAAACATCACTTCCCCAATCAGGATTATTCAGGGAAGGTCACATGAAGACAGTCGTGGTGAAATTTTGGGGTGAGGGGAAAGTGAGCTGGAGCAGACTAAAAAATGTTCTAAAAATGTTCAAAAACGTTCTCTAAAAATGGATTTAAAATCCTTTAAAAAGCCCTGGTGGCTCTGCCCCAGTGAGGAACTGGGAGCTGCTGACCCAGACTGGTCTGGGGTGGAAGGGACATTAAGGACAAGATTTTGGGGCTGGAAAGGGGATTTGGGGGCTGGAATGAGGAGGATTTTTGGAGGTGGGAACAGGGATTTTGGGGTTGGAAAGTGCATATTGGGGTTGGAAAGTGCATTTTGGGGTTGGACATTCCTCCCCAAAGCTCCCGGCCCCGCTGCTGGGCTGCCCGAGCTGGGGACAGCGGAGCCACCGCCATGTCCCCAAGTGTCCCCGGCGCTCGCTGCAGAGGGAAAGCAAAACCCCCCAAAAACCCCAACATTGCCCTCCCGGGCCGATTCAAACGAATTCCCTCCGAGTTCTGGGGCTGAGAGCGCCGCACCCCGACACGTCCTTGTCCCCTCTGCCGCAGGGGCGGCCGGAGGAGGAGGAGGAGGAGGAGGAGGAAGGAGCCGGAGCAGAGGAAGTCCCGGCGGGCACTCGCAGCCCCGAGGGGTCCCCGCTCCGCTCCGCGATGGCCCCGCCCGGGGGTCGCCGCTGTCCCCCCGCGCTGCTGGCGCTGCTGCTGGGCCTGGCCGGGAGCCGAGGTGAGGAGGGGGCGCGGGGGGGGCCGGGGGGGCTGCGGCCGTTCGGGAATTGCGGGAATTATTGGGGAATTGCGGGAATTATTGGGGAATTGCGGGGAAAAGCCGGGGCGGCGCTGGCCAGAGGGGCGCGGGGGGATGCAGAGGGGCTGGCTGCGGCTTTGGGGGGATTCTCCTCGCTTCTCTCAGCCCCCCCTTGGCCAGGGAGAGCCGGGCCGGGCCGGGCCGTGACGCGGGGCCGGTTCCCCTTCCTGGGCAGCGTTTGGGGTGCGCAGTTTGCCTGAAAGTCGCGACTTTCCCCGCTCTGGTTAAGGATTCCCGGAATGCCAAAATCGAGCAGTGACCGTGGGAGGATCGCTGTGCCTGGTGCCGGAGAAACCCCCATGGAAGTGGACAGGGGTGCGGTGGAAACTGGAAATTGATTCAGAAAGGTTCCTGAAGATCCTGACAGTCACCAGGGATGGAACTGTCTCCTATCCCAGAGGTCCTTTCCATGGGAGAGCGAAATTCCAGCGGGGAAACCTCTCCCTGTGCATCTCCCCGGTTCACAGGGATGATGACGGGGTCTATGGGGTCGACATGGAGATTTTGGGAGTGATTTCAGCCCAGTGCTTCCGAGTGTCCGTGTGGGGTGAGTACCCGTGTCCCTGTGTCCCCCTGTCCCTGTGTCCCACCTGTCCCCTGTCCCTCTGTCCCTCTGTCCCCCTGTCCCCTCTCTGTCCCTGTGTCCCCGTGTCCCCTGGCCCCTCTCTGTCCCCTGTCCCCTGTCCCCTGTCCCCTCTCTGTCCCCGTGTCCCCGTGTCCCCTGTCCCTCTGTCCCCTGTCGTCCCCTGTCCCCTCTCTGTCCCCCTGTCCCTCTGTCCCTCTGTCCCTCTGTCCCCTGTCCCCGTGTCCCCTCTCTGTCCCCTTCCCTCTCTGTCCCCCTGTCCCCTCTCTGTCCCCCTGTCCCCTGTCCCTCTGTCCCTCTGTCCCCTGTCCCCGTGTCCCCTGTCCCCTCTCTGTCCCCTCTCAGCCCCGCTGTCCCCGCAGACCCCGTCCCGCGGCCGGAGCTGAAATCCCAAATCCTGCAGCGGGATCGGGGCTGGTGCCACCTGGCCCTGCTCTGCTCCAGCCCCGCGAACGTCTCCTACCGCTGGGCCTGTGCCGGGGATGCCCCGGGGCAGATCCCGCGGGGAGCCCCTCCCGGCTGCTCCGGAGCCTCCGCGAGGGCGCGGAACCCCAAATCTGCCTCTGCAACGTCAGCAACCCCGCGGGCTGGAGCGCGGCCCGCGCCGCCCTCACCTGCCCAGGTGAGCTCCCCGCGGGACCCGGGGGCTGCGCGGGACCCGCCGGGCTGGGGCTGAGCACGCCGGGGTTAGGGGCCGCAAATGGGGGAAAATGGTGGAAATTTTGGGAAATATTAAAATATTAGGTAAAAATCGTTTATGGCGATGTAAATCATAAAATTTTAAATTTATTTTATCTTGTATATTACATACATTTTGTATGTAATATACAAAATTTTTGTATGTATTCTATGTAAAATCTGTAGTTATATATATATAAAATAAATTTTTATATATATATAAAAAAATAAATTTATATCTATAAAATATATAAGTATATATATAATAGATATGTATATAGTACAGTTTTATATATAATGTATACTTATTTTTATATATAATGGTTACTTATTTTTATATATAATGTATACTTATTTTTCTATATAAATATACTACTTGTTTTATATATTAAATACATTATGCATATATGTATATATATATGTGCATACATATATATATATTATAAACTTTTTTTTATATCCCTAATCCATAATTATTTATAAATTTTTTATTCTATATAAGGCAAAACTATAAATTTAGAGATCCACGGAATACTGGGATGGTTTGGGTGGGAAGGGAACCTCAAACCCCAGCCCGGTTCCAGGATTCTGGGATTCTTTTCCAGTAATTCCGGGGAATTTCCACCACTGGAGACCGCTGGTCGTGGCCGTGGCCGAGGGGCTGACCCTGCTCCTCGTGGGCTTCTCCTGCTGGTGGAGGGAGAATTCCCGGGAAGGTTTGTCCGGAATGTCAGGCTAGGATCCCAAATTAGGGGGTTCTGACCCCAAACCGACCCTTGGAACCCCAAAATCTGTGAGTTCTGGCATCAAAAAAATCCCCAAAATGCCCCAAATCCCACCCGTTTCCTTGCAGGATAATGGGGGTTACAGGCGGTTCCCAAATCCCGCCGGCCGCCAGCGCCCCCAAAATCCCGGAATTCCCATCCCTGTGGAATTCTCCTCCTGGAAACTCCAGCAGCCACCGGGATCCATGGAATAGAAATATCCTGAAATTCGGGGTTTTCCCCCCCAAGATTCAACCCCCAGCTGCGCCTCGGAGCGAAGATTTGGGGATGGAAAACTCCGGAAGGGATGGATTTGGGATCGGGCAGGCGTGGGAATTCTGTGGGGTTTTCAGGGTTTGGAAATTTGAGAATTCTTTTCTTTTTTTATTGCTTTTTTATTGGTGCAAATACAACTGGCCTGCGCAATAAACTTGTTTAATTAATTAATTGGCTGATTCGAGCCTGAATTACACCTCGGGCACAGGAAGATTGAGAAACGCCCCAATTCTCACTCTTGGATAGAGACTCCAAACCTCCCTGATGGAATTTGGGGCTTTCCCACCAATTTAGAGCCACCAGGACGAGCGTGACCTGCCCTTCCCTGGGCAAAAACTTTGGGTTCTCTTCCCCCAAATCCAGGTCCAGCCTGGGAAACCTCTCCAGGATCCAATCCCAACGGATTTTTTAAATTCCAAGTTCATTTTCTTTTCTCTCTGCCGCAATCTACGAGCTCAGACCTGCAGACGCCTGAGACATTTTGGGATGATAAAATCCCCTCAGATCGGTGGGAAAAGGATGGGAATGGGAAAGTTTAGTGTGGCCTGGCTCCTGCCACAGAGGGGTCGCCAAAATCCCTCATTCCTTGGGCCAAAATCCAGCAGCATTTGGGATTTTTAAGTCATTCCAGATCTCAGGAAATAAACCCACTTCTCGTTTTTCCTCTTTGAAGTCCCTGTGGGTTCCCTTGGGAATTCAGGACCAGGGGATGAGATCCTGAAATTCCGCAGGGATGAGGTCGGAGTCCAAATCCCGACGGCTTTCCTGAGGCTGCAGGTGTGGGAATGACCCTTCCTGGCTCCACGGGGGTGGGAATGACCCTTCCTGGTTCCACAGGTGTGGAAATGACCATTCCTGGTTCCGCGGGTATGGGAATGATCATTCCTAGTTCCACGGGTATGGGAATGATCATTCCTGGTTCCACGAGTGTGGGAATGACCATTCCTGGTTCTACGGGTGTGGGAATGACCATTCCTGGTTCCACAGGTGTGAGAATGACCATTCCTGGTTCCGCGGGTATGGGAATGATCATTCCTGGTTCCACGGGTGTGGGAATGACCATTCCTGGTTCACAGGTGTGGGAATGACCATTCCTGGTTCCTTTGGTGTGGGAATGACCATTCCTGGTTCCACGGGTATGGGAATGATCCTTCCCAGGACTCCAGCTGTGGGAATGACCGTTCCCATTGGATCCTCCACCATTCCCAGCTCCAGGCGCATCCAGAGCCTCTCTCCCTTCTCCCACCGCTCCAGGATCCTGCTGGAACTCTTTCAGCACAGCCTGGAATTCCTTCCCTGTGTCCAGCCCTTGTTTGACCATCCCACACCACTCCGGCCACGCCGTTCGTTCCAGAGAGTTCCCCCTGATTCCTCTGGGGGTGCTGAGGGATTCCCAAAGGATCCCCCAGGACCAGCAGTGATTCCAGCTGGGAATGGATCCCAGGGAGGCTCTGGGGTTGCTCAGGGATCCCCTAAGGATCCCTCCAGGATCTCCAAAGGATTTTCCAGGATCAGCAGTGATTCCAGCCAGGAACAGATCCCAGGGAGGCTCTGGGGTTGCTCAGGGATCCCCAGAGGATTTCCTGGGATTCCCAAAGGATTCCCCAAAATCCCCAAAGTGTTTTCTGGGATCAGCGGCGATTCCAGCCAGGAACGGATCCCAGGGAGGCTCAGGCCACGGGAAGGGTCATACTGGCATAAACCGTGGTGGGCTCCTTGGGGGGACAAAAACGGGGACACAAAGGGGTCAGCGAGGTGGCCGGGCTGGGGGTGCCCCACGGGGGGTTGGGGATGGTCCCCCTTACCTGGGACAGCGGGGGCGCCCCCACGGGGCTGGGGACCCGGCTGGGAGCGGGGGGCTCCGTTGGGGGCCGGGGGTGGCCCGGTGGCCGCGGCGTAGATGGTGGTGCAGGACACGGGGGTGGCGCTGGGGACGGTCCCTTTGGGCTTCTGAGGGAGGGGACAAAGGGTGGGCAGCGACCCGAGGGTCCCCACCGGGCCACCCCAGTCCTGCTGGACCTTTTCCTGCCAGGGCTGTGCCCAATGGGGCTCGGGAAAGGGGGAAAATCCCGGAGTTTGTCCCCAAAGACACCGTGGGATGTTGGGGACTCAGTAAGTTGTGTCACTCAGCTTTATTCCCCCTTTTCTTCACCCTTTTCCCCTATTTTCTACTCCTCTTTTACCTTTTTCCCCCCTTATCCCCTTTTTCCCCATTTTCCCTATTTCCCCCCATTTTTTCCCATTTTCCCCCCTCACCTGCACCCGCTGCACCTGGGCGTAGATGGTGGCGCTGGCCGGAGCGGCCTGGGCGGTGTCCGGGGTGACCTGGGAGGGCTCTGGGCCATCTGTGGGGTGGGGAGGGGTCGCACAACGCCGGGGTCAGCCAGGTTGGAAGAGAATTCCAAGGTCACCGGGTCCGAGCGGTGCCCGGTCCCCCCTTGGTCATCCCGAGCAATCTCCAGGAATTCCTCGGACACTCCAAAGTTCCCTGAGCCCCTTCCAAGCCCTTTTCCCTTTTCCAGGAGGGATTTTCCCAAATTTCCAGCCCTGGCACAGCTCGAGGCCGTTCCCTCTTGTCCTGGCCCCGTTCCCTGGGATCAGATCCCAAATTCCCTCTGGCAGATCCCAAATTCCCTCCGGCAGATCCCAAATCCCCCCCGGATCCCCTTTTTCTCCAGCCTGAGCCCCCCCAGCTCCCTCAGGAATTCTTCTTCCAGGATTTTCTCTGCCAGGAACTTCGTCCTGGGTCCCTCGGGGTGGAGCTGGGAGAGGATCCCAGTGATCCCAGCGATCCCAATGATCCCAGAGTTCCCAATGATCCCAATGATCCCAGTGATCCCAGCGATCCCAATGATCCCAATGGTCCCAATTATCCCCACAATCCCAGCAATCCCAATGATCCCATTGATCCCAATGATCCCGTACCACCAGACGGAGTGCCCAGTCCCAGTCCCAACAGTGTGATCCCAGTGATCCATCACCCAGATCCCAGATCCCAATGATCCCAGTGATCCCAGAGATCCCAATGATCCCAGTGATCCCAGCGATCCCAATGATCCCCACGATCCCAATGATCCCAGCAATCCCAGCGATCCCAAGATCACAACCCAATATCCCATGTCCAACAAAACCAGTCCCCATGACCCAGTGAATACCCAATGACCCAGCATCCCAGTGATCCCAGTGATCCCAATGACCCCAGCGATCCCAGTGATCCCAGTGATCCCAGTGATCCCAGGTGATCCCAATGATCCCAGCAATCCCAGGTGATCCCAGTGATCCCAATGATCCCAATGATCCCAGCGATCCCAGTGATCCCAGTGATCCCAATGATCCCAATGATCCCAGTGATCCCAATGATCCCAGTGATCCCAGGGATCCCAGTGATCCCAGTCCCACCTCCTCTCCCTCAGGTGGCCGCCTGGGGACCGGTCACAGCCAGGGCTCGATGACCTCGGAATTCTTTCCCAGCCTCTGGAATTTTGGGGCTCAGCCCCTGGGGACCCCCACCCGCCCCAGGAGCCCCCAAACTCACGTTTGGCCGAGCGGGTGGCCCTGCGGGTGACAACAGCCACGATGACCATGACGATGATGATGACGATGATGACACTGAGCACCACCAGAGGCACCAGGAGCTCTGTCCTCACCCCGGGGACACCTGGGACAGCAGGGGACACACAGGGCAGGTGGCCCCGGGTCACCCAGAGCCTTTTGTCACCTCTGCCACCTGATTTTTGTCACCTGTCCCCTGATTTGGGGGCTGATTTCCGTCGCTTTCTCCCCTGACTTTGGGGCAGGTTTTTCTCACCACTGCACCCTAATTTTGGGCCTGAATTTTGTCACTTTGTCACCGGATTCGGAGGCTGATTTTGTCACCTCTGTCACCTGATTTGGGGTTGATTTGCTGCAGAACAGGAAGCAAAGGGCAGGAAATGCCTCTGAGCTCTCTTTATTTGCCTCATTTGAGCTAAAAACCCACTGGGGGCTGGATGTGGGGTCGGAAAAAACCCCTAAAATCTCCGTGGTGGCTTTAAGGGGGCTCAAGGGACAGAAATATCTTCAATGTTCATAGAAATACCTCCAATATCCGTAAAAATCTCCTGTCTAAAGGGGGATCCCATTAATCCATAGAAATATCTCAAATATCCATTAAAATGTCCCAAAATTCCCACACAAATCTCTCAAATTTCCACCCAAATCCATCAAGTTCCCACCCCTGTGCCGACAGCGTGGGGACATCTTCAGAGCTCCCCTCCCACCCCACAATCCTGGAATTCTGGGATTCTGGGATTCTGGGAATCTGAGGTTCTCCGTTCCTGGGGTTCCAGGACTCTCGGATTCCAAAATTCTGAGATTTTGGGTTTATGGGGCTTTGGGATTGTGGTATTCTGGGTTTCTGGGGTCCCAGGATTCTGGGAATATGAGATCCCAGTGTTCTGGAGTTACAGGATCCCAGGATTCCAGGATTTTGAGGTTCTGGAATTCCAGGATTCTGGGGTTCTGGGATTTGGGGGTTCCAGGATTCTGGGGTTCTGGAATTCCAGGATTCTGGGGTTCTGGAATACTGGAATAATGGGGATTCCATTGTTCTGGAATTCCAGGACTCTGGGATCCTATTATTCTGAAATTTCAGGATTCTGGCATTCTGAGATTCTGGAATTTCAGGATTCTGGGGTTCTGGGATTCTGGAATTCCAGGATCACGGGATTCTGGGATCCCAGAATTCTAGGGTTCCAGGTTTCCAGGGTTCTGGGGTTCCAGGGTTCCAGGAATCCAGGATTCTGGGATTCCGTGATTCTGGAATTCCAGGGTTTCGGGATCCCAGGATTCCAGGGTTCCAGAATTTCAGGATTCCGGGGTTCCGGGATCCCAGGATTCTAAGGTTCCAGAATTCTGGGATTCTGGGGTCCAGGGGTACTGGAATTCCAGGATTCTGGGATTCTATGATTCTGGAATTCCAGGATTCTAGGATTCCAGAATTCTGGGATTCCATGACTCCAGATTTTCAGGATTCTGGGGTTCCGGGATCCCAGGATTCTAGGGTTCTGGGATTCCAGAGTTCCAGGGTTCCAGAATCCCAGGATTCTAGTGTTCCAAGATTCTGGAATTCCGGGATTCCAGGGTTCCGCGACCCCAGGACCTACCCCTGTGCCGGGCTCCGCACCGGGCGGTGTCGAAGGCGGCGCGGGCGCTGCTGACGCGGTTCCGCGCGGTGCAGACGCAGCCGAAGGCCGCGCTCCGCAGCGGGAACGAGAGCGCCAGGACGCTGCCGTTGGCCCGGCAGAGCCCCCCGGCGCCGCCGGCCCGGCCGTCCCGGCTGTCCCAGCTGTAGGAAACCTCGTCCCCCCGCTCCGAGGAGCAGCTCAGCTCCAGCCAGCAGCTCCCGTTGGAGGATTCCCGGCGCAGGATGCGGATGCTGGGATCGGCCACCGGCTCTGGGGAGAGACGGGAATGCCACGGTTGGGAACCGGAGAGCGGCGGTTTCCACCTCCCGCATCCCAGAGCTGCTCCCAAAAGGCTGAGGACACCCAGAAAAGAAAAACGGGAACATCCAGGAAAAGGCTGGGAATGTCCAACAAAAAGCCGGGAGATTCCGGCAAAAAAGCTAGGATTGACCTCCAGCTCTGGAAAAAGGAGAAACGGAAATTCCAGGATTTTTTGGACATCAAAGTGGCCGTTTCCCAGCCCCTTGACCACCTCCCACCTCCCAGACCTGCTCCCAAAATGCCAGAATTGACCAGGAAAAGGCCTGGAATATCCAGGAAAGGTCTGGAACATCCAGGAAAGGTCTGGAACACCCAGGAAAAGGCCTGGAACATCCAGGAAAAGCCTGGAACATCCAGGAAAGGTCTGGAACATCCAGGAAAAAGCCAGGAACACCCATGAAAAAGCCAGGAACATCCCGGAAAAGGCCGGGATCACCATCCTGGCAATTCCCAGGGGAATTTTTTACCGAGCACTTCCAGCTGGATCTGCCAGACTTCCTCCTCCTCGCCCTTGTAGACGCTGTACTCGTAGAGCCGCCCATCGTCCCGGCTGGTGTTGAGGATTTCCAGGGAAAAGCTCCGCCGGTGGAAGCGCAGCCGCCCCGGCTCGAACTCCGTGTGGTTCCCGCCCGAAATCTTCAGCAGGAATTTCTTCTTGAGTGGCTCCTCGGTGATCTTCTTCCAGGAGGCTTCCCCGAACTCCCTGGTGCGATTCCGCAGCTCCTGGGGCACCTGCAGCAGCGTCGGCGCCCCCAGAGTCCCCAGCTGCGTTTCCCTGGCTCGGGTCCCTGGGAAGGGGCGAGGGAGAAGGGCTGAGGCTCACGGGGATCGTCCCCATCCCGGCCCTGGAGGAATCCCCTGGGATCGGCTCAGGGAGCCACAGGGCCCCAGATCCACGGGAGAAACCTCCAGGTCCACAGGTGAGACCCCAAATCCAAGGGAGAGACCCCAAATCCAAAGGTGAGACCCTAAATCCAGAGGGAAGGGCCCAAATCCAAAGGAGGGACCCTAAATCCAAGGGAGAGACCCCAAATCCAAAGGAGAGACCCCAAATCCAGAGGGAAGGCCCCAAATCCAAAGGAGGGACCCCAAATCCAGAGGGAAGGCCCCAAATCCAAAGGAGAGACCCCAAATCCAGAGGAAAGGCCCCAAATCCAAAGGAGGGACCCTAAATCCAAAGGTGAGACCCCAAATCCAAAGGGGAGATCCTAAATCCAAATGAGAGACCCTAAATCCAAAGGTGAGACCCCAAATCCAAGAGAGAAACCCCCAGATCCATGGGTGAAACCCCAAATCCAAGGGGGAGACCCCAAATCTAAAGGAAAGACCCTAAATCCAAAGGAGGGACCCTAAATCCAAAGGGAAAGACCTCAAATCCAAGGGAAGGCCCCAAATCCAAAGGAGAGACCCCCAGATCCACAGGTGAAACCCCAAATCCAAGGGAAAGACCCCAAATCCAAAGGTGAGATCCCAAATCAAAGGGAAAGACCCCAAATCCAAAGGTGAGATCCCAAATCCAAAGTCTCATTCCCAACTTCAAACATCCTGGAATTTTGGGAATTGCAGCCCCCTGGGAGCGGGCTCGGGTACAAATCCCACATTTTCCTTCTGGTTGAGGCGGCTCCAGGTTGGTTTTTTTTGGAGAAAAAATTTGAGGGGTTTCATCTCCCACAGCCCGGGATTCCCGTGGGAGGATTTTCCCCCCAAAACCCCTTTGTTGTTTTTTATTCCAAGCCAGTGATTCAGAATTTCCTCGATCTGGATTTTCCTCGACTCAGATTTTCCCTCATTTCTGGGCAAACAAAATTTGTTTTTGTAGGAAATTGTGAGAGGAGGAGGGAGGAGGAGGAGGAGGAGGAGGAGGAGGAGGAGGAGGAGCCAAATCTGGAGCTCCCAGAAGCAGAGGAGGGTCCCCCACTTTTCCCAAAGTCTTTTTTCCATGGGTTTTGGCCCAGAAAGGAAAGAAAGAAAAAAGGAAGAAAAAAGGAAGAAAAAAGGAAGGAAAAGGAAGAAAAAAGGAAGAAAAATGGAAGAAAAATGGAAGAAAAATGGAAGAAAAAAAGGAAGAAAAAATGGAAAAGGGAAACAACCTCCTATTGGTGGAACCTGGAATTTTGGCTGCAAGCCTGGAGGGAATTTTGGCTCTCCAGACCCCCCAAAACCAGGGGTTGTCCCCATTTCCATGGAAGTCGTCCCATGGCAAATTGTTGGGAGCTGGAGATCCTCAAGGTCCTTCCAGCCCAAACCATTCCATGATTTTATTCCTTGGGAATCTCCCGGCCCAGGGATCTGAGCCAATCCTCCGGGAATCTTCCTCTGGAACGTCCCAGCTCCGTCCAGCACTGAACTGATCCCTCAGGGCTCTCAGAACCCCGCTAAAATTCACCCCAATCCTTCACTTCTCCCGCTGAATTTTTTTCCATCACATTTTACTCCCCTCCTCCCTCTGGGAGACTTTTAGGGACTCTCCTCAAATCCCACCTGGAGCACCTCCACCCCAAAGACCCAAACCCCTTCAGATCCACCAAAAAAAAAAAAAACCAAAAAAACCCCAAAATACAGGAAAAAACCACCCGAAACGCCCCAAAATGAGTGAGGAAACCCCACGTACCCCAAAGAGCTGCGAGGGCGAGGAGCAGCCGGAGCCAAGCCCCGGAGCCCATCCCGGGATCACGGAGCCGCCGCTGCCCCGGGGCGAGGAGCAGGTGCTGACAGGAAGAGCTTCACCCCAGGCCTCTCATTTCCTGTTTTTTTGGGGCTGATTGAGTCAAACCTTCGCCTTTTATCCCCTTCGGCCGGAAATTATTCAAAGCACGGGGCTGCGCTCCGTGGCCCCAGCAATGGAAGAGGAAAAAGCAGAAGAAAGCAAAAAACGGGTTTGGTTTTTCCGCCAGAATTCCATCGTCCTGCTGAGGGGTCCTCAAAGCGCTCTGAAAAAAGAGGGAAAATCCAGTTTGGGGGGAATTTCATGGATTTTTCCAGCTCTGGAGAGGCGGAAGCGTCAAAGTGATCCCGCTAAGGGACGTGGGCGGCTCCTCGGAGCATCCCAAAATCTGCTCCATCCCAACAGGGGTGGGACCACCCAGAAAGGTCAGAAATCCCCAAATTTCCCGGGAAAATCCCAGCTGGGAGCTCCATGGGATCCACAGAAGGAGGAGAAGGACGGGAGGTCCCCAAAACTCACCTGGGAGAAGCCAAATCCTCATTCTGGGTGGATTTGGGATCACCTGGGGATGGGGATGGTCCTTCCTGGTGGAATGGCTGGGAAAGGCTGGAAAAAACCCAGTCATGGATCTGCTGCTGGGAAATCCTGGCTGGTTTTGGTGGAGGAGCTTTGAAATCCGAGGGTTTTTGCCTTTTTCTCTCTCCAAATTTCGCCGCTTGTCCCGATTTTCAGGATGTGGATGGAGCGGGAATTCCAGGATCCCCGAGGCTGGAGAAGAGCTCCGGGATCCAGCAATCCAAGAGGTCACCGGCTCCCACCTTGCTGCTCCTTGGACACCTCTGGGGATGAAAATCCCAGGGTTTTAACCCAAACCCAATCCCGGGATTGGGTCACATCCCGCTGCTTTCCAGGGAAGCCCAGCTCAGAGCTTTCCCCGAGGTTTTGCTGCCGGGAAATGATTTTTGAATGACAAAAAAAAAAACAAAACCCAAAACCACCCAAAAAAACCCACCCGGAACCTCCTGGGAGGCTCCTCCTCCTTCCTTGCTCAGAAAGCACCTGATAGGTAAAAACCCAAAGCCACCATTTCTCAAAAATCAGACTTTTACAGAAAAAATTACAGATGGGGACTCGCAGGATGAATTAATCCAGGAAAAACAGCGGTGGTTCTCCTGGAAACTTCTGGAATGGGAGCTTGGGAGGATTTTGGGGTGGCAAAGCCGTTGGTTTTGGGGTGTTTGGGGGTATTTTGGGATTTTGTGGGTATTTTAGGATTTTTTGGGGGTGTTTTTAGAGGCACAAATCCCACCTGGAATTCCCATGGCCAGGCTGGATTTCTCCATGGATTTCTCCACCAGTTCAACCCCCAGATCCCAAAAGGAAAATTTTCAACTTGGAAATGGTCCAGGAAAGCCAAAAAAATCCCCCCCAAAATCCAATTTTCCCCCTCTGGGCTTGGCTGGCATCGGGCAGGGAAAAATTAATGAAATGGAATCATCCAGAGGAAAATTCCTCTTGGGAAGCATTTTGGGGAACAAGGAACTAAAAATGGCAGGGAAAACCTCCTTTAAGTGGAAACCATGATCCTAAATCCTTTCTTCTCCCCGTCAACTCATCCTGGAATTTTCTGGCTGGAAACTCAGCAGCAGGATTGATATTTATTAATTCCCAGAGGTTTTTTTGGACATCCTGGATTTTATAAGCGGAATAAAAGCTCGAAATCTCCACATGGGAATGGACCAAGACCCCCAAAATTTATTTCCAAGTGGGGAAATTCACTGGAAAAATCAATTTTGGTGTTAAAATCATCACCCAAGGAACAGGGATTGTCCCGAGCTGCTCCTCAGGCGGGGCTGGAATTATTTGGAATATTCCAAGGAGGTTCCTGTTGACCCTTGGGTGATCCCAAGGAATCTTTGCCTAAAGTGGGACTTTTTGGGGATTTATGGAGGTGAAATCCCCGATTTTCCCCTTTTTTGGGCTGGGTTGGTGGAGCTGGAAGCGCCCCAAACTTTTCCAGGGATTTTTTTGGAGGCTGAGGGATCATCTCCGTCATTCCCGAGATTTCTTCCCACCCCGCTGGAGCCAGATCCCGCTCTGGGGGACAGAGGAAGGGATTTTGTCCCCAAAAACGGGGCTGGGGGGAAACAGCTCCGACCCCTGAGCCGCGGGATGAACCAGCCCAGGGAAAAATCCAGAAAACCCCGAAGATGTGGGGTCCAGGATGGAATTTAATTGGAAATTAAATTAAAATAAAATGAAATAAAGTAAAATAAAATAAAATAAAATAAAATAAAATAAAATAAAATAAAATAAAATAAAATAAAATAAAATAAAATAAAATAAAATAAAATAAAATAAAATAAAATAAAATAAAATAAAATAAAAAAAAATAAAAAAATAAAATAAAATAAAATAAAATAAAACAAAACGTGGTGTCCAGGATGGAATTTAATGGGAAATTAAAATTTAAAAAAATAAAAATTAAAAATAAAATAAAATAAAATAAAATAAAATAAAATAAAATAAAATAAAATAAAATAAAATAAAATAAAATGTGGTGTCCAGGATGGAATTTAATGGGAAATTAAAATAAAATAAAATAAAATAAAATAAAATAAAATAAAATACAATGTGGTGTCCAGGATGGAATTTAATGGGAAATTAAAATAAAGTGAAATAAAATGTGGTGTCCAGGATGGAATTTAATGGGAAATTAAAATAAAATAAAATAAAATGTGGTGTCCAGGATGGAATTTCATGTGCAAAGGAACATTTGGGAAATCCAAAACCGACCCCAGGCCCTCCGTGGCAGGGAGCACCAAAGGCCACCCCAACCAAAGGGGGATCCCCCAGAATCCCAGGGAACCCCGGGAAGGGCTCGGATCGGGGCTCCCCGCAGATTTTGGGATGATTTTGGGGAGAGGAGGATTTCCAGATTAACCCCAAACGGAACAATCCTGGTGACTCCGTCTCCTCGCCCGCCCACGGTTTTTGGGAGGATTTTGGGATCTCCGTCCAGACCTTGGTCCCGTGTGGCAGCGGTCACAGGGGTTCTCAGAAGGCTTAATCTATTATTTTATGATATATATATATATATATATAGTAACTATACTTAAAAGAAATAGAAGGAACGGTTTCCTCATAAGCTAGCTAAACTAAGAACAGAAAGAATGATAACAAAGGCAGCTCTCTTGGACTCTGTCCGGGGTAGCTTGGCCCTTGATTGGCCATTCGTTATAAACATCCAAGACGGACCAATCGCAGACGGACCTGCTGCCTTCCTCAGCAGCAGATAACCGTTGTTTACGTCTCGCTGCTGAAACGTCTCAGCTTCAGCAGGAGGAATCCTAAGAAATGATTTTCACAAAAAGATGTGGACGGCGAGGAGGTGACCGGAGGTGGTGGACGGTGAGGAGGTGACCGCAGGTGGTGGACGGTGATGAGGTGACCGGGGGTGCCGCCCACGGGGTCCTCAGGCTGCAGCGAGCAGGAGGAAGAGGAGGACAAGGAGGACGAGGTGTCCCAGGGCCGCCGGGGCGCTGGGCATGGCGCAGGCAGCGGACGAGGAGGATGAGGAGGATTCATCTGGAGGAAGACCCAGGAGCTCCAGGATGGTCCCCAAATCCCTCCCCAAACCCACGGGAGGAGGGAAAAGGGATCCCCCACCCCTGGGACCCGCCTTGGGACTAGGATCTGCTCCCAGGGATCATCTGGGGGGCGCAGGGACCCTCTGACCTCTCCCAGACCGATTTTTGGGGTTCAGGAACCCATGGGGTGATTTTTGGGGTTCAGGGACCCATGGGGTCACTTTTGGGGTTCAGGAACCCATGGGGTCACTTTTGGGGTTCAGGGACCTCTGGAGCCCCTCTGGGCTCAGTTTTGGGGTTCAGGGGTCTTCCAACACCACAGCGGAGTCAATTTTGGGGTGGAATCCAAAAATCAGGACAGAGGAACGGCCTCGAGCTGTGCCAGGGGAGGCTCGGGGTGGGAAATTTGGGGAAATTCCTCCTGGAAGTGGGGAAAAGGCCTTGGAAGGGGCTCAGGGAGGTTTGGGGTGTCCATCCCTGGAGGTGCCCGAGGAACCCTTGGAGACCCTCTGGGTGACCCCATGGGGTCAGTCCCGGGCAGGTTTGGGGTGTCCATCCCTGCAGACCCCTCTGCATGAGGGGTCAGCCCCATGTTGGACCGATGACCTCGGGGCTCCTTCCCAACCCCAACAATTCCATGGGATCGCTCTGGAAGTGCCCAGCTGCCCCCCAAGCCCCTCTGGGGACACCCCAGCGCCCAGGCCAGCCCTGGCCGCACCTGTCCAGCTGCAGGGCCGCCGCAGGGTCAGCGAGGCGTTGCTGGACGACACAGGGTTGCTGACCCTGCACACGTAGGTTTCCACAGCGGGGCTGACGGAGACCTCCAGGACGGGGCCCTCCTTCATCGGGGCCTTCTGGGGCGGGATCCACTCGTAGGTGACCCCTGGGAGGGCCACGGAGCAGCTCAGGGTGGTGTTGCACACCTGGGGGTCGCCGTTGGTGGTGGCCGTGACGCGGGGCTTGGGGACCAGGTCTGCAGGAGAGGTCAGGGTGGCACAGAGTCCCCTGGAGCTCTGGGACAGCGCCTGGGGTGGCACAGAGTCCCCTGGAGCTCTGGGACAGTGCCCAGGGTGGCACCGAGTGCCCTGGAGCTCTGGGACAATGCCCAGGGTGGGACAATGTCCCCTGGAGCTCTGGGACAGTGCCCAGGGTGGCACCGAGTGCCCCGGAGCTCTGGGACAGTGCCCAGGGTGGCACAGAGTCCCCTGGAGCTCTGGGACAGTGCCCGGGGTGGCACAATGTCCCCTGGAGCTCTGGGACAGTGCCCGGGGTGGCACAGAGTCCCCTGGAGCTCTGGGACAATGCCCAGGGTGGCACAGAGTGCCCTGGAGCTCTGGGACAGTGCCCAGGGTGGCACCGAGTGCCCTGGAGCTCTGGGACAGTGCCCAGGGTGGCACAGAGTCCCCTGGAGCTCTGGGACAGTGCCCAGGGTGGCACAATGTCCCCTGGAGCTCTGGGACAGTGCCCGGGGTGGCACAGAGTCCCCTGGAGCTCTGGGACAGTGCCCAGGGTGGCACAGAGTCCCCTGGAGCTCTGGGACAGTGCCCAGGGTGGCACAGAGTCCCCTGGAGCTCTGGGACAGTGCCCAGGGTGGCACAATGTCCCCTGGAGCTCTGGGACAATGCCCAGGGTGGGACAATGTCCCCTGGAGCTCTGGGACAGTGCCCGGGGTGGCACAGAGTCCCCTGGAGCTCTGGGACAGTGCCCAGGGTGGCACCGAGTGCCCTGGAGCTCTGGGACAATGCCCAGAGTGGGACAATGTCCCCTGGAGCTCTGGGACAGTGCGCGGGGTGGCACAACATCCCCCTGGAGCTCTGGGACAGTGCGCGGGGTGGCACAGAGTCCCCTGGAGCTCTGGGACAGTGCCCGGGGTGGCACCGAGTCCCCTGGAGCTCTGGGACAGTGCCCAGGGTGGCACAGAGTCCCCTGGAGCTCTGGGACAGTGCCCGGGGTGGCACCGAGTGCCCTGGAGCTCTGGGACAATGCCCAGAGTGGGACAATGTCCCCTGGAGCTCTGGGACAGTGCCCGGGGTGGCACAGAGTCCCCTGGAGCTCTGGGACAGTGCCCAGGTGGCACGAGTCCCTGGAGCTTAGCGGGCGAGTGCCCTGGGACAATGCCCAGAGTGGGACAATGTCCCCTGGAGCTCTGGGACAGTGCGCGGGGTGGCACAACATCCCCCTGGAGCTCTGGGACAGTGCCCGGGCTTGGGCAATCCCAGTGGGACAATGTCCCCTGGAGCTCTGGGACAGTGCGCGGGGTGGCACAACATCCCCTGGAGCTCTGGGACAGTGTGCGGGGTGGCACAGAGTCCCCTGGAGCTCTGGGACAGTGCCCAGGGTGGCACCGAGTGCCCCGGAGCTCTGGGACAGTGCGCAGGGTGGCACAGAGTGCCCTGGAGCTCTGGGACAGTGCGCGGGGTGGCACAGAGTGCCCTGGAGCTCTGGGACAGTGCCCAGGACACCACAGTGTCCCCTGGAGCTCTGGGACAGTGCCCAGGGTGGCACAACATCCCCCTGGAGCTCTGGGACAGTGCGCGGGGCGGCACAGAGTCCCCATGAGCTCTGGGACAGTGCCCAGGACACCACAATGTCCCCAACTCCCCCACAGAGCTCTGGGACAATGTCCAGGATGTCACAACATCCTCCTGGAGCTCTGGGACAACCCCCAGGATGTCACGATGTCCTCAAGAGGTTCTTGGACAACCAGGAAGTCACAAAGTTCCCATGGAGCTCTGGGACAACCCCCAGGACACCACAACGTCCCCAAACCCCTCTGTGGAACTCTGGGACAACCCTCAGGATGTCATAACGTCCTCCTGGAGCTCCGGGACAACACCCAGGCCACCACAACAGCCCCAACCCTCCCATGGAGCTCTGGGACAATGTCCCCATGAGGTTCTTGGACAACCAGGATCTCACAATGTCCCCAGCCCACCCATGGAGCTGTGGGACAATCCCCAGAACATCACAACGTCCCCAGCGCCCCCTGGGACAATTCCTTGTTCCCAGACCCACCGTAGACCCTCAGCAGGACCTCCTGGACCTCTGGGACAATGCCCAGACCATCACAACGTCCCCAGCGCCCCCTGGGACAGTTCCCTGTCCCCAGGCTCACCGTAGACCCTCAGCTGGACCTCCTGGACCTCTGGGACAACGCCCAGACCATCACAACGTCCCCAGTGCCCCCTGGGACAGTTCCCTGTCCCCAGGCTCACCGTAGACCCTCAGCTGGACCTCCTGGACCTCTGGGACAACCCCCAGACCATCACAACGTCCCCAGTGCCCCCTGGGACAGTTCCCTGTCCCCAGGCTCACCGTAGACCCTCAGCTGGACCTCCTGGACCTCTGGGACAACCCCCAGACCATCACAACGTCCCCAGCACCCCTTGGAACAGTTCCCTGTCCCCAGACCCACCATAGACCCTCAGCAGGACCCTGTGGACGCTCTCCCTGCCCGTGTCCTCCTCCAGGTACAGCCGGTACTCGCCGCCGTCGCCGAGGCTCAGGTTGCTCATCCTGAGGGTGCCGTTCTCCAGGAGCTCCAGGCGTCCCTCAAATCGGCCCTGGAGGTACATGGGCTGCTCCCCCTTCTTCCAGCTGGCGATCTTCAGCTGGTTCTGCCAGCGCCAGTGGATTTGGGAGAATTTGGAGGGATTTTGGAGGCTCTGGGGGTTCAGAAGTGCCACCCCGCCCACGGCTCCGGCCACCTCCGAGGATTGGGGTCCTTGTGCCCAGGCTGCCAAAACAAACGGGGATGGCGGAGTTGGGTCGCTCGTCCTTCCCCAGGTCTCATCCCGCTTGGAGTTCCAGACACGTTCAAAAAGCAAATAATTATTAAAAATAAAATCGAAACAGCTCCGCCCTTTCTGGAGCCCTTTGCATGAAGAGGGGGCAGGACCAGAATTTTGAATTTTCCCACCCCAAATTCCCAAAAATTCCCAATTTTTTGGGACTCCGTGTGGGACAGTCCATCCCCCAAGGGCGCAGCGGCTCCTGTGGGGAGGGACCCGGTGGTGGCACCGTGTGGGGACAGGGCGGGTTCACCCCAAACGTCCCCAGATGTCCCCAAAGCCACGCGCCCACCCCAGCCACTCACGCAGCCCCGTACCTGGCGCGGTGAAGAGGAGGAAGAGGAGGAAGATGAGGAGGTTCAGCGCCAGCCCCGGTGCCATCTTCTGTCCCCAGTGTCACCTCACCGAGGGTGGGACACGGTCGCGCGCAGGGTGGGACCCCCTCAGGGTGGGACTCCTCACGGGGCGGCTGCTCCCCGAGGAACCCCAAGGCCCCTGAGACACCCCGAAACCTGGGGCTGGGGGATTCTGACGGCCGGCGGAGAAACCGCGTGATGGAGGTTCCTGTTTCTCTTCCGGGCCCGAAAACCACATTTTGGGGTGGGACGTGAGGCTCTCGGGGCGTTACAAACAGCCCCTGAGACTGACAGGGACACAGCGCCCCATGGATCCCCCAAATCCCCACCGGAGTGACCCCAAAGCCCCTCAAATCCTCAACAAAACCTACCCAGATCCCCCAAAATCCATCAAATCCTCAACAAAACCTACCCAGGTCCCTCAAAATCCATCAAATCCTCAACAAAACCTACCCAGATCCTCCAAAATCCATCAAATCCTCAACAAAACCTACCCAGATCCCTCAAAATTCCCTCCAAAACCCACCCAGACTCCCCAAATCCATCAAATCCTCAACAAAAACCACCTGGGACCCCTCAAAATCCCTCAAATCCCCTCCAAAATCCAGCCAGACTCCCCCAAACCCCTCAAATCCCCATAAAAGCTACCCAGACTCCCCAAAACACCTCAAATTTCCCCAAATCCATCCAGGACCCCCCCAATGACCCGATGGCCGGTGGGACACCGACCCCAAGGGTCACTGTGAGTGACCAGAGTGACCCCAAAGCCTGGGGGCAGCCGGGTGGATTTGGGATCTGATCCAGGGGGAATTTGGGATCTGCCAGAGGGAATTTGGGATCTGATCCCAGGGAACGGGGACTGGACAAGAGGGAACGGCCTCGAGCTGTGCCAGGGCTGGAAGTCTGGGATGGTTTTTCCATGGAAAAAGGGTTGGGAAGCGTCGGAAGGGTCTCAGGGAGGGCTGGATCCCCATCCCCGGGATGTATCCGAGGAATTCCCTGGATGACCACTGGATGGACACCGGATGGACGCCGAATGACCACTGGCTGTCCAGCCGGGCTTGACCCCAGCTCCCTCCCGGTTTTCCCCTCCAATCCCCAAACCATCCCCGCAGGATTTCCCGGGGTCGCCGCTCCAGAGGCCGCCGAGGAGGGGCCGGAAATCCACCATTCCGCAATTCCACAATTCCACAATTCCACCATTCCACAATTCCACAATTCCACCATTCCGGAATTCCACAATTCCACAATTCCACAATTCCACAATTCCACCATTCCACAATCCCACAATTCCGGAATTCTGCAATTCCGGAATTCCACAGTTCCGGAATTCCACAGTTCCAGAATTCCTGCACACCAAACCGCAATTCCAGCCCGGGTTCCTCCCGCCCCCCCCGGCCCCACTCGGCGCCTCTGTCGCGGCTCCCCGGGGCCACCCCCGCTGTCCCCGCGCTGTCCCCAGGCTGGGGACAAACGGCCCTCGGCGTCTTCCCACGGGCGAGCGAAGGGGAACAGAGGGGAAGGAAGGGGAACGAAGGGGAACAAAGGGGAAGGAAGGGGAACAAAGGGGAACAAAGGGGAACAAAGGGGAACAAAGGGACCCCCGCCACCCCCGCTGCGCCCTGACCCACTTGGGGCCGGCCCGGGGCTGTCCCCGTCCCCTCCGGTGACACCCAAACCGAGAGAGGAGGGACGGGAACGGCGATTGGAGGGCTGCAAATTAACCCCGATATGCAAATGAGGGTCATTAGAATAAATTAGAGCGCCCCGACGGAGCGCTTGTACTTCGGGATGAGGAGGGGCTGGAGTTGCTCCGGGGGGGGGGGGTTTGGGATGGATTTCAGGGAAAATTCTGGATTTTGGGGTGGTTTGGATGGTCTTTTCCAACCGGGATGTTCCACGATTCCACGGGATGTCACCCAGGCGTTCCCAGCGCCTTTTCCAAGGGTTTTTCACCTTTTTCACCAATCCTGAGCTTTTCCCGCCCAATCCCGTGCCCACCTGTCCATCAGCGCCGGCTTCCACGAGCAGGGGAAGCGTTGGGATCGCCCCAAAACGCCGGGAAAAACCGGGAACGCCGCAATTCCCTAAATTCCCTCCGGGTGGATGATCCCAATTAACGCCCGGTAAATGATCCCAATTAAGGCCCGGGAGCGGCCACGAGGATTTTTGGGATGAGGGAGAAGAGGCGCCGCGATCGCGATCCCAAGGAAAACGCCGATCCCAAAGAAAATCCCACTCCATCCCCACACGGAATTCCAGCCCAGAATTCCAATTCCCAAAAAAAAAATTCCCGCTCCCTCCCCGTGCCCGAGGTGTAATTCAGGCTCTAATAGGCCAATTAATTAATTAAACAAATTTATTGTGCAGTTGTATTTTTACACTGCGCATTACGAGTATTCCTACAAGTATATTGTATCAGTTGTGTTTGCATAAATGAAAAAAAAAAGAAATAAAAAAGAATTCCCAAATTTCCAAACCCTGAAAACCCCACAGAATTCCCGTCCCGCCTGCCCGATCCCAAATCCATCCCTTCCGGAGTTTTCCATCCCCAAATCTTCGCTCCGAGGCGCAGCTGGGGGTGGAATCTTGGGGGGGGGGAAAACCCCGAATTTCTGGATATTTCTATTCCATGGATCCCGGTGGCCGCTGGAGATTCCAGGAGGAGAATTCCACAGGGACGGGAATTCCGGGGTTCAGGGGCGCTGGCGGCCGGCGGGATTTGGGGAGCCCAAGCGCCTGTAGCCCCCGTTATCCTGCAAGGAAACAGGCCGGATTTGGGGCATTTTGGGGATTTTTTGGATCCCTAAAAACCCCATGGATTCTCCATTACCTCCAAGTAGGCGGTGGAGACCAAAGATGGGTTCAGCCTCTTCCTCTTGATGGAGGAAGGCTGTGGGGAAAAAAGGGGGGAAATTCCCGTTGGGAAAAGCGGGATCCCAAAACCTCGGGGGACACGGATTTGGGGTGCCCAGGGCTCGGGGACGCTCCAGGACAGCCTCACCCTCCGGTCGAACTGGACCGTGGAGTAAACGGTGAAATTCCCGGGTTCCTCCTGGCGCCTGGGGCGCTCCTGCCGGGGAAAAGGGGGAAATTTGGGGGTGAAAAATGGGAAATTTTGGGGATAAAAAGTGGGAATTTGGGGGATTAAAAAAATGGGAAATTTTGGGGAGAAAAAATGGGAAGTTTTGGGATTAAAAATGGGAGATTTCAGGATAAAAAAATGGGAAATCTTGGGGATAAAAAATGGGAGATTTTGGGGATAAAACATGGGAGATTTTGGGATTAAAAAATGGGAAATTTTGGGGATAAAAAATGGGAGATTTTGGGATGAAAAATGGGAAATTTTGGGGATAAAAAATGGGAGATTTTGGGATTAAAAAAATGGGAAATTTTGGGGATAAAAAAGGGGAAATTTTGGGGATAAAAAAAAGGGAGATTTTGGGATTAAAAAAATGGGAAATTTTGGGATAAAAAATGGGAAATGTTGGGATTAAAGATGGATCCAGCCTGGGGATCACTGGGGTCCCACGGGAATGACCCTACCCATGTCCTGGGAGTGACCACGGCGTAGATGGTGGCTCCTTCCTGGGCGGCCTCGCCCGTCCTGGCCTGGGGACACAAAAAAAGCCGGGAATGGTTAAAAGGATCCACTCGGGGTTCCCAAAATTCCCACCCGTGGGGGAGCGGGGTCAGGCCTGGGAACCGCCCGAGGTTTGGGTTCCTGGTCCTGGCAGTGTCCGAGGAGTGACCGGACGCTGAATGACCAGGCTGGGGTCCGCGCCGGGGCGGACTCGGTGACCTTGGGGGGCTTTTCCGACCCCAAAATTCCCGGATTTGGGGTGGGAAGGGACAATCCTGGCACTCACGGGCTCCTGGCAGGGTTTCTTCTCTCCCACCTCGGCGTAGACGGTCAGCGCCTGCTCCGGGGGGGTTCCGGGGGTCCCTGCGGGGCCAGAATCCCCAAATTTGGGGTTCCAAGGGTCAGTTTGGGGTCAGAATTCCCAAATTGGGGTTCCAAGGGTCAGTGTGGGGCCAGAATTCCCAAACTGGGGTTCCAAAGATCAGTGCGGGGCCAGAATCCCCAAATTTGGGTCCCAAGGGTCGGTGTGGGGTCAGAATTCCCGAATTTTGGATATCAAGGGTCCATGCGGGGCCAGAATCCCCAAATTGGGATTTCAAGGGTCAGTTTGGGGTCAAAATTCCCAAATTTTGGGTATCAAGGGTCCACGTGGGGTCAAAATTCCCAAATTGGGGTTCCAAGGGTCGGTGTGGGATCAGAATCCCCAAATTTGGGGTTCCAAGGGTCAGTGTGGGGTCAGAACTCCCAGATTTGGGTTCCAAGGGTCAGTTTGGCGTCAGAACTCCCAGATTTTGGGGTTCCAGTGGTCGGTTTGGGGTCAGACCCCCCAAATTTGGGATCCCGCCCCCACATTGCGGACAAACCTTCCCGGGAATTCTCCCTCCTCTTCCTCCAGCAGCAGAAGGCCATGAGGAGCAGGGACAGCCCCACGGCCACGGCCACGGCCAGCAGCGTCCAGCGGCTGAAATCCCCTGGAACTCCTGGAAAAGGATCCAGGAATCCTGGAATTCAGCTGGGGCTTGGGGTCCCTTCCGACCCAAAACATTCCAGCTTCCCCCGGATCCTTAAATTGGTATTTTCCCCTTATATCAAATAAAAATGTATTAAAAAATGTGGATTAAAGGTATAAAAATAACTTTATGTTTTACATGTGAACGATTGCAGCTTTAAAATAATAACAAATATGTATAAATAATAAATAATAAATAATAAATAATAAATAATAAATAATAAATAATAAATAATAAATAATAAATAATAAATTAGTATAATTATATATATAGATAAGTACATATTTTATATAAAAATACACGTAGATTTTATACAGATGAATGTTCATTTTTTACAGATAAATAAATATGCTATATGAGAAAATAAGTGTGGATTTATATATAAAGATAAGTATATTTTAAATCTATAAAAAGTATATTTATATATATAAATAAGTATAAATTATATATATAAATAAGTCGATTATATAAATCAGTATATATTATATATGTAAGTCTATATTTTATATAGGAATTGATTTTATATATATAAGTATAGATTTTACACAGAATACATTCACAAAAATTATGTATATTACACACAAAAATTAAACTAGAAATTATGTCATTTACGTCTATATACATTATTTTTACCTAATATTTTCCAGCTAATATTTTCCATATTTTCGATTTTTACCCAATATTTTCCATCAGGTTTTTACCTAATATTTTCCAGCTAACATTTTCCACATTTTCAATTTTTACCCAATATTTTCCACCATTTTCCCCCATTTGCGGCCCCTAACCCCGGCGTGCTCAGCCCCAGCCCGGCGGGTCCCGCGCAGCCCCCGGGTCCCGCGGGGAGCTCACCTGGGCAGGTGAGGGCGGCGCGGGCCGCGTTCCAGCCCGCGGGGTTGCTGACGTTGCAGAGGCAGATTTGGGGTTCCGCGCCCTCGGGGAGGCTCCGGAGCAGCCGGGAGGGGCTCCCCGGGATCTGCCCCGGGGCATCCCCGGCACAGGCCCAGCGGTAGGAGACGTTCGCGGGGCTGGAGCAGAGCAGGGCCAGGTGGCACCAGCCCCGATCCCGCTGCAGGATTTGGGATTTCAGCTCCGGCCGCGGGACGGGGTCTGCGGGGACAGCGGGGCTGAGAGGGGACAGAGAGGGGACAGGGGACAGGGGGACAGGGGACAGAGGGACAGAGGGACAGGGGGACAGAGAGGGGACAGGGGACACGGGGACAGGGGACACGGGGACAGGGGGACAGAGAGGGGACAGGGGGACAGAGAGGGGACAGGGGACACGGGGACAGGGGACAGAGGGACAGAGGGACAGAGGGACAGGGGGACAGAGAGGGGACACAGGGACACGGGGACAGAGGGGACACAGGGACAGGGGGACAGAGAGGGGACAGGGGACACGGGGACAGGGGGACACAGGGACAGAGGGACACAGGGACACGGGCACTCACCCCACACGGACACTCGGAAGCACCGAAGTAAAACCCTGAGGAAGTCTCAAACTCCAGCCCCATAGACGCCGTCATCATCCCTGTGAACCGGGGAGATGCACAGGGAGAGGTTTCCCCGCAGGAATTTCGCTCTCCCATGGAAAGGACCTCTGGGATAGGAGACAGTTCCATTCCCGGTGACTGTCAGGATCCGCTGCCGCTCTGCTGAATTAATTTCCACCACCCAGTGCATCTCTGTCCACTCCCGAGGGGGTTTCTCCGGCGCCAGGCACAGCGATCCTCCCGCGGTCACAGCGTGGGTCACCGTTTGGTTTTGGCATTCCGGGGATCCTAAACCAGAGCCAGGGGAGCCCCATGTGAGGCTGTGACCCCACAAGGGGCTCTGCAGTCCAGAGGGGACACGGTCACTGCTGGGGCCACCCCTGGGCCGCACCTGCAGCGTCCACCAAGGCCACTCCTGGCCCCAGGGCCCATTCCCCAACCCCATCCCAAAACTTCCACTCTCTCCACACCACCCCAAACTGGTTCTGCATCTATTCCCCATCCCATTCCCAAATTCCCCCTCTCTCCCCGTTATCCCAGGCCCTCTGAGTGTCCACTCCCCATCCCAAAAGTTCAATTTTCTCCACGTTCTCCCAGACCGGTTCTGTGTCCATCCCCCACCCCAAATTTCCACTCTCCCCCAGTTATCCCAGACTCATCAAGGTCTGCTCTCATTCCAGGGGTTCTTCTCTCTCCCCGTTACCCAAAACTGGTTCTGTGTCCACTCCCCATCCCAAAAGTTCAATTTTCTCCCCATTATCCCAAACTGGTTCTGTGTCCATTCCCCATCCCAAATTTCCCTCTCTCCCTGTTACCCCAGACTGATTCTTTCTCTATTCTCAATCCTATTCCCAAATTTCCCCTCTCTCCCCATTATCCCAGACTGGTCCTGTGTCCATTCCCCATCCCAAAAGTTCCATTTTCTCCCCGTTACCCAAAACTGGCTCAGTGTCCATTCCCCATCCCAAAAGTTCCATTTTCTCCCCGTTATCCCAAGCTGGTCCTGTGTCCATTCCCCATCTCCACCCCAAATTTCCATTTTCCCCGACTGACCAAGGTCCGTTCCCCCTTCCAGGGGTTCCCCTCTCCCCACACCACCCCACACCCTCCCAACCCGGGGAATTTCCCCCCCTGCCCCCTTCCCCCCCAATTTTTGGTTTTCTCTCCTCAGAGCAGCCCCGGATGTCGAAGGCCCCCAAAATAAAACCCGCGGAACATCCGCAGGGCCGACGCCGCTTCCTGCAGCTCCGTGTGGTCAGGGCGGCTCTGGGGGCTCCTAAATCCCCCCTGAACCGCCCCTAAATCCCCCGTTCCCCACCCCGGAGCCCATCCCACCCATCCCGGGCGTTTTTCCGCCAGGAAATTCCTCCAGGGTTTTTCCGGGAGCTCCAGCGGCTCCAGGGCCGAGCCGCAGGTGCGGGGACACCCCCGGGGCTGGGGAAATTCGGGAATTCCAGGGAAATGCAGGAAAATCGTCCCCTGGGGCAGTGGGAGCCGGGATCCTTGATGGGGAAGGGATTTCCCGCAGCTCCAGGTGCCAGAATTCCTGCAGGACACGGGAATTGTCTTCTCCTGCTGCTCCGGAGCTGCCAGGGGGGCTCAGAGGGTCCCCAGCTCTGCTCGGGGGGCTCAGCCTGGAGAAAAGGGGGGTCCAGGCGGGATTTGGGGTCTGCCGGGGGGGATTTGGGGTCTGAGCCCAGTGAACGGGGCAGGACCAGGGCTGGAAATTCGGGGAAATTCCTCCCGCAAAAGGGAAAAGGCCTTGGAAGGGTTGGATCCCCACCCCTGGGGGTGTCCAGGGAATCTCTGGAATTCTGGGGGGCCAGGTGGGGGTTGGTCCCCCGTGACCTCGGAGCTGTTGAAAATCCTGGGATTCTGCGAATCCTGGAGCTGTCAGGAAAACAACGAATCCAAACCCCACCGAGGTGAGGCCAGAAGCTCCTCCAGGCACCTGGAGAAGCTCCAGGGTCAATCCATCCCCCAAATCCCGCTGGTTTTCTGTTCCCCACACCCCAAAATCGCTGCTTTTAGGGGAAAAAAGACCCTGGGTCACCACCAGCTGCCCCAAAAGGAGAAGGAACGGGGCCGGTCCGGCAGAGGGATCAGAGCTTGGGAACAGGGAAAGGTCACAGCTCTGGGGCTCAGAAACTGTCGGGACAGGGAAGTCGCGACTTTCAGGCAAACTCCGCATCCGAAACGCTGCCCAGGAAGGGGAACCGGCCCCGCGTCACGGCCCGGCCCGGCCCGGCTCTCCCTGGCCAAGGGGGGGCTGAGAGAAGCGAGGAGAATCCCCCCAAAGCCGCACCCAGCCCCTCTGCATCCTCCCGCGCCCCTCTGGCCAGCGCCGCCCCGGCTTTTCCCCGCAATTCCCCAATAATTCCCGCAATTCCCCAATTCCCGCAATTCCCGAACGGCCGCAGCCCCCCCGGCCCCCCCCGCGCCCCCTCCTCACCTCGGCTCCCGGCCAGGCCCAGCAGCAGCGCCAGCAGCGCGGGGGGACAGCGGCGACCCCCGGGCGGGGCCATCGCGGAGCGGAGCGGGGACCCCTCGGGGCTGCGAGTGCCCGCCGGGACTTCCTCTGCTCCGGCTCCTTCCTCCTCCTCCTCCTCCTCCTCCTCCTCCTCCTCCGCCGCCGCCCCTGCGGCAGAGGGGACAAGGACGTGTCGGGGTGCGGCGCTCTCAGCCCCAGAACTCGGAGGGAATTCGTTTGAATCGGCCCGGGAGGGCAATGTTGGGGGTTTTGGGGGGTTTTGCTTTCCCTCTGCAGCGAGCACCGGGGACACTTGGGGACATGGCGGTGGCTCCGCTGTCCCCAGCTCGGGCAGCCCAGCAGCGGGGCCGGGAGCTTTGGGGAGGAATGTCCAACCCCAAAATGCACTTTCCAACCCCAAAATGCCTGTTCCAGTCACGAAAATCCTTCTCGTTCCAACCCCAAAATCCTCCTCCTTCCAGCCCCAAAATCTTCCCGGTTCCGACCCCAAAATCCTCCTCAAAAATCCCCTTTTCAGCCCCAAAATCCCCGTTCCGGCCCCAGACCCTCCCCGAGTTCTGGACGCGCGGTTTTTGTGGGATTTGCAGCCCCATCCCGCCCTCCCGAGCCGGCAGGGAGCGAAGTTCCCGGGAATTCTGTTCGATCCCGGGGCCGGGAGGTGGCAGCAGGAGACAGCGAGCGGCCGGGGGTCCCCGAACCCCCAAATCCCAAATCCCCCCGGGAAAGGAGGAACCGGGACGCGGCTGCGCCTCCCCCAGCCCCAAATAAAATCCTGGAGCCGTGTCCGAGCTGGGAAAAGGGTCGGGATGGGATGGGACCCCAAAATCCCAGAATGCCAGAATCCCAGAATTTCAGAATTCCTGAATTCCTGATTTACAGTATTCCAGAATTTCAGAATTCCTGAATTCCAGAACCCCCAAATCCCAGAATTCCAGAATTTCTGGATTCCAGAACCCCCCAATCCCAGAATTCCAGAATTCCAGAATCCAAAAATCCCAGAATTCCAGAATCCCAGAATTCCAGAATCCAAAAATCACAGAATTCCAGAACCCCAAAATCCCAGAATCCCAGAATTCCTGAATTCCAGAATCACTGAATTCCCGAACCCCAAAATCCCAGAATTCCCGAATCCCGGAACCCCAAAATCTCAGAATCCCAGAATTCTAGAACCCCAGGATTCCATAATCCCAGGATCCAAGAATCCAAAAGATCCCAGAATCCCAGAACCCCTGAGGTTTGGAACCCCCAAAATCCCAGAATCCCACAATCCCAGGACGGGATTTTGGGGAGGGAATTTGGAAAGCGCACATTCCAAACGCGGCGGGGTTTGATGGGGAAAATAAAGGGGGAAAATCCGGATTTTTCCACCCGCCGGGGATGTTTGGGTTAACAGCCGATTGTCGATCCGGGGATTCAATAATGAGGCTCAATTAATTAATTAATTAATTTCGATTGATTAATTGGTGATGAGGGAGGGCCGAGGTCCCGCCCCAATGGTGGCAGATGTCCCCCGGGTGTCGCCTCTGTCCCCAGAACAAAGGCCCAGACAAAAGCGGGAGATTTGGGGAATTAGGGGATTAATTAGGGGATTAATTTGGGGATTAATTAGGGAATGGAGGGGAGGAACACCCCGAGGCACAGCCACGCCCTGGAGCTGCTCCCCAAAGGGGCTTTGTTCCTTTTTTGTGCCACAATTCGCAAATTTCCTCTCCAGAATCGGGGATTTCGGGAGGAATTCCTGACGCTGGAGAGCAAATTTGGGAATTGCGGCACAAAATCTCGGGAGGGTTGAGGGGTCCCAGGAATTCCTGGGGTTCTGGGTGGGCAGGTGGGGAGTGGGCACGGCTTGGGCTTGGTGGGCTTTTCCAACCTCGTAAATCCCGGGATTCTGAATTCCGGGATGCTGGAATTCTGGGATCCAGGGGTTCTGGGATCCTGGGGTTCTGGAATTCAGAAATTCTGGGATCCTGGAATTGTGGGATCCTTTAATTTTGGGATCCTGGGGTTTTGGGGTCCTGGGAATTTTGGATCCTGGGATTTTGGAATTCTGGGGTTCTGGGGTTCTGGGATTTTATGATTCTGTGGTTCCAGGATTCTGGGTTCCTGGGATCTTTGGAATTCTTGGATCCTGGGATTCTGGAATTCTGGGATTTCGGTGTTCCAAAATTCAGAAATTCTGGCATCCCGGAATTCTGGGATCCTGGGATTTTGGGGTTCTGGAATTCAGGAATTCTGGGATTCCGGGATTCTGGGGTTCTGGCATTCTGGGGTTCTGGCATTCCGGAATTCAGAGACCCCCATGGCCACAGAGCAGCAGGATTTAGGAGCTGGGGAAACTGAGGCACGGAGGGCCCCGCTGGCAGCATCCAGGGAGCTCCGCAGGGCCGGGATGGCCGGGAGCAGCCGGAGCAGGGCCGGGATTGGGGCCGGGAGCTGTCTGGGGATTGGGGATTGGGGATTGGGGATTTGGGGATTGGGGATTTCACCCTGGATCGGGATTAGGCCGAGGAGGAGCTCGGGGCTGGGGGTGGGGATGGGGCACCCAGTGACCACCAGTGACCACCAGTGACCAGCAGTGACCGGCACAGAGTGACCAGTGTCCAGCACCCACAGTGACAATCAGTGTCCAGCAGTGACCAGCGCAGAGTGACCAAAGTCCACCAGGGTCCAGCACCCCCCAGTGTCCACTGGTGTCCAGCACCCACCAATGATCACCAGTGTCCACCTGTACCCAGCACCCACAGCGACCAGTGACCACCAGCGTCCACCAGTGACCAGCACAGAGTGACCAGTGTCCACCAATGTCCGGCTCCCACCAGTGTCCACTAGTGTCCACTGATACCCAGCACCCACAGTGACCAGTGACCACCAGCGTCCACCAGTGTCCACCAGTGACCAGCACAGAGTGACCAGTGTCCACCAATGTCCAGCTCCCACCAGTGTCCACTGATACCCAGCACCCACAGTGACCAGTGACCACCAGTGTCCACCAGTGACCAGCACAGAGTGACCAGTGTCCACCAATGTCCAGCTCCCACCAGTGTCCAGTAGTGTCCACTGATACCCAGCACCCACAGCGACCAGTGACCACCAGCGTCCACCAGTGACCAGCACAGAGTGACCAGTGTCCACCAATGTCCAGCTCCCACCAGTGTCCACTGATACCCAGCACCCACAGTGACCAGTGTCCACCAGTGTCCAGTATCTACCAGAACCCGCCAGTGTCCACCCATGTCCAGTGTCCCCCAGTCCCCCCAGTGTCCCCCCAGTCCCCCCAGCCCTTCCCCCAGTGCCGGGATTTGGCTGAGATCCCCGAGCAGCTCAGGAGTTATTTCGGGGCTGGAGAGGCTTTTCCTGGCGAAATGGAATTCCTGCAAATCCCCGGCAGGGCGGTAATTCCCGCGGGATGGAGGGCAGGCGTTTGGGAATTGATTTCTGGGAGGGAAAAAAATGAAAAAAATATTTAAAAAGGGATCACAAAGGGGCGCGTTCCGGTGGGAAGGGCTGGAGCCCCCAGCCTGGCCGCTCCTTCCCCTGTGGGAACGCTTCCCAAAACTAAAAATCCATGGAAATCGTCAAATTCCTTCCTTCCATCCCAATTCCAGGGCCGCAGCTCTCCAGGGAATCCCAACAGAGATCCTGGGACTGACCAGGAGGGTTTTCCTTGGCCACCCCAAAAATCCCTTTGGCCACCCCAAAAATCCCTCTGGCCACCCCAAAAATCCTCCTTGGCCACCCCAAAAATCAATTTGGCCACTCCAAAAATCATTTTGGCCATCCCCAAAGATCCTCCTAGGCCATCCCACATATTTTCCTCATCCATCTCAAATATTTTCCCCTTCCACCCCAAAGATTCTCCTTGGCCACCCCAAAAATCCTCCTTGGCCACCCCAAATATTTTCCCCATGTACTTCAAGGATCCTCCTCGTCCATCCCAAATATTTTCCTGGTCCATTCCAAGGATCTTCCTGCTCCATCCCAAACATTTCCCTCGGGAACGGCCGAAGCCGGCTCTGGGATCTGCCGGGAGCCGCGGGCTCCAGATGGATATCCCAGAAATTCCCACACAGATTGGGATTTCACAGCTCGGGATGGATATCCCAGGAATTCCCACACAGATTGGGATTTCACAGCTCGGGGTGGATATCCCAGGAATCCCGGCACAGATTGGGATTTCACAGCTCGGGATGGATATCCCAGAAATTCCCACACAGATTGGGATTTCACGGCTCCGGGTGGATATCCCGGGAATTCCCGCACAGATTGGGATTTCACAGCTCGGGATGAATATCCCAGGATTTCACAGCTCGGGATGGATATCCCGAGAATTCCCGCACAGATTGGGATTTCACAGCTCGGGGTGGATATCCCAGGATTTCACAGCTCGGGATGGATATCCCAGGAATCCCGTCACAGATTGGGATTTCACAGCTCGGGATGGATATCCCAGAAATTCCCGCACAGATTGGGATTTCACAGCTCGGGGTGGATATCCCAGGAATCCCGTAAGGAACAGCCGGGGTATACACTCGGGGATACCGAATAAACAATAAAAATCCCCACGATTTAGCGATAAATTTCACATGGGTGGATAAAGGATTTAAGCTCGGGTGGATATCAGATTTCAAGCTGGGATGGATATCGAGTCCACGATTGGGATTTCACGGCCCAGTGGAGCCCCCGCCCGCCCCCGGCGCCGCGGCGCGAGGAACGCGGGGCCAGTGCCAGGCCCCGAGCTCCCGGTGACAATCCCGGAATTCCGAGTGCCAATCCTGGAATTCAGGGTGCTCATCCTGGAATTTGGGGTGCCGATCCCAGAATTTGGGATTCCAAACCCAGAATTCTGAGTCCCAATCTCGTAATTCCAGGTGCCAATCCCAGAATTCGGGACGCCAATCCCGGCTCTGTCGCTTCTGGGGCCGTGTCCCCCCCGGCTGCTCCGGGATTGGATCCGGGATTTTGGGATTGGGGAGCAATCCCAAAATTGGGGTCTCGTGCGCTGGGGGACTCGCTGGGCTCTTCCCAATGTCAGGGTTTGGGATCCAGTGCTGGGATTTGGGATCCAGTGCTGGAGTGATGGATCCAAGGTTGGGATTTGGGATCCAGCACCAGGATAATGGGCCAAATACCGGGAAAATGGACCCAAAACTGAAATAATGAGCCAAACATTGGGATTATGGGCCAAACACCAGGATAACGGATCAAACTCTGGGATAACGGATCACGTTCTGGGATAACAGACCAAACACGGGGATAATTGACCAAATGCTGGGCAAATGGGCCCAAAACTGGGATTACGGGCCAAACATTGGGATAATGGACCAAACACCAGGATAATGGGCCCAAAACTGGGATTATGGACCAAACATTGGGATAACGGATCAAACCCTGCGATAACAGACCAAACTCCGCGTTAAAGCTGCAGCCGAGCCGCCCAGGCCATGACGCCTCCTCCTCCTCCTCCTCCTCCTCCTCCTCCTCCTCCTCCTCCTCCTCCTCCTCCTCCTCCTCCTCCTCCTCCTCCTCCCAGATTTTGGGGTCCCCGCTGCCTCTCCCGCCCCCCCGTGCCCCTGCCCGGCTCCCGAGTGCGGACACAGCGGCTTTTCCCGTCCCGTCAGCGAATTCCCGGCTCCTCCTCCTCCTCCTCCTCCTCCCCAAATTCCTGCCAGCTCCGGGGCCTCTCCCGCTCCCGGGACCCTCCGGCACCGAGCGGAGCATTCGGGTGCATTTGGGAGAAAACCCCAAAGTCCCCACGGGCACGGCGGTGTCCCGGAGCGCCGTCCCAGCCCGGGCTGCCCCGCGGGATTGGTTTTAACGAAAATCCGATCTTTTCACCGCTTTTTGCTGCTGCCCAGCTCGGGCACCGTGGAACCGGAATCTTCCGGTGCCCCCCGGGAATTTGGGAATTCCTGGGGCTGGGGGATCCAGGGGAAAAGAGAGGAGGGAGCCCCTGGTGTGTCCCGGCACGGGACAAGGCCCGGGATCGCTGACAGGGCAGGGAAAAAATGCTTGGAAATCCCCGGGAGAAAGGGAAAAAAATGGACTTTTCCATGGAAAAAACTCTGGAAGGAGGAGGAGGAGGGGCTGGGCGGCCTCTGGTCGCGCTGCTCCCCGACCCCTTGGCCCAGCTCCGCGCTGGCTCAGGCGCCGCTGCTGCCCCGTTTTTCCCAGGTTTCCTCCAAATCCCTCCAGGCGGGAAAAAAAAAAAAGAAAAAATTCTATTTAAGATTAAAGGAAAAAAAAAAAAAAAAAAAAAAGGGAGAAAGAGAGAGAGGGAGAAAAAATTAAAAGCTCAAAAAAGAGGAACGGGGAGGGGGAAAAAAAATTCCAGCCCTGGAGAAAAGAAAAATCCCGGGAAGATGGAGGAGCTCCCACGCACGCGGGTGTGCGCCCAGAAACACGCGCGGGGCCAGATGTGCACGGGCCGGGCCAGATGTGCGCGCCTGCAGCTCCAGGTGGGCACAGCCAGGTGGGCCCGGGGGTCCCGGGCCGGGGCCAGATGTGCACGCACAGGAGCACAGCCCCGAAATGCAGATGCGAGCCCCAAAACGGAGATGTGAGCCCCAAAACCCAGATGAGCGCCCCCAAATGCAGATGTGCGCCCCACACGTGTGCAAAGGTGGGTGACGTGTGAGAACGGGGGTGCACGAACACCCCAAAACACACAGACACCTGTGCACACCCCAAAACACACATTTACACCCCAAAACACACATTTACACCCCAAAACACGTATGCACACCCTAAAATACCACAAGTTTACATCCCAAAACACACGTGTACACCCCAAATCTCCCCCTCTCGCCCTAAATCCCCCTCAGACACCCCAAATCCCCATCGCACACCCCAAAGCTCCCTTGCTCACCCCAAACCACACATTTACTCCCCAAACGCCCCTCGCACACCTCAAACCCCGCTCTCCCACCCCAAATCCCCTTCAAATCCCCCTCACCAGCCCCAAACCCCGCTCTCCTACACCAAACCCCCCTCTCCCGCCCCAAACCCCACATTTACTCCCCAAAATCTGCTCTCCCACCCCAAACCCCACATTTACTCCCCAAAATCCGCTCTCCCACCCCAAATCCCCCTCTCCCACCCCAAATCCAGATCGCACACCCCAAACCCCCCTCGCCCACCCCAGACCCCACATTTACTCCCCAAACCCCGCTCTCCCACCCCAAATCCCGCTCTCCCACCCCAAATCCCGCTCTCTCACCCCAAATCCAGATCGCACACCCCAAACCCCCCTCGCCCACCCCAGACCCCACATTTACTCCCCAAACCCCGCTCTCCCACCCCAAATCCCGCTCTCCCACCCCAAATCCCGCTCTCCCACCCCAAATCCAGATCGCACACCCCAAATCCAGATCGCACACCCCAAACCCCCCCTCGCCCACCCCAGACGCCACATTTACTCCCCGATGCCGCTCTCCCGCCCCGATCCCGCTCTCCCGCCCCGATCCCGCTCTCCCGCCGCACCGCGCGCTCCCCCCGCGAGCCCCACGCGTGACACGCGCGCACGTCCCCGCTCCCCCCTCCCTCCTCCTCCTCCTCCTCCTCCCCCCCCCCTCCCCCGCCGCTCCCGCTCCCCCTCCCCGCGCCCCCTCCCCCCCCGCCCCCCCCCGCCGCCGCCGCTCGCTCGGGGCTCGCAGCGGAGCCGCCGGAGCTCCGTGGCCCTTCCCGGCCCCCTGCCCGGCCCCGGCCCGGCCGGGCCAGGCTCGGCTCGCCCAGAGCGCCGCCGGTACCGGGGGCGGCCGGGGCCGAGCGGGGCGGCGCTGCCGCGCGGAGCCCCAGAGCGGAGCCCCCCGGCGGGCCCGGCCCCGGAGCGCGGCCGCCGCCACGGGACGGGAGATGCGGATCCTCCTCCTGTGCCTGCTGACTCTCGCCGGGACCCGCGGGCAAGGTGGGCACGGCGCCGGGGGCACCGAACCGGGGGCACCGAACCGGGGGGCACCGGGGAACGCGCGGTTCGGGGGCACCGGCGGCGGGACCGGCGGCGCCGTTCCCAACTCCGCGGGCAGCGCTCCAGCCCCGCTCGCCGCCGGTCCCGCCCGTTCCCGGAGGGATGAGAGCCGGGCTCCGGCCGGTACCGGGGGCTCGGAGGGGTCCCGGGGGGTTCTGGCCGTGCTGGCGGGCCCGCGGTCGCCGCTGGTGGTACCGGGGGGTTCGGATGGAATCGCGGCCGGTTCTGCTCAATGCCGGGCCCGGTTTTGCCAAATCCCGCCGTGGGGTCTCGTGGATTCCCGGTACCGGGGCATCGCGGTGGGACCGGGCCCGGTTCTCCCGAACCCCAGGGCTGGTTCTCGTGGACCCCCCTCGGTACCGGGGAGATCCCGGTGGGACCGGGCCCGGTTCTGCCCGGTCCCGGGACCGCTCCTCGTGGACCCCCCCTCAGTACCGGGGGTTCCTGATAGAACCGGGCCCGGTTCTCCCTCCCCGGGGCCGCTCCGTTCCCCCGGTTCCGGTCCTGTTGGAGCCCCCGGACCGGGACCGAGGTTTGGCCCCCCGATGTGGGTCCCGGGGCCGGTTCGGGGGTTCGGGGACCCTGGGGTCAAACGGGACCCCCGGGAGGGGCTGGGGGGGGACAGGGCTGAGGGTGATGGGGGGACTTGACCCGCCCGGGGGGCGTCTGTCCGTCCGTCCGTCCGTCCGTCCGTCCGTGGCGAGCGCAGGGGCCGCCTCCGGGGGTACCCCAGGACCCCAATCCGGGCATTGCTTGGGAAGGGTCTGGGGGAACCCGGACCCCCCTTTTCCCACCCCCACCCCCTCCAGAGCCGCTCCCCAGGGTGGGGGTGGGGAACGACCCGACCCCCAGGACCCCCAAAACCCTCCCGGGGGAAACTGAGGCACGGGGGGAGCTGCTCTGCCAAGGTCACGCTGAGGAAAAGCCGCGGGGCCGCGGGGGGCTGGGGGTCCCCAAATCCCCCCAAAAACCCTCGGAGGGCGCGGGGGGGGCGCCCCCATCCCCCCAGGGAGTTTTGGGGGGGTCTCGTCTCCCCCTGCGCGCGGGGCCGGGGCCGGGCTCTGCCCCAGCGCGGCCTCCGGCGCTTCCCAGCTGCAAAATCCAATCTAATTTTTAATTAAGGGGGCGGCGTTGCTAAGATGCCGAGAGGAGAGAGGGGAAGGGAAAGGGGAAAAAAAGGGAAAAACGGAAAAAACAAAAATCCCCAAAAAGCCGCCTGGCCCGCGGGGGTTTGAGAGGAGCGGGAGGAGGCGCCGGCGGGGCCGCGACCCCCGGGGCAGCGGCGGGAGCCCCGCGGGGCCGGGGCAGCGCCGGGGGCAGCGCCGGGGGCTCCGCGTCCCCCGGGAACAAAAGCGGCCGCGGGGCCACGCGGGGAGCGGCGGGAGCGGCGGGAGGGACCCGGGGAAACGGCGAGAAACGGCCCCGGTGTGGGGCGGGAGGGACCCGGGGAAACGGTGAGAAACGGCCCCGGTGTGGGGCGGGAGGGACCCGGGGAAACGGGGAGAGACGGCCCCGGTGTGGGGCAGGAGGGACCCGGGGAAACGGCCCCGGTTTGGGGCGGGATGGTCCCGGTTTGGGATGGGATGGTCCCGGTTTGGGGCGGGATGGTCCCGGTTTGGGGTGGGACGGTCCCGGTTTGGGGCGGGATGGTCCCGGTTTGGGGTGGGATGGTCCCGGTTTGGGGCGGGACAGTTCCAGTTTAGGATGGGAGGGATCCGGTTTGGGATTGGCGGCTCCGTTTTGGGATGGGGCAGCTTCAGCTTGGGATGGGAGGGTTCCGGTTTGGGACGGCTCCGGTATCGGATCGATGGTCCCGGTTTGGGATCGATGGCTCTGGTTTGGGATGGGATAGGTCCGTTTTGGGGTGGCTCTGTTTGGGATCGATGGCTCTGGTTTGGGATGGGATGGTTCCATTTTGGGGTGGCTCTGTTTGGGATCGATGGCTCTGGTTTGGGATGGGATGGTTCCATTTTGGGGTCAATGGCTCTGATTTGGGATCGAGGGCTCCAGTTTGGGGTCAGGGCTCACATCCCTGCGTGACAATCCCAGTGACCCCAAAACCCATCCCAAACCCACCCCAAACCCATCCCATCCCAATCCCATCCCATCCCAAACCCACCCCAAATCCACCCCAAACCCATCCCATCCCAATCCCATCCCATCCCAAACCCATCCCATCCCAAACCCATCCCATCCCAAACCCACCCCAAATCCACCCCACCCATCCCATCCCAATCCCATCCCATCCCAACCCACCCTCCCACCCACCCTCCCAAACCCCCCAACACCCCACCCTCCCTCCCAATCCCATCCCATCCCATCCCATCCCCCCACCCCCAACCCCCCAAACCCATCCCCCCAACCATCCCTCCCACCCATCCCATCCCAAACCCATCCCACCACCAACCCCCATCCCCCCCCAACCCAAACCACACCCACCACCCATCCCACCCACCCACCCACCCCCCCCCCCCATCCCAACCACCCAATCCCACCCATCCCACCCATCCCATCCCACCCATCCCAACCCCCCTCCCAAATCCACCCCAATCCCAAACCCATCCCATCCCAATCCCATCCCATCCCAAATCCACCCCAATCCCACCCCATCCCTGTCCCGCCCTCTTGCTCCACCATCACCTCCCAGAGCAGCCTTGTCCCCAGTGCCGGGCCAAAATTTGGGGCTTTTATGGAAAATGTCGGGGTTTTCCTGGAGAATGTTGGGGTCTTTTCTGGAAAACGTGGGGTTCTCTGCGAAACGTGGGGTTCTCTGTGAAACGTGGGGTTTTCTGTAAAACGTGGGGTTCTCTGCGAAACGTGGGGTTTTCTGTAAAACGTGGGGTTCTCTGTGAAACCTGGGGTTCTCTGCAGACCGTGGGGTTCTCTGCAGACCGTGGGGTCTCACTCTGGAGCAGCCTGGAGTTTGGGGTCACTCCGGGCAGTTTTGGGGTCCCTCCCGCCGTGGGGGGCGCTCGGGGCCGGCGCTGAATGGGGCTCATCACTCTTCATTCCTCACGAAATAATTTTCTGTATCTTATCTAAATGAAAGCCATTCTTCTTCCCCGTTTCAATCACTCGCCGTGATTGCGCCTCAAATTGAAATATTTATTCATTTTCTGGGCCCTTCTTCTCCTCTCCGCCGGGTTGTTTTATTTATTTCATTTTTTAATTTTACGCTACATTCTATTCTAGATTTTATTTTATATTTGAATTTTTTATTTTACTCTGTATATTTTAAATATATAATTTTATGTTTTGTTTATATTGATATTTTAATTTCTATTTTATATATATATATTTTTTTTAATATATTTTATTTTATTCTCTTCCTTCCCTTCCCTCAAATGGGAGAGGTGACAGCAGGGAGCTGACCCCGAGGGATTTGGGATCCTGGAGGATTTGGGATGCCGGGGGATTTGGGATCCCATGGGATTTGGGATCCTGCAGAATTTAGGATTCTGGAAGATTTGGGATCCAGAAGGATTTGGGATCCTGTGGGATTTGGGGTTCTGGAGGATTTGGGATCCAGAAGGATTTGGGATCCCATGGGATTTGGGATCCTGCAGAATTTAGGATTCTGGAGGATTTGGGATCCCAAAGGATTCGGCATCGCACAGGATTTGGGATCCCATGGGATTTGGGATCCTGGAGGATTTGGGATCCCATGGGATGTGACCCCTCGACCCCAAATTTTGGGGCAGGGACAGGGCCAGGGCCAGGAGCGCCCTGGCTGTCCCCAGTCCCTGGGAATGGGATTTTGGGTGACTTTGGGTGATTTGGGTGATTTGGGATGATTTTGGGATGATTTTGGGATGATTTGGGGATGATTTGGGGGTGATTTCAGGTGGATTTTTGGGGTGATTTTTTGTGATTTTGGGGTGGGGAACCCCAACCCCGGAGCCCCCGGCGCCTCCTCCTGGTTCCCTTCGAGTCCCTGCGGTGACCTCGGGGGGCGGCGCCTCCGCCCCAGCTCATTAATTCATTAATTTATTCATTAATTCATTCAATAATTCATTAATTTATTCATTCATTACTGATTTATTCCTTTAATCCCCCCGGTTTAATCCCGGTTTGATTTAATCCCGAGCTTTGCCCACCTGGACAAACCCCGGGAACGCCCGGCTCGGCTTGGGCCTCGGGAATTCTCGGGGACTTTCAGCAATTTTGGGGGAATTTTCAGGAATTTTTGGGAATTTTTGAGAATTACTGGGAATTTCCAGGAATTATCAGGAATTAATGTCGCGGATTCTTGGGAATTTTTTGGGAACTATCAGGAATTTTTGGGAATTCTCGGGAATTATCGTGGAGTTTTGGGAATTATCGGGAATTATTGGGATTTATTGGGAGTTTTTGGGAATTACCGGGAATTAATATCCTGAATTATTGAGAATTATTGGGAATTCTCGGGGATTATCATGGACTTTTGGGAATTCTCGGGGATTACCGGGAATTATTGGGATTTATTGGGAATTTTCGGGAATTCGTATCCTGAATTATTGGGAATTATTGGGAATTCTGGGAATGATTGTGGATTTTTGGGGGAATTTTTGGGGAATTCTTAGGGATTCTTGGGAGTTCTTGGGATTTTCGGGGATTTTCGGCAATTCTCGGTAATTTTCGGGGATTTTCGGCAATTCTCGGGGATTCTCGGCGATTCTTGGCAATTCTCGGCAATTTTCGGCAATTTTCGGCAATTTTCGGGGATTATGGTGATTTTTATCGGGAATTCTCGGTAATTTTGGGGTTTCTCGGTAATTTTGGGGTTTCTCGGCAGTTCCGCCCCTCCCCACCATTTCCCCCCCCCCCCCCCGGCTCCTCTTCCCTTCATTATCTCTTAATTAATCGCTCCGGGCTCCGCTCGGCGCTAATTGCGCTCTCCGGGGCCCGCGGCTCATTTGCATAACGGGGGATCCGGGAAAGGGGGGACGGGAACAGAACCCCAAAATCCAAAACAAAATCCAAAACAATAAAAAAAAAAAACCCCCAAAACCCCCCCAAACCCCCAAAAATCCCCCAAAACCCCCAAAAACCCCCTCCCCCCCACCCAAAAAACCCCTAACCCCCCCCACCCCACCCCCCCACCCACCCCCCCCCAATTACCCCAAAAATCCCCAAAAAATCCCCCAAAAATCCCCCCAAAAAATCCCCCAAAATCCCCCCAAAATCCCCCCCAAAAAATCCCCCAAAATCCCCCCCAAAAAATCCCCACCCAAAAAATCCCCCCAAAAAATCCCCCCCCAAAAATTCCCCCCAAAATCTCCCCATGGGGTCAGAACCCCCCAAAATCCCCCCCAAAACCCCCCAGAGACCCCGCAGGGAGCGGGGGCAGATCCAGGGGGAACAGCGGGAAAAGGGTCAGGATTTGGGATTTTGGGGTTTGGGATTTGGGATCTGAGATTTGGGATTTGGGATTTTGGGGATTTGGGGTTTGGGTTTTGGGGTTTGGGTGGATTTTAATTTGGCTTGGGATTTTGGGGTTTTGGGATCTGAGATTTGGGATTTGGGATTTTGGGGTTTGGGGTTTGGGATTTGGGATGTGAGATTTGGGATTTGGGATTTTGGGGATTTGGGGTTTTGGGGTTTTGGGTTTGGGGATTTGGGATTTGGGATTTTGGCGTTTGGGATTTTGGGGTTTTGGGATCTGAGATTTGGGATTTGGGATTTTGGGATTTGGGATTTTGGGATCGGGAATTTTGGATTTGGGACTTAAGATCTGGGATTTGGGATCAGGGATTTGAGATCTGGGGTTTGGGATTTGGGATTTGGGATTTGGGATTGGGGATTTGAGATCTGAGGTTTGGGATTTGGGATCAAGGATTTGGAGCCTGGGATCAGGGGGTTGAGATTTGGGATTGGGGATTTTTTGGGATCTGGGGGTTTTGGGATTTGGGATTGGAGATTTGGGGTCGCGGATTTTGAATTTAGAGTTTGGGGTTTGGGTCTCCCAAATCTGGGATTTGAGAGGTTGGGATCAGGGATTTGGGGTCAAGGATGTGGGATCAGGGATTTGGGATTTTAGATTCCAGATTTAGGATCGGGGATTTTGGGATTGGGCATTTGGGATTTTGGGATTTGGGGTTTGGGATTTTGAGGTTTGGCATCAGGGATTTGAGGTTTTAGATTTGGGATTTGGGATCAGGGATTGGCGTTTAGGATTTGGGATTTGGGGTCTCTGGGATTTGGAATCAGGGATTTGGGGTTTGGGATTTTGGGATCTGGGATTTGGGATCAGGGATTTGGGATCTGGGATTTGGGGTTTGGGATTTTGAGGTTTGGCATCAGGGATTTGAGGTTTTAGGTTTGGGATCGGGGATTTGGGGTTTGGGATTTTGGGATCTGGGATTTGGGATCAGGGATTTGGGGTCTGGGATTTGGGATCTGGGATTTGGGGTTTGGGATTTGGGATCTGGGATTTGGGATCAGGGATTTGGGGTCTGGGATTTGGGATCTGGGATTTGGGGTTTGGGATTTGGGATCTGGGATTTGGGATCAGGGATTTGGGGTCTGGGATTTGGGATCTGGGATTTGGGGTTTGGGATCTGGGATTTGGGATCAGGGATTTGGGGTCTGGGATTTGGGATCTGGGATTTGGGATCTGGGATTTGGGTTTTGGGATTTTGAGGTTTGGCATCAGGGATTTGAGGTTTTAGGTTTGGGATCGGGGATTTGGGGTTTGGGATCGGGGATCGGGGTTTGGGATTTGGGATTTGGGGTCTCTGGGATGCATCCGGAGGCGCCGGGATCTGGCACAGCCCCTCCTGCCCCCCCCGCCCCCAAAAGGGACCCCGGGGTGGGGGGAAGGAGCGGGAAAAATGGGGGGGAAAAGGGGAGGAAATGGGAAAAAGGAGAAAAAAAGGGGGAAAAAGAGAAAAAATAGGGGAAAATGGGGGGGAAACTGGGGAGAGAAGGGGGAAAGGGAAGAAAAAGGGGAAAAGGGGGAAAAGAGGGGAAAAAATGGGAAAAAGGGGAAAAGGGGAACGAGGCCTTTTCTGCAAGGGCCGGGGCAGAAAGGGCTGGCGGCGTTGCCATGGCAACGGGCGGATTATGATCCAAATGGAAATCAAAATGCGGGGGGGGGGGTCGGGATGGGGAAGGGAAGGAGGAAAAGGAGGAGGAGGAGGAGGAGGGGGAGGAAAAAACAACTTGGATTTCCAAGGCGAGAGCGGCTGGAGGCGTTGCCGTGGCAACGGGGGGGGGAAAATGAAATTTTTTCTTTTCTTTTCTTTTTTTTTTTTTTTTTTTTTTTTTAATTAAACGGGAATCGGGGAGGAGGAGGAGGAGGAGGAGGAGGAGGGGGATGAAGGCTCCGGGACCGGGACCACCCCAAACCCGCGGGGTGTCCCGTGGGCCCCCGCGGAGTTCACCCAAATTCACCTTTGCCCGGGGATTTCACCTTTTCCCCAAAATTCACCTTTTCCCCCAAAATACTTTTCCTCCCAAACCTTTTCCCCCAAAATCCCTTTTTCCCCCAAAAATTCACATTTTTTTCCTCCCAAATTCCATTTTCCTCCCAAAATTCACATTTTCCTCCCCAAAATTCACATTTTCCCCCCAAAATTCACCTTTTCCCCCCAAAATTCACCTTTTCCCCCCAAAATTCACATTTTCCCCCAAAATTCACCTTTTCCCCCCAAAATCCACATTTTCCCCCCAAAATTCACCTTTTCCTCCCAAAATTCACATTTTCCCCCCAAAATTCACCTTTTTCCCCCCCAAAATTCACCTTTTCCTCCCAAAATTCACATTTTCCCCCAAAATTCACATTTTCCCCCCAAAATTCACCTTTTCCCCCCCAAAATTCACCTTTTCCTCCCAAAATTCACCTTTTCCTCCCAAAATCCACATTTTCACCCTTTAGCCACGTGTTTTTACCAAAATCCACATTTCCCCCCCAAAATCCACATTTTACCTCCTTTCCTAGGTGGATTTTTCCCCATTTTCACTTTTCCCCTCCCTTCTCCACGTGGATTTTCCCAAAATCCACATTTCCCCCTTTTCCCAGGTGGATTTTCCCAAATTTCACTTTTCTCCCGCCTTTCCCCGCGTGGATTTTTCCCAATTTTCACTTTTTCCCCCTTGCCCAGTTGAATTTTTCCCGAATTCCACTTTTTCCCTCCCTTCTCCACGTGGATTTTCCCAAAATCCACATTTTCCTCCCTTTTCCACATGAATTTTCCCCAAAATCCACATTTTCTCCCTTCCCCAGTTGGATTTTCCCCCATTTTCACTTTTCCCTCCCTTCTCCACGTGGATTTTCCCCAAAATTCCCATTTTTTTCCCCCTTTCACCCTCCTTGGGGCTGGAATTGGGAACATCCTGGAGCTGGGGCCCCTTTTTCCTCCTCCTTTCCCCATTTTGGTGAAATTTTATTTTAAAAAAACCAAAATTCCGGGCGGATTTGATTGAATCGAGTCGGAAAAAAGGGAATTGGGGTGGGCAGAGCCTCCTCGGGGGGGATTTTTGGGGCGGTTTTGGGGTTTTTGGGGGGATTTAGGGCCGGAATGGAACCCTCGGGGTCAAGGAGGGAAACTGAGGCACGAAAATTCGGGTTTTTCCGCGGAAAGCAGCGATTCCCATCGCGGGGAAAAATCAGGGGGAAAAATCAGAAATGATCCAAAAAATCAGAAATTATCTCAAAATCAGAAATTCTCCCCCAAAAGGCCGGGCGGGCCGGGGAGCAGGGGGTTAAAATCTCGGCGTTTTTGCCTTTCCAGAGGGAGCCTTGGCAGGAAATTCCTCAAATTCCAGGAGTGTGGGATCATCGACCGCAGCCGGGGGGGAGCGGGAGCGGGAGCGCTCGGGACACCCCAAAAAACCCCGAATCTCCCCCAAAACCACAGAATTCCCACCCCCAAAAAATTCAGAATCTCATCCCTAAAAATCCAGAATTACCACATCCCCAAAAAACCCCGAATCTCCCCTATAAAAAAAAACCAGAATCTCATGGCAAAAAAGTTCAGAATCTCATCCAAAAAAAAACCACAGAATCTCCCCCAAAAACTGCCGAATTTTCCCCCAAAAAATCCGGACTCTCCCACCAAAAAATCCAGACTCTCGTCCCAAAAAAAAAGTCCAGAATTCCCCCTTAAAAATCCCAAATTCAACCCTAAAAAAACCAGAATCTCATCCCAAAAAAGTCCAGAATCTCATCCCAAAAAAGTCCAGAATCCCTTCAAAAAAATCCCAAATACCTCCCTAAAAAAGTCCCAGATCTCCCCTAAAAAAACCCAGAATCTCATCCCAAAAATCCCGAATTCCCACCCCCAAAAAATCCAGAATCTCCCCCCAAAAATCCAAAATCCCCCCCAAAAACCCCTGAATGTCCCCAAGAAAATCCTGAATACTCCCCCCAAAAAACAACCCAGAAAAATCCCAAACTTCCCGAATTTCACTTCTGGGCTGACCCGGGTGGATCAAACCCCCCGGACCCCCCCAAAAAAACCGCCCTGACCCCCAAACTGGGACCCCCACAGCCCCAGGGACCCCTCCCCAAATCAGCGCCCCAAAACCGCCCTGACCCCCAAAAATTCACCCTGACCCCCCAAAAATTCACCCTGACCCCCCCCCCCCCCCCCCCCCCCCCCCCCCCCCCCCCCCCCCCCCCCCCCAAAAATTCACCCTGACCCCCCAAAATTCAACCCTGACCCCCCCCCCCCCCCCCCCCAATTGAGCCCCCAGAGGTCTCAGGGCCCCCTCCCCAAATCGGAGCCCCCTAAACTCCCCTAGAACCCCCAAAACCGCCCTGACCCCCCAAAAATTCACCCTGACCCCCAAATTGAGCTCCCCACGGACTCCAGGGACCCCTCCCCAAATCAGACCCCCCCCGACCCCACAAAATCGGACCTGACCCCCCAAAACCGCCCTGAATCCCCCAAACTGAGCCCTGCAGAGGCTCCATGGACCCCTCCCCAAATCAGAGCCCCCAAACCCCCCAAAACCGCCCTGAGCCCCCCAAATTGAGCCCCCAGAGGCTTTAGGGACCCCATCCCTAAATCAGAGCCCCCCAAACCCCCCAATACCCCCAAAACCCCCACAGACCCCCAAAACCCGGACCTGACCCCCCCAAACTGAGCCCCCACAGCCCCAGGGACCCCTCCCCAAATCTGAACCCCCAAACCCCCCCGGCCCCCCCAAAATCCCCCCCTCCCGTGACTGGCGCGGCGTTCATTAATTAGCGCAGGAACAATGTCTAATTAATGTCTAATTAAGACTTTTGTTTGTTTGCTCGGGGCCGCGGGAGGGGGGGGGGTGGAGGATTTTTTGGGGAAAATTCGGGGGGAGGGAAAAAAAAGGAATAAAAATCCCGAATTTGAGGGGAGGGAAATGGGGAGAAAATGGTAAAAAATGGGGAAAAAGGGGAAAAAAGCGCTGGAAGCTTCCCCCGCCCCCCCCCCGGAGCTGCGGCCTCGTTAGCAGATGTCTTAATGAGACATCGCTAATTAATGGAATTAGCGGCCCCGGGAGAGGCGCCCCAGTCCCGGCCCCGGGGCCGTGGGGAGCGGGGGAGGAGCGGGAGTGTCCGTGCCTCATTTCCCTATAACATATTTAAGATAACCCACTCCAAGAATAACCCACCCTTATAGAATAACCCACCCGTGCCTCAGTTTCCCTATAGAATAACCCACCCGTGCCTCAGTTTCCCTATAGAATAACCCCGGACTGTGTCTCAGTTTCCCTCATTCGTGCCTCAGTTTCCGCCATGGAATAACCCCCTCTCTCCCCCCCATGCCTCAGTTTCCCTTTGGAAACCCCTCTGTGCCTCAGTTTCCCCGTGGAATAACTGCTCCGTGCCTCAGTTTCCCCCATCTGTGCCTCAGTTTCCCCCATGGCAATTCAGTGTCCGAGGAAATCCATGGACCTGTGCCTCAGTTTCCCCACCCGTGCCTCAGTTTCCCCATGGAATAACCCCCGCCCGTGCCTCAGTTTCCCTCTGGAATGATCCCTCTGTGCCTCAGTTTCCCCGTCCGTGCCTCAGTTTCCCCATGACGATTCAATGTCCCAGGGAATGCCGTGTCCGTGGGAATCCATCCCTCACCCCGGTGCCACCAGCATGGGGACAGGGACAGGGACACGGGGACGGTGGCATGGCAGGAACGGGGACACAGGGACACCGGGGACAGGGACGGGGACACGGGGACACCGGGGACAGGGATGGGGACACAGGAACAGGGATGGTGGCACTGCAGGAACAGGGCCAGGGGACAGGGACAGGGATGGGGACACAGGAACAGGGACAGACACAGGGACAGGGACAGGGATGGGGACAGTGGCAGTGCCAGCTCTCGGTGGCATGGCGGGGACAGGGATGGGGACACGGGGACAGGGCCGGTGGCAGTGGCAGCTCTCGGTGCGGCCATCGCCGTGTGGGGTTGGGGCCGGGGCCGCAATTAACGGGGAATTAACGAGGGCCGGGGTTTAATTACTGCGGGATTAGAGCGGGGATTGGGGCCGGGGGTGGGGCCGGGGACATCGGGGGGGACACGGGGGGGGGGACCCCAGAGCTCCCTGGGACCCCACAGACCCCAAAACCCCCCCTGGGACCCCAAAACCCCCCCTGGGACCCCACAATTCCCCCCTGGGACCCCACAATTCCCCGTCCAGGAGCCGCTCCCGCTTTTCCAGAGCCGAGGGTGGAGATTTTCCCGGGAATTTCCCGGGCTGGGATTTTTGGGAAGGGCGGAGGGAAGCGGGGAACGCTCTCCGGGCATCCCAAAATCCCGGGCAGCGCCTGAACCCCCATCCCGGGGCTCGGGAATCCCATCCCGGGGGGGCCTCGGGGTCACCCCTGGGGGACCGGGCGCTGTCCCCGCGTCCCCTCCGGGCCGGGCCGGGCCGAGAGTCCCAAATTCCCCATCCGAGAGTCCCAAATTCCCGATCCCAGAGCCGAGAGTCCCAAATTCCTGATCCCAGAGTCCCAAATTCCCGATCCCAAAATAGCTCCGGGAGCGGGGGGGGGGGGGGCCGGGCCCGGCTCGGCTCGGCTTGGCCGGGAGCAGCGCTGGGCTGGAAAACGGGGCTGGAATTCCCGGGAAAACGGGGCTGGAATTCCCGGGAAAACGGGGCTGGAATTCCCGGGAAACTGGGGTCGATCCCTGGTAAAATGGGATCCCAAATCCCCATCGGGATGGGGTCGGTCCCTGCCCGGATGTGATCCCAAATCCCAGCGGGACGAGACCCCACATTCCCGGCACTGCCGGGGTCTCCGGCTCGAGACCCCTCCCCATCCCACTGATCCCATCCCATCCCATAAATCCCATAAACCCCATCCCGTGGATCGCATCCCATGGATCTCATCAATCCCATCCCATCCCATGGATCCCCCATCCCATCCCATCCCATAAATCCCACTGATCTCATCCCATACCCCATAAATCCCATGAATCCCATGGATCCCATAGACCCCACCCTGTCCCCTCAGTGTCCCCACCCCGCGGTGCCGCCCCCGGCCCTGGGGACAGCAGCGCCCCCGGGACCTGCCCTGGCCTCTCCTTCCCACCCCAAAAACCCCAAATCCTCTTTTCTTCCCCGCAGAATGAACAAACCCAACCCGGCCAAGAGCTTCTTTATTTATTATTTCATTTTTTTTTAGAACTCTCCTCCCTCCTCCTCGCCTGTTTTGGGTTTGGTTTTTATTTTATTTTATTTATTTATTTATTGTTTCTTTTTTTTTTTTTTTTTTAGAACTCTCCTCCCTCCTCCTCGCCTGTTTTGGGTTTGGTTTTTATTTATTTAATTTTTTTTTTTTTTCTTTCTTCTTTTTTTGTTTCACGTAAAAATAGCAGCGAGCGACTCGGGAAGAGGGGAAAGGCTTTTTACATTTAAAAGCCGGGAGGAGAAGGGGAAGGGAGGAGGGAGGGATAAAATAAGGAGAGGGGGAAGAAAGAAGGAAAAAATGGGGAAGAAAATGGGGAAAATGGGAGAAAATGGGGAAAAAGGAGGAAAATGGGGCGGGGGGAAGGGGGGACAGGAGGGTTTGGGGACAGGGGGACATTGCCGTGGGGACAGCAGCGTCTGGGGACATTGCCGTGGGGACAGGCACGCGCTGCCACACGGGAGGGGACCACGGTGACAAAGGGGGGGGCACGGCAGCGAGGGGACACGGTGACAAGGAGGGACACAAGGGGACACAGCGGCAAAGGGGACACGGTGACAGGGGGTGGCCCGGTGGCACGGACATGGCCCGGGGGACGCGGTGACGAGCGGCCAGGGGACCGTGGCGACACCGAGGGGACACAGCAGCGAGCGAGGCGCCACCTCGTGCCTGTGCCCGCGGCCACCGCTGTCACCTCGGCGCGGTGTCACCTCGGCCGCGCGACAAAAACCTCGCGGCGCTGTCGCCGGAGCGAACCAGGCCGTGCCACCACCGTGTCACCGCAGTGCCACCACAGTGTACCACAGTGTCCCCACAGTGCCACCACAGTGTCCCCACCGTGCCACCACAGTGCCACCGCAGTGCCACCACAGTGCCACCACAGTGTCACCGCAGTGCCACCACCGTGTCACCCCAGTGCCACCACGGTGGCACCACCGCAGGGGCGGCACCGCCACCCCCCATCCCGGTCCCCGCCGGTGGCAGGAGGTGGCTCTGGCTGTGACAATCGCCAGCAGCCCCCGCCGGCGGTGACAGGTCTGGCACGGCGGCTGGCGCTGCGGGGAGGTGGCACCGGGAGGTGGCACTGAGGGGAGGTGGCACCAGAGGGGGGGCACTGAGGGGAGGTGGCCCCGGGACGTGGCACTGGCACTGCGGGGACCCGGCGCTGGCGTTTCGGGGTTGGGGACAACGTGTGGGGACACAGGGATGCGGGAATCCCAAACCATTCCGGGCTGGGCCGGTGCCACCCCGGTGCCCCTTTCCCCCAAAATCCCGGGGCCACCCCGGTGCCCATTTTCTCCTCGATCTCCCCGAAATTCCGCCCACCCCCAGCCGTGCCGGCGCCGTTCCGGTGCCATCCCCGTGCCCGTTTCCCCTCAATTTCCCCCCAAATCCCGGTGCCGTCCCGGTACCTGGTTTGCCCTCGATGTCCCCCAAAATCCGGGGTGATTCCCGCAAGGGCCGGTGTCATCCCGGTGCCCGCTTTCCCCTCATTCTGCCCCAAAACCCGCCCATCCCCACCGGCCCGGTTCCAGCCCGGTTCCATCCCGGTTCCAGCCCGGTTCCAGCCCGGTTCCAGCCCGGTTCCATCCCCGTCCCCCCCGCCGCTCCCTCCCCCGTTCCCCGCTCTGATTTTCCCTCCCCCGGCTCCTTCCCCTCTTTGATCTCCCGCTCCATCCCCACTTTTCCTTCATCTTCCCCCAAAATCCCCGCGGCCTCGGGCCGGGGGTGGCACCGGGGATGGCACCGGGGGTGGCACCGAGGCTGCCCGCAGCGCTGGCTGTCCCCAAAATCCCGGTTATTCCCGGGGGGTCCCGGGGTTCCCTGGACTCCCAATCCCTGGATTTGGGGGTGTCCAATCCCAGGGGATCCCTGGATTCCCTACTCCATGGATTTGGGGTTTTTTATCCCGGGGCTCCTTGGATTCCCCACCCGAGGGTTCCCGAGCTCCCAGGGATCCCAGGGACACCCCCACACGGGGATTTTGGGGATTTTGGGGGGGTTTTTGGGGATGTTTGGACCCGCCGGGGGTTTTATTTTCGGGATCAAAAGCAGGAGCCTGTGGATTTGGGGGGTTCAGAAGGAGAGGAGCGGGACGGGGACCCCGGGCTGTGCCGTTCCATTCCGTGCCGTTCCGTGCCAGAATAAAAAGCCCGGGATTGGAGCCGGGAGAGGCGGGGGGGTCGCGCTGCCCGTCCCCGCTCCAGGGCACGGCCGCGTCCCTGTCCCTGTCCCCGTCACAGCCCGCTCGATTCCCGCGTGACCCCGGGATCGATCCCGAACAGCCGGGAACGGGAACGGGATCGGGATCGGGAACGGGAGCGGCGGGGCCCGGGCTGGGGGCGTTCGGGGGTCCCCGGGAGCTCCGGGGGGATCCTGAGGGGATCCGGGGCAGCTCCGGGGGGGATCTCAGGAGGGTCCTGGGGGATTTCAGAGGCTCTCCTGGGGGATCTCAGGGGTATCTCGGGATATCCCGGGATGGCAGCGCACGCGGTGCTGCGGTGCCGGGCGCTGCGCCGTGACCGTGGCCCCGTGGCCGGTGCTGACCGTGGCCCCGTGGCCGCAGCGGTGCAGACGCGCTTCGTGGAGGAGCCCGAGGACCAGACGGTGGTGGCCGGGCAGAGAATCGTCCTGTCCTGCGTGGTGCTCAACTACTCCGGCATCGTGCAATGGACCAAGGACGGGCTGGCCCTCGGCATGGGCCAGGGCCTCAAAGGTGCCCGGGGGACACTGGGGGCGACACTGGGGGTGACACCGGGCCAGGAGGGGTGGCTTTGGGGGTGTCACCCATGGGGCAGGGGCTGAAGGGTACCTGGGAAACGGGGGGTGGCTCTGGGGGTGTCCCTGTGTGACCTCCCAGGGCTGTCCCCACAGCCTGGGCATGGGGTTGGGGTGTCCCTGTGTTATCGGGGTGTCCCTGTGGCATTGGGGTGTCCCTGTGGGACCAGGGTGTCCCCAGGTGACCCTGCCCTGTCCCTCCCCAGCCTGGCCCCGGTACCGCATCGTGGGCACGGCCGACTCGGGCCAGTACAACCTGGAGATCCGCGACGCCGAGCTCTCCGATGACGCCGTCTACGAGTGCCAGGCCACCGAGGCCGCGCTGCGCTCGCGCCGCGTCCGCCTCACCGTGCTCAGTGAGGGCTGGCCCCGGTGTCCCCGGTGTCCCCAGTGTCCGTCACACCCTGGCCCCAGTGTCCCCTCCCCATTCCCGGTGTCCCTCACCATTCCCTGTGCCCCACACGGTCCCCAATGTCCCACCTGGCCCCCAGTGCCCCACATGGTCCCCCCAATGTCCCACACAGTCCCCAGTGTCCCCCATGTCACCCATGTCCCACCCCTGTGTCCTCCAGGGCCTCTCATGTCCCCTCATCATTCCCGGTGTCCCCATCCCGTGTCCCCTCCCCATTCCCCGTGTCCCGGGGTGTCCCTCCCGAGCCGCTGTCCCCTCTGTGCCCCCGCAGTCCCCCCCGAGGACCCCACGATCGACGGCGCCCCCGAGATCCTGCTGAGGGCGGGCACCCCGTACAACCTGACGTGCCGGGCGCGCAGCGCCAAACCCGCGGCCACGCTGGCCTGGTTCCGCGACGGGCTGCAGCAGGATGGGGCCGTCACCAGCACGGTATGGCTGCCACCAAAACTGTCCCCAGAACTGTCACCCTGTGTCCCATCTGTGCCCCCTGTCCCACTGTCCCCACCCTTACCTGGTTCCGCGACGGGCTGCAGCAGGACGGGGCCGTCACCAGCACGGGATGGGGACACTGCAGCATGGTGGCCGTCCCCTCCCTGTGTCCCCAGCCCCGTTGGAGCTGTCCCCTGTCCCCATGTCCCCTGTCCCCTGTCCCCCCGGAGCTGTCCCCCTGTCCCCATGTCCCCATGTCCCCCCAGGAGCTTTTGGCCGACGGGAAGCGCGAGAGCACCACGAGCCTGCTGCCCATCACGCCCTCGGAGCTGGACATCGGCCGCGTCTTCTCCTGCCGCAGCTCCAACGAGGCCGTGCCGGGCGGCAAGGAGAGCTCCGTGCGCCTCAACGTGCACCGTGCGTGGCACTGGGGACACCAGGGGTGAAAGGGACGGGGATGGGGATTTGGGGGGATTTTTGGGGGATTTGGGGGCATTTTGGGGGATTTTTGTGGCGTTGCAGGTGAGAGCAGCGACTGTGGATGGGATTTGCCGGAGGGAGGAGGAGGAGGAGGAGGAAGAGGAGGGGGAGGCAGGGCCGGCACTCGGTGGCCAACACGGACCTGCGGTGGCGGCTGCGGGAAGGGGCGGCCACGGCGGGAGGGGACAGCGGGGACAGCCCTGGGGAGGGTCCCCACAAGGACAGGGTGGGATTTGGGGTCCCCACAAGGACAGGGGTGGGATTTGGGGTCCCCACAAGGACAGGGTGGGATTTGGAGTCCCCACAAGGACAGGGGTTGGATTTGGGGTCCCCACAAGGACAGGGTTGGATTTGGGGTCCCCAAAAGTACAGGGTGGGATTTGGGGTCCCCACAAGGACAGGGTGGGATTTGGAGTCCCCACAAGGACAGGGGTTGGATTTGGGGTCCCCACAAGGACAGGGATGGGATTTGGGGTCCCCACAAGGACAGGGTGGGATTTGGGGTCCCCAAAAGTACAGGGTGGGATTTGGGGTCCCCACAAGGACAGGGTGGGATTTGGGGTCCCCACAAGAACAAGGACGGGGCTGCCCCGCCCCAGGGCTTCGGGGACCCCTCGGTGCCCCCCCCTGAGCCGTCCCTGTCCCCGCAGACCCCCCGACGGTGACCCTGTCCATCCAGCCCCAGACGGTGCAGGAGGGCGAGAGGGTCGTGTTCACCTGCATGGCCACGGCCAACCCCGAGATCAAGGGCTACAGGTGAGCCCCAAAACCCCGGGACTGGGCTGGGGGGGTCACTTGGGGCCACCCAATGTCCCCACCCTGGCTCCGTGTCCCCGTCCCTTCCCAAAACCCCAGGATTGGAAACTGGGGTTGGGGTTGGGGTCAAACGTCCCCACCTTGGCTCTGAGCCCACTCCCCAAAACCCTTTGGAAATTGGGATTGGGATTGGGATTTCAGATCGGGATTGGGAATTAGGATCAGGACTGGGATTTAGGATGGGGATTGGGGTCCCAAAGTGCCCCTGAATGTCCCCACCATGGCTCTGTGCCCCCTCCCCAAAATCCCCTGGAAATGGTGAGTGGGATTGGGATTTCGGATGGGGATTGGGAATTGGGATGGGAATTAGGATTTAGGATGGAGATTGGAAATTAAGATGGGGACTGGGATTTTGGATGGGGATTGAGATTTAGGATGGGGATTGGGATTTCGGATGGGGATTGGGATTTCGGATTGGGACAGGGATTTGGGATCAGGACAGGGATTTGGGATCAGGATCAGGTCGCACGGTGTCCCCGCTGTCCCCAGGTGGGCCAAGGGCGGGGTGATCATCGAGGAGGCCAAGGAGAACAGGTACGACACGCAGGTGGACTACACCTTCTTCACGGAGCCCGTGAGCTGCGAGGTGCACAACGACATCGGCAGCACCAACGTCAGCACCCTGGTGGACGTGCACTGTGAGTGACCCCAAAACGGCCCCAAAACCGCCACAAAACGGCCCCAAAACGGCCACAAAACCGCCACAAAACCGCCACAAAACGGGCCCCCAAAACCGCCACAAAACGGCCACAAAACCGCCACAAAACGGCCTCAAAACTGCCATAAAATGGCCTCAAAACCGCCACAAAACTGCCACAAAACGGCCCCAAAACTGCCACAAAATGGCCCCAAAGTTGCCCCAAAATGGCCCCAAAGCCGCCCCAAAACAGCCCCAAAGCCGCCCCAAAACCACCTCAAGACAGCCCCAAAATGGCCTCAAAACTGCCCCAAAACTGCCCCAAAACCACCCCAAAACACCAAAACTGGCCCCAAAACTGCCCCAAAACCCCAAAATGGCCCCAGAACCCCAAAACCACCCCAAAACACCAAAACTGGCCCCAAAACGGCCCCAGAACCCCAAAACGGCCCCAAAACGGCCCCAGAACCCCAGCCGCAGCCCCAAGCCGCCCCAGCGCCCGTCCCCGCTGTGTCCCCGCAGTCGCCCCCCGGATCGTGGTGGACCCCAAGCCCACGGTGACCGACATCGGCTCCGACGTCACCCTGACGTGCGTGTGGTCGGGGAACCCGCCGCTGACCCTCACCTGGACCAAGAAGGAATCCAACATGGTAGGGGCGCCCGCAAGGGGCTTCCGGAATGTTCTCCGTACCCTCGGGGTCGGGGGGCGGGGGGTTCCGTGTGACCTGAAGTCCCAAAAAAATTCGCCAAAAAAATCCACAAAAAATCCTAAAAAAAAAAATCCTCCAAAAAAAAAAAAAAAATCCCAGGAAAAATCCCAGAAAAAAATCCCCAAAAAATGTCAGGAAAAATCCGCCCAAAAAAATCCTCCCCCAAAAAATGGGAACTGGGATTGGGATTTGGATTGGGTTTGGGATTTGGAATTGGAGTTGGGATTCGATTTGGGATTTGGGATTTGGAATTGGGATTGGGCTTGGGATTTGGGATTGGGGTTAAGACTGGTTTTGGGGTTAGGCTTGGGATTCGTGAATGGGTTTGGATTGGGGTTTGGATTGGGGTTGGGATTGGGTTTGGGGTTTGGGATTGGAGTTGACATTGGATTTGGGTTTGGGATTGGGATTGGGTTTGGGGTTTGGGGTTTGGGGTTGGGATTGGGTTTGGGGTTGGGGTTGGGGTTGGGTTTGGGATTGGGATTGGGTTGGGGGGGTTTTGGATTGGGTTTGGGGTTTGGATTGGGTTTGGGGTTTGGGGTTTGGGATTGGAGGTGGCATGGGATTTGGGATTGCGATTGGGGTTGGGTTTGGGGTTTGGGATTGGGTTTGGGGTTTGGGGTTTGGGTTTGGGGTTGCGGGATTTGGGATTGGGATTGGGGTTGGGTTTGGGGTTTGGGATTGGGGGTTGGGTTTGGGATTGGGATTGGGTTTGGGTTGAGTTTGGGGTTTGGGTGGTTGGGGTTTGGGTTTGGGGTTGGGTTTGGGGTTGGGTTTGGGGTTTGGGTTTGGGTTTGGGGCTGGAATTGGGGGTCAACCGTTGCCCCTGAACCTCCCCACCATTCCTCGTGCCCCCTCCACACCCCAAAGCCCCCCAGGAACGGGGGCTGGGATTCCCGCAGGAACGATTTATGGCCAGGCTGCCGAGCTGTTGGCGGCTGTCCCGTGTCCCCTCCGGGCTGTCCCCAGGTGTCCCCGGTGTCCCCACAGGTGCTGAGCAACAGCAACCAGCTGTACCTCAAGTCGGTGACGCAGGCGGACGCCGGCCAGTACGTCTGCAAGGCCATCGTGCCCCGCATCGGCGTGGGCGAGAGGGAGGTCACCCTCTTCGTCAACGGTCAGCCACCCCAAAAACCCCAAAAACCCCCCAAAAAAACCCCCAAAAACCCAAAAAAAAACCCCAAAACCTCCTGGGGTTCCCTGGGAATGAGGCAGATCCGGGCGTCCCAAAAATTCTCTGTTTTCGGTTGGTTTTGGATGGGTGAATTTTAAATTTTACAGGTTGGGGTGGTTCAGATGAGGGGGAAAATGGGATTTGGGGTTTTTTGTTGGGGTTGGAACTGGAAAATTAAGGGAAAACGCAAAGTGGGGGGGATGATGGGAAGGGAATAAATCCTGAAAATAGATTTTCCACAGCCCGGGGAGATGGGGATGGATGGGGGTCAGGAATTCCAGGAATTTAAACCTGGAATTTCCTGCAGGGGGGTTCCCGCGATTCCAGCTAAAACAAGGAATTTTACCCCAAATCCCTCATTCTTGGCCCGGCCTGGACATGGCTCCGGGAATTTCCTCCTCTCATTTCCCCCCTGGGCCACCCCAAATTCCCCATTTCCCTCCCAGACCACCCCAAATTCCCCATTTCCTTCCCAGACCACCCCAAATTCCCCATTTCCCCCCTGGAAAACCCCAAATTCCCCATTTCCTTCCCAGACCACCCCAAATTCCCCATTTCCCCCCTTGAACACTCCAAATATCCCTGATTTACCCCCTGGACACCCCAAATATCCCCATTTTTCCCCTTGGAGTACTCCAAATATCCCAAATTTCCCCCAGAGCACCCCAAATTCCCCATTTCCCCCCAGAGCACCCCAAATTCCCCATTTCCCCCCGGAGCACCCCAAATTTCCCCCCGGAGCACTCCAAATGTCCCCATCTCCCCCCGGAGCATCCCAAATTGCCCATTTCCCCCCGGAGCACCCCAAATTTCCCCCCGGAGCACCCCAAATGTCCCCATCTCCCCCCTGTACCACCCCAAATGTCCCCATTTCCCCCCGGAGCGCCCCAAATGTCCCCATCTCCCCCCGGAGCACCCCAAATTCCCCATTTCCCCCCAGAGCATCCCAAATTGCCCATTTCCCCCCGGAGCACCCCAAATTCCCCATTTCCCCCTGGCATACCCCAAATGTCCCAAATTTCCCCCCGGAGCACCCCAAATTGCCCGTCTCCCCGCAGGCCCCCCGATCATCTCCAGCGAGCCCGTGCAGTTCGCCGTGCGCGGCGACCGCGGCAAGGTCGAGTGCTTCATCGGCAGCACGCCGCCGCCCGACCGCATCGTGAGTGAGCCGCGAACAAAACCACCGCGTTCCAGAACATCCGCTCGTTTTTACGTCTCGTTTATTTTTCCTTATTTATTTAATGGATTCAATAATTTTTAATATTTCATAATTTAATAAATTTTAATTTTATAATTTAATAATTTTTAATAGTAAATAATATTGATGTTATTAATATTATTTACTAATTTAATATTAAATTTTATCATTAAATACACATTATAATTAATATATAGATATATATTCTTATATATTAATATATATTAATATATATGTATATATGTATATATGTATATATGTATATATGTATATATGTATATATGTATATTTTTATATATGTATATTTTTATATATTTATATATTTATATACTTATATACTTATATATTTATATACTTATATATTAATTTATATGTTTATATACTTATATATTCATTTATATATTTATATAATGATATTATTTAATAACATTCATTTTATCATTAAATATACATTAGAATTAATATATATTAATACATTTTTATATTGAAACCTTTTAATATATATTAATATATCTTTATATTTGCATATATTTACCTATCAATTTATATATTTATACAGTAATATTAATATACATAAACATACATTATTATATATTTATTATTCAGTGTGTCCTAGGGTTATATTTGTATATATAAGTATAGCCTGTAAAAATAAAATAAAAATATAAAATAATGTAAAATAAATATGTAAATAAATATTTAAGAAATTTATGAAGTTATTTATAAAGATAATACAAATTTTTTATAAATGTGCACTATAATTAATATGTGTTAATATGTATTTATAATTAAATGTAATTTATAAATATCAAAGAAATCAAATATAAAATAACTAAATATAAAATGTAATTTTTTATATTTAATCTTATAATAAATTAATATAAATAAATATATTTATATATAATAAATAAATATAAAGTATAAAATAATATTAAATCCCTATGTATATAAAATTATTTATAATTATAAAGGATATTATTTTACAATGAAAATATTATAAGTAATATAGTACTATACTATTACAAGTAGTATATATAGTATATATATACTACTGTAGTATTATAAATAATATAGTATATATAATATATAAGTATTATAAGTATATTAATACATATAATAAAATACAATTTATAAACATAAAACAAATAATATAAAATAATATAACATACAATAAAATAATGATAACTGCGTTAACATCAGGATAATTCACAAACCGCAGTATAAAGCAGTGAATAAAGAAAAGAGTTCAGAATGATTTCTGTCAGCGCGGTGCTGAGGCAGCCCCTCCCCGCAGGCCTGGGCGTGGAAGGAGAACATTCTGGAAGCGGGGACGCTGGGGCGCTACACGGTGGAGAGGAGCAACACGGGCAGCGGCGTCCTGTCCACGCTGACCATCAACAACGCGCCCCCCCCGTCTTCAGGACCCGCTACAACTGCGGCCTGGACAGCAGCGAGCCCACACGCCCCCAAACAGGTGACAGTGGGACACGGCTGGGGACAGCTTTGGGTTGGGTTGGGACGCGCCCTGCCCACGCATCATCCAGCTACAACGCCAGGTGACAGTGCGACTACGCTGGGGACGCTTTGTACAACTTTGGGTTGGGACAGCTTCGGGCCCGGCACGGCCATCATCCAGCTCGAGGAGAGAGGTGACAGTGGGACATGGCTTGGGGACAGCTTTGGGTTGGGTTGGGACAGCTTCGGGCCCGGCACGGCCATCATCCAGCTCGAGGAGAGAGGTGACAGTGGGACACGGCTTGGGGACAGCTTTGGGTTGGGTTGGGACAGCTTCGGGCCCGGCACGCCATCATCCAGCTCAAGGAGAGAGGTGACAATGGGACACGGCTTGGGGACAGCTTGTGTGACTTTGGGTTGGGTTGGGACAGCTTCGGGCCCGCACGCCATCATCCAGCTCAAGGAGAGAGGTGACAATGGGACACGGCTTGGGGACAGCTTTGGGTTGGGTTGGGACAGCTTCGGGCCCGGCACGGCCATCATCCAGCTCAAGGAGAGAGGTGACAGTGGGACACGGCTTGGGGACAATCTGGGTGACGGGGAATGGCCTCAAGTTGGGTCAAGCTGGGACAGCTTTGGGCTGGGCAAAGGTGACAGTGGCAGGGAGCTTGGGGACAGCTTTGGGTGGCCTCCAGTTGTAAATCTGGGGCAATTCCTCCTGGAAAAGGGGTCAGCCCTGGGATGGGGCTGGGCTCCCCAAGGAACCCTGCAATTCTGGGATCGGCCCCACCCTGGACGTGGTGACCCCACAATCCCCCTCCGAGCCGAGCTGTGGGGGCTTTGGGATGAGAGCTGGGCTGTGGCACTGTCCCCAACTGTCCCCTGGTGTCCCCACAGAGGTGCTGCCCGTGGGCATCATCGCCGGCGCCACCATCGGCGCCAGCGTCCTCCTCATCAGCTGCCTGCTGGCCCTGGCCTGCTTCCTCTACCGGCGCCGCAAAGGAAGTGAGTGGGGTCAGGGGTCACTCTGGGGTCACTCCATGGTCACTCAGTGGTCACCCCGTGGTCACCCCGTGGTCACTCTGTGGTCGCCCGGCAGGCCGCAAGGACGTCACGCTGCGCAAGCTGGACATCAAGGTGGAGACGGTGAACCGGGAGCCGCTGACGCTGCACGCGGACCGGGAGGAGGACACGGCCAGCGTGTCCACGGCCACGCGCGTCATGAAGGCCATCTACTCGGTGAGGGACACCATGGGGACACGGGGAACACACTGGGGACAGGGCAGGGACCGTCACCCGGGATGGCCGGGAGGGCTGGCAGTGTCCCCAACCCTGGGCGTGTCCCCAACCCTGGGCGTGTCCCAGCCCTGGGCGTGTCCCCAGCCCTGGGCGTGTCCCCAACCCTGGGCATGTCCCCAACCCTGGGTGTGTCCCCAACCCTGGGCGTGTCCCCAACCCTGGGTGTGTCCCCAGCCCTGGGCGTGTCCCCAGCCCTGGGCGTGTCCCCAGCCCTGGGCGTGTCCCCAAGGCCAGGCTCACAGAGTCACCCGGGACGGTGGGAACACCCCTGCCCTCAGATCTTTAAGGATCTTTGGGGTCTTTTCCATCCCAAAGAATTCCAGCGTTCCCTGGGCTGGTTTAATGGGATTTTAGGGATCAGTCCTGGACCCATCCATGATCCCATGGACTCCCCATCCCCGATTCCATGGATCCCATGATCCCATTTATTCCCCATCCCTGATTCCCTGGATCCCACGGATTCCCCATCCCTGCAAGTGCCCAGGTCCCCCTGGGATCCACCTGGGCTATGGGGAGCCGCCCCTTCCCACCGCGGGATGGGTCTCAGGGTTCCTCCCCGCCCATCCCCTTCCATAATTCCCCAATTCCCCGATCCCATCATCCCACAATTACTCCCGTGGGTTTTCCAGTCATTCAAGGATGACGTGGACTTGAAGCAGGAGCTGCGCTGCGACACCATCGACACCCGCGAGGAGTACGAGCTCAAGGTCCGGCCCCACGCCCCTCCCAACCCCAATGCCCCCTTCCCACCCCTCCAGCATTCCCAAAACCCGCTGATTTCCCCATTTATCCCCCTCCAGGACCCCACCAACGGCTACTACAACGTGCGCGCACACGAGGATCGCCCGGCCTCGCGCTCGGTGCTCTACGGCGATTACAGCGGCGCCCGGCCCTGGCGGGTCCGCTTCGCGAGCCGCGGCGCCCTCGCGCTCTCGCACTCCAGCGGCTACGCCCAGCTCAGCTCCTACCCCCGCGGCGGCCCCGAAGTTCCCCGAGGCGGGCAGCGGCGCCCGGGCCGCGCGGTGACGGCGGCGGGGGACACGAGCAGCCAGCTCTCCTACGAGAACTACGCTGGCGTGGGCGTGGCGTGGCGTGGGCGTGGGGTTCCCCGGCCCCACGGCGGCGTTCCCGCCCTACCGGCTGGGCTTCGGCGGCGCCTACGAGCCCTACGAGGCCGTGGGCAAGTTCGGCGGCGGCGCCACGCGCTTCTCGTACACGTCGCAGCACTCGGACTACGGGCAGCGCTTCCAGCAGCGCATGCAGACGCACGTCTAGGGCGGGCGGGGCTCCCTGATATTCAGGGGTGTGCTCGCCCCGGTCCCCACCGTCCCCGCGGCTTCCTTGGAGCTTCCGTTCATTCCGTTGGCTTTGCCGGTACTTTCCAGCCCCCCCGGCGGGTGGAGGGCAGGGGTTGTGGCCGCGTTGTCCCCTCTGTGTCACCACCCGCCGGGGTTTGAGCCTTGTCCTTGGTCCCGGAGATTTCCCAGGGAGCGGCTCTGTGTGCTCCCAAATCCAGGGGGATGTGTAAATCCCAAAAACAGCCCCATCCCGACCATTCCCATTGGGATCAGCATGTTCTCAAATCGGGATGTCCAAAACGCCCAGTCGACCACCCATTGGGAAGCCCACGGGGATGCACAAATCCCAAAAACAGCCCCGTCCCGACCATTCCCATTGGGATCCGCATGTTCTCAAATCCAGGGGGATGCGTAAATCCCAAAAACAGCCCAGTCCGAAACCATTCCCATTCCTTGAGGGCGCTGTGTGTCCCTAAATCCAGAGGGACGCGCAAATCCCAAAAAAACCCATCCAAATCATTCCCATCCCAAAGCATTCCCATTCTCCAAACCATTCCCATTGCCATTGGGATCTGCATGTTCCCAAATCCAGGGGGATGTGTAAATCCCAGAAACAGCCCCGTCCCGACCATTCCCATTGGGATCAGCATGTTCCCAATCCAGGGGGATGCACAAATCCAAAAAACCCCATCCAAATCATTCCCATCCCAAACCATTCCCATTCTCCAAACCATTCCTATTCCCATTGGGATCTGCATGTTCCCAAATCCAGAGGGGACACACAAATCCCAAAAAACAGCCCCATCCCAAACCATTCCCATTCCAACTGGGATCCATGTTTCCCCAAATCCAGAGGGGAAACACAAATCCGAGAAAAAATCCCATCTCAAACCATTCCCATTCCCATTGGGATCTGCATGTTCCCAAATCCAGGGGGATGTCGAAATCCCACAAACAAACCCCATCCCAAACCATTCCCATTCCCTGTGCCTTGATTTTGGGGCCGCCCTCCCTCGCTGGGGGCTGGCTGCCCCCGTTCTCCCCCACCCCAAATCCCCGCGGGGCGGCGGCACTGGGGGCAATTTGGGGTTTCCATACGCACACCGTTCCACGGGACCCCCCTGGGTCCCCCATCCCCGTCCCTCCTGGGAATGTAAACCACAACTCCGGGATCGGGAGCTCGGCCGGGGACTGGGGGGCTCTGGGGACCCCGGTTTGGGACTGGGGATTTGGGGAGGGTGAGTTTGGGAGGGAGTTCCCAGCCCCAATTCCCAAATTCCCAAATAAGCCCCGATTTCGGATGGGGGAATTTGTGGGGTGAGTTTGGGAGGGAATTCCCAGCCCCAATTCCCAAATTCCCAAAGGGAACCCCGATTAAGGATGTGGGAATTTTGGGGGATAAATTTTGGAGGGAATTCCCAGAGGATTCCCAGCCCCAGATTTGGGATTGGGGATTTCGGGGATGAGTTTTGGAGGGAATTCCCAGCCCCAATTCCCAAATTCCCAAAGGGACCCCAGTTTGGGATGGGGGAGTTTGTGGGATGAGTTTTGGGGGGAATTCCCAGTTGATTCCCAGCCCCAATTTGGGATTTTGGGGGTGACTTTTGGAGGGAATTACCGGTTGATTCCCAAAAAACCCCGGGATTAGGTACGAGACCCCTCCCCACCCTTCAAGGGCCCTCCCCGGGGTCGGGATCTTATCCCCCAAATCCCCCAAATTCCCAATCCCGGTACGAGCCGCGGGACCCTCCCCTCGCCTTTCCTCCTCCCGGAATTCCCAAAACCACCCAAAAGGTCCCCCCGGGGATCCCAAAGGTGCCTGAATTCACCCCAAAACGCCAGAGGGGGGAGGGAATTCCCGCTCCAGGTGCTGCACCCCACACTCCAGAGCAATATCCCACGGGAAGAGGGGGAGCCCGCCCCGGCCACCGGGAAGCTTTAAAATTCCAACCCCGCTTTGGGGCTGGAACATGGAATTTCCCCCTTTTTTGTTTTTTTTAGCGCAGGTTTGTTTAGAGACCCTCGCCCGTTTCCTTTTTTCCCCCCGAAATTCCGAGATCTCTCCCCGTTCCCCTTTTAATTTTTTTTTTTTTTTACGTTGCATTTTCCTTTTTTTTTTTTAAATATTCTGTACTATATTTTTAGTCTTAAACATGATATATTATATATATTTAATTTTTTTATATATATATATATAAATATAAATGGTTAAAAAAAATTAAGGCGGCTCCGAGTTTTCCTTTTGTTTTTTGGAGGATTTTACCTAAAAAAGGGGGATTTTTGTCATTCCTTAATAGTTTGTCTGGGAGAATTGAGGAATGGATGGAGGGAGGGAGGAATATTTTCCTTTTCCATCCGTAATTCCTACAATTCCCGCGTTCCCAAATCCCTGGAGGCATTATCATGGCAATTAGAATTCCAAAAACACAAAACTTCCAGATGAATTTATTCCAGGGATTTATCTGATTTATTCCTGGCTTTATCCCCTTTTATTCCCCGGGAATTTTCATCACAAATCCCTCGCCTCATCCTTCCCTTTATACAAAAGCGATTTTAATCCAATAATTAAATCAGGATTCCCTTATGGAATCCGGAATTTGGCTTTTAGAAGGAAAATTCCTTTTTTTTTTTTCCATCCCACTGGGATTTCACCTTCCAACCCTTCCCTTCCCCGGCCCGGTGACAAAACACCTCAAATAAAATAATTTTATTGGAATTCTCCTTAAACCGCGAGCAGCTGGAAGAGGAAAAGAAGGAATCGGGATGGATTTTCCCGGATTTTATGTGGAAAAATATAAAAATTTTGGAAACGCGGGACCCCTCGTGCCTCAGTTTCCCCTCACGGCTCTTCCACGGCCCCTCAGGCAAGGGACAGCGGGACAGGGGGACAGCGCTGTCACTGCACGGCTGGAGAGCCATTCCAAGGAGGAATTCCCGAATTCCTGAGGCGAATCCCCGGGATATTTCCCCGCTCCCCTCACGAACTCCGCCATGACGGGGCCTGGCCGGGCCCACAGCGCAGCACCCCCACCCCCCACCGTGCCCGCCCCCGGCTGGGCGGGCTCTGAGGGCCGCGTCCCTCAGGCGGGGTTATTTATGACCTCGGGAAACACCGCGAGCTCTCGCGAGATTTGCAGTCCCGCCATACTGTTGTGGGCGTGGTTTACCCCATGACGTCATCGCTGTGCCGTGAGGGGATTTTGGGGTGCCGAGGGGATTTGGGGTCCCCAGGAGGGGAAAAACCCCAAAAATCCCCAAATTCCCCCCTTTCTCTTCGCCTGGATCCTCGGGGAGCAGTCCCGGAGCCTGGAGGGGTCCCAAAGGGGGCTTTGAGGGTTCCCCCCAGTTCTGTGGGGTTTGGGGTCCCCAATTCCTGAATTTGGGTTCACATTCCTAAATTTGGGGTCCCCCATTCCTGAACTTGAGGTTCCCAAACCCTGGATTTAGTTCTCTATTCCCTGGATTTGGGGTCCCCATCTCTAAATTTGGGATCCCTTTCCTGAATTTGGGGTTCCTCATCCCTGAATTTGGGGTTCCTCATCCCTGAATTTGGGGTCCCTTTCCCTGGATTTGGGGTCCCCAAATCCCGGATTTATTTCTCTGTTCCACGGATTTGGGATGGGTCCCAGTGGATCGAGGCCTTCCCCACAGCCACATCCCAGAAAACTCCGGATTTTGGGATCAACATGGGAAAAAACCCTGAAAATTCCTTGAAATGCCTTAAAATTCCTGAAAACTCCGTAAAAATTCCTGAAAATGCCTTAAAATCCCTTAAAATTACTGAAAAATCCTGAAAATTCCTGGAAGGCCTTTAAAATTCCTGAAAATCCTTGAAAATCCCTGAAAATGTCTTAAAATTCCTGAAGATTCCTTCATTTCCACGTGAAAGGATCGCCCGCCAGGATGATCCAAGGAAATGGGGCCGGGGAAAAAAAGCAGGAATTCCTTAAAATTCCTTTAAATGATTCCTTTAAATAATACCTTGAAATTCCTTTAAATTCCTCAAAATTCCACCTTGAAGCACCTTGGGATAATGTGAGTGTCCCTGCCAATGGAATTGGGACGTGTCAGCTCCTTCCAAGCCAAATTATTCCAGGATTCCCTAAAAATCCAGGATATTCCTGGCCCTCCGAATGCCTTTTCTACCTTTTTTTTTTTCCTGGTTTTCCTGGCTCTGATCCCAATAAAACAAAAAAAAAAAATTCCAAATTTCCCGTCCTGTTTCACTTTGGGATCCCTGAACTGCTTTGGAATAATTTCAATTTTCCTTCCAGGAATTCTGCGCATCCCGAATTTCCCGGGCTGGGCTTTGCTCCAAGCTCTTCCCTCTCCGGCCCCAGGAATTCCAGAGGGATTCCAGAGGTTTTGTCGCCCCTCCAGCCCCTCATGAACCCCGAATTGCTGCTCATTAACCCAGGCCAGCCGTTTTTCCGGGAGTTTTTATGGGAGGTGGAAAAAGGGGAATCCCAGGGGGATTTGGGGCACCCAAAAACCGACTTTTTGGGACACCTGGCTGCTGCCTTGTGCGTTTGGGGAATTCCTCAAAACAAAACAAAAAAAAAAAAAAGAAAAAAAGGAAAATCCTGGAAAAACAAAGCTGGGATTAACCCGTTGGGTGCCAACCCCGCCGCAGGTCCCCTCTCCCCACATTCCCAAATTTCCCGTCCCCATTTCCCACCCGCAATGCAATCCCAAATTCCCGGCTGGGGGAGCTTTGCCCGCTGGAATTCCCAGCTGGAAAACCGGGATCAGACGGACGGAGGGAAGGGGAAATTCCAGCACCTCCTTCCCCAAACCCCAAACCCCCAATCGCCCAAATCCCCCAAACCTCAAATCCCAAACCCCCAAACTCCAAATTCCCCAGCATCCAAACCCAAAAAGCCAAACCCCCAAACTCCCCCAAATCCCCAAACCCCCAATCCCCCAAATCCCCCAAACCTCCAACCCCAAACCTCCAAACCCAAAACCCCGAGATCCCCCAAACCCCCAAATTTCAAACTCCAAACTCCAAATTCTCCAACCCCCAAACCCGAAAAGCCAAACCCCCAAACTCCCGCAAACCCCAAACCCCCAAACCTCCCAAACCCCAAACCCCCAAACCCCAAACCCCCAAACCCCAAACCCCCAAACCCCCAAACCCTCAAACCCCCAAACCCCAAACCCCAAACCCCCAAACCCCAAACCCAAACCCCAAACCCCAAACCCTCAAACCCCAAACCCCAAACCCCCAAACCCCAAACCCCAAACCCCCAAACCCCAAACTCAAAGAAACAACCCAACCCTCAAACCCCAAATCCCCAAACCCTCAAACCCCAAACCCCCAACCCCCAAACCCCAAAACCCCAAAAACCCCCAAACCCCCAAACCCCCAAACCCCCAAACCCCCCCAAACCCCAAACCCCCCAAACCCCCCAAACCCCCAACCCCCCAAACCCTCAAACCCCAAACCCCCAAACCCCAACCCCCAAACCCCCAACCCCCCAAACCCCAAACCCCAAACCCCCAAACCCCAAACCCCCAAACCCCAAACCCCAAACCCCCAAACCCTCAAACCCCCCCCAAACCCCAAACCCCCAAACCCCAACCCCCAAAACCCCAAAACCCCAAACCCCAAACCCCCAAACCCTCAAACCCCCAAACCCCCAAACCCCAAACCCCAAACCCCCAAACCCTCAAACCCCAAACCCCCAAACCCCAAACCCCAAACCCCCAAACCCCAAACCCCAAACCCCCAAGCCCAAACCCCAAACCCCCAACCCCCAAACCCCAAAGCCCTAAGCCCCCCAAACCCCCAAGGCCCCTCAAACGCCCCCAAACCCCAAACCCCAAACCCCAAACCCCAAACCCCCAAACCCCAAAACCCCCAAAGAACCCCTCAAACCCCCAAACCCTCAAACCCCCAGACCCTCAAAGCCCTCAAACCCTCAGACCCTCAAACCCCCAGGCCCCCCAGACCCCCAAATCCCCAAACCCTCAAACCCCAAACCCCCAAACCCCCAAACCCCCAAACCCCCAAACCCCCAAACCCCCAAAACCCCAAACCCCCCCAAACCCTCAAACCCCAAACCCTCAAACCCCCAAACCCTCAAACCCCCAACCCCCAAACCCCCAACCCCAAACCCTCCCCAAACCCCCAAACCCCAAACCCCAACCCCCCCAAGCCTCAAGCCCCCCAAACCCCCAAACCCTCAAACCCCCAAACCCCCCAAACCCCAAACCCCCAAACCCCCAAACCCCAAACCCCAAACCCCAAACCCTCAAACCCCTCAAACCCTCAAACCCCAAACCCCCAAACCCCAAATCCCCAAACCCTCAAACCCCAAACCCCCAAACCCCCAAAGCCCCAAACCCCAAACCCCCAAACCCTCAAACCCCAAACCCTCAAACCCCAAACCCCCAAACCCCCAAACCCTCAAACCCCCAAACCCCAAACCCCCAAACCCCCAAACCCTCAAACCCCCAAACCCCCAAACCCCCAAACCCCAAACCCCCAAGCCCCCAACCAGAGCGGGCCCCAATCGAGCGCCCCTGGAATCGCGGTGAGCGCCCCTGGAATCTCGGGGAGCGCCCCTGGAATCTCGGGGAGCGCCCCTGGAATTTCGGCAATTCCCCTTTTCCCGGTGTTTCCCCGGAGCGCGGCCGGAGCCCTCCCGGGCCGTGCCCGCCGCTAATCCGGGCCCTGATCCGGGCTCCGCCGCCGCCGCAGGGTCGGGGGTCAGCGCGGCCCCCGCCATTCTGCGCGCTCCGCCCGCTCCGCAGCCCCGCCGCCGCCGCCGCTTTCCCCCGCTCCCGCTGCTCGCTTCCCCATCCCCGCATTTCTCCCCCATTCCCGCATTTTTCCCCCATTCCCGCATTTTCCCCGTTCCCCTTTTCCCCCCATTCCCGGTGCTCTTCCCCCCCGCTCCCGTTTTTCCCTCCTAGTCGCGGTGTTTTCCCCCCTTCCCGCATTTCCCCCCTTCCCGCACTCCCTCCATTCCCGTTTTTCCCCTATTCCCCTTTTTCCCCCCCCCGTTCCCACATTTTTCCCCTATTCCTAGATTTATTTCCCCCCATTTCCCGCATTTTCCCCCATTACTCTCCCCCCCCACCCCCATCCCCGCTTTTCCCCCATTCCCGTTTTTCCCCCCATTCCCGGTGTTTCTCCCCCCATTCCCGGTGATTTTTTTCCCCCCATTCCCGCTGTATTTCCCTCATTCCCGCACTCCCTCCATTCCCGTTTTTCCCCCGCAATCCCGGATTTTCCCCCCAATCCCGGATTTTTCCCCCAATCCCGCAGTTTTTCCCCAATCCCGCAGTTTTCCCCATGGCGATCCCCTCTCCCTGAGCCCCGCGATGCTCCGCGCCCCTCGGGCTGCGGCGCCGGGGTGGTCGCTCCTCCTTCCTCCCCCTCCTCCTCCTCCTCCTCGGAGCCGCTCCGGCCGCTGATCCCGCTCCGAGCCGAGCCGAGCCGAGCCGAGCCGAGCGATTCCCGGGAAAATAAAAATAAAACCCCGCAGGGATGGAGCGGGAATGGCCGCGGGGCAAAGCGCGGCTGCCCTCGCTGCTCCTGGCGCTGCTGGGGCTCGGCCCAGGTGAGTTGGGGGCGACCCCGGAGCCGCGGGACCCCCGGGGGGGCTCGGCCATGGAAAGCTCTGGAATGTCGCATCCATTGGGGCCGGACCCCCCCAGGCTCTCCCACCGCTCCCGACGCGGAATTTTGGGGTTTTTATTTGGATTTGGGGGCGCTGCGATTTTATTTTTTTAATTTTTTCCCCCTCTCCCCGGCTCCTTACGTAAAGCCGGGAGCGAGGGATCCCCCCGGAATTCCCAAAGATTCCAGAATTCCCGTAAATCCCCTGCGGGAGCACTCCGGCCGCACGGGCAGCTTAATTACAGGGTTCATTTGCCTCCGTGATTAATTGGCCTGGCGGGGACGGGGCCGCCAGGTGATGCCCCAAAAACCCGGCCCGGGAAAGGTGCGAAAAACCCGAATTCCCGGGATTTGGGGCGCTGGGAACGCAGCGTGGGAAGAGCCGCGGGGTTAACAGCGAGGCTGGAGTTGGATTTTGGGGATTTTGGGGATTTTGGGGGATTTTGGGAGGTTCGGGAGCAGGGATGGATCCCGCTCCTCCCTCTCCCTCCTCTCCGCGCTGCGGGAGAGCCGCGTGCGCCCAAAAAAACCCGAAATCTGGGATAAACAGGCTGAGCCGGGGCGGCGCTTGGCGCGGGAGGGGCCGAGCATCCAAACCGAGCCCCCCCGGGAGGGAAAACGGGAAAAATCCCGGGAAAGGCTCGGGGAGCCCCCGGGGGGCTGCGAGCGCTGGGCAGGGGGATGGAGAGCGCTGCAGAGGGGGAGCGGGTCCTGGAACTCGGGAGAGGATCCTGGAAATTCGGGGGTTTTGGAATTCCGGGAGGGTTTTGGAATTCTGGGAGGGTTTTGGAATTCGGGGGGGATTTTGGAATTCGGGAGAGGATTTTGGAATTTCGGAGGGATTTTGGAATTCGGGGGAGGATTTTGGAATTCCAGGGGATTTTGGAATTCGGCAGGGGATTTTGGGAAGCCCCTCCCCGGCCCCTCCTTGCTCTCAGCGTCCTCCCCTGGGGTCTGGGGGGGCTTCACCCCCAAAAACCCTTGACCGAGCGCTCAAAAATCCCCTCGGCTCTAAAGTCGGGTCGGAAAAGCGGGAATGGAACCCGGGATGAGCAGGGATCAAACCCGGGAAAAGTGGGAATGAGACTCGGGATGAGCAGGAGTCGATCCCGGGAAAAGCAGGAATCGATCCCGGGATGAGCAGGAATCAAATCCTGGAAAAGCAGGAATCAAACCCGGGATGAGCAGGAATGAAACTCGGGAAAAGCAGGAATTAAACCAGGGAAAAACAGGAATGAAACCTGGGGAAAGCGGTAATAAAACTGGGAAAAAGCGGGAATCAAACCCTGGAAAAGCAGGGAATTAAACCCGGGAAAAGCGGGAATTAAACCCGGGAAAAGCGGGAATGAAACCCGGGAAAAGCAGGAATTAAACCCGGGAAAAGTGGGAATCAAACCCGGGCCAAACGGGACTTGCAGCCGCCCGGGTTTAACCCCGGTTTAACCAGGACAGGGACCGGGAGGGGACACCGGGAATGTCCCCAAGGCGGGAGGGACCCGGCCCGTCCCCAGCGGGTGGAGCCGCTGGTCCCGAAATTCCCGAAATCCCGGGGTAATTCCCGAAAATCCCGGGGTAATTCCTGAAATTCCCGAAATCCTGGGGTAATTCCCGAAGTTCCCGAAAATCCCGGGATAACTCCCGCAGTTCCCGAAATCCCGGGATAATTCCCGAAGTTCCCGAAATCCCGGGGTAATTCCTGAAATTCCCGAAATCCCGGGATAATTCCTGCAATTCCCGAGATCCCGGGATAACTCCCGCAGTTCCCGAAAATCCCGGGGTAATTCCCGAAATTCCCGAGATCCCGGGATAACTCCGAAGTTCCCGAAGTTCCCGAAATCCCGGGATAACTCCCGCAGTTCCCGGTGCGGGGCCGCGGGGGCGGCGCAGGTGACAGCTCGGCGGGGCGGGGACGCTGCCAGCACCGGGCGGGATTTTTCCAAGGAAATGCCCAAAAAAAAAGAGAAAAATCCCAAATGGAACCTCAGACCCTTCCCCTGGGGCCGGGAGTAGGGCCCGTCCCGGGGGAATCGCCAATCCCAAAATTTGGGGGTTTTGTCCCTGCCTGGAGCTGCCCAGCGGCTCCTGGGAGCTGGAACTGGGCAGAAATTCTGCCCCAAAAAACCCCAATTTTGCAGGAATTCTACCCCAATGAACTCCGTTTTTGTGGAAATTCTACTGCCCAGAAAATCACCAATCCTGCAGAAATTCTGCCCCCAAAAAACCCCAATTTTGCAGAAATTCTACCCCCCCCAAAAAACCAACAATTTTGCAGAAATTCTACGCCAATAAACTCTATTTTTGTGGAAATTTTTCTCCCCCCAAAAAAAACCAATTTTGTAGAAGTTCTACCCCCAAAAAAACCCCAATTTTGTAGAAGTTCTATCCCAAAAAAAAACCCCAATTTTGCAGAAATTCCACCCCAAAAAAAAAACCCTCTCGGTTTTCCGCAGGGCTCTTGCAGGAGGCGCGTTTTGAGGCAGAAAATGAGGTTTTGGAAATTGTGGCTGGGAATTCCACCCAGTCTCTCCTGGAGCGTTGTTCTGGTGAGAGCCCCGAGTTCAGATGGGGCCGCATCTGAACCTGTAGTTTTTAGCTTTTGACCTTTTTGGCCGATTTTTCCCCCAAAACCTCTGCCTTTCCAAACCTCTGCCTTTCCCTCTCTTTTTTGGAGGCCCAGAGCCCCCGCGTTTGTTCATTCACCTTTTTCGCTGATTTTTCCCCCAAATTTCTGCTTTTCCCTCTTTTTTCAGCAGCACCCGCCCGCACACCGCTCCAGACCTGCAGCAATTCCCCTTTTCAGCCGCTTTTCCCCCAAAATTTCCTTTTTTCCTTCTTTTTTTTTGAAGGAAATTCCTCCCCCGGGATTGATTCACCTTTTTGGCTGCTTTTCCCCCAAAATTTCTGCTTTTCCCTCTTTTTGTGATGACACCAACGGCTCCGAACCCAGCCCAGGCCGCTGCCAGCACCCTCCTCTTCCTCCTCTTCCTCCTCTTCCTCCCCAAACGTCCCCAAAATGGCCTCAAACGTCCCCAAACATCCTCAAAAGTCCCCAAGCATCCCCAAAACTTCTCCAAACATCCCCAAACATCCAAAAAATCCCCAAATGACCCCAAAATGGCTTCAAATGTCCCCAAACATCCTAAAAATGTCCCCAAGCATCCCCAAAATGTTCTCCAAACATCCTTTAAACATCTCCAAAATGTCCCCAAGTGTCCCCAGATGTCCCCAAGTGTCCCCAGACCCTCTCAGGTGACATTTTTCCGTCCCAGAGCTGCTCTTCAGCCGGTCCTGGGCAGCTGAACGCTGTCCTGGGTGGCTCTGTCCTGCTGTCACCTCCAACAAGGAGGTCCCCAGATGTCCCCAGCAGTCCCCAGATGTCCCCAGATGTCCCCAAATGTCTCCAAAATGTCCCCAGCTGTCCCCAAACCCCATTTCTGTGTCGCAGAGCTGCTCTTCGGGCAGTTCTGGGCAGGTGGATGGCGCCCTGGGTGGCTCCGTGCTGCTGTCACCGGCGCTGCCATCCCACCAGACCATCCCCAAAATGTTCCAAACTGTCCCCAGATGTCCCCAGCTGTCCCCAAAATGTCCCAAACTGTCCCCAAGCCCCATTTTTCTGTCGCAGAGCTGCTGTTCGGGCAGTTCCGGGCAGGTGAACATTGTCCTGGGTGGCTCTGTCCTGCTGGCACAGCCAACAAGGAGGTCCCCAGATGTCCCCAGATGTCCCCAGATGTCCCCAAACCCCGTTTCTGTGTCGCAGAGCTGCTCTTCAGCCAGTCCTGGGCAGCTGAAGGCTGTCCTGGGTGGCTCTGTCCTGCTGTCACCTCCAACAAGGAGGTTCCCAGATGTCCCCAGATGTCCCCAGCTGTCCCCAAAATGTCCCAAACTGTCCCCAAACCCCGTTTCTGTGTCGCAGAGCTGCTCTTCGGGCAGTTCTGGGCAGGTGAACCCTGTCCTGGGTGGCTCTGTCCTGCTGTCACCTCCAACAAGGAGGTCCCCAGATGTCCCCAGATGTCCCCAGATGTCCCCAAACATCCCCAAAATGTCCCCAGCTGTCCCCAAGCCCCGTTTCTGTGTCGCAGAGCTGCTGTTCGGGCAGTCCCGCGCCCCGCCCCGCCAGGCGAACGCTGTCCTGGGCGGCTCTGTCCTGCTGTCACCGCCAACAAGGAGGTCCCCAGATGTCCCCAGATGTCCCCAGATGTCCCCAAACATCCCCAGATGTCCCCAGCTGTCCCCAAGCCCCGTTTCTGTGTCGCAGAGCTGCTCTTCGGGCAGTCCCGCGCCCCGCCCCGCCAGGTGAACGCTGTCCTGGGCGGCTCTGTCCTGCTGTCACAGCCAACAAGGAGGTCCCCAGATGTCCCCAGATGTCCCCAGAATGTCCCCAGCTGTCCCCAAGCCCCGTTTCTGTGTCGCAGAGCTGCTCTTCGGGCAGTCCCGCGCCCCGCCCCGCCAGGTGAACGGCGTCCTGGGCGGCTCGGTGCTGCTGTCCCCGGCGCTGCTGCCCAACCAGACGGTGAAGGAGATCGAGTGGAGCTTCTCGGGCGGCAGCGGCGCCACCATCCAGGTGGCCGAGGTGGGCCCGGCGGGGCTGGAGCGGCCGGACCCGCGGGACCGCTTCGGGCGCCGCCTGGAGCTCGTCAACGGCACGGCGCTGCGGCTGCGCGGGCTGCAGAGCGGCGACAGCGGCGTCTTCGGGGCCAGGATCAAACTGCAGCCCGCCCTCGTGGAGGATCAGGCCTTCAACCTGTCCGTCTATGGTGAGGGGACATGGTTAATTAATGTAATTAATTAATTGGTTTATTAGTCATTTGGTTAAGGTGGGGCTTGGCTGGGGAAACTGAGGCACGGGGCAGGGTTGGGGTTTTAGGTGACACTGATGGAGGATCAGGCCTTCGACCTGTCCGTCTATGGTGAGGGGACACGGCTGATTAGCGAAGTTCATCCCTTTGGTTATTAACTGAATTGGGTCGTTCAGTTAAGGTGGGGTTTGGCTGGGGAAACTGAGGCACGGAGTGAACCACCCTCAAAAATGGGGTATTAGGCAGTGCTGGTGGATGATCAGGCTTTGACCTGTCCGTCTATGGTGAGGGGACACGGCTGATTAGTGAAATTCATCCCTTTAGTTATTAACTTAATTGGGTCGTTGAGTTGAGGTGGGGTTTGGCTGGGGAAACTGAGGCACGGAGCAGGGTTGGGGTTTTAGGTGAATGAATCAGGCCTTCAACCTGTCCGTCTATGGTGGAATTAAAATGTAATAGGATTGTTTTGGGGTTGGCTGGGAAAGGGCGGTTAAGATAACAGGCCTTAACTGTCCGTCTATGGTGAGGGGACATGGTTAATTAATGTAATTAATTAATTGGTTTATTAGTCATTTGGTTAAGTTGGGGCTTGGCTGGGGAAACTGAGGCACGGAGTGAACCACCCTCAAAAATGGGGTATTAGGCGGCGCTGGTGGATGATGAGGCTTCAACCTGTCCGTCTATGGTGAGGGGACACGGCTGATTAGCGAAGTTCATCCCTTTGGTTATTAACTTAATTGGGTCGTTCAGTTGAGGTGGGGTTTAGCTGGGGAAACTGAGGCACGGAGTGAACCACCCTCAAAAATGGGGTATAGGCGGTGCTGGTGGATGATCAGGCTTCAACCTGTCCGTCTATGGTGAGGGGACATGGTTAATTAATGTAATTAATTAATTGGTTTATTAGTCATTTGGTTAAGGTGGGGTTTGGCTGGGGAAACTGAGGCACGGAGCAGGGTTGGGGTTTTAGGTGACACTGATGGAGGATCAGGCCTTCAACCTGTCCGTCTATGGTGAGGGGACACGGTTAATGAATTAATTAATGGGTTATTTAATTATTGGCTTAGTTAAGATGGGTTTTTGGTAGGGAAACTGAGGCACGGGGCAGGATTGGGGTTTTGGGCGGCGCTGGTGGAGGATCAATCCTTCAACCTGTCCGTCCCCACCGAGGTGCGCCTCTGCGGGATTTTGGGGTTTTTTGGGGGTTTTGGGGAAGGTTTTTTTGGGGACGTTTTTGGGGGAGGTTTTGGGGTTTTTTTGGGGAGGTTTTTGGGCGTTTTTTGGGAAGGTTTTTTTTGGGGAGGTTTTTGGGGATCTTTGGGGAGGTTTTTGGGTTTTTCTGTGGGAGGTTTTAGGGGTTGTTTGGGGAGGTTTTTGGGGATTTTTAGGGAGGTTTTAGGGGTTGTTTGGGGAGGTTTTTGGGGATTTTTAGGGAGGTTTTAGGGGTTGTTTGGGGAGGGTTTTTGGGGATTTTTGGGGAGGTTTTAGGGGTTGTTTGGGGGAGGTTTTTGGGTTTTTTTGTGGGCAGGTTTTTGGGGATTTTTAGGGAGGTTTTAGGGGTTGTTTGGGGAGGTTTTTGGGGTTGTTTGGGGAGGTTTTTGGGGATTTTTAGGGAGGTTTTTGGGGTTTTTTGTGGGAGGTTTTTGGGGATTTTTGGGGAGGTTTTTGGAGTTTTTTGGGGAGGTTTTTGGGGATCTTTGGGGAGGTTTTTGGGTTTTTCTGTGGGAGGTTTTTGGGGTTGTTTGGGGAGGTTTTGGGGGGTTTTTTGGGAGGTTTTTTTGGGCAGGTTTTTGGGGCTTTTTTGGTGGGAGGTTTTTGGGGATTTTTAGGGAGGTTTTTGGGTTTTTTGTGGGAGGTTTTAGGGGTTGTTTGGGGGGGGTTTTTGGGGGTTTTTGGGGAGGTTTTGGGGTTTTTTTGGGGTTTGGGGTTTTTGGGGATTTTTGGGGGAGGTTTTTGGGGATTTTTGGGGGGGTTTTAGGGGTTGGGGGGGGGGAGGTTTTTGGGGGATTTTTTGGGGAGGTTTTGGGGTTTTTGGGGAGGTTTTTGGGTTTTTTGGGGAGGTTTTTGGGGATTTTTGGGGGAGGTTTTTGGGTTTTTTTGGGGGAGGTTTTTGGGTTTTTTGTGGGAGGTTTTTGGGGATTTTTGGGGAGGTTTTGGGGGGTTTTTTGGGAGGTTTTTTTGGGCAGGTTTTTGGGGGCTTTGGGGTTTTTTTGGGAGGTTTTTGGGGGTTTTTTGGGGAGGTTTTTGGGGTTTTTTGGGGAGGTTTTTGGGGTTGTTTGGGGAGGTTTTTGGGGATTTTTAGGGAGGTTTTTGGGGATTTTTAGGGAGGTTTTGGGGTTTTGGGGGAGGTTTTGGGGATTTTTGGGGAGGTTTTTGGGTTTTTTTGTGGGAGGTTTTAGGGGTTGTTTTGGGGAGGTTTTTGGGGATTTTTGGGGGAGGTTTTTGGAGTTTTTTGGGGGAGGTTTTGGGGATTTTTGGGGGGGGTTTTGGGGATTTTTGGGGAGGTTTTTTGGGTTTTTTTTGTGGGAGGTTTTTGGGTTTTTTTTGGGGAGGTTTTTGGGGTTTTTTGGGGAGGTTTTTGGAGTTTTTTTGGGGAGGTTTTAGGGGTTGTTTGGGGAGGTTTTTGGGGATTTTTGGGGAGGTTTTAGGGGGTTGTTTGGGGAGGTTTTTGAGGTTGTTTGGGGAGGTTTTTGGGGATTTTTAGGGAGGTTTTGGGGTTTTTGGGGAGGTTTTTGGGGATTTTTGGGGAGGTTTTGGGGGTTGTTTGGGGGGGGTTTTGGGGATTTTTGGGGAGGTTTTTGGGGTTTTTTGGGGAGGTTTTTGGGGTTGTTTGGGGGAGGTTTTTGGGGATTTTGGGGAGGTTTTGGGGTTGTTTGGGGAGGTTTTTGGGGATTTTTGGGGAGGTTTTAGGGGTTGTTGGGGGGAGGTTTTGGGGATTTTGGGGAGGTTTTTGGGGTTTTTTGTGGGAGGTTTTTGGGGATTTTTAGGGAGGTTTTGGGGTTGTTTGGGGAGGTTTTGGGGGTTTCGGTGCCACCCCGCGCTGTCCCCCCGGCAGAGGCCGTGCCCAGCCCCCGGACGCGCAGCCAGCTCCTGGCCAGCACCCTCGAGTGGTGCAACCTGACCCTGCAGTGCCAGGGCAGCGGGCGCGGCGCCGTCAATGTCACCTGGCGGCGCGACAGCCTCACCTGGGGCCAGCTGGGGCCCGGGCGCCACCAGCTGTCCCCCGACGGCACCACGCTGCGGGTGGCACTGCCGCCCGCCGCCACCAACGCCACCTACGCGTGCACCGTGAGCAACCCCGCCGACCACAAGGTCGCCCTGTTCGACCTGCAGAGCCTGTGCCAGGGCGGAGGTGAGGGGACACAGGGGGACAGGGGGACATGGGGACATGGGGACATGGGGACAGGGGACACAGGGACAGGGACAGGGACAGGGGACACAGGGACAGGCCCTGTTCGACCTGCAGAGCCTGTGCCAGGGCGGAGGTGAGGGGACAGGGGGACATGGGGACACGGGGACATGGGGACATGGGGACATGGGGACATGGGGACAGGGGGACATGGGGACATGGGGACATGGGGACATGGGGACACAGGGACACGGGGACAGGCCCTGTTCGACCTGCAGAGCCTGTGCCAAGCAGGAGGTGAGGCTGGCACAGGGGACAGGGGGGACAGGGAGGGGACAGGGACATGGGGACAGGGACAGGGGGACATGGGGACAGGGAATGGGGACAAGGGGACAGGCTGGGACAGGGGGGGCACGGACAGGCCCTGTTGACCTGCAGAGCTGTGCCGCAGGAGGTGAGCTGGCACAGGCGACAGGGACTGACAGGCACCTGGGGTGGCACACCTGGGGTAGACACGGGGACAGGGCTGGGGTGGCATGGCCAAGGTGACACGGCCGAGATGACACAGCCAAGATGACACACCTGGGGTGACACGGCCGAGGTGACACAGCTGAGGTGACACAGCCAGGGTGGCACTGCTGAGGATGGCCCAGCCCAGGTGGGGCAGCCCTGGGTGTCACACTGGGGGTCACACTGGTGTCACATCCCTGGTGTCACAGCCCTGGTGACACACCTGGCTGTCCCCATGCCCAGGGGGTCCCTCGGCGTTCTCCACCTCGGGCTATGTGGTGCTCTCGCTCATCCTGGTGGCCGTGAGCCTGGGCGGCGCCTTCTGGTGCTGGAGGGTCAACAGCGAGAAGGCGGCCGAGGCAGGTGGGCAACACCACAAACCCCAAATCCCCAAATCCCCGATTCCCCAAATCCCCAAAATCCCCAAATCCCCAAATCCCCAAATCCCCGATTCCCCAAATCCCCCATTCCCCAAATCCCCAAATCCTCGATTCCCCAAATCCCCAAATCCCCGATTCCCCAAATCCCCAAATCCCCAAATCCCCCGATTCCCCCAAATCCCCAAATCCCCGATTCCCCAAATCCCCCAAATCCCCGATTCCCCAAATCCCCATTCCCCCAAATCCCCAAATCCCCAAATCCCCGATTCCCCAAATCCCCGATTCCCCAACTCCCCAATCCCCAATTCCCAAATCCCCAATTTCCAGTTTTCCCATTTCCCTTTTCCCCATGTTTCCCATTTTTCTGGTTTCCCCATTTCTCATTTCTCCATTTTTCTCATTTTCCCATTTACCCAATTTCTTGTTGTCCTCCTTTCCCATTTCCCCCATTTTCCCTGTGTTTTTTCCCCATTTTCCCCCCGTATTCTCTGTTTCCCCATTTCCCCATTTCCCGTTTTCCCCATTTCCCCATTTTCCCGTTTCCCCCCATTTTCCTGGTTTTTCCCCATTTCCCCATTTCCCGTTTTTCCCCATTTCCCCATTTCCCCATTCCCCATTTTCCCCCATTCCCCATTTTTCCCCATTTCCCCATTTTCCCGTTTTCCCCATTTCCCCTTTCCCCTTTCTCTTTTTTCCCCATTTTTCCCCATTTCCCCATTTCCCTTTCCCCATTTCCCCGTTTTCTTCCCCATTTCCCCATTCCCCCATTTTCCCGTTTTTTCCCCATTCCCCGTTTTCCATTTTTCCCGTATTTCCCCATTCCCCGTTTTCCCCTTTCCTGTGTTTTCCCCATTTCCCATTTTCCCAGTTTTTTCCCCCATTCCCCATTTTCCCCCATTCCCCATTTTTCCCCATTTCCCGTTTTTCCCCATTTCCCCATTTCCCCATTTTCCCGGTTTTTCCCCCATTCCCCATTTTTCCCCATTTCCCCATTTCCCCATTTTCCCGGTTTTTTCCCCCATTCCCCATTTCCCTGTGTTTTTCCCCATTTTCCCGTTTTTCCCATTTTCCCGGTTTTTTCCCCCATTCCCCGCAGCCGCCACGCCCACGGCGCCGCCCGAGGAGAGCCCCGGGGAGCCGCAGTTCAGCGACATCGTGTGCAGGAGCCCCCCCGAGGGCAACGACCAGGTCGGCACCCCAAAAACCGGGAGGGACCCCAAAAACCGGGACAGGGACCCCAAAAACCCCCACGGGACCCCAAAAACCGGGACAGGGACCCCAAACACCCTCGACAGGGACCCCAAAAACCCTCACGGGACCCCAAAAACCTGGACAGGGACCCCAAAAACCCGCGGGGGGACCCCAAAAACCATGAGGGACCCCAAAAACCCTCAAGGGACCCCAAAAACCTGGACAGGGACCCCAAAAACCCGGGAGGGACCCCAAAAAATGGGACAGGGACCCCAAAAACCCGGGGGGGACCCCAAAAATCCAGGGGGGGACCCCAAAAACCGGGACAGGGACCACAAAATCTGGGACAGGGACCCCAAAAACCCGCGGGGGGACCCCAAAAACTGCGGGGAGATCCCCACAAAAACCCACGGGAATCCCAAACCCATAAAAATCCCAAACCCATGGGAATCCCAAACCCTCATGGAAATCCCAAACCCTCAGAAATCCCAAAAACTGCGGGGCCCCCAAAAACTGTGGCGAGATCCCCACAAAAACCCACGGGAATCCCAAACCCACAAAAATCCCAAACCCATAAAGATCCCAAACCCATAAAAATCCCAAACCCTTGAGAATCCCAAACCCACAAAAATCCCAAACCCATAAAGATCCCAAACCCATAAAAATCCCAAACCCTTGAGAATCCCAAACCCACAAAAATCCCAAACCCATAAAGATCCCAAACCCATAAAAATCCCAAACCCTTGAGAATCCCAAACCCACAAAAATCCCAAACCCATAAAAATCCCAAACCCATAAAGATCCCAAACCCATAAAAATCCCAAACCCTTGAGAATCCCAAACCCACAAAAATCCCAAACCCATCGGGAACCCCGAGAAGCCCAAAGGGGCCCCCAACCCTAAAGACCCAAACCCAAAAAATCCCCAAACCCTTGAGCCCCCCGAGGCCCCAAAATCCCAAACCCAGCGAACCCCAAAAACCCCAAAACCCCAAGAACCCCAAGAACCCCAAAGGCCTTGAGCCCCCAAACCCACAAAAACCCAAAGCCAAAGAGGCCGAGCCCAAAAGGGCCCAAAGGAGAACGCCGAGGAGGTGACATAGGGCCAGGTGAGCGACCCCAAAAACCCCAAAAACAACCCCAAAACGGGGACCTCGGGGCCACCCCGCACCCCAAAACTGCCGGGGGAAAGGGACAAAGGGGCCCTGGGGAGGGGCTGACCCCAAAAAGGGACATTGGGGGGACCCCAAAAGAGAGAGGGATAAAGGGCTGGGGAGGGGGAACGGCCCCAAAAAGGGACGTTTGGGGGACCCCAAAAAGGGGATTGAAGGGTTGGGTTGGCCCCAAAAATGGGATTAAGGGCGTGGGGAGGGGAAGGACCCCAAAAAGGCATTGAAGGGTTGGGGAATGGCCCCAAAAAGGGACGTTTGGGGGACCCCAAAAGGCATTGAAGGGTTGGGGAACGGCCCCAAAAAGGGACATTGGGGGGACCCCAAAAGGGCTTAAGGGTTGGGTTGGCCCCAAAAAGAGACATTTAGGGGACCCCAAAAAAGGGATTAAAGGATGGGGAATGGCCCCAAAAAGGGACATTGGGGGGACCCCAAAAATGGCATTGAAGGGTTGGGGAACGGCCCCAAAAAGAGACATTTAGGGGACCCCAAAAATGGGATTAAAGGATGGGGAATGGCCCCAAAAAGGGCATTAAAGGGTTGGGGAGAGAACAGCCCCAAAAAAGGGATTGAAGGGTTGGGGAATGGTCCCAAAAATGGGATAAAGGGGCTGGGGAGAGGAAATGGCCCCAAATTGAAGGGTTGGGGAACGGCCCCAAAAAGGGACATTGGGGGGACCCCAAAAAGGGCATTGAAGGGTGGGGAATGGCCCCAAAAAGAGACATTTAGGGGACCCCAAAAAAGGGATTAAAGGGTGGGGAATGGCCCCAAAAAGGGCATTAAAGGGTTGGGGAGGGGAATGGTCCCAAAAAGGGACATTGGGGGGACCCCAAAAAGGCATTGAAGGGTTGGGGAGGGAATGGCCCTGAAAAGGGACATTTAGGGGACCCCAAAAAGGGGGTTGAAGGGCTGGGGAGGGGCCGCCCGCAGAGCCAGCCCCAGCCCGGGCTCTCTCCCTTTTGGGGACCCCGCAGCCCTCGGGGTGTCCCCGCAGCGCCGCGTGCCAAACCCCGACCCCAAAACGAACAGCCCGGAGCAGCCGGACGGACCCCCCGCTCCCCACCCCAAAACCCCCGGTGACCCCGATCCCGGCCTGCGCCGCGCTGGGCAGGGGCACCAGGGGGTTTGGGGGTCCCTGGGTGCTCCCCGCATGTTTTGGGGTGGGATGATCCCCTGACCCCACAACTGGACAGATTTCCCCATTTCTGACCCCAAAACCCTCGGGTTTGTCCCCAATTTCCCGCCTGGGACTGTGCTGGGGAGGGGGATCCCAATCAGGGGTGGTGGAACCAGAATTTGGGGGATCTCCGGGGGGGTTTGGGGGTCCCTGGGTGCTCCCCGCATGTTTTGGGGTGGGATGATCCCCTGACCCCACAACGGGACGGATTTCCCCATTTCTGACCCCAAAACCCTCGGGTTTGTCCCCAATTTCCCGCCTGGGACTGTGCTGGGGAAGGGGCTCCAATCCCGGGTGGGTCCCCGGGGGGTTTTGGGGTCCCCGCATGTTTTGGGGTGGGATGATCCCCTGACCCCACAACTGGACGGATTTCCCCATTTCTGACCCCAAAACCCTCGGGTTTGTCCCCAATTTCCCGCCTGGGACTGTGCTGGGGAGGGGGCTCCAATCCCGGGTGGGTCCCCGGGGGGTTTTGGGGTCCCCAAATGTTTTGGGGTGGGATGACCCTGACCCCACAAAGGGACGGATTTCCCCATTTCGGACCCCAAAACCCTCGGGTTTGTCCCCACTCCCCAGCCTGGGATTGTAAATGGGGGGGGGGATCCCAAATGGTGGTGAAACCAGAATTTGGGGGATCTCTGGGGGTTTAGGGGTCTCGCATGTTTTGGGGTGGGATGATCCTCCCGACCCTACAAAGGGACGGATTTCCCCGTTTCTGACCCCAAAACCCTCGGGTTTGTCCCCAATTTCCCGCCTGGGATTGTTTTTGGGGAGAGGGCTCCAAGCCCGGGTGGGTCCCCGGGGGGTTTTGGGGTCCCAGGGGGGTTTTGGGATTTTCCAGGGTTGGGGGAAAATCGGGAATTTTCAAATTTCCGCCCCCCGCGCCAGCTGCCACCGGGCCTGGGGACACTGGGGACACCTTGGGGACCCCAAAACCCCGCGAGGGGACAGCACCCCACACCCCCCACCCACCGTGTAAATATCAGCGAATAAATGTTGGTGACGTTTGGGCTGCGTTGTTTGGGGTTTGGGGTGGTTCGGGGTTTTTGGGGTGGTTTGGGGTTTTTTGGGGCTCGTTTTGGGGCTCGTTTTGGGCCATTTGGGGCCTGGTTTTGGCCCAGGGTTTGGTTCTATTTTGGGGTTTTTTGAGGTTTTTTTGGGGCGGTTTGGGGCTGGTTTGGGGCCCGTTTTGGCCCTGGCTTGGGCTCTGCTTTGGGGCTGGTTCGGGTTATTTTGGGGCTATTTTGGGGCTATTTTGGGGCTGGTTTGGGGCAGGTTCGGGGCTATTTTAGGCCCGCTTTATTCCCGGTTTAGGGCCGTTCCAGGCCTGTGCTCAGGGCTCCTGTGGCGCTGGTTTTTGGGCAGCTTTGGGGCTCTTTAGCTCCATTTACACCTGCCCGGTTCTGTTTATACCGGCTTTGCCCTCTTCTGGCTCCGTTTGTCCCGGTTTTAGCCCCGTTTGTCCCCGTTTCTCCCGGGTTTTGCCCCCTCTCGGCCCCGTTTATGCCCGTTTTCCTCCATTTATTCCCGTTTATCTCCATTTCTCTCGGGTTTAGCCCCGTTTATCTCCATTTACTCCTGTTTTAGCCCCGTTTAGCCCCGTTTTAGCCCCGTTTTTTCCCCGTTTTTCCCGTTTTTTCCCCGTTTTTCCGGGTCCCTGTCGCTGAGGGCAGGGGGCGTTTCCCGCGCGCGCGCTCCCGCGTCTCCCCCCCCTCCCCACCCAGCCCGAGACCGGAAGCGGAAGCGCGTGGGCGCGCGCGCTGCCCGGAAGCGCGTGGGCGGCGGCGGCGGTTCCGGTTCCGGCGGCGGCGGCGGCGCGGGGGAGGCACCGGGAGGAGGAGAGGGAGAGGAAGGAGGAGAACAACAACAACGAGGGGGAAAAGAAGAACAAGGAGCGGCGGCGCCACCGACCGCAGCGACAGCGGGACGAGCGGCCGGAGCCGAGCCGCCTCCTCTCCCCCGCCCCCCCCCCGCCCCGCACTACCGGGAACGATCCGCCCCCCCCGCCCCGGTCCCCGCCCGCCTCCTTCCCCGTTTCCCCCCTCCCTTCCCGTCCTCCTCCTCCTCCTCCTTCTCCCGGAACCCGCCTCGCTCCTCCCGGCCCGCGCCGCCCCCGCAGGTTCGTCCCGGGGGGACCGGGCGGGTTTGGGGGGGGGGGGGCGGAATTACCGGGGGTACCGGGGGGGTGAGGGGGAGCCCCCGCCGAGCTGCCGGCGAGGGCGGCCCGGACGCTCCGCGGCGCTCTCCGGGGGCGGCGGGGCTGGAGCGCGGCCCCGCTAACGGCGGGGGCCGGGGGGTCCCGGTAACCGGGGAGGGCGGCGGGGGCTGCGGGAGCGCGGGGCGGCCGAAAAGGCGGAGCCGGGGGGCGGGGTTACCCAGAACCGCGCGGGGAGCGGGGCGAGCGAACACCGAGCGACCCCGCTCCGGTACCGGGGAACGGGAACCGGCACCGGAGAATGGGACCGGGCCCCCCGTGCGGCGGCGCGGGGCGTGGGAGGCCCGGCCGCGGCTCCGGGGCTGTCTGCGGGAGCGGCAGCGCCCGCGGCCGGGGCGGGCCGGGCAGGCCGGGACACGCTCGGGGCGGCCGCGGGCCCGGCGCCTCCCGGCGGCCGCGGGGGAACCGGGAACGGGCGGGACGGGGGGGGAACGAGGGAACGGCGGGAAGGACGGGGGGGACGCGGAGGACGGACGGAACCGGGAACGGAACCGGGAACGGGGCCGGGACGGGACGGGGGGCTCCGGTAACTCCCGGGGGCTCCGGTAACTCCCGGGGCTCTGCTGTGAAATCCCGGCCCGCGATCCCAGGCAGGGAGATTTCCCCTTTTCCCCCTTTTCTCTCATTTCCTCCCCCTCTTTTTCTCTATTTTTTCCATTTCCCCCCCTTTATTTCCCTTTTCTCCCATTTCCCCCTCCCCTTTCTCTCTATTTTTTCTCTATTTTTCCCCCATTTTTTCCCCTTCTCTTTCCCTTTTCTCTCATTTCCCTCTCCCCTTTCTCTCTATTTTTCCCCATTTTTTCCCCTTCTCTTTCCCTGTTTCTCATTTCCCCTTTCTCTGGATTTTCCCCCATTTTCCCCATTTTTCCCCCATTTTTTTTCCCCATTTTTCCCCCATTTTTCCCCATTTTTCCCCCATTTTCCCCCATTTTTTCCCCCATTTTTCCCCCATTTTTCCCCCATTTTTCCCCATTTTTTTCCCCATTTTCCCCATTTTTCCCCATTTTTCCCCATTTTTCCCCATTTTTCCCCCATTTTCCCCCCATTTTTCCCCATTTTTTCCCCATTTTTTCCCCATTTTTCCCCATTTTTTTTCCCCATTTTTCCCCATTTTTCCCCCATTTTTCCCCCATTTTTTCCCCATTTTTCCCCATTTTCCCCCATTTTTCCCCATTTTTCCCCCATTTTTCCCCATTTTTTCCCCATTTTTTCCCCATTTTTCCCAGTTTTCCCTCCCCTGCTGCCCTGGCACCTCGGGCCCGCTCCCAGCCGTGCATTTTGGCAGCCGAGCCCGGCTGGGCGCTGAGCTGCGTTGGTTTTGTCTCCAGCCAGGGAAATTTCCCTTTTTGTTTCTCTTCCCCCCTTTTCACCTTTCTCTTCATTTGCCCCCATTTCCCCCCCTTTTCCCATTTTTCCTTTATCCCCCTTATTCCCCCTTTTTTCTCCCCATTTTTCCATTTTCTCCAACTTCTCCCCATTTCCCCCTTTTTTCCCTTTATTCCCCCTTTCTGTCCCTATTTATTCCCTTGTCTCCCATTTCCCCCCTTTATTCCTCTCTTATTTTCCCATTTTCTCCAAATTTCCCCCCAATTTTCCCCCTTTTCTCCCCCTTTTTCTCCCCATTATTCCCCAATTTTCCCCTTTTATTTCCCTATTATTTCCCCCCATTTTCCCCCCATTTTCCCCTTTTATTTCCCTGTTATTTCCCTATTATTTCCCCCCAATTTTCCCCTGTTATTTCCTGTTATTTCCCTGTTATTTCCCTATTATTTTCCCCCAAATTTTCTCCCATTTCCCCCCATTTTCCCCCCAATTTTCCCCTGTTATTTCCCTATTTTTTCCCCCCAATTTTCCCCTGTTATTTCCCTATTATTTCCCCCCATTTCTCCCCCATTTTCCCGTTATTTCCCTGTTATTTCCCTGTTATTTCCCCCCAATTTTTCTCCCATTTCTCCCCATTTTCCCCCCAATTTTCCCCTGTTATTTCCCTATTTTTCCCCCCAATTTTCCCCTGTTATTTCCCTATTTTTTCCCCCAATTTTCCCCTGTTATTTCCCTATTTTTTCCCCCCATTTTTCCCCCCATTTTCCCCTGTTATTTCCCTGTTATTTCCCTGTTATTTCCCCCCAATTTCCCTATTATTTCCCCCCAATTTTCTCCCATTTCTCCCCATTTTCCCCCCAATTTTCCCCTGTTATTTCCCTATTTTTCCCCCCAATTTTCCCCTGTTATTTCCCTATTATTTCCCCTATTTTTCCCCCCCCAATTTTCCCCCATTTTCCCTGTTATTTCCCCCCAATTTCCCCCATTTTTCTCCCCCATTTCCCCCCCAATTTTCCCCTGTTATTTCCCCTGTTATTTCCCCGTTATTTCCCCGTTATTTCCCCATTTCTGCCCCATTTCCCGGGCAGTCCCTGCTGAGCCCTGTCCCCGCAGGAGGAAGAGGATGAAGGCCGGCTGCAGCATCGTGGACAAGCCCGAGGGAGGAGGGGGTAAGGAGCTCCCAACCCCACTCCTGCTGCTTGTCTGGGCTAAAAACCCCATTCCTGCTGCTTTCCCAGGATAAAAATCCCATAAATCCCAATTCCTGCTGCTTTCCGAGATAAAATTCCCATTTTCTGCTGCTTTTCCAGGATAAAAATCCCATAAATCCCAATTTCTGAAAAATCCCATAAATCCCAATTCCTGCTGCTTTTCCAGGATAGAATTCCCATTTTCTGCTGCTTTCCCAGATAAAATCCCAATTTCTGCTGCTTTCCCAGGATAAAAATCCCATAAATCCCAATTCCTGCTGCTTTCTCAGGATAAAAATCCCATAAATCCCAATTCCTGCTGCTTTCCCAGGATAAAAATCCCATAATTCCCAATTCCTGCTCCTTTCCCAGGATAAAATCTCATTCCTGCTGCTTTCCCAGGATAAAATTCCCATTTTCTGCTGCTTTCCCAGGATAAAAATCCCATTCCTGCTGCTTTCCCAGGATAAAAATCCCATAAATCCCAATTCCTGCTGCTTTCCCAGGATAAAAACCCCATAATTCCCATTTTCTGCTGATTTCCAAGATAAAAATCCCAATTCCTGCTGCTTTCCCAGGATAAAAATCCCATAAATCCCAATTCCTGCTGCTTTTCCAGGATAAGAATCCCATAAATCCCAATTTCTGAAAAATCCCATAAATCTCATTCCTGCGTCTTTTCCTGGATAAAATTCCCAATTCCTGCTGCTTTCCCAGGATAAAAATCCCATAAATCCCAATTTCTGAAAAATCCCATAAATCCCAATTCCTGCTGCTCTTCCAGGATAAAAATCCCATAAATCCCAATTCCTGCTGCTCTTCCAGGATAAAAATCCCATAAATCCCAATTTCTGAAAAATCCATTAAATCCCATTTTCTGCTGCTTTTCCAGGATAGAATTCCCATTTTCTGCTGCTTTCCCAGGATAAAATCCCAATTTCTGCTGCTTTCCCAGGATAAAATCCCATAAATCCCATTTCTGCTCCTTTCCCAGGATAAAATCCCAATTCCTGCTGCTTTCCCAGGATAAAAACCCCATAAATCCCATTTCTGCTCCTTTCCCAGGATAAAATCCCAATTTCTGCTGTTTTCCCAGGATTAAAATCCCATAAATCCCAATTCCTGCTGCTTTCCCAGGATAGAATTCCCATTTTCTGCTGCTTTCCCAGGATAAAATTCCCATTTTCTGCTGGTTTTCCAGGATAAAATCCCATAAATCCCAATTCCTGCTGCTTTCCCAGGATAAAATTCCCATTTTCTGCTGGTTTTCCAGGATAAAATCCCATAAATCCCAATTCCTGCTGCTTTCCCAGGATAAAATTCCCATTCCTGCTGCTTTCCCATTTTCCACTTTTAAAAATCCCAATTCCTGCTGCTTTCCCAGGATAAAAATATTTCCTGGGAACGCTCATCCCGCCTCTCCCAGCGCTCCCTGCTGGGAAAGCAACGCGGGTGGAGGTGCTGCCTTGAGAATTCCGATTCTTCCTCCCTCCCCGGGGACGGCTCTGGGTGGGTTTGGGATCGTTCCCTCCCGGCCTTTGTGTCCTGGCACCAATGTGGGTGGCACCGGGGAAAAAAGGGGATTTTCCCCAAAAAAAACCTCCAACCCCAAATCAGATTTTTCCCAAAATAAATTCACCACCCCAATCAGATTTTTCCCCAGAAAAAACCTCCAACCCCAAATCAGATTTTTTCCAAAATAAACCTCCAACCCCAAATCAGATTTTTTCCAAAATAAACCTCCAACCCCAAATCAGATTTTTCCCCAAAAAATCACCACCCCAATCAGATTTTCCCCAAAAAAACCTCCAACCCCAAATCAGATTTTCCCCAAAATAAATCTCACCCCAAATCAGATTTTTTCCAAAAATAAACCTCCAACCCCAAATCAGATTTTCCCAAAAATAAACCTCACCCCAAATCAGATTTTTCCCAAAATAAATTCACCACCCCAAATCAGATTTTCCCCAAAAAAAACCTCCAACCCCAAACCAGATTTTCCCGAAATAAAATCACCACCCCAAATCAGATTTTTTCCAAAAACAAATCCCACCCCAAACCAGATTTTTCCAAGATAAAATCACCACCCCAAATCAGATTTTCCCCAAAATAAACCTCACCCCAAATGAGATTTTTTCCCAGAAAAAATCACCACCCCAAACCAGATTTTTCCCAAAATAAATCCCACCCCAATCAGATTTTTCCAAGATAAAATCACCACCCCAATCAGATTTTCCCCAAAAAAACCTCCAAACCCAAATCAGATTTTTCCCAAAATAAATTCACCACCCCAAACCAGATTTTTCCAAAAATAAATCTCACCCCAAATCAGATTTTTCCCCAGAAAAAATCACCACCCCAAATCTGATTTTTCCCCCCAAAAAATCACCACCCCAATCAGATTTTCCCCAAAAAAACCTCCAACCCCAAATCAGATTTTCCCCAAAATAAACCTCACCCCAAATCAGATTTTTCCCCAGAAAAAATCACCACCCCAAATCTGATTTTTCCCCCAAAATAAATCCCACCCCAAACCAGATTTTTCCAAGATAAAATCACCACCCCAAATCAGATTTTTCCCAAAATAAATCCCACCCCAAATCAGATTTTTCCCAAAATAAATTCACCACCCCAATCAGATTTTCCCCAAAAAAAACTCCAAACCCAAATCAGATTTTTCCCAAAATAAACCTCACCCCAAATCAGATTTTTCCAAGATAAAATCACCACCCCAAATCTGATTTTTCCCCCCAAAAAATCACCACCCCAAACCAGATTTTTCCCAAAATAAACCTCCCCCAAATCAGATTTTTTCCCCAGAAAAAATCACCACCCCAAATCAGATTTTTCCAATTAAAAAAACCCAAAACAACTCCAAATTGGGATTTTTTTTTTTTTTTTTTTGCCTGAATTCCATCCCTGGGATTTTGAATGGGATATTGAATGGAATTCCAAAGTTTTACAAATTTGGGGGTTTTTAGTGGGTTTTAGTGGATTTTTCATGGTTTTGGGTGGATTTTCCAAGGGAAATGGGGATAAAAGGAGCCAGAAGTGAGCAGCTGCGTGGGAAACCTGGAATTCCCTGCTCCCACACGGAACACTGAATTCCACCCAAGTTTTACATTTTTTTTTTGGTGGTGGTTTTTCACAGCTTTTAGTGGGTTTGGGGTGGATTTTGGGTGGATTTTCCAAAGAAACGGGTCTGAAATGAGTCAGAAAGGAGGATCTGGGTGGGAATCTGGATCTCCCTGCTCCCACACGGAATATGGAACAGAATTCCTGGCGTCAGTAATTCATGGAATTCCAACCAAATTTGACCAATTTTGGGTGGTCTTTAGTGGGTTTTTTTTGGAGGATTTTGGTGGGGTTTGGGTGGATTTTCCAAGGAAATGGGGCTGAAGTGAGTCAGAGGGATGGGAAACCTGGATCTCCCTGCTCGCACACGGAACGTTGAACAGAACTCCTGGCGTCAGGAATTCAGGGAATCCCAGCCAGGTTTTACCAATCTGGGGAGGTTTCTCGCAGCTTTTCGTGCGTTTGGGGTGGATTTTCCAAAGAAATGGGGCTGGAAGGAGTCAGAACTGAGCAGCGGGATGGAAAGCCCAGATTTCCCTGCTCACACATGGAATATTGAACACAACTCCAGGCACCAGCAGTTAATGGAATTCCAACCAAACACCACCAATTTTGGGAGGTTTTTAGCCATTTTTTTGGTGCTTTTGGGGTGCATTTTCCAAGGAATTGGGTCTGGAAGGAGTCAGAAATCAGCAGCTGGATGGGAATCTGGATCTCCCTGCTCCTAGATGGAATATTGAACACAATTCCACCTCCCAAACCCCGCCTGTTTTGCCCAAAATAACAGCTTTTTCCCCATTTTTCCCCCCCCAAAGGCTACCACTTCCCCGAGTGGGCGTACAAGACGGAGTCCAGCCCCGGCTCCCGCCAGATCCAGCTGTGGCACTTCATCCTGGAGCTGCTGCAGAAGGAGGAGTTCCGGCACGTCATCGCCTGGCAGCAGGGCGAGTACGGCGAGTTCGTCATCAAGGACCCCGACGAGGTGGCGCGGCTCTGGGGGCGCCGCAAGTGCAAGCCCCAGATGAACTACGACAAGCTCAGCCGCGCCCTCAGGTCAGTGGAATTTGGGTTTTTTTCCCTTTTTTTTCATGGAATTTTGGGGGTTTTAAGTGGGATGTCACGGTGGGGTTGGCACAGCTCTGGGGGCGCCGCAAGCGCAAGCCACAGATGAACTACAGCAAGCTCAGCCGCGCTCTCAGGTCAGTCAAATTTGGGTTTTTTTCCCTTTATTTTTCATGGAATTTTGGGGTTTTTAAGTGGGATGTCACGGTGTTGGTTCGTCTCTCAGGGTTTGGGGTGGTGGGGTTGGGTTTCGGTTTTGGTGGCACCACAAGTGCAAGCCCCAGATGAACTACAGCAAGCTCAGCTGCGCTCTCAGGTCAGTGGAATTTGGGTTTTTTTCCCTTTTTTTTAATGGAATTTTGGGGGTTTTAAGTGGGATGTCACGGTGGGGTTGGCGCAGCTCTGGGGGCGCCGCAAGTGCAAGCCCCAGATGAACTACGACAAGCTCAGCCGCGCCCTCAGGTCGGTCAAATTTGGGGTTTTTTCCCTTTTTCTTTTCATGGAATTTTGGGGTTTTTACGTGGGATGTCACGGTGTTGGTTCGTCTCTCAGGGTTTGGGGTGGTGGGGTTGGGTTTCGGTTTTGGTGGCACCACAAGTGCAAGCCCCAGATGAACTACGACAAGCTCAGCCGCGCTCTCAGGTCGGTCAAATTTGGGTTTTTTTCCCTTTTCTTTTCATGGAATTTTGGGGTTTTTAAGTGGGATGTCACGGTGGGGTTGGCGCAGCTCTGGGGGCGCCGCAAGTGCAAGCCCCAGATGAACTACGACAAGCTCAGCCGCGCTCTCAGGTTGTTAAAATTTGGGTTTTTTTCCCTTTTTTTTTTCATGGAATTTTGGGGTTTTTACGTGGGATGTCACGGTGTTGGTTCGTCTCTCAGGGTTTGGGGTGGTGGGGTTGGGTTTCGGTTTTGGGGGCGCCGCAAGTGCAAGCCCCAGATGAACTACGACAAGCTCAGCCGCGCCCTCAGGTCGGTGGAATTTGGGTTTTTTTCCCTTTTTCTTTTCATGGAATTTTGGGGGTTTTAAGTGGGATGTCACAGTGTTGGTTCGTCTCTCAGGGTTTGGGGTGGTGGGGTTGGGTTTCGGTTTTGGTGGCACCACAAGTGCAAGCCACAGATGAACTACGACAAGCTCAGCCGCGCTCTCAGGTCGGTCAAATTTGGGTTTTTTTCCCTTTTTTTTTCCATGGAATTTTGGGGTTTTTACGTGGGATGTCACGGTGTTGGTTCGTCTCTCAGGGTTTGGGGTGCTGGGATTAACCTGGCTCTGGGGGCCCCAGAAATGCCAAACCCCACATGAACTACGACAAGCTCAGCGGGCCCTCAGGTCGGTCAAATTTGGGTTTTTTTTCCTTTTTTTTTCATGGAATTTTGGGGTTTTTACGTGGGATGTCACGGTGTTGGTTCGTCTCTCAGGGTTTGGGGTGGTGGGGTTGGGTTTCGGTTTTGGTGGCACCACAAGTGCAAGCCCCAGATGAACTACAGCAAGCTCAGCCGCGCTCTCAGGTTGTTAAAATTTGGGGTTTTTTCCCTTTTTCTTTTCATGGAATTTTGGGGTTTTTAGGCGAGATGTCACAGTGGTGTTGGTTCGTCCCTCAGGGTTTGGGGTGCTGGGATTAACCTGGCTCTGGGGGCCCCAGAAATGCCAAACCCCACATGAACTACGACAAGCTCAGCGGGCCCTCAGGGCAGCAGAATTTGGGGTTTTTTTCCCTTTTTTTTTTTCCATGGAATTTTGGGGTTTTCCAGCAGGGTGTTGTCTCGTCTCTCGGGGTTTGGGTTGGTGGGGCTGGTGTGGGGTTTAAGGTCCTTTTTCCGCCCCAAAAACGTTCCTGGATTCCATTGCCTGGGGTTTTAGGGATAAACCCTTTCGTGCTCCAGGATATCCCATGGATTTCCCATCCCAGGGAGTGCCCAATTCCAGCTTGGAGCGACCTGGGAATGTGGGAGCTGCCCCTGGCCCTGGATTTTTGAGGGTGTTTGAACCCTTTCCAGCCCAAACCATCCCAAAATTCTATATTTTGGTTTTAAACATGAAATTAGGAAGGAATCTCTCTGGAATTCTGGATATTTAAGGATATTTCAGCAGAAAATTAGGAAGGAATTCCTCCGAAATTCTGCGTTTTTTTAAGGATATTTGAGCTCTTTTCAGCCCAAACCATCCCAGAATTCCATATTCGGGTTTAAGCAGGAAATTAGGAAGGAATCCTTAAGGAATTCTGGATTTTTAAGGATATTTCAGCAGAAAATTAGGAAGGAATTCCTCCGAAATTGCCTGGTTTTTTAAGGATATTTGAGCTCTTTTCAGCCCAAACCATCCCAGAATTCCATATTCGGGTTTAAGCAGGAAATTAGGAAGGAATCCTTAAGGAATTCTGGATTTTTAAGGATATTTCAGCAGAAAATTAGGAAGGAATTCCTCCGAAATTCTGCGTTTTTTTAAGGATATTTGAGCTCTTTTCAGCCCAAACCATCCCAGAATTCCATATTCGGGTTTAAACAGGAAATTAGGAAGGAATCCTTAAGGAATTCTGGATTTTTAAGGATATTTGAGCTCCACTCCAGCCCCAGCCATTCCAAAATTCCATATTTTGGTGAAACAGGAAATTAGGAAGGAATCCCTCAGGAATTAGGATGGAATTCTGGAGTTTTGAGTGCTTCAATCAGGTTTTTTTTCAATTTTTTTTTTTTTAATTCATTCCCAGATATTACTACAACAAGAGGATCCTGCACAAGACCAAGGGCAAAAGATTCACCTACAAATTCAACTTTAACAAGCTGGTGATGCCCAATTATCCTTTCATCAACATCCGGCCCAACGGTGAGCCCTGGGAATTTGGGAATTCGGGAATTCTGGGTGGGAATGAGGGGGAAAAAAACCCAAAAAAACCCCAGGAACGTGGAATTTGGTTTTTTTCCACAGCCAGCCTTGATAAAAAGCCCAAAACCTGGGAGCAAATCCCAGCTGCAGTGGGGGATGTGGGCTCAGGGTTTATCTTGCCCTGGGGATTGTTGGGATTTGTGGGATAAGAGGATCAACCTTGGGATGCAATCCCGGAGTGGCTCAGGTGAGTTTGTGGGGCCTTGGACAAATCCACGGCTTTTTCTGCCTTCTCTCCCCCTTTTCCCGCTCCTTTTCAACCAAAAATTGCTCTTTTTTAACCCATTCCTGCCCCAGCGTTGGGAGGGATTCCATAGGGATCGCAGCGGTCCCGGAGGAATTCCTTGGATTTTGACTAAAAATCAAAAATTGTTCCATTGAAAAAGACAGGATAACGAGGAAGAGTTTGGGAACAGAGCATAAATGTCCCTTTTTTGCCCTAAAATAGTTTTGCCAGGTTTATCCCAGAGTTAGCAGTGGTTTCCTGGGAAAAGTCTTTCCAGGCAGGTTTTGGATGGAATTAAACCCCCTAGGAGACAAATTCCCACAGCTGGGGAATTGTCCCGATCAGGCACGGGGGGAAAATGAATCCATAAAAACAGGAAATCCCTCTGTGAAAGTCGTTATTCTCAGAAACTCCAAACTTTTCCCCTCACAAAATCTCAATTTAGAGGAGCTGGGCCTGGCACGTTCTGCTGCAGGGCAAAGCCTGGAAGGCCAATCCAGCAGGAAAAACACAGGAAAAGTGAGGAAATTGGTGATTATTGAATCCATAAAGATAGAAAAACCCTCTGAAAGTCAATATTCCCAGAAATTCTACACTTTTCTCCTCACAAAATCTCAATTTAGAGGAGCTGGGCCTAGCGCGAGCTGCTCCAGGGGAAAGGCTTGAAAGCCAATCCAGCAGGGGAAAAAACAGGCAAAAGAACAGGAAAAACAGCAGGAAAAGGGGGGAAAATGGTAATTATTGAATCCATAAAGATAGAAAACCCCTCTGGATGTCAATATTCCCAGAAATTCCAAACTTTTCTCCACAAAAAAGTGTCAATTTAGAGGAGCTGGGCCTAGTGCGAGCTGCTCCAAGGCAGAGCCTGGAGCCCCAATCCAGCAAGGAAAAAACAGGAAAAAACAGGAAAAAGAGCAGGGAAAGGGGGGAAATCAGTGATTATTGAATCCCTAAAGATAAAAAAACTGTCTGCAGGTCATTGTTCCCAAAAATTCCAAACTTTTCTCCACAAAAAAGTCCCGATTTGCAGGATCCTGATCCAGCTTCCAGGGCAGAGCCTGGAACACCAATCCAGCAGGAAAAAACCAGGGAAAATAGGGATAAAAGCAGGTTCTGTGTGGGGAAAAAAGGGATTTTTCCAGGCTGGAGCGTCCGTCAGGCGCCGTCTCCGGGGCCGCCTCCCCTGCCTGAGGCAATCTCCGAGGTTTTATTTTTCCAAGGCTCCGGGAAGGCCAAAAAAAAGGGAAAAGTTCCTCCAGGTGTTGGTGTCTCCTTCACCTGTGTGGGCCCTGCTGGGGTTTGTTTTATTTTTTTTTTTTTTTTTTCTTTTCTTTTGGGAGGAGGGAATGTCTTTTCCGAGCCAAGGAACGGGGGTGGGAAGATGTGTCTGGAGCTGTAATTCCGTAATTAACTGGGAGCAAACGAGTCCGGGCAGTTCCCAGCTCCCGCTCCCTGCTCCCTCCTGTCCCTGGGGCGCTTGGAAAAAAAAAAAAAAAAAGAATTTGGGAGAATTTGGAACGCTCTCGGTTAATCCCAGCCCTTTCCATTCCCGGCGGGGCGGGGTTGGGAGAGCAAACCTGGAATTTGGGGGTTTTCTCCAGGATTGTCCCCTCCCTCACGGAGATTTTTTTTTTGGTGGAAAGAGGAGGTGAAAACAGGAGAGATTTGGGTGGGAATTTGGGAGATTTGGGTGGGAATTTGAGGTACTTTTGCGGATCTTTGAGATACTTCCATGGATTGATGAGATCGCCCCTCGGAGGAGAGGTTTTTATGGATATCTGAGATATTTCCATGGATATTGGGGATATTTCCATTGATATTGGACATATTTCCGTTGATATTTGAAACATTTGTGTGGGTTGATGAAATTCCCCCTCAGAGAACAGGTTTCCGTGGACGTTGAAGATATTTCCATGGATTTTTGAGATATTTTTATGGATACTGGAAGACATTTCCATGGATTGCTGAGATCCCCTCTCAGATGAGACATTTCCATGGATATTTCAGACATTTCCATGGATATTTCAGACATTTCCATGGATATTTCAGACATTTCCATGGATAGATGCGATCCCCTCTCAGAGAAGAGATTTCAATGAATATTTGAGATATTTCCATGGATATTTCAGACATTTCCATGGATATTTAAGACATTTCCATGGATATTTCAGACATTTCCTTGGATATTTCAGACATTTCTGTGGATTGATGTGATCACCCCTCAGAGAGGAGATTTCAATGAATATTTGAGATATTTCCATGGATATTTGAGATATTTCCATGGATATTTCAGACATTTCCATGGATATTTGAGATATTTCCATGGATATTTCAGGCATTTCCATGGACTGATGAGATCCCCTCTCAGATGAGATATTTCCATGGATATTTCAGACATTGCCATGGATATTTGAGTTTTTCCCATGGATATTTCAGGCATTTCCATGGACTGATGAGATCCCCTCTCAGATGAGATATTTCCATGGATATTTCAGACATTGCCATGGATATTTGAGTTTTTCCATGAATATTTCAGACATTTCCACGGACAGATGCCGCCCCCCCTCAGACCAGCCATTCAGGCGGACATTTCCAACACTCCCACACATCTCCAGCCTCTCCCCACAAACTCCAACCCCCTCATCCCCAGCACCTCCCCTCCACCCCCTCACCCCCTAATCATTTTTTCCCCGTTTTTTCCCCCATTTTGCAGGCGTGGTTCCGCAGAGCGCCCCGCCCGTGCCCACGGCCTCCTCCCGGTTCCATTTCCCCCCTCTGGAGCCGCACTCTCCCACCGAGGAGGGCCCGGGCCGCTTCGCCGCGGCCTCGCTGCTGCCGCCTCACGCCGAGCCGGCCCTGCCGGACCCCGAGCGCAAAGCGGAGCCCGCCGAGCTGGAGGAGAGCGCCGCGGACTGGCGCCGGGAGCTGCTGGCGCCGCCACACGCCGCCGCGGCCGCCGCGGGGCCCAAGCGCAAGCCCGAGGTGGTGCTGCCGCTCTTCTCCCGGCCCGGCATGTTCCCCGAGCACCCTCACAGCCCCTTCGCCGTGTCGCCGCTGCCGGGCCGCCCCGGCGTGCTCAACGTGCCCATCTCGCCGGCGCTGTCGCTGACCCCCACGCTCTTCTCCTACAGCCCTTCGCCAGGGCTCAGCCCCTTCGCCGCCGCCGGCAGCAGCTGCTTCTCCTTCAACCCCGAGGAGATGAAGCACTACCTGCACTCGCAGGCCTGCTCCGTGTTCAACTACCACCTGAGCCCGCGGACTTTCCCCCGCTACCCGCTGGTGGTGCCGCCGCTGCAGTGCCCGGTGCCGCTGGAGGAGCAGCCGCAGTTCCCCATCAAGCTGCAGCCGCCGCCCGCCGGCCGCAAGAACCGCGAGAGGCTGGAGAGCCCCGAGGGCGGCACCAACAGCGGCAACAGCAAGCCCGAGCCGCCCCGCGTCAAGGTGGAGCCGGCGCCCGACAAGGAGGAGGAGGAGGCGGAGAAGCGGGAGGAAGAGGAGGAGGAGGAAGAGGAGGAGAAGGCCGCGGTTTTCGCCCGCCCGGCGGCTCCGGCCTGGGCCCCGGTCCCCGCTCAGCCCGGCTCATCCGGAGAGGAGAATGTGGAGAAACAAGCTCGGGATTGCCCCGGGGATGCCGCGGCGCAGGAGAGGAGGGAGGACGCCCTGATGCCCCCCAAGCTGCGGCTGAAGCGGCGCTGGAACGGAGATTCCCGGCAGGAAATGCCCGAGGAGCCGCGGCCCAACGGGATCTGGCACCTGCCCAAGGCCGTGGCCGCCGCCTCCGACACCTAATCCCGGCTGGAACAAAACAAAACAAAAAAGAAACAAAACCTTGGAAAACGCCCGGAGGAAAAATCCGTGTATTTATGTAGCAAGGTTGCAGAGCAGTTCGGGATAAGGGCGGGGAGGGGGGCGCGGGGCAGGGCCGGGGTTTCGGGGGGTTCAGGGGTGGGACAGGGGAGGGGGGCGGGCAGCTTCGGCCTTTGTGTTGTTTCTGTTGTTGACTTGCAGGTGAAGACGCAGCCGGAATTCCCGGAATTCCCGCTCGCTTTTCCCGGGAAAAGCCGGCCCGAGCTCCAGGACTGGCACGGAGGAATTCCAGGCTCGGGGCTTTTTGGGACATCGGGAATCTCCAGATCCAGGGGGGGCTCTTTTTTTGGAATTTTTCGGTTTTTTATGGATGCGAGGTTTCCCCGGCCATCCAGGAGCTGGTTTGGTTCGTTTTTTGGGTTGGGGTTTTTTTTTTGTTGTTGTTTTTTTTTTTGGGAAAAGGAGGAGCTTGGGAATTTTGCATCGGGAATTTTGCACTGTCCACAGAGCGGGGTTGGGGCGGGGGGAAGAGGATTCAGGAAAACTCGGAAAATCGGGATGGAGGCCGCGTCGTTCCCGGCGGATTTCCGGGGAAAATTCCCCTTTTCCCGCCTTTTTTTCTCTCTCTCTCTCTCACAGAAGCCATGAGCAAAACTCTCCAAACTTTTTCAGGGAATGGGAACGGGAATAACACAAAATTAACCGGATGCCTTTAATCCTAACGCATTAAAAATGTTGGGGTTTGGTTTCTTTTTTTTCGTTTCCGTGTGCCCGGAGCGGGAGTTTTTTTTTCCCCGCTGCGGAATCCGTGTGGGTGGAATTTTTGGGAATGCTTGGAAGGAGCGCTGGAATGATTGTGGTGAGTCCCGGGAACGCCGGAATTCCCGGCGCCATTCCCAGATTTTTGGACCCTCCCCCTTTCTCCCCGTTTGACTCATGCCTTAAGGAAAAACAAAAAAATGAAAAAAAAAAACCAACAAACCACGTTTGGACTTTTTCTGGGAATTTTAATCCGGGAGCGCTCGGATTTCGTGGATCCTTCCCGGATTTTGGGGGGAAATCCCGGATCTCGCCGTTCTCTGGATTGTGCTGCCGGCGGGAGGAGCCGGCGATTCCCAAGGATTCGCTCTCGGAGCACGAGCGCCGCGAATTCCGGGCTGGGGGGGCAGAGAATTCCCTGCTGGAAGAAGAACCAACCCCGGGAGCGATTCCCAAAGTCCCGACCCGGCCGGGTCCGGGAGCCTTGGAATGTGGAGCTCAAAGAATTTGGGGTGGAAAACCCCTGGATTATCCCAAAAAAAACCACAAAAAAAACCCCGGAGAGGGCGCGAGGACGAACTCAGGAATTACACGAGGAGGCCTTTCCCGGAATTCCCGCCGCCGATCCCAAATCCAAGTGCCGGAACCGTCGGGAAAAACAAAAACAAGAAGGGGGGAAAACCCCGGAATTTCCCCCCCCCTTCGATCCTTCGGATTCGAGGCGAAATCCCATGGGAAGAGAAGGAGGAAAGTCGGAATTGTTGTGGCTTTAAAAAGGATTTTTTGGGATTGGGGGTTTTTTTTGGGAAGGGTGGGAACGTTGGGGGTTTTTTTTTTGGTCACAGCCATTGCACTGCAAAAAAAACGAAAAAGGAAAAAAAAAAAAAAATGAAAATAAAAATAAAAAACTTGGGAGAGTTCAGGGAATTCCGGACTCAGGACGACGGATCCGGCGCCTCTCGGGAATTCCAGAATTCCCAACGGAGCCCGGGAGGAGGAAGAAAAAATAAAAGCAGGAAGAGGAAGGAAAAAAAAAAAAAGCAGGAAGAGGAGAAGGAAAACGTTTTAAAAAAAAAAAAAACGGATTTAAAGGAAAAAAAATCAAAAATCAACCAGATCAAAATTTTATGGAGAAAAAAAATCGGAAGTTTCAAGGAAAAATTGCTAAAATTCCAGCGTGCCAAACCATTTACTAGAAAACAAACCCTCGGGAAGTTGGGAATGGTTGGAATTCTCTCCTGGATGAATTTGCCCCGGAGCATGATCCCGTTTTTCCAGGGCCGTTTTTTTTTTTGTTAATTTCGCTTCCTTTTCGTAGCAAATCCGTAGGAAAAATGTAAAAAAACGACAAAAAAAAAGTAAAAAAGACTTTTGGACGGGACAGCCCCAAAAAGGGGGAATTTTTGGGGAGGAATTTCCCAAAAAGGAGGAAAAGGAGGAAAAATCCAACAGCATTAATGGGGTTGTCCCGGATTTTTTTATTTATTCCATAATTATGTTGAGTTTTTTATTATTTTAAGCTGTTTTTTCCGTTGGTTTCTTTTCTTTTTTTCGCGTCTCCGCATCCTGGTGGGATTGAAAACAAAACCAGGAATTTTCTCTCGGTTGAAATCATTAAAAATCCGGAAAAACTTTGGATTTTCCGGGGAAAAACTTTGATTTTTTTTTTGAAAGCGCTTTGTTAACTGATATTTACGCTTTTCTTTGGGTTCCAAAAACCCCTTTTTTCGAGGGATTTCGAGGGATTTGAACTCTCCCCGGTGGGAATCCGGCAGGAATCCATCGGGAAAATTGATGGAATTTGGGATGGGGAGCGTGGCTTTGTACATAGGGTGTAAAGTAGAGGGGCAAAAAAAAACCAAAAAAAAGACAAAAAATCCGAAATTTGTGCCTTTAAAAAATTCCGATTTCTATAAAAATCAGATTTAAAAAAGGGTTGCATATATATATTATATATATATATGATGGAGTGCTAGAGAAATTTATGGATAATATACATATTTTTTTCCAGGGGTATCCCATAGCTCCGTATTTTGTTATGGAAGTTGAAAAAAAAACGGAAAAAAAGGGAAAAAAAAAAAAAACCTGAAAAATAAAAGTATTTTACCTCGAATTCAAAACGTTAAATAAAAACCTTTTAACAGAGAGGGCTCGCTGGTTTCTTTGGGGCTTTTGGGGTTTTCCTGAGGGTTTTTGGAGTTTGGGATCCGGGAGGAGCTGCAGTTTTGGGGAGTTCAGGGGTTCCCTGGATCCCAAAAATTCCCCAAGGTCTGCGCGTTCTGGCTGTGGGGTTTGGGGGTTTTTGGGTGTCCCCGAACCTTCAGTGTCCCCGTGGGTGTCCCCAAATCCTCGCTGTCCCCAAATCATTACTGTCCCCAAATCATTACTGTCCCCGTGGGTGTCCCCAAATCCTCACTGTCCCCAAATCCTCACTGTCCCCGTGGGTGTCCCCAAATCCTCGCTGTCCCTGTGTCCCCAAACCCACACTTGTCCCCATGTCCCCCACACCCCGAGGTCACTCTGTGTCCCCAGACCCACACCATCCCCCTCTCCCCAATCCCTGAGGTCACGTGTGTCCCCAAAACCCACCCTGTGTCCCCCCCATGTCCCGGTCACCCGACTGGCCCCCAAAGGCCATTATCCCCAACCTCACACTATCTCCCACACACACTTCCCAGTGCACCCTGAGGTCACCGTGTGTCCCCTCAAATCCTCACTGTCCCCTGTGTCCCCGCACTGTCCCGCGTCCCCCGCAGCCCGAGGTCACTCAGTGTCCCTCACACCCCTCGGTCACTCCCTGTCCCTCACACCCCTTGGTCACTCAGTGTCCCTCACACCCCTTGGTCACTGTCCCCACCCCCGGCACTCCCCCTCACACCCCTTGGTCACCCCTGTCCCTCACACCCTTGGTCACTCAGTGTCCCTCACACCCCTTGGTCACACTGTCCTGCAGTCCCTCACACCCCTTGGTCACTCAGTGTCTCCCCCCACACCCTCACTCTGTCCCCAGTGTCCCTCACACCCCTTGGTCACTCTCTGTCCCTCACACCCCGAGGTCACTCTCTGTCCCTCACACCCCTTGGTCACTCTCTGTCCCTCACACCCCAGGTCAGTGTCCCTGCACCCCTTGGTGTCCCTCACACCCCTTGGTCACTCAGTGTCCCTCACACCCCTTGGTCACTCTCTGTCCCTCACACCCCCTGCACCCCTCAGCTCCCTGTCCTCACACCCCAGGTCACTCCCTGTCCCTCACACCCCTCGGGTCACTCTGTGTCCCTCACACCCCTTGGCACCCCTCGGTCACTCAGTGCCCCACCCCCAGTGTCCCCGCACCCCTCGGTCACTCCCGTCACCCCCTTGGTCACTCTCTGTCCCTCACACCCCTTGGTCACTCAGTGTCCCTCACACCCCTTGGTCACTCCGTGTCCCTCACACCCCTTGGTCACTCCTGTCCCTCACACCCCTTGGTCACTCTGAGGTCACTCAGTGTCCCTCACACCCCTCGGTCACTCCCTGTCCCCCACACCCCGGCCTCAGTGTCACACCCCTTGGTCACTCAGTGTCCCCCACACCCCTCGGTCCTCCCTGTCCCCCCCACCCTGTCCCCCGCACCCCTTGGTCACTCCCTGTCCCCCACACCCCTCGGTCACTCCCTGTCCCCCGCACCCCTCGGTCACTCCCTGTCCCTCACACCCCTCGGTCACTCCCTGTCCCCCGCACCCCTCGGTCACTCAGTGTCCCCGCACCCCGAGGTCACTGTGTGTCCCCGCACCCCTTGGTCACTCAGTGTCCCTCACACCCCTCGGTCACTCTGTGTCCCTCACACCCCTCGGTCACTCCCTGTCCCTCACCCCTTGGTCACTCTCCACCCCTCGGTCACTCAGTGTCCCCCGCACCCCTTGGTCACTCAGTGTCCCGCCCCTCGGTCACTCCCTGTCCCCTGCACCCCTTGGTCCCAGTGTCCCTCCAACCCCTCGGTCACTCAGTGTCCCTCACACCCCTCGGTCTCTCTCCCCCGCACCCCTCGGTCCTCAGTGTCACCCCCTTGGTCACTCAGTGTCCCTCACACCCCTCGGTCACTCTCTGTCCCTCACACCCCTTGGTCACTCTCTGTCCCTCACACCCCCGTGTCCCCCTCGCTCGCCCGCCCCGTGCCCGCCGCCCCCTGCCCGCGGGCGCTGCCGCCGCGCCGGGCGCGGGGGGCCGGGCGAGCCCGGGGATTGGGAGCGGCCTCCAGGCCTCTCCCTCAGCCCGGCCCCCGCGGCGGGAGGGGGCGCCCCGCTCGGCCGGGCCGGCACCGAACCGCAGCGCGGGGGGTCGCTCGGGCCCGCGGGGCTCGCTCGGGGCCCCCGAGGCCGCCGCAGCCGCCGCGGCCGGGCATGGTGGCGGGGGCGGCCGGAGCGGGGCGGCGGCTCCGGGCGCAGCCCTGACCGAGCTCCACCATGAGCGTGAGGCCTCCGCAGGCCCCGGACAGGTACGGGCTGAGGGGAGACCCCCGGCCGGGCAGGGCCCCGGGGGGAAAAGGGGGAAAAGGGGGGAAAGGGGGACGGGGCTCGGCCCGGGGGCAGAACCCGCCGCGTGTTCCGAGGGGGGGACGCGGCTTTGGGGCGAAATCGGGCGGGTTTGGGGGCGCGGGGAGCGGGGAGGGGGCTCGGCTGCTCCGGGCGGCGGTGCTGCGGGGAAAGCGGCGGTTTGGGGTGAAACTGGGGGGTTTTGGGATCACAGGAGGGGGCTGGGCTCGGGCTGGAGCCCACACCCGGTCCCTGCAGGGGTTTGGGGAGAAATGTCGGGATTTGGGGTGAAATGCCGGGATTTGGGGTGTTTGGGGGAGACATGCCGGGATTTGGGGTGAAATGCCGGGATTTGGGGTGAAATGTCGGATTTGGGGTGTTTGGGGGAGACATGCCGGGATTTGGGGTGAAATGCAGGGATTTGGGGTGAAATGTCGGATTTGGGGTGAAATGCCGGGATTTGGGCTGTTTTAGGGTGAAATTCGGGGATTTTGGGGCTCTGGGAGGGGGCTCAGCTCGTCCTGGAGCCCTCAGCTCACGTCTTGGGGGGAAAGCAGCGATTTGGGGTGAAATTCTGGGATTTAAGGGCTCGGAGGAGGCGGCTCAGCTCGTCCTGGACCCCCCACCCTGCCCCTGCAGTGTTTTGGGGTGAAACGCCGGGATTTGGGGTGTTTTGTGAAACGCCGGGATTTTGGTCTGCACCTCCCGCCCTGCGTCTCGGGGGCAAACATGGCAATTTGGGGTGAAACTCTGGGATTTTGGGGCTCTGGGGGTTCAGGGGAAGGGATTTAGATCAGGGTGGAGCTCCTGCCCCCTCCCTGCGGTGCTTTGGGGCGAAATTCTGCGATTTTGGGGTGAAATTCTGGGATTTTGGGGGTTTGAGGTCCTGGAGCCCTCACCCCATTCCCTGGGGGGAAAGACGGAAATTTGGGATAAAATTCTGGGATTTTGGGATTTCTGGGGGGGGGCTCAGCCCAGCCCTGGACCTCCCACCCCATCCTTGCAGCGTTTTGGGATAAAACTCCTGGATTTGGGGAGTGGGGGGGGGGAATATCGCAAACCTTTCTGATTTCTGGGATATTTCCGTATCCGTCGCTGGGAACTGGCTTTTCCCCCGTTTGTTTTGCTCCATTTTAAACCAAATTTGGGGATTTTTTTTAATGGGATAAACCCTCGGAAAACCCTGGAAGGTTTTTCTGGGATGAATTCAGGGATTTTGCTGAGGATTCCTGGGTTGGGATCCCTGCTGCAGCCGCGGCGTTTCCCGCATGGATTGGGGTGGGAAATGAGGAATTTGGGGCCCTGGGAGAGAAGCAGATCCCAGGAATTTCGGGGATCATTTTCCCACCAAATTCCCGGCGGTTTTTCCCACTTTTTGCATCCCAAAGACTTCCAGGGTTCCCTGTGCTGGATTATTTGGGATTTTAGGGATCAATCCTGGATCCTGCCCAGGTTCTCCCATGGATTTCCATCCCTGGGATGGTGGGAATGTCCCACCCAATCAGAGTGGGATTTTCTGGGATTTAAGGATCTTTTCCATCCCAAAGAATTCCAGGATTCCCTGTGCTGGATGATTTGGGATTTCAGGGATAAATCCTGGATCCCATCCCAGATTATCCCGTGGATCCCTGGGATGGTGGGAATGTCCCGCCCAATCAGAGTGGGGTTTTTGGGATTTAAGGATTTTTTCCATCCCAAAGAATTCCAGCATTCCCTGTGCTGGATGATTTGGGATTTCAGGGGTAAATCCTGGATCCTGCCCAGGTTATCCCATGGATTCCCATCCCTGGGATTGGAATCAGGGTGGGGTTTTTTGGGATTTATGGATTTTTTCCATCCCAAAGAATTCCAGCATTCCCTGTGCTGGATTATTTGGGATTTCAGGGGTAAATCCTGGATCCTGCCCAGGTTCTCCCATGGATTTCCATCCCTGGGATGGTGGGAATGTCCCACCCAATCAGAGTGAGATTTTTTGGGATTTAAGGATTTTTTCCATCCCAAAGAATTCCAGCATTCCCTGTGCTGGTTATTTGATTTCGGGGATCTGCCCAGGTTATCCATGGGTTCCCACCCAGGGTGTTTTCCCCCAACGGCCTGTGTGGAGATTTGGGATTCGGGAATCTGATCTGCCCACCCATTTCCATCCCTGGGGATGGGAATGTCCCACCCAATCAGAGTGGGGTTTTTTGGGATATGGATTTTTTCCATCCCAAAGAAAGCATTCCCGTGCTGGAGATTTGGGATTTCAGGGGTAAATCCTGGATCCTGCCCAGGTTATCCCATGGATTTCCATCCCTGGGATGGTGGGAATGTCCCACCCAATCACGTGTGGTTGGGATTGGGTATATTTTCATCATATCAGGATGATCCCACCATGTTATGGATTTGATTTTCCAGGATAAATCCTGGATGGTTATTTGATTCGGGGTAAATCCTGGATCCTGCCCAGGTTATCCCATGGGTTCCCATCCCTGGGATTGGAATCAGGGTGGGGTTTTTTGGGATTTATGGATTTTTTCCGTCCCAAAGAATTCCAGCATTCCCTGTGCTGGATTATTTGGGATTTCAGGGGTAAATCCTGGATCCTGCCCAGGTTCTCCCATGGATTTCCATCCCTGGGATGGTGGGAATGTCCCACCCAATCAGGGTGGGATTTTCTGGGATTTAAGGATTTTTTCCATCCCAAAGAATTCCAGGATTCCCTGTGCTGGATGATTTGGGATTTCAGGGGTAAATCCTGGATCCTGCCCAGGTTATCCCATGGATTTCCATCCCTGGGATTGGAATCAGGGTGGGGTTTTTTGGGATTTATGGATTTTTCCACAATTCCAGCATTCCCTGTCTATTATTTGATTCCAAAACTGATCCCCCATCTCCCATACCATCCCTGGGATGGTGGGAAACCAATCAGAGTGAATTTTCTGGGATTTAAGGATTTTTTCCATCCCAAAGAATTCCAGGATTCCCTGTGCTGGTTTATTTGGGATTCCAGGGATCAGGGGAAACGATCCTGCCCAGGTTATCCCATGGGTTCCCATCCCTGGGATTGGAATCAGGGTGGGGTTTTTTGGGATTTATGGATTTTTTCCGTCCCAAAGAATTCCAGCATTCCCTGTGCTGGATGATTTGGGATTCCAGGGGTAAATCCTGGATCCCGCCCAGGTTATCCCATGGATTTCCATCCCTGGCAGTGCCGATGCCAGCCCGGATCCCCGGCGCAGGGAAGCGTTTCCCTCCCTCAGCCCGGGAGTTTCGGGATCGCTGCCGGGCGCAGGATTCCGTGGGTTCCCGCGGGCAGGGAATTCCAGGAGCCGGAATTCCCGGCCCGACCGGCTCTGCCGCCCTTCCCGCTGTTCCAGGGCTGGCTCCCGTTAATCATTACCCCGCGGCCGGGAGCAGCTTCCTGCAGAATTCCCGGAAAAAAAACCCCAAACCCCCAACTGCGAAAAGCGGGAAAAATCCCCGATTTCCAGCGTTTGGCATCGCGCCGTCCCGTCGGGATCCCTTCCCAAAAAAGGGTTTGGGATTCCCAGCCGGAAAACCCCATGGAAACCCAGGATAAACCGTGTTTGTAAAAGGGAAAATGGGGGGAAATTCCCATTTTCCAACATTTCTGACCACTGGGTTCCTACCTAAAACAGGATTGGAATTCCCAGCTGGAAAATCCCACAGGAACCCGAGACAAACTGGGGTTTAAAGCAGGAAAAACAGGGAAAAAATCCCATTTTCCAACATTTCTGCCCACTGGGTTCCTTCCCACACTGGAATTGGAATTCCCAGCTGGAAAAACCCATGGGAACCCGGGACAAACCAAGGTTTAAATCAGGAAAAACGGAAAAAATTCCCTTTTCCCAACTTTTCTGACCCCTGGGTTCCTTCCCACGCTGGAGTCGGAATTCCCAGCTGGAAAAACCCATGGAAACCTGGGATAACCCAGGGTTTAAAGTGGGAAAAATGGGGAAAAATTCTCATTTTTCCAACATTTCTGCCCACTGGCTTCCTACCTAAAACAGGGTTGGAATTCCCAGCTGGAAAAACCCACGGGAACCCGGGATAAACCGGGGTTTAGAGCGGGAAAAATGGGGGAAAATTCGGGTTTTTTTGTGGTTTTCTTTCCCTGGCGCCCTGGCAGGGAGGGCAGCGGAGCCGCAGCCCCCGGCAGGGAGGGAACCGAATGTTGCAAATCCGAGCAGAAAATTCCGGCGGGACCCGAACTCCCGGAATTCCTCCCAGAACTCGGCGGCCGCCCTCGGAATGCGGGGGGGAAGGAAAAAAAAAAAAATTAAAATAAAATAAAAAATGACCCGAGGTTTGTTTTCGGGAATTCGGGAATCGAAGGACGGAATTCCCACGTTCCCGTTCCCCGTGGGATCCGGGGATTTGGGAATTCGGGGTTGTTTCCGTGACAATCGGTGGGATTTGGGGAATCCTGGCTCCTGGGAGAGCCCTGTGGGGCATTCCCAGCGGGAACAGATCCCAAAAAAAAACCCGGGAATGGCCGGGAGGGGTTGGGAACAGCTCGGAAGGGTTTGGGATTCCGGGAAAAGCCGGGAACTGCGGGATTATCCTGCAGCATTCCCAATAAAAACACTTGGGAATTTTATGGGAAGGACCCTCCAGGTCCTCCCAGCTGCCCCCGGAATTCTGTTTTTCCTTGGAAAACCTCAGCGTGGAGGGAATTGAGTGGGCAGAAATGTTGGAAAATAGGATTTTCCCCCATTTTTCCCGCTCCGAACCCTGGTTTGTCCCAGGTTTCCGTGGGATTTTCCAGCTGGGAATTCCAGCCCCGTTGTGGGAAGGAGCCCAGTGGGCAGAAAGGTTGGGGAAAGGGAATTTCTTCCCATTCCAAGCTCCAGTTTTTTGGGAGTTTTGGGTTTTTGGGAAGTGGGAAGGGAGGGCAGGGCTGGGGTCCCTCCGGAGGCGCCCCTGGAATGGGAATTTTGGGAATTGTGGCAATTGTGGCGGAATTGTGGCAATTGCGGGAATTGCCGTGGCTGGGCCGCCCCCAGGCAATTAAGGAGCTTTAATTAAGCCGAATTAAACGACTTTTTTATAGCCTGGTTAAGCCCCGGCTGCTTCCAGAGGGGCAGGAGAAGCCTCGGGATCCCTCTGGGTGGGATCTGGGCGTCCCTGGAATTGTGGCTTTTATGGGAAATCACCTCGGGAACGCCACAGATCCCGGCATTCCGGGATTTTTGGGATAAAAACCGGGATTTCTGGGGGGACGACAAGGGCTGACCTGGGCTTGGCCTTGTGGATTATCCCGAGGTTAATCCAGATTTTCCTCCGGATTGGCCGGGAACGTCCAGGGCAGCGCCGGGGCTGGGGCTGGGAAAGGGGCTGGGGAATCCTCGGGGGCTTTGCCTGGGGTTTCTGCCCTGGGGGAAAAAAGGGGATCCGGGGGGATTTGGGTCTGATCCCGGGGGGGATTTGGGGTCTGATCCTGGGGGATTTGGGGTCTGATCCTGGGGGATTTGGGGGTCTGATCCTGGGGGGGAATTTGGGGTCTGATCCTGGGGGATTTGGGGGTCTGATCCTGGGGGATTTGGGGTCTGATCCCGGGGGTTTGGGGTCTGATCCCGGGGGGATTTGGGGTCTGATCCTGGGGGGTTTGGGGGTCTGATCCTGGGGGGATTTTGGGGTCTGATCCTGGGGGATTTGGGGTCTGATCCTGGGGGGATTTGGGGTCTGATCCTGGGGGATTTGGGGTCTGATCCTGGGGGGATTTGGGGTCTGATCCTGGGGGGAATTTGGGGTCTGATCCTGGGGGGATTTGGGGTCTGATCCCGGGGGGATTTGGGGGTCTGATCCGGGGGGATTTGGGGTCTGACCGGGGAAGGGGGACTGCATCCGGTGAGTTAGGGCTGGCCGGAATTTGGGGATGATCTTCCAGGGGGGTTGGGGTGTGATCCAGAGGGGGTTGGGAGGCTGGAGCCCCATCCGGGAATGGGGCAAGGACAAGAGGGAGATCCTCTGTGATCTTCCAGGGCTGGAAGCTGGATGAGTCGTCCAGGGAACGGGGCTGGGAAGTGCCAGAGGGTCTCTCGGACCAGCATCCGAGTACCTGGCGTTCTGTCCAGGATTCCGGGGTCCCTCTGGATCTTCCTGAGCAGTGCGCGAGGAGTGTCCAGCTGGCCTGGGAGTGACCAGGGGTCATCTCTGACCAGCATGGGAGTGACCAGGGGTTGTGTCCGGCTGTCCTGGGCCATGTCCGGCTGTCCTGGCAGTGCCCAGGGGTCACTCCGGCTGTCCTGGCAGTGCCCAGGGGTCACTCCGGCTGTCCTGGCAGTGCCCAGGGGTCACTGGGCCATGTCTGGCTGTCCTGGCAGTGCCCAGGGGTCACTCCGGCCATCCCCAGCTGCCAGAGCCCCGAGTTGCCGTGTCCCCCCCAGGTTGAGCAGCCTCTCCTCGTCCCTGGGCGATTCCCCCTCGGAGCGCAGGTCCCCCGGTCACCACCGGCAGCCCTCGGACGCCTCCGAGACCACAGGTGGGAATTCGGCCTCTCCGCGGGCACTCAGTGGGCACTGCGGGCACTCTGTGGTCACTCTGTGGGCACTCAGTGGGCACTCTGTGGTCACTCTGTGGGCACTCTGTGGGCACTCAGTGGTCACTCAGTGGTCACTCAGTGGGCACTCAGCGGGCACTCGGCGGGCACTCTGTGGGCACTCTGTGGGCACTCTGTGGGCACTCTGTGGGCACTCAGTGGGCACTCAGCGGGCACTCAGTGGGCACTCAGTGGGCACTCTGTGGGCACTCAGTAGGCACTCTGTGGGCACTCAGTGGGCACTCTGTGGGCACTCAGAGGTCACTCTGTGGGCACTCAGTGGGCACTCTGTGGGCACTCAGAGGTCACTCTGTGGGCACTCTGTGGGCACTCTGTGGGCACTCTGTGGGCACTCAGTGGGCACTCTGTGGGCACTCAGAGGTCACTCTGTGGGCACTCTGCGGTCACTCTGTAGGCACTCTGTGGGCACTCAGTAGGCACTCAGAGGTCACTCTGTGGGCACTCTGCGGTCACTCTGTAGGCACTCTGCGGTCACTCTGTAGGCACTCTGTGGGCACTCAGTAGGCACTCAGAGGTCACTCTGTGGGCACTCAGTGGTCACTCTGTAGGCACTCTGTGGGCACTCTGTGGGCACTCTGTGGGCACTCAGTGGGCACTCTGTGGGCACTCAGTGGGCACTCTGTGGTCACTCTGTGGGCACTCAGTGGTCACTCTGTGGGCACCTGGGGCCAGGGTGCGGGTCCAGATCTTCCTGGACTCTTGGAACTTTGGGATTTGGGATTTGGGGTCCCACAAGGGGGAATGGGGGGCTGGGGAGTCCGGGGTGGCCACAGGGCCTGGTGGTCAGGGCTGGACAGTGACCACAGGGGCAGGGCTGGACAGTGACCACGGGGTCAGGGCTGGACAATGGCCACAGGGGCAGGGCTGGACAATGGCCACAGGGGCAGGGCTGGACAGTGACCACAGGGTCAGGGCTGGACAGTGACCACGGGGTCAGGGCTGGACAATGGCCACAGGGTCAGGGCTGGACAATGGCCACAGGGGCAGGGCTGGACAGTGACCACGAGGTCAGGGCTGGACAGTGACCACGAGGTCAGGGCTGGACAGTGACCACAGGGGCAGGGCTGGACAATGGCCACAGGGGCAGGGCTGGACAGTGACCACGAGGTCAGGGCTGGACAGTGACCACAGGGGCAGGGCTGGACAGTGACCACGAGGTCAGGGCTGGACAGTGACCACAGGGGCAGGGCTGGACAATGACCACAGGGTCAGGGCTGGACAGTGACCACAGGGGCAGGGCTGGACAGTGACCACGAGGCCCTGCAGGCCCTGGAACCGGGGGTTCCTCAGAGCCAAACCCAGAGTCCAGAGCCTCACTGCCTCCTCTTGCTCCTGTCCCTGTGTCCGTCTGTGTGTCCCTGTGTCTGTCTGTCCTGTGTCTGTGTGTCCCCTGTGTCCCTGTGTCCGTGTCTCCCTGTCCCTGTGTCTGTCTGTGCGTCCCTGTGTCCGTCTGTCCTGTGTCTGTCCGTGTGTCCCTGTGTCCGTCTGTCCTGTGTCTGTCCGTGTCCGCGTGTCCAGGGCTGGTGCAGCGCTGCGTGATCATCCAGCGGGACCAGCATGGCTTCGGCTTCACCGTCAGCGGCGACCGCGTGGTGCTCGTGCAGTCCGTGCGGCCCGGTGGGTGCGGGGATGGACACGGGGACGGACACAGGGATGGACATGGGGATGGACACGGGGACGGACACTGCTGGACACGGGGATGGACACGGGGATGGACACGGGGATGGACATGGGGATGGACATGGGGATGGACACGGGGACGGACACGGGGATGGACACGGGGATGGACACGGGGACGGACACGGGGACGGACACGGGGATGGACACTGCTGGACACGGGGATGGACACGGGGACGGACACGGGGATGGACACGGGGATGGACACTGCTGGACACGGGGATGGACACGGGATGGACACGGGATGGACACGGGGATGGACACGGGGACGGACACGGGGACGGACACGGGGATGGACACTGCTGGACACGGGGATGGACACTGCTGGACACGGGATGGACACGGGATGGACAAGGATGGACACGGGATGGACACGGGATGGACACGGGGATGGACACGGGATGGACACTGCTGGACACGGGGATGAACACGGGGATGGACACGGGGATGGACACGGGGATGGACACGGGGATGGACACGGGGATGGACACTGCTGGACACGGGGATGAACACGGGGATGGACACGGGGATGGACACGGGGATGGACATGGGGATGGACACTGCTGGACACGGGGATGGACATGGGGATGGACATGGGGATGGACACGGGGATGGACACAGGGACGGACACGGGGATGGACACGGGGATGGACACTGCTGGACACGGGGATGGACACAGGGACGGACACGGGGATGGACATGGGGATGGACACGGGGATGGACATGGGGACGGACACGGGGATGGACATGGGGATGGACACGGGGATGGACACGGGGATGGACACGGGGACGGACACGGGGATGGACACTGCTGGACACGGGGACGGACACGGGGATGGACACGGGGATGGACAGGCCGCACAATCCCCAGGGATCCCCTCATCCATCCCCAGCCTCAGCCTGGGGGAGAAAATGGGGAGAAAACGGAGAAAAGTGGGGGAGAAAAACAGCAGGAAAATGGGAGAGAAAATGGCAGGAAAATGTGGGAGAACTGTGGGGAAAATGAGGGACAAATGGGGTTTTCCTTGGAAATGTCCCAGTTTTGGGGGTTTTGCTCCGGGATTGGAAGGGACGGGGCTGGGGGGAGTGGGGAAGCGCCCGTGGAACATTCCAGAGTCGCTCTGGGAGCTGCCCTGACCCTGCTGTGTCCAGGCGGGGCTGCCATGAGGGCCGGCGTGCAGGAGGGCGACCGCATCCTCAAGGTGGGTTCCCAGAGCCCGGGGAATTCCCAATTCCCGGGGAAATTTCCACATTCCCGGGGGAAATTCCCGTTTTCCCAGCCCTTTCCCAGCCCTTTCCCGGCCGTTGCAGGTGAACGGGACGATGGTGACCAACAGCTCCCACCTGGAGGTGGTGAAGTTGATCAAGTGTGAGTTGGGAATTCCGTTCCCATTCCATCCTTCAGGAATTTTGGAAGTGTTCCCAGCCCTATTTCCCTCGTTTTTTCCCGGAAATCCTTCTTACCCCTCATCCCAGATTCTCCCTGGAAATCCTTCCCGCTCCCAGTTCTCCTGGAAATTTTTTCTTCGCAATCCCTGGAAATCCTTCTCCAAGTTTTTCCTGGGAATCTTTCTCACCCCCTTATCCCAGATGTTTCCTGGAAATCCTTTTCCCCCCATTTTCCTGGAGATCCTCCTGGCTCCCTTTTCCCAATTGTTGTTTTGGAATCCCCCTCATCGCCCCTTATCCCCCATTTGAAACCCTTCCCGCTCCCGTTCCCCCCGTGGATTTTCCCCGTGTGCCCCCGCCGCGTGCCCCCCACCCCAGGCTCCCCCGGCTCTCTGCTGACGTGGCCGTGTTCTGTTCCCAGCCGGTGCCTACGTGGCGCTGACGCTGCTGGGCTCCCCGCCCGGCTCCGCGGCAGCCCCGGGGTGCCAGCAGGAGCCGGAGCCCTCGGGGGGTCCCCAGGGGCCCCCCCAGCGCATCACGGAGCCGCGGCCCCTGCAGGTGAGGCGCAGCTCCGGGCGGGCACCGGGGTTCCGGGGGGGGAGACGGGAATTCCCTCCGGTGACCCCAAAACTCGCCCAGGAGATCAAAGAGTTCCCTGAGGGGATTCCATCCCGTTCCCATTATTCCCATTCCTGTTCCTGTTCCCACTCCCATTATTCCCATTCCCATTATTCCCACTATTCCCATTAATTCCACTATTCCCCCCATTCCCATTGTCCTGTCATTCTCATTCCCATTTCCTCATTCCCATTACTCCCATTATCCCCATTATCCCATTCCCATCATTCCCAATATTCCCATTTCCATTCCCATTATCCCATTTCCCCATTCCCCTTATTCCCATTCTTCCCATTATCCCATTCCTGCCATTCCCATTATCCCGTTATTCCCATTGTCATTCCCTCCCGCTGTCATTCCCATTGTCATTCCCCGTTGTCATTCCCATTATTCTCATTGTCATTCCCACTGTCATTCCTGCTGTCATTCCCATTGTCATTCCCATTGTCATTCCCGTTATTCCCACTGTCATTCCCGTTATTCCCATTGTCATTCCCAATGTTATTCCCATTGTCATTCCCATTGTCATTCCCACTGTCATTCCCGTTATCCCATTGTCATTCCCATTGTCATTCCCATTGTCATTCCCATTATTCCCATTTTCATTCCCGTTGTCATTCCCGTTATTCCCATTGTCATTCCCATTATTCCCATTGTCATTCCCACTGTCATTCCCGTTATCCCATTGTCATTCCCATTGTCATTCCCATTGTCATTCCCGTTATTCCCACTGTCATTCCCATTATTCCCATTGTCATTCCCATTGTCATTCCCATTGTCATTCCCGTTGTCATTCCCATTGTCATTCCCATTATTCCCATTGTCATTCCCGCTGTCATTCCCGTTATTCCCATTGTCATTCCCGCTGTCATTCCCGTTATTCCCATTGTCATTCCCGCTGCCATTCCCATTGTCATTCCCGTTATTCCCGCTGCCATTCCCATTGTCATTCCCATTGTCATTCCCATTATTCCCACTGTCATTCCCGCTGCCATTCCCGCTGTCATTCCCGTTATTCCCATTGTCATTCCCGTTGTCATTCCCATTGTCATTCCCATTATTCCCATTGTCATTCCCGCTGCCATTCCCGCTGTCATTCCCATTATTCCCATTGTCATTCCCATTATTCCCATTGTCATTCCCGTTGTCATTCCCATTGTCATTCCCGTTATTCCCACTGTCATTCCCATTGTCATTCCCATTGTCATTCCCATTATTCCCATTTTCATTCCCGTTGTCATTCCCGTTATTCCCATTGTCATTCCCACTGTCATTCCCATTGTCATTCCCGTTATTCCCACTGTCATTCCCGCTGTCATTCCCGTTATTCCCTCTGTCATTCCCGCTGCCATTCCCGCTGCCATTCCCATTATTCCCACTGTCATTCCCATTGTCATTCCCGCTGTCATTCCCGCTGCCATTCCCATTGTCATTCCCGTTATTCCCACTGTCATTCCCACTGTCATTCCCGCTGTCATTCCCGTTATTCCCGTTGCCATTCCCGCTGTCATTCCCGCTGCCATTCCCGCTGCCGTTCCCGCTGTTCTCCCTGTGGCACTGCAGGACCCCGAGGTGCAGACGCACGCGGCGCAGATCCTGCGCAACATGCTGCGCCAGGAGGAGGCCGAGTTCCAGGTGCTGCCTCAGAAAGCCCCGGGGAAATCCCAGAAAGACCCCAGACCACTGGGATATTTTGGGATTTTCCTGAGATTTTTTTTTTTTTCCCCCCGGGGATTTGTTTTTTTCATTTTCCGTGGTTTTTCTGAGTGTTTTCCCGTGTTTCCCGGGGAACGCTGCTGTGATTCCCTGTCTGTTTTTGGGCTGGTTTTGGGGTGTTTTCCTTGGGAACCCTGTCAGAATTCCCTGTCTGATTTTGGGATGTTTTGGGGATGTTTCCCTGTGAACCCTGCCGTAATTCCCCGTCTGTTTTTGGGCTGTTTTGGGGCTGGTTTTGGGCTGTTTCCCCTGTGAACCCTGCCGTGATTCCCTGTCCGGTTTTGGGGCTGTTTTGGGGCTGTTTTGGGGCTGTTTTGGGCTGTTTTGGGGCTGTTTTCGGGCTATTTTCGGGCTATTTTGGGGCTGTTTTCAGGCTGGTTTCAGGCTATTTTCGGGCTATTTTGGGGCTGTTTTCGGGCTGGTTTCAGGCTGTTTTCGGGCTATTTTGGGGCTGGTTTTGGGCTATTTTCAGGCTGTTTTGGGGCTATTTTGGGGCTGTTTTCGGGCTGGTTTCAGGCTATTTTCGGGCTATTTTGGGGCTGTTTTCGGGCTGGTTTCAGGCTATTTTCGGGCTATTTTGGGGCTGTTTTCGGGCGTTTCAGGCTGTTCGAACGCTATTTTGGGGCTGGTTTCAGGCATTTTTCCAGGGGCTGCTGCGGCGGTTTCAGCCGGGCTATTTTGGGGCTGGTGGGCTGGTTCGGGCTGGTTGGGGCGCCGGCTGGGCTATTTTGGGGCTGTTTTCGCGCTGTTTCAGGCTATTTGGGTGCTGCGGGCTGGTTCAGGCTATGGGGCGGCGGCTGTTAGGGGCGATGGGGACGGGAAAATACCCGGGAATGGAGCTGGGAATGGATACGGGATGGAGACGGGAAAATATCAGGGAATGATCCGGGGATGGAGCTGGGAATGGATACGGGAAAATACCTGGGAATGATCTGGGAATGGAGCTGGGAATGGACGGTGGATAGACCGGGATGGAGGCGGGAATGATGTAGGAATGGAGCTGGGGATGGATCTTGGAATGGACGGGGAATGGATACGGGAATGGAGCCGGGAATGGACCGGGATGGAGACGGGAATGATGCGGGAATGGAGCTGGGGATGGAGCTGGGAATGGATACGTGAAAATATCTGGGAATGATCTGGGAATGGAGCTGGGAATGGCTGGGGATGGAGCTGGGAATGGACCAGGATGGATCTGGGAATGATGTGGGAATGGAACTGGGAATGTATGGGAATGGATCTGAGAATGGATCTGGGAATGTATGGGGATGGAGCTGGGGATGGATCTGGGAATGGATACGGGAAAATATCAGGGAATGATCTGGGAATGGAGCTGGGAATGGATACAGGAATGGACTGGGATGGAGATCGGGAATGGAGCTGGGAATGGACACGGGAATGGAGCTGGGAATGGACACGGGAATGGACCGGGATGGATACGGGAAAATATCCGGGAATGATCTGGGAATGGAGCTGGGGATGGATCTGGGAATGGGGACGGGGATGGATACGGAAATGGAGCTGGGAATGGATGGGGATGGATACGGGAAAATATCCAGGAATGATCCGTGAATGTGCGGGAATGGAGCTGGGAATGGATCTGGGAATGTACTGGGATGGAGCTAGGAATGGATTGGGATGGATACGGGAAAATACCCGGGAATGATCCAGGGATGGAGCTGGGAATGGATACAGGAATGGACTGGGATGGAGATGGGAATGATGCGGGAATGGAGCCGGGAATGGACACGGGAATGGACCAACGGGAATGGACCGGATGGATACGGGAAAATATCCGGGAATGATCTGGGAATGGAGCTGGGGATGGATCTGGGAATGGATACGGGAAAATACCTGGGAATGATCTGGGAATGGAGCTGGGAATGATCTGGGAATGGGGACTGGGATGGAGATGAATATCCAGGAATGATCTGGGAATGGAGCTGGGGATGGACCGGGAATGGGGATCGGGATGGATACGGGAAAATATCCAGGAATGATCCGGGAATGTGCGGGAATGGAGCTGGGAATGGATCTGGGAATGATTCGGGAATGGGTCTGAGAAGGAATGTGGGAGTTCTGGGAATGATCCAGGAATAATCCCAGGATTGGCCCTGAGCCCTTCCCGGTGTTTCCCGGGAATTCCGCTTTTCCCAAAAACCAAACCTGGGGGTGCAGGGGGCTCGGGTGGGAGCTCTGGGAATTTCCTGGGTTTCTGGGATCCCCTTTTCCCTGACCCCGCTCCCCGTTCCCAGGATTTGGGCTCCTCCCGGCCCCTGGAGGGGTCCCCGCAGCTCCCGGGGCGCCTCCCCCGGGACCCCCAGGACGGGAACGCGGGGCTGGAGGAGCGGGGCCCGGCCCTGCCAGAGGTGAGGGAAAAAAAACCGGGAAATCCCGGGAAAAATCTGGGAAAAAGCCGGGAAAAATCTGGGAAAATTCTGGGGAAAAATCTGGGAAAATTCTGGGGAAAAAAAACGGGAAAAATCTGGGAAAAATTCTGGGGAAAAATCTGGGAAAAATTCTGGGAAAATTCTGGGGAAAAGCCCGGGAAAAACCTGGGAAAAACCCGGGAAAAGGGCGGGGAAGAGTTTGGGAAAATTCCAGGGAAAATCTGGGAAAAGGGCGGGGGAAACTGCAGGGAATATTTGGGAAAAGAGAGAGGGAAAGTTCCAGGAAAGGTTTGGGAAAAAGGGGGGGAAATTCCAGGAAAGGTTTGGGAAAAGCGCGGGGGGGAAATTCCGGGAAAATTTTGGGAGAGCAGGGGGGAAAATTAAGGGAAAAACCGGGGGAAAAGGAAAAAGGGGGGAAATTAGAGGAAAAGGGAGGGGGGAATAGTTCCAGGAAAAATCTGGGGAAAGGGGATGAAAAGTCTGGGAAAAACTCCATGAAAAGTTTGGGAAAAGAGGGGGAGAAATTCCAGGAGAGGGTGAAAACCTCCCCCCGGAATTTGGGATCCCCCAAATTGGGGAGGTTTTTGGGGATGCTGATCCCGAAATTCCCTCCCCAGGTTTCCCGGAATTCCGGCTTCTCCGAGCCCGGCAGCCCCCGGAGCTCCCCTGTGCTCGGCTCCCGCCTCTCCACGGATCCGGTGGGGCTGGAAAATCCCAGAAAATCCCGGAAAATCCCAGAAAATCCAGGGAATCCCCACGGGGATCCCCCAGAGCGGTTCCCGGAGCTTATCCCGGTTTTTTTTTGGGACAGGGATCGGGGAGGCCCCAAATCATCGGCCCCGAGGAGGATTGTGAGCCTGGGAATGGCAGCAACGAGGTGAGAGTTCCGGGAAAAGCGGGAATTGGGGGTTTGGGAATTCTGGGGGGATTTGGGGGGATTTTTGGTGACTCCAGGTGGGATTTTGGAGGGGGTTTTTGGGATCCTGGCAGTCGCCACTCCTCCCTCTCTGCGTTCCCAGAGCGATTCCGTGTTCCAGGATTTGGGAATTCTCAAATCCCGCCCGGCCCATCTGGGAGTTTTCCTGAGGTTCCTCTTCTCCCAGGCCGACCCCACTCCTCTGGTAAGGAATTCCCCAAATTCCCGGGATTTCCTGACCCCTGGGATCCCATTCCCAACCCCTGGCACCTCCCAGAGCATTCCCAAGGGCCCAGATGGAGCACAGTTCCAGGGATTTCCTCATAATTCTTGGGATTTTCTGACTCTTGGATCCCATTCCCAACCCCTGGCACCTCCCAGAGCATTCCCAGGAATATTCCTGGGATCAGGATGGAGCAGAAATTCCAGGATTTCCTCAAAATTCACAGAATTTCCTCAAAATTCACAGAATTTCCTCAAAATTTACGTGAATTTCCTGACCCTTGGGTCCCATTCCCAACTTTTGGCTCCTTCAAGAGATTCCAGGGAATAAATCCTGGGATTTTTCTGACCCTTGCATCCCATTCCCAGCCCCTGGCACCTCCCACAGCATTCCCGAGGGCCCAGATGGAGCACAATTCCATGGATTTCCTCAAAATTCCTGGGATTTCCTGCTCTTAGGATCCCATTCCCAACCCCTGGCACCTCCCGGAAATCCCGGGAATATTCCCGGGAGCAGAAATTCCGGGATTTCCTTCCAAATCCCTGGGATTTTTCTGGCCCTTGGGATTCCGTTCCCAATCCCCGGCCCTTCCCAGAGCGTGGATGCTCCGGATGGAGCAGAATTCCAGGGATTTCCTCAGAATTCCGGGATTTCCTGGATTTCCCGGAATTCCCGGAATTCCCGGTTTTCCGTCCCCAGCTGTTCCACCTGTGCTCCGAGGTTTGCTGCCAGCAGAGCCCCCGGACTGCCGGGCCCTGGGCAGGGACATCTGGAACGTCTTCCTGGACAGGGCCGCGGTGAGCCCGGAGCTGGGGATTCCCGGGATTTTGGGGGATTCCTGGGATTTTGGGGAGAATTCCCAGGATTTTGGGGGATTCCCAGGATTTTGGGGAGGATTTAATGGGATTTTGGGGAATTCCCAGGATTTTGGGGAGAATTCCCGGGATTTTTGGGAGAATTCCCGGGATTTGGGGAGAATTCGGGATTTTGGGGAATTCCCAAGATTTTGGGGAGGACTTAATGGGATTTTGGGGGAATTCCCATTTTGGGGAGAATTCCGGATTTTGATGGGATTTGGGATTTGGGGATTTAATGGGATTTTTGGGGAATCCGATTTTGGGGATTTTTGGGAGAATTCCCGGGATTTGGGGAGAATTCCCAGGATTTTGGGGAATTCCCAAGATTTTGGGGAGGACTTAATGGGATTTTGGGGAATTCCCAGGATTTTGGGGAGAATTCCCAGGATTTTGGGGGATTCCAGGGTTTTGGGGGAGGATTTAATGGGATTTTGGGGAGGATTTAATGGGATTTTGGGGGATTCCCAGGATTTTGGGGAGAATTTTCGGGATTTTGGGGAGGATTCCCGGGATTTTGGGAGAATTCCCGGGATTTTGGGGAGGATTTAATGGGATTTTGGGGAGAATTCCCGGGATTTTGGGGAGGATTCCCGGGGTTTTGGGGGATTTAATGGGATTTTGGGGAGAATTCCCAGGATTTTGGGGGATTCCCGGGATTTTGGGGAGGATTTAATGGGATTTTGGGGAATTCCCAGGATTTTGGGGGATTCCCGGGATTTTGGGGATTCCCGGGATTTTGGGGGATTCCCGAGATTTTGGGGAGGATTTAATGGGATTTTGGGGGATTCCCAGGATTTGGGGAGAATTCCCAGGATTTTGGGGGATTCCCAGGATTTTGGGGGGGATTCCCAGGATTTTGGGAGAATTCCCAGGATTTTGGGGAGAATTCCCGGGATTTTGGGAGAATTCCCGGGATTTTGGGGAATTCCCGGGATTTTGGGGATTCCTGGGATTTTGGGGAATTCCCGGGATTTTGGGGAGGATTTAATGGGATTTTGGGGAATTCCCAGGATTTTGGGGGATGATCCTGGGATTTTGGGGGGGATTTAATGGGATTTTGGGGGATTCCCGGGATTTTGGGGAGGATTCCCGGGATTTTGGGGGATTTATGGGATTTTGGGGAATTCCCGGGATTTTGGGGGATTCCTGGGATTTTGGGGAATTCCCAAGATTTTGGGGAGGATTTAATGGGATTTTGGGGAATTCCCGGATTTGGGGGGGATTTTGGGAGAATTCCCGGGATTTTGGGGAGGATTTAATGGGATTTTGGGGAATTCCCGGGATTTTGGGGGATTCCTGGGATTTTGGGGAGGATTTAATGGGATTTTGGGGAATTCCTGGGATTTTTGGGAGAATTCCCGGGATTTGGGGAGAATTCCCAGGATTTTGGGGAATTCCCGAGATTTTGGGGAGAATTCCCAGGATTTTGGGGAGGATTTAATGGGATTTTGGGGAATTCCCAGGATTTTGGGGAGAATTCCCAGGATTTTGGGGATTCCCGGGATTTTGGGGAGGATTTAATGGGATTTTGGGGGATTCCCGGGATTTTGGGGAGAATTCCCGGGATTTTGGGAGAATTCCCGGGATTTTGGGGAGAATTCCCAGGATTTTGGGGAGAATTCCCAGGATTTTGGGGGATTCTCGGGATTTTGGGGAGGATTTAATGGGATTTTGGGGAATTCTTGGGATTTTGGGAGAATTCCCAGGATTTTGGAGAGGATTTAATGGGATTTTGGGGAATTCCCGGGATTTTGGAGAGGATTCCCGGGATTTTGGAGAGGATTTAATGGGATTTTTGGGAGGATTTAATGGGATTTTGAAGAGCTCTGGGATGGCATCCTGGAATTTTTTGGGGAGGATGTTCGGGGGTTTGGAGAGAATTTCCCCGGGGTTTTGGGGAACGTTAAGGAATTTGGGGAGGGTTTTCCAAGGTCTGGGAGGGCTATCCCAGGATTTGGGGAGGATTTTCTGGGATTTTGGGATGGATTTTAAGGAGTTTGGGGGGGTAGGATTTTCAGGGATTTGGGGAGGATTTTCCAGAATTTTGGGAGGATTTTTCTGGGAATTTGTGAAGATTTCCCAGGATTTTGGGATGGATTTCCCAGGATTTGGGGATGGATTTTCTGGGATTTTGGGAGGATTTCCCAGGATTTTTGGGAGGATTTCCCGGGATTTTTGGGGTGGATTTTCAGGGATTTTGTCAGGATTTTTCAGGATTTTGGGATGGATTTTTCAGGATTTTGGGATGGATTTTCTGGGATTTTGGGAGGATTTCCCGGGATTTTTGGGATGGATTTTCTGGGATTTTGGGATGGATTTCCCGGGATTTTTGGGATGGATTTCTCCGGATTTTTGGGATGGATTTTCTGGGATTTTGGGAGGATTTCCCGGGATTTTTGGGAGGATTTCTCGGGATTTTTGGGATGGATTTCCCGGGATTTTTGGGAGGATTTCCCGGGATTTTTGGGATGGATTTTCTGGGATTTTTGGGAGGATTTCCCAGGATTTCTGGGAGGATTTCTGGGGATTTTTGGGATGGATTTTCTGGGATTTTGGGATGGATTTCCCGGGATTTTTGGGAGGATTTCCGGGATTTTTGGGAGGATTTCCCGGGATTTTTGGGATGGATTTCCCGGATTTTTGGGAGGATTTCCCGGGATTTTTGGGATGGATTTTCTGGGATTTTGGGATGGATTTCCCGGGATTTTTGGGATGGATTTCTCGGGATTTTTGGGATGGATTTTCTGGGATTTTGGGAGGATTTCCCGGGATTTTTGGGAGGATTTTGGGAGATTTTGGGATGGGATTTTTGGGAGGATTTCCCGGGATTTTTGGGATGGATTTCCCGGGATTTTTGGGAGGATTTCCCGGGATTTTTGGGATGGATTTCCCGGGATTTTTCAGAGGATTTCCCGGGATTTTTGGGATGGATTTTCTGGGATTTTGGGATGGATTTCCCGGGATTTTTGGGATGGATTTCCGGGATTTTTGGGATGGATTTCTCGGGATTTTTGGGATGGATTTTCTGGGATTTTGGGAGGATTTCCTGGGATTTTTGTGATGCTTTTTTCCCTGTTTTTGCAGCCGCTGCGGGTGAAGCTGCCGGAGCAGCTCCTGGCTGAGATCGGTGAGTTCGGAATTCCGGGAATTTCCCCTGGGAGAAGGAGCCCGGGGCCGGGATCGGGAATTCCCGAACTCCTCCCGGTAGAGCCGGGATCAGCTCTGGGGTGAGAGGAGCGCCCGGGGCGTTCCCAAAATCCCGAATTTCCCGCAGAGCTGCGCCTGCGGAGCGGGGACGAGCAGCGGCCGGCGCTGCTGGAGGCGCAGGAGTTGGTGATCCCAGAAATCCAGGAGCAGCTCCAGGACTACAGGTGGGAGCCCCCAAACCCCGGGGAAACCCCAATCCCGGCAATTCCGGGAGCTCCCCGGCCCGTTTTGGGGCAGAACCTCAGGAAAACCCCGGATTTTGGGGTTTGCGCCTCCCAGTCCTGTTCCTTTCTGCTTTTTCCCAGCAGAGCCTGAGGAGAATCCCAAATCTGGGGAATTTCGGGAGTTCCCCATCCTGCTGGTTTTGGCTTTTCCCGCACACCCAAGGGGGAAATCGGGAATTTCATGAATTTTGGGACTTTCTGGGCATTCCCAATCCCATTTTTTTTGGCTTTTCCCAGAGAACAAAGCAGGAAACCCAAACTGGAATTCCAGGCCCTCCCCATCTTGTTTTTTTCCTTTTCCCAGAGAACCAAGCGAGACATCCCAGACTTTGGGGATTTTGGGAATTCCAGGAGTTCCCAATCCCGGTTTTCTGGCTTTTCCCGGAGAGCCAAGCAGGAAATCCCGGGTTTTGGGAATGCTGGGAATTCCCCGAGTCCCCAATCCCGGTTTTCTGGCTTTTCCCAGAGAACTAAGCAGGAAATCCCGGGTTTTGGGGATTTGGGGACCGACCCCACCCCCTTTCCTGGAAATGGCGGACACCCGGTTGATTTGGATTCAGAGTTCCCAATCCCGTTTTTCTGGCTTTTCCTGGAGAAAGGCGGACATCCCAACGTTTGGGGAATTCCGAGTTCCCAATCCGGTTTTCTGGCTTTCCTGGAGCACGGCGGGACATCCCGGGTTTTGGGGATTTGGGAATTCCCGGAGTTCCCAATCCCGTTTTCTGCTTTCCCGGAGAGCCAAGCAGGAAATCCGGTTTTGGGAATGCTGGGAATTCCCGAGTCCCCAATCCCGGTTTTCTGGCTTTTCCTGGAGCACGACGCGGGACATCCCGGGTTTTGGGGATTTGGGGGAATTCCCGAGTCCCCAATCCCGGTTTTCTGGCTTTTCCTGGAGCACGAGGCGGGACATCCCGGGTTTTGGGGATTTGGGAATTCCCGGAGTCCCCAATCCCGGTTTTCTGGCTTTTCCCAGAGAACTAAGCAGGAAATCCCGGGTTTTGGGGATTTGGGGATTCCCGGAGTCCCCAATCCCAGTTTTCTGGCTTTTCCTGGAGAATGAGGCGGGACATCCCGGGTTTTGGGGATTTGGGGGATTCCAGGAGTTCCCAATCCCGGTTTTCTGGCTTTTCCTGGAGCACGAGGCGGGACATCCCGGGTTTTGGGGATTTGGGAATTCCCGGAGTCCCCATTGCCGTTGTTCCCCCCGTGCGCAGGACGAAGCGCACGCTGGGGCTGGGCAGCCTGTACGGGGAGAACGAGCTGCAGGAGCTGGAGCCGGGCAACGGCCCCCGGGAGCCCCGCGAGTGCCGGGAGCGCGAGAGGCAGCTGGCGGAGCGGCAGCTGGGGCACCTCGGGGACATCCTGTGAGTGTTTGGGGGATTTGGGGATTCCTTATGGGGTCACTGGGACAGGGAGAGGCAGCTGGGGCACCTCGGGGACATCCTGTGAGTGTTTGGGGATTTGGGCATTCCTTATGGGGTCACTGGGATCACTGGGGCAGGGAGAGGCAGCTGGGGCACCTCGGGGACATCCTGTGAGCGTTTGGGGGATTTGGGATCATTGGGGATTCCTTATGGGGTCATTGGGACAGGGAGAGGCAGCTGGGGCACCTCGGGGACATCCTGTGAGTGTTTGGGGGATTTGGGGATTCCTTATGGGGTCACTGGGACAGGGACAGGCACCTGGGGCACCTCGGGGACATCCTGTGAGCGTTTGGGGGATTTGGGGATTCCTTATGGGGTCACTGGGACAGGGAGCGGCAGCTGGGGCAACTCGGGGACATCCTGTGAGCGTTTGGGGGATTTGGGATCATTGGGGATTCCTTATGGGGTCATTGGGATCACTGGGACAGGGAGCGGCAGCTGGGGCACCTCAGGGACATCCTGTGAGTGTTTGGGGGATTTGGGGATTCCTTATGGGGTCACCGGGATCACTGGGGCAGGGAGAGGCAGCTGGGGCACCTCAGGGACATCCTGTGAGTGTTTGGGGATTTAGGATCATTGGGGATTCCTGATGGGGTCATTGGGATCACTGGGACAGGGAGCGGCAGCTGGGGCACCTCGGGGACATCCTGTGAGCGTTGGGGGATTTGGGATCGTTGGGGATTCCTTATGGGGTCACCGGGATCACTGGGGCAGGGAGAGGCAGCTGGGGCACCTCAGGGACATCCTGTGAGTGTTTGGGGATTTAGGATCATTGGGGATTCCTTATGGGGTCACTGGGATCACTGGGACAGGCACCTGGGGCACCTCGGGGACATCCTGTGAGCGTTGGATTTGGGATCATTGGGGATTCCTGATGGGGTCAACGGGACAGGGACAGGCACCTGGGGCACCTCGGGGACATCCTGTGAGCGTTGGGGGATTTGGGGATTCCTTATGGGGTCACTGGGATCACTGGGACAGGGAGCAGCAACTGGGGCACCTCAGGGACATCCTGTGAGTGTTTGGGGGATTTGGGATCATTGGGGATTCCTTATGGGGTCACTGGGACAGGGAGAGGCAGCTGGGGCACCTCGGGGACATCCTGTGAGCGTTTGGGGATTTGGGATCATTGGGGATTCCTGATGGGATCATTGGGATCATTGGGACAGGGAGAGGCAGCTGGGGCACCTCGGGGACATCCTGTGAGTGTTTGGGGGATTTGGGGATTCCTTATGGGGTCACCGGGACAGGGACAGACAGCGGGGCACCTTGGGGACATCCTGTGAGCGTGGATTTGGGATTCCTTATGGGGTCACCAGGAGGGGAGAGACAGCTGGGGCACCTCGGGGACACCTGTGAGCGTTTGGGGATTTGGGGATTCCTTATGGGGTCATTGGGACAGGGACAGACAGCTGGGGCACCTCGGGGACATCCTGTGAGCGTTGGGGGATTTGGGATCATTGGGGATTCCGATGGGATCATTGGGATCATTGGGACAGGGAGAGCAGCTGGGGCACCCGGGACACTGTGGCGTTGGATTGGGGAAGGCGGGGGGCTGGGTCTGGGCGCGGGAGAGGGACGCCAGCTGGGGCCGCTTGGGCCCGCGTTTGGGGGTTTGGGGATTCTTTGGGGTACCAGGACAGGAAACAGCGGGGCACCTCGGGGACATCCTGTGAGCGTTTGGGGGATTTGGGATCATTGGGGATTCCTGATGGGGTCATTGGGATCATTGGGACAGGGACGGCAGCTGGGGCACCTCGGGGACATCCTGTGAGTGTTTGGGGATTTGGGGATTCCTTATGGGGTCACTGGGATCATTGAGAGTTCCTGATGGGATCATTGGGATCATTGGGAATTGGGAATTCCTGATGGGATCACTGGGAATTCCTGATGGGATCGTTGGGATCACTGGGAATTCCTGATGGGATCATTGGGGTCATTGGGATGGGCGCCTCGGGGACATCCTGTGAGCGTTTGGGGGATTTGGGAGTTCCTGGTGGGATTTGGGAATTGCCCACGGGATTCAGGGCTGGAATGGGAATTTTGGGATTGGGAATGGGAGTTTTGGAATTGGGAACGGGAATTTGGGCTTGGGAGTGGGAGAATCCAAAGAATTCCTTTTCCCGCAGCTCCAAGTACGAGGAGGAGCGGAGGTGAGCGCATCCAGTGGGGAAAAAACCCGGGAATTTGGGACATTCCCGATTTTCCCTGTGGAATCTCTTTCCCCCTTTTTCCCTTCCCTCCTTTCCCTGGAATTCCCGGTTTTCCCTGGGGATCCCGGGCATTGTGCCGGTGCCACCCTCTGGAATTCTCTCTGCCAGCTCTCCCATGGCCTTCGCCCTCAGCACCTTCATGGCCCACGCCGGGATCCGGCCCCGGGAACCCCGGGAATTCCGGGAATTCCGGGAATCCCGCAGTGCCGGCGCCCCCGAGAAGCTCCCGGACAAGGACAAGTGGCTGCCCTTCTTCCCCAAGGCCAAAAAGGTGGGAACGGCCCCGAATTCCCGGGAATTCCCGGGAGCAGCTCCGGGAGGGGATCCCAGGGCTCCAGCCCGGCGCTCTCGGGGGCAATCCCGGGAATTTTCGCCCAAACCCCGGGAATTTCAGACCTGAACTCCGGGGTCTTTGGGCCCAAATCCTGGGATTTGGGGTTGAGGATGGAATTCGGGGTTGAGGATGGGAAATTCGGGATTTGGGATGGGAAATTCAGGGTTTGGGATGGGAATTCGGGATTTGGGATGGCAATTTGGGATGGGAGTTTGGGATTTGGGATAGGAGTTTGGGATTTGGGATGGGGATTTAGGGGTTTGGGATGGGAATTGGGGATTTGGGATGGCAATTTGGGATGGGAGTTTGGGATTTGGGATGGGAATTCGGGATTTGAGATGGGAATTCAGGGTTTGGGATGGGAATTCAGGGGTTTGGGATGGGAATTCGGGGTTTGGGATGGGAATTCGGGATTTGGGATGGGAATTCAGGGTTTGGGATGGGAGTTTGGGGTTTGGGATGGGAATTTGGGATGGGAGTTTGGGATTTGGGATGGGAATTTGGGATTTGAGATGGGAATTCAGGGTTTGGGATGGGAATTCGGGATTTGGGATGGGGATTTGGGATTTGGGATGGGAGTTTGGGGTTTGGGATGGGAGTTTGGGGTTTGAGATGGGGTTTGGGATGGGGTGGGGTTTGGGATGGGGTTTGGGGTTTGGGATGGGGATGATGGGAGTTTGGGGTTTGGGATGGGAGTTTGGGATTTGGGATGGGATTTGGGGTTTGGGATGGGAGTTTGGGATTTGGGATGGGAGTTTGGGGTTTGGGATGGGAGTTTGGGGTTTGGGATGGGGATTTGGGATTTGGGATGGGGATTTGGGATTTGGGATGGGAATTCGGGGTTTGGGATGGGAGTTTGGGTTTGGGATGGGAGTTTGGGTTTGGGATGGGAGTTTGGGATTTGGGATGGGAATTCGGGGTTTGGGATGGGGATTTGGGGTTTGGGCCGGGGAATTCCCGGGATTCCGAGCGATTCCAGGATTTTTTCCCAACAGAGCAGCAGCTCCAGGAAGGAGAAGGAGCAGAGGCAGAACCCGATCCTGAAATACATCGGGAAACCGCGGAGCTCCTCCCAGAGCAGTGAGTGAGCCCGGAACACCCGGAAATCCCCGGAAAATCCGGGAAAATCCGGGGAAATCGGGAAAATCCAGGGAAATCCGGGAATGGCCCGGCCCCGGCACGCCTGGGATCTCCTGGGATCTCCTGGGAATTTCCTGGGGATTTATTGGGATTTTCCTGGGAATTTATTGGGATTTTACAGAGGTTTTCTTGAGATTTTTTCTGGAATTTTCCAGGGATTTTCCTGGCATTTTCCTTGGGATTTTCTTGGGAATATCCCAGGGTATTCTCGGGACTCTCCTAGGATTCTCCAGAGGTTTTCCTGGGGTTTTCCCTGGAATTTCCCAAATTCCCCTGGAATTCCCAGGTCCCGGCCTCATTCCCGCATCCCCATCCCGTTTTTTTCCGTTCTCATCCCATCAGCGTTCCCGAATTCCCGGTTTTCCCCCGGGAGTTTGGGAATTTTGACACCTCCTCTTTGTTTTCCAGCATTTCATGTCCCCCTGTCCCCCGCTGAAGGTAAAAATTCCCAATTTTTTGTTGCTTTTCCTTCATTTTTCTGTCATTTTTTCCCCTTGGTTTTGGGGTTTATTCCCATTTTTTCTTCCCTGACGAAATTCCTGGGAACTCTGGGATTTGGGGGCGTTGGGACTCGGGATTTAGGAGCAGGGTTTGGGATTTAGGAATTTGGGGATTTAGGAGGGAAATTGGGGGTTTAGGATTTAGGCTGGGAATTACAGGATTTAGGATGAGAAATTTAGGATCAGAAATTTGGGATTTAGGATCGGGAATTTGGGATAGAGAATTGGAAATTTGGAATTGGGATGGGAATATAAGATGGGAAATTTGGGATTTAGGATTGGGAATTTTGGGAATTTGGTATGGAAATTTTGGGATTTAGGATGGGAAATTCAGGATTTAGGATCACAAATTTGGGATTCAGGCTGGGAATTTTGGGATTTGGGATGGGAAATTCAGGATTCAGGTGGGGAACTTTGGGATTTAGGATCAGGAATTGGGGATTCAGGTGGGGAATTTTGGGATTTAGGGTCAGGAGTTGGGGATTCAGGCGGGGAATTTTGGGATTTTAGGATCAGGAGTTGGGGATTCAGGCAGGGAGTTTTGGGATTTGGGGTCAGGAATTGGGGATTCAGGCAGGGAGATTTGGGATTTTAGGATCAGGAGTTGGGGATTCAGGCGGGGAGTTTTGGGATTTGGGGTCAGGAGTTGGGGATTCAGGCGGGGAGTTTTGGGATTTGGGGTCAGGAGTTGGGGATTCAGGCCGGGAATTGGTTTGGGGTCCGGGTTGGCAGCCGGGTTGGGATTGGCTTTTCCCAGCAGTGAAGCCGGGCAACGTGCGCACCATGATCCAGCACTTTGAGAACAGCCACGGCGAGCCCCCGGAGCCGAGCGCGCAGCGCCTGAGCACCGGCAGCATCCCGAGGAGCTGCTGGAGCCCGACAGGTGCGGCCGGAGCCCCGGGCACTGCCCCGGATCCCGGGCACTGCCCCGAATCCCGGGCACTGCCCCAAACCATCCCGGGCACTGCCCCGAATCCTGGGCACTGCCCCAAACCATCCCGGGCACTGCCCCGAATCCTGGGCACTGCCCCAAACCCCGGGCACTGCCCCGAATCCCGGGCACTGCCCCAAACCCCGGGCACTGCCCCGAATCCTGGGCACTGCCCCGAATCCTGGGTACTGCCCCAGATCCCGGGCACTGCCCCAAACCATCCCAGGCATTGCCCCAAATCATCCCGGGCACTGCCCCAAACCCCGGGCACTGCCCCAAACCATCCCGGGCACTGCCCCAAATCATCCCGGGCACTGCCCCAAACCCCGGGCACTGCCCCGAATCCTGGGCACTGCCCCAAACCCCGGGCACTGCCCCAAATCCTGGGCACTGCCCCGAATCCTGGGCACTGCCCCAAACCCTCCTGGGCACTGCCCCGAATCCTGGGCACTGCCCCAAACCCTCCTGGGCACTGCCCCAAACCATCCCGGGCACTGCCCCAAACCCCGGGCACTGCCCCAAACTGTCCTGAGCACTGCCCCAAACCATCCCGGGCACTGCCCCAAACCATCCCAGGCACTGCCCCAAACCATCCCGGGCACTGCCCCAAATCATCCGGGGCACTGCCCCAAACCCCGGGCACTGCCCCAGATCCTGGGCACTGCCCCAAACCATCCTGGGCACTGCCCCAAAATCGGGGGCTTTGCACCCAAACCCCAGGATTTCTCCCCTGAGTCCTGGCATTTTTGCTGTGATTCCCAGGGATTTTTTTCTGGAATTCCCAGGCTTTTTGGCATGAATCCTAGTGATTTTTTTGCCGCAAATCCCAAGATTTTGGCTGGAATTCCCAGGGATTTTTTGCTGCAAATCCTGGGATTTTTTGCCGAAAATCGCAGGATTTTTTTGCCAGAATTCCCATTTTCTCCCCGAATTTTCCCCATTTCCAGCAGTTCCCGGTGCGAGGTGCGCCTGATTTCTCCGGTGAATCCCGGGATTTTTTTGCCGTAAATCCCAGGATTTTTTGCCCTGAATCCCAGGATTTTTTTACCAGAATTCCCATTTTTTTGCCCCATTTGCAGCGGTTCCGGTGCGCGGGTCCTGGGCGCTGGGTCGCTGAAGGGCCGGGAGACGCGGCGGCGCCAAGGCGCCCGGGCGTGCCGCGCCGCTAAAGCGCGTGGACATGGACACGACGGGCAGCATGGACACGGCCCGGCTGCACTCGGCCTCCTCCTCCGCGTCCAGCCTCTCCAACAGGTGGGAAACCCCGGGATTCCCGGGCGCCGGCCCCGCGTGTGGGGTAACGGGGGTCTGGGAACAAAATATGGGCAGGTGGGAGCGTTGGGTTCAAGGGAATTTGGGATTTTGGGGTTTTTTTGGGAGTTCTCGCACCTCCAGCCTCTCCAACAGGTGGGAAACCCGGGATTCCGGGATTCTGGAGGATTTGGGGTAACGGAGGTGTTGGAACAAAATCTGGGAAGGTGGGAGCGTTGGGATTGGGGAATGGGATTTTGGGGTTTTTTTGGGAGTTCTCGCACCTCCAGCCTCTCCAACAGGTGGGAAATCTGGGAATTCCCAGAATTCTGGAGGATTTGGGGTAACGGGGATGTTGGAACAAAATCTGGGCAGGTGGGAGCGTTGGGATCAGAGGAATTTGGGATTTGGGGGTTGTTTTTGGGGAATTTTCACGCCTCTAGCCTGTCCAACAGGTGGGAAATCTGGGAATTCCCAGAATTCTGGAGGATTTGGGGTAACGGAGGTGTTGGAACAAAATCTGGGAAGGTGGGAGCGTTGGGATTGGGGGAATTTGGGATTTTGGGGTTTTTTTGGGAGTTCTCGCACCTCCAGCCTCTCCAACAGGTGGGAAATCCCGGAATTCCCAGAATTCTGGAGGATTTGGGGTAACGGAGGTGTTGGAACAAAATCTGGGAAGGTGGGAGCGTTGGGTTTGTGGGAATTTGGGATTTTGGGGTTTTTTGGGAGTTCTCGCACCTCCAGCCTCTCCAACAGGTGGGAAATCCCGGAATTCCCAGAATTCTGGAGGATTTGGGGTAACGGAGGTGTTGGAACAAAATCTGGGAAGGTGGAAGTGTTGGGTTCAAGGGAATTTGGGATTTTGGGGTTTTTTTGGGAGTTCTCACACCTCCAGCCTCTCCAACAGGTGCCAAATCTGGGAATTCCCAGAATTCTGGAGGATTTGGGGTAACGGAGGTGTTGGAACAAAATATGGGGAAGGTGGGAGCGTTGGGATCAGGGGAATTTGGGATTTTGGGGTTTTTTTGGGAAAGGCTTTGCACCTCCAGCCTCTCCAACAGGTGGGAATTCCTGGGAATCCATGGGATTCCAGAGGGCCCAGCCCCAGATTTTGGAATTTGGGATGGAAGTCTGGGAGAGGAGGGGAAATTGGGACCGGGGGAAGTTTGGGATTTGGGGTTTTTGGGAATGGGATTTAGGGGGTGGGAGGGAGGGAGGGGTTTTTATTCCTTCAGGTCTCAAATTCCTGCAGAATCCGTGGGAGAATCCATGGAAAAATCCATGGAATTAACGGGGTTTGGGGTTGAATCCCTGGATTTTGAGGCTGAGCTCGTCAGGATCGGGGAAAAGCTGGGATTTGGGGACACCCGGGGGATTTTTCCTTCTTTTCCCAGATCCCTGGAAAACCCCACCCCCCCCTACACGCCAAAGATGGGGCGCAGGTGAGTGACCCCCCCGCAATTCCCATCCCCACTTTGCCCATTTTTCCCTTTTTTTTTCCCATTTTTCCCTCATTCTTTCCCCATTTTTCCCTCTTGTTTCCCATTTCCTTCCCCAATTTTTCCCCAATTTCTCCCAAAATTTCCCCCATTTTTCCCCATTCCCTCCCCTTTCCCCCCCAATTTCCCCCCCAAACTTCCCCAATTTTTCCCCGTTTTTTCCCTTCTTTCCCCATCCCCCGCCCTTTTTGCCCCCAATTCCCCCCAGTTTCCCCCTGAAATTTCCCCAGAACTTCCCCCAATTTTCCCCGTTTTTCCCCCAAATTTCCCCCCAATTCCCTCCCCCCAAATTTTCCCCAATTTCCCCCCAATTTCCCCCCCAAATTTTCCCCAATTTTCCCCAATTCCCCCCCCAAATTTTCCCCAAATTTCCCCCCAATTTCCCCCCAAATTTTCCCCAATTTTCCCCAATTTTTCCCCATAATTTCCCCAATTTCCCCCCAAATTTTCCCCAATTTCCCCCATAATTTTTCCCCCAATTTCCCCATAATTTCCCCAATTTCCCCCAATTTTCCCCAATTCCCCAAACCCCCCCCCCCAAATTTTCCCCAATTTTCCCCCAATTTTCCCCATAATTTCCCCCAATTTCCCCCCCCAAATTTCCCCCAATTTCCCCCATAATTTCCCCCAATTTCCCCCCCCCAAATTTTCCCCTAATTTCCCCCAATTTCCCCCCCAAATTTTCCCCAATTTTCCCCCAATTTCCCCCCCAAATTTTCCCCAATTTTCCCCCAATTTCCCCCCTAATTTTCCCCAATTTCCCCCCCAAATTTTCCCCAATTTCCCCCAAATTTTCCCCAATTTCCCCCATAATTTCCCCCCCAAATTTTCCCCAATTTCCCCCATTTGATTTCCCCCAAATTTCCCCCCCAAATTTTCCCCAATTTCCCCCCCAATTCCCCCCAAATTTTCCCCCAATTTTCCCCCAATTTCCCCCCAATTTCCCCCCAATTTTCCCCCAATTCCCCCCATAATTTCCCCCAATTTCCCCCCCAAATTTCCCCCAATTTCCCCCATAATTTCCCCAAATTTTCCCCACTTCCCCCAATTTCCCCATAATTTTCCCCAATTTCCCCCCCCAAATTTTCCCCCAATTTTCCCCAATTCCCCCCAAATTTTCCCCAATTTTCCCCAATTTCCCCCCAAATTTTCCCTAATTTTCCCCCAATTTCCCCATAATTTTCCCCAATTTCCCCCCAAATTTTCCCCAATTTCCCCCATACTTTCCCCCAATTTCCCCCCCAAATTTCCCCCCAATTTTCCCCCCAATTTCCCCCCAAATTTTCCCCAATTTTCCCCCAATTTCCCCCCATAATTTTCCCCACTTGCCCCCCAAATTTTCCCCCAATTTCCCCAAATTTTCCCAATTTCCCCATAATTTCCCCATAATTTCCCCCCAAGTGCCCCCAATTTTTGCACCACACGAGCTGCCCCAGCCCCCAAATTTTCCCCACTGTTCCCCCCCCCCAAATTGCCCCCAATTTCCCCATAATTTCCCCAATTTCCATGATTTCCCCAAGTTTCGCCATACAGGTACCGCCATAATTTCCCCATTTCAGGAGCATGGATTCTCCCAGCCTGGGCCTGCGGGACAGGGGGACAATGCGGACTTGCGTGACCGCACGTGCTGGAGGACTAGGACAAGCGGACAATGCGGGACCGCAGGGACAGGGGACAATGTGGGCATGCGCGGCAGCCCGAGCCACGCGGGGACAGGGCGGGCAATGTGGGGCAGCAGAAGCTGCCACAGTGCGGACCCAGAGCTGGCAGCGGGACACGTGGGACATGTGGGGACAGTGGCGGGAGCTGCTGGGCAGCCTGGGACAGTGTGGGGAAGGTGGGGATCGGGACAGGAGGACATCAGCGGGACAGTGCGGGGGGACAGTGGTGGGGGACAATGCTTGCGGGGACAGTGCGGGGACAGTGCGGGGACAGTGCGGGGACAATGCGGGGACAGTGCGGGACAATGCGGGGACAATTGGGGACAGTGCGGAATGCGGGGACAATCTATGGGGACAGGGACAGTGCGGAATGCGGGACAGGGGACGGGCGACAACGCGGGACAATCAATGCTTGGGGGGGACAATGCGGGACAATGCTTGGGACAGGGACAGTCGCGGGACAGTGCCGGGACAGACTGGGACGCTGGGACAGTGTGGGGACAGTGCGGGACAATGCGGGGATAACGGGGACAGGACGTGCGGGGACAGTGCGGGACAATGCGGGACAATGCTGGGACGGGGACAATGGGGAAGTGGGGACAATGCGGGGACAGTGCGGGGACAGTGCGGTGGGGACAGTAAAGGGGGACAGTGCGGGGACAGTGTGGGAATGTGGGAATGTGGGAATGTGGGAATGTGGGAACTCGGGAATGCGGGAATGTGGGAATGCGGGACGGGGTACTTCGGGGGGGCATTCTGGGGCCGGGACAGTGGTACCTTGCTGGGCCTGGGGACAGGGACATCTGGATTGGGGTCAGTGCGGGACGGTGTTCCTGGACCGGCTGGGTTTGGGGGCTCATTCAGTGGGACATTTGGGGTCTCACTCCGGCGACAGTGCGGGGGTCACTCCTGGGATTTGGGGGGGTCACTCCCAGCGCGTTTCAGGATGGGAATGGGGATCATTGCTGGGATTTGGGAATGCAATGTTGCCAGTTCCGTGCTGGGTGTGGGGTGTGCTGGGAGGGAATGTGGGGATATGAGGGAAGCGCATTGTGGGTATGCGGGGGCACTTTTGGGGGCTGCTGGGGCCTGGGGCTCATTCCCTGTTCCTTCCTGGGGTCTGGGGCTCAATCCGTGTTCCCCTGTGTGCCTGGGCTGTCCCCAGAGCTGTCCTGGGGCCTGGGGCCCATTGCTCTGTTCCTACTGTCTGGGGCCCATTCCTGGGATTTGGGCCCTCCCTGTGCTGTCCCCGAGCTGGTTTGGGGGCTGATTCTGTCATTTGAGGTGTCCCCCGCAATGCGTGTCCCCAATGTGTTCGCGGGCTCACCCCCAGCGCTTTTCGTCACTGAGCTGTCCCTGGGATTTAGTGGGCTCTGTCCCTGCTGGGTCCCCGGTGTCACCCGGAATGTAGGGGCTAATGTGTCCCGCTATGTCCCCGGCATTTGGGGCTGGGTTTGGGGTGCTGGGGCTGGTTCTGGGTGTCTGCTCCCCCCCAATGTGTCCCCAATGTGTCCCCAATGTCCCCCAGAGCTGTTTGTCACTGAGCTGTCCCACCTGTGGGTGCTGTCCCTGTGTCCCCAGTGTCCCCAATGTGTCCCCAATGTGTCCCCAATGTCCCCCCAGAGCTGTTTGTCACCGAGCTGTCCCACCTGCGCATCCTGCGTGTTCTGGATTTGCTTTTCTTCCAACGCCTGCGCCGGGAGCAGCTCCTGAGCCGGGAGGAGCTGGGGCTGCTCTTCCCCAACCTGCCCGACCTCATCGACGTGCACAGTGAGAGAAACCCCAAAACACTGAAATCCCAAATGCCCGAAATCCCAAATCCCCTGAAATCCTGAAATCCCAAATCCCCAAAATCCTGAAATCTCAAATCCCCAAAAATCCTGAAATTCCAAATCCCCAAAATCCTGAAATCCCCGAAATCCTGAAATCCCAAATCCCCAAAATCCTGAAATCTCAAATCCCCAAAATCCTGAAATCCCAAATCTCCAAAATCCTGAAATCCCAAATCCCCAAAATCCCAAATCCCCAAAATCCTGAAATCCCAATTTTGCCTCCCTTTTTTCCCTTTTCCCCCTTTCCCCCCTTCTTTTTCCCCTCCCTTTTCCCATTCCTTTCCCTCTTTTTTCTCCCTTTTCTCCTTTTTCCCCTTTTTCTCCTTTTTCCCCTTTTTCCCCTTTCCCCCTTTTCCCCCCCTTTCTTTCCCCCTTTTTCCCCCTTTCCCCCTTTCCCCTTTCCCCCGTTCCCCCCTTTCCCCCTGTTTCCCCTTTTCCCATTTGCCCCCCGTTTCCCCATTTCCCCCCTTTTCCCCTTTTCCCCTTTCCCCTTTCCCCCCATTTCCCCCTTTTCCCCATTTCCCCTTTTCCCCATTTCCCCCATTTCCCCTTTTCCCCATTTCCCCCCTTTTTCCCCCCTTTTCCCCCCTTTTCCCCCCTTTTCCCCATTTCCCCTTTTCCCCATTTCCCCCGTTTCCCCATTTCCTCTTTTCCCCATTTCCCCTCCCTTTTCCCCCCATTTCCCCCGTTTCCCCGTTTCCCCCATTTCCCTCTTTTTCCCTCCCCATTTCCCCCATTTCCCCCCATTTCCCCTTTTCCCCATTTCCCCTTTTTCCCCATTTCCCCTTTTCCCCCATTTCCCCCCCCTTTTTCCCCCTTTTCCCCTTTCCCCATTTCCCCCCTTTTTTCCCCTTTTTCCCCCTTTTTCCCCCATTTCCCCCTTTTTCCCCATTTCCCCATTTCCCCATTTCCCCCCTTTCCCCCCCTTTCCCCATTTCCCCATTTCCCCTTTTCCCCATTTCCCCCCTTTTCCCCCATTTCCCCGTTTCCCCATTTCCCCATTTCCCCCTCTCCCTTTCCCCATTTCCCATTTCTTTATTTCCCCATTTCCCCTTTTCCCCATTTCCCCCTTTTCCCTTTCCCCTTTTTCCCCCCCATTTCCCCCCTTTCTTTCCCCTTTCCCCGTCCCCTTCCCGCGTTCCCAGGCTCCCTGTGGGAATCCATGCGGCGGCTGCGGGAGGAGCAGGGTCCCATCATCGGCGACATCGGGGACCTGATGCTGGCCCGGGTAGGACAGAGCCGAGCCTTGCCGGCCCGCGGGGGTGCCGGGGGTGCCGGCGCGCCCATCCCGGTGTTCCGTTCCATTCCGTGCCGTGCCGTTGCAGTTCGAGGGGGCTGCCAAGGAGGAGTTCCAGCGCGTGGCCGCCGCCTTCTGCTCCTCGCAGTCCATCGCGCTCGAGCTGATCCGCACCAAGCAGCGCAAGGAGAGCCGCTTCCAGCTCTTCATGCAGGTCTGGGATGGCAATTCCTGACATTCCCACCTTTTGTACCTTCATTTCCACCCCTGTTCCCGCTTCCAGCTCTTCATACAGATTTGGGACAGGGAATTCCTGCTTTTTTTACCTTTTTCCCACCTTTTGTACCTTCATTTCCACCCCTGTTCCCGCTTCCAGCTCTTCATACAGATTTGGGACAGGGAATTCCTGCTTTTTTTACCTTTTTCCCACCTTTTGTACCTTCATTTCCACTTTTGTTCCTCACTCCCAGCTCTTCATGCAGGTCTGGGGCCTTCCAGAGGGAATTCCTGCCTTTTTTACCTTTATTTCCCCCTTTTTTACCTTTTTCCCACGTTTTGTACCTTTATTTCCACCTCTCCAGAGGGAATTCCTGCTTTTCCACCTTTTTTGTTTTTATTTCCACCTTTTGTTTCTCACTTCCAGCTCTTCATGCAGGTCTGGGACCCTGCCCCAGGAATTCCTGCATTTCCCACCTTTTCTACCTTTATCTCCACCTTTTATTTCCCTTTTTCCCCTGGATTTTTTCCCCTTCTTCTCTTCCCCCTTTATTTCCCCCAGCTTTCCCCGCACCGGGGTCAGGAATTTCAGGATTTGGGGAAGCAGTGGGGTCAGGAATTTCAGGATTCTGGGATTTCGGGATTTGGAGAAGCAGTGAGGTCAGGAACTTCAGGATTTTGGGATTCTGGGAACCAGAGGGGTGAGGAATTCTGTGATTTGGGGACCCAGTGGGGTCAGAAATTCCATGATTTGGGGAACCAGTGAGCTCAGGAACTCTGGAATTTGGGGAACCAAAGGGGTCAGCAACTCTGAGATCTTGGGGAACCAATGGGGTGAGGAGTTGCAGGATTTTGGGATTGGGGACCCCGAGGGGTGAGGAGCTCCCTGATTTGGGGACCCGAGGGGTGAGGAGTTTCAGGATTTTGGGATTTGGGACCCCGAGGGGTGAGGAGCTCCTGATTTGGGGACCCCGAGGGGTGAGGAGCTCCCTGATTGGGGACCCCGAGGGGTGAGGAGTTTCAGGATTTGGGGACCCCGAGGGGTGAGGAATTCCCTGATTGGGGACCCCGAGGGGTGAGGAGTTTCAGGATTTTGGGATTGGGGACCCCGAGGGGTGAGGAGTTTCAGGATTTTGGGATTGGGGACCCCGAGGGGTGAGGAGCTCCCTGATTGGGGACCCCGAGGGGTGAGGAATTCCCTGATTGGGGACCCCGAGGGTGAGGAGTTCAGATTTTGGGGACCCTGGGGGTGAGGAGTTTGGGATTTGGGGACCCGGGGGTGGGAAGGATTTGGGACCCAGGAAGTCTCTGTTTGGACCCGAGGGTGAGGAACCTGATTACCCCGAGGGGTGAGGAGTTCAGGATTTGGGGATGGGGGTGAGGAGCTCCTGATTGGGGACCCGGGGGTGAGGAGTTTCAGGATTTTGGATTTGGACGGAGGGGTGAGGAATTCTGATTTGGGACCCCGAGGGGTGAGGAGCTCCCTGATTGGGGACCCCGAGGGGTGAGGAGTTTCAGGATTTGGGGACCCCGAGGGGTGAGGAATTCCCTGATTTGGGGACCCTGAGGGGTGAGGAGTTTCAGGATTTGGGACCCCGAGGGGTGAGGAGCTCCCTGATTGGGGACCCCGAGGGGTGAGGAGTTTCAGGATTTTGGGGGGACCCCGAGGGGTGAGGAATCCCTGATTTGGGGACCCCGAGGGGTGAGGAGTTTCAGGATTTTGGGATTTGGGACCCCGAGGGGTGAGGAGTTTCAGGATTTGGGGACCCTGAGGGGTGAGGAATTCCCTGATTTGGGGACCCCGAGGGGTGAGGAGCTCAGGATTTTGGGTTGGGGACCCCGAGGGGTGAGGACCCCTGACTGGGGACCCCGAGGGGTGAGGAGTTTCAGGATTTTGGTTGGGGACCCGAGGGGTGAGGAATCCTGATTTGGGGACCCCGAGGGGTGAGGAGTTTCAGGATTTTGGGATTTGGGACCCCGAGGGGTGAGGAGCTCCCTGATTTGGGGACCCCGAGGGGTGAGGAGCTCCTCTGGACAGGGGTGAGGAGTTTCAGGATTTTGGGATTTGGGACCCCGAGGGGTGAGGAGTTTCAGGATTTGGGGACCCCGAGGGGTGAGGAATTCCCTGATTGGGGACCCCGAGGGGTGAGGAGCTCCCTGATTTGGGGACCCCGAGGGGTGAGGAGTTTCAGGATTTTGGGATTGGGGACCCCGAGGGGTGAGGAGCTCCCTGACTGGGGACCCAGAGGGGTGAGGAGTTTCAGGATTTGGGGACCCAGAGGGGTGAGGAGCTCCCTGATTGGGGACCCCGAGGGGTGAGGAGCTCCCTGATTGGGGACCCCGAGGGGTGAGGAGTTTCAGGATTTGGGACCCCGAGGGGTGAGGAATTCCCTGATTGGGGACCCCGAGGGGTGAGGAGCTCCCTGACGGGCGCTGCCGCGCAGGAGGCCGAGAGCAACCCGCAGTGCCGGCGGCTGCAGCTGAAGGACCTGCTGATCGCCGAGATGCAGCGCCTGACCAAGTACCCGCTGCTGCTGGAGAACGTCATCAAGTGCACCCCGGGTAGGGACGGCGCGCCCCGAGTGCCTGGGGCCCTTCTGCCTGGAGAAACCCCATTCCCCCTCCCTGCTTTCCCACTGTTTTACCTGGAAATCCCCCGGATTTCCCTGGATTTTCACCTTTTTTCCCAACATTTTTCCCTGGATCTTTCCATGGGTTTTTCCCTGGATTTCCCTCGTTCCCAGCTGGCTCAGTAGAGCAGGAGAAGCTGTGCCCATTCCCACCCCCACTTGCCCCTGCTAATGCCCCTTTTTCTCCTGGATTTCTCCCTGGATTTTCCCCTGGATTTCCCCCATTTTTCCCCATTTTCCGCATTCCCAGCAGGCTCAGCAGAGCAGCAGAAGCTGCTCCGTGCCTGGGAGCAGAGCCGGGACGTGCTGCGGGCAGGGGATCAGTGATCTCAATCCCTAGATTTTCCCCATGGATTTTCCCCATTTTCCGCTCGATTTCCCCCATTTTTCCCCCGGATTTTCCCCATTATCCCATGGATTTTTCCCTGGATTTTCCCCTGATTTCCCCCATTTTTCCCCTTCCCGTCAAGCAGCAGAAGTGGTGCCCAGGAGTGGGATCAATGATCTCAATCCCATTTTCCCCTGGATTTCCCCCATTTTCCGCTCAATTTATCCCATTTTTCCCCCGGATTTTCCCCGTTATCCCATGGATTTTCCCCTGGATTTCCCCCATTTTTCCCCATTCCCAGGGGGCTCGGCAGAGCAGCAAACTGCTTGAGCCCGGATTGCTGGGGGGGACAGTACTCCTGTCCCATTTTCCCCTGATTTCCATTTCCTCAATTTATCCCTTTTCCCCGGTTTTCCCCGTTATCCCATGGATTTTTCCCTGGATTTTCCCCTGGATTTCCCCCATTTTTCCCCATTCCCAGGAGGCTAGGAAGAGCAGCAGAAGCTGCTCCGTGCCCAGGAGTGGGATCCATGATCCCAATCCCATTTTCCCCTGGATTTCTCCCATTTCTCCCATTCCCAGGAGGCTCAGCAGAGCAGCAGAAGCTGCTCCGTGCCCAGGAGTGGGATCAGTGACTCTTCCCATTCCCATTTCCCCTTTTCCGCCATTTATCCCATTTTTCCCCCGGATTTTCCCCGTTATCCCATGGATTTTCCCCTGGATTTCCCCCATTTTTCCCCGTTCCCAGGGGGCTCGGCAGAGCAGCAGAAGCTGCTCCGTGCCCAGGAGTGGAATCAGTGATCTCAATCCCATTTTTCCATGGATTTTCCCCATTATCTCCTGGATTTCCCCATTCCCAGGGGGCTCGGCAGAGCAGCAGAAGCTGCTCCGTGCCCAGGAGTGGGATCCATGATCCCAATCCCATTTTCTCCTGGATTTCCCCCATTTTCCGCTCAATTTATCCCATTTTTCCCATGGATTTTCCCCTGGATTTCCCCCAATTTTCCCCGTTCCCAGGGGGCTCGGCAGAGCAGCAGAAGCTGCTGCGCGCCCGCGAGCAGAGCCGGGACGTGCTGCGGGCGGTGAACGAGGCCGTGCGCCGCGCCGAGAACCGGCAGCGCCTGCAGGAGCACCAGCGGCGCTTGGACACCTCGGCCCTGGAGAGGACCAGCAACCCGCTGGCCGCGGAATTCCGGGTAGCGCTGCCCGCCCGGCCGGGCAAACGGGAGATCCGTGCGTTTTGTGGGAATGCCCTGAGTTTCCACGGAAATCTTCGGTTTTCCTTGGGAAACTCCGTTTCTGCAGCCTGGCTTTCCGTGGGAATCCATGGGGTTTTATGGGAATACCTCGGTTTTCCATGGGAATCCCCCACTTTTCCATGGGAATCCCCCATTTTTCCATGGGAATCCCCCACTTTTCCATGGGAATCCCCATTTTTCCATGGGAATCCCCCATTTTTCCATGGGAATCCCCATTTTTCCACGGGAATCCCCCATTTTTCCATGGGAATCCCCCATTTTTCCACGGGGATCCCCCGTTTTTCCATGGAGATCCCTCCGTTTTCCTTGCAAATCCCCATTTCTGCACCCCAGCTTTCCATGAAAATCCCCATTTTTCCATGGGAAATCCCCCATTTGCCTGTGACAAACCCATGGTTTTCCTTGGAAAACACCATTGCTGCATTGTGTTCCCCATACATTTTGGGGTGTTTCCCTGGGTTTTGGGGTGTTTCCCTGGATTTTGGGGTGTTTTCCCTGCATTTTGGGGTGTTTTCCTGCATTTTGGGGTGTTTCCCTGGATTTTGGGGTGTTTCCCATGGATTTTGGGGTGTTTTCCCTGGATTTTGGGGTGTTTCCCTGGATTTTGGGGTGTTTCCCTGCATTTTGGGGTGTTTCCATGGGTTTTGGGGCGTTTCCCATGGATTTTGGGGTGTTTTCCCTGCATTTTGGGGTGTTTTCCCTGCATTTTGGGGTGTTTCCCATGGATTTTGGGGTGTTTCCCTGGATTTTGGGGCGTTTCCCTGGATTTTGGGGCATTTCCCATGGATTTTGGGGTGTTTCCCATGGGTTTTGGGGCGTTTCCCTGGATTTTGGGGTGTTTCCCATGGGTTTTGGGGCGTTTCCCTGGATTTTGGGGTGTTTCCCTGGATTTTGGGGTGTTTTCCCTGCATTTTGGGGTGTTTCCCATGGGTTTTGGGGTGTTTCCCATGGATTTTGGGGTGTTTTCCCTGCATTTTGGGGTGTTTCCCATGGATTTTGGGGTGTTTCCCATGGATTTTGGGGCATTTCCCTGGATTTTGGGGCGTTTCCCTGGATTTTGGGGCGTTTCCCTGGATTTTGGGGTGTTTCCCATGGGTTTTGGGGCGTTTCCCTGGATTTTGGGGTGTTTCCCATGGATTTTGGGGCGTTTCCCTGCATTTTGGGGTGTTTTCCCTGCATTTTGGGGCGTTTCCCTGGATTTTGGGGTGTTTTCCCTGGATTTTGGGGTGTTTTCCCTGAGTTTTGGGAGCGTTTCCCTGGATTTTGGGGTGTTTTCCCTGGATTTTGGGGTGTTTTCCCTGGATTTTGGGGCATTTCCCTGGATTTTGGGGCGTTTCCCATGGATTTTGGGGTGTTTCCCATGGGTTTTGGGGTGTTTTCCCTGCATTTTGGGGCGTTTCCCATGGATTTTGGGGTGTTTCCCTGCATTTTGGGGCGTTTCCCATGGATTTTGGGGTGTTTCCCATGGATTTTGGGGTGTTTTCCCTGCATTTTGGGGCATTTCCCTGGATTTTGGGGCGTTTCCCATGGGTTTTGGGGCGTTTCCCTGGTTTTTGGGGTGTTTTCCATGGATTTTGGGGTGTTTTCCCTGCATTTTGGGGTGTTTCCCATGGGGCATTTGGGCCGTTTCCCTGGATTTTGGGGGCGTTTCCCTGGATTTTGGGGTGTTTCCCATGGGTTTTGGGGTGTTTTCCCTGGATTTTGGGGTGTTTTCCCTGCATTTTGGGATGTTTCCCATGGGTTTTGGGGTGTTTTCCCTGCATTTTGGGGCGTTTCCCATGGATTTTGGGGCGTTTCCCATGGATTTTGGGGCGTTTCCTGGATTTTGGGGTTGATTTTGGGGCGTTTCCTGCATTTTGGGGTGTTTCCCATGGATTTTGGGGTGTTCCCCTGGATTTTGGGGTGTTTCCCTGGATTTTGGGGCGTTTCCCATTGATTTTGGGGTGTTTTCCCTGCATTTTGGGGCGTTTCCCTGGATTTTGGGGTGTTTCCCATGGGTTTTGGGGTGTTTCCCATGGGTTTTGGGTGTTTTCCCTGCATTTGGGGGTGGGGGGTTTCCATGGATTTTGGGGTGTTTCCCTGCATTTTGGGTTTCCCATGGATTTTGGGGTGTTTCCCATGGATTTTGGGGTGTTTTCCCTGCATTTTGGGGCATTTCCCTGGATTTTGGGGTGTTTCCCATGGATTTTGGGGCGTTTCCCATGGGTTTTGGGGCGTTTCCCTGGTTTTTGGGGTGTTTTCCATGGATTTTGGGGTGTTTTCCCTGCATTTTGGGGTGTTTCCCATGGATTTTGGGGCGTTTCCCTGGATTTTGGGGCGTTTCCCTGGATTTTGGGGTGTTTTCCATGGGTTTTGGGGTGTTTCCCATGGGTTTTGGGGTGTTTTCCCTGCATTTTGGGATGTTTCCCATGGGTTTTGGGGTGTTTTCCCTGCATTTTGGGGCGTTTCCCATGGATTTTGGGGCGTTTCCCATGGATTTTGGGGCGTTTCCCTGGATTTTGGGGTGTTTCCCTGGATTTTGGGGCGTTTCCCTGCATTTTGGGGTGTTTTCCATGGATTTTGGGGTGTTTCCCCTGGATTTTTGGGGTGTTTTCCCTGGATTTTGGGGTGTTTTCCTGGATTTTGGGGTGTTTCCCTGGATTTTGGGGTGTTTCCCTGCATTTTGGGGTGTTTTCCCTGCATTTTGGGGTGTTTCCCATGCATTTTGGGGTGTTTTCCCTGCATTTTGGGGCGTTTCCCTGGATTTTGGGGCGTTTCCCTGCATTTTGGGGCGTTTCCATGGATTTTGGGGCGTTTCCCTGGATTTTGGGGTGTTTCCCATGGGTTTTGGGGCATTTCCCTGGATTTTGGGGTGTTTTCCCTGGATTTTGGGGTGTTTCCCATGGGTTTTGGGATGTTTTCCCTGGATTTTGGGGTGTTTTCCCTGCATTTTGGGGTGTTTTCCCTGGATTTTGGGGTGTTTTCCCTGCATTTTGGGGCGTTTCCATGGATTTTGGGGTGTTTTCCCTGCATTTTGGGGTGTTTCCCATGGATTTTGGGGTGTTTCCCTGGATTTTGGGGTGTTTTCCCTGCATTTTGGGGTGTTTCCCTGCATTTTGGGGTGTTTTCCCTGGATTTTGGGGTGTTTCCCTGCATTTTGGGGTGTTTCCCTGGATTTTGGGGCGTTTTCCCTGGATTTTGGGGTGTTTCCCTGGATTTTGGGGTGTTTTCCATGGATTTTGGGGCGTTTCCATGGATTTTGGGGTGTTTTCCCTGGATTTTGGGGTGTTTTCCCTGGATTTTGGGGTGTTTTCCATGGGTTTTGGGGCGTTTCCCATGGGTTTTGGGGTGTTTTCCCTGGATTTTGGGGTGTTTTCCCTGCATTTTTGGGCGTTTCCCATGGATTTTGGGGTGTTTCCCATGGGTTTTGGGGTGTTTTCCATGGGTTTTGGGGTGTTTTCCATGGATTTTGGGGTGTTTCCCATGGGTTTTGGTCCCGCAGAACCTGGACCTGACCTCACACCGGATGATCCACGAGGGACCCCTGGCCTGGAGAGTGGGCAAGGACAAGAGCGTGGGTACGGACTGGGGGGGACTGGCAGGGACTGAGATCCAAAAATCCCCAAAAAAATCCCCCAAAAACTGAAAAAAAAAAATCACTAAAAAATCACAAAAAATTCCCCAACAATAAAAAAATCCCCCAAAATAAAAAAAAAAAAATCTGAAAAAAATCACTGAAAACATCACAACAATTTCCCCACAAATTAAAAAAAAATTTAAAAAATCCCCCAGAAACTGAAAAAAAAATCACTAAGAAATCACAAAAATTCCCCAAAAAAAGAAAAAAAAAATCCCCAAAAATAATAAAAAAATCCCCCAAAAACTGAAAAAAAAACCTCACTAAAAAAAAATCACCCAAAATCCCCTCAAAAAATTAAAAAGAAATCACAAAAAATAAAAAAAAAAATCACAAAAAATCACCAAAAAAAATCACTAAAAAACTCACAAAAAATCCCAAAAAAGTCACAAAAAAATTCTCAAAAAATCACAAAAAAATCCCCCCAAAATCACAAAAAATATCACAAAAAATCCCCAAAAAAATCACAAAAAATCCCCAAAAAATCACAAAAAAAATCCCCAAAAAATCACAAAAAATCCCCAAAAAAGTCACAAAAAAATCCCCAAAATATCACAAAAAATCCCCCCAAAAAATCACAAAAAATCGCCAAAAAATCACAAAAAAATCACAAAAAAATCCCCGAAAAAGTCATAAAAAATCACAAAAAATCCCCAAAAAATTCCCAAAAAAGTCACAAAAAAATCCCCAAAAAATCACAAAAAAATTCCCCCAAAATCACAAAAAAATCCCCAAAAAATCACAAAAAAATCCCAAAAAAATCACAAAAAATCCCCAAAAAAGTCACAAAAAATCCCAAAAAAATCACAAAAATTCCCCCAAAAAATCACAAAAAATCACAAAAAAATCACAAAAAATCCCCAAAAAATCACAAAAAATCACAAAAAAATCACAAAAAATCACAAAAAATCCCCAAAAAATCCCAAAAATTCCCCAAAAAATCACAAAAAAATCACAAAAAATCCCCAAAAAAGTCACAAAAAATCCCAAAAAAATCACAAAAAATTCCCAAAAAATCACAAAAAAATCCCCAAAAAATCCCAAAAAAATCACAAAAAAATCCCCAAAAAATCCCCAAAAAATCACAAAAAATCCCCAAAAAATTCACAAAAAAATCACAAAAAAATCCCCCAAAAAGTCACAAAAATCCCAAAAAAATCACAAAAATTCCCCAAAAATCACAAAAAATCCCCAAAAAATCCCAAAAAATCACAAAAAAAAAAACAAAAAATCACAAAAAATCCCCAAAAAATCACAAAAAAATCCCCCAAAAATCACAAAAAAATCCCCAAAAATCACAAAAAATCCCCAAAAATCCCCAAAAATCACAAAAAAATCCCCAAAAACCAAAAAATCCCCAAAAAATCACAAAAAAAATCCCCAAAAAATCACAAAAAATCCCCAAAAAATCCCAAAAAATCACAAAAAATCCCCAAAAAATCACAAAAATCCCCCCAAAATCACAAAAATATCCCAAAAAATCACAAAAAAATCCCCCAAATCCCCCAAAAAATCACAAAAAATCACAAAAAATCCCCAAAAAATCACAAAAAAATCCCCAAAAAAATCCCAAAAAATCACAAAAAATCACAAAAAATCCCCAAAAATCACAAAAAATCACAAAAAATCACAAAAATCCCCAAAAAATCACAAAAATCACAAAAATCACAAAAATCCCCAAAAAAAAAATCACAAAAAATCCCCCAAAAATCACAAAAAATCCCAAAAATCACAAAAAATCCCCAAAAAGTCCCAAAAATCACAAAAAAATCTCAAAAAATCCCCAAAAAATCCCAAAAAAAATCACAAAAATCCCCAAAAATCACAAAAAATCCCAAAAAATCACAAAAATCACAAAAAATCCCAAAAAATCCCAAAAAAATCCCCAAAAATCACAAAAAATATCACAAAAAATCACAAAAAATTCCCAAAAAATCACAAAAAAATCCCCAAAAAATCACAAAAAATCCCAAAAAAATCACAAAAAATCCCCACAAAAATCACAAAAAATCCCAAAAAAATCACAAAAACAAAAATCACCAAAAATCACAAAAATCCCCAAAAATCACAAAAATATCACAAAAATCACAAAAAATCCCCAAAAAATCCCAAAAAAATCCCCAAAAAATCACCAAAAAATCACAAAAAAATCCCCAAAAAAATCACAAAAAAATCCCCCAAATCCCCCAAAAATATCACAAAAAAATCACAAAAAATCCCCAAAAAATCACAAAAAAAATCCCCAAAAAATCCCAAAAAAATCCCAAAAAATCACAAAAAATCACAAAAAAATCCCCAAAAAAGTCACAAAAAATCCCAAAAAAATCACAAAAAAATCCCCCAAAAAATCACAAAAAATCCCCAAAAAAATCACAAAAAAATCCCCAAACGTCCCCGATGTCCGCGGGGTCCCGCAGATCTGCACGTGCTGCTGCTGGAGGAGCTGCTGGTGCTGCTGCAGCGGCAGGACGAGCGCTGGCTGCTCAAGTGCCACAGCAAGGGCGGCCTGGGGGCAGCCCCCGACACCAAGCAGAGCTTCAGCCCCGTGCTCAAGCTGAGCTCGCTGCTCGTGCGCTCCGTGGCCACAGGTGGGAGCAGGAACCCCGGGAATCCCGGGAGTGAAATGGGAGAAAACGGGGGGTTTTGTGTGAAAAAATGGGATTTTTGTGTGAAGAAATGGGGGTTTTGTGTAAAAAATGGGGTTTTAGGGGGGAAATGGGGCTTCAGCCCTGTCATCAGTGCTCCATGGCCGGAGGTGGGCAGGGAAAATCCCAGAACTCCGGGAATTTGGGGCAGAATTTTGAGAATTCTGCGGGGTTTTGGGGGGAAAATGGGGGTTTTGTGTGAAAAAGGAGGGGTTTGGGGGGAAAATGGGAGTTCAGGCCTGTCCTGGAGCTCAGCTCCTGCTCATCTGGTCCATGGCCACAGGTGGGATCAGGAAATCCTGGGATTCTGGGAATCTGGGGCAATTCTGGGGCTGGGAACGGGAGGAATTTTGGGAACGGGAGGAATGTTGGGAATTTTGTGTCCCCGTGCCCCAGACAAGCGCGCCCTGTTCATCATCTGCACCTCGGAGCTGGGACCCCAGATCTACGAGCTGGTGGCACTGACGTCCTCGGAGAAGAACACGTGAGGGGAAATCCTGGGATGGGCTGGAAAATTCCCTGGGAGGGACAGAAATCCTTGGAATGACCTGGAAAAGTCCCTGGGAAGGGCTGGAAAAATCCTTGGGATGGGCTGGAATTCCTCCCTGGGAGGGGGCACAGGAATCCTGGGATGAGAGGGAAAATTCCCTGGGGAAACAAAAATCCTTGGGAAGGGCTGGGAAAACCCTGGGATGGGCTGGAATTCCTCCTTCCTGGGAGGGGACAAAAATCCTTGGGATGAGCTGGAGAAGTCCCTGGGAAGGGCTGGAAAATTCCCTGGGAAGGGCTGGAATTCCTCCCTTGTGTTGGGTACAGAAATCCTTGGGATGAGAGGGGGATTGCGGGGCAGGGCTGGGGCTCCCGGCTGGAATTGCCGTGTGGAATTGCAGGTGGATGCAGCTGCTGGAGCAGGCTGTGCAAGGAGCCACCAGGAGCCTCCCGGGGCCGCCAAAGCCGGGACAGAGCGAGGGCAGCGCGAACGGAGCCGGCGGGTGGGAGCGGGCGTGGGAATGGGGATAGCGGGGATAACGGGGATAACGGGGATGGTGGGGATGAGGGGAATGGGATAATGGGAATGGTGGGGATGAGGGGATGGTGGGGATGAGGGGAATGGGATAATGGGAATGGTGGGGATGAGGGGATGGTGGGGATGGTGGGGATAGGGAATGGGATAATGGGAATGGTGGGGATGGGGGATGGTGGGGATGGTGGGGATGAGGGGATGGTGGGAATGAGGGGAATGGGATAATGGGAATGGTGGGGATGAGGGGATGGTGGGGATGAGGGGAATGGGATAATGGGAATGGTGGGAAATGAGGGGAATGGGATAATGGGAATGGTGGGGATGGTGGGAATGAGGGAAATGGGATAATGGGAATGGTGGGGATGAGGGGATGGTGGGGATGAGGGGAATTGAGGGGATGAGGGAAATGAGGGGAATGGGATAATGGGAATGGTGGGGATGGTGGGGATGGTGGGGATGAGGGGAATGGGATAATGGGAATTGTGGGAATGAGGGGAATGGGATAATGGGAATGGTGGGGATGAGGGGAATGGGATAATGGGAATGGTGGGGATGGTGGGGATGGTGGGGATGAGGGGAATGGGATAATGGGAATTGTGGGAATGAGGGGAATGGGATAATGGGAATGGTGGGAATGAGGGGATGGTGGGAATGGTGGGGATGAGGGGAATGGGATAATGGGAATGAGGGGATGGTGGGGATGGTGGGGATGGGCTAATGGGAATGATGGAAATGTTGGAATAGTGGGAATGGCGGGATAACGGGAATGATGGGACTGATGGGATAGTGGGAATGGGGTAACGGGAATAATGGGAATGGAGTGATGGGAATGATGGGGATAACAGGAAGGATGGGAATGGGAATAATGGGGATAATGGGGATAATGGGAGTGGGGATGGGAATGAGAATGGGACAGAGCTCAGGAGGTTCCTGGTGTCCCCAGAGGGTCCCTGGGACGGGGACTCGGGGCTGGCTGTCCCTGTCCCTCTGTCCCTGTCCCTCTGTCCCTGTCCCGTTCCCATTCCCGTTCCCGTTCCCAGCCTGCTGCTGCCGGACCCCGCCGTGTCCCCGGAGCTGGCCCGAGACACCGAGCCCGAGGATTGCTGCTCAGGTACTGCTGGGGCTGTCCCTGCTGTCCCTGTCACCTCCTGTCCCTGTCCCTGTCCGTGTCCCCCAGCCGGCACTGACCCCTGTCCCTGTCCCAGACACCGAGCCCGAGGATTGCTGCTCAGGTACTGCTGGGGCTGTCCCTGCTGTCCTTGTCACCTCCTGTGCCCTCCCTGTCCCCTGTCCCTGCTGTCACGGTGTCCCCAGTGTGTCCCTGTCCCCCAGTCGGCACTGACCCCTGTCCCTGTCCCTGTCCCTGTCCCTGTCCCTGCTGTCCCTGTCCCTGTCCCAGCCGGCACTGACCCCTGTCCCTGTCCCTGTCCCTGTCCCAGCCGGCAGTGACCCCTGTCCCTGTCCCTGCTGTCCCTGTCCGTGTCCCCCAGCCCGCACTGACCCCCTGTCCCTGCTGTCCCTGTCCGTGTCCCCCCGCCGGCACTGACCCCTGTCCGTGTCCCCCAGCCGGCACTGACCCCTGTCCGTGTCCCCCAGGCCGCAGTGACCCCGAGCCCTCGGGCCGGGCCCGGCCGCTGCAGGAGCTGCTGGAGGAGCCGCGAGGGGCCGGGGCTGGGGACCCTGACCTGGGGGACCCCGACCCTGACCCCGGGGACCCCGACCCCGGCCCGGGGGGTCCCAGCCCCGGCCCGGGAACCCCCAAATCCCCGGGGAGCGCCGGAGTGGCCGAGGCAGCGCTGGAGGACGGTGAGAAATCCCAAAACCCCAAATTGCCCCAACTGTCATTCCTCATTCCCTGGGGAAAATCCCGAATTCCCAACTGTCCTTCCTCCATTGGGAAACCCCAAATTCCCAACTTCCCCTCCAGGAAAACCCAGACCCACTGTCCCTCCTGGGAAACCCCAAACTCCCCAACTGTCCTTCCTCCATTGGGAAACCCCAAATTCCCAACTGTCCTTTCTCCATTTCCAGGGAAAATCCCAGATTCCCAACTGTCCTTCCTCCATTGGGAAACCCCAAACTCCCAACTGTCCTCCTCCATCCCTTTAGGAAAATCCCAAACTCCCCAGCTGTCCTTCCTCTGTTCCCTGGGAAATCCCAAATCCCCCTTTTTCCTCTCTCTCTTCCCCATCCAAGGACATTTTCCCTTCTTTTGGGAAAACCCCAAATCCCGTTTTTCCCTCCCCGCTCCCAGTGGAGACCCTGCGGCTCCTGATTGTCCGGAGGCTCCGGCCGGGCCGGGATCCCGACCCCGAGGATGGACAGAGCCCCGCGGCCGGAGCGGCCGGAGCGGCCGGACAGGGCAGTGACCCCCGGGGCTCCGGCCAGGACTCGGCCACGTCCGGCCGGGAATTCCCGATGTCCAGCCAGGATTCTGGGATGTCCAGCTGGGAGTTCCCCACGTCCAGCCAGGACTCAGCCACGTCCGGCCGGGAATTCCTGGGGTCCAGCCAGGATTCCGGGATGTCCGGCCAGGAATTCCCAATGTCCGGCCAGGAATTCCCAATGTCCGGCCAGGAATTCCCAGTGTCCAGCCAGGAATTCCCAATGTCCAGCCAGGAATTCCCAGTGTCCGGCCAGGATTTGGCCACGTCCGGCTGGGAATTCCCAGTGTCCGGCCAGGAGGGGCCGGAGCCAAACGGGATCCGAATCAACCGGAAAGGTAAAGGGGGATCTGGGGGGACTGGGGCAGGGATTTGGGGAGATTTGGGGCAGGAATTTGGGGTGAGAACTGGGGGGAATTTGGGGGGGATTGGGGCATGAATTGGGGCAGGAATTTGGGGGGATTTAGGGATGATTTGGGGCAGGAATTCAGGGGGATTTGGGGTGGATTTAGGGTGGGAATTGGGGTAGAATTGAGAGAATTTTGGGAGATTTGGGGTGGGATTTGTGGGGGAATCAATGGGAATTCCCTGCAGGGATTTGGGGCCTTGTTCCAGGATTTGGGGTCTCGCTCCCTGTGCCTCTCTGGGATTTGGGGTCTCATTCCCTGCTCCTTTTTGGGATTTGGGGTCTCATTCCCAGCCCTTTTCCCAGATTTGGGGTCTCATTCCCTGGGTGCCGATTTCGGGTTTGTGATTTTGGGTTCTGGGTTTTGGTGCTGATTTTGGGTTCTGATTTCAGGGAGTTCATTGGGGGGTCTGATTTTGGGGTGCTGATTTCGGGATTTTGATTTTGGGATTTTGATTCTGGGTGCTGATTTTGGGTTCTGATTTTGGGTGCTGATTTTGGGTTCTGATTTCGGGTTCTGATTTTGGGGTTCTGATTTGGGTCTTGGTGCTGGCTGCCAATTTTGGGGTGCTGCTCTTGGGTGCCAATTTTGGGTCCCAGCTTTGGGTGCTGGGTGCTAATTAATTTTGGGTGTTAATTAATTTTGGGTGCTGATTTTGGGGTGTTAATTAATTTTGGGTTCTGATGAATTTCGGGTTCTAATTTGGGGTTCTGAACGCTAATTTTGGTATTTTGGGGTGCTGCTTTTTGGTGCTGGGCGCTAATTAATTTGGGTTGCTAATTCTGGGTGCTCATTAACTTCGGGTGCTGATTTTGGGGTGCTGGGCGCTAATTAGGGGCGCTAATTAACTTCGGGGTGCTGATTTCGGGTGCCAATTAATTTCGGGCGCTAATTGGGGGTGCTAATGAGCTAATTGGGGTGCTAATGAACTAACTGGGGTGCTAATGAGCTAATTGGGTGCTAATTACCGCATTCCGGTGGCGGGGCGCTCCCCCTTCCCCTCCCCCCCCCACTTTTTGGGGGCCTAGCCCAGGAGGAGGGGCCGGAGGAGGCCACGCCCCCGCGCGGCTGCAGCCAATCAGAGCCCGAGCTGCGGGAAGGAGGCGGAGCCAGCGCCGAGGGTAACCGGCCCCTCCCCCACCCCCAAAAACCCCCAAAGGGCCCCAAAAACCCAGAAGGGCCCCAAAAAACCCGAAAGGGCCCCAAAAACCTTTTGGGGCCACCAAAAACCCAAAAAGAGCCACAAAAAACCCAAAAAGAGCCACCAAAAACCTTTTGGGGCCACCAAATCTCCCCCTGGGGCCACCAAAAACCCAAAAGGGCCACCAAAAATCCTTTGGGGACACCAGAATATCCCTGGGGCCACCAAACTCTCCCCTGGGGCCACCAAATGTCCCTTTGGGGCCACCAGAAACACCCCAGGGTGGCACCAGGAGCGGCCCCTGATGTCCCCTGTCCCTCCTGCAGGGAATTTCTTCTACCTGAGCCTCCCCACGGGGCCCCCCCGAGCAGGAGGGGACACCGGGGACACCTCTGGGGACATTGGGGACACCCCTGGGGACACGGAGCTGATCCTGGGCACCCTGGAGGAGCTGCGGGGGAAACTGCTGAGCCTCAGGGTGAGTGACAGCGATGGGGACAGTAATGGGGACAGTAATGGGGACAGTAATGGGGACAGCTATGGGGACATTAATGGGAAACTGCTGAGCCTCAGGGTGAGTGACAGCAGTGGGGACAGCAATGGGGACACTGGGGACAGCAATGGGGACATTAATGGGAAACTGCTGAGCCTCAGGGTGAGTGACAGCGATGGGGACAGCAATGGGGACACTGGGGACAGCAATGGGGACAGCAGTGGGGACAGCAATGGGGACAGTAATGGGGACATTGGGGACAGCAGTGGGGACATTGGGGACAGTAATGGGGACAGCAGTGGGGACAGCAATGGGGACAGTAATGGGGACATTGGGGACAGCAGTGGGGACATTGGGGACAGCAATGGGGACACTGGGGACAGCAATGGGGACATTAATGGGAAACTGCTGAGCCTCAGGGTGAGTGACAGCAGTGGGGACAGCAATGGGGACAGTAATGGGGACAGCTATGGGGACAGTGGGACAGCTATGGGGACACTGGGGACAGCAATGGGGACAGTAATGGGGACAGCCATGGGGACATTGGGACAGCGATGGGGACACTGGGGACGGCAATGGGGACATTGGGACGGCAATGGGGACAGCAATGGGGACAGCAATGGGGACGTTAATGGGAACTGCTGAGCCTCAGGGTGAGACTGGGGACATCATGGGGGACATGGATGGGGCGGTGGGGACGTTAAGGGAGCCCTGGCACGGGGACACGGGGGGACGTGAAGGGGCTGGGGGGACACTGAGGTGTCCCCAGCGTGTCCCCAGCTGTCCCTGCCCCCCCCAGGCCATGGAAGTCGCTCACTGGCAGCTGCTGCACTCGCTGGGGGGGGGCAACGCCGCCGTCCCCAGCACCGTCCCCAGTGTCCCCAACAACGTCCCCAGTGTCCCCAACGCCCCCAGCGCCGTCCCCGGGCGCGCCCCGCCGCCCCCCAGCCCCCAGCCGCCCCCGGCCCCGCGGGGACACGGGGGACACGGTGGCACTGCCACCCCCGCTGGCACTGCCGCCCACGGCGCAGGTGAGAGCCCCGGGGCACCTGCAATGTCCCCTCTGTCCCCTCTGTCCCCTCCTGTCCCCTCCTGTCCCCTTGCCCACAGCACCGTTATTTCCCCCATTATTCCCACGTTAATTTCCCATTATTCCCCATTATTTCCCCACTATTTCCCCCATTTTCCTCCCATGTTTCCCCCATTATTTCCCTATTTTCCCCATTATTTTCCCCATTATTTCCCCACTATTTCCCCCATTATTCCCCCATTATTTCCCCATTAATTTCCCATTATTTCCCCCATTATTCCCCTGTTATTCCCCATTATTTCCCCCACTATTTCCCCCATTAATTTGCCCATTTCCCCCACTATTTCCCCCATTAATTGCCCATTTTCCCCATTATTTCCCCCACTATTTCCCCCATTAATTGCCCATTTTCCCCATTATTTCCCCCACTATTTCCCCCATTAATTTGCCCATTTTCCCCATTATTTCCCGCATTAATTTCCCATTTATTCCCCTATTATTCCCCATTATTCCCCTGTTATTCCCCATTATTTCCCCCACTATTTCCCCCATTAATTGCCCATTTTCCCCGTTATTTCCCCCATTATTTTCCCCCATTAATTGCCCATTTTCCCCATTATTTCCCCCACTATTTCCCCCATTAATTGCCCATTTTCCCCATTATTTCCCCACTATTTCCCCATTAATTGCCCATTTTCCCCGTTATTTCCCCATTATTTTCCCCATTAATTGCCCATTAATTTCCCATTTATTTCCCCACTATTTCCCCATTAATTGCCCATTTTCCCCGTTATTTCCCCCACTATTTCCCCCATTAATTGCCCATTTTCCCCGTTATTTCCCCCAGTATTTCCCCCATTAATTGCCCATTTTCCCCATTATTTCCCCCACTATTTCCCCCATTAATTGCCCATTTTCCCCATTATTTCCCCACTATTTCCCCCATTAATTGCCCATTTTCCCCATTATTTCCCCCAGTATTTCCCCATTAATTGCCCATTTTCCCCGTTATTTCCCCACTATCCCCATTAATTGCCCATTTTCCCCGTTATTTCCCCATTATTTTCCCCATTAATTGCCCATTTTCCCCATTATTTCCCCACTATTTCCCCATTAATTGCCCATTTTCCCCATTATTTCCCCCACTATTTCCCCCATTAATTGCCCATTTTCCCCGTTATTTCCCCCATTATTTTCCCCCTTCTCTTGCAGGCTCCGACGGCCCCGCCCACCTTTAACCCGGAGGGGGGGGATGGGCTGGAATTTCCCTCCCCCACCCCCCCCCCCGGAAGATTTTCCAGGGAATTCCGGCCGGGAGTTCCCCCCGGACAGCCGGACAGACGGACAAATGCACTTTGTTGGGAATTCCCCCTTTTTCCCCAAAAAAAACCCCTATAAATATGTACGTACGCCCCTCCCCCACGCTGTAAATACCCCCGGGTGTCCCCCCCCCGGTGACAATCGGGGGTGACACGGTGACAATCGGGGGGTGGCACCCCCAGAATCCCGGGATCCCCCCCCAAAGCCAGGTTTGCCCCCAGAATCCCGGGTTTCCCCCAAATCCCGGGTCCAATATAAATATTATAAATACAGAGCCCGGGGGGCGCTGGGAAGGATCCCCAGGCCTGGAGTCCTTTCTTGTGGGGTTTGGGGTTTCTGTGGGGTTTGGGGTTTCTGTGGGGTTTGTGTGGGGTTTGGGGTTTCTGTGGGGTTTTGGGGTTTCTGTGGGGTTTGGGGTTTTGTGTGTGGGGTTTGGGGTTTCTGTGGGGTTTGGGGTTTGTGTGTGGGGTTTGGGGTTTCTGTGGGGTTTGGGGTTTCTGTGGGGTTTCTGTGGGGTTTGGGGTTTCTGTGGGGTTTCTGTGGGGTTTGGGGTTTCTGTGGGGTTTGGGGTTTCTGTGGGGTTTCTGTGGGGTTTGGGGTTTCTGTGGGGTTTGGGCTTTTTATGGGACTGGCAGGGGGAGTTTAATAGGATTTGGAGGATTTTTTTATTGGGATTTGGGGGGTTTCAATGGAATTAAATTAAGTCCCCGTGTCCCCTCGGGGTCCTGGCAGCGAGGAGCGGTGGCACCTCTGGTGGCACATCCCGGTGGCACATCCCGGTGGCACCTCTGGTGGCACATCCCGGTGGCACCTCTGGTGGCACCTCTGGTGGCACCTCCCGGTGGCACCTCTGGTGGCACCTCTGGTGGCACATCCCGGCTGTCTGCAGTGTCACATCCCGGGTGTCCTCAGGGTCGGGTTCTCAGTGTCCCCAATGTCACAAGGTCAAGGTCTCGTCCTCGCTGTCCCCGATGTCCCATTCCAGTGTCCCCGATGTCCCCGATGTCCCCGTTGTCACAAGGTGAAGATCTCGTCCTCGCTGTCCCTGAGCGCGGCCGCCCGCGGGGTCCTGGTGAGGGGCCGGGGTCCCAGCCGGGCCCCCGAGGGGGGCGGGGCGGGCCGCCCCGCCCGGCCCGGGGCTGCGGGGACAGCCGGTGACAGCCGGGGACAGCCGGGGTGGCACTGCCACCGCCCCGGCGCCACCGCACCCCGGCTGCTGCACAGAATTTCTCCCCAGTTTCACCCCAATTTTCTCCCCAGTTTCACCCCAATTTTTCCCCCATTTTTTCCTGATTTTGCCCCAGATTTTCTCCCCCAGTTCCCTCCCAGTTTGCCCCATTTTTTTTCCTGATTTTTCCCAGATTTCCCCGGATTTTTCCCCAATTTGCCCCGGATTTTTCCCAGATTTCCCCCAGATTTTTCCCCCAGTTTGCCCCGGATTTTTCCCAGATTTTCCCCGGATTTTTCCCCCAGTTTGCCCCGGATTTTTCCCCCAGTTTGCCCCGGATTTTTCCCAGATTTCCCCCGGATTTTTCCCCCAATTTGCCCCGGATTTTTCCCAGATTTCCCCCGGATTTTTCCCCCAATTTGCCCCGGATTTTTCCCAGATTTCCCCCGGATTTTTCCCCCAGTTTGCCCCGGATTTTTCCCATTTCCCCCGGATTTTTCCCAGATTTCCCCCGGATTTTTGCCCCAGTTTGCCCCGGATTTTCCCCATTTCCCCCCAGTTCGCACCTGCAGCTCCGGCCCTGCAGCCGCTGCGCCGCCGCCTCCTTGCAGCGCCCGATCTCGGCGTCCAAGCGCCGCAGGAAATCCGAGGCCGAGAGGTCGCGCCGGGAGGGGCCGGGGCCGTCCCCGGGGCCGTCCCTGGGGCTGTCCCCGCCGCTGTCCCCGCCGGTGTCCCGGGAATGTCCCCGCCGGTGTCCCCGGGGCTGTCGCGCTGTCCCGGGATGAGCAGCGTGGCTCTCAGGAAGATGCTGTCCGAGGAGTAGAGGCGGTTGGCGCGCTGGATCTGCTCCATCTGCGGGATGGGACCGGGATGGGACCGCGATGGGACCGGGACAGAACGGGGACAGGGACGGGGATGGAACGGGACCAGTACAGGGATGGGGACAGGGATAAGGACACGGACCAGGACGGGCAGGCGAACCGAACCGGGCCAGCACGGGCCCGAGATCACCCCTGGGCACCCCCAGGGCCTTCCGTGCCCCCGGTGTCCCCCCGGTGTTCCCGGGGCCGCTCACCGTCACCCCGTAGCGCAGCGCCAGCCCCTGCAGGGTGTCCCCGGGCTGCAGGCGGTGCTCCCGCGGGGCCGCCCCGGCTCCGCCGCTCCCCGCCATGGCCCGCCCGGGGCTCCCGGCCCGGGGGTCCCGCCCGGGGGTCCCGCCCGGGGGTCCCGGCCCGGCCCCGCCGCTCACGGGGAGCGCTCGGCGCCGGGCCCCGCCGAACCGGCGCGGCCTCACGGCCCCTCCTGGGAGTTGTAGTTCCGCCCGGGCCGTCTCCGCCGCCATTCCCACAGAAGCTCCCCGGTCGAACTACAACTCCCGTCACACCGCGGGGTCCGCGCTGAGCGCTCGCTGATTGGTGGTTGCCCCCACCGGCCGTCCGCTGGGAAGCACTACCCGGAAGTGGCTGCGGCGGTTGCCATGGAAACCGCGGCCTAGCGGGGCCCGCCATGTCCTTTAAGCGCGACGAGAGCGACCCGGGACCGCTCGGGGCGCTGCAGGTGGGGCCGGCACCCCCCGGGACCCCTCCCCGGGCACCCCTCGGGCACCCCCGGCACCGCCAGGCCCAGCCCCGGCCTCCCCCGCCACGCCCGGCCTCACCCCCGGGCCGCGGCCTGAGCCCCGCGGGTCCCCCTGAGGCCTTCCCTGGGTCCCCTTTGCCCCCTCGATGTCCCCCCAACCCTTCCCTCGGTCCCTTTGTGCCCCCTCATCCTCCCCGGGGTGTCCCCAACTCTTTCCTGAGCCCCCCAGCCCTTCCCCGGATCCCCTCAGCCCTTCCCCGGATCCCCTCAGCCCTTCCCAGGGCTGTCCTCAGAGTGGCTTTGCCGTGAGGGGACGGTGTGGGCGCAGTTTGGGGATGGTTTGGGGACAGTTGAGTGACCGTTTGGGGACAGTCTGGTGCCGGGGGTGACCGTGGTGGCCCCCTGTCCCCAGAGGCGCCGCGTGGCCGAGCTGCTGGCCAGCGCCATCCCCGAGGACGAGGCGCTGCTGCTGCGCGATGGCAGGTGAGGGTCCCCCGCTGTCCCCCGCTGTCCCCGGTGTCCCCAGCGTCCCTCAGTGTCCCCTGTGCTGTCCCCAGGCTGGCGTGCTCGCTGTGTCCCCAGCGCCCCGTGTGTGACACTCTGCAGACGCTGCTGCTGCACCGCGCGGGCAGGAAGCACCTGGACAGTGAGTGCGGGTGGCCCTGCCACCTGGCCCCGTGTCACCCGACCCTGTGTCACCTGTACTGTCCTTTCACCCCATCCCTGTCCCCTCACCCTGTCCCATGTCCCTGTTCCCTCACGGTGTCCCCATGTCCCCTTTCCATGTCCCTGTCCCCTCACTGTCCCCTCACTGTCCCAGACCTGCTCCGTTCCTTCGGGCGGCCCCGCTGGCCCCAGGAGACCCCGCAGGGACCCCAGGTGACCCCGCAGGAGGCCCCGGGCGGGGCCCCAGGTGCGCAGGTGGGTGTGGCCGGGATGGGCGTGGCTCCAGGGCTGTGACACCAAGTGGGCGTGGTCTCTGTGGGTGTGGTTCAGTGTGGGTGTGGTCTCCAAGTGGGTGGGACCCCGTGGTCGCTCCCAAATGGGCGTGGCCTATGTGAGTCTTGTCTTTGGTGGGCGTGGTCTGTGTGGGTGTGGTTTCCATGGGGGCGTGGCCTCTGGGCATGTCTTAAGTGGGCATGGCCTGGTTGAATGTTATGTGGGTGGGCGTGGCTTGGGTGGGCGAGGCCTCTGGTGGGCGTGGCCTGCGGTGGGCGTGTCTCAGTGGGCGTGTCCCGCAGGCCCCGCTGCTGGCCCGGACGCGCCGCCTGGCCCGGAGCGCTCTGCTGAGAACGGCCCCGTACAACAGCTGCTGCAGGAGAGACAGGTGAGGAAATGGGGAAAACGGGCAAAAATGGGCAAAACCAGGGGAAATGCTGAGAATGGCCCGTACGCAGCAGCTGCTGCAGGAGAGACAGGTGAGGAAATGGGGAAACGGGCAAAATGGGCAAAACCAGGGAAATGCTGAGAATGGCCCCGTACAGCAGCTGCTGCAGGAGAGACAGGTGAGGAAATGGGGGAAACGGGCAAAAATGGGCAAAACCAGGGGAAATGCTGAGAATGGCCCCGTACAGCAGCTGCTGCAGGAGAGACAGGTGAGGAAATGGGGAAAACGGGCAAAAATGGGCAAAACCAGGGGAAATGCTGAGAATGGCCCCGTACAGCAGCTGCTGCAGGAGAGACAGGTGAGGAAATGGGGAAACGGGCAAAAATGGGCAAAACCAGGGGAAATGCTGAGAATGGCCCCGTACAGCAGCTGCTGCAGGAGAGACAGGTGAGGAAATGGGGAAAAACAGGGGAAAATGGGCAAAACCAGGGGAAATGAGGGGAAAACTGGGGGAAACAAGGAAAATGGGGAAGAATTGGGGTAAATGGGAAAAGATGGGGAAGGATGGGAGGAAAACAGGGAAAAAACAGGATCAGATGGGAAAGGAGCTCAGGGATACCAGGAAAAACCGGGAGCAAACGGGAAAGGCTGGGACAGGGAGCCAGGGACAGCGGGGAAAGCTCTGGGATTCCCAGGAAAGGGAATGTTTGGGGTCTCACCCGCTCTCGCTTCCCCCTCCCAGGACGAAGGGCAGCAGCTCCCGGGCCGGGATCCCCGGGATGATCCCAAAGAATTCCCAGACGCGGCCGGATCCGTCCCGGAGCCCCGGGAATTGCAGGAGCTCCGGGAATGCCGGGAATGCCGAGACGCCCGGCCCCGCGCGCACAGAGGGTGAGTGAGGCCCCGCCCGCCCATTCCGGGGCATTCCCGGGAATTCCGCGGCATTCCCGGGAATTCCGCATTCCCGGGACTCCCAGCAGCCCCGCCCTCGCTCCCCCAGGCGCTCCCAAGGCCGGGAAGCAGCGGGGCAGGAAAGGGAATTCCCAAAATCCCGAGGGGCCGAGCGCGGAGCGGCTGCGGATCCTGCGGCACCACCTGCACCTGCGCAGGTGAGTTGGGAGCTGGGCGTTCCGGGGAAAAATCCCAAAAATGTCTCACAAAAAATCCACACAACAGTCTCCCAAAATATGCCCAAAAATATCCCCGAGAATCCCAAAAAAAGCCCCCAAAAAATCCCAAAAAATCCAGAAAATCCCCCAACCCCGTTTCCCTGTGTCCCAGCCGGGGCTGGCTCCAGGATCCCGCTGGGAATTGGGTGAAGGACGGGAACGCCGAGTTCGACTCCGACGAGGAGGAGCCGCCGCCACTGCCACCAGCCTGACGTCCCCAAGTGTCCCCAAGCGTCCCCAGGTGTCCCCAAGTGTCCCCAGAGCCCCGGGAATAAAGTGGGAATTTTTTGGGACCGTTTTTGCACCACTTTTCCACTTTATTCCCAGCGGTTCCTGAGCTCGGGGCGGGTGCGGGGGAATTTTTAGGGTTTTTTCTGTTGGCGACCTGGGGGGAGAGAAAAGGGGGGTCAGGGCAAAGTCCCAGCCCTGGGGACACCTGGGGACGTTCAGGAGCTCCCTCCAAGGTGGGCTCAGCTCTGGGACCCCCAGGTGACACCTGGGGACCCTTGGGGACACTCCCAGAGCTCTGGGACACCGCAAACCCACTCTTGGGGACCTCTGGGGACATTGGGGACCCCCAGGTGACCCCGGGACACTCACGGAGCTCGTTGTTGCGGGTCAGGGCGGCGGCGGCGCGCGCCCGCGGGCCCTGCAGGGTGAAGGTGTAGCCGAACCTCAGCAGGGAGGGGCACTGCTCCAGCGTGGCTGCCATGGCCATCTCCACCGTGTCCCCCAGGCGCTGGCACTGCGGGGACATTGGGGACATTGGGGACACAGTGTCACTGTCACAGCCCCATCTCCACCGTGTCCCCCAGGCGCTGGCACTGCGGGGACAGCATTGGGGACACAGCGTCACTGTCACAGCCCCATCTCCACCGTGTCCCCCAGGCGCTGGCACTGCGGGGACAGCATTGGGGACACAGCGTCACTGTCACAGCCCCATCTCCACCGTGTCCCCCAGGCGCTGGCACTGCGGGGACATTGGGGACATTGGGGACACAGTGTCACTGTCACAGCCCCATCTCCACCGTGTCCCCCAGGCGCTGGCACTGTGGGGACAGCATTGGGGACACAGTGTCACTGTCACAGCCCCATCTCCACCGTGTCCCCCAGGCGCTGGCACTGCGGGGACATTGGGGACATTGGGGACACAGTGTCACTGTCACAGCCCCATCTCCACCGTGTCCCCCAGGTGCTGGCACTGCAGGGTTTGAGACAGGTCACTGACACCTCCCCTGCTGTCCCTGTCCCCCCTGTCCCCCCTGTCCCCACTGTCACCTGGTTGTCCAGGTGGATCTCACTCAGGGTGTGGCAGTACCCAATGGCTGCCAGGACAGTGTCCCTGTCCCTGCTGTCCCTGTCCCCATTGTCCCCACTGTCACCTGGTTGTCCAGGCGGATCTCGCTCAGCGAGGGGCAGCGCCCGATGGCCGCCAGCAGCCGCAGCATCCCCGCGCTGGTGATGAAGTTGGACTCGAGGTTGAGGCTCTGCAGGCTCTGGTTCTGCTCCAGCATCTCGGCCACCGCCTGGGGACACCCCGGTGCCACCACAGTGCCACCAAAATGGCACCGTGGGGACACTGCCCTTGGTGTCCCCGGGATGGGTGGACAGGCACGGGATGGACCCGTGCGGGGACACTTGGGGACTCACGTTGGCCACCAGGTCGTTGCTGCGCGTGGCCACCAGGCTGAGGCTGCGCACGTGGGTGTTGCTCTTGATGGCCTGGCAGATGGCCTCGAGCGTGGGGACAGGGATGTCCTGGGGACAGCCGGGGACACGGGGTCACCGTGGGCTGGGGATGTCCCCAGGGGCTCCGGGACAGGGATGTCCCCGGACACGGGGCTGGGGTGACACCCTGGGGACACCCTGGGGACAGGGATCCAAGTTCAGGGTTGCCCAGGCCCTCCTGGGGACACGTTGGGGACCGCTGGGGACCGTTGGGGACCGCTGGGGACGGTGGCCGCGCGGTGTCACCTTGATGTTGTTGAGGTTGACCTCGTGCAGCTCGGGGTCGTTGTCCTGCAGCCGCCGCAGCGTCTCGGCCACGTCCGTGGGGTTCGGGGGCTCGTCCGGCACCGGGCGGTACCGGTCCGGCTGCACCACGCCTGCCGCGGGGACGTGGGGACAGCGTGGGGACGGCGTGGGGACATGGGGACAGGGCTCAGGGACACACGAGTTTGGTCCCCAAATGCTGCCCCAACCATCCTGTAGAGGCACTTGTGCCCCTGTCCCTGTCCCATGTCCCTGTCCCCTCTCTCACTCACTGTCGATGTCCCTGTCCCTGTCCCCGTGTCCCCTCTGTCACTCACTGTTGATGCCCTGTCCCTGTCCCCGTGTCCCCGTGTCCCCTCTGTCACTCACTGTCGATGCCCCTGTCCCGTGTCCCCGTGTCCCCATTGTCACTCACTGTTGATGCCCTGTCCCGTGTCCCCGTGTCCCCTCTGTCACTCACTGTTGATGCCCTGTCCCTGTCCCGTGTCCCCGTGTCCCCTCTGTCACTCACTGTTGATCCTTCCCCCTGTCACTCCGTGTCCCTGTCCCCGTGTCCCTCTGTCACTCACTGTCGATGCCCCTGTCCCTGTCCCCGTGTCCCTCTGTCACTCACTGTCGGCCCCTGTCCCCATGTCCCCTCTGTCACTCACTGTCGATGCCCCTGTCCCCATGTCCCCTCTGTCACTCACTGTTGATGCCCTGTCCCGTGTCCCTGTGTCCCTCTGTCACTCACTGTCGATGCCCCTGTCCCTGTCCCCATGTCCCCTCTGTCACTCACTGTTGATGCCCTGTCCCGTGTCCCCGTGTCCCCTCTGTCACTCACTGTCGATGCCCCTGTCCCTGTCCCCATGTCCCCTCTGTCACTCACTGTTGATGCCCTGTCCCTGTCCCCGTGTCCCCTCTGTCACTCACTGTTGATGCCCTCGGTGTTGCAGATGTTCCCGCTGCAGATGGCGTCGTAGTACTGCTTGTTGCTCATCAGCGTGTACATGCCCAGGATGGCTGCGGGGACACACGGTGACACTGGGGACACAGGGGGACACAGGGCCCCGCTGTCCCCCCAGGGAGGTGGCACTGGGAGCCAAAGGTGGGGTCGGAGCTGCTTTAACTGAGGGGGGACCGAGTGTGACACTGTGGGACAATGTGTGTGGCACTGGGGGGTGTGTGACACTCAGGTGTGTGACAGTGACACAGGACAGGTGTGACACTCAGGTGTGTGACACAAGCACAGGTGTGCCGTGCTGGCCTGGTGCTCGGTGACGCTGTGACACGTGTGACAGCCCTCGGGGACAGCGTTACCCTCGGCCGAGGCCGTTCCTGGTGCCGCTCCCGGCCCCGCGGGGGTCCCGGCCTGCGCAGAGCCCGGCCTCGTTCACATCCCGTGGGAATCCCGTGGGAATCCCACCCCAGCCCCGCCGGATCCCAAACCCACAGAAATCCCGTGGGAATCCCACCCCAGCCCCGCCGGATCCCAATCCCACAGAAATCCCGTGGGAATCCCACCCCAGCCCCGCCGGATCCCAATCCCACAGAAATCCCGTGGGAATCCCACCCCAGCCCCATCCTGTACAGACCCCACCCCCATTCCAATCGCATCCATGTCCCCATCCCATCCCATCCCCATCCCAATCCCATTCCTGCTGTCCCCTCCTGTCCCCTCCCATCCCATCCCCATCCCTCTGTCCCCTCTGTCCCTGCTGTCCCCTCTGTCCCCTCTATCCCCGCTATCCCCTCTATCCCCGCTGTCCCCGCTGTCCCCGCTGTCCCCACTATCCCCGCTGTCCCCGCTGTCCCCTCTGTCCCCGCTGTCCCCTCTATCCCCGCTATCCCCTCTGTCCCCTCTATCCCTGCTGTCCCCACTATCCCCTCTGTCCCCGCTGTCCCCTCTGTCCCCGCTGTCCCCTCTGTCCCCGCTGTCCCCTCTATCCCCGCTGTCCCCGCTGTCCCCGCTGTCCCCTCTGTCCCCGCTGTCCCCGCTGTCCCCGCTGTCCCCGCTGTCCCCGCGCACCGGCGATGTCGCACATCTCGGCGTCGGTGGCCTTGGCCAGCGCCTCCTCCAGCTCCGGCTCCAGCGTCACCTGCTCCTCCCGCGGCAGCGCCGGCGCCGCCGCCTTGGGGACAAACGGCTTCCCTGGGGACAGGGGGACACGGTCACAGGGTCACAGGGAGTGCGGGGACACCGGGCAGGGGGACACCGGCCGTGGGGACATGGGGACACGGGGCATGTCACAGGGAACATGGCGACAAACGGCTTCCCTGGGGACAGGGACAGGGGACAAACGGCTTCAGGTGGCATCATCGGGGTGGCCTCATTGAGGCTGCGCTGCTGTCGCAGGGTTGTGACCATCCCGGGGCTGGCACTGCTGTCCCGGGGGGTGACACGGAAGGTGACACTGCCAGGGCTGGTGGCCGTGCCTGGGCCTGGCGGGGGCCCAGCTCGCCCAGGACACCCGAGCCGCTGGCGAGGCCGAGCTAAATATAAAATATACCCGAGCCTGGGGGCCCGGTCCGCTCCGTGTCCCCTCCGTGTCCCCTCCGTGTCCCCTCCGTGTCCCCAGCCCGTCCCCACGCTTTCCCCGCACTGTCCCCGCGCTGTCCCCGCGCTGTCCCCGCTGTCCCCGCTGTCCCCAGACCTTTTTTCTCGCCGGTGAAGGGCACCAGGTCCTGGCGCTCCTCGGCCTCCAGCGCCTGCCGCTCCAGGTGCTGCAGGAGCGCGTCCCGGTCCAGCGGGCCCGTGGGGCTCTTGTCGGTCTGATCGCGCTGGCGCAGCCCCGCGGGCAGCAGCACGTTCTGGGGACAGCGCCCGTGTCACTGCCCGTGGCACCGCCCGTGGCACCATCGCCCGTGTGGCACCGCCCGTGGCACCGCCCGTGTGGCACTGCCCGTGGCACCGCCCGTGGCACCGCCCGTGGCACCGCCCGTGGCACCGCCGCCCGTGGCACCATCGCCCGTGTGGCACTGCCCGTGGCACCGCCCGTGGCACCGCCCGTGGCACCGCCCGGGGCACCGCCGCCCGTGGCACCGCCGCCTGTGGCACTATCGCCCGTGGCACCGCCGCCCGTGTCACCGCCGCCCGTGGCACCGCCCGTGTCACCTCCTGTCCCCGCGCCCACCTCGGGGTCCATCTCGGACAGCTCGGCGTCCAGCTGCGCCAGCTCCTCCGGGGACAGCTCCTGCAGGATCTTGTCCTCGTCGATGTCGCGGTACTTCTCCAGCTCCTGCCGGTACGGCGTCATGGCCGCGGGGACCTGGGGACAGCGCGGGGACAGCGCGGGGACAGCGGGGTGGCACCGATGGGGACAGCGGGGTGGCACCGATGGGGACAGCGCGGGGACAGCCGGCGGACAGCAGTGGGGACAGCGCGGGGACAGCGGGGTGGCACCGATGGGGACAGCGCGGGGACAGCCGGGGGAAGCAGTGGGGACAGCGCGGGGACAGCGGGGTGGCACCGATGGGGACAGCGCGGGGACAGCCGGGGGAAACCGCGGGGACAGCGCGGGGACAGGGGGGTGGCACCGATGGGGACAGCGCGGGGACAGCCGGGGGACAGCAGTGGGGACAGCGCGGGGACAGCCGGGGTGGCACCGCTGGGGACACGGGGTGACCCCTTCGTGCCAGCACTGCCGGGCTCTGGGGACACGGGGGGACCTGGCCGTGCCACCCTCTGCGGGCGCAGCGCCTGGGGACACCGAGCACACCCCAGAAGTTGTCCCCAACCTTTGTCACCTGCCAGGGTCACATCGCGCTGCCGCCCCCCCGCCCGAATTGCGGCCCCGCCGGGGGTGACGGCAGGGACAAACCGCTCGCGCTGTCCCCAAATGTCGCGACCCCACGAGCGCCGCTCGCGCTGTGCCCAGAGCGGGGGGTGGGGACGCACCTGCCCCGCCCCCCCCGGAGCGTGGGAATTGTTGGGAAGCGGCTCCGGGATCCCCAAATTCCCGTGGCGGGAGGGGGGGGGGGGAGGTGACACCGCGGGGACAGCGCGGGGACAGCGCGGGGACAGCGGGGCCGTACCTGGGGCCGATCCCGAACGCTGAACCCGCGGCCGCTCCTAAAGCCCCGCGGCCGATCCCAAAGCCGATCCCAAAAGCCGGGGCCGATCCCGGAGCCCCGCGGCCGATCCCAAAGCCGATCCCAAAAGCCGGGGCCGATCCCAAAGCTCTGGGGCCGCGCGGGGCATGAGATCAGCGCTTTATTCGGGCCGGGAGGGGCGGATCCGCGTCCCGGCCCTTATCGGGAACGGGGGGGCCCCGCCCCGGCCCCAAAAACGGCCGGGGGGAAAGGGAGAGCGGATCCTTCCCCAGTCCTACAAACCCCGCAGAGCTCCGACCCCAAAACCGCCCAGGGGAAAAGGGGCATACAGGGAAAGGTGAGGGGGGCGCGGATCCTTTACAAACCCCACAAACCTCAAGGTGGCTTTGGCCCCACAAGCCCCGAGTTCGGGGGGTGAAGGGGGTTTGGACCCTCCCAAATGGGGTTTGGGGGAGCTGGGAATGAGTTTTGTGGGTTCTTCTGGAAAAGGGGATCCCATAAACTTTATTTTAGGCTTTTCTGGAGAAAGGAATCCCATATTATTGTAGGGTCTTCCGGAAAACAATGGGTTCATGAACCTTGTTTGTTGTAGGATTTCTTGGTAAAACGGCTCCCACCCCTTGTTTTTTGCAGGATTTCTGGAAAGGGTTCTGCAAACCTCTTTATTTATTGTAGGAACTCCTGGAAAAAGGGGCTCCCACCACCCCACACACACCAACCCCCAAATCAACTTTATTCCCTCTTCCAACACTCCTGGTGAACAGCGACCCCCAAAAAAAACATCCCATATCCCTAAATCCCACATCCCAACAGCCCAGCGCCCCAAAATCCCGGGATTTCAGGCGCTGCCAACACTTTGGAAAGGAGCCCCTCAACAAAACCATGACAGCTGTCAATCCCAGAATCCCAACACCCCAAATCCCAAATCCGGGATCTTGGGCACTGGGGACGCTCTGTTTGATGACGATTTTGTGCTGTTTTAGGAACATTCCCAAACCCCAAACCCCAATATCCCAAACCCCAGTTCCATCTCTCAGGCACTCAGGACGCTCTGTTTGATGACAATTTTCTGTTGTTTTGGGAAGGACACTCCCATACCCCAAACCCCAATATCCCAAACCCCAGTTCCATCTCTCAGGCACTCAGAACGCTCTGTTTGATGACGATTCTCTGTTGTTTTGGGAAGGACATTCCCAAACCCCAAACCCCAATATCCCAAACCCCAATTCCATCTCTCAGGCACTGGGGACGCTCTGTTTGATGACGATTCTCTGTTGTTTTGGGAAGGACATTCCCAACCCCAAACCCCAGTATCCCAAACCCCAGTTCCATCTCTCAGGCACTGGGGACGCTCTGTTTGATGACGATTCTCTGTTGTTTTGGGAAGGACATTCCCATACCCCAAACCCCAATATCCCAAACCCCAATTCCATCTCTCAGGCACTGGGGACGCTCTGTTTGATGACAATTTTCTGTTGTTGGGAGGCACCCGTACCCCCACCCCCCAATATCCCAAACCCCAGTTCCATCTCTCAGGCACTCAGAACGCTCTATTTCATGATGATTTTGTGCTGTTTTAGGAACATTCCCAAACCGCAGTTACCGTCAGGCACTGGGGACGCTCTGTTTGATGGCGATTCTCTGTTGTTTTGGGAAGGACATTCCATACCCCAAACCACAATATCCCAAACCCCAGTGCATCTCTCAGGCACTGGGGGCGCTCTGTGGGAAGCATTTTCTGCCGCCCGAAGGTGGCGTGCGTGCCGCTGAAGGAGATGAGCGTCGCGGCGCACTTGCCCGCGCGGCGGCTGGCGGCCTGGGGGTAGGCCCTGCAACAGAGGGCACGGGAACGGGGCTGGGCAGCACCGCGGGCTTGGCGCGTCACGGGGGTCCCTAAGGGATTTGGGGGGCTCCAAGGTGAGGGGTCCGATGGGGGATTTGGGATGGCCACGGTGGTGCCCAAAAGCGCAATTCCCAGGGGATTTGGGATCTCAACAAAACTGCAACTCCAATGGGGGACTTGGGTGGCCAGAAGGGGGGTCCTAAGGGATTTGGGGGCTCGAAAGGTGAGGGGGTCCGATGGGGGATTTGGGATGGCCACGGTGGTGCCCAAAAACCGCAATTCCCAGGGGATTTGGGATCTCAAAAACTGCAACTCCAATGGGGGACTTGGGTGGCCAAAAGGGGGGGTCCTAAGGGATTTGGGGGCTGAAAAGGTGCGGCTCCGATGGGGGATTTGGGATGGCCACGGTGGTGCCCAAAAACCGCAATTCCCAGGGGATTTGGGATCGTCAAGGCGGTGCCCAAGAACTGCGATTCCAAAGGGATTTGGGGCCTCAAAAACTGCAACTCGAATGTGGAATTTGAGATCGCCAAGGTGGAGCTCAAGAAATGTTTTTCCCATGAGATTTGGGGCCCAAAACCTGCTTTTCCATGGGATTAGGGGGTTCCAAGGTGAGAGCCCCAGGTTGGGATCCAGTGCCCAAATCCACCCGCCAAAACCGGGATTTTGGGATCTGGGAGCTCTGAGGTGCTGCCCAGCCGCTGTGGGGCAGCTCCAGGCCGGGATTTGGGGTTCTGGGGGCACTCACCCCTCCACGTCCACGGGGTCATCGCGGGGCTCGGGCAGGAGGGGCATGGTCAGGGACCAGTACCGGATCACGGGGCCCACGATCTTCCTCTTCTTCTGCACCTGCTTCTTCTTGTCGGCCTCCAGCCGCTCGTAGTTCTCTGGGGCAGGAGCAGGGGCAGGAACGGCTCAGTCCCACACAGGGACAGCACAGCGCTGCCAGCTCTGCTCCTGGGATCCTGGATCAGTTCTGGGCTCCTTGTGCCAGTCCCAGGGTCCCTGTCCCCGTACCCCACTGCAAATCCCAACCCCGTTCCCTCACCCAGGGGCGCAGGTTGATCTCCTGGGTGATCCTGGCCCATTCCCATTCCCAATCCCATTCCCAGTTTCCCATTCCCATTCCCAATCCCATTCCCAGTACCCAGGGAGCGCAGGTTGATCTCCTCGGTGATCTTGGCCTCCTCCAGCAGCTCCTCCTGGGTCAGGGTTCCCATTCCTATTCCCTCCCATTCCTCTGGACTGCACCTGGGCGCCTGCGGGGTGTGTCTCCTCGGTGGACTGCTTGGCTTCCTGCCTGCAGGCGATCGCCTGGATCAGGGCCTGGGACCCATCATAGCCCCTGGATCACCCAGAGATCCCATCCCAACCCCTGGAGAGCCAGGAGATCCCCCCTTGGATCCCATTGCCAGGAACGTCTGCCGGGTGTGCTCCGTGGTGGACTGGCGCGTGCTTCCTGCCTGCAGGGACGTGGATCAGCCTGGATCACCCAGAGATCCCTGGGATCCCATTCCTGGCCCCTGGAGAGCCAGGAGCTCCTCCTGGGGATCCCATTTCCAGCCCCTGGCTCACCCAGAGATCCCTGGGATCCCATTTCTGACCCCTGGAGAAGCAGGAGCTCCCCCAGAGGATCCCATTTCCAGCTGGGATCACCAAGACCCCGCTCCCACCCCATCCCCACCCCACTCCCGCCCCTCACTCACTGTCTCCCCCGTCCTCCTGCAGCTCCAGGGGCGCGGATTTCACCTCCCGGCTCCTCTGGGAGCCTCCCCGCGGCCCCTCGGCCTTCTTGGCCCGCAGGCTCTTGAGCGGCTCCTGCAGGGGAGGGAGGGCAAAAACCAGCGGGGGATGAGGGCCCGGGAGCGCCGGGACCGGGGGGATTCCCTGGAAAAGCCCCGGGAAGGGCTCGGGATCGGGGGGGTTCCCTGGAAAAGCCCCGGGAAGGGCTCGGGACCGGGGGGATTCCCTGGAAAAGCCCCGGGAAGGGCTCGGGACCGGGGGGATTCCCTGGAAAAGCCCCGGGAAGGGCTCGGTGCCCCGGGAAGGGCTCGGTACCCGGTAGGCCTTGGTGAGCACGCGGCGCCGCCGCCGGGGCTCGGCCTCGTCCTGCTCCGAGCCCGGCTCGTCGCCCTCGTCGATGTCGAAGTCCGAGTCCACCTCGTCATCGCTGTCAGAGTGATCCCCGCGGTACTCGTCATCCCCCGACTCCTGGGGTCGGAAACACGGGAATGAGAGCCGAGGGACGGGAATGTGGGACTGGGAACGGGGGACGGGAATGTGGGATTGGGAACTGTGGGGTGGGAATGTGGGATTGGGAACCGTGGGGTGGGAATGTGGGATTGGGAGCTGTGGGGTGGGAATGTGGGATTGGGAACTGCGGGGTGGGAATGTGGGATTGGGAACTGTGGGACAGGAATGTGGGATTGGGAACCGTGGGGTGGGAATGTGGGATTGGGAGCTGTGGGGTGGGAATGTGGGATTGGGAATTGTGGGGTGGGAATGTGGGATTGGGAGCTGTGGGGTGGGAATGTGGGATTGGGAATTGTGGGGTGGGAATGTGGGATTGGGAACTGTGGGGTGGGAATGTGGGATTGGGAATTGTGGGACGGGAATGTGGGATTGGGAATCGTGGAATGGGAATGTGGGATTGGGAACTGTGGGGTGGGAATGTGGGATTGGGAACTGTGGGACGGGAATGTGGGATTGGGAATCGTGGGACGGGAATGTGGGATTGGGAGCTGTGGGACGGGAATGTGGGATTGGGACTGTGGGACAGGAATGTGGGATTGGGAATCGTGGGGTGGGAATGTGGGATTGGGAACCATGGAACAGGAATGTGGGATTGGGAGCTGTGGGACGGGAATGTGGGATTGGGAATCGTGGGGTGGGAATATGGGATTGGGAACCATGGAACAGGAATGTGGGATTGGGAGCTGTGGGGTGGGAATGTGGGATTGGGAACCGTGGGATGGGAATGTGGGATTGGGAACCGTGGGGTGGGAATGTGGGATTGGGAACTGCGGGGTGGGAATGTGGGATTGGGAACCGTGGGGTGGGAATGTGGGATTGGGAACTGTGGGACGGGAATGTGGGATTGGGAACCGCGGGGTGGGAATGTGGGATGCTGGAGGGGTGGGGTGGGAATGTGGGATTGGGAACTGCGGGGTGGGAATGTGGGATTGGGAACTGTGGGACAGGAATGTGGGATTGGGAACCGTGGGGTGGGAATGTGGGATTGGGAACTGCGGGGTGGGAATGTGGGATTGGGAACCGTGGGGTGGGAATGTGGGATTGGGAACTGTGGGATCCCACTGGGTGCTCCCCGCGGGATTCATCATCCCCGGACTCCTGGGAATGGTGGAAATACGGGAATGTTGGCAATATGGGAACACGGGATTGGGATCCCCACAGACCCGTTATCCCGGGATCATCCACCCATCCCGCACATCCCGTTCCCGACCCCCGCACATCCCGGTCCCCGCACATCCCCGTTCCCCGGACATCCCCCGATTCCCGGATGATCCTCCCATCCCCGGACATCCCCGATCCCCGCACATCCCCGTTCCCCGGACATCCCGCTTCCCCCCGCATCCCCTCACGACTTCCCGCCTCACCCCCCGCTCCCCTCCCGCTTCCCGCCTCCCGCCGCCCCGCTCCCGCCGCGCCTCCCGCCGCCGCCCCGGCGCTGCGCTGGCCTCGTTGAAGCCGCCGTAGGTGGTCTGGTAGAACTCGTCCTCCTCCTCGGCCTGCAGCAGCCCCGAGAGGCGATTGCCGGCCGTGCGCCGCGGGGCGCGGCCCTCCGCCAGGCTCATCTCGGCGCTCGGCCCGCCCGCCTGCCGCCGCCGCGCCGAGACCCAGCGAGCGCCGAGCGATCGATGGGCGGGGAGAGAGACAGCGGCACCGCGCGGGGAGAGGGGGAACTGCGGGTGACGTCATTGTGCTCGGGGTGACGTCATTGTGCTCGAGGTAATGCCGTTGTGTTTTGGGTGACGTCATTGTGCTCGGGGTGGTGTCATTGTGTTTGGGATAATGTAATTGTGTTTTGAATGACGTCATTGTGTTCGGGGTGATGTCGTTATGATTGAGTGATGTCATTGTGATTGAGTGACGTCATTGTGATTGAGTGACGTCATCGTTTTTGGCGTAACGTCGTTGGGGAATTTTAGGGGTGTTTTGGGGGATTTTGGGTTTTTTTGGGTTTTTGGTTTGGGTGAAATAAACGGGATTTTGAGAAAAAAAAATTGGGGGTTTTTAAGGGGGAAAAACGGGGATTTTAGAGCAAAAAATGGGGATTGTTAGGGGACTTTTGGGGGGGTTGGGTGTTTTTTTTGGGGTTTTGGGGGGTTTTGGGGAGGTTCCCAGTGTTTGGGGTGACGTCATGGGGCGAGCAAGCAGTGACGTCATGTGACAGGGTGTGGGCACTCTGTGACGTCACAGGGTATAAGGGTTGTGCGGGGGCTCTGTGACGTCACCCGGTGCCAGGGCAGAGTTGTGGCTCTGTGACGTCATAGAGCAGAGGCATAAATGCGTAAGTCAGCAATGTGACGTCACAGGACGAGGACGAGTGTGCTCCCATGACGTCACTGATTTGGGGTGTGGCGCATAAGGGTGACGTAATTTGATGTTGTGCTCAATGTGCTCAGTGTGACGTCACTCCGCCCCACCCTCCGCCCGTCACGTGACGCCGCGGGGCCCAATGCGAGCGGGGGGAGGCGGAGCCGCTGCGGGAGCTGCGCATGCGCCGTGCGGGTCCGCCCGCGTGGCCCCCGCTGCCCCCATCGCCCGCGGCCGCGTGGGGCGCGCCGGGAGGGGCGGGGCTGAGCGCGGAAAGGGCGGGGTTTGGCACAGAATGGGGCGTGGCCACGCGCGATTGGTGGGGCTGAGCATGGAGGGGGCGGGGTGCATGGGGAAGAGGCGTGGCTTAGCCGAGAGGGGGTGGTGCCGTGCATTAAAGAGGCGGGGCTGAACAGCGAGTGGGCGTGTCTTTGCCCACATAAGCACCGTCCATATGCAGAGAGGGCGTGGTTTGTCCCGAAAGGGGCGTGGCCGTGTGGGCGGGGGCGCGGCCGGGCGTGGCGGGCGGGGGCGGGCTGAGGGGCGCAGCGCGCGCTCCAAGATGGCGGCGGCGGCGGCGGCGGGGCCCGAGTCCGGCGGCAGCAGCGGCAGCAGCGGCGGCCTCGGCGGTACCGGCCGGGAACGGCCCGGGGGCGGCCCGGGGGCGCGGGCAGGGCCCGGGGGGAGGGGCTGAGGGAGCGAGGGGAATGGGGGGCTCTGGGGGCGTGAGGGGAATGGGGCGGTCTGGGGGTTATGAGGGGGATCTGGGGGGTGTGAGGGGTCTGGGGGCGTGAGGGGCTGAGGGGGCTGCGTGAGGGTGAGCGGGCTCTGGGGGCGTGAGGGGAATGGGGCGGTCTGGGGGGGATCTTGGAGGTTGTGAGCGGAATAAGGGGGTTCCGAGGGCGATTTGGGGGTTCCGAGGGGGATTTGGGGGTTATGAGGGGGATTTGGGGGTTATGGGAAGGATTTGGGGGGTTCCGAGGGCGATTTGGGGGTTCCGAGGGGGATTTGGGGGTTATTATGAGTCTGGGGGCGTGAGGGGTCTCAGGGCTGAGGGGTTTTTTGGGGGATCTTTGGGGGTTTTGGGCGGGTTTAGGACTGGGAGACTCAGGGGGTCTGGAGGGTTGTTTCGGGGTGTAGAAGTTTAGGGATGATGGGGATTTTTTGGGGTCTTTAGGGTTTTTTTGGGGGAGCGTGGAACTCTGGGGCTGAGGGGGATTTTTGGGGTCTTTGTGGGGTTATTTGGGGCGGGGTGTGGGACTCTGTTGGGGAGGGGATTTGGAGCTTCCCGGGGGAATTTTGGGGAGCTTCCCGGGGGTGTCTGAGGTGCCATGGGGGGAGTCCAGCCCCAACTTTTCCCTGCAAAAACCGAATTCCGAGCTTCCCTTTCTCTACAAAACACCTGGGAATGCACTCGGGGGGGGCACCCGAGAGGCCCCAGAATTGCCAAAAATAAAAGATAAAAGGTGGGGACCGGGGCGGGGAGGGAGCAGCGCGTTGGTGCCAGGGAAATCCGATTCCCGTTCCCGTCCGGTGACTCACGGGGGTGGGAACGGCTCGCGGGGATCCCAAAATGCCAGAAAAACCCCAAAAAGGAGCCCGGGATGGGGCAGCAAAACCTCCCAAAATCCCAGAAAAACCCCAAAAGGAGCCCGGGATGGGGCAGCAAAACCTCCCAAAATGCCAGAAAAACCCCAAAAAGGAGCCCGGGATGGGGCAGCAAAACCTCCCAAAATCCCAGAAAAACCCCAAAAGGAGCCCGGGATGGGGCAGCAAAACCTCCCAAAATGCCAGAAAAACCCCAAAAGGAGCCCGGGATGGGGCAGCAAAACCTCCCAAAATCCCAGAAAAACCCCAAAAAGGAGCCCGGGATGGGGCAGCAAAACCTCCCAAAATGCCAGAAAAACCCCAAAAGGAGCCCGGGATGGGGCAGCAAAACCTCCCAAAATGCCAGAAAAACCCCAAAAGGAGCCCGGGATGGGGCAGCAAAACCTCCCAAAATGCCAGAAAAACCCCAAAAAGGAGCCCGGGATGGGGCAGCAAAACCTCCCAAAATGCCAGAAAAACCCCAAAAAGGAGCCCGGGATGGGGCAGCAAAACCTCCCAAAATGCCAGAAAAACCCCAAAAAGGAGCCCGGGATGGGGCAGCAAAACCTCCCAAAATGCCAGGAAAACCCCCAAAAGGAGCCGGGATGGGGCGCAAACCTCCCAAAATGCCCAGAAAACCCCAAAAGGAGCCCGGGATGGGGCAGCAAAACCTCCC